>NC_056057.1:18750000-20000000 GCF_016772045.2 Ovis aries
TTATCTAAAAGCAGAGACATTGCCAACAAAGGTCTGTCTAGCCAAAGCTATGGTTTTTCCAGTAGTCATGTATGGATGTGAGAGTTGGACTATAAAGAAAGCTGAGCACCAAAGAACTGATGCTTTTGAACTGTGGTGTTGGAGAAGACTCTTGAGAGTCCCTTGGACTGCAAGGAGATCCAGCCAATTCATCCTAAAGGAAATTAGTCCGAATATTCATTGGAAGGACTGATGCTGAAGCTGAAACTCCAATACTTAGGCCACCTGATGTGAAGATCTGACTCATTTGAAAAGACCCAGATGCTGGGAAAGATTAAAGGCAGGATGAGAAGGGGACGATAGAGGATAAGATGGTTGGATGGCATCACTGACTCAATGGACGTGAATTTGAGTAAACTCTGGGAGTTGGTGATGGACAGGGAGGCCTGGCATGCTTCAGTCCATGGGATTGCAAAGAGTTGGACACGACTGAGCAACTGAACTGAACTGAAAGCCGTTTATAGAATCTATACAATCCTTATCAAGATTCCAATGGCATTTTTAACAAAAGTATGACAAAACAATCCTGAAATTGATATGTATTCTCAAGAGAATCAGAATAGCTAAATCAATCTAGAGAAAGAAAGCAAAGCTAGAGGAATCATACTTCCTGATTTCAAGCTGTAGTGTAAGCCTATGGGAATGAAATAATATGGCATTTTTTCTCATATTAAAGGAAAAGCTCTTAGCTTTTCACTGTTGAGAGTAATGATAGCTGTGGGTTTGTCATGCATATGACCACCATTATGTTGAAATAAGTTCTCTCTATTTTTACTTTATGGAGAATTTTTTTTTTTAATCATAAGTGGTAGTTGAATTATATTGAAAGCTTTTTCTGCATCTATTGAGATGATATATTTGTTAATGTACTGTATCTCATTGATTTATTTGTAGATGTTGAACATTACTTGCATCTTTGGGATAAATCCAGCTGATTATAGTGTATAATCCTTTTATATGTTATTGAATTTTGTTAATATTTTGTTGAGGATTTTTATATCTACATCCATCAGTGATGGTGTATAGCTTCCTTTTTTTGTGGTATCTTTTTCTGGTTTTGGTATCAATCTCACCATTCTTTTTATCAACATGGTATTGGAAGCCTAAGCATAGCAATCAGAGAAGAAAAAGAAGTAAAAGCAATCCAAGTTGGAAAGGAAGAAGTAAAACTTTTACTGTATGCAGATGCTGTTATACTATACACACAAAATCCTAAAGGTACCACCAAAAACTTACTAGAGCTCATTAATGAACTCAGCAAAGTTGTAGGATACAAAATTAATATACAGAAATATTTTGTACTTCTATGCACTAACATGAAATATCAGAAAGAGAAATTAATATAAAAATATATATCATGCTCTTGAATCAGAAGACAGTATAGCTAAAATGGTGACATTACCAAAAACAACCTACAAATGTAATGTAATCCTTATCAAATTACCCATTTTTTCATAGAACTAGAACAAATAATCCTAAAATTTATATTGAATGACAAAAGACCCAGAATTGCCAAAGCAATCCTGAGGAAAAAGAACGAGGCTTGAGGCATAACAGACACTACTACTAACTAAAGTAATCAAAACAGTGTGGTACTGGCTTAAAGATAGACGTATACATCAAAGGACATGATAGACAGCCTAGAATAATAAACCCACACATCTATGGTCAGCTAATCTTCACTTAAGGCAAGAATATACAAATCAGAAATGACAGTCTTTTCAGCAAGTGGTGTCGGGAAAGCTGAACAGCCACATGTAAATCAATGAAGTTAGAACACTCCCTCACAACAAGCACAAAAATAAACTCAAAATGACTTGACTCAAATATAAGATATGACACCATAAAACTTCTAGATGAGAACATAGACAAAACACTTTCTAACATACATCATAGCAAGATTTAATCTGCCAAGGCAAAGATGTAAAAGCAAAAATAAACAAATGGGGAACTATTCCCACTTAAAAGCTTTTGTGTAGCAAAGAGTATCATGAAAAAAAAAAAAAGAAAACGAAAGAAAGAAAGGACAATCCTCAGAATGGGAGAAAATATTTACAAAGAAAGCAACAGAAAAGGGATTAATCTCCAACATGTATAAACAGCTCAACTTCAAAAAATCAACTCAATCAAAAAAAGGGCAGATCTAAACAGACATTTCTTCAGATAAGACTTACAGATGGCTAAAAAGCACCTGAAAAGATGCTCGACCTCACTAATCACTGAAGAAATGCAAATCAAAGCTACAATGTGGTAGCACCTCACACCTAGTCAAAATGGTCATCATCAAAAAATCTACAAACAATAAGTGCTGGAGATGCTGAGGAGAAAAGGGAATCTTCCTACACCACTGGTGGGACTGTAAATTGGTGCAGTCACTATAAAGAACAATACAGAAATTCTTTTAAAAATTAGAAGTAGAGCTGTCACATGATCCAGCAGTCCCATTCCTAGGCAAATACCTGGAGAAAGCCATAATTTGAAAACAGACATGCACTACAGTGTTCACTGAAGCACTATTTACAACAGCCAGGACATGGAAGCACCTAAATATCTGTGAACAGAGGAATCAATGAAGATGTGGTGTATGTGTGTATATAGACACATATATATATATATAAAATATTACTTGGCCATAAAAAGTAGAAAATAATGCCATTTGCAGCAATATGAATGGACCTAAAGATTCTCATACTGAGTGAAGTAAGGGAGATAAAGAATTAAAGAATTACCACATGCTACTGCTGATATGTGGAACCTAAAAATTGGTGCCAATGAGCTTATCTACAAAAAAGAAATGCAGTCAAAAGTGTAGAACACAAGTATATGGATACCAGAGAGTAAGAGGCAAGGGGTAAGGATAATTTAGGAGATTGAGATCTACATATACACACTACTATATATAAAATAGATAACTAATAGGACCTTCTGTATAGCACAGGGAACTCTACTCAATGCTCTCTAAAGGCCTATATGGGAAAGGAATCTAAAAAATAGTGGATATGTATATGTATAACTGATTCACTTTGCTGTACCCCTGAAACTAACACAATACTGTAAGTCAACTATACTTAAATAAATTTTTATTAAAAAATAGAGACATTACTTTGCCAACAAAGGTCCATATAGTCAAAGCTATAGCTTTTCCAGTAGTCTTGTATGGATGTGAGAGTTGACTACAAAGAAAGCTGAGTACCAAAGAAACTAATGCTTTTGAACCGTGGTGTTGGAGTAGACGCTTGAGAGTCCCTTGGACTGCAAGGAGATCAAACCAGTCAATCCTAAAGGTAACCAGTCCTGAATATTCATTGGAAAGACTTGTGTTGAAGCTAAAGCTTCAATACTTTGGCCACCTGATGCGAAGAAGTGACTCATTAGAAAGTACCGTGACGCTGGGAAAGATTGAAAGCAGGAGGAAAAGGGAACAACACAGGATGAGATGGCTGGGTGGTATCACTGGCTCAGTGGTCATGAGTTTGAATAAGTTTCAGGAGTTGGTGATGGACAGGGAAGCCTGGAGTGCTGCAGTCTATGGGGTCACAAAGAATCGGACATAACTGAGAGACAGAACTGAACTAAAAAAAGCAAAAAGAACCAAAAAGGCTTTCAAAGATCCTTTTTATCGTTTTCCTTTACTGTGACTAGTCCAAATACAAACCAGTTCAATTGCCCTTTTCTAATTGTCTTGGGAATTTATATCTGTAACTGATCAGCAAATTAGGTGCAGGCAATTATCAATTATGTTTGTTTCTTTTTTTTCTTACCTTTCTTTAGACTGATGAACAGTAAAAAGCCAGAGATAACAGGCAGAATCTCTAGAAATAGTATGTGAGGAAAAAAAGGAACAGGAAATAAACATATAAGCATACTGGTGGTTTTGGAGTTAAAAGTTGCATATGAAATGCAACAGAAAAAGGGATTATTGAAAAGAGAGAGCATGAGAAGAGAAGTTTCAATAAGGAAAAACATAGAGATGAGCTAGAATTTTTAGACAATGCCACTCTTATACCCCAGGAGAAGAGCTCCCATTCTTTTTGATGGTCCTTATTCTTTGGAATGCCTGCTTCAAAACTTTCTACCTCCTGCTCTAGAATCTGAAAAGCTGTGCTGATGGTACTCCAAGCACACCACGCCTAGTCTGGGTAGAATATCTCAAGTCTAGTCTGGTACCTACAAGGACCTTCCTCTACTTTTTCCATCTCAAGGGCTTTCTTTGACCCATCCAACCTTGGGTCATTTAGATGACCCAAGGAACTTTAGAATTACAACTAAGGGCTCATCCAAGGGTCCTCTGGCCAGCTCACCATTCCCTGGTTCCAAGAAGACAGTCTAGCAAGTGAAATGCTTTCTCTGGGTAGTTGAGTATTTCTCTAGTGGAATCACATGAGGCTATGACATTGGTGCTGACATTCTGACTTGGAGTAACTATCACTCATCAAAGGAGTTCATGATTCTGAACTACCACCATAGAACCTTGAGCTTAAACTTCATGTGAGTCCATGCACTGGGTTTGCCCATGCAGTTCAAGAACAATATACCTTGGGTCTATAGTATCCACTGGTTTTAGGGGTTGTAATAGGCACACTTCACCCTGTGTCCCCCTCCAACCCCACACTAGCTCTCATCCTGCATCAGGCTTTACATAATGTGCTGTTCAGTCTTCCAAGAGTTGTGTCTATTTCTTTTGATGATTTTCCAGACCGCTGTTTCATAAATTCATTGGAGCTTTGGATTGTCATTATCTTCTCTTCCAATTTGTGTGTGACTTTGTGCTCTCCTGGGTTATTCTAAATGCATGCCAGATAAGGGAAGGACATTCCTTGTGTGACTGGGAGTACTCTTCTCACTCTACTCAAACACCCTGTACCTTTATACCCAGCTGGTGGTGGTATATGAGAACAGATTACATCTTAAGGATGAAGTAATCACAGGCTCAAGATTCTATGATTGAAAGATAGTATTCTACTTGCTCAGTCATGTCTGACTCTTTGCGACCCCATGGACTGTAGCCCACCAAGCTCCTCCCTCCATGGGATTCTCCAGGCAAGAGTACTGGAGTGGGTTGCCATTTCCTTCTCTACTTGATATTCGGTCATCTTCAAAATGGCACTGTGACATCCAAGGGCCAGTATGATGGGTGATGCAGTGTTATAAGTAATGATACAGCCAGCACTAAACACATTGTATTAGGGAACTATGGTAGCAAGATCTATATTGTTTCAATACAAACAGGTTCCGAAAAGTATGACATCGTGAGTAATAACAGTGTTGCTGCCTTTTCCTCATGGTGGTAGATATGAAATTAGCCAGCAGTGACATACTGAAAAGGAAAGAACATGAAGAGATGGCTCCTGTATCTGAGCATAGAGGAACTGCATTTGGACACTACAGAGAATATTCATCTGCACTGACTGAATGACAAATACCTAATACCTCTTCTCTACCATTACCCAAAATCTTCATCAATATATCACTGAGCCTCAAATAGGCCCATAATTTGATGTACAAGGTATTATTTCTTTTAACAATAGTATATTTTTTCATTAAAATTATTTGATATGGTTTTTCTCTCTCCTTTGTTTTCATAATCATGATTTTTAATGTCTCTACAATAAACTGAACAGCAGCTGCATCAACTTTAATGATGCAGTTGTTTCACACTGAGACTGTATCCTTTTTTTTTTTCCTAAACACTAATGTTAAGCAATGCTGTGATGTACATCTGAGATATAAAGTTTTTTCCATATTTTACATTTTTTCTTTAGGATATAAACTCTGTGGTAGTTAACATAACAAGTGTTTTTAATTGGTTTATTTTGAGGGGGTGTTTCTCAAATTTCCTGACTCTTACACAAAGTATTACACAGAGTGTATTATACACAGTATGTATATATATATATATATATATATATATATATATATATATCAGTAAATTAATTCTGAACCCCATTTCCACATCCCATGCAGACCAAGTTTCTCTGTAAAGTTGATGTGAATTGCTAAAGGCTGATTGTTTGAAGAGGCCCTTGGCCTTAGTCTTCCATGCATGCTGTATCACTTATGTACCATACCAAGGAAGATGTGAAAGTAAACCCCTTTCCCAGGGCCTTAACCATCCACTGTTATGTCTTGGCATATTCATATAGTCATGTTCTTAGGATCTCACCTTCCTAATTATTTACATGGCATTACTGAGAGAAAAAAAAAAAGAAGGAAGGAAGGGAGGGAGGGAAGGAGGGAGTGGGAAAACTGTTATTATGAAGCCAGCACAATAGTTTTCTTATTTCCTCAGTGGAGACAAATTGATGATTTGGATTCTGCAAACTATGGAACTTTTGTGTTGCTCTGTTTTATTTTAAAATAGGCTACATCTTACTGAAGTATTTGCATGTGTATGTGTGCATGTGTGTATGTGGTGTGTTTTCTCTGTAAGACTCCCATAGTGAGATCAAAACCCATGTGTCCAACCATTTAAGTGATTTCTTTAATAATACAGGAAAAATAATTCCTGAATTAGGATATTCTTAGTGCATTGTTCCTCTGTGTACATTATAAATGTAAAGCAGGCACCAGTCCTGTCTCTCCACAGGGAGGATTTATGACATGGTACTATTATAAACCCAAGGATTTTTATAGTGTTTCATTTTATGGTCTGTTCTGCCTAAAATGACCTAAGGTATAATTTTCTTCCCACTGATAGATGCCATCTACAAAGTGCCACTGCTATTGAAGGGCTGGGCTGAATCAGTGAGGAAATAATTCTCACCTTTATGTCTTTTGCTTCTAAGCCCAGGTGGTAATGAAAGGGTGGTACATCAGTAAAAGGTTATTCATTAAGTGCCCTTAAACGTGTTTGTAAGTACAGGGAACCAGAAAGACTCATTCTAAGAACACTTTTGACCGCAACTTTTGGTCCTTTGAAGCAATTACCAGAGGTGGTCTCCGTGAATGCTCCCAGAACAACTGAATTGTCTAAAGAAAAAAAAAAGTGAATTTTTAAGTAGCTTTTATAGCATGTATGGGCTCTGAAACCATTAAGCACATCCTCACACATGAGGCCAAGTGCCTGCTTATCTCTTCCAAATACACTGCATCTGTATTTCACCTTGGCAATACATATTAAAAAAGCTCCAGGGAAAATACACATGAATTTGGAAGATTTGATTTATATCTGCATACAAACAAAATAAACCACTCATGATACAGTGTATTTCAATTCAATCAGAGTATTTGAGTTTCAGTTCAACAGTATAATGCTAACTCAAGTCTTTAATTGGGTGAGTCATTATCAGATGAATCAGAGCAATACATTTCATGTACAAAATCATAGACAAACATGATATTAATTGCAAGTTGGTCCATCCCACCAGTAAACTGAAGCCAACTCAATTCTTCCCACTTCCCATTGTTTAATTACACCTTCACCTGTTTGACTTTATATGAAAGGAATACACTTCCTATCTCACAAGATAATACGAATATTAATTGAGATACATGTCTAAAAGATTGAGGGCACCCAGCAAATGTTAATTCTCCTACCTGTATTCCTTAATACAAAAAAAAAAAAAAGAAGAAAAGAAAATTATTGTTAAGTACTGTGCTTTTACAGTAGAGATGGTGATATATTTTTTGGGTGTGCAACAATGTCCTACTTTTCTTTCTTCTCATTATCCCTTTCTGTCTTGGAAATAAGAAACCTGATTAAAATATCTGGGCATATTTCAGACTAAAGTATCGAGGGCATACTCTAAAGTATCCAGGGCATATTTTACTAAAGTAAAATACTTGTGTGTTTTAAGTATTGTCCTTGAATTGTATATGGAAGGGTCATGTGACACTATTGGAAATTATCTTTGAAAGAAAAGACCAGAAACCTTCATTCTCTTTCCCCATCCTCTTGCTTGAAGCTTTGATAAAATGGCTGGTGCTCTAGCCTCTATTTTGGATCATGAGAATGAGTTGCAGATCAGTGGACCACAAGAGTTGATGATAACTTTGTGGAGATGCCATACAAGCCCTGTATTACTTAATTACAAACCTATTTTATATAATAAAAAAATAAAAATTTATCTTACCTATTAAGTGATAAAGAAATATCTGTCTTTCCTAAGTCACTCTTATTTTATTATTTTTGTTATTCCAATATATACAAATTTAATCCTAATGATTACCCTACATATTTCCAAATTATCTTTCCTCGGCATGACTAATACATAATGGAACCTGGGAAACACCCAATAATAAATTTTAGAGGAAAAAGAAACCTTAACTGTTAGTGAATTTTGATACTGATTTTAAAATCAAAATAATTAAATCTGTTAAAGGTAAAAAGATAAGTTTTTCATGAAAATGGCCTTTTCATCACTTTGAAATTATATTACATGTATTTTTACAAAATATAGTATATGGATTTTTTTTAAAACTGGACAAGACATAAAAGAAAAAAAGAATCAACTATAAGCCCACCATATTTTATGTATATTTATTGGTTTTCTCTGTCTACCTCTGTTTAGAGAAAAATATGTACTTCTGGCCAAAATTGGAACAAAGTTATCAGTTTTTTCAAGCTCAGATGTAGGGACAAGAAACTGTATTGTTTACTTTAGTTATTTTGGTTTTTGGTTTAGGGGGGCTTCTTTTGTCAATTTAGACACTCAGTAGTATTTAGAGAATAGAAAGAGAATGTTAAACATATATTCTTCATGTTAAGTTTGACCCATATTTCTGAGAATTAGTTCTCCTTGTTTGCTATGAGAGCCTGAAGTTCGCTAGAAGGGTTACCCTTTCTTGAACTGGCCTTTTAATGAGCTAATTTTTCCAAGACCGTTGCTTATTTAAAATGCTGTCCATAACAAGTGCCAGTCAAAAGTTCTTATTTGGAAGCCCAATACCAGTTGAAGAGATTGAAATATCCACCCACTAATCACACTGAATTCAACCTTCACCTCAACTCCAAGTATTATGCTGGTTCCTTTCCTTTGTTCACCAGAAAAGCTTTCACTTTACTAATAGGAAATCATAAGGTCCATATTACATTTAGTAAAAATGTTTTAAAATTTCTGACACACAGTTTAATACTTTCTCAACTTATCAGTGATAATAAATCTTTCCCTACAATTATACCATTTTGATGTCAGTCACATAACATCTTTGAAACATTGTAGAAAAAGTCTTCCCTCATACTTCATCTTGTCAACTCCTATTCATATTTTGAGTCTAATTTAAGTGTAAAATTCTCAGGGAAGCCTTTCTCAATCTAATAAATTGAATTTTCCTCCATTACACACTTCCATTGTACCTCACGGTTTCCCTTGGTATAACTCATCATAAGTTTAATGAAATCATTGCTTATTAATTTATCTAGTGTGTATCTTCCCAGCAGAATGTGCTTTGCATTAGTCATGGACCAAGTAAACTCTGTTTACTATAGTATCCTGAGTATAGTAATATACTGAGCAGAGTATCTGGCATTTTAGAAAGTCTACCATAAATATTTACTCAATGGCTAATTGAATTAATATGTGTCTATAAGTTTAAAATAGTAAGGAGATTTAAAAGTGGACTCAAGCTATCTTTCATGAGACAACAAAATTCAAACAAGTAAATTTTAAATATTTAAGTGGCTTACTTGGGTGATTCATTCAATGATTGCCCAGCTTATTAATAACAAAATCTATTTATCTAATTAAATTCAATCAGTTCTTAGCCTGATAGTATACACAATTCTTTTCTCAAGGTTCCTTTTTCACAAAACTTTTATCACTTTCTGGAACTATATTATTTTTTTCCTTTATTTTCTCATACACAAGCAACTAGCGGTAGGACAAAATTATTCTCCCTTTTTTTCTCAACAAAAATATCATGTCTTTATACCTTTTCTTGCCAGCAACACAAATCCTACTTGCTTTATATACTGTAATGCTTCCCTTATAATTTTCACATATTACACATGTTATCCTTTGAAAATCTTAACAAAACTAAGAAACAAGTAATTGAACTATGTTATATGAGCATTTTCTGATTGACAAACATAAGAATAAATTTCATAACCTCTAAAATAATACATTTTTCCCAGCGTAATTTCTCTTTAATGTAGTACAAGATACAGGTTTAATCAAATAAATCTCTTCTTTTCTCCCCACCTTGACTTGAAGTTTTACTAATTAACCTGAGGCTGAAGTCTCAAGCAAAGTTGCCAATGTCTGTATTTCAAGGACATGGTAAGAGTTAACCTCAAGCTCTCTCCCAGGTATATTTTTGTTCTCTGAGCAGAATTCTGAAAACAGTATTTTATTAGCCTGGCTTTCTCTAACTATGTATGCAAAAAGAACCAGTTTTGGAATTTAAAAAGAGTTTCATAAACCAATTTTCACTGGTGTTTGAAGAATACTGTTTCCATACATTATTTTAAAAATCATCTTTCTTTTCCTTTATTCATAATCTCATAGGTAAAATTTTTCTAATGAATCGGACACGACTGAGCAACTGAACTGAACTGAAACCTGAATTTCCCATTTTACAAAAGGCAACAAAGATACCAATCACACAAATGAAATATATACTCACACACCAGAAAACAAAACTGTCACAAGTCCTACAAGAGGATTCTAGACATGGAATCCCAAACACTTACTCAATGCAGATGATCTTTGATGGCAGACACTCTCCAGAACCAGTTGACAAAATGAAATGTCACTCACATTTCATACTCAGCACTCACAAATGGTCCTCAATATCAGACACACATCAGAACCAACTGGAAAAGTGCCCAAATAGCACTTTGTGCTCACAATCAAGCCTCAACATGAGACACATGTGTCAGAAACAGTTGGCAAAATGCCCAGATAGCACTTTGTGCTCAAAAGAGAAGTGTGCCTGGGTGCACACTGGTAGACTTACTCTGTTCTTGGAGCTGTCAGCATGCCCAGATGTGTGTTTCCATTCCAAAAAGGAAGGCATAAGTTGACAGCCAGTGATGAGCAGGGGAGAAATAGGGAGGAACCCCCAAACAAATGGTTTTGGCAGCTGCAGGAATGTAGCAAAATGTGTCAGTTTGCCACACAGAGGGCTCCCTGCAGCTGTCTTGGTGTGTAGTCATGGCTGGCAGTTCTACTTAGGAAAACTCATGAAACAAATAGCATGAGAGTGCAGCCTCCCATTGGGTGTCAAAGAAACATGATTCAACTGCTGCCACTCAAAAGCCAATAAAGAAGCATGGTGAGTGGAAAGGAAAGTTTGCTTTATTTCAGGAGCCAGCAAATGAGGGGCAGGGTATGTAGAGGAGAGTGAGCTCCTGTCCAAAGATAGACTATCCCCATTGACAATCATTGATCAAGAGATTTTATAGACAGAGAGGGCTACATTCAGAAGCCAGTCATCTTGAAATTAGTCATGTTGTGATCTGATCAGCATCATCTTGATTGCTTTTACCTACAGTTAGTCTCTAGTTCCAGGATAATTGTTTTTCCATTTCTTTGTGGCCAGTTCTCAGAATTGTGCCAGCCTATGTCATAGCTACAGGTTGGTCATCATATAATTAATGTATCCACACTGGTAGAAAACTAACCAAACTGATCACATGGATCACAATCTTGTCTACTCAATGAAACTATGAGCCATGTCAAGTAGGACAACCCAAGATGGATGGGTTATGGTGAAGAGTTCTGACAAAACATGGTCCTCTAGAGAAGAAAATGGCAAACCACTTCAGCATTCTTGCCTTGAGAACCCTGTGAACAGTATGAAAAATCAAAAAAATATGACACTGACAGATGAAATCCCCAGGTTGGTAGGTTCCCAATACGCTACTGGAGAAGAACAGAGAAATAGCTCTGGAAGGAATGAAGAGGCTGAGCCAGAGTGGAAACTGTGACTAGTTGTAGATTGGTCTGGTAGTGAAAGTAAAGTGGGATGCTGTAAAGAAAAATATTGCATAAGAACCTGGAATGTTAGGTCCATGAATCAAGGAAAATTGAAAGTTGTCAAATAGGAGATGGCAAGAGTGATCATCAACATTTTAGGAATCAGTAAGCTAAAATGGACTAGAATGGATGAATTTAATTTAGAGGACCATTATATCTACTACTTTGGCAAGAATCCCTTTGAAGAAATGGAGTAGCCCTCACACTCAAAAGTAGAATCTGAAATGCAGTACTTGGCTGCAATATCAAAAACAACAGAATGATCTCTGTTCATTACCAAGGAAAACCATTCAATATCACAGTAATCCAAGTCTACGCCCCAACCACTATAGCCAAAGAAGTTGAAGTTGAATGGTTCTTTGACGACCTACAAGACATTCTAGAACTAACACCAAAGAAAGATGTGCTTTTTGTCATAGGGGACTAGAATGCAAAAGTAGGAAGTTAAGAGATACCTGGATAACAGGTAAGTTTGGTCTTGGAGTGCAAAATGAAGCAGGGCAAAGGCTTTCAGAGTTTTATCAAGAGAACACACTGGTCACAGCAAACACCTTCTTCCAACAA
This sequence comes from Ovis aries, assembly GCF_016772045.2. Lineage (NCBI taxonomy): Eukaryota > Metazoa > Chordata > Mammalia > Artiodactyla > Bovidae > Ovis > Ovis aries. The sequence goes on from NC_056057.1 coordinate 18,762,522, forward strand.
CACAAGAGAGACTACACATGGACATCACCAGATGACCAATACTGAAAGCAGATTGATTATATTCTTTTCAGCCAAAAATGGAGAAGCTCTATACTGTCAGCATAAACAAGACTAGAGCTGACTCTGGCTCAGATAATTAATTCCTTATTGCAAAATTCAGACTTAAAGAAAGAAGGGAAAACCACTAGGTCATTCAGGTATGATCTAAATAAAATTCCTTATGACTATACAGTGGAAGTGACAAACAGATTCAAGGGATTATATCTGATAGAGTGCCTGAAGAAATATGGATAGAGGTTCATGACATTGTACAAAAAGTGATGATCAAAGCCATTCCCAAGAAAATGAAATGCAAAAAGCAAAATGAATGTCTGAGGAGGCTTTACAAATAGCTGAGAAAAGGAGAAGCAAAAGGCAAGGGAGAAAAGGAAAGATATATCCATATGAATACAAGTTCCAAAGAATAGCAAGGAGAGATAAGAAAGCCTTCCTCAGTGATCAGTGCAAAAAAATAGAGGAAAACAATAGAATGGGAAAGATTAGAGATCTATTCTAGAAAATTAGAGATACCAAGGGAACATTTCATGCAAAGATGGGCTCAATAAAGGACAGAAATGGTAGGGACCTAACAGAAGCAGAAGATATTAAGAAGATGTGGCAAGAATACACAGAACAACTCTACAAAAAGGATCTTCATGAACCATATAATTACAATGGTGTGATCACTCACCGAGAGCCAGACATCCTGGAATCCAAAGTCAAGTGAGCCTTAGGAAGCATCACTATAAACAAAGCTAGTGGAAGAGATGAAACTCCATCTAAGCTATTTCAAATCCTAAAAGATAATGCTATTAAAGTGCTGCACTCAATATGCCAGCAAATATGAAAAACTCAGCAGTGGCCACAGGACTGGAAAAGGTCAGTTTTCATTCCAATCCTGAAGAAGGGCAATGCCAAAGAATGTTCAAACTACTGCATAATTTGAACTTATTTCACATGCTAGCAAAATAATGCTCAAAATTCTCCAAGTCAGGCTTCAAGAATACATGAACTAAGAATTCCAGATATACAAGCTGGATTTAGAAAAGGCAGAGGAACAAGAGACCAAATTGTCAATGTCCATTGGATCATAGAAAAAGCAAGAGAATTCCTTCAGCTTCATTTACTATGCTAAAACTTTTTTTCTGTGTGGATCACAACAAACTGGAAAATTCTTAAAGAGATGGCAATACCAGACCACCATAGATGCCTCTTGAGAAACCTGTATAGAGGTCAAGAAGAAACAGTTAGAGCCAGACATGGAATAATGGACTGGTTCCAAATTGGGAAAGGAGTACATCAAGACTATATATTGTCATCCTGCTTATTAACTCACATGCAGAGTATATCATGTGAACTGCTGCCTGGAGGAAAGACAGCTAGAATCGAGATTAATGGGAGAACTATAAATAACTCAGATAGGCAGATAACACTCCAGCTGTCTTACATACACCCTCATGGCAGAAATTGAAGATAAACTAAAGAGTCTCTTGATGAAGGTGAAAGAGGAAAGTGAAAAAGCTGGCTTACAACTCAACATTTAAAAATGAAGATCATGGCATCTGGCCCCATCACTTCATGGCAAGTAGATGGGGGAACAATGGAAAACAGCATCAGGCTTGATTTTCTTGGGTTCCAAAAATCACTGCAAATTGTAACTGAAGCCATGAAATTAAAAGACTTGCTTCTTGGAAGAAAAGCTATGACAAACATAGATAGCATATTAAAAATCAGAGACATGATTTTGCCAACAAAGATCCATGTAGTCAAATATATGTTTTTTCCAGTAGTCATGTTTGGATGTACAGTTTGGGCCATAAAGAAGTCTGAGTACCAAAGAATTGATGCTTTTGAACTGCAGTGTTAGAGAAGACTCTTGAGGGGCCCTTGGACTATAAGGAGATCAAACTGGTCAATCCTAAAGGAAATCAACTCTGAATACTCATTAGAAGGACTGATGCTGAAGCTGAAGCTCCAGAACTTTGGCCCCTGAGCCTGGGAAAAATTGAAGGCAGGAGAAGGGGATGACAGAGGATGAGGTGATTGGATGACATCCCTGAATCAATTGACATGAGTTTGAACAAGCTTCAGAAAATAGTGAGAGACAGGGAAACCTGGCATGCTGCAGTCCATGAGGTCACAACGAAATCAGACATGGCTGAGCGGCTGAACAACAACAGCAACAGCGACCTGGTGGGGTCAGTATATGTAAGACAGCTGGAGATTTATGTCTCTGAATGTTATATTAGCCCCCGAGGGGACCTAAAAAAGGTCACAGACTTCCCTTAAACTATTGTTTTTTTAGTCTCATGTGACTGTTTTCCTTTGTTTCTGCATTTTCTCACTTCTCTGATTAAACTTATTCTTTGACTAAAGCTTTTCCAAAGACAAAAGTCAGAGGAGGACTTGGGAGAAGGATCATAGTTCCTGCCTCACCTCACTGTGATATAGAATTTCAGTTCCCATGGTAACTTTATTTTAGCAACAACAATAAAAAAAAAATACAGGCATAAAATATGTACAGATTCTGTTGCCCAAGGCTGCACCAGCTTCAGCCAATTTATACCAAAATTTTTATCTCCTGTTTCTAGATGAACCAAACAGCCTTTTTAATATACAGCCAAAGTCACTTCCTGTAAACATCCTTTCAATGTTTTGTCATTGTGTAATAATAGCCAAAATATGGTAGATAACATACTACATAGTATTAATTATAATGTAAGCAGTATATACTATACTGAATGTTCGGTTTAGTCACTCAGTCATGTCCAACTCTTTGCGACCCCATGAATCCCAGTATGCCAGGCCTCCCTGTCCATTGCCAACTCCCGGAGTTCATTCAAACTTAGGTCCATCGAGTTGGTGATGCCATCCAGCCATCTCATCCCCATACATTAGACATATATAAATTTTTCTCTAGTCAATAACAACCTCATTAATTCAACCAACAGAGTCTAATTCTTACAATATGTTTTAATTTCTCACTTCTACTTTGTTGTAACTCACCAATTTTACTACAAAGTATCAGTACTGTTTATTCTTTTCATTGCTGCCAGGACCCAACTTGTCTAAACTTGTAACAATGCATGCATCAGTTCAGTTCAGTTCATTTCAGTTCAGTCGCTCAGTCATGTCCGACTCTTTGTGACTCCATGAATTGCAGTACTCAGTGCCTCCCTGTCCATCACCAACTCCCGGAGTTCACCAAACTCACGTCCATCGAGTCATTGATGCCATTCAGCCATCTCATCCTCTATCGTCCCCTTCTCCTCCTGCCCCCAATCCCTCCCAGCATCAGTCTTTTCCAATGAGTCAACTCTTCACATGAGGTGGCCAGAGTATTGGAGTTTCAGCTTTAGCACCATTCCCTCCAAAGAAATCCCAGGGCTGATCTCCTTCAGAATGGACTGGTTGGATCTCCTTGCAGTCCAAGGGACTCTCAAGAGTCTTCTCCAACACCACAGTTCAAAAGCATCAATTCTTCAGTGCTCAGCTTTCTTCACAGTCCAACTCTCACATCCATACATGGCCACTGGAAAAACCATAGCCTTGACTAGACAGACCTTTGTTGGCAAAGTAATGTTTCTGCTTTTCAATATGCCATCTAGGTTGGTCATAACTTTCTTCCAAGGAGTAAGTGTCTTTTAATTTCATGGCTGTAGTCACCATCTACAGTGATTTTGGAGCCTAAAAAAATAAAGTCTGACACTGTTTCCACTGTTTCCCCATCTATTTGCAATGAAGTGTTGGGACCAGATGCCATGATCTTAGTTTTCTGAATGTTGAGCTTTACGCCAACATTTTCACTCTCCTCTTTCATTTTCATCAAGATGCTTTTTAGTTCCTCTTCACTTTCTGCCATAAGGGTGGTGTCATCCGCATATCTGAGGTTACTGATATTTCTCCCAACAATCTTAATTCCAGCTTGTGCTTCTTCCAGCCCAGCATTTCTCATGATGTACTCTGCCTATAAGTTAAATAAGCAGGGTGAGAATATACAGCCTTGACATACTCCTTTTCCTATTTGGAACTAGTCTATTTTTCCATGTCCAGTCCTAACTGTTGCTTCCTGACTTGCATATAGGTTTCTCAAGATGCAGGTCAGGTGATCTGGTATTCCCATCTCTTTCAGAATTTTCCACAGTTTATTGTGATCCACACAGGCAAAGGCTTTGGCATAGTCAGAAATAGATGTTCTTCTAAAACTCTCTTGCTTTTTCAATGATCCAGCAGATGTTGGCAATTTGATCACTGGTTCCTCTGCCTTTTCTAAAACCAACTTGAACACCAGGAAGTTCACGGTTCACGTATTGCTGAAGCCTGGCTTGGAGAATTTTGAGCATTACTTTACTAGCGTGTGAGATGAGTGCAATTGTGTGGTAGTTTGAGAATTCTTTGGCATTGCCTTTCTTTGGGATTGGAATGAAAGCTGACCTTTTCCAGTCCTGTGGCCACTGCTGAGTTTTCTAAATTTGCTGGCATATTGAGTGCAGCCCTTTCACAGCATCATCTTTCAGGATTTGAAATAGCTCAATTGGAATTCCATCACCTCCACTAGCTTTGTTCATAGTGATGCTTTCTAAGGCCCACTTGACTTCACATTCCAGGATGTCTGGCTCTAGGTGAGGGATCATACCCTCGTGATTATCTTGCATAATGCATGCATGGATATCTGCAATAAACCCAAATAACTACATGCTCAAAACTCAGGTTAGATTGCCTTATCTCCAATCTTAAATGATTTTTGCACATCAAACGCATGATTTTTGCGCTTACAAATAAAACTAAAGGTCTCCCCCAATACTGAAATTATTTACAATTTTTAAAATCTTTGAAAGCTTATTTATTTTATATTGTTGTCAAGAGTCTCATTTTTTAAAATATGCATCAATTATTTTTAATTTATCCACTGCTTTAAATGCAAGCCAGCTTTGGAGAGTAAATATTTTTCTGTCCTACTCCCCTCTCTCACCCACAGATCTATCTGTGGTATTTCCTCCTTAAAGATATCTGTTTACCAGATGGTCAAATGCTCTCATCAATTCCTCTGCAGTACAGGCCATGTCTCTCTGGGTGATTTTTAAGCATTACTATGGAAACACTTGACTTGGTTCTCTACTGACCATCGCCATGGGGTGAGCAAAGTGAAATTACCATTTAAAGAAGATAACATTTGGGAAATGAACTGACAATATTTTTTGACTGACCTCCAAGTTCCTTGTTATACTGGGTAACTCTTCAAAGTGTAATTAGCTATTTTCTCCCATTTTGATGCTTATTTCATGCCACTAAAAACATTATATCAGGATGAAAGTGACATTGCATATCAAATATCAGTATGTAGGTGTGTTTTTTTCTTTCTTTGTTATTTTCCTTCTTTTTACCCTTGAAAGGCAGTTTTCTAAAGGTGATAGCTTCCTGAGCTAGAAGTTAAGAAAAGTTTATCAAAGACCAAATTTTCATACTAACTTGTGCTTAAAATGTATAAAAATTGGTACTTATGCCTCAGTTATTTCCAGATACTATTAAATGGTTTAGTTTATTTTTATATTTCCAGTGTTGATACTTCTGCTTTCAAAACTCACTTATTTAGTTTGACAGTTTAGTTTCAAAGATTGAACAGGCAATGTAGGGGACAGATGCAACAGACCCCTGCTTGGTCCCTGTGTTCTAGTGTAAAAGTCTCTTTGCTATGCCTTCCCCTTGAGTGTAGACAGGACCTGTGACTTGCTTCTAACCAAAGAATATGAAAAGATGATTGGATGTGTTGCTTCAGTCTTCTTAAATGAGCTATTCTAGATGCTTTTCTTGCTACTTACTGAAGTTAGCAGCCATGTTGGGAAATCCTACATGGCTGGGAATTGTGAATGATTCTAGCAACCACAAGCAGTCTCTAGGAAGTAGGAAACTTCTAGGAGTTCAGAAATCCTGGAAGTCAGCTGGCTCCCAGCCAAAGGCAGGAAGCTGAGGCCTTCAGAGCCACAAGGAAATGGAGTCTGTCAAATACTTGAGTAAGCTTGGAAGTAGATTCTTCCTCAGCTAAACCCACAGAGGAGAATGCTGTTCAGATGACGTTTTGATTGCAATTGTAATGTGCTAAGGACCCAAAGAAACTCAAAACTTCTGATGCACAGCATCTGTGAGATAAGTTTATAATGTTTGGAGCTGCCAAATTAGTGATAAATTTTACACAGTAATAGAAAATAATCAAACAAACAGCCTTGATTTTTTTTCTTAGTCTTCTACACATTAGCATTTGGCATCCACTAGCCATCCAGTTGCTCAAGGCATCATTGGTCTTATCCTGAACTCCTATTCTATGAGAAAGCTTTCAGCTCTGCCTGCAAAGTATACACCATAGCTGTCCCTTTCTCATTGTCTCTACTCCTATTGGTATATTTCTAGCCCAAGTTACTGTCATCTCTCATTATCATACTGTTTTTACTGGTTTCCTTTGTTGCATCCTTACCTATTTTAAATCCATTTTCCACATACAAGACAAAATAATGCATTTTGAAAAATGAGTCAGACTGTGTCATTTCACAATACAAACCACTAATCACTTCTTCCCATTGAATTTTTAACAAAACCTTAAAATTAGCATTGTCTATGTATTTTGAAGGAGAAGGAAATGCCAACCCACTCCAGTGTTCTTGCCTGGAGAATCCCAGGAATGGGGGAGCCTGGTGGGCTGTCGTCTATGGGGTTGCACAGAGTCAGACACGACTGAAGTAACTTAGCAGTAGCAGTATGTATTTTGAATACTGCCTTCAATTGTTATGGCATCTTGTATCGCTACCCTGCTCATTCATTAAGGTCTGGTCAGTGGCTATCCTTCCATTCCTCAGGAAAATCAAGCTGCTATCTTAATGCTTTTTCACTTGATTCTCTCTCTTTCTAGACTGTTTCAATGATTGGCGTTTCCTTTTCATCCTAGTCTCGGTTCATTTGTTACCTGTTCAGTGTGACCTTCCCTGACCATGTAATCTAATTACCTCAGCAATTCCTATAGCAGTACCTTATTTTATATGCTCATGCCACATATTGCTTTTTGAAATTATCTTATTATTTTGTCTGTAAGTTTATTGCCTGCCTCTCCTACCAGAATATAACCTCCCTGTGTGCAGGGATCTTTTCACTCTTATGCATCACTTATTCTTTACACCCACTGCTTTACCTGATACATATTAGGTATGTAAATAGTATTTAAGTGTGTGAAGGAATCAGTCATTTTATAAACCTTATTTTTTCATATTCTTCAAGAGACAATAATGAAATACAGTAGCTTATGGATAGTTTGTATCTGGAGGTAAGGAATGGCCTAATTTCATTTTTTACATGTGGCTGTCTAGCTTTCCCAGTACTATTAGTTTAAGAGACTGTCTTTCCAACATTGTGTAGTCTTTGCCTCCTTTGTCATTGGTTAATTGACCATAGGTGCATGGGTTTTCCATCCAATTCCATTGATCAAAATGAATTGAAGACTGAATGTGAGACCGGACAACATAAAACTCTTAGAGGAAAACATAAGACATAATCACAGCAACGTCTTTTTTGATCCATCTCCCAGAATAATGGAAATCAAATAATCAACAAATGGGATCTACTTAAACTCAAAAGCTTTTGCAAACCAAAGGAAACAATAAACAAAGTTAAAAGACAACCCACAGATCAGGAGAAAACATTTGCAAATGATGTGATCAATAAGGGATTAGTCTCCAAAATGTACAAACAGTTTATGGTGCTTAATATCATCAGAACAAGCAACCTGCCCCCAAATGGGCAGAAGACCGGAATAGACATCTTTCCAAACAGATGGCCAATAGGCACATGAAAACATTTTTAGCATCCCTAGTTGTTAGAGATATGCAAATCAAGTCACACTGGTCAGAATAGCTATCATCAAAAAGCCACTAGCACCAAATGTGGAGAAGGTGTAGAGAGAAGGGAACCCTTCTGCACTGTTGGTGGGAATGTAAATTGGTTCAGCTACTATGGAGAATAGTATGAGGTTCCTTAAAAACAAAAAATAGAGCTATCATATGACCCTGAAAATCCCACTCCTGGTGAATCCGGAGAAAAACATGTTCCCAAAAGGTGCATGCACCCCAATGTTCATTGCAGCACTGTTTAAAATAGCCAAGACATGGAAGCAAACTAAGTGTCCATCAACATAGGAATTGGTGAAGATGTGGTACATATATACAGTGGAATATTACTTGGCCATAAAAAAGAATGAAATAATGCCATCTCCAGTAACATGGATAGACCTAGAGAGTGTCAAATTTAGTGAAGTAAGTCAGACAGAGTAGGAGAAATATCATATGATATTCCTTATATGTGGAATAGAAAAGGAAATGATACAAATGAACTAAATTACAACACAGAAAGAAATACACAGACTTAGAAAGCAAACCTATGATTGCCTAGGGGAAGGGATAGTTAGGGACTTTGGGAAGGTCATGTATGCACTGCTATATTTATAATGAATAACCACAAAGACCCACTGTATAGCATGTGGAACTCTGCTCATAACTATTATGTACTAGCTTGGATGGGAGGGAGGTATTGGGGAGAATGGATACATGTATATGTAAGGCTGAGTCCCTTCTCTATTCACCTGAAACTACCATGACATTGTTAACTGGCTACACTCCAATAGAAATGTTTTTGGTGTTAAAGAAAATACAATAACTTTTAAAAATACATTAAAAAGTAAAGATGGATGGGATCTCAAAATTCCAACTACCCAGAAGAAAATTTGCAGACTATCAGATTTTACTGTATTTAAAATAAATGTTAATATGCATCCCCTAGAAAGTGGTTCCTGAGGCAAAGATTAAACAGTTGATGGTTTATTTAAGAAATGCAAACCTAGGACAGCAAGAATAAGGATTAAAGGAAATGAGGGAAGGAAAATTATGAAGTGATGCATTACTATGTTGGCTGTGTGTGTGTGCTAAGTTGCTTCAGTCATGTCTGACTCTGTGTGACCCTATGGACTGTAGCCAACCAGGCTCCTCTGTCCATGGGATTCTCAAGGCAAGAATACTGAAGTGGGTTGCCATGACCTCCTCCAGGGTATCTTCCCAACCCAGGGGTCAAACCCTCATCTCTTCTGTCCCCTGGATTGGCAAGCAGGTTCTTCACCATTAGCACCATCTGAGAAACCACCTACACTGGCTACTGGTTCACAAATAATCAAGAAGAAACACAATGCATCCCTCATCATTTGCATCCACTTAACACAAGGGAATTCGCAAAAGGCTACAGGAAAAAATCATGACTTTGGGGTCGTTCATGGGGAAAAAAAAAAAAAAAGAAGAAAGAATTCATCTTCCCAATTTCCTATTTTTCCCTCTTTCCTAGTAGTTAAAGTTCACCCCATAGATATTTAACTCCTTTATCCCTCTGGATGGTGCCATCAGGTTCCTTTCTGCCTCCTAGCCATGGCTGAATACCCTACCCTGTGCTGTGGCATTTTGTTTGAGCCTGGGAGGAAAAAGGGAACCATAAACTCTGTGCTTGCACTGCTCAGCCTGGCTGAATGGCAGTGGTCAAGGATGAGGGCTGGACACTCCCACGGTGGACTGACCACAGTGGTTGAAACAGCCTGTCCAGGAGGTAGGGAAAGCCGTGGGAATCTGGGAAGGCATCAAGAGATTTATAAGTGATGTAGAATCTCATGTCTTTCTTCTTAACACATCATAATATATTCAGTTCCTGAGCAGAGAGAATTTTGCAATTCAATTTGTTTTGAGTATATCTTCATTAATCATCTCTTTCCAATTTCAAACCATTCTCTCTTCCTACAGTGCCATTCTTTGTTAATCACATCACTGTCTTCTCAAAACTCTGATAGAAAATGGATTTTATCCTTTCATCCAGTGTGCTACTAATTCCTGAAAATTCTGTCAGGTATATATCTCTCAGATTTGTTCCTGCCAATATCCTCAGTCACTTTCACAGAGAGCTCACCTTCTCTGACTTTGATTTAAACAATGATTTCTTATGAGTTGAAGTGTATCCCAAAAAGATATGTTAAAGTCCTAAACCCTGGTACCTGTGATTGTGACATTATTTGGAAATAAGCTATTTATAGAAGCAATCAAGTAAAGACTAAGTCATATTGGATTAAGGTGTCCCCCTATCAAATATGATTGGTGCCCTTATAAAAAGACAAAAAGAGATATGCAGCTGCATAGAGAGAATGCCATGATGAGGGAAGCAGAGATCACAAGCCAAGGAGTGCCCAGGATTAACAGTCATCTGCATAAACTAGTAAGAAACAAATAGAAATCTTTCACTAGAGCCTTTGAGAGAACACGGTCCTGCTGACACCTTGATTCTGGACTTCCAGCCTCTAGAATTATAAGAGAGTACATTTCTGTGGTTTTAAGCCACAAAGTTTGTGATACGTTGTTAACCTACCCCTGGGAAACTAATACATGAACTAAACTCTGGACATGCAGTATTTCAGCTTGCATAACAATTTACCACTCTGTAAAGGCTAGTACTTTGGCAACCTAATAGGCTGACTCATCAGAAAAGATCCTGATGATGGGAAAGATTGAATACATGAGAAGGGGACAACAGAGGATGGGATGGTTGGATGGCGTCATGGACTCAATGGACGTGAGTTTAAGCAAGCTCCAGGAGATGGTGAAGGACAGGGAAGCATGGCATGCTGCAGTCCACAGGGTTGCAAAGAGTTGGACATGACAGAGCAGCTGAACAACAACAGCAGCAACAAAGGCTAGTATGTCTCAAAGACTCTTTCTGATCTGGTCCCTTGCCTACATCTGAAGTCTGACATACTGAAATGATGCTATATGTAGGTGAAACATGAAATGAAGACTTGAGCTTTGACTGAAATGGTTTGTATTTACTGGAAAAATAATCATGTAAAACAAACACAGCCACAAGCCATGTATATTGCTCTTTTTTCTTGGTTAAAAATTTTAAAATGAGTTAAAAATCAAACTACCACCAGCCACAATCTTGAAAATCAAGAACAGACCCTGCTTCATAATAATCAGTTAACTATTATTCAGCCATTAAAAAGAATGAAATAATGTCATTTGGCAACTAGTGCACCTGAAGATTATCATAAATGAAGTAAGTCAGACAGAGAAAGATAAATATCAAATGCTATCGATTATATGCAGAATCTAAAAAAAAATGATACAAATACACTTATCTACAAGACAGAAACACTTATAGACTTAAAGAATGAATTTATGATTGCTAGGAATAGGAAGGAAAGATCGATTGATAGTGTAGGATTGACATGTACACACTACTATGTTTAAAATAGATAACCAACAGCAATCTACTGTATGGTAGAGAACTCTAAGTATTCTATAATAACCTAAATGGTAGAAGAATTTGTAAAAGAAGAGATACTTGTGTGTGTATATATATATATATATATAACTGAATCAATTTGCTGTACACTTGAATCTAACACAATGCTGTTGCTATTTTACGTATTGTAATCAGCAATGAATTACAAATACTGTTTTTAAATAAATAATAATTAGTAACTAGGAAATTATGAAATTTTTATATATTTGTACACGATGATATTGTATGATGCTGTCAGTAACTTTAGCTTCCTTTCTGGGGCATCCTTTGAATAACTTACTAAGTGTAAACTTCAGATATTTAGTGACATTTAAGAATATTTTCTACTTTAAACAGGTTTCAAAAGCTTTTGGCAAAAGCACTGTAGGAAAAGACCATGGATAGTGGATTTAGTAAGATTCCACCTCTACGTGTTTGGATGGTAGAGGACTGGTGCCCTTGTAAATGATTAAGCATAACAAAGAGTGTTATCAAGAACTAGCACAAAGCAACATTGATCACTACAATATGGGGCTCAAAGATGGTGAAATGGAATGATTGAATACAAAGATGAGAAGAAAAAACAGCCAGGTGAGAAGATGTAGGCTCAAAAATGAGGACATGTTCATCCTAGGCATAGGAATCTCTACCTTAGAAATAGTCTGTGGCATCCAGTTTGTATAGCAAAGCACATAACAGCATATACACATGATGAAAGCTGTCAATGGGTACAAACTTCCAGTTATAAGATAAATAAATACTAGGGATGTAATGTACAACATGATTAATATAATTAACACTGCTATATGTTATATACGGAAGTTAAAAGAATAAGTCCTGAGTCCATTATGAGGAAAATAAGTTTTTCTATTTCTTTAATTTTGTATTTATATGAGATGTTAGATGACTAAACTTCCTATGGTAACCATTTCATGATATGTAGGTCATATCATTACCCTGTACACTTTACAATTAAAGAGTGCTAAATATTGATTACACCTCCATAAAACTGGGGGGGGGGGGAAAGTAACTTTAATGCTATGGCAAACAAGGAAAAGTTCATGGCTACCAAAATTAGTGAATTTCTTAACTAAGGAATGAGAGGAAATTTATCTTTTTTAAAAAAAGGGTATCCATGGTTTATTGAATAGGAGATCTTACCTGTCTGAAGCAGAAGGGCACTTGAGTGACACCACATCAAGGACAGCAGATAGAAAGCAGGACATGGCAGCAGTCTTTGCTGGATGGTGGATGGGGCAGAAGAAATTTATTTTCAGTTTATTACTCTGAATATTGACACTACCAAATTTTTGTCCAAATGCCCACATTTTCTTGCTACATACAATTTTTTAAACACGTTTATGAAAAATGCCAAAAGTATAGCTTTGAAGAAAGTGTTTACAAAACATTAATCAGGTGCCCCTCTCTTCCCTACTCCAACTTCCACTAGCTAGAGGCAGTCCATTTTAACAATTTCAGTTGTTAGGACTTTCTAGAGGTTGTTCCCCCATCTATTATTCTTCCAAAAACTTTTTTTCTTTTTTTATTGCAAAAAATATCAACTTGCAAAACCTTTACAAAACAGAGAAAAATTTCAGTGAGAAACTAAAATCAGTCTCTCTCTATCATGGGGAGATCATTATTATAAACACTGCTGCTGCTCCTGCTAAGTCGCTCAGTCGTGTCCGACTCTGTGCGACCCCATAGACGGCAGCCCACCAGGTTCACCTCCCCATGGGATTTTCCAGGCAAGAGTACTGGAGTAGGTCGCCATTGCCTTCTCCAATTATAAACACAGTAATTTCTTATTTTTTCATTCAAAATATATATTTATAAATATATGTTATGCCCAAATAAAATGTTCTTTCTATATAAATAAATAGAAACATAAGATATACAGTTTATATTTTTAAATTATTTCAATATTTGCATAATATTCAACCAATTAAATATGCTAAATTAATTTAACTATATTTTCTGCCTCCCATGAGTTGCTCATGCTTTTCATGTGATTATCCTTTTGTACTAGGTTGAGATAAATTATCAAATCACTTTTTCCTGTCAATGATTCTATTTTCCTTGGTGTTAAACCTCTTCTTTCCTCTCTCATAAATTTTAAACTTGGATTGCATTTTTATTTTACTTTACAGTTCTTCAATACCTTTCCTGTCCTCTCCTCTTTTTTAAATAATTTCTTTAAACCTCTTCTTTCCTCTCTCATAAATTTTAAACTTGGATTGCATTTTTATTTTACTTTACAGTTCTTCAATACCTTTCCTGTCCTCTCTTCCTTTTTAAATAATTTCTTTAAACATCATATTCGTGTCCTCTGATTTCAGACTCTTATTTTCTTATATGTCTGGTGCATTTCCTAGAAGTTAAAGTCTTCTTAAGGCTTATGAAGGGCATCATATAATTTTATAAATTTTACTATGCTTCTTCTAATAAGTTCTTTCAAAGCAGAACTTTTACCTTTGGTATTTTGCTTTTCCCAAACCCATAGGACCTATGCTGCTGATTTTACTTTTCCCTTCATTTAAGTTTAAATGAGGACGCATACTCATATTCCATGTTGCCTTTGGATCATCACATTCATTTCCTACTTGTCTCTATCCCCTATCTCTGGATAGCTGTCAAATGACCCTGTCACATTATAGTTCACAAGTTGGTTACTGTGTATACTTTCCAGCCATCTGTTCATGGTCATCAGGGATTGATCTAGCATGATTCCACTAGATTAAGGTAGGGCTATATCCTCCTTTGATTGTTTGGTTTTAAGACACTAAGACAATTAAATGCCCGGAACACATTGTTGTAGCATCTCTAAAAGCTCTTTAATTTGTTATTTTTGTTAGTTTATTAATTTAAGTTTTTTATTCTTTAAAAATAACTTCATGCCCGCCTGGAGCCTCCATAGTCCTGGAAGTGGTGACACCAAGGGAAGAGGAAGCTTGTTGGCTCAGCCCAATGCTCCTGAGGCCCCCATCAGCCTCTAAATCACTTACTGTCTTTCAGTTCAGTACAGTTCAGTCACTCAGTCGTGTCCGACTCTTTGCCATCCCATGAATTGCAGCACATCATGCCTCCCTGTCCATCACCAACTCCCGGAGTTCACTCAAACTCATGTCCATCGAACTGGTGATGCCATCCAGCCATCTCATCATCTGTCATCCCCTTCTCCTCCTGCCCCCAATCCCTCCCAGCATCAGGGTCTTTTCCAATGAGTCAGCTCTTCACATGAGGTGGCCAAAGTATTGAAGTTTCAGCCTCAGCATCAGTCCTATCCACCAAAATGATCCTCACATAGGGCTTGGAGCTTATTGATCATCCAATCCTACTTCTTAGTCTACTAGCTGATTATAATTTCACTCCTTGAATGAATGTGGACAATAGGTAGGAGGGAGCAAGCATTTCTCAAGCCCTCGTATAACATGTCCATAGGAGTCATTCCAATTTATGGAATTAATTGATATAAGTAGCCATAGTATTTTGATGTAATTTATATCTAGAGTATTGTTATTTGCATTAAATATTTTTTGATCAACCACTATGTGTAGGTTGCTGTCCCATGTAAGTTGGACTCAGTTTTGAAGTCAAAATCAGTCATGTAATAGTATGTGTTAGATCACATATGTATTTCTTGCATGCGTAAGTGCTCAGTTGCTAAGTAAAGCCCAACTTTTTGTGTCCCCATGGACTACTAGGCTCCTCTGTCTATGGGAATTTCCACACAGGAATACTGGAGTGGGTTGTTATTCCCTCCTCCAGGGCATCTTCCCACCCAAGGATAGAACCCACCTTTCTTGTGTATCTTACCACTGAGCCACTTGGGAAGCCCACTGCTTCCATTTTCTCCTCTTCATTGACGTAAAGGAAATTCAGAGGCTTGCTTTTCATTACAAACTGCTATTTGCCTATTGACTAAGGAAGCATCCTTATGCTTCCTTAGCATTTATGTCAAATGAAAAAAAAAAAAACATTATACTGCCTAGTGAGCTGTGATGCTGGCCATTTCCTACCAGATAGCTAATTATTATATGCATGTGAGGAAGTACAGAACTCTCATTTCAAATATTGGTGGGAAAGAAAAATAAGTGGTAATACACAGTTTTTATTGAAAACCTTTGGTGTAATTAGAAAGTAGATTTAATCATGTTTTAATTTTTTTTTTCATGTTTTTTTCATGTTTTAATTTCATAAGACCTTGAGTATTAAATATAAGATCAGTCCATTATGCAGTGTGTCTCATTTGTTTAAGCTAACATTTTTAAAATAAAAGCTAAAAAAGTTAGATTCCCCCCAAAATAGGCAGACTTTTTTCTCTCTCTCTCTTAAATATAGCCAATGCCAACAAATGTATAATACTGGGAACCATTTTATCTTTAATATAACCTCATTATTACTTTTATATCCTACTCCTACAAAACATTCAAATTCTTCTTAATATAATTTGTAATTCTTTTGTTGTTAGCAAGTTTGTCTCTAGGAAACCTAAGAAAGTTTATAATGGGTATGACATAGGATAGGGTACTTACTGCCCGAAGCAGTTGGATGTAGAGAGTGTAGAAAATCAACACTAAGGTGTCAGTAATGGGAACTGAGTGAGAATCTGGGATGATGCACTTAGAATGAATTAATTCCATCTATTTAATTCATCTTTTTATGACCCCATTCAAGATCCAAAATTGAGGGTGACAGAATTCCATTGCCTAAGCTTAGGTTGCATAGGCTTGAATATTGAGCTGTTGCATGTGGAAAGATGTAATAGAGGAAAACTTCAGATCTCCTAGGGGATGGGAAATACAAGAATTTATAATCAAACTTTTGTGCTCCTGTTCAGTTGTGTCTGACTCTGCAACCCCATGGACTCTAGCCCACCAGGTTTCTCTGTCCATGGGATTTTGCAGGCAAGAATACTGGAGTAGGTTGCCATTTCCTCCTCCAGGGAACCTTGCCAACCCAGGATCAAATCCACAGCTCCTGCATTTGCAGGTGTATTCTTTACCACCAAGACACCTGGAAAGCCCCATAATCCAACTTTAACCACACACAATTCATCAGAAGGAAACTAGTATGCTGTTTATTGTAAATAGAAGCTGGATTGTTAAAACTACTTAAAACCACATATCATGGTTTCTTAACTTTTCTATCATGAACCATCCTGCACCCAGCCAACTCCAAACAGATATATGAATGACATCTCCAAATATCTAATAGGTTTTTTAACTACTTTTCAGGAGAAGTGAACCTCTATTTTAATATAGAAAGTTCCTGAATATGTAAGTGATAATGTCTATATATGATTGTCAAATAAATATTCAAGTAGAGGTGATAAGGTGAAACCAACATTAACTTCATAATAGCTGAAAGTTAGACTACTGACCGCCTAAAACAATAAAGTTGCTCAGTTTTCTTTTTTTTTTTTTTTTGCCATTGAACAGGTTTTTTTTTTTTAATTTTTATTTTTACTTTATTTTAATACAACGGTGTTAATATATCATGGTTGCCACTAGATAATTGTTTGGCTGTAAATACATAATTGTAAAAACACAAAGTGCCTTTGGACATTTTATCCAGGGAACAAGATTATACCACCAAATAAAAGAACTGTTTCTGCAGCTAGTGAAATATGGTAGCTACTTGGTGGAGATCCCTTGATAATGTCCTTGTAAATACTGAACCAGTTAATTCAGAAAAAAATATTGGGAAGAAACTGAGCTAAAGAGGGAAATAAAGTTGAGATAAAAACTTTGATTTCCTTATTAAAGAAAATCTGGTAACTTTAAGAAATTAATCAAAGAATAAACTGATGCTTAGGAGGGCAGAACTAAAGAAGTGATAAAATGTTCTAAAGAAATGCATATAAGCAACACCCACAGCACCTTTGTCTCTAAAATCAGCTATGACCAGTTCTAGAGATCAGCTCTCCAATATGGTAAAGCATTTAATGAATGACAAAGTAGGCACTTGAATAAGGCTAAGTGCCTTTGTCCAGGGCAATGAAAATGCAGTAATCACCAAAGGACGGGTCAGCAAATTATTGCATCTTTGCATATTTATAAGGGGTCACAAGGCTACCAGAACTTTCAAATTCTAAAAGAGATTTAAGGTTACTATTTTAAAGAATAAAAAACAGATGCACTAACTATTGAAAATGAATTGGTAATGACATGTTAAAATAGAACACAAGGTTGGAAAAATAGTTGCTAATACTATTTTCATTTTTTGCATTTTCTCAAATCACCTAATGATAAGTGATTATGAGATACTCATCATAATGCAAATATCTAACATGACTGAACGTTATTTATGAAGCATATGGCATGTTATTGACATTTTAACATAAGCTATGATCAATAGGCATGAATATTTTTCTTCAAATAAAATATAAATGACTATTTAAAGTAAATAACCTTCCATAGACTAGTAAAAAGCAGACATTAATATCATGGAGTGTTTTTTTTTAATTGTAAAGATAATATCTATCAATGGCTATACTTTTTATTAGAAATCTATGATGAGAAATATTAGGATAGACTATCAACTAGAAGGAGAAAATTAATCATGAAAACTGGTTTCAAAAAGGCTTGGACACTTTTGGCTTTCCAGTACGTTCTCTTTCTGCAAACACTTCTTTCTTCTTGCAGTGATTCCATGATTTAGAAATCCAAGGTGATTCAATACAGGTAAGACCTATTAAAACCTAAGAATCTCTGGTTCTGCACTTCTTCTTAGAAAAGAAGAAAAAACATATAAGGCAATAAATACCAAAGGTTTAAAACTAGGAAAAGAGAATTGAAATATTTCAAGTGCTTAGCTCTGCATCATTAGTTTTTGTCTATTTTTTACAAATTCATCAATAAAATAAAGTACTTGCAATTAATAAAAGGACATCTAATAAAAGCCTACTGATATTGATTTCCTTGGATTTCCTGGAAGTACAAATATTAAGGAAATAATGAATCCTTGCTTAAAGGGTATCAGTAGCCTATTACAAAGTTGGAAACAAGAAGCTTTAGTTTCTAATTCAGAAACACTTAGGAATTCCAACACAACAGATGCCTAGAATGATAGACAAATTGTCATCCATACAGCATATCCTTAATTTCTTTATATACTAATGTATTGCAAAACAACTGATCAGAATTACATAAACAAAAATATCTGTAAAAACTAAGTTTTTGTTAGGTTAAATATATACCACATTGAAAGGATCTTAACAATTTTTCTTTAAAACTCAGTTTTAATTGCCTTGACCCGAGGACAGCTGTTAACTTGAGAATTGACAATTTATGGATTTTATGAAGCTGTTTACTCTGTCATTCATGAAAGAACTTACTTTAGCAATTGCCCTATGTCATGTTACATATGCTACCTATGAATGAACTAGCATATTCTTAAAGAAACAAGAGTAACATATTAAGAAAGTGGCATTATTGGTAATATATGCTTGAAATTAATATAACTGAGAAATTATTTTAAGAGTTAAGTTAGATAAATATTTTCTACCAAAGGACATTAGTAAAAAATGCTGCAGTCAATGGGAAGCTCAGGTGCAATAATTTGATGTGCCCCCTTAGTCAATCTTTATAGAACATTCAACACAGAGTAGAATAGGTACTGGGTTACAAAAGATTAAAGATAGCTTTTCCTGCCTCTGAGACCCTTACATTCCAAAGGAAACATTTAAAATCATTCTCCAGCTGAGAATAATAGTGATTTTTTTAATTCTAGGAAATCTACAACTTCCTATTGAATACTGAAAGTTAAAAACCTAATTTATACTTTGTATTAAAAACAAGGGTAAATTGAAGCTACAGAGTAAAAATGTCCATGAACATAATCATATGTGCCATATATATATAATAGTTTGAAGATTTATGTCATAAGCTTGTGATAATTTTTTTTTCACCCCAACCTCTTTGATCCTAGTAACATTTGTTGGGCATTTAAAAAACTGCAAAAGGGTTTTTTGTTTTTGTTTTTGCTTTTGAGATGAATAAGTTTAAGTAAATATAAAATGTGGCAGAGAATAAAGCAATGTCCATGATATTGGCTTGACGGGAAAAAAGAGGAAAAACTAGGCTTTAACCTTGGCTCTACTGCCTCCAATTGACTGAGATGAGAGAGACACTGCATGGACTTCACTGTATATAGTGATAATAGTGAATCCCTCTCTTATAGTGCTGTGGTCATTGTGAGGATTGAATAAAAGTAATATTTATAATATACTGAAGCAATAATTATAATTTTGTTATTAATACTTAAAAATCTGCCAGAATATAAGCACTTGGAGAGCAGAGATGGTGGTTCAGTGTTACTGAGAGTATTATAGAGACCAACAACATCACCTGGGTGCCACTGAGAACTATGAGAGCAGAATTTCTATGTGAGACTCAGGAATCTATATTTGAAGAAAGTTTCCATGTAATTTTAGGCACACTAAATTCTGAGAAGCCCTGTTTAGTCTGCTCTCAGCTGTATTTCTAGAGTCCAGAAATAACAGTGGGTAATATTAGATTAACTAATATTGGTCTAACCATTCAACAAACTACTATCTTTCCCTTTATTTTAAACTCTCTTTTCTGACTCTTACTATTGAGAAACATCTTATAAAGTTTGGTTTATTTGCACATAACAAAAGTAAGGAACCAAACCCATATTTGCAGGTATTTTACATTGTTAGAAATTCCCTTTGGTATCACAATAATAGTGACGTCTGCATTATAGGCAGCTGTAAACATGTTGGGTAATGCATGTAAAACATTTAGCAGAAACCCCAGCACTTCACTGTGAGCACTCAAAAATAACATCTCCTATCATATTTTGGCAGTCATTTTTCTCTAACAGAACTAACAAATGAATTTTATTAGAAACTTGTATGTCTAGAACCTTAGCAAAAGGTTTTCATGTTGCAAGGAAGAAATGAAACATTGCTTTCCTTTTTGGTCTGATTTCCCCTTTTCAAGTTAACATACAGTATTGATTGCAACTCCAAAAAACCTTTCATCATATTAAGTGATAGTACAGTTTAAGCTATATTCATGTGCTTTTCCTGTAATATATGGGAGAGTTCAAAGTAAAGCATAGTAATTATCTAAGTAAACTACCGCAGCTAAGCAGTTCCCCTCATCTCAGAGATTTCTGCACGAAATAGGTAGGGAAATGGAATTTTTGAAAAGGAAAGTCTTAGGAAAATTTAGATGTAGTAATAATCCATTTTGCAAACATTTGACTCTCTCAGCTAATTACTATGTTTATAATGAAATGTATGTTCATTAGGAAAGCATGAGACTTTGAGTTTGTCTGTTTTCTATTGGTCTTCAGTAATATGAAGAAAAACATTTGATGATTTCCTACTGAGATAAACAGTGTACTCTCCAGTTATACGTGAACCTATAAAAATGGTGAGAAGCTTCTTGTAACTTAAAAAAAATTTCCCTTGGGAAATACACTTTTAAAAGCTTCACAGAATGTTAAAGATTTTCAAATAAGCCATAAATGGACATTTGCAGTCTATGCTGCACTTCAATAAGATGAGAATGGTTGTCATGTCAAATCTCTACAGGCTGTCTTTGCTCATGTTTTCCTGGTTAGGAAATTCCACTCAAGCAGAATGAAACCTAACCTTTAATATTACATTCTGTAGAACAGGCCCCAGTGACACATAAGACGATCTTATCCACTGGATCTCAATGGATTTGGTTGAAAACAGCTTCTTTTCTGCAAGACAGATATCTGATGGGAGTTCTCTTCACAAAAAGGAGCTCATTTTCTCTTCAGAGTACAACCAGAGAATTGAAAAGTTGTTCAAAATAATCACAAAAAGCAGATGAAGATATTATCTCCACAAAAATGCTTCATATAGTATGCAAGGCCTTAAAACTTGTATTGCTCTGTTAACAGAATATATATCTGAAAGATGTCCTACCCTTTTTCAGATTGTAACTACCCAGCTGTAAAACTCACAATGAAGTTTATACAAATATATACATATATCTATATATAACTCCCTATAGAGTTCAATGATTTGAATAATCAAAATCAAGTATTATAAAACAAACCCAAAATTGACCCCAAATGTAGTAAACTATATTTGAATTAATAACTAAGTTTGATTAATTCATGATATGATTTTTATTTGTCACTTGATTTCTGCTTTATTTCCCCTGGAAACCAAAGTAGTAGTTATTAAATCCTGAGAGAAAATATAATTACTTCCTTGACCAGAAGAAAATAGATGTAAGCTTGATATTAAATTTAGCTTAATTTCAAAATTATGGACTATTATATATAGCAGCAATGTCTCACCAAAAGATTTAAATTTGAGCATAAATTATTCTGCCTTTTATTAAAATTATTAAAAACTATATCTTCTAAAATGCAGATGGGAGTTCTCTTCACGAGAAGGAGTGCATTTTCTCTTCAGAGTATCTTCAGTTATCATGTGACAAAGGTTAATTAAAATAGATCTTTAGTATATATATCTCTTTTTTGAGGAATACCATATCTCCATAGAAGAATAACATGAGGATTTTATAATTAAACAGTTTTTAAAATGCCTATAGATGTGAAAATCAAGGAATTTAAAATATTTAATTTAATTCTTGAATGTGCTCCCAATATTGATTGTATAAATGCAATATTTCAAAACTTTCTAAAAAGTTTAACAAATATTTACTTTAAATAGTACTTACCCTGTACTAGGTACAAAGAATTCTGAACACTTTGAAAATATTAGCTTGTTTAATATTTAAGATAACTCTATGAGGTAGATGTGACTATAATCCACATTTTTGATTAAAGAAACAAAAGCACCAAGTGACTAAACAAACTGTCCAAGGTCACGAAGCTCGGGAGCTGGTGTGAACCCAGGGAGTTTGCTGTTAGTGTGTGTGCCCATACCTTACCATGTTAGCTGATATGGTTCTTAGAAGTAATTCCTTTGCTAAAATCAAATTTTCTGGAAGAATAGACTGTAATTGAGTGAGAGGAATTTAGGGATTTTTCAGGTATATTTGTCCAGTTGACACTTTTTTTTTCCCCTAATAAAAGCATCATATTATCTGTCTGAAGCCAAATGCATGAGAAACCTCAGCAGGAAAATTGAGTCTTTGTAACAATTCAAATCCAAGTTTATAGAAAGAGGAAGTAGCAGTGCAATCAATACAAAAACAAAGGAATACTTTCCACAAAAAGAACACAGTCCCCAGTTCTCATGGGTTCCAATTTTAGATCTGTGGCTTAAGTAATATGAATTTTGAAGTAAAAATCTATGTGGAGTTCAAGCTAGACTGTAAAATAAAACCCTAGGGACTATGGATATACCTTTAAAATGTTCCTTGTAAGGGCTAGTAACTGATCATAATGGACACTGGTAGAGGCCCCAGTGATTGAGGTAAAAGAATGAGGCTCATTATACAGACAAAGACACCTGAGAAAAGTTTTAATTAAAAACTGCTAATTTGGAATGGGGCGTTTTGTATTTATTATTTTGTTTTTGTGAATTTTCTAAAATAGAAATGAATAGCTGAAGTCACACATCAGGGAGAATGTAAAAGAAAGGATTGTTCAACTCAGATGTTCACTGGGCAGTGAGAGGAGTGGTGTGAGTGAGGGGAGAACTGTGATGAAATCTCTTCATGGTCTAGCCACTGCTCAGCTCTGCCTGATTTCTGCTGTTCATCAATAGGAACACAATGGGATCATTGCTGCTACTGCTGCTAAGTCGCTTCAGTCGTGTCAGACTCTGTGTGACCGCATAGACGCAGCCCACCAGGCACCCCCGTCCCCGGGATTCTCCAGGCAAGAGTACTGGAGTGGGGTGCCATTGCCTTCTCCGACTAGATCTTCCAAATTCAAGAGAAGTTGAAAAGCCAGCTTGTACTGAATATGTTCCACATTTTAAATGGTGATTATAGAGCAGCTGGCGAATTAATGTAAAGTGATGCTAGGAGGGATTGGGGGCAGGAGGAGAAAGGGACGACAGAGGATGAGATGGCTGGATGGCATCACTGACTCGATGGACGTGAGTCTGAGTGAACTCCGGGAGTTGGTGATGGACAGGGAGGCCTGGCGTGCTGCGATTCATGAGGTCGCAAAGAGTCAGACACGACTGAGCAACTGAACTGAACTGAACTAAACGGAAGACTTAGAAATCTCTTGGATATTAGATATCACATAAAACTAAGTATTAGTTAGATGTGTACATAAAACTGGAGAAGGCAATGGCACCCCACTCCAGTACTTTTGCCTGGAGAATCCCATGGACGGAGGAGCCTGGTGGGCTGCAGTCCATGGGGTCGCGAAGAGTCGGACACGACTGAACGACTTCACTTTCACTTTTCACTTTCATGCATTGGAGAAGGAAATGGCAACCCACTCCAGCGTTCTTGCCTGGAGAATCCCAGGGATGGGGGAGCCTGGTGGGCTGCCGTCTCTGGGGTCGCACAGAGTCGGACACGACTGAAGCGACTCAGCAGCAGCAGTACATAAAACTAAGGGTAAGTGCAGGAAGAAAAGCTGGGAGAATAAAGATCAATGATGATAAAGCTAAAAGGTTAACAAAGAAGAGTACAGTCTTGAAGGCAAGATGAAGGAATATTTCCAAGGAGAACCACTTTGTTCTGTAGGTCCCTGTCAAAAATGTCACATCACTGAATTTGAAGATTAGAGTTCCCAGCAAGAGTGTATGTTCAGTAGAGAAATTAGACAACAGCCAGATTGTGAAATCAAACTCTTAAATACACAGTATACAACCTGAAACTATGTGCAAAGTAGATAATTTATTGAGGGATGAAAGAAAGAATGATTTAAGGATACTCCCAAGAAAGAGAGAGGTAATAGCTTGAAGACACATTTCCTGTGCTTGTAAGTAACTTGGAGTTGAAGAAAAGAAGAGACTGACAATAAAAGAAAGGAATAAATTTATGGAAAAATTATCTCAGAAGCCACAGAGAGATGAGATCTCTGTCATAGAGAGTGCATTAGTTTTACAAAGGCACCAGAGGAAGCAGTAAACTTGACTGACTACACATCATATTTTTTCCCTTTTTATTGCCAGCTCCTTGAGGGCAGGGGCCATGTCTGTCTTATTCACTTCACCCCATATTCTGAAGTGGGAAGCACAAAAATGAATCCAGGAATAAATGTTGGTGATAATGTTTACTTGGACTTATTTAAGTTCACTTAAAAGTTTGTAACTGAAATACCAAACAAGCAATGCAAAGATAAGGCTATAAGTGGGTATTAATAGATGCTTCTTTCTAATGCCTCTGTTACTTAGATTCATACAACCAGTTCATTCCCAAAGTTTGTTATCAATTTACCTTTTGTAGAATAAGAAATTTGCCAGGCCATAGCAGCTTCAAATTATAAAATCATTACATTTTATGATAACAGGCTATGGGAAGGGTTAAGGGTCGATACATAGATGGCATAATATGTCAGCAATCAAGGGACAATGTTATTATTATATTTATAAATGCTCACTGAATCACAGTTAATGTATTTTTGAGTTTTCCTTTTGTTTCTGTTGTTGGGCTTCTTTCTACATTTCTAATGCACTTTTGAAGAAAGAAAATACTAGAGTTTTAAAGATTCAGCTGATATTAGAAGTTATATCTATTTAGAAGTTAAAATCAGGATGGATTTATTATTTTCTCTGCTGATTCTAAAAGGGGTTATATCAGGTTTACTACTGCTGCTGCTGCTAAGTTGCTTCAGTCGTGTCAGACTCTGTGTGACCACATATACGGCAGCCCACCAGGCTCCCTCGTCCCTGGGATTCTCCAGGCAAGAACACTGGAGTGGGCTGCCATTGCCTTCTCTGATATCAGGTTTAGAATTTAGTAATGCAAATGACAGCATTAAAAATATCGGTGAGAATACAGTTATTATAGCTGAGCAATTATTTGGGAAGAAAACAAAATTAAGAACAGGCTGATGGATTTGAAAGCTAGGAAGCAAAGAACTTTATGTTACAAGACATGGAAGAACAAGTTTAATAGATGACATTAACAGAGACAATTGTCCCACTAGACACCAAACTTAGAAAGTAACATTGCTAAAGTATTAATATTCAGGCAGTGTACTAAGAACACAAATGCACTGAATTTTCCTGTAATCCTTAAATCTAATCAGATAGTTACTATTTTCATGTTATGTTTGGAGTTATAGAGGCTTAGAGAATCGAAAAAATTTGCCAATAGCACATTGTAAGAAAAATGTCAGACTGTGGGTTGAATACAAGCCTCATTTGAATCTAGATTTTTAATCTTAAACATTTTAACTTCTGAATTGTCATGCTTCCAGTTGACAAGAGGTGTCCATGTAGAGTAGACTAGGATGCTAGACTATGATTTACAAATGATCTTGGAAGATGAAAGAACCAAATGAGATTAAACTATCCACATTGAACATGGCCAGAATGATGGCAAATAATATGAAAAAGAGGACAATGGTGACTTACAAGTTTGTATCTGGAGAACATGAGCACTGCTGATGCAGAAATGTATAATGACAGATATAAAGAGAGTAGAATAATGTCAAATGTCAAAATAGAATGTTACATAAATTAGCTAAAATAATGGTTTTGGAAAGTTAAATAATAAACCAAGACTCAATTTTAATACTTCATTTTAATTAATGCGACTGTATTATTACGAAAATGTATAGTATTTTGCATTAGCTATCTATTGCTATATAATCACCACTAACTTGGCAGCTTAAAACAAAGACACATTTATTATCTCACACTTTCAGTGGGTCATTTATCTGGACTCAGTTTTACTAAATTTTCTATCAGGGTCTCCTACAAGGCTGAAATCAAGATCTCATCAGAAATGCCAGCTGGGGAAGGATCCATTTCCAAGGTCATATGGTTATTGGTTGAATTCAGTTCTTTGGTGATTGTCAGACTGAAGACTTCATTTCCTTGGCAGGTGTCAGTCTTTCCATATGTTCCTCTCCATAGAGCAGCTCACAACATGGCAGCTTGCTTCATCAAAATCAGCAAGGTGAGGAATTTGCTAGTGAGATGGAAATCACACCCCTGTACAGTCCATTCATGGACATAATACCTCACCATCTTTGCCATACTCTGTCGATTAGAAGCAAGTCACACTCAAGGGGAGTAGATATACAAGGGTATGAATATAAAGAGTTGGGGTTTGTTGAGAATCATCTGCCACACCTTTCTAATAGTAACCCTCGACCTTGAATGACCTATCTTTTCCTCATAGAAGGATGAAAGTAGGAGTGGGGAGGAGAAAGACTATATAGCAAAAAAAGGCAGATCACAAAATATGACTTCATGACTCTTGATCAATGATTGCTGCCTTCCCTCTAAATCCACACACTTGTAGAAATGAAGATTATTCTTTCAGAGCAATCTTATTTCTTGCTAACTTGACTCTTGTTTAGCCTTGTACTTTGTTTCCTACTTTATTATTGATAAACTGTTTCATTCTCCCCTTTATTATGAGAAACTTTATTCACATATCAGAAACCTACCAGTTCCTTGGGAAATCACTCTTGATTCACAGTTCACGTTGCTGATTTCACTGATAATTACAGCCCTAGCTATAAGAATAACCCTCAAAAAGAAATTATCTAGCAAGTGTTCATTATGTCAAAATGTCTCAAAGAACATATTTTGCATTGTATTGGAATAGTGAGAGGTATGATTGCCAGTATTACAATTTTTAATATGCTATGGGTTAAAAAAAATACAGGTCTTAATACTTGACAGTGTCTAAGATCTCACACTGTTAACGATAATTTTACTAGAGAATTGGCTGTGAGCTTAAGGAAGCTTAGACTTCAGAGCCCTTCAGTTTGAGAGGCCTCTTCCAAGACTAGTGTGCTCTACTCCAGGGATGAGGGGGTGTGGGGAGAGAATGCAGACCATCAAAAGTCCCACTCTGTGACAGAAATATAAACACTGACTAGTACTTCCATATCCACCTGATTCCTAACAGTTGCCTGTCTTTGTGGGTCCTCTGGGGCAAAGGTGGGATTGAGCATCTTTGAGCCCAGAATAAGGACATGAGCAGGAAGGACATCTGTGCTAAGGTTCTGTCAGGGGAGTGTATAACTTCCTCGGTTCTGTCTCATCACAACAAAAATTTGAAGTAACATTCGTTAAAGCCCTTGGATTGTCACAGCTCTTGGAGAGACTGTGTCTCAGCTCCATGTTACAGCTCAGTTTTACTTAGAAAATAAAGGAAAATGCATTATCTAGGCGTGAGGGCATGCCAACCCAAAAGACACAAAGAGAAGAGGGGTTGGGGGGGGAGAGAAAGAGAGCCCCTCGGCCCTTTGGCTTCTCTTTTTATGTTTTTTCTCCTCACGCCTGGGCTTGCCCTATGTAAACAGGGCTAGCCAAGAGTGCTTTTTATTCTACCTGAGGTCCTCTCTCTGGTCCTCGGACCTTTCTTTGTTCTATTTTGATGGGCTCTTCCCTTCCTCGTCTTTTAGCCGCTGCCATTCTGGACTTCTTTTTCCTCTTCTAGCTACCTAGCAGTTCCATGTGAAGTAGCTGGTGGGGCCAACGCAATGGAAGCTGCAATGGAGTTCATGTGTGGAATGGGGCAGTAGCGTGTAGCCAAGATACTCTTCTGTAAGGGTTTGCGTATGGGAAGAGAAGAAAAATTTAAACACAGGAAACTTTTTAAACTGTTGGTCCCCTCTCTCTCTCCTCTACTATGTATTGTTTATCTACACTATGCATTAATCAAATCTCCCCATGGGCAAAACACCTGCTCAAGCACAAAAAGCAACATTTTCCTAGTACCAAACAGATAACTCCTTAAAAGCTGACATCCCTTAATCTTATTGGGGTCACAATGACCCATGATCACTACTCACGTTGTACCTTCAGATCTGGACTGTACAAACTATGTTGGTGGTGATTTAATTACTAAGTTGTATCAGACTCTTGTGACACCATGGACCATAACCAGCCAGCCTCCTCTGTCCATGAGATTCTCCAGGCAAGAATACTGGAGTGGGTTGCCATTTCCTTCCCCAGGGGATCTTCCTGACTCAGGAATCAATCCCACGTCTCCTGCATTGCAGGTGAATTCTTTACCTTAACTAAGCCACCAAAACTATATATGTCATTTCAAGTATAGCCTATAGCCATCTGTCTCAAAAACCTATATAACTGTGCTTTGACCTCGAAAAAGTAGGAACAGTCCTTGGAGCTTTCTGAGAGGTTGTTCCTGGGTTATAATCCTCTATTTGGCTCAAATAAAATTTTCTATCTTTTACAGATTGACTATTAGTTTTTCATCTATAGGTTATTGGTAATCATGTCCATGAAATTAAAGGTATGGAGGTCTCTTACTGTAAAGCACAGGGAGTTATACTCAGTATTTTGTAATAATGTATAAGAGAAATGAATTTGAGAAGAAATATATGTATATATACACATATATAAAACAATCAGTGCTATACACCTGAAACTAACATAACATTATAAATCAAAGATACTTCAAAAATAATAAAATTAAAAAATAAAATAAAAAAAAACAAGGAAAAAAAAAAAGAAAGAGGGTAAGAAAAATGAAAACCTAGTGAGAAATATGACCTCTGGTGTGAATTGATGGGGTTCAAATTCCAGCACTGCTTCAATTTTTTTTTTAAGCATTAAAAAAAAAAAAAAAAAAGAAGTATGGAGGTTTCAAAGACATTTCCTCAGGGCAAGACTCATTGTCTAAACAAGTATTTTCAGAGCACTTACAGATGTGCCATCACCAATAAAAACTGGTGAAACTGAAAGAAACTGTTTTAAACCATCAGTCATGTTTTCAGTCAATCCCACTGGACTGAATTAACTTTCTATTCTTTCTATAGCAAATATTTAATAATTGCTGCATATGCAGAGACAAAGTGTGTGCAGCCAAAGAGTGTAGATGCATTAGGCAACTAATTAATATTGATAACAACACATTATTTTTTGAATGTTGTAATGTTTATAATATTGCCAGTTTATATTTTAGATTGTTGGGATAAATTGAAACAAAATATTTATGTTCATATATTTTCTATTTGTAAATTTGCACATTTTTTTGGTCTTAAATAGAGTCTCCTAAATGGTATAAGCTTGTGCCCACACAAAACCTGGATCTACCCTGAAAATTAGGAATTTTTCATGACTATGTTTCTGTGTCTCTATGTGTATTGAAAATGTATATATGTTGTGTGAAATCTCAGAGACATTTATTCCTAGTAAAAATCATTTGAAGATTTTTTTTCTTTTTTCTTTCCTTTAACAGAACTATCCTTCTTCCTAGAGTTTCTGAATGAATATGCCCCCCTGAAGCATAGCCTCCTTACTTAGTGAAGTAGATTTCTGATGACTAGATTAGGTTTAGTAATTCAAAGAGATTTTCAAGATGATACTTAGTCTTGAGGCTCATTTTTAAAACCTGTAAATGAGAAAGGAAAATTTGGCTTGTCATACGACTTCAGGAAAAATTAAGAAGTTATTTTTTTCCTGCCAGGGATTTAGAGAAAGTCTCCATAATCCCACTGGCATGAATTGCAAATGTAATCACCAACAAGAAAAAGGTTAAAAAGCTCTGAGGTATTGGGCCACTCTGCTTTGGCAAACAAAGGCCTCATTGTTCAGGGTAGAACTTGGCTTCTGAGTTTCCTTATAAAGGTGGCTAGCAGAGGAACATACTTAAACCCTGGCGCAGCTTAGCATTAGTTAGTAAACTCTGTTACAGCCAATAAAATACAAAATATGATAGACACTACCTTCAAAGAAGAGAAAAGAGTAAAATCTCCAATCACATTGCTACTTCACACCTAATGTTTCTTGACTCTGGAAACCACTTCCAGTAAGGCTCACAAAGGTTTAATTGCTGTCTGAGGTGTGGATAGAACATATAAGATCTCCTTTAGTAAAATATGTTGTTTATTGTGCTCAAGAGAAACACCTTCATAATTCACTAAGCACTTCTGGGAATGGAAACCATCAAGTTAGTCACAAGAGGACTCAGGCAATCAAATGAATTTAACTTTTTTTTTTTTTTCTTCAAAGATTGGGGACTGAAGTTTCTGGAATATCTGAACATAAATATAACCTTGATATGTACATATGTGTATATATATATATGGCTTCCCTGGTGTCTCAGGAGGTAAAGTTCTGCCTGCAATGCAGGGCACTCGGGTTTGATCCCTGAGTTGAGAAGAACCCCTGGAGAAGGGAGTAGCAATCCACTCCAGTATTCTTGCCTAGAGAATTCCCTGGACAGAGGAACCTGTCAAGCTATATAGTCCATGAGGTCACAAAGAGTCAGATGCAACTGAGCAACTAACACACACACACACATAGGATATGGATAAATAAATAAATACTGCTATTTTCAGCTTAATTCTGAATTGAACCTGATTTGGAAATAATAGGTGGCATTTGCAAAAAACAAAATCCAATTTCCTCTGTGTGAAGAATCGCACAGATTGAACCTTAGCTATACTGAATCTTAGAGTAAAAGCTGCATTTCTCAGTCCTTAATAATCTACTTATAAGGCCCATGTAAGTTTCTTTAGAGAATAGTAAGTATTTCAAATTTTCACTCAACCAAAGTTTCCAGGAGAACACTGGGCATATCTTCCTTAAGAACCAAAAGAAGAAAACAATTGTAAAGATTCATATGACAAATAGTTATAGTTTATTCTGTGTTTTAAATTACATCTGGATGGTTCCTAAGGCTATTACTCCTTCCACGGATGATGAGATAAAGACTGGGGTAAGAGATTAGCTCACTGATTCAACAGACTGAACTTGCATGCCAGGGGTTAAAATCGAGGAAAAGGCACTTAACTTGCCTGCTTGAGGACTGCTATCCCATCTGTAAAGCAAGATCAGTTTTGCTGAACACTGGGAGGTAAATTGATTAAATTGATTGTAAGGCTTCTTGGAAACAAAAGGTAGCATGTAAATGCTGAGAAGTTAGGCACCACATTGCTGAATGCATATAATTTCTGAATAGAAAAGAGAAAATTCAACCAAAACAGGGACTGAATGGACTGCGCTCAAGGTGATAGAGACTTAGCCACTAAATAAACAGAGCTTGACAGAGAAGAGAACTAGGAGTGACAAGGAGTCAGAGAAAGAAGGTGGCGAGAGGGAGAGTTGCAGGGGACATTCGGGGATTATAAAACATGTTCAATATATTAATGAGTCTATTTTCTCCTTACACTACTTTCATTTTTAAATAAATTTTTTAGTGGAGTATAGTTGATTTACAATAACAAAGTGCTTCATTTCCATACTATTGCAGTTTTGTTGTCCACACAGAAACTCTATAAATTTTTTCACTTCCAGAATTTTTTTCTTCTTTTAGATAGACTTTTATTAATTCACCCTGTGGAAACAAACTCACTCCGAAGGACAATGCAGATGGTGGAGTGCAGTTTATTACACCAGCGGGCCCAAGGCAGAGTCTCCTCTTAGCCAAGGACCCCGACCAATTTTTGCGAAAACCTTGTATACCCTAAGCATATGTGTCCAAACCCACCTCCTCAAATGCCCTGAAACTAGTCTGAACAAAGGAAAAAGAAAGATACAGTCAAAGTCAACCCATAATTCATATGCCTTAAACCTAGGTAGTTAACAGTGGACAGTTATCAATAGGCTTGTGGTCATTCCCCAATAAGCATAATAGAATGTATGATTTATATTCAGTCACACAGATAATTCGTGTATTCTTTTAGGCGATGGAGAGCCCTGGGGCTCTTCCTTCCGGGGGCCTGGTTTTCCAGTTGGTATGTCATGGATACTGGGCATATAGCTCAAAGTTCACAGTCTAGCCCAAGATGGAGTCCTACTTTTAAGACAGAGCCTGTTCTGTTTCCTCCTTCAACCCCACTGTGATTAATTCATTTTAAAGTCCTTATATGATATTTATTTCAATTTTAGTGATGCTTTGACATTATGCTTAAGTTGAAATATCCATATTATATTTTGCATAAGAAATAAGGGACTATAAGAATGTGCATGTGTGTTTGCCTAGTTTGTTTAGAAAAACAAGATAAACTAGGATCACCTTAAATGCTGGTTTGTAATGGGTTAGTGAGAGCTACATGAAGGGAACAGGAATAGAAATGAGGCTTTTCTGAGAATAACTTTTTGTATAATTTGATCTTTTGAGCAATATCATTAACTAACAAATGAATTAAAATTTATGAGAAAACCAAAGTTACATTCAATACAAATAAAAACAAATAAATTGCCCATCAAACTGGAAAAAAAAATCATCCAATGGTAAGTGTTAATTTAAGAAACCTTTAATTTCATTATTCTTACTCTCTACCCTTAATAGTCATAAACATATGTATCATATATACACAAGTACAGGGAAATCTTACTTTTATTATTATAGTTTTGCTGTTGTTAGTAATGACATGGATGTCAATCTTTTGTATGTATTTTTGGAGAGATAAAGAAGTAGTGATGCTGAAGCATACCAATCTTTTCTTTTGGGGAGAAGGGAGATATGCGTATAGATTGAGGGAGGTGGGAAGCATCACTAATGAATCATTACATATCTTTGTGTATATATACTTAGCTAGCTAGCCTTTTCATTTAGCTCCTAATAAAGAGTATCAGGAGCAATAGTACTTAATTAGTAATGAATATATCTATCATGTGAATACTTTTTTCTAGTGGTAATCTATAATGAAAGGAATTGGGGCATCTTAAGAAATAAGTGATTCAAATTCTGAGTCCTGGAAAGTTCAGGATAAGCCTGTAACACACTACTTCTTAAAATAAGAAATGATAAAAAATAATGAAATTGCCAAATGATACCAGCACTAGTTGAAAGGGCTTACAGTGGACAAATTTAGGACAATGTAACTATTTTAAAAAATAATCACTTAAAAAAAAGTTCTTGGGCATATTGAGTTTTACATGTATAAGTATGTGTATGTATCAATATTTTAGGAGAGTAAGTCCTAAGTAAGGGACAATTATGGATAAGATTTCCAGTTTCTGACTATTATCTCTTTCTTCTCTCTGTTCTATCTTTCACACCCTTCTCAGTCTTAAGGACACTATACTTCTTATCATTTATCCAAAATAATGTCTCCTAAAATGTTAATGATATTAATATCTCTCCCAAAATTATTTTTATTTTATTCACTTTTTAAATTCAAATTTATTTATTTTAATTGGAGTCTGATTACTTTACAATATTGTATTGGTTTTGCCATACATCAAAAAAGACCTGGGGAGGATATAACTTTTCAACTAAAAAAAAAAAAAAAAAAACTTAATGGTGAACAATCAAAAATTGTGTTCCTTAGTCTTTAACTGTATCTTTAAAATGATACTAATTGGTAAAACCCAGAAGAATATGAGTGTCTTATGTAAACTATGTTTTAAATTTAGCCATGTGCCAACACTTCCCCCCAAATATTTAAATCTTCTAATTTCTGCTTAGATCATAAGCTGGTTAAGTCCATGGGATATATATGTGATTGCAGATTTACTCTGACTTTCTATCTGCTTTTTAATAGATTTTCCCAAAGACTAAAGTTTTTAAGACCAATATTTTGACCAAACTCCATTTTTCAAATATGGGCTCTAGCTTGGCTAATTACATTCTCAGAAATTGCTTTTCTACCGAGTATAGACAAGAGAAGAACTTTATTTCAAGGACACTCATAAAGGGATCTGTTTTAGACTGTAGATGAGTAAGATTCAAACTGGGTTGAAAGAGCAGCAGTAGCGATAGTTTAGGACCATGGCACTGCTGAAAAGATTTGTTTTTTAGAGAGGTTTCTCACAAAAAATTATCCAAGGAAAAGAGGGAAAAGATGTCTGGCTTAGGTAGGTAATAGTGAATAACAAGTGCCTTTAACCCATGGTCTGTAGAGCTTGTAATTCAAAATACATTGACATGAGGACATTGGAAAGTTTAGGTACTTAGTAAACAGTACTGATTTATTTATACCATGACAGACAATAATTTTTAGTGATTGTCAAGTCAAAATGGCATTTATACAGTAAAAGGCCTTGTTGCAAATGAAAAGGTCATTTGAAGCAAAAAGCCTGTGTACTTTTTTTTTTTTAAACCTTGGGAACTTTAAATGAAATATTAATAAGTGAATCCCCTTTGAAAGTTTTAAGCTTTCAAAAAGTTCCTCAATTTTATTATGTTAATACATTTGAAATGCTTAGCATAGCCTATATGTATGTGTGTGTGTGTGTGTGTGTGTGTGTGTGTGTGTATGTGTGGTGCATTTATTGTGCTGTTATTGAATATCTGTCTCATGTTTATCTCCTCCACTATGATTTTCATTAAAGTGAAAATTCCTGATGATTTTATCCTAAATGCTTAGTATGGTGCCTGGAATACCACAAGGATTCAAAAATATATATTTTTTGATTAATCAATACAAAAAAAAAACCACACACAAACAAACCTGGAATTCAAACTCTTTAAATGCCTGTTTTATAAAAATGCTATAAAACAGTTCTTGATATTTTGAGGCTGAGTTTAAAACATAATTTAGATCACATTGCCTGTACTATTAGGAATAATAACTATGACAACACCATTTATTAAACAGTGACTTTTATGCCAGGTGCTAAGCTGTGGTTTAGGTACATTATCTCATCCAACTGTACTTAGACACTTAATGCAGATATTAAAGTAGATTTTCCCTGATATCTAAAAATAGATCATTTCAACAAAACCTTTCGTAAGCCAAAATGGTATAATGTGGAGAAGCAATTACCTTAGGACACATCTTCCTAACAGATGCACAAAATGAGATAAAGAACAGATGCTCACAGACACATTTCAAAGCTGTGCTGGTTTGGTGCTGAGATGCTTATTGTAGTTCATGAGGAAGGAATTTGATGGTGCCATCTCAGTTCTGCGGTATACTGTCTCTACAAGGGCTCACTGCAAAACAAACCTGAACACTATTTTCTCTTTTCAGATTTGTTCATAGAAGCAAAAAATCCTCTTTGGATTTTTTACAGTTAGCACAAACAGGTGATAATGTAGGTCTTTTGAAAAAGGAAAGTAATATAAAGGAACTTTCAAAAAGCAGGGGAGATCAGTAGTCCCATTTTATAGATGAGAAAATAGGTGTTGAGAAGTCAGGTAAGTGGCAGAGTCCTGTCATGATTTCTGAACCTCAAACTAAACATATCTGCTGCTCCTATATTAGAAGTGTCTGTGAGGGACTTTCACAATTATTTAAATAAAAGAAAATTCTAACTCCCAAACTGATGAGTGTGCCTGTTTCTTTAAAAAGCTTCTTATAAGAAAAAACTGCATTTTGAAAATAAAGCTTCCTTGTGTGAACAACTTGGAAAGGGGTGTGGAGATGTTATTTGAAAGAGAAAACTCTTCTGAAATAGGGCTACTGTGTTTGGCAAGCTGTTTCCATTGGTTAAGTAAGAAATGGAATCTATAACAGGTAAATGCCACACAGGCAAAATGCTTTAGAATTATTTTAATCACTGACTTCTAAGGGATTTATGATGCAGACTTAGAATATGTGGTCACTGAATTTTGTGCCAAAATGGCTGTGGAAAACTAATTATGTCTAGATGAAATGGGAAAGCAAAATAAATACCTGAAGAATTTTCAAGATTAAGCAGAATTGAGCACGGTAACAAGCAGACAAAGACTTTCATATTACTTTGAAGTTGTAAATATCATTTCTGTTCACTTCAGTGGAGGGAAGACCTTGACAAATCAAACACATCAACATATGACTCTTTACAATTTGACAATGAGCTTGAGAACTGGTGTATAATATCTTCATCTATTTTCCAGATATTCTCTAAATCTCATGTCTTCTGTCAGTGAAGGAAAGTACCTCGGGGAGTATAAATCATGGTCTGCTCCAATTAGATAATAAACAAATATTGTAATCGTGATGTTTTAATCTTGCTAGGATATTGAAATTTTGTTCTAGATCTGTTGTTAATACTACCTATGTTTTTTTATGAGAAAAAAATTTCAGATGATCTGCTTCATTAATAAAGTTTGTTTTGAATAGAGTTGAAAAGAAAACTGCAAGGACAACTGGTATACTAACTTTTATAACATAATTTGCATTTTTAGAACATATATATATAAGATATATAAAATATTTTATATGACTTTGAAGTTTTTATTCTATTTATCAGTCTTCAGTATGATGTTGTGCATTTTGTCCTTATTCAATAACTTTTGCATAGGATTTACATAAATATCCCATATCTATAGAGTTGTTTTTACTTAGAAAGCTGATGGAAAAAACTTTATATGATGAGGAGAACTCATTACCACAGTGAATGAGTAAATTATCTCACAAATATAATGAGATAATTGTCAGGAGAAAAAAATAATGATATCCAATGGTCAGATGACTAGGAGAATACTGGGAATTTTAGTATATTAAGAGGAATTTTACTTTTCAGAATCTTTAAAAGGCCCAAATACACAGCTTTACCATTAGATTTGATTGAAGGAGACGTCATTCTACAGGACAGCAAAATGTACCATCCCAAAGTATATCTAAAATACTTTCTTAAAACAAAGATTTGATTTACATAGAAATTCATATATTACAGTTTCAGTTATTGAAGTTCTAATATCCATACTGAACTATGAGAAATGTACAAAATACTATACATATTTCATACATTCAAGGTCATTAACCTATAACTCAGATGCAAGCAAATTAATAAAACAATTATGAGATTCTGTATATGAAGTGTTTGCAGTATTTAGGAAAAAGAATGATGTAACTGTACCAGTTAGGAAAGACAGTATAAGGAAGAATAAATTAGGTGAGAATTTAAAGATATGTAGAACTGTTGATAAGAGAAGAGTCCATGCAGATAAAATAGCATATGCAATATAATGAGACACAGTATTGCAAAGAAGGTGAATTTAAATAGTCAAAGAAAGACAGGACTTTACATTTTAGATGGTAAAATTTTGTAAACCAGCTTTTGCAAAAGTGCCACTTAAATATCATTGCTTCTTTGAGATACAGTAGGTACTTATGAATTTCCTCCTACTTTTTTCAGGTTCTTCTGGCTGGTCCAGAAATGAAGTTGAATGTACCTAGAAAGTCAAATAAAAGCTTAGCAGTATTTATGGAAGAGACCCAGGAGAAGGCAATGGCACCCCACTCCAGTACTCTTGCCTGGAAAATTCCATGGATGGAGGAGCCTGGAAGGCTGCAGTACATGGGCTCGCTGAGGGTCAAACACAACTGAGCAACTTCACTTTCACTTTTCACTTTCATGTATTGGAGAAGGAAATGGCAACCCACTCCAGTGTTCTTGCCTGGAGAATCCCAGGGATGGGGGAGCCTGGTGGGCTGCCGTCTATGGGGTCAGAGTTGGACACGACTGAGGTGACATAGCAGCAGCATGGAAGAGACCCAGGAAAACTGAGCAAGTTGCCAAAATGGCTGAAGATATCACCTTAATTATTATCTTCAGCCTAAGACAAAAGAAGATGTTGGGAGTAGTGGTCTGGGACTTCCAGGGAGAGGAAAATAATTCACATAGGGATGGAAAAACAAATGTTTGTTTGATAAACAAGTTTGCTGGGCCAGGCTGAGACCACGGGACAAAGAGTGGACTCTGATTTCTATACCCTGCTCAGTTTTCCCACCATTCTAGCTTTTATTCATTGCAAGCATCTCCAGTGACGACTCTATTCAGAGAATAGGCTCTATTCAGAGAATAGGTCCTAGATTCTTTTTTTTTTTTTTAATTGGCAAAATTACTTTTATTTTATTTTTTTTAATGTAAACTTTTTTTTTTAATTTTAAAATCTTTAATTCTTACATGCGTTCCCAAACATGACCCCCCCTCCCACCTCCCTCCCCACAACATCTCTCTGGTTCATCCCCATGGCAATCTTGAGAAAGAAGAATGGAACTGGAGGAATCAACTTGCCTGACTTCAGGCTCTACTACAAAGCCACAGTCATCAAGAAAGTATGGTACTGGCACAAAGACAGACACATAGATCAATGGAACAAAATAGAAAGCCCAGAGATAAATCCACACACATATGGACACCTTATCTTTGACAAAGGAGGCAAGAATATACAATGGAGTAAAGACAATCTCTTTAACAAGTGGTGCTGGGAAAACTGGTCAACCACTTGTAAAAGAATGAAACTAGATCACTTTCTAACACCGCACACAAAAATAAACTCAAAATGGATTAAAGATCTAAATGTAAGATCAGAAACTATAAAACTCCTAGAGGAGAACATAGGCAAAACACTCTCAGACATAAATCACAGCAGGATCCTCTATGATCCACCTCCCAGAATGCTGGAAATAAAAGCAAAAATAAACAAATGGGATCTAATTAAAATTAAAAGCTTCTGCACAACAAAGGAAAATATAAGCAAGGTGAAAAGACAGCATTCTGAATGGGAGAAAATAATAGCAAATGAAGCAACTGACAAACAACTAATCTCAAAAATATACAAGCAACTTATGCAGCTCAATTCCAGAAAAATAAACGACCCAATCAAAAAATGGGCCAAAGAACTAAATAGACGTTTCTCCAAAGAAGACATACGGATGGCTAACAAACACATGAAAAGATGCTCAACATCACTCATTATTAGAGAAATGCAAATCAAAACCACAATGAGGTACCACTTCACACCAGTCAGAATGGCTGTGATCCAAAAATCTGCAAGCAATAAATGCTGGAGAGGGTGTGGAGAAAAGGGAACCCTCCTACACTGTTGGTGGGAATGCAAACTAGTACAGCCACTATGGAGAACAGTGTGGAGATTCCTTAAAAAATTGCAAATAGAACTACCTTATGACCCAGCAATTCCACTGCTGGGCATACACACCAAGGAAACCAGAATTGAAAGAGACACATGTACCCCAATGTTCATCGCAGCACTGTTTATAATAGCCAGGACATGGAAACAACCTAGATGTTCATCAGCAGATGAATGGATAAGAAAGCTGTGGTACATATACACAATGGAGTATTACTCAGATGTTAAAAAGAATTCATTTGAATCAGTTCTGATGAGATGGATGAAACTGGAGCCAATTATACAGAGTGAAGTAAGCCAGAAAGAAAAACACCAATACAGTATACTAACACATATATATGGAATTTAGGAAGATGGCAATGACGACCCTGTATGCAAGACAGGAAAAAAGACACAGATGTGTATAACGGACTTTTGGACTCAGAGGGAGAGGGAGAGGGTGGGATGATTTGGGAGAATGGGAATTCTAACATGTATACTATCATGTAAGAATTGAATCGCCAGTCCATGTCTGACATAGGGTGCAGCATGTTTGGGGCTGGTGCAGGTCCTAGATTCTTAAGGCAGCTAAAAGAGAGGTGAAAAGAAAGACTTCTGGTGTATTCTCCTTCTTAAAAATAATCAGCCTAAATTAATCTGCATGCCAAAGAGGTACAATTTGGGGTGGCAAAACTTGCTCCCATGTTGGATATAGTCTCCTTCAAACAAACCTAATGGTAAAACTGCATATTTTGGCCTTTTAACGGTTCTGAAGAGTAAAATCCCTGTTCATATAGTAAAATTCCCAGTTTTCTCCTAATCACCCGACCATTGAATGCCATCAATTTTTTTTCTTTTTTTCTTATCACCTAATGCCTTGCAATATAGCTGTTAGCAATGAGAAGCCATAGGGCATTGGTTTTACAACAGTCAAGTGACTTGATAAAATCAGTAAATGCAGAGGAATTATTTAATGACTGTGCTAGGTGGAAAAAAATGGAAGAAAAGCTGGAAATGGAGAGAGACCAAAGTCAGAAAGAAAAAAGGGAAAATTGGCAAACTTATCAATGCATTAGA
Source organism: Ovis aries (assembly GCF_016772045.2). Lineage (NCBI taxonomy): Eukaryota > Metazoa > Chordata > Mammalia > Artiodactyla > Bovidae > Ovis > Ovis aries. Next base: position 18,802,760 of record NC_056057.1, read on the forward strand.
CCAAGTGTGAAGGCAGTGAGAATGGATAAGGACATTAAGAACACAGAATAAAAATCTCAGATAGTAAATGAAATGTTAAAGTATAAGCACAAGACAAAGTTAAAGACAATTCAGTGAAGCAAATGTCAAAAATCATTTCTCACATACTGATGTATGTTAAAAGGCCTCTAGACCAGACATTCTACAACCATCCTGGAACTCCAGTTCAGTGGCATTTACTAGCATTCCTGTCAGAGAATTGTTGCTGAGCATTCATCTTAATCATTCCAGTGATATTCCACCCCTTCTATGATAGCTTTTCAGATTTTTTCCAAGTAAACTTGCACTCCTCAGAATTTCTTGTTAACTAATTTCTCCTGACTTGTAGAACACAGGATAATTTAATCCTTGTTGAAAATGATTTGAATAAAAACCTTAATACTAAGGAAGTGGCATATATTTTGGAAGTGGCTTGCCTGTATTTTGCACACATGGCTTTTAAGTGATTCTATATTTACTAAATCAGGAGCGAAGATATTATATTGAGAGACATATGTATTAGATATAACTTAAATACTTTGAATAGCTTTGAAAACATTTTATTTGCTATCAGTATGTTACTATAGAGCTTTCCAGATGGCTTAATGGTAAAGAATCCACCTGCCAATGCAGGAGACGCAGGTTTGATCCTTGGATTGGGAAGAGCCCCTAGAGAAGGAAATGACAGCCCACACCAATATTCTTGCCAGGAAAATCCCATGGACAGAGGAACCTAGTGGGCTACAATCCATGGGGTTGCAAAAGAGTCAGACATGACTTAGTGACTAAACAACAACAGCATGTTACTATAACCCAGAGAAGTGGTACCATATTTCATATTAACGAGACAATGTGATGTAAATGTTAGTTGCTCTGTCGTGTCTGACTCTTTGTGACCCTGTGGACTGTAGCCCACTAGGCTACACTGTCTATGGTATTCTAAAGGCAAGAATACTGGAGTGGGTTGCCATTCCCTTCTCCAGAGTATCTTCCTGACCCAGGCATTGAACCTAGGTCTCCAATGTTATATAAAGGATGTGAATTTAGGAGTCATTTAACTATCTGATTTAAATCCTGTCAATGCCACTTTTTTGGCCAAGTGGCTTTAGACAAATTATATCAAGAATCTTTACCATATATTTTTCTAAATCACTATATTGTAGAGGTGATCATATGTAAATCAATCACTAAGCACTGTGTTTATTTGCATATGTTAAGTGGTTAGCATAGTGTCAGGCATAGAGTCAGTCAAAAATATACTTATATTCTTTAAGTGTCTCCTCACTTAAACTTTGAACCATTGTGTTAACTGAATTTTTAAATTGCCTCTAAAATCTTTGCCATTAATTTTTACTTAAATCATCTTGCCACCTTTCATCTTTGTCCATTTTATGATAGTGATTCTTTCTCTGTAACACTTTTTTTTTCCTGCACATAAAGACCAGGGTTTTTATAGATTTATCATTCCTCTTCTCTTTATCACTGTCACCATTGCCAAGGTAAAGAAGCATGGCTATTTCCAAAAGAGCTGATTCAGTCTATAAGAAAACTTAGGGCAGACTTTTCAAAAAAAGGCTATTTGAAGGAATATGTGCTTTGGGGATGCAAATTTAGCTTTCTTGTCCTACAAGATAATTGTGTTCATTTTGTCATATTTTCCTGAGAACATTAGTTGAAGTGTACAGCTAGGGGACCAGATAACAATAGCTCTTCATAACTAGCTTTTTTACAAGATTTCATACCTCTCATGCAAAAATCCTTTCTTTTAACACAAAAAAAGAGTAGAGACAAACAGCTAGAATTTCTGATATATCCTATAGGCTACTTCTATATTTTATATTGTACACACTATAGCTATCCTATTGTGCAGAACATTCATTTTCTATATACTATAGCCATATAATATATGTAATATGCGCTATATACTATGGTTTTCATGTCCACTGTATCAGTAATAACTAACTGCTCTAAGTGAACCTAAGGACCCAGCACTACTGGATACAAATACTGCTCCACTAGATATGCCACTGGTGGCTTTTGCTTTCGTTTCTCTTGTGCAAAGAGATTGAGGGAGTAGCCCCAGAACTGATTCGATAGAAAAGGTCCACATTTCTTACCTTTCTTACTATAACAGTAGGTCTTAGTCTTTTTTATCCTTCTATTCATATCACACAAGGCTTAGCTCTCAAAAGAGAAAACGTCTTAGCCCTGGCCTGCCACATCCACAATCTACCACATCTTGTAGTAGATTTGAGCTACTTTCATTTATTTATTCACTCAACAAAATTACTGAGGATATACTATGTATTGATTAGCCTACAACACAATATTTCTTAGAAATAACTGCAAAAAAAAAAAAATGAAGAGACAGAGCCAAAGCAAAAAACAAAACAAAACAAATCAAAACACCCAGCTGTGGACATGACTGGTGATAGAAGCAAGGTCTGATGCTGTAAAGAGCAATATTGCATAGGAACCTGGAATGTTAGATCCATGAATCAAGGCAAGTTGGAAGTGGTGAAACAGGAGATGGCAAGAGTAAACAACATGAACATTTTAGGAATCAGTGAACTAAAATGGACTGGAATGGGTTAATTTAACTCAGATGACTATTATATCTACTATTGCAGGCAATAATCACTGAGAAGAAATGGAGTAGCCATCATAGTCAACAAAAGAGTCTGAAATGCAGTGAAAGTGAAAAGTGAAAGTGAAATCATTCAGTCGTGTCTGACTCTTTGTGACCCCATGGACTGTAGCCTACCAGGCTTCTCCATCCATAGGATTCTCCAGGCAAGAATACTGAAGTGGGTTACCATTTGCTTCTCCAGGGGATCTTCCTGACCCAGGGATCGAACCCAGGTCTCCCACATTGGAGGCAAATACTTTGACCTCTGAGCCACTGAAATGCAGTACTTGGATGCAATCTCAAAACGACAGAATGATCTCTGTTCATTTCCAAGACAAATGATTCAATATCACGGTAATCCATGTCTATGCCTCGACCAGTAATGCTGAAGAAGTTGAAGTTGAATGGTTCCACGAAGACCTGCAAGACTTTCTAGAACTAAGACTTAAAAAAGATATCCTTTTCATTATAGGGGACTGGAACGCAAAAGTAGGAAGTCAAGAAACACCTGGAATAACAGGCAAATTTGGCCTTGGAGTACAGAATGAAGCAGGGCAAAGGCTAATAGAGTTTTGCCAAGAGAACGCACTGGTCATAGCAAACACCCTTTTTGAACAACACAAGAGAAGACTCTACACATGGACATCACCAGATGGCCAACACCAAAATCAGATTGATTATATTAATTGTGGCCAAAGATGGGAGACGCTCTATACAGTCAGAAAAACCAAGACCAGGAGCAGACTGCGGCTCAGATCATGAACTCCTTATTGACAAATTCAGACTGAAATTGAAGAAAGTAGGAAAACCACTAGACCATTCAGGTATGACCTAAATCAAATCCCTTATGATTATACAGTGGAAGTGAGAAATAGATTTAAGGGACTAGATCTGATAGAGTGCCTGATGAACTATGGACAGAGGTTCATGAAGTTGTATAGGAGACAGGGATCAAGACCATCCCTAAGGAAAAGAAATGCAAAAAAAGCAAAATGGCTGTCTGAGGAGGCCTTACAAATAGCTGTGAAAAGAAGAGAAGCAAAAAGCAAAGGAGAAAAGGAAAGATACACCCATATGAATGCAGAGTTTCAAAGAATAACAAGGAGAGATACGAATACCTTCCTCAGTGATCAGTGTAAAGAAATAGAGGAAAACAATAGCATGGGAAAGACTAAAGACCTCTTAAGGAAAATTAGAGATACCAAGGGAACATTTCATGCAAAGATGAGCTTAATAAAGGATAGAAATGGTATGAACCTAATAGAAGCAGAAGATATTAAGAAGAGGCGACAAGAATACACAGAAGAACAGGTACAAAAAAGATCTTCATGACCCAGATAATCATGATGGCATGATCACTCACCTAAAGCCAGACATCCTGGAATGTGAAGTCAAGTGGGCCTTAGAAAACATCACTATGAACAAAGCTAGTGGAGGGGATGGAATTCCAGTGGAGCTATTTCAAATCCTGAAAGACATGCTGTGAAAGTGCTACACTTAATATGCCAGCAAATTTGAAAATGCCAGCAGTGGCCACAGGACTGGAAAAGGTCACTTTTCATGCCAATCTCAAAGAAAGGCAATGCCAAAGAATGCTCAAACTACTGCACAATTGCACTTATCTCAGATGATAGTAAAGCAATGCTCAAAAATCTCCAAGCCAGGCTTCAACAATACATGAACTGTGAACTACAAGATGTTCAAGCTGGTTTTAGAAAAGACAGAGGAACCAGAAATCAAATTGCCAACACCCGCTGGTTCATTGAAAAAGCAAGAGAATTCCAGAAAAACATCTGTTTCTGCTTATTGATTATATCAAATCCTTTGTTATGTGGATCACAATAAACTGTGGAAAATTCTGAAAGAGTTGGGAATATCAGACCACCTGACCTGCCTCTGAGAAACTTACGTGCAGGTCAGGAAGCAACAGTTAGAACTGGACATGGAACAATAGTCTGGTTCCAAATAGGAAAAGGAGTACATCAAGACTGTATATTTTCACCCTGCTTACTTAACTTATATGCAGAGTACATCATGAGAAACATTGGGCTGGAAGCACAAGCTGGAACCAAGATTGCTGGGAGAAATATCAATAATCTCAGATATGCAGATGACATCACCCTTATGGCAGAAAATGGAGAAGAACTAAAGAGCCCCTTGATTAAAGTGAAAAAGGAGAGTGAAAAGATTGGTGTAAAACTCAACATTCAGAAAACTAAGATCATGGCATCCAGTCCCATCACTTCATGGCAAACAGATGGGGAAACCGTGGAAATAGTAGCAGGCTTTTTTAGGGGGTTCCAAAATCACTGCAGATGGTGACTGCAGTCATGAAATTAAAAGATGCTTACTCCTTGGAAGGAAAGTTATGACCAACCTAGACAGTGTATTAAAAAGCAGAGACATAACTTTCCCAGCAAACGTCTGTCTAGTCAAAGCTATGGTTTTTCCAGTAGTCATGTGTGGATGTGAGAGTTGGACTATAAAGAAAGCTGAGCACCAAAGAATTAGTGTTTTTGAACTGTGTTTTTGGAGAAAACTCTTGAGAGTCCCATGGCCTGCAAGGAGATCCAACCAGTCCATTCTGAAGGAGATCAGCCCTGGGATTTCTCTGGAAGGAATTATGCTAAAGCTGAAACTCCAGTACTTTGGCCACCTCATGGGAAGAGTTGACTCATTGGAAAAGACTCTGATGCTGGGAGTGATTGGGGGCAGGAGGAGAAGGGAATGACCGAGGATGAGATGGCTGGATGGCATCACGGACTCGATGGATGTGAGTCTGAATGAACTCCAGGAGATGGTGATGGACAGGGAGGCCTGACATGCTATGATTCATGGGGTCACAAAGAGTCGGACACGACTGAGCGACTGAACTGAACTGAACTGATGAAAACAATAATGCAACAAACACAATCATTGTATGGTGATGTTAATATAAAATGTAAAGATCAATTTCAATACGTTTGATAGAAAAATCTCAGATTTTTTACTTTAGGATACACCAACCAATACGGTGTCTTATTTTTAAGACACAGCACATGAACTTTGGGCTTCCCAGGTGGCACTGGTGATAAAGAACCCATCTGCCAAAGCAGGAGACATATGTGGGTTTGATCCCCTGGAGGAGAACCTGGAAATCCACTCCAGTATTCTTACTTGGAGCATTCCATGGATAGAGGTGCCTGGCTGTACATAGTCCATAGTGTTGCAGAGTCAGACACGACAGAAGTGACTTAGCATGCATGCATGCACACAAACTTTAAGTTCTACCCTTGACTTTGGGCTATAACTTTTACTAATACTTTTCCTATATCCAGTTAGATCATTTTATGGGTAATAATTTTGAAGCGCAATTTCTGAAAACTAAGTCATTCTACAGTCTTACCTCCTGAAACATGATGAATGAATCTGGTTATTTAAAATTCTTCTCCCAGTTTTATAACTTGTCAAAACCTAGGATTGTATTTTCTATATTCTTAAAGAGAAGTTTATGTAACAAGACAAATCACAACAGAAAGAGCAAGTTCAATGTGCTTTTGTTGACCAAATTTTTATATAAAAGGAAAAGTATTTGGAGGAGAATCTGCATAGAGTTTTGCATAGTCAACATGGAATAGTCTTTAAGAGCTGTTTGTAAATCTAAAAACTGACAAAATTCAATGGCTTATCAAGAACTCAGAGTTAAAGTGAACTTTAACTCCATCCCAGTTATTTCATTAAAACCTTTAGTAGCTGTCTTTTCACCTTGCTTATATTTTCCTTTCTTGTGCAGAAGCTTTTAATTTTAATTAGATCCCATTTGTTTATTTTTGCTTTTATTTCCAGTATTCTGGGAGGTGGATCATAGAGGATCCTGCTGTGATTTATTTCTGAGAGTGTTTTGCCTATATTCTCCTCTAGGAGTTTTATAGTTTCTGATCTTACATTTAGATCTTTAATCCATTTTGAGTTTATTTTTGTGTACGGTGTTAGCAAGTGATCTAGTTTCATTCTTTTACAAGTGGTTGACCAGCTTTCCCAGCACCACTTGTTAAAGAGATTGTCTTTACTCCATTGTATATTCTTGCCTCCTTTGTCAAAGATAAGGTGTCCATATGTGTGTGGATTTATCTCTGGGCTTTCTATTTTGTTCCATTGATCTATGTGTCTGTCTTTGTGCCAGTACCATACTGTCTTGATGACTGTGGCTTTGTAGTAGAGCCTGAAGTCAGGCAAGTTGATTCCTCCAGTTCCATTCTTCTTTCTCAAGATTGCTTTGGCTATTCGAGGTTTTTTGTATTTCCATACAAATCTTGAAATTATTTGTTCTAGTTCTGTGAAAAATGTGGCTGGTAGCTTGACAGGGATTGCATTGAATTTGTAAATTGCTTTGGGTAGTATACTCATTTTCACTATATTGATTCTTCCAATCCATGAACATGGTATATTTCTCCATCTATTAGTGTCCTCTTTGATTTCTTTCATCAGTGTTTTATAGTTTTCTATATATAGGTCTTTAGTTTCTTTAGGTAGATATATTCCTAAGTATTTTATTCTTTTCGTTGCAATGGTGAATGGAATTGTTTCCTTAATTTCTTTTCTACTTTCTCATTATTCGTGTATAGGAATGCAAGGGATTTCTGTGTGTTGATTTTATATCCTGCAACTTTACTATATTCATTGATGAGCTCTAGTAATTTTCTGGTGGAGTCTTTAGGGTTTTCCATGTAGAGGATCATGTCATCTGCAAACAGTGAGAGTTTTACTTCTTCTTTTCCAATTTGGATTCCTTTTATTTCTTTTTCTGTTCTGATTGCTGTGGCCAAAACTTCCAGAACTATGTTGAATAGTAGCGGTGAAAGTGGACACCCTTGTCTTGTTCCTGACTTTAGGGGAAATGCTTTCAATTTTTCACCATTGAGGATAATGTTTGCTGTGGGTTTGTCATAGATAGCTTTTATTATGTTGAGGTATGTTCCTTCTATTCCTGCTTTCTGGAGAGTTTTTATCATAAATGGATGTTGAATTTTGTCAAAGGCCTTCTCTGCATCTATTGAGATAATCATATGGTTTTTATTTTCAATTTGTTAATGTGGTGAATTACATTGATTGATTTGCGGATATTGAAGAATCCTTGCATCCCTGGGATAAAGCCCACTTGGTCATGGTGTATGATCTTTTTAATGTGTTGTTGGAGCCAATTATACAGAGTGAAATAAGCCAGAAAGGAAAACACCAATACAGTATACTAACACATATATATGGAATTTAGGAAGATGACAATGACGACCCTGTATGCAAGACAGGGAAAAAGACACAGATGTGTATAATGGACTTTTGGACTCAGAGGGAGAGGGAGAGGGTGGGATGATTTGGGAGAATGGGAATTCTAACATGTATACTATCATGTAAGAGTTGAATCGCCAATCCATGTCTGACGTAGGGTGCAGCATGCTTGGGGCTGGTGCATGGGGATGACCCAGAGAGATGTTGTGGGGAGGGAGGTAGGAGGGGGGGTCATGTTTGGGAACGCATGCAAGAATTAAAGATTTAAAAAATAATAATAATAATAAAAATAAAAAGCCAAAAAAAATAAAATAAAACCTTTAGTAGCATCCCTGTCCATTAGTCACTCAGCTTATAATTTCATACTAAAAAAAATGTGGTGTGAAATGATATTGGAGTGGGTTGCCATTTCCTTCTCCAGGGGAAATTTCCGACCCAGGAAGCCCCACAAATTATGCTATGATTAAATGTTTGGGAATATGATTATTTTCCTGATGCCAGGCTAAATACCTTTCAACTCAGTGGCTTTCATACTTTACATAAAGTTTCCCTACATACTTTACCTGATTGATCCACCTGAGGATCTTTAAAAAGTACAATGTTTCATGCCTACCCTCAGATTTTCTGATTTAAATAGTATTGAGTACAAGCTGGGAACTGAGAATTATGAACATTCCTCTAATGATTCTAACTCATCATAGTTGGGAAATTACTGTTTTAACTATACTTCCTCTGTAGACTATTAGATTTACTTTGGAGGAAATAATTTCATGAATCTTTTTTGAATGTTTTCCATAAAGATGCTTGAGAAAGGCATGCTTGAAGAAGAAATACAATTTTGGTCTCTATGTTAGATATTTTAGATGAGGTAAAATTCCTGAATTGTGCTGATAATTACAGTGAATTTGAAAAACAATTGTAACTCTTTTAGTTAAATTAATACAAAGGGAGAAAATGAGGTAAATTATGATTAATAAATGTTTAGGTAATTTCAGTCTATTGTTGATCATCTCCTATGTGTGTGTGTGTGTGTATGTGTTTGCTTCACAACGTTTTGTTGGATTCTACCATACATCAGAATGAATATTCTTATGTGTTTTTACATGCACAAGTTTTCCTTGAAAAGACTGTCTAAAGCATTGATTATAATGCTTTTCTTAAATGGTACAAGAGGATAATTAACCATAGCATAATCAGTAAATATGACTGTTACTAAAAGCGGCTAGTGAAAGTGAAAATTGCCCAGTCATATCCAACTCTTGCAATCCCCTGTATTGCAGCCTGTTGGGTTCCTCTGTCCATGGAATCCTGTAGGCAAGAATACTGGAGTGGCTTACCATTTCCTTCTCCAAAAGTGGCTAAAGGGCCAGCTTAAAAGAAACTTCCTTAAAATAAAAATCCTATAATATGATGGCCAAGATAATTTGGTTCCCTTTGAGCAATGTAAGACCTGACTCATTGGAAAAGACCTTGATGCTGGGAAAGACTGAAGGCAGGAGGAAAAGGGGATGACAGAGGATGAGATGGTTGAATGGCATCACTGACTCAATGGACATGAGATTGAGCAAACTCTGAGACATAGTGAAAGACAGGGAAGGCTGGTGTGCCACAGTCCATAGTGTTGCAGAATCAGACATGACTAAGCAACTGAACAATAGCAACAATATATAGTACACAACTTTGTTTCTGATCTTTGATTTTCAAACTACTGAAAAATTTATTTATATAAATCTAAATATCATAACATCATTATAATTTTAAAAAATAACTGTCAACAAAATTAATATTAAACATTAGAAATTTGCTAAGTATCAGTTTGCTCTGGCAACCTTGTGATTTTTGCATGAAACTTCTAATGAAATGTTAACATGTATTTTTTCTTTTGCTATAGTTTTTCTCTTTTTCTAACAACTTCGTACTTATTTCTCATTCTGACCTTTGCTCACAAGAAGCGTTACAGGATATCAATCATATTTTCTTGCTGTGCTTGAGTGGAGATCATATTGTTTCATTTCAGGAATAATTTCCCAATGCTGTATTTAAATAGCACATTTTATGTCAATAGAAAAAGCAGTATGAAATAATGAGAAGAGGCTTGATTTAAGAGAAAACAAAAACTATCAGGTTTGTGATTTTCAAGCATAATTGTCTTGTAACCATCCACCTATAAAAAGCTCACATTACTTACGTTTATTTTGAATATTTTCTTCATGATGATATCTAAAAATATTAATGATATTGTCATTTAATTCAAGAACTACATTTATATAAATTATTGATATGATATACAAGGTTACTCATACCTTCACCACAAATACTACATCACAAGTGAACCACTGAACAGAGAAATGAGAGAAGCACTGAATAATTAGAGGTAGAAAACCAATCTTGAGAGTTTGAATCAACAATTATTACTGCTCAAATTTTCAACTGAAAATGTTCTTGCTCTCTGTGCTTTACCTCTATTAATAGAAAAACAATTATGGCAATTAAGATCCATTTACTATTTCATAATGTTTTATGTCTGTGAATGCAACTATTATTTTTATCAATAATGTATACTAATCTCAGGAAAAAAAAGAAACAGAAAGAAAAAGAAAAAACCTTCTCTATCATAGTATTCATACATTTTCTGGTTACTTTTGGCTGAATTGTTCATTTGGAAATAGCAATTTATTAGACTAATGACTTTCATTTCCAAAAAATAACACATTTGTGATTGTCAAAAATTGAGAGTCTATGTTTAAAGTTTGTAGATTACCTGAAAGACTGCTGATTCACAATCATAAGACATTTACTGTCTGCTCCAGATATAAAGAAGCTCAAACATTATTTAAGTTAGAAGAATGTTAGGACTATTCAGAGTTGACATAGGTAGGCTTATAGTTCTCCAGCTTGACTAATCTTTAATGCTCTGCAGATAACTCTACATCCCTGACGTCCCCTTTCTTGGGTTATTTACTTAGAAATACTTGCAATTAAAAACTATTTCTCTGCTCCTTTGGAATGTAAATCCTCTCCCAACTTCTTGCTAATTTTACAACCTAGAATGTTCTTCTCAAAGACCTGGGTACCAGTAAACCACCCCTTCAAGTCTTCCTGTGCTTTTCTACAAGTTCACTTTGTGATTAAAACTCTCATTTTTTGTTTCAACAAGGATGAGTTCAACCTCTTGGCTCTATTTAAACAGTCATGAATAAAGTCTTCCTTATTTTTCAATTATTATTCCTTCCTTATTATTCAATTTAATGCAATTTTTCTTTAACAGAGTCCATGTGTCTCTTTGCTAATTTCATAGAGCATGTGCATTAGTTCTTATAACTACTAAATAATTGTTTCATTTTTTTTTAAATTATAACTTCTGAAAGAACTTTACCCACATTATATAAAAATTATGTGGCCCTGAGGACTGCTGAGAGGAAGTACAGATAAATAAAATGTAAATGAAAGAATGGGCTTCTTGATTAAGCAAACACACATATTAATTTACTGACTCAAATTAGCAAACAAAAATTTCCATTTATAGATTGAAAATGAGACCTAAATAGAGTGTGCATCAATGTGTATCTATATTGATAAGTGTTCTAAATACCTGACTATTTCAGAGAAGGTTTAATAACAAGGGCTCTGAATTATTCAAATACTGGCTTCTTTTCTCCATTTACTTTTCATTAAATACAACCATAGTATCTTTCCACAAGATGATTTTTAATCCTTTTAGATTGGTAATGGAAAGTATAGTGTACTAATTTATGTAAAATGCTCAACTGCTGAGATAACTGACTCCTTTTAACGTTTTGTCATTAATTATAATAGATTTTTAATTACCATTGGAAGGTTTTGTAATTAGTAACATCTAGCTATATAATCAGTGACCCTAAGCTTTCTAATTGACATAACACCTAAAAATTACTCCAAGGATGTTGTAATGTTGCTTCATGTCAAGAAATTAAACCTGAATTACACTTGTTTTAGAGAGGATGGACTTGTGAAATTCATCAAGAGTGTGCTGTGGCTCAGTGCTTTTTGGCACACCTACAATTGCCCTTGAAGCTGCTAGAAAAGGAAATTCACAAAGAGTTTGGAGAAAATAGATTTATGCATCCTAGGGATCCCTTATTAGCTAGGATGAACCAAATATTGTTATTTATCTAGGATGTCTTTATAGAACATTTTATTCCATTAAATTAATATTCTTTCCAATGGTACAAATAGTAACCTCGAAGGAAGACTGATTTCAATACTTTAAAATTTAAGGGCAATTTATTAACAAGATTGATTTCTTCCCATTCCTTGTATATTTCAAAACAATTAGTGACAAATTATACTGTAAGAAACATCAATTAGTGAAAATCTAGAAAAATTTTGATCAACAGTTGCCATATGCAATGATGATTCATACCCCTTCTACTTTTTAAGCTTTAGAATAGTAAGTGTTATGTTTGAACTCAAATAATGTATTTTAAGTATATCACAGAAAGGGGCTACTGTCTTTTTAAATTTTAATTGGAGGCTAATTTCTTTAATATTGTACTGTTTTTTCCCATACATTCACATGAATCAGCCATGGGTGTATACGTGTTCCCCATCCTGAACCACCCCCCTACCTGCCTCCCCATTCCATCCCTCAGGGTCATCCCAGTGCACCAGCCCTGAGCACCTGTCTCAGGCATCAAACCTGGACTGGCTATCTATTTCACATATGGTGATATACATGTTTCATTGCTATTCTCTCAAATCATCCCACCAAAGCCTTCTCCCACAGAGTCCAAAAGACTGTTCTTTACATCGATGTCTCTTTTGCTGTCTCTCATATAGGGTCATCATTACCATCTTTCCAAATTCCATATATATGCGTTAATATGCTGTATTGGTGTTTTTTTCCCTTACTTACATCACTTTGTGCAATAGGCTCCAGTTTCATCCACCTCATTAGAACTGATTCAAATGCATTATTTTCAATAGCTGAGTAATATTCCATTGAGTATATGTACCACAGCTTTCTTATCCATTCATCTGCCAATGGACATCTAGGTTGCTTCCATGTCCTGGCTATTGTAAACAGTGCTGTGATGAACAATGGGGTACATGTGTCTCTTTCAATTCTGATTTCCTTGGTGGGTATGCCCAGCAGTGGGATTGCTGGGTCATATGGCAGTTCTATTTCCAGGTTTTTAGGAATCTCCACACTGTTCTCCATAGTGGCTGTACTAGTTTGCATTCCCACCAACAGTGTAAGAGGGTTCCCTTTTCTCCAGACCCTTTACAGCATTTATTGTTTGTAGGTTTTGGATAGCAGCCATTCTTACTGGTGTGAGATGATGCCTCATTGTGGTTTTGATTTGCATTTCTCTGATAACGAGTGATGTGGAGCATTTTTTCATGTTTGTTAGCCATCTGCATGTCTTCTTTGGAAAATGTCTGTTTAGTTCTTTGGCCCATTTTCTGAATAGGTCATTTATTTTTCTGGAATTGAGTTGCAGGAGCTGCTTGTATATTTTTGAGATTAGTTATTTGTCAGTTGCTTTGTTTGCTATTATTTCTCTCATTCTGAAGGCTGTCTTTTCACCTTTATTATGTTTCCTTTGTTGTGCAAAAGCTTTTAATTTTAATCAGGCCCGATTTGTTTATATTTACTTTTATTTCTGTTACTCTGGGAGGTGGGTCACAGAGGCTCCTGCTGTGATTTATGTCAGAGAATGTTTTGCTTATGTTTTCCTCTGGGAGTTTTATCGTTTCTGGTCTACATTTAGATCTTTGATCCATTTTGAGTTTACTTTTGTATAAGGTGTTAGAAAGTGTTCTAGTTTCATTCTTTTACAGGGGTTTGAACAATTTTCCCAGCATCACTTGTTAAAGAGATTGTCTTTTCTCCATTGTATATTCTTGCCTCCTTTGTCAAAGATAAGGTGTCCATGGGTGCATGGATTTATCTCTGAGCTTTCTATTTTGTTCCATTGATCTATATTTCTGTCTTTGTGCCAGTACCATACTGTCTTGATGACTGTAGCTCTGTAGTATAGTCTGAAGTCAAGCAGGTTGATTCCTCCAGTTCCATTCTTTTTTTCTCAAGATTGTTTTGGCTATTTTAGTTTTTTTGTTGGTGGTGGGTTTTTTTTTTGTTTTTGTTTTTGTTTTTTTTTTGTATTTCCATACAAATTGTGAAATTATTTGTTCTAGTTCTTCAAAAAAAATACCATTTGTAGCTTGATAGGGATTGAATTGAACTACAGATTTTTTGTGTAGTATACTCATTTTCACTATATTGATTCTTCTGATCTATGAACATGGTATATTTCTCCATCTATTTGTGTTCTCTTTGATCTTTCATCAGTGTTTTATAGTTTTCTATATATAGGTCTTTTGTTTCTTTAGGTAGATTTATTCATTTCATTGCAACGGTGAATGAAATTGTTTCCTTAATTTCTCTTTCTGTTTTCTCATTGTTAGCATATAGGAATGCAAGGGATTTCTGTATGTTAATTTTATATTCTGCAACTTTACTATATTCATTGATTAGCTCTAGTAATTTTCTGGTGGAATCTTTAGGATTTTCTATGTAGAGGAACATGTCATCTGCAAACAGTGAGAGTTTTACTTCTTCTTCTCCAATCTGGATTCCTTTTATTTATGTATTTCTCTTATCTGATTCCTGTGGCTAAAACTTCCAAAACTATGTTGAATAGTAGTGGTGAGAGTGGGCACCCTTGTCTTGTTCCTGACTTTAGGGGAAATGCTTTCAATTTTTCCCCATTGAGGATAATGTTTGCTGTGGGTTTATCATATATGGTTCTCATTATGTTGAGGTATGTTCCTTCTATGCTTGCTTTCTGGAGGGTTTTTATCATAAATGGATGTTGAATTTGTCAAAGGCTTTCTCTGCATCTATTGAGATAATCATATGGTTTTTATCTTTCAATTTTTTAATGTGGTGTATCACATTGATTGATTTGCAAATGTTGAAGAATCCTTGCATTCCTGAGATAAAGCCCACTTGGTCATGATGTATGATCTTTTTAATATGTTGTTGGATTCTGTTTGCTAGAATTTTGTTGAGGATCTTTGCATCTATGTTCATCAGTAATATTGGCCTGTAGTTTTCTTTTTTTGTGGCATCTTTGTCAGGTTTTAGTATTAGGTGATAGTGGCCTCAAAAATGAGTTTGAAAGTTTACCTTCCTCTGCAATTTTCTGGAGGAGTTTGAGTAGGGTAGGTGTTCGCTTTTCTCTACATTATTAGTAGAATTCAGCTGTGAAGCTGTCTGTCCTGGGCTTTTGTTTGTTGGAAGATTTATGATTACAGTTTTGATTTCATGCTTGTGATGGGTCTGTTAAGATTTTCTATTTTTTCCTGGTTCAGTTTTGGAAAGTTATACTTTTCTAAGAATTAATCCATTTCTTCCAAATTGTCCATTTTATTGGCATATAATTGCTGATAGTAGTCTCTTATGATCCTTTGTACTTCTGTGTTGTCTGCTGTGATTTCTCCATTTTCATTTCTAAATTTGTTGATTTGATTCTTCTCCTTTTTTTTCTTGATGAGTCTGGCTAATGGTTTGTCTATGTTGTTTATCTTCTCAAAGAACCAGCTTTAGCTTTGTTGATTTTTGCTATGGTCTCCTTTATTTCTTTTTCCTTTATTTCTGCCCTAATTTTAATGATTTATTTCCTTTTACTAACCCTGGTGTTCTTCATTTATCCTTTTTCTAGTTGTTTTAAGTGTAGAGTTAGGTTATTTATTTGATTTATCTCTTGTTTGTTTAGGTAAGCTTGTATTGCTATGAACCTCCGTCTTAGCACTGCTTTTACTGAATCCCATAGGTTTTGGGTTGTTGTGTTTTCATTTTCATTCATTTCTTTGCATATTTTGATTTATTTTTTATTTCTTCTATGATTATTTGGTTTTCCAGAAGCATGCTGTTTAGCCTTCATATGTTTGTATTTTTAATAGTTTGTTCCCTATAGTTGCCATCTAATCTTACTACATTATGATCAGAACATATTCTTGGAATAATTTTAATTTTTTTTAATTTATGAAGGCTAGATTTATGGCCCAGGATGTGATCTATCCTGGATAAAGTTCCATGTGCACTTGAGAAAAGGAAAGGGGCTACTTTAATATGCTCAAATAATCTTCAGGTGATTATTTCTCACAATACATCACACTGAATTCATTTAATGAAATGGTTTTATACATTAGGCAGCACACAGTTCTTACATTTTAAAAGGCAATTTCTACAATAGTGTTTAAATAACACTAATGTATGGTTTTAACAAAATGTAATTTCCTCCAAACAGGAGGTTTTTATAAGTATCTTTGTAATAAAATTTTATCAGAATCTACACAGAATATGTTCTTAATTGTAAGCAGATGATTTGGCACTTGAAGTACCAAATGTTTTGATACTGAAACAATGTCTTTTTCAAAGTATGAAAAATTCAACTGAGATAATGTTGCCTTTGGAGTGAAAGATAAATGACATTTTTCCAGAATTTTCTCATCATGAAGAACACTGTCAAATATCTTGCAAAAAATCTTTATATGATGACTTTTTTGTATAGGTTTCTAAACTATAAACTGCATATCCCTAGTGCTGACATGCAAAATGTTTGAAAATAATGTCTTTAGTATTCTTATCTTTAATATTTTTTGTTTAGTCACTAATTCTTGTCCAACTCTGCAACTCCATTGACTGTGGCCCACCAGGCTCCTCTGTTCATGGGATTTCCCTCAGGGTTTTATAATTTTTTCATCACCTTATTACCACTCTCTCTGCTCCTGCTTTGGGTTGCTTAATAAGAGCATGGCTTTAAAATATTAAAAATTGAAAATTCTCATTCCCTGAAAATTTCAGTGCATTACATGCATTACTGAACAAAATCTAAACATCATCATGAACAAATTCTCATATGAAGTGTGCTATGTGCTCTTTCTCAGTAAAATAAAAAGAGTACACAGATGCTGTTTGAATATTAGTATATTTTGTGTGCTTTGTAAAAACAGTGATTATTCACTAACAGTGCTTACAGGTTTCCTTGGTGCCTCAGCAGGTAAAGAATCACCTGCAATGCAGAAGAAGCAGGAGATGTAAGTTCGACCCTTGGATTGGGAAGATCCCCTGGAGGAGGAAAAGCCCCATGGACTTTGCAGGGAAAGTCCCATGGACAGAGGATCCTAGTGGGCTAGAGTCCACGGGGTAGCAAACAGTCGGACATGACTGAGAAATCGAGCACATACAATCATTTCATTGACAGGGAAGATCACAGAACGTTTCTTTCATGCAATTAAAATTTTCTTAAACTACTTCTAACAAGTATTTTTCCTCTTCTCACTACACCTATATGTCTCCATTGTGTGGTAAGTCACTTCACTTTTGTCGGCTCTTTGTAACTCCATGGATGGTAGCCCACCAGTTTCCTCTGTCTGGTAGCCTACCAGGCTCCTCTGTCCACTGGATTCTCCAGTCAAGAATACTGGAGTGGATCCAGGGGATACTCCCACCTCAAGGACTGGACCTGCATCTCTTATATCTCTTGCACTGGGAGGCTAGTTCTTTACCAGTAGTCACCTGGGAAGCCTGCACTACACCTGAAGTATAATTAAAACTGTAAGTATGCTATTCCTAAGTGTATGCTGCTTTATTGGATATGAACAGAGACAATGTACAAATATTTTTCTTAAAGTTTACAAATGGTTTATTGACTGACAGTCTGCTTGAACTTTCCCTTTTGGGATTCCTCCTCTTTGAAATTGCAAACATCAGAGTTCATAAACCCTAAATGTGTTTCAAATATTGAAGAAATAGCTAACTAGTCAATATTTTTTAGTTTAAATTTATTAAATTGAAATTACTTAAAATTTAATTGATTATATCTAATATTTGCTACCAATATTAAAATTTAAAAACTTCTTCCTAAGGTCATACAGAAAATGGTTTTTATATTAATAAGATATCTTAAAAATGTCTGATGCTGGTGACCATATAAATGTCATCTATCTAGAAAAATATTAGCCTCATCATGGATTACATGCTTATGTATTTGTCTTTTTAGACATGGCTTAATGTAGATGTCTGAAAAAAAACTAAATCGTTACAAAAATTAGTGCATATGCTCTTTTAATATAGGTAATTTTGAGTGATGCAATTATATAGCATGGACTGTGAAGAAAGCAGGGCACTGAAGAACTGATGCTTTGGAACTGTGGTGTTGAGAAGACTCTTGAGAGTCCCTTGGACTGCAAGAAGATCCAACCAGTCCATTCTGAAGGAGATCAGCCCTGGGTGTTCTTTGGAAGGAATGATGCTAAAGCTGAAACTCCAGTACTTTGGCCACCTCATGCGGAGAGTTGACTCATTGGAAAAGACTCTGATGCTGGGAGGGATTGAGGGCAGGAGGAAGAGGAGACAACAGAGTATGAGATGGCTGGATGGCATCACTGACTCAATGGAAGTGAGTTTGAGTGAACTCCAGGAGTTGATAATGGAGAGAGAGACCTGGCTTGCTGCGATTCATGGGGTCGCAAAGAGTCAGATACGACTGAGTGACTGAACTGAACTGAAACAGTTCAGTCCCATTAAAACTCAAATTATTGAATAATTATTATTCTGCATAAAAATTTCTATCTTTTGTAACCCAACTCCTTAATCTATTTTCACTTATCTCCTGGGGAAAATTTCAAATAAAGTGTAAAATGCCAAAAATAAATGTGATTAAGGTACCAAATTCATAGTAACCTCTACCTTCAGCTCTAGTTTGCTTTAGTTAATTTTGAGTGTCTCAGTGTATATCAAAGTGCATCAAAAGATTCACTGTCTAAAGATTATTCTTCTATTTGGGTCCATTTTGGCTTTTCAATTTTCTATAATCAAATTTTCTAAATATGTCCAGCATTAATTTCTTGGTTAAACTTTTTCAACTTAGTTAGATGGGGAAGAGACCATCTTCTACATATTGAAAGAGTGAAAATGAAAGTAGTCACTCAGTCGCATCTGACTCTTCGCAACCCTATGAACTTTAGCCCAGCAGGCTCCTCTGTCCATGGGATTCTCTAGGCAAGAATACTGGAGTGGATTGCAATCCTTTTCTCCAATCTGTTGTATATTAAATATATATTTTTATAGCAACTATTACACACACTAAAAGCAAGTGATGATGAGAGTACTTTTCAATAATATATCCATATCTGAAACATATAATAGAACACTGAAAAATGTCAAGACATAGATATTTACTAATTAGCTAGTACATTCAAACATGTAGGATTATTACTACTTAACTTTTCATCATATAATTTTGAAAGGAATGTGATAAAAACTTCATTCTGTAATGACAGTTTTTGTTTTGGAATATCTTCTTAGGGAGTTTCAAAATGACAGTCAATGCGAAAATACTTTATGTTTAGTGTCATCTTTTATTTCACTTTAGAAAACTCCTCAGGGTATAAAATAAAAAATGACAGGGATGTTAAATTGCATAATAATGTGCATCTGAAGGCTGAGTGTTTTGTGCTGCTGTTCTTAAAATATTTATTATGAATTTCAGTAATTTATAATTATCATGAATTGAGATTTTTAAATTTTTTTGTTATTTTTATTTTCAGACACTGTTAATGTCTTAATCATTAACTATCAATATCACATTTGGAACACTGTAATAACATTCAGCCTTAGAATATTTTATATGTTAATAAAATATTTTAAAAATGTATCCAAAGTTATAAAGATCATTTCTCATCTCTCTCTTTTTAATAGAAGAAGATGTCTTTCATAGGCAAAACTGAAGAGAAACTTTTTTACCTCATGCATCTTCTAGAATTTACAGTTGACTTATTTGTAATCTGTGTTCTTGAATTAACAACTGATTTTGGCTGTTTCTTAAAAGGCCTGAGCCAAATATGCATACCAAGCCACCCTCTTCCTATCTATCTTGAGTAGAAGGATTGAAGATTCTTAGTGGGTTGATTTTTATATAGTAAAAAAATAAAAGAAAAAAGTATATTCATAAGAAAAGGTGATGGATGGATTTTCATAGGACCATTCTGAGTTGTATATGATTTTGTCTACAGAGAAATAAGTGTAAGGACTGCTGCCAACAAAAGTACAAAACACTAAGGTCTCTCATAACAATGAAAGGTTACTGCTTTTCCTAGGTTAATTTTCTAAGCATTGGGTGAAACAGGAATAGTAGTAGTCTCCTGTTGAATGTAAAATTAGCACTTTTAAAATTAACACTATGTTTTGTACTATCACACTATGTGAGGGTAGCATTGGGGATAGAAGAAAAATCACATAACTACATCAGGACCATCACCAAGACAAGCACAAAGATGAATCTGATTTCCTCACTTTAAAATTGTGGCATTCGATTCAGGTGGTAAAACGTTGTGAAGAATAATTATTACACATTTTAATGCTTATCTAGGGGATGTTTACTGCACACCAGGTTCTAGGCGATGTATTAAAAAGCATTTTTTTTTCTAATATATTTTCTTTCATTTCTACAATATAGGTTATAAAATAACTAGAGAAGTTTGAATTAAGGTCACACAGCAGGTAGTGGTAGACTCCAAATTCAAACCCCTGCTACGTTCCTACTCTCAGCTTTTCTGGTCCCATTAGTGTTAGCTCCTTAAAAGGAACAAGTGACCTGGTCCAGCAATACATGCTAGACAACAGTTTTTAACTTCTGAAAGAAGTTAAAGGTCCCTATCTACATTTCTTAAAGGTCCCTATCATTCATTTCGTAAAGGTCCCTATCCTTCATTTCTTAAAGGTCCCTATCTACATAAGCACAGATTTCTGGCAAGGAACCTATTCTCCCAATTCCATTCCTCCTTTTCTTCTCTTGGAGTAAAGGTTAGATTTTTGCTCTTTCCTTTCAAATTTTGTTTTCATTTTGAAAAATTTTATTTTAAAATCCTAAAAGTTCTAAAATTAATAAAATAATCATCTGTATAGTCACATAAAAAATAAAAAAAATATAAACATTGTTATATTGTATTTGTTGTTGTTCTTGTTCAGTTGCTAAGTTGTGTCCATCTCTTTGTGACCCCATAGACTGCAGCATGCCAGGCTTCCCTGTCCTTCACTGGCCCCTGGAGTATGCTCAGATTCATGTCCATTCAGTTGGTGATGCTATTTAATGATCTCATTCTCTGCTGCCTCTTCTTTTGTCTTCAGTCTTTCCCAACTTCAAGATCTTTTCCAGTAAATCAAGTCTTTGCATCAGGTGGCCAAAGTACTGCAGCTACAGCTTCAGTATCTGTCCCTTCAATGTATATTTAGGATTAGTTTCCTTTAGGATCGACTGGTTTGATCTCCTGCTGTCCAAGTGACTCTCAGAAGTCTTCTCCAGAATTACAATTTGAAAGCATCAGTTCTTCGGTGCTCAGCCTTCTTTAAGGTCCAACTCTCATATCAGAACATGACTACTGGAAAAAATCATAACTTTGACAATACTGACCTTTGTTGGCTAAGTTTTGTCTCTGCTTTTCAACACACTGTTTAGGTTTGTATTTACTTTTTGTTACTTTATAAAAGGAAAGGATTACCCCCCCCCCCAAAAAAAGAAGTATATTTTGTACCTGAATTCCAGCTTTATAACTTATCACCAACACACACACACACACAAGGGTAGCTACTAAGAGGAATATAGTTCTCCCACATGGCTTATACTTATTTCAATAATCTTCCCTCTCATTTTTCCTTTCTTTTACATGCCCAGGGACTGATATGTTTAAATTATGGAATTGGGGGTTGGGCAGCTTTGGCATAAACTTAGATTGATAGGGTATGGCAATTTTGTATAGGATAAAAACAGCATCTCACATCAATGGCATAAAGATGGGCTTTCTAATAAATGAGAAGAAAACAATGGGTGAAAATATGTTAAAAGAACAATTGAGGGATTCATTTGGTATGTTTCTAAATTTACTGTTTTCCTTGCCATTGTAAAAGGCAATATGGTACTAAAATATGGCAGTCTGAAAAGAGTGTATAACTTATGTCAAACCCTTACAGAAATATGCACTTAATAAGACTTTCATCAAGCAAATATGAACATCTCAATTAGTAGAGCTTTCAATACATTTATAAATAACATAGGCTAATTTTATATAAAAACTTTATTTGTATAACTACCACCTTTTCATGAGCTTGTGACTTTCTTTTTATAGCAATCTTCTTTAAATGATTAGCACATTTTGTTTTGAGAGAAAACACATTAAATATGCATTTGGATCCCTGAAAAGACTTGTGATGGTTCAAATTAATGCACATGTAAGAACTGCTTAACCAGGGGTTTTAATGTAAAAGGTGAAGAATGCCCTAGTTTTGGAAATTCTAATTTTAAGGCACATGAGAGAAACTAACAAACTGGCTTCCTGGTGGGAGTAGTGCAATTTCAGTGTTTACCAACCTCAGCTTTCTAACCTCTGAAATGTAAAGGACCACTGTACTATGTAATGCGTTTTTATTTTCCTCAGTGGAGAAGTGAATTTTCCTATGATCAAGTCCAAGATTTCTAGCAAAATTCCTCTTTTTGTCCTCCACAAACCTGATATGTGTACAAACTTTTTGAAAGACTATGAGAGGCAAGACACCAATCTTTGCACAGAAAGAATTATGCCTTGTGCAGAGAAAAGTCATTTCCTCTCAGAGAAAAATGTACCCACAGTGCTATGCTGCATTGTTCTCTGATCATAGAAGTCTGCCCTGCTGTTGCTTAATACACATGACAGGCATTAATAAACATCACGCGCCAATATGTCAGGAAATATCCCAGGCATTATATTCCATTTAATCTTCAGAAGAGCTTTCAAATATTTGTTGCTACCTTC
Source organism: Ovis aries (assembly GCF_016772045.2). Classification (NCBI taxonomy): domain Eukaryota; kingdom Metazoa; phylum Chordata; class Mammalia; order Artiodactyla; family Bovidae; genus Ovis; species Ovis aries. The sequence continues at coordinate 18,825,510 of NC_056057.1, forward strand.
ATATTTAATTAAAGAGAGGGAGGAATAACTAAACTTCTATCTGAACCTCTTTGTCTCTGAAGTGAACTTTCTATCACAGTACTGTTGATGTGTATACAGCAGTTGGTAGCAATAGTTGGCCAACTTTGTGGGAGAATCCATTTCTCATATTTAATAATACCTAAAGTGGGAAAAGTGGTTAATATTTGCTTTAGAAAGAAAATTTTAAATGAAAAAATAAAGTGAGGTTTAGAATGAGGGCTCTCACACCGAAAACCAGAGTCTATGAGCAAAAAGAGAGAGGTTGGACCATTTGATTAGCACACGCACAGACAAAAATTTACATTCTGGCATGCATCTTTCAGCCCCAGAAGAAGGAAGATAATATGAAAGACACTGTATGAAATGTAAGAAACACTGGAAAAGAATAAAGCTGCAAGACAAAGTGGTGCTGCTGGAAGATATTTCTGGGAGAGTTCGATAGAAATGCATCATTCTTGTCTGGAGAATACCATTGACAGAGGAGCCTGGCAGGCAACAGTCCACTTGGTCACAAAGAGTCAGACACGACTGAGCTACGCACACACACACACACACACACACACACACACACAACCATCAAAACTTGAGTTGCCTGTGTTGACTGGAAGGGTAAATTTGTTACTGATGAGCACAGATTTTGCTGCTTTTCTTTTCCAATTACTTTTCTCTAGGTTTGTTACAGGAGAAGGTGTTAATAGTGGGTCTAAAATTAGTTTACATTTAGTCAAAATGAGAGAAATTGGAAAACTTGTTCAAGGTCACGTCACAAGTAAGTGTTGGAGAATTAGAGCCCACATTCTTGTTTCCTCCTCCCTTCTCCTCTTCTCTGTCTCTTGCATCTCTCTTCTCTTCTTAGTCTTTCCTCCCCTGTATTCTCTCCTATGTTAACTTTCTATTTCTGAATATTTTTGATGGTAAGGACAATAATACCCTTTTCCGAGGCATGGTTATTTTTTCCAAAGTATTCTGACTCCTCAGACAATTGCTCCCACAAATACATTGTCTTCCTTTGAAAGTTCTCTTTACTGAATCAGCATCAGCACTATTTCTCTATTTTGTGTCCTGCTTTTTAAGTATTTTACCAAATAGAAGGACTGGAGATGATTATCAGGCTAATAAAGAAGGAAGACATTTTTAAATATAAATTAAGCAGCTTAACTGCTTATAAGATCATAAAACTCAGGACTAAAACTATCTGTAATTATTAATTTAGAAGAAGAAAAAAGTAGATGATAGAGTGACATAGGTAAAATTAAAATGTACTAATGATAGCACATTTGGTCAGAAGTGAAAATAAACTTTATTAAGAAATTTATCAAAATCTTATTAAATTTTTTACAATTTGTTTTATTAACCAAAACTATACTCTAACGAAGGTAAGATAATTTATAGTGATATATTCAAATTTTTGGTGAATTTAAAATCCAATTGACTAGAGGAATGATAACCTTGATTAAGGCATCAAAAATTACTCAAGGTTATATGGCACCCTTGCTGGGGAGTTTGAGGGATAATGGATATATATATATATATTATGACTGAATCATTTTGCCGTCCATCTGAAAATATCACAACACTGTTAATCAGCTATACTCCAATATGAAATTAAGTTTTATTATGAAAAAAAGGAAAGCAACTACTATGATGATAAGATGAAACAAATTATTTTCTTGGTGTGATGAGTTAATTTTTGGTATTGATTTGGGCATAAATAAATTAATATATTTATGTGTAGGAAATTAGCAAATATGCTAAGCATTTATCTTCCTTTCTTTCAGTTTCTTTTGTCCAAGAAGAGATGATAAAAAGGATATGGTTTAATAAATTATAAATGCTCTTTGTAAACTTAACATCTGAGCACTTGAGAGTGATTGCAACTAAACAAAGGTCATCAGAGATTAGAAACAGTATATTATGTTGGAAATACTAAATGAAAAGAAAGCCAACATTTTCTTTCTTTATGAGATATTTCATAAATTAATGCAAAGAAGGAAATATATGCTAATAACAACCTATATTTTAATTAAAATATTTTCTCAATAATTTATTAATACAGACAACTCTAGAAGGCACTGGTTATGAATTTGTTTCCTTTAAACTAGCTCTCTATTCCATAAAATATATGAAGTTCATTTTTGGCAAAATATGAAGAGAATATACTTCATATCCTTATCTGTGAACCACTCCTGTTTCTATCTATTTACTACCACCATTTCCAGAATTTATAGTTTCACATTCATCACTGTCTACACAATGTAACTGCTGTTTTGTAAAGATCTATATATTGCTGTAGCTGTAACTGAACAAGTTTCCACTGTTACTTCTAGTTGTCTCCCTTGCTTAAAGACTCTGGCTATTTATCTGTGTTCATACATAGAAACTGAACTATATTAAAGTGGAGGTTATTAGAGATATTCAGAATACCTGCTCTACTTGAATGAAGACCTTTCCAGGAAATCAATTCAGCTGCAAAATCTCCAAAGTCATATAGTGGTGAAGCCAAAATTACCACATAAGAGATGAAGGGCTTAGGAGCTGTGTTCTGGTGGGGTGGGAAATGGTGAACCTTATCCCCAGAGATGTGGGTTAGAAAACAAATCTTTAATCTGTATGTCTGGAGTGAAACGTGGGATTCTGCAGTTCTAAAAATGTCCAAAGAACTACAAATGCTCATGGAACAAACTTGGAGGAGTGCGGGTCTAGTGAACTGGTGTTTTCTTAGGTTATTGGTTTACTTTGTGTGGCTGTGAGAGTCAGTGAAGAATATAAGGCTAAATTACATTATCCTGAACCCCCTGCCTTTCTAACTCTCTCTATTCTTACAACCGAATTCATAAACTCAAAACTCAAGCTCAACTTTGACTGAATTAGAAGCTATTTAGACTAAATTTTCACAGTACTCTAAAGATGAAAAGGCTCCTTTTTGACACACACCAAAAGAGATAACAGAATCACAAATGATAGTTCATGAAGCAGTTACAAATACAAAACAAAGTACAGTTTTATATAATAGTTTACTGAAAGGATTTTAAGCCATAAATTATTTTATATTTCTATAACTCTACAGCAATTACATTCAAAATTTAAATATGTGGTCACTGATGATGAATTTCAACTTTTTTTTTTTTTAAGCAAGACTTTGGACAAACACAAGAATGGGCAGGAGCAAGAGCATAGGATTAATAACATGAGTGAATTACTTTTATCTCTGGGTTTGTAGGATATGAAGAAGTTCACAATACTTTAAATTAAATAAGGAAGCTGTCCTATGAATCTGCACAATTTGATTATGTTTCATGTCCTGCCACTTTCTTCATCCATGGAATAGACACTGATACTCACTGAAACATTACAAAATACCCACATGATCAAAATTAATTAAACTTTCTCTCTATTAGATTATTATATTTCTTACATTCATGCAGAAGCATAAGTAGCAATGAATGCTTTTAAAATAAATAATTTTAACCTCTGTCACATCTACAGCTTTCTGCTCTATAGATAGTAACTTAAAACAATAGAAACATTAATGATATCTATGAGGAATTTAAGGAAGCAGAAGAAAGAAGTCCAAGAAAGTCTTTGCATCATAGAAAATTAGGAAATATCTCTACAGAAAAAGTGGTTAAGAACTCAAGGACTGGTATCAAAATGCAATGATTCAAGTTCTTATACACCAGTCTTTTTTTTGCTACATATGCCACCTGGGACAAGCAACTTGACCTCACTAGCTTATAACAACATGTTTCTCAGTATTGTGAAGGTGATGATGATATACCAATCTCACAGAGTTGGTCTTCGAGTTAAAGAAAAGAACTATATGAAAAATATTAGGAAAATACCTCCTCTATGGAAATGACTCAATGCATTTTGAGGGATATCTCTTTGCTATGACATTTCATTTTTTGTTAAAAGAAATTAAGTGTAAGTAAAAGTTGGGGATGCTACTGAACATCCTATAATGTACAGAAAAGCACTCACTCACTCAAGCCACAACAATCTTCTGATATAAAATGTCAATAGTGCCATTTTGAGAAATTTTGGTTTAACCTCAGGTTGTTATCCTAGACCTTTTAGCAAAATATAATTTTGTTTGTTCAGGTAAATGTTTATGGCTTCATTATTCAATTCAGAAACTACCAAAAAGAATACATTATTCTTTGACTATTTCTAAGAACATTTTTGAAAATTAATAATTGATGTAGATTGAATGTTTTTTACTCCATATTCATGTGTTGAAACCTAATCCCCAATGTGATGGATTTTGTACATGGGGACTTTAGGAAGTGACAGATTCATAAGCGTGGAGTTCTCAGGAATGAGGTTAGTACCCTTATAAAATAGACTCCAGAGATCTCCCTCATCCTTCTGTCTTTGAAGATACGGCAAGAAGACAGTCATCTATGAACCAGGAATGAGCTCCTGCTAGACACTGAATCTTCTGGCACTGTGATCTTGGGCTTTCCAGTCTCCGTAACTGTTAGAAACTTACTCCTGTTTTTATAAGCCACCAAACCTATTATATTCTGTCACAGCAGATCAAACAGACTAAGACAATAATATTTACAATAATAAAAGGTATCTCTGTTCCATTCTTGAGTGATCAACAGAAACTTAACTGTAACCAAAACCATTTATTAGTCCCTTAAGTATACCATAATGTTTTTTAATATAATAAAAATATAAATGGCACACTTCTTGCCTTTCTTCTTAATTGCTTCAGTTCAACTCAGTTCAGTTGCTCAGTCGTGTCTGAGTCTTTGTGACCCCATAAACCGTAGCACGTCAGGCCTCCTTGTCCATCACCAACTCACGGAGTCCACCCAAACCCATGTCCAATGAGTCGGTGATGCCATCCAACCATTTCATCCTCTGTCGTCTCCTTCTCCTCCTGCCCTCAATCTTTCCCAGCATCAGGGTCTTTTCAAATGACTCAGCTCTTCGCATCAAGTGGCCAAAATATTGGAGTTTCAGCTTCACTGAATTGATTGGAATACAGCCCTTCAAATGAATACCCAGAACTGATCTCCTTTAGGATGGACTGCTTGGATCTCCGTGCAGTCCAAAAGACTCTCAAGAGTCTTCTCCAACACCACAATTCAAAAGCATCAATTCTTCTGCACTCAGCTTTATTTATAGTCCAACTCTCACATCCATACATGACCACTGGAAAAATCATAGCCTTGACTAGACAGACCTTTGTTGGCAAAGTAAAGTCTCTGTTTTTGAATATGCTGTCTAGGTTAGTCATAACTTTCCTTCCAAGGAGTAAGCATCTTTTAATTTCATGGCTGCAATCACCATCTGCAGTGATTTTGAAGCCCACAAAATTAAAATCTCTCACTGTTTCCACTGTTTCCCCATCTATTTCCCATGAAGTGATGAAACTGGACCATGATCTTAGTTTTCTGAATGTTGAGCTTTAAACCAAATTTTTCACTCTCCTTTTTCACTTTCATCAAGAGGCTCTTTAGTTCTTCTTCACTTTCTGTCATAAGGGTGGTGTTGTCTGTATATCTGAGGTTGTTGATATTTATCCTGGCAATCTTGATTCCAGCTTGTGCTTCTCCCAACCCCGCGTTTCTCATGATGTACTCTGCATATAAGTTAAATAAGCAGAGTGACAATACCCACCCTTGACGTACTTCTTTTCCTATTTGGAACCAGTCTGTTGTTCCATGTCCAGTTCTAACTGTTGCTTCCTGACCTGCATACAGGTTTCTCAAGAGGCAGGTCAATTAGTCTGGTATTCCCATCTCTTTTGGAATTTTCCACAGTTTATTGTGATTCACACAGTCAAAGGCTTTGGCATAGTCAATAAAGCAGAAATAGACGTTTTTCTGGAACTTTCTTGCTTTTTTGATGATCCAGTGGATGTTGGCAATTTGATCTCTGGTTCCTCTGCCTTTTCTAAAACCAGCTTGAACATCTGGAAGTTCACGGTTTGCCTTTCTCTGGCATTGGAATGAAAACTGACCTTTTCCAGTCCTGCAGCCACTGCTGAGTTTTCCAAATTCGCTGGCATACTGAGTATAGCACTTTCACAACATCATCTTTCAGGATTTGAAATAGCTCAACTGGTATTCTGTCACCTCCACTAGCTTTGTTTGTAGTGATGCTTCCTAAGGCCCACTAGACTTCACATTCCAAGATGTCTGGCTCTAGCTGAGAGATCACACCATCGTGATTATCTGGGTCATGAAGATCTTTATTGTACAGTTCTTCTGTGTATTCTTGCAACCTCTTTTTAATGTCTTCTGCTTCTGTTAGGTCCCTACCATTTCTGTCATTTATTGTGCCCATCTTTGCATTAAATGTTCCATTGATATCTCTAATTGTCTTGAAGGGATGTCTAGTCTTTCCCATTTTATTGGTTTCCTCTATTTCTTTGCATTGATCACTGAGGAAGTCCTTCTTATCTCTCCTTGCTATTCTTTGGAACTCTGCATTCAAATGGGTATATCTTTCCTTTTTTCCTTTCCTTTTTGCTTCCCTTTTGCACAGCTATTTAGATTTCTATTAACATCAGAAGAAAATCTGGCCTCTAAAAATAGAGCTACCATGTGACCCAGCAATCCCACTATTGGGCATGTACCCAAAGAAAACCAGAACTCAAAAAGACATATGGTCCCACATGTTTATTGCAGTACTATTTACAATAGCCAGGATATGGAAACAACCTAACTGCCCATCAATAGAGGAATGTATAAAAAGGATATGGTACATATATACAATGGAATATTACTCAGCCACAAAAAGGAATGAAATTGGGTCATTTGTAAAGATGTAGATGGAACTAGAGACACTCGAACAAAGTGAAATAAGTCAGAAAGAAAAAAAAAACTAACACATATATGAGGAATCTGAAAAAACTGGTATAGATGAACTTATTTTCAAAGCAGAAATAGATACATGATCATAGAGAACAAACATGGATACCATGGGGAAAAGGGAGGGATGGGAAAAATTGGGAGGTTGAGATTGACATATATGCACTAGTGATACTATGCATAAAATAAATAACTAATGAGAATGTACTGTATAGCACAAGGAACTCTACTCAGTGCTCTGTGGTGATCTAAATGGGAAGGTAATTTTTTAAATGAGGGAGTGCAGTATATTTATAGATAATTCATTTTGCTATAAGTAGAAACTAACACAACATTGAAAAACAAATATATTCCAATTTTTTTTTAATCTGGCTTTGCTACAATGTCACTAATATCTGCAGGTTAAACATACCACATAATCATAAAACTAATTCATGGAAACAACACAACCCCAGTAGTAACAGAATTACCCCCAAAGAGTAGTCAATAGATTTCCAGGTCTACATATCAAAATATTTGACCTGTTTTTCTCTCTTTCCTGTGAGAGTCTTACTAACCAACATTGTACAAAGCCTAATGATTATTTTGTTAAGTGTTTTCCAACTCACAGTGAGCATGGAGATCATTTGGGAAGATATTAAAAAAAAAGAATCAGACACCATCAACTAACAAGTGATATATGAATTTTTAATACAGACAAGGCCCAATCATCAGAATGTTTTAATGTTTAACCACATGCACTGTGACTGAAAATCTATTGTACAGTAGCTCCTGCTTTCTATATAAAGGACAAAGTAATGAGTAAGAAAACAAGAGATCTGTTGGTAAGCATTTTTATTGTTATCAAAGCAAAAACTTTGTACCTGACAAAGTTAAGTAAGTCAAGAAAACATCATTTAATAGAAGAGAAAGACAAGAAAGCAGTCTGAACTCATCCTCAATGAAATGAAGGACAGGACAGTTTTTAAGATCTGGGGATGCTGAGATTTCATACCATCTGTATTTGCTAATTGACCTTACCTAAAGGAAAAGTGGCATGCTGCGACTCATGGGGTCACAAAGAGTCGGACACAACTGAGCAACTGAACTGAACTGAACTGAAAGGAAAAGTAACCTGTCTCTTTTCTCATAAAGTAAACTTTATGACACGAGGTAGTTTTACAGCTTGAAGCAGGCATCCACCAAAGTTAAGAGTACTACTCTCCCATAGAGACTGGCAATATAAGGTGTAGCAATACCCTTCAAGGTGCACTTTTCAAGGATTCAAAGAGAAGGTCCCTAGGACCTTAGGAAAGACACTCCTGGTCTGTGAAAATGTCAAGACTTAAGGTGCAGAGAAAGAATCTCTGTTTGTTTGTTTGTAAAGCAAAGGCTTTAAGTAAAAGGAGGTCAGAACCTAGAGTCAGGAAGAAGTCTGTCTAAAGATTAATCAAGACTAGGGGAAGATCATGGCATCCAGTCCCATCACTTCATGGGAAATAGATGGGGAAACACTGGAAACAGTGTCAGACTTTATTTTTTGGGCTCCAAAATCACTGCAGATGGTGATTGCCACAATGAAATTAAAAGACGCTTACTCCTTGGAAGAAAAGTTATGACCAACCTAGATAGCATATTCAAAACCAGAGACATTACTTTGCCGACTAAGGTCCTTCTGTTTAGTCAAGGCTATGGTTTTTCCAGCAGTCATGTATGAGAGCTGGACTATGAAGAAGGCTGAGCGCCAAAGAATTGATGCTTCTGAACTGTGGTGTTGGAGAAGACTCTTGAGAGTCCCTTGGACTGCAAGGAGATCCAACCAGTCCATTCTGAAGGAGATCACCCCTGGGATTTCTTTGGAGGGAATGATGCTGAAGCTGAAACTCCAGTACTTTGGCCACCTCATGCGAATAGTTGACTCATTGGAAAAGACTTTTATGCTGGGAGGGATTGGGGGCAGGAGGAGAAGGGGACGACAGAGGATGAGATGGTTGGATGGCATCACTGACTCTATGGATGTGAATCTGAGTGAACTCCTGGAGTTGGTGATGGAAAGGGAGGCCTGGCGTGCTGCGATTCATGGGGTCGTGAAGAGTCGGGCACGACTGAGTGACTGAACTGAGCTGAAGGGAACATTATGGATATCTTGGACACAGGAAAGTAAAGTTACTTTCTTCCCCTCTAACCATGTTTCTCAAACTTGACTGCACATTATATTCTTCTCAGAGTTTTATAAAATGCTGATGCTTGGGTCAACCCCCAAAGATAACTGACTTAAATATTTTAATATTTTAATGATTATAATATATAGCCAAAATTGAAAACTACTATCCCATGGGAACTGAATTTCCTTGAGAGGTTATAAGGTATGAAATAACTTCATCTCAGAATTTCATCTTCAACATAGCCCTGCTTATTTGTATACCAAACATCAAACATAAAAACAGCAAATAGATGAAAGAAAGAAAGAGAGAAGGAGGGAGCGAGGAGAGAAGAAAGAAAGGAAGGAAGAAAGGAAAATTATTTTTACTTTATCCCAAATGAAAAGAAAAAAAAGATTGATTTTGCCATGCCAAGGACTGAAAGTTTAAACATCAGGATTAACGAGTCATCAACACAAATTTTAAATTATTTTTTGACAAGCCAACTGAGGCAAAAATTTTAAATAAATTTAACTTTTCTATGGACTATTTTCCTCTGATTTATACCTGGTCCATTTTTGGGTGTTTTTGCCTTATTCCTGATCTCATAGGCTGTTTCTTAACACTCTATTTTTTTTCTCATTCAAGCTATAATTGTCCTCTGTTTACACCATATTTTCTTATTTTGGTGTCAGAAATATTAATTACCTCAGCTGGGAACCTCGTGTGTGATAATGTGCTAATGGAATCTATATAGTGCCTTTTCTATAGGTACTGTTCGTGCAACTTTGCTTTGGTTTTCCTAAAAGCAACCCCCCAGGCTTTGTTGTCCAGATCAGCGGATGAGTCTTCTGGTTGTACTGTCAGCACAGGAAAAGGGAAAGCAATATCAGGTCAGGTTGATGAGTGATATTTAATTTGGTACACATGTTTGTGTGTGTATGTTGCCATTTATTCTATTAATTCCATTACTGTACTATACAAACTCCTGTATTGGTCCCTAACTTCTGAAGGTCGTAATCTCTTTTAAGAAGCTAATGAAAGCTAAGAAGTATCTCAGACAAGTGCAAAGATACCCAAATACCACACACAACTTTGCACATAGAAATATTCAATTATTAATTGAAATTCATTCACATACTTTAGGGCTACAGGACTTCATTAATAATCTTTTATAAAATGAAAGGGAAATCTATATCAAAGTCACTTAATGACATCAATTTTAAACAAAGAAGATTCTCTGAATGATCTTAATAGTAAATTTAAAATAATCATCCAAATTACAGTTTTATATTTACTTATCTCACATAGGTACAGATTAAATTCTTGCTGTACTAGCATATTTTTTAAAACTGTGAAATATAAGGAATAAAATAACCTCAAAACTCTTTAGCATTTTCAATCATTATAAATAAAAGAAGACATATATGAAGAAAAGGACAACTTTACTGATATTTATGCATTTGTTTTTGCATCCTTCAATTCATTTTGGTATTCCCATTCCCGTAAAAGGATATTATTTTCTTTTTTCTTGTTTTAGTTTTTCTCTTTATTTTGATACTTAGCTTCAGCAACTGTGTTTGAGAGGTTAGAAATCTCAGAGACCATGTTGCTCTGATGCTCTGGATCATGAGAAAGCAGGTGCAGTGTAGTGTATCATGACAGACTGAAATGAAATTCCAGCCCTGTGAAGGTAAATTTTCCAGCCTCACTAGCACAGATTGAAATAACTCACCATTGACTGCTGCTGCAGAAAGTGTCAGTCTATATCTCAGACTATAGCTATCAACCACTTTGTACTGGTGCCTGCAGCAGACACACAGAGATTCCAGAGTAACAAGAGGAAACTAATGCATTTCCCCAATGTAACTTAGAAAACTTAAACAGCTTTTGAGTCTCCACTTTATCTGCTAAAATTTCTTGTCTCAAGGCCAGAGACATTTCTATTTGCTAGATTGGGTAGTATATGCCTTTTGGGATGTACTAGCTTTTTGCTTTTTTCTTCCTATTAAAATCGAGTATGTATGTATGAACTTACTTTAATATAGGGAAACAACCTAGACAAAATGCAAATGCTTGTCAAATGAGAATTTAAACAGAATTTTGTATGTGTGTCTTCCTTTCTGTATTTCTGATAAATTATACTGTAATTTTTACTGATTTCTTTTAAATAAGCAAGAATTAGTCATCCCTAAGAATGAAAATTTCAATTCTTTTATAATTGGTTTCCAAGAAAAATTAAAGCATTAAACTAGTGCATGAGAGCCAGTTCTTACTGGAGACAGCTCTTACTGGCCCTTGAGAGCCAATTATACACATATCATCCCAACTCTCTGGTCAGCAGTGTCACTTTAGTAGTTTGAAATGCACCCTAATAGGAGTACTTAAGGCATAGAAATTGTCAAGACTCCAAATTTCTCTACCCCTCCCAAGTTGTGGATTAACCATTTACCAGCATACTATCGTACTATAGTATACTATGACATATTCTATACTATGTGTAGTATCATATATACAGTAGCCAGCACAGCCATATGACATTTATCAAGTCCTTTAGATAAATATGGTAGATGCAGGTGATTAGAGGTAGAAGGCTGCTATGCTTTTTCTTCTACCACTTTGCAGTCAGATGATATGTTACAATGAAAGCAAGTCTTAGACCTAACTCTGGCAACTGCTTATGAGATAATAAGGAAAAAGGAGTGATATGACCAGTTCTTTGGCTTAGACCTCAGACACTCTTCCAGAACTTTCTATGAAAGGCTTGTTCCTAGGGGAGTACAAGATGGCAGACATCTTCAAACTTCTAATAAGTCAAATGAGACTACAAAGTCCTCCTCATTAAAGTGGTGAAAAGACAATGAAAATTATACACTTATAGTACTGCTCTGAAATTGTTAATATCTTTCAAGCCAATCACATATCTTAAACATTATTTGTTCAGGTCTCAGGAGAAAATTATTCTAGGATTTCTTATGCTCATTAACATTTCTTAATGTAGATTTTATAATGATTTTTGAAATACTTAAGTAACATCTGCTAGAACACAAATTAATGGTGGGGAGATATACACATATATCAAGCTTTTCCTAATAAAATGGTATTAGTTATGAGTTGGACAAATATGTTTGTACCACAAACAGCTTTGGATGACACAATTAGTTTCAGCCTCCAGGGCAGAGGGTGGACTTATTTCCTGAATAGGATAGTGAAGATAATGTTTCCCTTAGGGGCAAAGGTTGGACAGGTTTTCCAGGAGTCTCCTTGAAAAACTGACAATTTCCTTAACTCAAAGTTCCTCAGCTACAATATAAAGCCACTTTATGTGAAATGTCTCACAGCCTGATTCTGCATCACTCCCCATGGGACTTGAATGGCTAAAAAAGAAATGAGAACATGAAACTCATGCATGCTTGCTACCCTGTGTGTGTTAGTTGCTCAGTTGTGCCTGGCTCTTTGTGACCCCTTGGACTATGGCCTGCCAGGCTCCTTTGTCCGTGGGATTCTCCAGCCAAGAATACTGCTACACTGTGAATGATAAATTCTTTTTATTCTGGCTCTACACACTTTGTATCTTCTGCTAGCACCAGTGAATCTATATTAAGTAAACTCATTAATTTTCATGGAACATGAAATCTCAGATCTTTCATAGGTTGTAGATAGATAGGCATCTATGATTTTATCACAATCCATGAAAACCAATCAAAATTTGAAGACATCACATTTATAAATTAATTTAAAGTTACTAATTATATTTATCTTGTGATATTAATACTATATAGAGAAGGAAATGGCAACTCATTCCAATATTCTTGCCTGGAAAATCCCATGGACACAGAAGCCTGGCAGGCTAGAGGCCATGAGGTTGCAAAGAATTGGCTATGACTGAGCAACTAACACATAAATTAATACTAGTAGAAGCTAAATAGTATATAATAATAATCATAAATTAACTCATTACATTTGTCTATAGGCTTAGGGACCATATATAATAATGTTAATTACTCATTTATCTCTATTTTAAACATTGAAATATAAAGAAATTTTGGAAAAATGTAATATATATTATATTGACACTAACATTAAACTCTGCATTGGCAAGTTTAAAATGCATACAAATGCTTTGGTAGACTCTGAAATATAAATTTGAAAATATTCAGATATTTAAAGTAATATTTGCCTTATTGTATACATTTAACAATATTTTCCAATAGACTTTATATACATATAAATAATATATAGATTAAATGTTTCATATATATTAGATATGGATTATATATGTAGAATAAAGTGGAACAATATTTACACTAGACCATTCAGGTATAACCTAAATCAAATCATTTACAATTATACTGTGAAAGTGACAAATAGATTCAAGGGATTAGATCTGATAGAGTTCCTGAAGAACTATGGATGGAGGTTCTTGACATTGTATAGGAGGCAGTGATCAAAATAATCTATCATCTGGAAGAAAAAGAAATGCAAAAGGCAAAATTGTTGTCTGAGGAGGCCTTACAAATAGTTGAGAAAGGAAGAGAAGCTAAAGGCAAAGGAGAAAAGGAAAAATATATCCATGTGCATGAAGAGTTCCAAAGAATAACAAGGAGACATAAGAAAGCCTTCCTCAGCGATCAATGTAAAGCAATAAAGAAAAGCAATAGAATGGGAAAGACTAGTGATCTCTTCAAGAAAATTAGAGATACCAAGGGAACATTTCATGCAAAGATGGGCACAATAAAGGACAGAAACAGTAAGGACCTAACAGAAGCAGAAGATACTAAGAAGAGGTTGCAAGAATAAGCAGAAGAACTATACAAAAAAGACCTTCATGACCCAGATAACTAGGATAGTGTGATCACTCACCTAGAGCCAGATATCCTAGAATATGAAGTCAAGCGGACCTTAGGAAGCATCACTACGGACAAAGCTAGTGGAGGTGATAGAATTCCAGTTGAGCTATTTCATTTATTAAAAGGTGATACTGTGAAAGTGCTACCTACACTCAATATGCCTGCAAATTTGGAAAACTCAGCAGCGGACACAGGACTGGAAAAGGTAAGTTTTCATTCCAACTCCAAAGAAGGGCAATGATGAAAAATCCACCTGATGCAACATCCCAAAGAATGTTCAAACTACTGCACAATTGCACTCATCTCACACACTATCAAAGTAATGTTCAAAATTCTCCAAGCCAGGCTTCAACAGTACATGAACCGTGAACTTCCAAATATCCAAACTGGATTTAGAAAATGCAGAGGAATCAGAGATCAAATTTCAAACATCTGTTGGATCATAGAAGAAGCAAGAGAATTTCAGAAAAACATCTACTTCTGCTCTATTGACTATACTAAAGCCTTTGAATGTGTAGATAGATTACAACAAACTGTGGGAAATTCTTCAAGAGGTGGGAATACCAGACCACCTTCTAAGCAACAGTGAGAACCAGACATGGAACAACAGAACTGGTTTCAAATTGTGAAAGAAGTACATCAAGCCTGTATATTGCCACCCTGCTTATTTAACTTATATGCAGAGTACATCATGAGAAATGCTGGGCTGGATGAAGCACAAGCTGGAATCAAGATTGCTGGGAAAAATTTCAATAATTTCAGATATACAGATGACACCACCCTTATGGCAAAAAGTGAAAAGGAACTAAAGAGCTTCTTGATGAAAGTGAAAAAGGAGAGTGAAAAAGTTGGCTTAAAACTCAACATTCGAAAAATTAACATCATGGCATCTGGTTCCATCACTTCATGCCAATAGATGGGGAAACAAAGAAAACAGTGGCAGACTTTATTTTCTTGGCCTCCAAAATCATTGCAGATGATGACTGTGGCCATGAAATTAAAAGACTCTTGCTTCTCGGAAGTAAGGCTATGACCAGCCTAGACAGCATATTAAAAAGCAGAGACATTACTTTGTTGACAAAAGTCCATCTAGTCAAAGCTATGGTTTTTCCAGTAGTCATATATGGATGTGAGAGTTGAACTATAAAGAAAGCTGAGCACTGAAGTATTGATGCTTTTGAAGTGTTGGAGAAGACTCTTGAGGGTCCCTTGGACTGCAAGGAGATCCAACCAGTCCATCCTAAAGGAGATCAGTCCTGGGTGTTCATTGGAAGGACTGATGCTAAAGCTGAAACTCCAATACTTTGGCCACCTCATGCAAAGAACTGACTCATTTGAAAAGACCTTGATATTGGGAAAGATTGAAGGTGGGAGGAGAAGGGGACGACAGGATCAGATGGTTGGATGGCATCACCAACTCAATGGACATAAGTTTGAGCAAGCTCCAGGAGTTGGTGATGGACAGGGAACCCTGGTGTGCTGTGGTCCATGGAGTCACAAAGTGACTGAGTGACTGAACTGAACTGAACAATATTTTCATTAACAACTTTTGGAACTGACTATGATGGCGTAAAATTCCCCTCAGCTTGACTAAAGTTTAAACAGATGTCTTCTTGGCTTTGTTGTCTGTGCTCAGTCATGTCCAATTCTTTGTGGCCCGATGGACTGGAGGCTTTCAGACTCCTCTGTCCATGGGAATTTCCAGTCAAGAATACTTTAGTGGGCTGTCATTTCCTTCTTCAAGAGATCTTCCTGACCCAGGGATTGAACCTGTGTCTCTAGCATCTTCTGCTTTGGCAGGCAGATTCTTTACCACCACGCCACCTGGGAAGCCCCTTTTCCTGACAATAAGTGCCTAATCTCCCTTTTCTTAGACTATTTTCTTCAGAAAATTTGCAATGTTAAATTATTTCTCTGCCTCTTTGAGAGGTGAATCCTCTTTCAACCTCTTTTTAGTTTTATAACCCAGGAGTACCTTTTTCAAGAATTTGGGAGCCATCCCTTTGAAATGTATTCATGAAAGATATGGTCTTTCCATGAAAATATGCTCAACATCACTGATCATCAGAAAAATAGAAATTCATAATTTCAATGGGGTATCACTTCACACCTGTTAGAATGGTTATTATCAAAAAGACAAGTGATAACAAGTGTTGGTGAGAACGTGATGAAAAGAGAACACTTGTGCCCTGTTAGTGGACATGTAAATTGGTACAGTCACTATAGGAAACAGTAAGAGGTTCCTCAAGATATTAAAAATAGAACTATCATATGATCTACTACTTCTACTTCTGGGCATTTATCTGAAGAAATTGAAAGCATTAACTTGTAAAATATGTATGCACCCCCATGTTAACTGCAGCAATGTTTACGGTAGCCAGATATGGAAGGAACTTAAGTGTTCATCAATGAATAAATGGATAAAGAAGATGTTAAATATTGTAAAATATTATTCAGCCATAAAGATAATGAAATCTTGCCATTTGCAACACTATGGATGGACCTTGAGGGCATCATGCTAAGTGAAACAAAACCAAGCTCATAAACATAGAAGCTATATTGGTAATTGCCAGAGGCAGAGGTTAGGAGGAAGGGGGTCAAAAAGTACAAATATCAAGTTTTTAAATAAATAATCCATGGGATGTAATATACAGCATGGTGACTACAGTCAATAACTATATCACATATTTGAAAGTTGCTGAGAATAATTCTTAAAGGTTCTCATCAGAAGAAAAACTTTAACTGTGTATGATGCTAGATGTTAACTAGATTTATTGTGGTGATCATTTTGCAATACACACAAATATGGAATCATGTTGTACACCTGAAATTAATTTAATATTATACTCTCATTGTACTTGAAAAATTTTTTTTTAGAAAACTTAGGCCCTTATCTCATCTCTGTGGGAGGATAGAAACCTTACTTCTGTAAGTGCCAATCAGCAAACAAAAATGGCCTAATCACATTGACCCCACAAAAGTCCTCCAGTACTTTTCCACTAGCTCATTGTAAAACCTAATATCTCTGCCACCATTTGTTTCAAGAGATTTGAGTTCAGTCTCCCTCAATAGTAATACTGTAGTCATGAATAAAATCTTCTTTGACTGCTTAATTTATCTAACATAATTTTTTATCAGAGTCCAATAAAACAATATTTTTCATTTTAGTCACTCAGTTGTGTTCGAATCTTTGTAACCCCATGGACTGTAGCCCACCAGCCCCTTTGTCCATAGAATTCTCTAGGCAAGATTAATAGAGTGGATAGCTATTCCCTTCTCCAGGGGATCTTCTCAACCCAGGGATTGGACCTGGGTCTTCTGAATTGTAGGCAGATTCTTTACCATCTGAGCCACCAAAGAAACTAGCTTATTCTAAAGTCATAAGAAATTATAAATATAGTTATGATAGGTTATCTTATAAAAAATAAAATATTCTAAATGAATAAAAAGTAGTGTTAATAAATAAATAAATAATAAAAAATAAATTTTAGGCCCATAATCTACTGTAAGTTCCTAAAAGTGTAATATGAGTTAGTTTTTGACAAGATCAAAATTAAAGGAAAAAAAAAATCACGAGAGACAAATAACATATGGAGGAAAAACAGGTTAATTTGTTTAAACTTGCAAAGGAGGATTCTGATTACGTTTTTATGCCATTCCATTAATAAGACCAAAGAAATCATAGGAAGAGAAGTTAAAGTCTGATTAAAAGATAGGGAACAAAGAAAAAGAATAATTAGGTAATTCTCAAGGCACAAAGAATTTGCCAACGGGGTGCCCAAGGGATTAACACAGCACACTATAATTCAACATATCTCTAAAACAGCTGTAACTAACAGGGAAATTTATGCTTTAGCTAGTTGGGACTTTGTGAGATCACTTTCTCTGGAAAGCCTTTAAAAAGTTAAATAATTAGTTTTGGGGCAGTAAATGAAATTCAACCCCAGAGTAAAGTATGTCATAGCAAAATGATCAGCTTAAGCTATTTATACTCACTTGTAAGTTCTAAATTAGTTGTAACCTCTCAGAAAACTGACCTGAGTCATCTCAAGAATTCTCAATCAAGACATCTCAAAGTGAAATAGAGCTCATTTATATTAACAGTCCAAGTACAAGAGAGTCTATCTTTCACCGTGACAGCCATGGCCAAGTAACAAGGGACAGGCTGAGTCTGATAGATTAATCCTAAAGCTGTTGGCAGCTTCTATTCTACTACTAGATGTGTGTGTGTGTGTGTGTGTGTGTGTGTGTGTGTGTGTGCGCGCGCGCGTGCACGCATGCACAGGCGGGCACACACGTGCATGTGCTCAATTGTGTCTGCTCTTTGCAGCCCCATGGACTACCAGCCCCATGGACTGCCCCGTGGACTTCCAGGCTCCTCTATCCATCGGATTTCTGAAGCAAGAATATTAGAGTGTGTTACCATTTCCTACTCCAGGGGATTTTCCCAAACCAGGGATTGAACCAGTGTCTCTTGTGTCTTCTGCATTGGCAGGCAGATTCTTTACCACCACCATGACCTGGGAATCCCCATTCTACTTACAACCTATGTTCTAAATTTGCAAAACCCTCTGACATTTTTAATACTCTGAGAAGTAGACCTGACTACGAAAAGATTTCCTATTTAGTAAAATAATAATGGAACTAATGATTGGGAATTACAATCCCCAAGACAATTTTTTAACATTAATTAAAACTGAGTACTTTAGCCTCAATAGACAGGAAGCAATCAGCCTCTAATTCTGCCTCCTGTCTTGTCATTTGGTTATCTGTTGATCAGGACAAATTAATTTGTATTCCAATTCAAATGAAATGATATAAAAGAGATGAAAATATTATAAGTTTCAAGGAGAGATGAAGGGAAAGATTCTGATAAAAATGAAAAGTCATTTTTATTTTGACATAATAAAAGTGCTAGAATGTTGCATCTATTGGAAACAAAAGTGGCACGCTTCCATACTCTGGTACTAAATAATTGAACAAAGCAAATGTTACTGTAAAATTTTTTTAAGCTTTTCTTACTGGAGAGAGTGGTATAACATAAGTTGTAGGACTTTAATTTTTGATCAACAAGGAACATGTACTTTTGTATGAGAAATGGGATGTTGAGTTTAAAATATATAACATATACACAAGAAAATTGTTTCCATGTTCTTACTAGAGAGGTTTAAGAAAGGGAAATAATCCTTAGCTACCTTAATAGCACTAGATTTGGGTGTACTCTCCTCCCAACACCAAATGGAAGATTACCTTGGGCTATGGGGCCAGTAAGATCATTGAAAGCAGTCACTCAGATGGCAAAAGTATATGATTTGGCCTAATAGCTGCTTATTAAGGATACAGTACAGAAGAACAGAATGATAAGCACAATAGCACAGGAAATAGTAACAAAAGAGGAAACGTGTGTCATCCAGAAACTTGCCAGGAAAAGGGAACTGACTTGAAATTCCAAAAGTAGTGCAGGGTGAGATTTCAAACTAAATACAAAAAATCCTTTGTGAATTTCGAATTCTAAACAGAGGGTGGTACTACATAATTGTTTCAGGATGAAAAAAAAAAAAAACACAAGTAGTTGATTGGTCTCTAAAATATGTTTTTCATCACAAAACCTGGTCAATAGGTATGTTTTTGATCAAAATCTTTGAGTTGGATTTTCCACTCTGCATATTATGCTGTCAATGATTCAAATTTTGGTTGTTTGGTACTCAGTTTATGTCAACAGAAAAAAATGCTTTTTCAAAGAGTTTGATATGGTGACAGTGAAGAAGAATTTTTCTCTGTCCTTCTAGGCTCTTCTGGCTGAACTAAGAATTAAATTGATATGAGACAGATTAACAGGAAAAATCAAACAGAACTATAATAGGATGTTTACATGGGAGAACAGAGAAGGCAATGGCACCCCACTCCAGTACTCTTGCCTGGAAAATCCCATGGATGGAGGAGCCTGGTAGGCTGCAGTCCATGGGGTTGCTAAGAGTTGGACAAGACTGAGCGACTTCACTCTCACTTTTCACTTTCATGCATTGGAGAAGGAAATGGCAACCCACTCCAGTGTTCTTGCCTGGAGAATCCCAGGGATGGGGGAGCCTGGTGGGCTGCCGTCTATGGGGTCAAATAGAGTCGGACATGACTGAAGTGATTTAGCAGCAGCAGTACATGGGATAAACCAAGGAAAACTGACTAACTCAACAAAATGGCCAAAATTCTCACCCTATATACTATCTTCAGTTAAAGACAAATAAACATGTTGGGAGTAGTGATTTGAAACTTCAAAGGGAAGGAGCATGGCTCATATGGAGATGGAAAAGCAAACATTTGGTAAATAGATACATTTGGCCAAATTTCTAGGCCATGCAGAGACAGAGACACAAAATGGACTCATCTCCAGGCACAGCCTAGTTTCCACACAACACCTAGCCCTTATTCCTTGCAGATATCTCTGGGGATAATTTTATTCCAGGAGCAGGTCCCCCATTCTAAACTCTTTCAGGTCATTAAAGGGGAAGGTCAAAGTTTCTTCTTGTCTTTTGGGCCTTGAATTATTTATTCAAGGCTTCAATTATTTATTTGGTATGAAATAATTCTCATACCAAAGAGACTTTTTTTTTTTTTTTTTGGACTGGGGAGGTAAATTTTGCTCCATTACAGTGGCCTGATGCTATTATAGTAATAACTCATTTTATGTTTTCAGACATCTTGATTAGCTATCAAAAAAAAAATCAAGTTCATGTCATATGTCTGCCATCTCACATCCATGTTTTCTCTAGCTCTTAAAAAAAAAAAATAGCTGGCATTAAATATAATTCTATGTCTGGAAAAATTTACCGTTGAGACAAATGAGAGGAGATAGCACATTTTGCTACTGAAATTTGAATAAGAAGCCAACATGAGCTGATTCATCTTTATTTCCTATCTATAAAAGGAAAGAGCTAGTGCTAGGATAATTAGCCTCATATTAATAATTTGGATCAAAAATATTATGCTCCTAAAATTTTCATAAACTTGAAGTTTACTTTCTTAAAAAAGTTGGGCAATTTTGTTTGTACAAAGTATATATTGTGTAAATGAAAGTGTCACATCTGAGATAATTAGGCCAATCACTGGAATAAAAATATTTTCTCTAGGAATAGTTACTAAATTGAGGTTTATTTCAATTTGCTTGAAATATTTAGGCAATTTGTTACCTGTGTAGTTTACCGTTAGTTTAAATTATACGTGTTGTAAATGAGAACCACATCAAGCTAATTAATTTCATTGGAAATTATTTCAAAGGTTAGAAAGAAATGAAAAAAAATATCTTTTATAATGAATTCATCTCACATGTCCTTTGCTCCTTCCTTCATAGCATGGCCTTTTGCTGACATTTCCAGAAAAGGAGATATTCCAAATGCTCCAGTTTTAGTTAGCTAAGTTTCTTATTTCAAATAACCAAGCATTTTGACATAAACATGTCTATCACTGTGTTCACTGAGGTTAGAAGAAAGCCAGAGCTCAGAGAAGAAAGTAGTTTGAAGACAGGCAAAATTGGGACCTTGATGCAGAGAAAGAAGTATGAAAAAGTGGAGTAAAATTAAGAAAGGTCAGTTCTTGAATCCATGTTGCCCTACTTTCTTAAATAATATGGATTTTATGTAATTTAATCTGTGCACAACTACTAAGAGTCAACAATGGAAAACAGCGAAATGTAGTGCAGTTATATGTCATAAGTATTGCAGTAATATAAAATCCTAATTAATTCTATGTATCCTTTTTAATATTTTTTTCAGTTTTGCAGTCTGTTTTAATGATTTTCTGTCTTCTCCCTCATCAGCAAGTTATCAGCAGTCAGTTTTTTCTGCTAATGTGTCCCAGCCTCTAGCATTCCTATCATCTTCTAATATTCTGTTTTAACTGACTCACAGCTTAAACATTAGATAAAAAATTATCATGACCTTGGCTTATGTATTTCGTTGTAATATGCAAAATTCTGCACATATTCTATATTCTATTTTTTTTCTGATAACGCTGAGCAGATTAGGGCTGGTTTGCTGATTACTAAATACTCAGAAATATCATATTATAGTATTTATAATATCAATTATAGTATTTAAATAATAATATAACATAAATAGTGTTATAAAATCATACTGTTTTAGACTTAAATCATTCCTAAATGATTGTTAAAATAGAGAATTAAGATGCTCTGAGTTACCTGTATGAATTTTAGTTCATGAGCTTTGCAGCATCTTTTAGCTTATCTATGTCATTTTTTTCTGCTTATTATTAGGTTCTCAACCATATTTGGTAGTTACAGTAATTTCACTATTTATTAATACGGCTATAGAATTTAAAAGATGCACAAAGTATAAGGACTCAGATGACTTGAGTTCTATTTAAATACTCATAAAAGTAATAAATAAGTGGGAGAAGATTGAAATCCAATGGAACTTGTTTTGACATTTTGTATTTTTCAATATGAAAAATTTTGAATTCTCAAAGAACTGCACTGTAGATGGTATTTCTCAGAGGCAAAGGTTGTGGAGGGCAATACAGTTTTCAGTCAACTAGAAAGACAAATACGTATCTACATATCATATCAGAGAGTTGCTTTGGAGAAGACGGAGAGCAGTGTACACAGCATTAGGCAGGAAGCACTTACCAACTGGCACTTCCCTCACACCATCTCAGTGATTTATTTTCTTGGAATTTTGCAGTTAATGTGCATGCTTCACTGCCCATTTCATCTTTCTATCACCCTTATAATGTCTTTACATATGTAAGTTTGTCAGTTGACACAACTTGGCTCTACGGAAGCCAACGAAAATTAGTGTGACATGTGGTTATTCTGCTTTTCTAAAAGTTAATTTTTGCATATTTTTCCTCTTTTTATTTCTTTTCCCAAACTGTATTCTAAAATGAGCTATCAACCAACACTCTTGTAGTCAGGATTAGACTTCCATTTCAAATTTTCATTTACTTTTCCAAACACATGGAGCTCCCCCAGTGGGACATTACTGAGCCTGATTCTCATGGGCACTGTACAAGACAGAGAACCACATACATCATATAACTACATACATTTAACTTCAATATGTTATAGAGGTGGAACATTTTCCCTTCTTCTCTTCCAGGTTTTTTGGCTGATCTAATAGTTAAATTGACATAAAACAGAATAACAGGGGGAAAACAACTAATTATATGCAAATATAATTAATTTGCAAACCTATGGACTATAGCTGGCCAGGCTCTTCTGCCCATGGGATTCTCCAGGCAAGAATACTGGAGTGGGTTGCCATTTCCTTCTCTAGGGGATCTTCCAGTATAGGCATGGCAACCCGCTCCAGTATCCTTGCCTGGAGAGTCCTTTGGTCAGAAGCTATAGATATAGATATATGTATCTATTTATCTAGATCAATATATATATATACACACACATATATACATATACTGGTGGTTTAGTCACTAAGACTCTTGTGACCCCATGGTCATGGACTGTGACCTGCCAGGCTTGTCTATCCATGGACTTTTCCAGGCATGAATACTGGAGTAGGTTGCTATTTCATTCTCTAGGTCGAATCCCGTTCTCCTGCATTGCAGGTGGTCTCCGGCATTGCAGGCAGATTCTTTACCGACTGAGCCATCGAAGATGGCTAGTGGTGGCGCTAGTGGTAAAGAATCTGCCTGCCCATGCAGGAGGCATACGAGTCCCTGGATCAGGGAGATCCTCTGGAGAAGGAAATGGCAATCCACTCCAGTGTTCTTACCTGGAAAATCCCACGGACAGAGGAGCCTGGGAGGCTACAATTCTTGGAGTCGCAAAGAGTTGGACACACTGAATTGACCTAGCACAACCAATATCATGCCCAATAAAAATATAAGACTTAAAGGAGTAAACAGAGCAGGAAGACTTTATACCTTTTAGACAAAGAAATGAAGAAGGCAATGGCACCCCACTCCAGTACTCTTGCCTGGAAAACCCCATGTATAGAAGAGCCTGGTGGGCTGCTGTCGATGGGGTCATGGGGTTGCTAGGAGTCGGACACGACTGAGTGACTTCACTTTCGCTTTTCTCTTTGATGGATTGGAGAAGGAAATGGCAACCCACTCCAGTGTTCTTGCCTGGAGAATCCCAGGGATGGGGAGCCTGGTGGGCTGCTGTTTATGGGGTTGCACAGAGTCGGACACGACTGACGCAACTTAGCAGCAGCAGCAGACAAAGAAACAATGAGTTTTTGGAGAACTGACAAAGAGAAAAAGAAAGCGAAGTTGGTTAGTCGCATCTGACTTTATGAGACCCTGTGGACTGTAGCCAACCAGGCTCCTCTGTGCAGGGGCAAGAACGCTAGAGTGAGCTACCGTTTCTTTCTCCAGGGAATTTTCCCAACCAAGGAATCAAACCCATGTCTCCCACATTGTGGTCAGACGCTTTACCCTCTGAGCCACCAAGGAATCCTTGCCAAGTTGGAGATATTTGAGATAAGAATAATAAATGACGGAAGAATTAACAAGGTTTGTTTATACAGCGTTTCTTTCTTTCTTTTTTTTTTTTTTAATTTTTATTTTTTTTATTTTTTTATTTTTTTATTTTTTATTTTTTTTAAATTTTAAAATCTTTAATTCTTACATGCATTCCCAGACATGAACCCCCCTCCCACCTCCCCTCCCCATAACATCTTTCTGGGTCATCCCCATGCACCAGCCCCAAGCATGCTGCATCCTGCGTCAGACATAGACTGGCGATTCAATTCACATGATAGTATACATGTTAGAATGGCATTCTCCCAAATCATCCCACCCTCTCCCTCTCCCTCTGAGTCCAAAAAGTCCGTTATACACATCTGTGTCTCTTTCCCTGTCTTGCATACAGGGTCGTCATTGCCATCTTCCTAAATTCCATATATATGTGTTAGTATACTGTATTGGTGTTTTTCTTTCTGGCTTACTTCACTCTGTATAATCGGCTCCAGTTTCATCCATCTCAACAGAACTGATTCAAATGAATTCTTTTAACGGCTGAGTAATACTCCATTGTGTATATGTACCACCGCTTTCTTATCCATTCATCTGCTGATGGACATCTAGGTTGTTTCCATGTCCTGGCTATTATAAACAGTGCTGCGATGAACATTGGGGTACATGTGTCTCTTTCAATTCTGGTTTCCTCGGTGTATGCCCAGAAGTGGGATTGCTGGGTCATAAGGTAGTTCTATTTGCAATTTTTAAGGAATCTCCACACTGTTCTCCATAGTGGCTGTACTAGTTTGCATTCCCACCAACAGTGTAGGAGGGTTCCTTTTCCACACCCTCTCCAGCATTTATTGCTTGCAGATTTTTGGATCGCAGCCATTCTGACTGGTGTGAAGTGGTACCTCATTGTGGTTTTGATTTGCATTTCTCTAATAATGAGTGATGTTGAGCATCTTTTCATGTGTTTGTTAGCCATCCGTATGTCTTCTTTGGAGAAATGTCTATTTAGTTCTTTGGCCCATTTTTGATTGGGTCGTTTATTTTTCTGGAGTTGAGCTGCAGAAGTTGCTTGTATATTTTGAGATTAGTTGTTTGTCAGTTGCTTCATTTGCTATTATTTTCTCCCATTCAGAAGGCTGTCTTTTCACCTTGCTTATATTTTCCTTTGTTGTGCAGAAGCTTTTAATTTTAATTAGATCCCATTTGTTTATTTTTGCTTTTATTTCCAGAATTCTGGGAGGTGGATCATAGAGGATCCTGCTGTGATTTATGTCAGAGAGTGTTTTGCCTATGTTCTCCTCTAGGAGTTTTATAGTTTCTGATCTTACATCTAGATCTTTAATCCATTTTGAGTTTATTTTTGTGTGTGGTGTTAGAAAGTGATCTATACAGCGTTTCTTGCCCTAAATTTCTTGTCTCTGGCAGTAGAGATGACTCCTACCTTCCAGGGACAAGATATATTTTACATGGGAGAGTTATCCTCTGCTTTCAAGTGAACAAAGGAGAGTCAGTGCACTTCTTGCAAGGTTCTTTCTTAAGCACCTTTAATTCAAAATAATTAATATGCCAGTATGGTCTTTGGGGGGTGGGATGACATATTCTGAATCTTTACAACATCAAAAAATGAACTTAATATTTTCCAACCAAAACTGCTGCCTCTTAAATTTCTTTATATGAGGGATTTAAAGTTAGAGGCAGCAGCATCTTTGAATTGGGGATACAGAAACTTAACTCACAAATAGGTTTGCCTAACAGGCATGTATTGTTACTATGTTTGCTTACATATATGTGTGTGAAGAATGGGATATAGGGAGATGAGGCCTCAAGGAATACTGCAGCCATATTTCTACGCTGTGTTAGGAGAGGTGATAGGGATGAAGAATTAGCTCACTTATTTTAAGCCTGCCCTTGGCCCTTTATTGACTCTAACTTGTTGAAATCACAACTCTTTACTCTTGCTAATGGTGCCATTGATTTTGCATCTTCAGAGCTAGAATCAAAACATTTTAAATTCCTTCATATTCTCATTATCTAAACAGCTGCTTTTTCAGGCTTGTTTAATCCTGTCACTTGACCCTGAGATCATAGTAGCCTCTTAGCTGGCTTTTAAAGCTCAGTTCTTCAGCTTCTATGACCCTCAACAGTCTATTGTGCATCATCTTCAAGGAAAAAAGAGAGAGAAAGAAAGAAAGGAAGAGAGAGAGAGGGGGGGGAAACCAAAACAAATATTCTTTATTTCCCAAATGATCTTAATTTCTTGTATCTTTATTGGAATGTAAACAGTATGAGAGTGGTAATGAATAGTATTGAGTTTAACATCTGATTTTAACATTCAAATAGGTAAGTGAACTAGAAAATAATCTCGTCTGTTCAGTTCAGTCGTTGAGTCACATTCGACTCTTTGCAACCTCATGGACTACAGCACACCAGGCTTTCTTGCCCATCATCAACCCCCAGAGTTTACTCAAACTCACATCTATTGAGTCAGTGATGCCATTCAGCCACCTCATCCTCTGCCATCCCCTTCTCCTCCCACCTTCAAGGTTTCCCAGCATCAGAGTCTTTTTAAATGAGTCAATTCTTTGCATCAGGTGGCCAAAGTATTAAAGTTTCAGCTTCAGCATCAGTCCTTCCAATGAACATTCAAGACTGATTTCCTTTAGGATGGACTGGTTGGATCTCCTTGCTGTCCAAGAGACTCTCAGGAATCTTCTCCAACACCACAGTTCAAAAGCATCAATTCTTTGGCACTCGGCATTCTTTATAGTTCAGCTCTCACATACATACATGACCACTGGAAAAACCATAGCTTTGAATAGACAGACCTTGGTTGGCAAAGTAATGGCAATCTCACCTGTGTAAATTAAATTAAATTTAAATGACATCTTTTCAAAGAATACTTTCCCAAATTGTGCCAAGCAGAATTTGCTTCATTATTTTCAATGCATTTATCACAGTATTTGTTATATCACATTTTGATAGTTATTACAACAATTTCTATAGCTTTTTTTCTATTCTAAGAGTTCAGTGTTCTGTCTTAATTTGATTTGCTACCCCTGTTCAGTGCAAAGGTTGTAAAACAATCACCTAATCACATGTACATTACTATTCCTGGAGTGTCAACATAAGGCATTACCAAAAAATCAAATCTAGAGGCTGATAGATAGGATTATGCATTTATTTTATAACTAACCTACTCTGGACTTCTATATAAAACATTTAAAATTTTTTCATAGTGCTCATTTAATCTAGGAAATAATTTTTTTAAATGTTGCTATTCTTTAATTTCTTCTTAGAGATATTGTGTGTGTGTGTGTGTGTGTGTGTGTGTGTGTTTGGTGGAGGTGGAAGAACATGGTTATTCAGAAACACTGAAAGGAAAAATGCCAAATGAATATGTTAATATTTTCTCAAAATATCCCTATCATTGTTACTTATTCATTGGACATTTTACCACATTGCATTATTAAATGTTATATGTTACATATTCTTTAGTTACTTCTCTCCAAGTAAAGATTCAAAAATAATTTAAGTGATTTTCATCATTTTCTACAACAAATGATTGTGTTAGAGTGCTTTTCAGTTATCAAGTAAACAGTGTATACTTAAATATTTAGATTATTTTAATTAATTGAAACATTAAGAATATTTTTAGGAGTTGCTTTCTATGCTACAGTTTCAAAATAAATTTTTTAAAAAATGGAAAGTTCAACATTCTATACAATAGTCCACACATCAAATAGATTTGATCCTTTCTGTAGTCTTTTCCATTTGTTGTTCATGTCTTGGATGACAGGAGTCTGTGTTTCTAGATGATGCTGTTAAATGTAGAATCACATCTAGTGCTTTCTATTTTAAGGAAATTTTTTTAAAGACTAAGATTAGTTTGAACTTCAAGTAATCTTAAGAAATAGAGAAGAAATATGTTTCTTGAACATTGTCTTTTGAATTGCATTTTTATTGCTCCAAAGTAAAAGGAAATTAGCATAATAACAATTATAGTTGACAAAAAAGCACCATGTTTGTTTGCGTTATCATCTGCTTTGATGTATATAAACTCTTTAATAAAAACATGCATATAAATTATATGCAGACAAAATTTCTTGTACCCTGTCTCTTTAAAAGTGAACAATCCCCCCTTGCCTCCTATTTTATGTATCTCAAAAGGCTTTGCTTTCCTTCTGCTATTGTTGAGATTCTTAGTTGCAGACAGTCTCAGTAAGTATATAACCAAGCAACCCAAGTGTTAGTCATTCAGTCATGTCCAACTCTTTGTAGCCTGCCAGGCTCTTATATCCATGGAATTCACCAGGCAAGAACACTGGAGTGGGTTGCCATTTCCTACTCCAGGGGATCCTCTTGAACCAGGGATCAAACCTGGGTCTCTTGCATTGAAGGTGGTTTCTTTACTGTCTGAGCCACTAGTATATACTGAATGACTATTTTTTGAACAGGATTTTTCATTTGTTTTTTACTATCCATATTAAAGGTATTCATCACAGACAATTTGAATATAATAAAATATAACTAAAATGTGCTATTGTTTTTACTAAAAATAGCATTTTAATTTTTAAAATTACTTTAATAGTAATGGTATTGTTTATTTTTCAAAAAATTAATTAAGATAAGTAAATCATACAGGAACTAATGGAGCTAATAATAGCAAATTTGTTTTGAGTACTTGTGGAGGCACTGTTTTAAAGCTTCCCTTATTAAAAAAGAAAAAGAAAAAAAAACTTTTTTCATCCTCAAAACAATTCTATGAATTAGGATTTCGTGAATGAAAATTTCAAGCCACAAGAATGTAAGTCCTCGGCTCAAATTAAAATCATTTTGTTTGCTTGACACAGTCAAGAACCTTAACTAGTTTAGGAAGACAAATTAGAGTTGATTGGCTTGTATGTAGAAGACATGGATGGGATTTCTCTTTGTTACTTGAAATTAGGCCTCTCATCTCAACTGCACACCATGTTTGCCACTTCTGTGATGTCGTGGCAAGGTATACCTGTGGGAACTGGCTTAGGTATACCTGTGGGAATTGGCTTCTAAGTGTACGTGCACTTAGAAGTATGTGTTATTTTTCCACCCCTTTGATTCCTCAGCTGTCTAGCTTTACTTTCTTAAATAAATCATTTGCATGTATGTCTTACATCAAATTCTACTTTCAAGAGGAAACAATGTTATAACACTTATATAGGACATAATGAGGAAATAAAACTATTGATATTTGCAAACATTTTTACTAAAATTCTATATCCACAAAGTAAATGTTATTTTGAGTTCAGACACAATTGAACTAAATGAAGCAAATACATACCTTTAGTAAACATCAATATGCCTAATGAAATGCATAATTCAAATAAAACATAAAATTAAACATGTTATGTGAGTTGCTAATAACAACTTTGAAAATTTAGGAAAAGAATAATAATCTTCTACTGATTTAAAGAAATATATATATGCTGGTGTATGTGTGTATTTTATCAACTTTAAAACAATTTCACAGAACTAGCAATACTTAAAAGAGGTAAATATTTTTCATTAAAACTAAGACATATTCAGTTTTTAAAAAGGAAGAAGAGCAAAATATGAATAGGTTGTTTTTGCAAGAAGATGCTAATTATTAACCAGCATATGAAAACTGCATAATTTCAAATAAGTGAATGCAAGTTAAGGAAAAGGCTTATCTTTTCCTATAGATAAGAAAAATTTTATCTATAAAGCTAACAAAAATTTAGAAGTATACTGGATAATACTCAGTGGTGGTTAGGATATAATAAAAGTGTCCTCTATTAATGTTTATGAAACAACATTCATATACTATCTTGGTTATTTCTTTTTTTTGTTGTTTTGTTTTGTTTTTATTTTTTATATGCCAATAAAATAATACAAACTGATGCAGAAAAGTTACCTTGCCTTGAAAAATCATTTTCCCTAACAATATATTTAACAGAGGAAAAAAGGCAAGCAATCTAAGCATTCACCAGTAGGGTGATCTATTAGTTTGCTCTTTATGTTTAATAAGTTTTTAAAAAATGTAATGGTTTAAAACAACAAAACTTTTTACAGTTTTGTAAATTACTCACTCTTATTAGTTGGCCAATCATGATACTGGGATTCCATGTAATCAGACAAGCCTCTCATTCCTTGGAGAGAAACAGGGAGGAAGAAACTAGAAAATTAAAAAGATGAAATCCTTTATTATTTATACATTTATGGTATAAGCTTAGAAAGCTGGAGACCAATATTATCATTAATATAGCAAAAATTCTCAACAAAGTTTGATTTAAAAAGTGAATTCAACAATATGTACAAATATACACTATTGCCAAGGGGGATTTATCCCAGGTGTACAAGGCTAGATCAACTTTTAAAAACCATTCACTCTATCACATCAACAGACTGAAAAATAAAAATCACAAGATTATATTAATAGTTACAGAAAAGACATTTGACAAAATTGAACATCTGTGGATGATTAAAAAAAATCCTAATAAACTTGGAATAGAGGAGAGCTTCTTCAACTTGTTGAAGAATATCTACAAAATCTATAGCTATCATTTACCTAATGATGAGAGAATCAAAAAAAAAGAAAAAAAATCAAATCTTTCCCACCGATAACAAGAACAAGGCAAGGATTCCACCGTTCACCCTTTCTTTTCAATATCATATTGAAAGCTCTAACTAACGCATATGAGAGAAAGGGAAAATAAAATATGTACAAATTGGAAAGGAAAAATAAAATTGTGTTTATTGTCTTTATTCACAGATGACATGATTAACCCCCAAACTCCTGGCATTAATAAGTGATTATAGCAAGGTTGTAGGATACAAGGTTAATCTACTAAAATAAATCACTCCCATATATCAGCAATGACCAAGTGGCATCTGACATTAAACTGCAATGCTATTAACATTAGCACCCACCAAAATAAAATATTTAGGTGTAAATGTAACAAAATATGTGTAAGATCTACATGAGGAAAACTACATCATTCTGATGAACAAAATCAAAGAAGAACTGAAAAAGGTGGAGAAATAGTCCATGTTCATGCATACGAAGCATCAGTGCTTTCAGGTTGTTAGTTCTCAACTTGCAATCAATGGAATCAATGCAATCCCAGTTGTAGGGGAGCAAAATTTATCACCCAAAATATGTCTCTTCAGCATGAGGATTATTACGGGCAAATTGTTTTAAGCCACAAAAGTCTCAGGAAGTTTTTGTTTTTACCTCCTTACTGCCAAAAGAATTTAGATAGGAGATATATTTCAGAAAAGCAGCTCTTGCCACAGATTATTACTTACCAAGTCTTTGCTAAAACTCCTTTCTGTATCCTATTTTTCTTTGGTATGTCCCTTACAACACATTTAGCAAACATTCTCTTTTCATCTTTCTGTGAATTGTTTTCCTTCCCTTTGAAGATGTCCTAGACCCCTACCTTTTTCTTCTTGGTTGCATATGGCTCATTTTGCCTGTCTTTGAAATTTCTCATGTTCATATACCTTGCATGTACATATCTTTCTTATGTCACTTTAATTGTTCAGCCAGCCAAAATAACCATGATCAGAAGGAGGAATATTTCCCCTCCAGAACATAATTTAAACCTCAACAAGTTACTTTGTGGATGGTGGCAAACTGATTCTGAAATCTATATCAAGAGACAAAATACACACAATAGCCAATGCAATATTTAAGAAAAAGAACAAAGTTAAAGGACTGACGTTATTTGAATGACGTTACTTAAAGACTTACTGTAAAAGCTATGGTAATCAAGAGAGCATAGTAGTGGTGAAAAAGCAGATCAATGGAACAGAATAGAGAACTGAAAAACAGACCATTGTAAATATAGTCAATTGGTCTTTGACAAAGGACAATGCAATGGAGCAAAGATAGTGTCCTCAGCAAATGGTGTTGAAACAATGGACTATCCATTCTCACACAAAAGTATGAATTCAGATACAGATTTTGCACTCTTCACAAAAATTGGCTTCAAATGAATCATAGCCCTATACATAAAACGCAAAACTATCAAACTCTTAGAAGATAACACAGGAAAAAATCTAGATAACCTTGGATGTTGCAATGACTTTTTAGAAGTCACTCCAAAGGTATGATTCATGAAAGAAATAATGGGCAAACTAAAGTTCATTTAAAAGTAACAAATCGTGCATATGAGAGACAATACCAAGAGAATGAGAAGATATGCCACAGATGGGAGAACATATTTTCAAACACATATTTGACAAAAGACTGTTATCCAAAATATACAAAGAACTTTTAAAATTTAGCAATAAGAAAACAAACAACTTGATTAAAAAATGAACCAAAGATCTCAATAGAAACTTCACCTAAATTAACTCAAAATGGACTGAAGGCTTAATCATAAAATCTAAAATCATAGCATTCCTATAAGAAAACATAAGGAAAATATCCCTTGACTTCAGTGTGGGCAATGATTTTTT
The DNA here is from genome assembly GCF_016772045.2 of Ovis aries. Lineage (NCBI taxonomy): Eukaryota > Metazoa > Chordata > Mammalia > Artiodactyla > Bovidae > Ovis > Ovis aries. The sequence goes on from NC_056057.1 coordinate 18,858,240, forward strand.
TTGTTTGTTTTTGGATATGACTTGAAAAGCACAAATAGCCAAAGCAAAATCAACAAGGAAGACTAGCTCAAAATATAATACATATAAAGAATCAATCAACAAAATGAAAATGCATGAAAATGCAGCTATGGGATGGGAGAAGATATCTGCAAGCTTTGTAACTAATAACTAGGGTGATTTCTTTGTTACATGTTTAGTAGAATTCGCCAGGGAACACATTTGGGCCTGGTGTTGGGCCTGGTGCTCTCTTTTTTGTAACATTACTGGTTATTCATTCAACATATTTTATATATAAAAGCCATTCAGGATTTTTATTTCTCCTTGGCTGGGTTTTAGTAATTTATGTCTTCCAAATAATTTGTCCACTTGGTCTAAATTATCAAAATATTTGACATAGAAGTATACATAGCATTTCTTTTATCATTCACTGTTCTTATCTTTCATTTCTGACATTGATATTGTGTGACTTCTCTTTATTTATTCTTGCTTAGTCTGGCTAGAGATTTATTGATTATATTGATTTTTAAATGAATTATCTTTTGGGTTCATTGATATATCTTTGTTTCCTGCATTGAAATTTCATTGGTTTCTGCTCTAATTTTCATTATTTCTCTTTTGCTCAATTTTTCTTCCTCCTAAGAACTTCTTTTTAAAGAAAGAAGACACTGAGGTAAACATATCAGTTATTTATCACAATAAATTGTGACAAAGACAATTAAAAAAGAAAAAAGAAAGAGAGAGAAACCACACAAGCAATATCTTTAGTGAGACTGGGAGTCAAACACATCCTCAAGCTTCTCACCTTTCATCCATTAATGTTAATTATACTATTAAGGGTGCCAATAATAAACCTTCAAATTCCTGTCATAAACTTTAATTACTCACTGGAAATTATTCTTTTAATGAATTTCTTGATTGCATTTGCCAATCAAGGAGTTCATTAAAAGAATAATAGTCTTTGTTAAGTTTTGTTTTCAAAGTTATGTCACATTTATGTGGAGAATTAGAAAATATTTGTTCTGTTTCAGTGTCCAGGAGAGGTTTATGCATTATTGAAATTATCCATTTTGTAAAACTAATGGAAATAATAAGTGAGTCAGCACAAGCCTGATTATCTTTTAAGGAGTAGATATTTGAAATATTCTTTACTGATCCTATGATATTGGTCTGTTTTTATTTTCAACTTTTCTCACATGGGTATGGATAAATTGTAATTTTAAATATATGCCTACAAGGACACTAAAGTTGGCTGCTTATTACTAACTTATATGTATAACCTTTATAAAGGAATCATGGGAAAATGAAGCTTAACAAATATCTCAAGGTTAAACATTTTAACAGAGGGATTGTTTAGTAGCTTATGAAGTGATTCCTATCTCCTGTAGCAAAAAAGAACACAGTTTAGAAGGCTCGTGCATGCTAAGTCACTTCAGTCATATTGAACTCTGTGTGACTCTATGGACTGCAGCCTGCCAGGCTCATCTGTACATGGGATTCTCCAGGCAAGAATACTGGAATGGTTGCCATGCCTTCCTCCGGTGGATCTTCCCCCACCCAGGGATTGAACCGGTGCCTCCTGCATCTCTTGAACTGCAGGAGGATTCTTTCCTTCTCAGCCAAGGGAAGCCCCATAGGAGAAGGCTCAGGGTTCGCCAATTTGAATTGCAGAAGTCCAAAGGTTTAGGTAGTAAAGAACCCACCTGCTAATACAGGAGATATAAAAGATCCAACTGATCCCTGAGTTGGGAAAATCCCCTAGAACATGGCGGCCCACTCCTGGATTCTTGCCTGGAGAATCCCATGGACAGAGGAGCCTGGTGGGCCACAGTCCATGGGGTCACAAAGAGTCAGACACAACTGCAGCAACTTAGCATACACATGCAGAGGTTTTAATACATATGAATACTTAGGCAATGATAATAATTACATTAAAATGTTTCATATAGTTATTAGATTTTCACATAAAGATAAGTGTTTTGCACATACTAAACAGATAAGTTTATTAACTGTTATGGCATAAGGAAATTTTATTATTCATTAAGTGGGAGTGGATCATAATAAAAGTCTTTATCCTCGTCATTTCCACACTGAATAAGATGAGGAGATGCAGGAAGAGAAAGGATTGATCTTTTGGTCTCAGGGATGGCAGAGGAGGAAGAGGCGGAAGAGGTGAAAAGGGGTATAGGAGTTAGGCGCAAACTAATTGTAACTTTATGGGAATACATTTTAACTTCTGACTTTGTTGCTTTCTCCTTTCTCTAAAAATGTTTCTATACAATGCCAATCTTTCTACCATTTGTTCTAATTTCAGTGCCATATCATAGAATAGAGTCCATGTCATTAAAAAAAAAAAAGTAAAAAACAATCTTAAGTAATTGGAACCCTTCTGCCAGATTATGTAATGATAATTTGTTTTCTGACACTTCTAAGGTGTCTTTCTCATCAGCTGGCATTTGTTCAGAAGCACTCATCTTCATTAAGTTGTCTTCTGCTAATGTCTCTAGTGTAGTATTTCTTAGCTCCTGAATTTCTCCAAGATCCATATCTTGATATTCACTCTCACCTTTTGCCACATTCACCATATTTTTCATGATTTTTCTTGACTGAATCTATTGTAAATTTTGTGAAGGCATGAACAATATCTGGGCACAGTTTTATCCAGCAGGAACTTCCTGTTTCAGGCTTGATGACTTTCACTTCTTTTTCTATAACAATGATGGAATCCTTGATGGCATAATCCTTCCAGACTTTGATGATGTTGTCTGTCAGAGTTCTCTTCCATGGTGCTGATAATTCTTCCCATCAAGTACCAACTATCATGAGCCTTAAAGGTCCTTATGATTTCCTGCGAGGGGCAAACTTAGAGGCATGCGTGCGGGCAAGTAGACCACTTTGACACTTTTGGTGTTGAAACCATGGAGTTCTGTGTGTTCAGGGACATCATCCAATATTAAAAGAATTTTTAAAGTCAGCTTCCTACTGTCATACTACTTCCTGACTTTAAGGACAAAGCGCTGATGGAACTAATTCAGAAAAAAAGTTCTTATTGTCCAGGTCTTCTTGTTGTACATCCAAAAGACTGGCAGCTGGTGTTTATCTTTTTCCTTCCAGGCTCAGGCTTTAGCAGTCTTGTAAGTAAGGGCAGTCCTGATCATACTCAATTGCATTTACACAGAACAGTAGAATTAGCTTATCCCTTCCTGGCTTAAATCCTTGTGCTTGCTTCTCTTCCTTACTAATAAATGTCCTTTGTGGACTTTTCCCCCCTAGAATAGGGTATTTTGTTTGCATCTAAAAGCTGTTCAGGCAGATATCCTTTTTCCTCAGTTATTTTCTTAATGGCATTGGGGAACTCATCAGCTGCTTCTTGGTCTGCAGAAGCAGCTTCTGTTATCTTGACATTTTTTTAAGTCAAACCTCTTTTGAAACTTATCGAACAATTCTTTGCTGGCATCAAATTCTGCAGCTTTAGATCTTTCACCTTCCTTTTGCTTTAAGTTGTCATATGATGACTTTACTTTTCCTCAAATCATATTAAAGCCTATAGGTGTGATTTCCTTACAACAATCCTGTATCCGCATAAAAGATGCATTTTCAACATGAGACAAAAAATGTACGTCACAAAAAGTGCAAAATTTTCAGCCCTGTTGACATAACTGCAGCAACAGCTTCACAAATTTCCTCTTCTTCTTCTTCTTTTTTCATAACAGTTGGTCCTGTTGTTGGATTCATTTATCTTGGAATGGTGGACAAGAGCAGATGTAGATCTCAACCTATGGCATATAACAAGCAATTCAACTTTTCTTATGCATTAACTTTCTCTGCTTCCTGGGGGCACTTCCAATATCACTAGTGTCATGTCCTATGAGTTCCACAGCAGTGTTGCTCAAGGTTGACAGTATTGCACTAAACGTGATGAAAATATACACGAGAAATGAGAGAGATTGCTTTTTACTGTTGATACACAATTTACTGGGTAGACAAACTGCTCACGAGGTGATGATTAGTTTAGTCATAGGCATTTTAAGCAGACACTTGCAACACTTGGTCTCACTAGGTTAGAAACAGGAGGTGGCTATGAAATTACTGCAGTAGTATAGTATGTAGAGAAGGGCATGGCAACCCACTCCATTATTCTCCATGGCTGCCTGGATAATCCCAAAGATGGAGGAGTCTGATGGGCTATGGTCCATATGGCTGCACAGAGTCAGATATGACTGAATTGACTTAGCATACCATGCACATACAGTGTGTACTACAGATAAGTTTATGCAATTACAATCTAATACTGCATTTTTACATTTGCTTACATTACTCTTGACTATGTACGAAACGTTTGGTCTGTAGGTGTTTAGATGCTCAAGTTTTGATAAATTCTAACTTTTTATAATAAATTTAAATCTGTGTGATGGTAGCAAATTACAAAATAGACTACAATCAACATATATTGTATCTATTCATGACATACCTACATTTTCTTAATTATTTTGATATTTCTAGTCTGTGTGGTTCATCTGCAAGTTTTTTCAAATTGTCACAAATCTCCAAATCCAATATATTTACTGAGAAAGTCCACATATAGGTGGATTCACACAGTTCAAACCCATGTTCTTTGAGGGTCAAATATATTTAGAGAGCTCTTGGACATGAGGTCTGAACTGATATTCCTATGTATTGAACCAAAGCATTTTGTCATGCTCTCCTGTCCTTCCATAGATGCAGTGGAGGTTTGCAGAGGTCAGGTGATGAACAGAATTCTGGATAAATTCTATAGTATGAGTAGTAGGTCTACTGACCAATCAGGAGGTCATTTTCCTGGTGGCCAAGTCTATAATTTGGATCAACAACCTGGCAGTTGGTATAAGTTTAGCAAGTGTGATAAGAGGTATCAAGCAAGGAAATACTAGAAGAAGCCTCTGAAGTTACTCCCCTCACTCCTCAACTGCACTTTGGAAAAGACAGTGAATCAAAAATAAAATCATATCTGAGAGACAGTGACAGCAATTGGTGCCACATATGGAAATTTAAAGAACGCAAACATGGAGGCCAATCATATCTCCTTTTAATTTGCCAATATGGTTGCTACAAAAACTGGAAAAAAGCTGGAGAATGAATGTAGATGACAGCAAGCTTAACCAAATATCAGTGCTGATTTTAACTGTGTTGTCAGATGTGGTTATTTTGCTAGAACAGTTTGATAAGGTCTGTGATAACATGATATCTTGCCATTGATTTGATGAATGAATGTATTTTTTTTTTCTGTTTTGACCAGAAAAGAGGATCAGAAATAGTTTGTATACACATGAAAATGGTAATATTTATTTGCATCTTTACCCATGGCTCTATCAGTTTCTTGGGCTTCCCTGGTGGCTCAGTGGTAAAGAATCTGCCTGCCATTGCAGGCAACACAGTTTCAACCCCTGAGTCAGGAAGATCTGCTGGAGTAGGAAATGGCAACCCACTCCAGTATTTTTGCTTGGGAAATTCCAAGGACAGAGGAGTCTGAAAGCTACAGTTCATGGGGTCACAAAAGAGTAAGGCATGACTTATTGAAAACAAACAACAACTATTAGCTTGTTACTCTTATAATCCAAAGCTTCTGGACCATCGGGACATCCACAGACACACTGATCCATTGCACTGATGACATCATGCTCTTTGGATAGAATGAACAAAACCTGGCTAGTATATTAGAGGTCTCAATAAGATACATGTATTCCAGAGGATTAGAGAGATTTCCTACAAAGCTTTAGAAACTTGACACTTGATTGAAGAGTCCAAGGATCAGGGGTGTGATAGGATATTTGTTCCAAAGTAAAACACAAATAATCATAAGGGATTTGATTTAGGTCATACCTGAATGGTCTAGTGGTTTTCCCTACTTTCTTCAATTTAAGTCTGAATTTGGCAATAAGGAGTTCATGATCTGAGCCACAGTCAGCTCCTGGTCTTGTTTTGGCTGACTGTATACAGCCATCCATCTTTGGCTGCAAAGAATATAATCAATCTGATTTCAGTGTTGGCCATTTGGTGACGTCCATGTGTAGAGTCCTCTCTTGTGTTGTTGGAAGAGGGTGTTTGCTATGAACAGTGCATTCTCTTGGCAAAACTCTTTCAGCCTTTGCCCTGCTTCATTCCGTACTCCAAGGCCAGATTTGCCTGTTATTCCACGTGTTTCTTGACTTTCTACTTTGGCATTCCAGTCCCCTATAATGAAAAGGACAGATTTTTGGGGTGTTAGTTCTAGAAGGTCTTGTAGGTCTTCATAGAATCATTCAACTTCAGCTTCTTCAGCATTACGGGTTGGGGCATGGACTTGGATTACTGTGATATTGAATGGTTTGCCTTGGAAATGAATGGGGATCATTCTCTTTTTTTGAGATTACATACAAGTACTGCATTTAGGATTCTTTTTTTGACTATGATGGCTACTCCATTTCTTCTAAGGGATTCTTGCCCACAGTGGTAGATATAATGGTTATCTGAGTTAAATTCACCCATTCCAGTCCATTTTAGTTCACTGATTCCTAAAATGTTGACATTCATTCTTGCCATCACCTGTTTGACCACTTTCAATTTGCCTTGATTCATGGACCTAACATTCTAGGTTCCTATGCAATATTGCTCTTTACAGCATCAGACCTTGCTTCTATCACCAGCCACATCCACAGCTAGGTATTGTTTTTGCTTTGGCTCCGTCCCTTCATTCTTTCTGGAGTTATTTCTCCACTGATCCTCAGCATCATATTGGGCACCTACTGATCTGGGGAGTTCATCTTTCAGTGTCCTACCTTTTGCCTTTTCATACTGTTCATGGGGTTCTCAAGGTAAGAATACTGAAGTGGTTTGCAATTCCATTCTACAGTGGACCACATTTTGTCAGAACTCTCCAACATGAGCCATCCATCTTGGGTGGCCTTACATGGCATGGCTTAGTTTCATTGAATTAGACAAGGCTGCGGTCCTTGTGATTAGATTGGTTAGTTTTCTGTGATTATGGTCTCAGTCTATCTGCCCTCTGATGCCTTCTCTCAGCGCCTACCTTCTTGCTGGGGTTTCTCTTAGCTTGGATGTGGTGTATCTCCTCTCAGCATCTCACTCATGGCTCCAGCTCCAGTAAAATTAGAATTGATAGACAGAGTGCCTGATGAACTATGAAAGGAGATTTGTGACACTGTATAGGAGACAGAGATTAAAACCATCCTCAATAAAAAGAAATGCAAAAAAACCAAAATGGCTACCTGAGGAGGCCTTACAAATAGCTGTAAAAGAAGAAAAGTGAAAAGCGAAGGAGAAAAGGAAAGACATATCCATCTGAATGTGGACTCCAAAGAATAGCAAGGAGAGATAAGAAAGCCTTCCTCAGTGATCAGTGCAAAGAAATAGAGAAAAATAATGGAATGGGAAAGACTAGAGATCTCTTCAAGAATATTAGACATACCAAGGGAACATATCATGCAAAGATGGGCTCAATAAAGGACAGAAATGGTATGGACCTAACAGAAGCAGAAGATATTTAAAAAAGGTGGAAAAAATACACAGAAGAACTGTACAAAAAAGATCTTCATGACCCACATAATCATGATGGTGTGATCACTCACCTAGAGCTAGACATCCTGGAATGTGAAGTCAAGTAGGCCTTAGGAAGCATCACTATGAACAAAGCTAGTGAAGGTGATGGAATGCCAGTGGAGCTATTTCAAATCCTAAAAGACGATGCTGTGAAAGTGCTACACTCAATATGCCAGCAAATTTGGAAAACACAGCAGTGGCCACAGGACTGGAAAAGGTCAGTTTTCATTCAAATCCCAAAGAAAGGCAATGCCCAAGAATTCTTACACTACCTCACAGCTGCACTCATCTCACACGCTAGAAAAGTAATGCTGAAACTTCTCCAAGCCAGGCTTCGACAATACATGAACCCTAAAATTCCAGATGTTCAATATGGTTTTAGAGAAGGCAGAGGAACCAGAGATCAAATTGAAAACATCCAATGGATCATCAAAAAAGCAAGAGAGTTCCAGAAAAATATCTATTTCAGCTTTATTGACTATGCCAAAGCCTTTTCCTGTGTGGATCACAATAAACAGTGGAAAATTCTGGAAAGATGGGAAAATCAGACCACTTGACCTGCCTCTTGAGAAATCTGTATGCAGGTCAAGAAGCAACAGTTAGAACTGGACATGGAACAACAGGTTAGTTCCAAATAGGAAAAGGAGAACATCAAGGTTATATATTGTCACCCTTCTTATTTAACTTATATGCAGAGTACATCATGAAAAATGCTGGGCTGGAACAAGCACAAGTGGGAATCAAGATTGCTGGGAGAAATATCAGTAACCTCAGATATGCAGATGATACCACCCTTATGGCAGAAAGTGAAAAGGAACTAAAAAGCCTCTTGAGGAAAGTGAAAGAGGAGAGTGAAAAAGTTGGCTTAAAGCTCAACATTCAGGAAATCGAAGATCATGTTATCTGGTCCCATCACTGCATGGGAAATAGATGGGGAAACAGTGGCTGACTTTATTTTGGGGGGTTCCCAAATCACTACAGATGTTGATTGAAGCCATGAAATTAAAAGACACTTACTACTTGGAAGGAAAATTATGGCCAAACTAGATAGCATATTAAAAAACAGAGACATTAGTTTGCCAACAAAGTCCATCTAGTCAAGGTTATGGTTTTTCCAGTGGTCATGTCTGGATGTGAGAGTTGGACTATAAAGAAAGCTGAGTGCAGAAGAAGTGATGCTTTTGCGCTGTGGTGTTGGAGAGGACTCTTGAGAGTCCCTTGGACTACAAGGAGATCCAAACAGTCCATCTGAAAGGAGATCAGTCCTGAGTGTTCATTGGAATGACTGATGTTGAAGCTGATACTCCAATACTTTGTCCATCACACACGAAGAACTGACTGATTGGAAAATACTGTGATGCTGGGAGGGATTGGGGGCAGGAGGAGAAGGGGACAGCAGAGGATGTGATGGTTGGATGGCCTCACCAACTCAATGGACATGAGTTTGGGTAAACTCCGGGAGTTGGTGATGGACAGGGAGGCCTGATGTGCTGCATCCCATGGGGTTGCAAACAGATGGACACAATTGAGCAACTGAACTGAACTGAAAAACACAAATTGTTGCATTTGGCATTCCTGCTCACAATGAATCACAGTGCTTGGTAGACTTTTTATGTGTTCTAAAGGGAACACAATCCATACTTATATCTATCAGTTCAGTTCAGTTCAGTTTAGTCGCTCAGTCGTGTCTGACTCTTTGAGACCCCATGAATCGCAGCACGCCAGGCCTCCTTATCCATTACCATCTCCCGGAATTCACTCAAACTCATGTCCATTGCGTCGGTGATGCCATCCAGCCATCTCATCCTCTGTCATCCCCTTTTCTTCCGGCCCCCAATCCCTCCCAGCATCAGAGTCTTTTCCAATCTGTCAACTCTTCACATGAGGTGGCCAAAGTCCTGGAGTTTCAGCTTTAGCATCATTCCTTCCAAAGAAATCCCAGGGCTGATCTCCTTCAGAATGGACTGGTTGGATCTCCTTGCAGTCCAAGGGACTCTCAAGAGTCTTCTCCAACACCACAGTTCAAAAGCATCAAATCTTCAGTGCTCAGCTTTCTTCACAGTCCAACTCACATCCATACATGACCACTGGAGAAATATAACCTTGACTAGATGAACCTTTGTTGGCAAAGTTATGTCTCTGCTTTTGAATATGCTATCTAGGTTGGTCATAACTTTCCTTTCAAGGAGCAAGCGTCTTTTCATTTCATGGCTGAAATTACCCTCTGCAGTAATTTTGGAGCCCCAAAAAATAAAGTCTGACACTGTTTTCACTGTTTCCCATCTATTTCCCATGAAGTGATGGGACCAGATGCCATGATCTTCGTTTTCTGAATGTTGAGCTTTAAGCCAATTTTTCGCTCTCCTCTTTCACTTTCATCAAGAGGCTTTTTAGTTCCTCTTCACTTTCTGCCATATAAGATAAGTCTATTCATATATTAAGTGGTATATTAGACTGCCAGTGTCATGCTCACCAGAAAGCACCCTCCATTCAATGGACACTGAAAAATCAAGATGATAAAATGACTCTTTCCATTGGCGTTAGTCAGCTCTTCTCATTGATTATCCCAGAATTTTCACAATGGGCTCATGAATATAGTGATGCCTATTTTACCAGTGTTGCTGCTGAATGTTTATCCTGCCAGCAACAGAAACCAGTACTAAAGCAATAAAATAGTATTAATTAATAATAACATTTGAGGATACAGAAACAAGTCAGTGAGATGCACGTCAAATACCTCATACCCCTTCCTCACCTATAAAGGCAACCTATTTGTACCATTCTCCAGGGCCTCACAGAATTGCCTGGTTCACAGGCATGGACCCCACAGAAAGCATGGCAACTAAGAAGAGGGCTCTCTTGACAGTGTAGGACTTGTGGGGATGAGTCCAACTGGTCATATCAAGTGCTGTGCTTTCTACAAGTTTCCAGCTCCATAGAGCACTATAACTATCTATGAATAGCTCGGTAGAAGTTCCCTTGTGGAGGCAAGTCACTGCTAGGATAAGGAACCGCACTTCAGGATGCTGTATGTGTATTAAATCAGCAAATTCTATGTTCCTGGTAAGAAGAATATATGGTATTGGTGGGGGAGGGGTAGGTGCAAGTAGGAGTGACTCAGGCATCCCCCATGGCTCAGCTGTGAAACATCTGCCCGCAGTGCAGGAGATGCAGGTTTGATCCCTGGGTCAGGAAGATCACCTGGAGGAGGGCAAGGCAAGTCACTCCAGTATTCTTGCCTGGAGAATCCCATGGAGAGAGAAGCATGGTGGCCAACAGTCCATAGAGTCACAAAGATTCAGACTCAACTGAAGCAACTCAGCACACATGGAAAGGAGTGACTCATTTTACCATTTTCTCAATAATCTCCTGAGGAACTTGGTATTTTCCATCCTTGCAAATCTGGGCTCTGCAGATTTGGATGTCCCAGTCCCAAAGGAGGACATGCTTTTATCAGGATACAGAAAGGGCACCACTGAGATTTAAGAGAACAGAGGTATATGATCTTCATAGCCTTAACTACCACAGTCAGCAGGAGATTTGGGGAAATCTTTTATATAACATTGCTGTTGTTCAGTATTTCAGTCATGTCTGACTCTTTGTGACCCCATGAACTGCAACAGGCTAGACTTCTTTGTCCTTACTATAACCCAGAGTTTGCTCAGGCTCATGTCCATTGAATTGGTGATGTCCTCCAACCTTCTCATCTTCAGTTGTCCCCTTCTCCTCCTGCCTTCAGTGTTTCCCAGTGTCAGGGTCTTTTCCAGTGAGTTGGCTCTTCATATAAGGTGGTCAAAGTATTGGAGCTTCAGCTTGAAAATCAGTCCTTTCAATGACTATTCAAGACTGATTTCCTTAGGATTCACTGGATTGATCTTCTAGCTATCAAAGGTATTTTTAAGAGTCTTCTCCAGTACCACAGTTCAAAAGAATCAATTCTTCAGTGCTCAGACTTCTTTATGGCCCATTTCTCACATCAGTACATGACTACTGGAAAAACCATAGCCTTGATTATACAGATCTTTACTGGCAAAATAATGTCTTTTTAATAGGCTGTCTAGGTTTGTCATAGCTTTTCTTCCAAGGAATAACCATCTTTTAATTTCGTGGCTACAGTCACCATCTGCAGTGATTTTGGAGCCCAAGAAAATGAAGTCTGCCACTGTTTCCATTTTCTCCCATTTGCTGTGAAGTGCTGGGACCAGATGCCAGGATCTTCATTTTCTGAACGCTAGGTTTTAAACCAGGTTTTTCACTCTCCTCTTTCACTTTCATAGAGGCTCTTTAGTTCCTCTTTACTTTCTGCCAAAAGGGTGGTGTCATCTGCCTATCTGAGGTTATTGATATTTCTCCCAGCAATCTTGATTCCAGCTTGAACCTCATTCAGCCTGGCATTTTTCATGATGTACACTGCATGTAAGTTAAATAAACAGGGTGATAATATACAGCCCTGACATACTTCGTTCCCAATTTTGAGCCAGTCCACTTTTCCATGTCCAGTTCTAACTGTTGCTTCTTGAACCTGCATACAGATTTCTCAGGAGGCAGGTAAAGTGGTCTGATATCCCCATCTCTTTAAGAATTTTCCACAGGGTGCTGATATACACACAGTCAAAGGCTTTACACAGTGAAGAAGAGCAGATTTTTTTGTTGTTGTTTGAAATCTCTAGTTTTTTCTATGATCCAACAGATGTTGGCAATCTGATCTCTGGTTCCTCTGCCTTTTCTAAATTTCGTTTGTACATCTGGAAGTTCTCTGTTCATGCATTGTTGAAATCTATCTTGCAGGATTTTGAGCCTTACTTTGCTAGTATGTGAAATGAGTGCTATTGTGCAGTAGTTTGAACATCCTTTGGCATTGCTTTTCTTTATGATTGGAATGAAAACTGACCTTTCCAGTCCTGTGGCCGCTGCTGAGTTTTCCAAATTCTCTGGCATATTAAGTGGAGCACTTTAACAGTGTTATCTTTTAGGATTTGGAATAACTCAGTTGAAATTTCATCACATCCACTAGATTTGTTCAGAGTAATTCTTCTTACGACCCACTTTACTTCACATTCTTGGATGTCTGGCTCTAATTGAGTGATCACACCATCATGATTATCTGGGTCATGAAGATCTTTTCTGTACAGTTCTTCTGTGTATTCTTTCCACCTCTCTGTAATATTTTCTGCTTCTGTTAGGTCCATACCATTTCTGTCCTTTATGGAGCCTATTTTTGCATGAAATGTTCCCTTGGTATCTCTAATATTCTTGAAGAGATTGCAGTCTTTCCCATTCAATTGTTTTCCTCTATTTCTTTGCACTGATCACTTAGAAAAGCTTTCTTATCTCTCCTTGCTATTCTTTGGAACTCTGCATTCATATGAGTATATCTTTCCTTTTCTTCTTCCCTTTTGCTTCTTTTCTTTTCTCAGCTATTTGTAAAGTCTCCTCAGACAACCATTTTTCCTTTTTGCATTTCTTTTCTTCCAGATGATCTTGATCACTGCCTCCTGTGCAATGTTACACACCTCCGTCCATCATTCTTCTGGAACTCTATAAGATCTAAACTCCTGAATCTATTTGTCACTTCCACTATATAATCATAACGGATTTGATTTAGGTCATACCTAAATGCTCTAGTGGTTTTCCCTACTTTGTTCAATTTAAGTTCAAATTTTGCAACAAGTAGTTCATGACATAAGCCACAGTCACCATCAGGTCTTATTTTGCTGACTATATTTGCTTCTCCATTTTCAGCAGCAAAGGATATAATCAATCTGATTTTGGTATTGACCATCTGGTGATGTCCATGTATGAAGTCATCTCTTCTGTTATTGGAAGAAGGTGTTTACTACTACCATTGTGCTCTCTTGGCAAAACTCTGTTAGCCTTTCCTCTGCTTCATTTTGTCCCCCAAGGTGAAACTTGCCTGTTACCCTGAGTAACCCTTGACTTCTAATTTTTTTACATTCCAGTTCCTTATGATGAAAAGGACATTTTTTTTTTTTTTGGTGTTAGTTCTAGAAGGTCTTGGAGGTCTTAATAGAACCATTCTACTTCAGCTTCTTCATCAGCATTAGTGTTGGGGCATAGACTTGGATTACTGTGAGATTGAATGGTTTGCCTTAGAAATGGACTGAGATCATTTTGTTGTTTTTGAGATTGCATCCAAGTACTGCATTTCAGACTCTTGTTGACTATGAGCTATCCATTTATTTTAAGGAATTCTTGCCCACAGTAGTAGATATAAGGATCATCTGAATTAAATTCACTCTGGTCCATTTTAGTTCAGTTCAATTCAGCTCAGTTGCTCAGTCATGTCTGACTCTTTGTGACCCCATGGGCTGCAGCAGGCCAGACTTCCCTGTCCTTGACCAACTCCCTGAGCTTTCTCAAACTCATGTCCTTTGAATCAGTGATGCAATCCAACCATCTCATCCTCTGTTATCCCCTTCTCCTCCTAAAAGGTCGATGTTCACTCTTGCCATCTCCCGTTTGACCACTTCCAGTCACCTTGATTCATGAACCTAACATTTCAGGTTGCTATGCAATATTGTTCTTTACAATATCGGACTTTACTTTCACCACCAGACACATCCACAACTAGGCATCATTTCTGCTTTGGCTCAGCCTCTTTTTTTTTTCTGAAGCTATTTCTCTGTTCTTCTCCAGTAATATATTGGGTATTACTGACTTTGGGGGTTCATCTTTCAGTGTCATATCTTTTTCCTTTTCATAACATGATTACATAATAGACAAATCTGAAACTCATGTGATCTGCTTTAGTGACTCATGGTATTTACCTGACCAGTTGTAACTCTTAATGGACATGTGCTGCAACTTGGCCTGAAAAGCCATAATTACCTTGTGTTCACATTCTTGATGAATGAAGATTTGGGTTATACCACCAGGCAAACCTCCATTACCTGCCAAAGTGATAATAGAGGTTGAGGAATAAATTGAATAAGAGGAAAAATCGGAATACCAGTTGCAAACATGAGACCAGTTGCAGTGATGAAGGCTGCAATTCAGTCTACTTATGTCCTTCTTTAAGATTCTCCTCAGAAAGAAATGTACTTGGAAACCATCAAGGAGTTGTTCCTCAAATATAGAGAGCAATGGACCTGTGTGAAGCAAGAGATGGACCAGGCTGGCCATGGAGATACACTACTCAGAGCTCGTTCAAGAGAGGTGTATAGTTTTAATACAGCCCTGTATACAACAGGGTGTATAGTTTTATGATAGCCTTTAGCTCCATTTCTGCAACAGTATTCATAATGAAGCTACACTGCCATCACCCCACCAGCTGCCTATAACCAATGGCTAATCATAGTAGTCCCTGGAGAAGGAAATGACAACCCACTCCAGTATTTTTTCTTGGTAAATCCCATGGACAGAGGAGCTTGGTGGGCTACAGTTCATGGGATCACAAACAATCAGGCATGACTGAACAACTGAGACAGCATAGTAGGGGATTTTAGAGCTGATTCATTCCTATCTGACATGAAACTTCTCCAGTGAGTAATTTCCACTTGGATATTCCTCACCAGTCTGGTTGACTTTTTCAAAACTGTACTGTTCATCCAAGACTTCATAACTCATCTTTTCTGTCTTTTCTTCTTTCACATGTTCCGTACCTACATCATTCTATAAAGGCTATAAATTCCCTGCCTCTGGTTCCTCCTTTATCTTTCACAGGTGCTCTCCCAATCTCTTAGCCCTTGTCTTGGAATCTTACCTAATGTCTTGGTGTCTGCTTCCTGCAGAGCTTGAATTGATAGAACTACAAGTTATTCTTATGAGGAAACACATAAAAGCATGTAAAGTAAAGGGAAAACTGGTGTTTTTAAGAGCTAAATTACAGAGCAAAATAAAATAAAATAACCACCTTGCTTACTATTCATTTCCCAGAAAAGTGACTGGCATTCTTAGAGAATAAAAAGATGAGTGTCACATCAGGCAGGACATTATTTATAAGTATCACTGTGTAATTGTACACAATGCAGATATTATATAACCAAAATAAACTCTTCAAATTAAATATAAATGGATGCATACTAAATATATTCAAGTTAAATATAAACATTAAGAAAATGTAATTGAAAAATATACCACTGATCACAAAATTTTAAAAATGATGAACTCTTGAAATGACAAGTAAATATTAAAGAAATTTTAAATGTACACCACTTCTGTGAAGGATAATGAAAAATTTATACACTGATGTATGGGGTTAAATAGTACTCCCCCAAAATACATGTCTACCTTGAGCCCCAGAATGTGACCTTACTTTAATATAGGAAATTTAGTTAGTTATTACTTGTTAGATGTAGTTAGCTAAGGTGAGATCATAGTGAATTAGGATAGCATGTGAATTCAAAAACTGGTGTCCTTATAAGGTCATATAGGACATACCAAGGAGAAAAAGTCCCTATGATTGCAGAGGTAAAGACAGGAATAATGTGGCTATAAGACAAGGAATGCCAAGGTCAACCTGGAGCCAACAGAATTTGAAAGCAGAAAGGAAGATTTCTTCTCTAGAGCCTTTAGAGGGAACATAATCCTACTGACACATTAGTTTTGAACTTCAAGCATCCAGAAGTGTAAAAGAATAAACCCTTATTGCTCTAAGCCCCCCCTAGTCTGTAAGTATTTGTTCTGGCAACCTTTAGAAACTAACACAATTGAAAATATAGAAAATATTTTACAATATTCAACAGTTTATATTTCTTAAAATAGATATGGATATGTTAGTGTTATACGAATAAGTAGACTTTTAAGTCATGTGGATTTTAATTATGAAATGTTTGGGAAAAGGACATCCAAGTCTAAAGTTTAAAACAATTACTATCAATGTATTCTTGTCTTACCATGTCATTAATACTTGGCTTTGAATATACTTTGTTAGTCATGGTCATAAAACAAATGCTCACTGGCTGACAGATGTGGGTTCTGAGTCTCCCCAAGTATTATAGACTCTAAATCTGAACACAAAATATTTTGATTGATAGAATTACTTTAATTCTAAATGCTTTAGGGGAGGAAAAAAGAATAATAACTGCTCCAAAGGGAGCAATGACTATTACTACTATTAAAGACTTTAAGTATTTTTTTCTTAGTTCAATCAGTATAATGTCAAACCTTATAAAAAATTGAAACTTGTGTGCTATTCATTGATTGTTATAGAGAAAAGTGAAGCTGACTAAGCCAGAGGGGAGTCAAATAAGTGTTCTTAATCATGCTTATATTCACATCAAGCTATAAGCATTGTGTCTCTTCAGTAGAAATCTAGCTTTTTAGCCGTTTCCGATTAAAAAAAAAAAACTATGCATGATATTGGCTTATTTACATACATTCCAAATGTAGAAGACCTTCAACTATAATATTTATCCCTACATATAATTCTTTTCTCAGCTCTGAACATATATAAAGTTGTCTTCAAGACCAGAAATAACATGTATGAGCTTTGTTCTTAACTCATTGCTAAAATGGAGTAAAATAAGTAAATACATTTGTATAGTGCTTCATGCTAAATAATTTGATCCTTTCTTTAAAATCTGTTCATAATTCTGCTTTCATTCCTCATGTCATCATTGTTATCATCACCATCGTCATCATCACCCTCATTCAGCATTTCTTACTTGATCTAATTGAGCTAGGCAAAAGGATATAACAGTGAAATTTTACATTTGCTTGGGCAAAGAAAATGGAAAGTTGTAATCTCATATGATAAGTAATAGATATTACATGGTCTTACAGTGTGCTAAAAGAATACAGAATAATGGCACTTGACTTGTATTTGGAGGTTCATCATTTTATCAGTATAATTCCTAGTCAACATTCTAATCTCTGTTTAGTTCAAGTTCAGTTCAGTCACTCAGTTGTGTCCGACTCTTTGAGACCCCATGCGCTGCAGCACGCCAGGCCTCCCTGTCCATCACCAACTCCTGGACTTACTCAAACTCTTGTCCATTGAGTTGGTGATGGCATCCAACCATCTCATCCTCTGTCATCCCCTTGTCCTCCCACCTTCAATCTCTCCCAGCTTCACAGTCTTTTCAAATGAGTCAGCTTTTCGCATCATGTGGCCAAAGTATTGGAGTTCCAGCTTCAACATCAGTCTCTCCAATGAATATTCAGGACGGATTTCCTTTAGGATGGACTGGTTGGATCTCCTTGCAGTTCAAGGGACTCTCAAGAGTCTTCTCCAACACCACAGTTCTAAAGCATCAATTCTATGGCACTCAACTTTCTTTATAGTCCAACTTTCACATCCATACATGACTACTGGAAAAAAAATAGCATTGACTAAATCGACTTTTGTTGGCAAAGTAATGTCTCTGCTTTTTAATATGCTGTCTAGGTTAGTCATAACTTTCCTTCCAAGGAGTAAGTGTCTTTTAGTTTCATGGCAGCAGTCAGCATCTGCAGTGATTTGGGGGCCCCCCAAAATAAAATCTGTCACTGTTTCCCATCTATTTACCATGAAGTAATGGGACTGGAAGTCATGATCTTAGTTTTCTGAATGTTGAACTTTAAGCCAACTTTTTCACTCTCCTCTTTCACTATCATCAAGAGGCTCTTTAGTTCTTCTTCACTTTCTGCCGTAAGAGTGGTATCATCTGCATATCTGAGGTTAGTGATATTTCTCCCGGCAATCTTGATTCCAGCTTGTGCTTCATCCAGCCCAGTGTTTCTCATGATGTACTCTGCATATAAATTAAATAAGCAGGGTGACAATATACAGCTTTGACGTACTCCTTTTCCTATCTGGAATCAGTCTGTTGTTCCATGTCCAGTTCAAACTGTTGTCTCCTGACCTGCATACAGGTGTCTCAAGAGGCGGGTTAGGTGGTCTGGTATTCCCATCTCTTTCAGAATTTTCCACAGTTTATTGTGATCCACACAGTCAAAGGCTTTGGCATAGTCAATAATGCAGAAATAGATATTTTTGTGAAAGTCTGTTGCTTTTCCCATGATCCAGCAGATGTTGGCAATTTGATCTCTGGTTCCTCTGCCTTTTCTAAAACCAGCTTGAACAATTCATGTATTGTTGAAACCTGGCTTGGAGAATTTTGAGCATTACTTTTCTAGCGTGTGAGATGAGTGTAACTGTGCCATAGTTTGAGCATTCTTTGACATTGCCTTTCTTTGGGATTGGAATGAAAACTGACCTTTCCAGTCCTGTGGTCACTGCTAAGTCTTTGAAATTTGCTGGGATACTGATAGCACTTTCACAGCATCATCTTTCAGGATTTGAAATAGCTCCAGTGGCATTTCATCACCTCCACAAGCTTTCTTCATAGTGATGCTTCCTAAGGCCCACTTGTCTTCACATTCCAGGATGTCTGGCTCTAGGTAAGTGATCACACCATCGTGATTATGTGGGTCATGAAGATCTTTTTTGTACAGTTCTTCTGTGTATTCTTTCCACCTTTTCTTAATATCTTCTGCTTCTGTTAGGTCCATAACATTTCTGTCCTTTATTGAACTCATCTTTGCATGAAATTTTCCCTTGGTATCTCTAATTGTCTTGAAGAGATTTCCAGTCTTTCCTATTTTCTTGTTGTTGTTTTTTTTTTTTTTTTTCCCTATTACTTTGCACTGATCATTGAGGAAGGCTTTCTTATCTCTCCTTTCTATTCTTTGGAACTCTGCATTCATATCAGTTTAGTTAGTCTTCTGTTAAGAAGTCATACTAGGAATAGAGTAAGGGAGGGCCCAGTGCTTTGAGTAACTAAACAAAGTTGACTCTAAGTGCATAAGAGAAAATAATAAAATCTAGTGTAACTCAGATATAGAGTTCAAAGCTGGAAGTTGTGATAAATTAGATAGGAAATACATTATGGTACTATATTATGCATGCTTTTGTTAACTTTCTTATGATGTGTAGACTTCCTTCCCAAAGCTAAGCTGAACTTCTTCAAGTTTGTTAGATTCTCTTTTGTGTTTCCTACATCCAAGCTGTAAACATTTTCCCATTTTTGCCTTCATAACTCTAAGGCTTCTTTGGTCTCAGGTTTCATATTACTTCCTCAGGGAAACTGTTGTGATTTGCAAAACTCAAAAATGATGCATGTTGACCTCCCCTCTAAATACCATTCTTTATTCATGTCAATGTATGGCAAAACCAATACAGTATTATACAGTAAAATAAAGAAAAAAAAAAGAACTATAGATATGATGAGATAAAATTCATACAAAGGGAAATTATCCTGGGTGCTCTTGACTTAGCCAGATAAACCCTTAAAAGAATGTGAAGTATCAGAGAAGTTCCTCCGCTTGTCCTGGAAAAAAGCCATAGTATTGGGAATTGCCTTTGCAAAGAGCTGCAGGAGACCTCAGTCCTACAACCACAGGAACTGAATTCTGTCATTAATTTGACTGAGCTTGGAAAAGGACTCTGGGGTTTAAATAAGACTGAAGAGACAATCAACATGTTGATTTCAGTCTTATAAGATCCTCAGCAGAGAAACCAATTAACCTGGGTCTGAACTTCCGATAAATGGAAACTGAGAAAATAAACTCATGTTGCTTCCAGCTGCTAAGTTTGTGGTAATTTTTATGAAGCAATCAGAAAGTAATAGACTTCTAAATTTCTTAACTCTAGGAATTTCCCTGATATAATACCACAGAACACAGTTCTTTCTGTTTTGTTCTCCTGTACACCAACTACTTTACCTGGCATGTAGTGTACCTTCAAAAAATATTTATTAACTCAGTGAGACATGGGGGGTGTGATCAAAAGGTTTGAAGTATTGGAATGAAATGGTAAATACCCCAAACATTAACTATAATTACAAGCAATTTTGTACATGATCTGTTTCCAAGTAATTTGTGAGCTATATTTTTCACCATTGGCAGACCACCTAAGCTTTCTCTACACATTTACCTTACACTTGTGTTTCTGTCTACATGTTATTTCTCTGATGATACATCATTTTCTCTCGTTCTATTCTCACTTGTCTAGTTTCCCACATTTTCTCGTGTTAACCAGAAAAGCACACAATTCTGAATCTTCCTCATGTTCCAGTGTTCCAATATGGCATATAATCAGTGAAGCCTTCCTCCTTAGCTGTGCTTTCCATAAAAGTCATCTTTGGTTTTCAGATGACAGATTTGTGAGATACGTGCTTAGTTTTCTTGAATTATGGAATAATTCACATCAATCCTAGTTCTGCATTTTGGCTGAGGAAACTATCACTGGCTTGTGGCTTTCAGGTCTAGAATTGTCCTCTCAATAACCACAGACATCAGTTTTAGAAGTCATTTGATAACTAATAAAGAAAAAAGCAAATAATTGCAATGTGTTCATCATGTTAGATCTGATACACTGTCACTTTCTTATGTAGTTTAGGCTAAACACAAATAATTTTTGTTGTTTTCATAAGTACATTTTTTGTTGATTTTTTAACATAGCCAGTGTACATTTAAACTTTGAATACTTGTAAATTAGCATAAATAACATTATAATAATTTGTTCCCCTCTCAAAACGTCTTTTTTTTTTTTTTTTTTACTGAGGCCATCCTTTAAGCCTCTGGCTCCGGGAGCGAAACTCAAAACTGCCGGCTGGTACTCGGCGCCACGCAGGCGCACAGCCGCACTCCCTCAAAATGTCTTTTTAAATTGTCACGCTCTTCTCACCCTCTCAATGTTTGACATGCAATGGAAAACATGACTTACTTCATTTTGCTGTACTTGATTCCATGTTACTCTCTTTTACACCCTTCATTTCCCATTTTCTTCCTGTTGCGATGTCCCAAATGTGACTGAAAAAATCATCACATTGCAAGAAACCAAATATGACTGCAAAAATCATGACATTGCAAGAAACCCCTTGGATGAGGACTATTACTGGTCTATAATTTCCTAAGAAGTGGTGGTCATGAGACCTTTTAAACATACTACTTGTACACATGCAAAGGAGCATGTGTCATTAGTGAACAGATCTCTCAGAGAGCCACTGAAGTGACTAAACTTATACTTATTTCTCTGTGTTTCCAGAGGAGTTATTGGATACAGGAATCTCTAAATGAAAAATCTTTCTTCTTTCCAATCCAAGTGTCTCATGCTATCTCTCGTACTATCTCACTCATCAATACATATGCAAACATAGAAGTTTCAAGGTATGAAGAACAAATATAGAGCTGTTTATGAATTACAGGCACTTAAATTTCTGTTGTTGGTCCTTTCTAAGAAGGAAGGAAGTGTGGGACAGATGAAATTAAGACAATATGCTGACTCTGGGCAGAAAAATACCCTCCATTGTAAGGGGACACACTTGACAAGGTTCAGGTTAAGTATGCAAATGGTCAAAGAGTTTAGAATTCTGCACAGACATTAAAATAACACAGTTCAACAAAAGTATAATAAAGCATCTCTTCTATGTCCTAGCTTGATAAATTCCTCAGGATCTTTGTTCGTGATAAAACAACTGTCACAGAAAATAATTCACTGAGCTAAAAAAATACATTGATCTTAATACAAATACTTGTAGAACACTTACATATATACTTAAAAAATACAGAAGATAAGTGATATATCACAACAGTAAGTATGAATATGAGGTATGCACATTACCCAAGCTTATTTTTTTTCTATTTAATATTGGATAGCTAAAATTGGATATGATTGCATAAATAAATAAGATGTGCCACTACAAATGAGATAAATTAAAGAAAAGATTTCAGACTTTCAGAAATAAACAGCTAATCTCTCTAGGAGTGTAAACATTTCCTAGTTCACAGCAATTACAGTCAGAGTTAATAAAACAATTTCGATTTGCACTAAAGATCAGTTACCTAATATCTAAGCACAGCAGAATTTTACATCTACATTTTGCATCAGCCATGAGAAGCCAGAATCAAAATGTTGGGCAAATGTTCTTCACATACTGTGTCACCAAGGGGGAGCTAGTGAACAAGATGGGTGTTGCGTTCCTTGTGTAACTTTAACACATCAATGATGACTGTGCAGTTAAAACTTTGTAATGCTTTCCTTTGAAAATAAATTTACATCTATTAGTTTCTAAGAAGGAACAGGAAAATTGGCTAGAATTCATAAAGTCCATTTTGTCCAGAGAATGCTGGTTCAAGTCTGGTGACTACATTTTCATTTTTTTTCATACCTTTACCAGTTGATGCAAAGTTGAAATAACTTTGAAGTTAATGGGATTAGATAGGCTCAAAGGTTCCAAGGAAACAAAGTACAAGAAATCCTGGTATTCAACAACACAGTTTAAAAAAAAAACACACAATTTTTGAGAATCTTAACTTCTTTCTAAATCAAATATGTCAAGAGGTCCATGAAAATGACATTTTCAATTTCAATTTCTAAGAAAGAAGTTAACATGGAGAAAAACTTTATTATTACTGTTGACTTTTTCAGAGTATTTTGAGTCTCAGAGAAAATTATTTTCTCCTTCCTAATCTATAGCTGGAATATTTAAAGAGGATTTGTATTTTTTTTAAATGCAAGAAAATCATGAGTATTTATTGAACTTAAACATGAAACAAGAACTTATTGAATTAGTTACACATTATGAGCTAAGACTGTATCTATGGCTTTAAAAATACAAGGAAAATAGGATCAAGTGCAGCCCTCAAAAAGGCTTTAGTGTGGTATGACAAATGACACATACACAGATTTTTAAAACACACATGGTTACGTAAAAAAGCTGTGTGAAGTGCTGAGAAGTGTTAAGGTAACTTGTCTTAAAGTTTGTGCACAAAAAAATAAATAAAGCAGATACTCCATCCAAAACAAGAATAATGCTATAGAAGTGGGAAATGTAATGCTATGAATAAAAAAGTATGTCACTCAGTTTGTCCAGAACATGGGATCAATTTGGGCAAGTAAACTGGAAATTGTGGCCAGGTAAGTATTCAAGAGTTAGATGATGAAAGACTTTGAAGGCTGTGCTAATGTGTTTGCTTATTTCCTAAGTTTGTTGGTGAAGTTTTCACATTTTGCTTTATATCTAGGATCATATTAAGGACACATATGAGGTAATCACAATTCACAGTTGTTAAAAGGATACTGTCATAGTCAATGAAAAATATTATAAATATTGAAATCAAATGATAGGGAGAGTAGAGAAGGGCAACATATATTTAGGAAATAAAATTAATCACCAATCAAAATCCATTGCATCCATTGCATCCATTATAACTGGCAAGAGACTATCAGAATGTAATAGATATGCAACTTCTTATACAGAAGAGATTTAATAATAAAACTGCACAATTAAGAAATAAGGGTTTAAGGGCTATGAAAAAGCATCAAATAGCTAAACCAACTGTCCTTGTCTGTGACATAGGGATTATAGATAGGGACTTAAATGAAAGAACAACATTTTAAAGTGGAGAGTGAAAAAGTTGGCTTAAAAGCTCAACATTCAGAAAACGAAGATCATGGCATCTGGTCCCATCACTTCATGGCAAATAGATGGGGAAACAGTGTCAGACTTTGTTTTGGGGGGCTCCAAAATCACTGCACATGGTGATTGTAGCCATGAAATTTGAAAGATACATACTACTTGGAAGGAAAGTTATGACCAACCTAGATAGCATATTAAAAAGCAGAGACATTACTTTGCCAACAAAGGTCCGTCTAGTCAAGGCTGTGGTTTTTCCAGTGGTCATGTATGGATATGAGAGTTGGACTGTGAAGAAAGCTGAGCACCGAAGAATTGATGCTTTTGAACTGTGATGTTGGAGAAGACTCTTGAGAGTCCCTTGGAGTGCAAGGAGATCCAACCAGTCCGTTCTAAAGGAGATCAGTCTTGGGTGTTCTTTGGAAGGAATGATGTTAAGTTGAAACTCCAGTACTTTGGCCACCTCATGCGAAGAGTTGACTCATTGGAAAAGACTGAAGCTGGGAGGGATTGGGGACAGGAGGAAAAGGAGACGACAGAGGATGAGATGGCTGGATGGCATCACTGACTCATTGGACAGGAGTTTGAGTGAATTCCTAGAGTTGGTGATGGACAGGGAGGCCTGGTGTGCTGCAATTCATGGGGTCACGAAGAGTCGGACACGACTGAGTTACTGAACTGAACTGAACTGAATAGAGGCCAAGTCTCGAGTCCTTGGTATGTCTTGTGAGTGTGTGTGTGTGTGTGTGTGTGTGTGCGCGTGCATGCTCAGTCATGTCTGACTCTTTGCTAACCTGTGGATTGTAGGCTCCTCTGTTCATGGATTTCTCCAGGCAAGAATTTGGAGTGGGTCGCCATTTCTTCATCCAGGGGATCATACCAACTCAGGGATTGAACCTAAGTTCCTGTTTCTCCTGCATTGACAGGTGGGTTCTCTACCACTGAGGCACCTGGGAATCCCCTTGATATGTCATGAAAGAAAGTGAAGTTGCTCAGTCGTGTCTGACTCTTTGCGACCCCATGGACTGTAGCCCACCAGGCTTCTCTGTCCATGGGATTTTCCAGGCAAGAATACTAGAGTAGGTTGTCATTTCCTTCTCCAGGAGATCTTCCCAACCCAGGGATAGAAGCCGGGTCTCCCTTATTGTAGGTAGATTTTTACGGTCTAGGTCACTAGGGAAGTCCTGATATTTCTTCAGCTCAGTCCCTCAGTCAGGTCTGACTCTTTGTGACTCCATGAATTGCAGCACACCAGGCCTCCCTGTCCATCACCAACCCCTGGAGTTTACCCAAACTCATGTCCATCAAGTCAGTGATACCATCTAGCCATCTCATCCTTTGCCGTCCCCTTCTCCTCCAGCCCCCAGTCCCTCCCAGCATCAGGGTCTTTTCCAATGAATCAACTCTTCGCATGAGGTAGCCAAAGTATTGGAGTTTCGGCATTATCATCAATTCTTCCAAAGAACACCCAGGACTGATCTCCCTTAGGATGGACTGGTTGGATCTCGTTGCAGTCCAAGGGACTCTCAAGAGTCTTCTCAAACACCACAGTTCAAAAGCATCAATTCTTTGGTGCTCAGCTTTTTCACAGTCCAACTCTCATATCTATACATGACCACTGGAAAAACCATAGCCTTGACTAGACGGATCTTTGTTGGCAAAGCAATGTCTCTGCTTTTGAGTATGCTATCTAGGTTGGTCATAACCTTCCTTCCAAGGAGTAAGCTTCTTTTAATTTCATGGCTGCAATCACCATGTGCAGTGATTTTGGAGCCCCCCAAAACAAAGTCTGACACTGTTTCCACTGTTTCCCCATCTATTTCCCATGAAGTGATGGGACCGGATGCCACGACCTTCGTTTTCTGAATGTTGAGCTTTAAGCCAACTTTTTCACTCTACTTTATCATTTTCATCAAGAGGCGTTTTAGTTCCTCTTCACTTTCTGCCATAAGGGTGGTGTCATTTGCATATCTGAGGTTATTGATATTTCTCCCGGCAATCTTGATTCCAGCTTGTGCTTCTTCCAGCCCAGCGTTTCTCGTGATGTACTCTGCATATAAGTTAAATAAGACTCTACACATGGACATCAACAGATGGTCAACACCGAAATCAGATTGATTATATTCTTTGCAGCCAAAGATGGAGAAGCTCTATACAGTCAGCAAAAAAAGACTGGGAGCTGACTGTGGCTCAGATGATGAACTCCTTATTACCAAATTCAGACTCAAATTGAAGAAAGTAGGGAAAACCGCTAGATCATTCAGGTATGACCTAAATCAAATCCCATATGATTATACAGTGGAAATGAGAAATAGATTTAAGGGCCTAGATCAGATAGTTAGAGTGCCTAATGAACTATGGAATGAAGTTTATGACGTTGTACAGGAGACAGCGATCAAGACCATCCCCATGGAAAAGAAATGCAAAAGAGAAAAATGGCTGTCTGAGGAGACATTACAAATAGCTGTGAAAAGAAGAGAAGCAAAAAGCAAAGGAGAAAAGGAAAGATATAAGCATCTGAATGCAGAGTTCAAAAGAATAGCAAGAAGAGATAAGAAAGCCTTCTTCAGTGATCAATGCAAAGAAATAGAGGAAAACAACAGAATGGGAAAGACTAGAAATCTCTTCAAGAAATTTAGAGTTACCAAGGGAACATTTCATGCAAGAATGGGCTCAATAAAGGACAGAATAAAGGACAGAAATGGTCTGGACATAACAGAAGCAGAAGATATTAAGAAAAGGTGGAAAGAATACGCAGAAGAACTGTACAAAAAACATCTCCACGACCCGGATAATCATGATGGTGTGATCACTCACCTAGAGGTAGACATCCTGGAATGTGAAGTCAAGTGGGCCTTAGGAAGCATCACTACGAACAAAGCTAGTGGAGGTGATGTA
This sequence comes from Ovis aries, assembly GCF_016772045.2. Taxonomy (NCBI): domain Eukaryota; kingdom Metazoa; phylum Chordata; class Mammalia; order Artiodactyla; family Bovidae; genus Ovis; species Ovis aries. The sequence goes on from NC_056057.1 coordinate 18,885,071, forward strand.
ATTCCAGCTGAACTATTTCAAATCCTGAAAGATGAAGCTGTGAAAGTGTTGCACTCAATATGCCAACAAATTTGGAAAACTCATCAGTGGACACAGGACTGGAAAAGGTCAGTTTTCATTCCAATTCCAAAGAAAGGCAATGCCAAAGAATGCTGAAACTACCGCACAATTGCACTCATCTCACACGCTAGTAAATTAATGCTCAAAATTCTCCAAGCCAGGCTTCAGCAATACGTGAACCATGAATCTCCTGATGTTCAAGCTGGTTTTAGAAAAGGCAGAGGAACCAGAGATCAAATTGACAACATCTGCTGGATCATAGAAAAAGCAAGAGAATTCCAGAAAAACATCTATTTCTGCTTCATTGACTATGGCAAAGCCTTTGACTGTGTGGATCACAGTAAACTGTGGAAAATTCTGAAAGAGATGGGAATACCAGACCACCTGACCTGCCTCTTGAGAAACCTATATGCAGATCAGGAAGCAACAGTTAGAACTGGACACGGAAAACAGACTGGTTCCAAATAAGGAAAGGAGTGAGTCAAGGCTGTATATTGTTACTCTGCTTATTTAACTTCTATGCAGAGTACATTATGAGAAACACTGGGCTGGAAGAAACACAAGCTGGAATCAAGAGTGCCAGGAGAAATATCAATCACCTCAGATATGCAGATGACACTACCCTTATGGCAGAAAACGAAGAGGAGCTAAAAAGCCTCTTGATGAAAGTGAAAGAGGAGAGTGAAAAAGTAGGCTTAAAGCTCAACATTCAGAAAACGAAGATCATGGCATCTGGTCCCATCACTTCATGGCAAATAGATGGGGAAAGAGTGGAAACAGTGTCAGACTTTATTTATTTATTTATTTTTTTGGCTCCAAAATCACTGCAGATGGTGACTGCAGCCATGAAATTAAAAGACACTTACTCCTTGGAAAGAAAGTTATGACCAACCTAGATAGCATATTCAAAAGCAGAGGCATTACTTTGCTGACTAAGGTCCATCTAGTCAAGGCTATGGTTTCTCCTGTGGTCATGTATGGATGTGAGACTTGGACTGTGAAGAAGGCTGAGTGCCGAAGAATTGATGCTTTTGAACTGTGGTGTTCGAGAAGACTCTTGAGAGTCCCTTGGACTGCAAGGAGATCCAACCCATCCATTCTGAAGGAGATCAGCCCTGGGATTTCTTTGGAAGTAATGATGCTAATGCTGAAACTCCAGTACTTTGGCCACCTCATGCGAAGAGTTGATTCATTGGAAAAGACTCTGATGCTTGGAGGGATTGGGGGCAGGAGGAGAAAGGGACGATACAGGATGAGATGGCTGGATGGCATCACTGACTCGATGGACGTGAATCTGAGTGAACTCCTGGAGTTGGTGATGGACAGGGAGGCCTGGCATGCTGCGATTCATGGGGTCGCAAAGAGTCGGACACAACTAAGCGACTGAACTGAACTGAATATATAACCTTGACATACTCCTTTTCTTATTTGGAACCAGTCTGCTGTTCCATGTCCAGTTCTAACTGTTGTTTCCTGACCTCCATATACGTTTCTCATGAGGTATGTCTTAATCATAGATAATTCAAAATTAGTTACTTCAATCCCGGGTAATAGGAGTTGATAGACTGGAAATATTTGGTAACTTTGTATATAATGCCCTTTACCTTTTAAATTGCCATTAATAACTCATTATAAAACACAAATTTGCAATTAATTTAAACTTATGTTTGCATCATCAATACTGTTCATTTAATTAGTACCTATGTGTTAGGCGTTTATTTATATCCTCATGTAGTGTCAATAATAGACGAAATCTCACCTAAACCACTTATTTTGCAAATGAGACAATGTGAGTTTAAGAAGGTTTTGAGAGGTAAAGTGGGTTTTCTAAGGCCAAACAGCTAATTAGAGATCAAATTGAGTCTAAAACCAAATCTCTCAGCCATTAAAAGTAACTTTTATCCCACTATTTATATTAACATTTTAGGTTCTTTTTTCTTTATTTTTAAACATTCACTTTTTATCAGCAAATAAATACATTAGATTATGTCAGTTATCAGTAAGGAGAAATACTACTATGAAGTCAGTAATTCACTATAACCATTATTAGTGTTTATGGCATATTCATTTATGTGTATAATTTTGTTTCACAACACATACACTTGTGTGTTCAGCTTGTTCTCACTTAATGTGACGTCAACATATAAGATATATTTTTTGCAGGCAGCTCTGCCTATTCAGTCAGTTACTCCAAATGACTGTGTAGAATTTCTTCCAGTGGGTACATTCCAATTTATTGAGCTCTTTCCCTATTGTTAGAAATTTAGGATATTTAGTGCTTCAGTTGAAAACTATCACAATATTATATTCAAAATTCAACACAACCTAAATGAATCACTGTGCTTCCTTTTGCAAAGGAAAAATAGTGGACTAGAAAAATATAAACATAGAAGTCAGGTGAGGTAATTTATGGCTTAAATAATAAAAATAAGTGATAGAAAACAACTCAAAGTACTTGACGAATGACTCAAGAATGTTATGAACTCAAAAATTACCTTCTCATTTCTATGCATTTTTAAAACTGATCCTTATCTCATTATTCTGTATTTGTTTCTCTTTGCCTTCTACCTGGGCTTCCACAGTGGCTCAGCAGTAAGGAGTCCACCTGCAATGCAGAAACCATCGGAGACATGAGTTCAATCCCTGGGTTGGGAAGATTCCCTGGAGGAGGGCATGGCAGCCAACTCCATTATCCTTGTGGAGAATCCCATGAATAGAGGAGCCTGGTGGGCTACAGCCATGGGGTTGCAAAGAGTTGGATGTAACTGAAGCAACTTAACACACATATATGCTTTCCACATAAGTAGCTAAAATTCAAATTTTAGCAACAAATGTTTTCCTTGTATTATAATTTACTTATGCCAATATGCTCTTCTTCCGCAATCATTAACTTAATAACGTTTTCTCATGGATGTTTGTATACCTTTAGAGCTGAAAAAAAGTATATGTCATCTAGTTCATCCAGGAGGCCAATAATAATTGGACCCATTTGAAGTCATACATTTATTAATATGGTAGTATTGGTTCTCATGGTCCTACCTCCAGTGTTCATTTCCTTATACTAGGCTACATAGCAGCAGCAGCAGCAGTAGTGTTTGTAGTAATGTTATGGGAAAGCAATTAATTTTTTTAAAATATCTTTTTAGGTTACATGCACGATTTTAAGATCTTAGCATACTTTACTTCATTCCATCTTTACATAACACCCTCAGGATAAGAATCCATTTTAAACTCCAGATGATAAAACTGAGAATTAGAAGTCATATAACTAATAAGTAGTGAATCTGGGACTCCAATTCAGAACTTAAATATTTTATCATGATAGTCATAATAAAACACTGAATAATAAAGAATTAGTGAAATATTTAACATAATATATTGATATTTCCTGGGGGCCAGCATGAGGAACTCCACTCATGGAAAAGGTCACGAGGAAGGAGGCTTGGCATACGCAAAGGCATGATCAAGCCTGAGAAACCCCCCTGTTCCCGAGCATCTACCCCCAAAACCAGAGTCTATCTACTTTACTGTTTCATGCTCTCGCCTACACCTCTGACTTTATGGGGGCTGTTCCCCACTGGTTCTCTCGGAGAAGGAGTAAATGTGCATCTCCAAGTCAATAAAAATTCCTGAGCGTGACAAGAGTGTTTCAACTTATGGACTCCTCTGAAGGTTATCTAGCCCACCTGTATAGGTTAATCCAGCCACATGTGATTGTTTACGGCCTCCTAATCTTGAGAGGCAAGAGATGTTTTAGACTTACCAAAGGCAGAAAGTGAAGAAGAGCTAAAAAGCCTCTTGTTGAAAGTGAAAGTGGAGAGTGAAAAAGTTGGCTAAAAGCTCAACATTTAGAAAAGATCGTGGCATCCGGTCCCATCACTTCATGGGAAATAGATGGGGAAAGAGTGGAAACAGTGTCAGACTTTATTTTGGGGGGGCTCCAAAATCACTGCAGATGGTGACTGCAGCCATGAAATTAAAAGACACTTACTCCTTGGAAGGAAAGTTATGACCAACCTAGATAGCATATTCAAAACCAGAGACATTACTTTGCCAACTAAGGTTTGTCTAGTCAAGGCTATGGTTTTTCCTGTGGTCATGTATGGATGTGAGAGTTGGACTGTGAAGAAGGTTGAGCGCCAAAATTGATGCTTTTGAAGTGTGGTGTTGGAGAAGACTCTTGAGAGTCCCTTGGACTACAAGGAGGTCCATCCAGTCCATTCTGAAGGAGACCAACCCTGGGATTTCTTTGGAAGGAATGATGCTAAAGCTGAAACTCCAATACTTTGGCCAACTCATGCGAAGAGTTGACTCATTGGAAAAGACTTTGATGCTGGGAGGGATTGGGGGCAGGAGGAGAAGGGGCCGACCGAGGATGAGATGGCTGGATGGCATAACTGACTTGATGGACGTGAGTCTGAGTGACCTCCGGGGGATGGTGATGAACAGGGAGGCCTGGCGTGCTGAGATTCACGGGGTCGCAAAGAGTCGGACATGACTGAACGACTGATCTGAACTGAAAGGCAAATTCTTTTAGGAAGATAGAAATTATTAGTATAGTGAGTTGATTAGAAATTATATTGGTGAAGGGTTTTTTCATTTGTTGTAATTGCTTCTAATAATTGCTTCTAATTCCCTGCCCTGGGTGTAACAAGGGTGTCTCAGGTCAAACCTATCTGCTGACAGACTAGCTTGTGTGACAGGATTATCCATACTCCTGCCACTACACACATGATTGTTTACTACCTCTCAACCATAAATAGCACAGAAAGTTTGGAGTATTTTGAAAGTCTTAATTAGCATAGGGCTTTTCTCATTGTTGAGTCAATGATTGCTGCCAGCCCTCCATATCCTTAGGTACCTGGGAATATATTAATCAATGTATTTGGAATATAGAAAAGGAAACATAGTAGTTTTTAAGGTTAGCAATACTAGACTTTTTGAATTAATGGATTTTCTCTTTTGTAGTAGATCACTGTATTTTGTTATAAATCACTGTGTCCTTGCTATGTAAAAATGTAACTTTATCACTATCTTAAGACTAGATAGATCTTAAGGGGAACATTGGTGAAAGGATTTTCATTTGTTGGGCTGATGTTTGCTGCTAAATTTCCATATTCCCTGCCCTTATAATGAATATAACTAACATATAGGAGAAATAAGTATTAACCTTTAAGATTAATCATGTTAACCTTGGGTTAAATAAATTCCTTTCTTGATTGTAACTCACCACACCCTCACCTTATAGGAATGCAACTTTATTTGGAGGGTGGTGCCTGGTTTAAGAAAAAGCACCCTTGGAAAAAATAAGGTTTTTGGTTATCAGAAAGAAAGGGTCGTAAAATGTAAGCAGGCCTCATGGCCAGAAGATGATGTAAAACCCCTAAGATTTTTTTATGTAAAGCACCGGATTTTGATAAAGGTCAGGACTGCTGATCCCCACGTGACTCCGTATTCATCCCTATGTGTAACAAAAGGTATATAATCAAACTTTAAAATAAAGAAATCGGGATCAGTTTCCAGAAAGACTGATTCCCTCCTGTCGTTCTTTCTTGCTTCCTGTTTTTCTGGCTGAATTCCCATCTGGAGTGTGGATGCCCACCACATCTACTTACTTGCCCCAGTTTTCAAACTCACGTGAGAAGGAGCCCAAGGAGGGGCACCTTCTGATATTCAAGTGGCACCTGTGCCCCAGTGTAGATGGTGCAAATTCCTTGTCTTGGAATTTTATTGGTATCCCACATAAACCAAGTTATTCAGCCTCTTTTTCTCTCCTACTATTTTCTGGTCGAATTCCAATCTGGTACAGGGGTGCCCATCAAGCCTACTAATTTTGCCTGGGCTTCTAAGATCGGGCTGGGGGGGCCTCAGTACCTCCTCTCCTTCGGGAGAATGGGAAGACACCTGCAGCCTATGTAGGTGGTGATTGGTATTCCATGTAAACCAAGTTATTCAGCCTCTTTTTCTCTCCTACTATTTTCTGGCCAAATTCCAATCTGGTACAGGGGTACCCACCAAGCCTACTATTTTGCCTGGGCTTCTAAGATCGGACCGGGGGGGCCTCAGTGCTTCCTCTCCTTCAGGAGAATGGGAAGATGCCTGCGGCCTATGTAGGTGGTGATTGGTATTCATGTAAACCAAGTTATTCAGCCTCTTTTTCTCTGCTAATTTTCTAATCCTTCTCTATCTGTAGTTAAATTAGTTATTTCCAAGGATGCTGACTCCATCCCCACCTTCGAATCACCCTGGATCCACCAGGGCTGGACACCGGCAGATATTGTTTTAAGTTAATGGTTGATATTTAATAACAAAAATTAGTCATCTATAAAATGACTTTTCATAAAGACTGTTTCCAACTTACTTGAATATTATTTTAAGTAAACTTTGATATGCAACACTATACATGTGGAAATGATCAGCTTTCATAATGTAGACATCTGATAAAATAAATATTTTATCTCATAAAATTCAGATTTCAAAAGTTATAAGATTAGATTTCCTATATACTAAGAATGAACAAGCAGAATTTGAAGTTAAAAACATGCTACAATTTACATTAGCTTCTCCTAAAATGAAGTATTAATTTAACAAAATATGTACAAGATCCATATAAGAAATACTATAAAACTCTGCTGAAAGATATCAAGAAAGAGCTACATAAATGGACAGATAACTCCATTCATGGATAGAAAGAGTCATTACTGTTAAGAAGTTAGTTCTTCTCAAAATTGATGTGTAGATTCAATGCAACTCCAATTAAAATCCTAGTGAGCTATTTTATAAATATTGATGAACTCATTTGGAGATTTATACAAAGAAGCGCAAAACCCAGAAAAGTCAACTTATTCTTGAAGAAGAACAAAGTCTAAGGGAACAAAGTCTGCCTGTAAGACATACTAAAAATCACAGACAAGATAGTGTGGTGTGGGAAAAGAATGGACAAATAGACCAATGTTGCTGCTGCTGCTGCTAAGTCACTTCAGTTGTGTCTGACTCTGTGTGACCCCATAAACTGAAGCCCACCAGGCTTCTTCGTCCCTGGGATTCTCCAGGCAAGAACACTGGAGTGGGTTGCCATTCCCTTTTCCAGTGCATGAAAGTGAAAAGTGAAAATGAAGTCGATCAGTCGTGTCCGACTCTTTGTGACCCCATGGACTGCAGCCTACCAGGCCCCTCTGTCCATAGGATTTTCCAGGCAAGAGTACTGGAGTGGGCTGCCATTGCCTTCTCCAAATAGACCAAGAGAAATCTTTTAATGTTTCATGTAAATATAATCAACTCATTATTGACAAAGGAGTAAACATAACACATTGGAGCAAAGAGTGTCTTTTCAGCAATTTGTCTTAGTACAGCTGGACATTCACAGGCAAGAAAGAAAAAGAATTTACCGAGACACCTTATACCCTTCACAAAAATTAACTCAAAATGAACCAGAGACCTAAATGTAAGACACAAAACTATAAAACTCCTAAAAGATAACACAGGAGAGACCTAGATGACGTAGAGTATGATGAGAACATTTTAGAAACGACACCACAGTTACGATAAAAGAAACAAATGACAAAACTAGACCATTAAAATGAATACTTTCTGTTCTACAGGAGCCAATATCAAAAGAATGAAAGGGTAAGCCACAGACTGGGAGAAATATTTGTAAAGCACACATTTGAGGAAAGACTAATATTTAAAATATACAAAGAACTCTTAATCTTAACAATAAGAAAACAAACAATCCAATTAAAAAATTAACAAAGACTTGAAAAGACTCTTCACAAAAGAAGATATACGGGTGGAAAGTAATTATATAAAAAGATGCTCTAAGTCACATATCATTCAGTTCAGTTCAGTTCAGTCACTTAGTCGAGTCCGACTCTTTGTGACCCCATGAATCGCAGCACACCAGGCCTCCCTGTCCATCACCATCTCCCGGAGTTCACTCAGACTCACGTCCATCGAGTCCGTGATGCCATCCAGCCATCTCATCCTCGGTCGTCCCCTTCTCCTCCTATCCCCAATCTCTCCTAGCATCAGAGTCTTTTCCAATGAGTCAATTCTTCACATGAGGTGTCCAAAGTACTGGAGCTTCAGCTTTAGCATCATTCCTTCCAAAGAAATCCCAGGGCTGATCTCCTTCAGAATGGACTGGTTGGATCTCCTTGCAGTTCAAGGGACTCTCAAGAGTCTTCTCCAACACCACACTTCAAAAGCATCAATTTTGGTGCTCAGCCTTCTTTACAGTCCAACTCTCACATCCATACATGACCACTGGAAAAACCATAGCCTTGACTAGACAGACGGACCTTAGTTGGCAACGTAATATCTCTGCTTTTGAATCTAGGTTGGTCATGACTTTTCTTCCAAGGAGTAAGCGTCTTTTAATTTCATGGCTGCAGTCACCATCTGCATTGACTTTGGAGCCCCAAAAATAAAGTCTGACACTGTTTCCACTGTTTCCCACCTATTTCCCATGAAGTGATGGGACCAGATGCCATGACCTTCATTTTCTGAATGTTGAGCTTTAAGCCAACTATTTCACTCTCCTCTTTCACTTTTATCAAGAGGCTTTTTAGCTCCTCTTCACTTTTTGGCATGAGGGTGGTGTCATCTGCATATCTGATGTTATTGATATTTCTCCTGGCAATCTTGATTCCAGCTTGTGCTTCTTCCACCCCAGGGTTTCTCATGATGTACTCTGCATAGAAGTTAAATAAGCAGGGTGACAATATACAGCCTTGACATACTCCTTTTCCTGTTTGAAACCAATCTGTTGTTCCATGTCCAGTTCTAACTGTTGCTTCTTGACCTGCCTACAGATTTCTCAAGAGGCAGGTTAGGTGGTCTGTTATTCCCATCTCTTTCAGATTTTCCACAGTTTATTGTGATCCACACAGTCAAAGGCTTTGGCATAGTCAAGAAAGCAGAAATAGATGTTTTTCTGGAACTCTTTTGCTTTTTCCATGATCCAGTGGATGTTGTCAGTTTGATCTCTGGTTCCTCTGCCTTTTCTAAAACCAGCTTGATCATCAGGGAGTTCATGGTTCACGTATTGCTGAAGCCTGGCTTGGAGAATTTTGAGCATTAATTTACTAGCATGTGAGATGAGTGCAATTATGCGGTAGTTTGAGCATTCTTTTGCATTGCCTTTCTTTGGCATTGGAATGAAAACTGACCTTTTCCAGTCCTGTGGCCACTGCTGAGTTTTCCAAACTTACTGGCATATTGAGTGCAGCACTTTCACAGCATCATCTTTCAGGATTTGAAACAGCTCAACTGGAATTCCATCACCTCCACTAGCTTTCTTCGTAGTGATGCTTTCTAAGGCCCACTTGACTTCACATTCCAAAATGTCTGGCTCTAGATTAGTGATCACATCATCTTGATTATCTGGGTGGTGAAGATCTTTCTTGTACAGTTCTTCCGTGTATATATCATTAGGGAACTGAAAATTAAACAAAAATCAAATGTCACTACTTATGTATCAGAATGACCCAAATTAAAAACACTGACAACACCAAATGATGAGGATGTACATTGCATTAGAGCAATAAGAACTCCTCTTTTCCAGTGGGAAATCAGCCAGATTGGAAGACAGTTCAGCAGTTTCTTACAAAACTAAACATACTTTTAGCATATAATTCAGAAATCATGCTTCTTGATATTTACCCAAGTTAACTGAAAAGTTAAAAGGGCACAAAAATCTACACATGGAATTAATAGCAGCTTTATTCATAATTGCTTAAATGTAGAAGCATCCCAAATATCTTTCAGTAGGTAAATGGATAAATATACTGTGGTGCATCCAGGCAATGGAATATTATTCATCACTGAAGAGAAAGAGCTCCCAAGCATGAAAAGCCATGAAGGAACCTTCAGTTCAGTCGCTCAGTCATGTTATGGGTAGACTCTTTGCTACCCATGGACTGCAGCATGCCAGGCTTCCCTGTCCACCACCAACACCTGAAGCTTACTCAAACTCAGGTCCGTCAAGTTGGTGATGCCATCCAACCTTCTCATCCTCTGTCGTCCCTTTCTCCTCCTGCCTTAAATTTTCCCAGCATCAGGGTCTCTTCCAATGAGTCAGTTCTTCGCATCAGGAAGCCAAAGTATTGGAGTTTCAGCTTCAGCATCAGTCCTTCCAATGAATAATCAGGACTGATTTCCTTTAGGATGGACTAGTTGGACCTCCTTACAGTCCAGGGGACTCTTAAGAGTCTTCTCCAACATCACAGTTCAAAAGCATCTATTCTCTGGCATTCAGCTTTCTTTTTAGTCCAACTCTCACATCCATACACGACTACTGGAAAAACCACAGCTTTGACTAGACAGACCTTTGTCAGCAAAGTAGTGTCTCTGCTTTTTAATATACTGTCTAGGTTTGTCATGGCTTTTCTTCCAAGGAACAAGTGTCTTTTAAGTTCATGGCTATAGTCATCATCTGCATGTTAAAAAATGAAAGAAAGCAGTTTTAAATGGTTATATACTGTACAATTCCAACTATGTGACATTATGGAAAAAATGAAACTATGGACACATTTAAAAGATCTGTGAGGATTTCCCTGGTGGTCCAGGGAAAAGTCAGCCTTGCAATGCAGAGGACATGAGTTCACTCCCTAGCTGAGGAATTAAAATCCCACATGCCACAGTGTCACTAAGTCTATGAGCCACAACTAGAGAGCCCACATGCCACAACTAGGGAGTCTATGTGCCACAATAAAAGATCTGAGCACTGCAACTGAGACCTGATGCAGCCAAATAAATAATTAATTTCAAAACACATCTGTGATTGTTGGGGGTAGGGTGAAGAGAGGGATGACTAACAGAGCACAGGGCATTTTTAGGGCAGTTAAGCTATTCTGTGCAATACTACAATGGTGAATTACTATACACCTGTCACATCCATAGGATGTACAACACCAAGAGTGAGCTGTAATGTAAACTACAGACTTTGGGTGACAATAATGTGTCATTGTAATTTCACTTATTATAAAAAATGTATCACTTAGGAGTGGGAGGTTAATAGTGAGGCAGGTTGTACATCTATCAGGATCAGGGTATATGGGAACTCACTGTGTTTTCTACTCAATTTTGTTGAACTTAAGATCACTTTTAAAGTAAAGTCTACTAGTTAAAATAATTAACATTGGAAAGTAATATTTGTGCAGATCATTTCCATAGAAAATATACTCCCTAAAAGTCCACAGGAAAATACTGTAACTACAGAAGTACAACCAATGACCACTGTACATATAATATATGCATGAAGACTGCCTACTAAATCACTGCCAAGAATTTTTGCACTTCCAGAAACACTGAAAAGGCAACTGTGTGACTGTTCAGTAAGGAGTGCCAAGACTTGCCCACTAAATTCCTGATTGGCTCTTTTCTTATACCTTAACTATCAGTAAGTTATTCTATTTCACATGAAGTAGAGACCTAAAAATACCACATGTATTTTTACTTCTCATCCTGCAGTCTTCTCTGCCCTCTCAAATATTAGCTCTTGACAGACTTGCAGAACTACCTGTGACTCTCAGAAGAGGTTCTTAATTCTTGGCTAATCTTGCCTCTGTGTCTCACAGGTGTTGTAGCCTCATTTATCTTCTTTCTCTCTGGAGTTGTACAACCAAGAACTGTCACGCCCACCAATAAATCTAACCATAATTGCGTTAAGAGCTGGAACTCAGCTTCAGCTTCCCACTAAGTCCATTTTATTCTCACTGTCCCTCAGGGGTAAGTTGGAGAGGATTGTAGTCAGGAATTCACCCAACCAGAAGCATTATCAATTCTCCCTCCAAAGCCATAAAATGTGAAATGCAGTTCCAAATCCCTTATGCCTATGATTAGAAATTAGAGATTAATAAGGATTGACATTGAAATTTTGCACAGAATCTGTAATTATACCTGAACAAATGAACAGGGGGAAAAATTTAAAAGGGGCCAACTAACTCTGATGCCAGTCAGACTATTCTTAAAATTACACAGAAATGCTTCCCATTTTATTTCCCCAAGCTAATACAAAAAGATGTGTGCTCTGCTGGAAAGAAATGGAATGACAGTCCATAAGAAGGTTTCCAATGTACTAGTTGCACTGTGACACCCCCACACACTGCACTCTGACCATGTTTTTATATTTTTGATTGGAACGAGCTGTTATTAAATGTGAAAGGGCTGAAATGCATGAATAATAGCTATTAATTATAACAATTTATTAAATGAATAAAGGCAGCTGGGATCTCAGTTTGTCCCTGACACTGTACTGATGAAGCTATAGATAAAGGGAACACACAAAAAGGTTATTTCTAGTTGTTCTGCAGTGCCTTGCTTAAATCTCTTTGTTTAGAGTCATGTTGTGATTGCTTTTATCAGAACTGTTCATTCCCAGGCATCTTATGAGTGTCATATGTACAACTAAATGCACAAAGCTCAACCAATCTTCTGTTGCCTCTCTTTCCCAATAGAACATTCTATTCAGGAGAATTCTAAGCTCAGTATTACAATATGAGGAAAATTGAACAGAGAGACAAAAATTTATCCAAATACCTCATCATTTTGACTTTAAAAAAATACATATTTGTAATGAGTAAATGCTTGAGGTCATGTATGGATGTGAGAGTTGGACTATAAAGAAAGCTAAGTCCCAAAGAATTGATGCTTTTGAACTGTGGTGTTGGAGAAGACTCTTGAGAGTCCCTTGGACTTCAAGGAGATCCAACCAGTCCATCCTAAAGGAGTTCAGTCCTGGGTGTTCATTGGAAGGACTGATGTTGAAGCTGAAACTCCAATACTTTGGCCACCTGATGCGAAGAGCTGACTCATTTGAAAAGACCCTGATGCTGGGAAAGATTGAGGGCAGGAGGAGAAGGGGAGAACAGAGGATGAGATGGTTGGGTGGTATCACTGACTCAATGGACATGGGTTTTGGTGAACTCCAGGAGTTGGTGATGGACAGAGAGGCCTGGCGTGCTGCAGTTCATGGGTTGCAAAGAGTCAGACATGACTGGGCGACTGAAATGAACTGAAATGCTTGAGGGATCAAATTTATGAAAAATGGTGGCTAAAATATTTCAAGGACTAAAAGTATTTCACTCTCTTACACTTCTGCTTTTGTAGCAATGCTCTGTAATAACTACACCGGTAAAACACTGTCCTGTTATTTTTCTTTAGCTAGTAGGTCTGCTTATAGGTAAAAGTAAGTGTTCTGAATCTCATTTCTATTATAATTTATCCTATTAAATGAATAAGTGCAGTTGTAGGTGCATAAAGATTTGACTTCTTTGTAGATAGATCTATCTATACTGTCTGATTTAGAGTTGGAGAAGACTTTTCTGAGAATCCTTCCTCTCCATTTGTGTAGATGTTGGCTGAAGGTAAGTAACTTTTCACCTCTGGCTTCCATGATACCACTAAATAATTTACCTTCCAACCTCTCAATTCTCAAGTCATTCTCTGGAAACTACTTTCTTTGTCTTTTCTCTTAAATTTTGGTATTAACTAAGCTACTATCTCAGCATTTTTCCCTTATTACTTTTACTCTCACTCATTTTCTTTCTTTTCCTCTTCTTACTAAATATATAATAAAAATTCAGAAAAGTAGACGCAGTTATGAAGGAAAATGGCTGAATTCAGTTCTAGACATTTGAATTTGCATACCTGTTTGATAGTTGCATGCCTGTGTGCTAAGTCATTTCAGTTGTGTATGATTATTTGTGACCCCACAGACTTTAGCCCACCAGACTCCTCTGTCTATGGGATTATCCAGGCAACAATACTGAAGTGGGTTGCCATGCCCTTCTCCCAGGAATCTTCCTGACCCAGGGATCGAACACATGTCTCCTGCATTACCGTCAAATTCGTCACCGCCAAACCACCTGGGAAGACCCAACTTAGATGTCATACAAGTGAAGAAAGGATGCATGCTCCATAACTTCAACAGAAGAATCAGATATGTTTCTCTTATATTCATTTTTTTGTTAGTTACATATTACTTTTGCCCAGTTATAAATCAATTAGGCACACTTTCTCTGTGTTAATTTAGGAATTAATGTGGATCATTTAAAAATATTTACATGGCAATAATTCTTTACCACATATAATTTTATATGTTTTCAATCCTGCTAGAGTTTTTAAAAACTCTGCTTGTTGTTAACGAGAATGACTAAGAAGAGTCACATATTGGGAAAACACACCACCAAGAGATACATATTTGATGAAACATTTTTTGACAGCAATGCATATTCCAAGTTCTGTACTCACATGTAGGTACTGCTAATTCCTTTGTAATATAATTAATCATAGCTCTTCAGTCTACGGGACTTCTTTGGTGGCTCAGTGGTAAAGAATTCACCTGCCAAAGTAGGAAACTTGAGTTTGATCCCTGGGTTGGGAAGATCCCATGGAGAAGGAAATGGAAACTCACCCCAATATTCTTGCCTGGGATATCCCAAGGACAGAGGAGACCAGCAGGCTACAGTCCATAAGATAACAAAATTTCTGACATAGCAACTAAAGAAAAAAAAATCAGCCTATAGCCTATACAATGAATTAAATTTCTCAAGCACATAAGGGAAGTCAAGAATTTAAAGAGATTCTGACTTTGATCAGTAACTAGAGTACCTTTTGGATTTAAAATAAGCTAATGTTATTTCTAAAATAAGTAGGATTTGGACTTCCTTGGTCGTCCAGTGGGTAAGATTCTGTGATCTCAATGCAGAGGGCCCAGTACCCAGCCCTGGTTAAGGAATTGGATTCCATATGCCAAACTGAAGATCCTACATGATGCAACGAACAAATCCCTCATCCCACATACTGAAATGGAGATCAAAGATCCTGAATCTTCAACTAAGATCCAGTGTAACCAAATAAATATTGTTAAAAATGAATAAAATAAATAGAATTTGCTTTTAGCCGGTTCATATCAAGCCAATTCTAGAATTCAGTTCAGTTCAGTTCAGTCCAATCGCTCAGTCATGTTCTACTCTGCAACCCCACAGACTGCAGATTGCCAAGCTTCCCTGTCCACCACCAACTCCCAGAGTTTACTCAAACTCATGTCCATTGAGTCAGTGATGCCATCCAACCATCTCAGTTTCTCTCGTCCCCTTCTCCTCCTGCCCTTAATCTTTCGCAGCATGAAGGTCTTTTCAAATGAGTCAGTGCTTCACATCAGGTGGCCAATGTATTGGAGTTTCAGCTTCAGCATCAGACCTTACAGTGAATAATCAGGACTGATTTCCTTTAGGATTGACTGGCTGGATCTCCTTGCTGTCCAAGGGACTCTCAAGAGTCTTGTCCAACAACACAGTTCAAAACCATCAATTATTCAGTGCTCAGCTTTGTTTATAGTCCAACTCTCACATCCATACATGACCACTGGAAAAACCATAGCTTTGACTACGCAGACCTTTGTTGCCAAAGTAATGTCTCTACTTTTTAATATGCTGTCTAGGTTAGTTACAACTTTTCTTCCAAGGAGCAAGCAACTTTTAATTTCATGGCTGCAGTCACCATCTGCAGTGATTTTGGAGCCCCTCAAAAACAAAGTCTGTCACTGTTTCCCCATCTATTTGCCATGAAGTGATGGGACCAGATGCCATGATCTTAGTTTTCTGAATACTGAGAGTTTTAAGCCAACTTTTTCACTCTCCTCTTTCACTTGCATCAAGAGGCTCTTTAGTTTTTCTTCACTTTTTGCTATAAGGGTGATGTCATCTGCATATCTGAGGTTATTGATATTTCTCCCAGCAGTCTTGATTCCAGCTTGTGCTTCATCTAGTCCAACATTTCTCATGATGTACTCTGCATATAATTTAAAAAGCAGGATGACAATATATGGCCTTGACATACTCCTTTGCCTATTTGGAACCAGTCTGTTGTTCCATGTCCAGTTCTAACTGTTGTCTTCTGACCTGTATACAGATTTCTCAGGAGGCAGGTCAGGTGGTCTGGTAGTCCCATCTCTTTAAGAATTTTCCAGTGTTTTTGAGTTTTAAAACAAGCTGCTTTTCTGGGTTAATCCACTGACCTTAATTTTGGGTACCATTTTCATTTTAGACACCCAAGATCTCCCCACAACTAAAGGAGTGGTTCCCAACAAGCGTGAAGAGTCCTTCAGACACTGTTCAGTGCTGGGAGCAGTGTCCATTGATGGTGGCAGCCATGCCTTAGTGGTTGTTAGTGATTTTCAATTTTTATTCTAATTGTTGACTACTTAACATGTCAACTTAGATTTGGCTAAGTGATATCAAATGTTTGGTGTCAATAATTTTTCTTTCTAAAGCAGTATTCCTGAGTTTTTTATTTTGATCACTTTGTGATGTTCTTTTAACCAACAAATCCAAAGAAGAGACTTTGAAAGGTCTGTATCACTGTTATGTCTGACACAGGGTTAGGAAAAAAAAAAAACAAACAAACCAGTGCTTGAAATCACTATTCTCACAGCTAGTGAACTAAAAATGAAAGCTTTTTTAAAACAAAAGTAAGCCCTTGCCAGTATCATTATGAAAACTGCCAGTTCTACTTTTCAAGAGTGAAAATGGATCAGGGTGTGTATTGACTCTCTGAAAAAAATACCATCTCTCACCAACCAACCTGGGGCCCCAAAGATGGGGAGACTTTTGAGTAAAATGTCACATAGTCCTGAGACTCAGGGGCAGAACTCGGAGACAGATGGTGAGAGAGCCATCATCTCAATATCCAGATCACTCTTCCATGCAAACAACATAAGAACATCTCCCCATGCAGCAGTTATTGATCATTCTATTTGTGCTGATATTTTATCACTGTGGAATCATGTATAAACTTGAAATGTATGCAAATATGCTTGACAGCGTTCCTAATAAAGGAATGCAACTTAAATCTGTGATGATATTTTTTATTATTAAGCTGATTGTTGGAGATCAAAAAAGTTCCATAATATACTATGTGGCTGAAGAAGTAAGGCATTTTTATATGTTTATAAATTGATAAAAGACTAAAACATTAAATAGACTAGTAGACCCTTCAATTTCACTTTTGGATTCTGTTTCACTGTTATGCTCACATATGAAAGCAATTATATATGTATAATTCAAATCATTACAGGTTTTTTGTGTAATAAAAAGTTTCAAATAAACAAAAATGTCTATTAATAGGAAACATTCTATGAAATATTTACATAAAATAATACAGTGCCTAAAGAAATGTCACTTTAGGTACTGGTATAGAAAAATCATGGCACCTCACTCTAGTACTCTTGCCTGTAAAATCCCATGGATGGATGAGCCTGGTAGGCTGCAGTCCATGGGGTCGCCAAGAGTTGGACACGACTGAGTGACTTCACTTTTACTTTTCACTCTCATGCAGTGGAGAAGGAAATGGCAACCCACTCCAGTGTTCTTGCCTGGAGAATCCCAGGAACAGGGGAGCCTGGTGGGCTGCTGTCTATGGGGTCGCACAGAGTCGGACACGACTGAAGTGACTTAGCAGCAGCAGCATAGAAAAATCTCAAATAATATTTTAAGTGAACAAAGCAAGTTGCTGAAGAGCATGTAGAGTATGCTGCTAGTTTGTTGAAATGAAGAAAACCTATACTTCTAACAGATATATGTGTGTTTGTGTATATATTTTGCTTTGCTCAGATGTTCAGTTGTGCCCGACTCTGAGATCCTGTGGCCTGTAGCCCACCAGGCTCCTCTGTAGACCAGACTATAACCCACCATTGAATTCTCCTGGTGGGGTTCCATTTTCTATTCCAGGAGATGTTCCTGACCCAGGGATTGAACCCAAGTCTGTCACATCTCCTGCACTGGCAGGTGGGTTCTTTAACAGTTAGTGCCAACTGGGAAGCCCTTGTGTTTATAAATACATATATGTGTGTTTTTATATATACATGTATATTTTATGTATACACATAATGAAGACATAAGAAACCATTAATAGTAGTTGCCTTTTGGTGTGGGGAACTAAACAGTCAGGAAACATGAGAAGGAGAAATACTTAATTTTATCCTTTTAAAATTGTGTACAAGCATTAGGGCTACTTATTACAAATAATTTTTAAAACAAAAATAAATCATCTATTAATTGCTATTGTATAAAGCCGTGAGCTAGAAATGATAAAATACAATTTCATATACTGTACTTTCTGGCTTCTTCTTCATCTTAGATATTACTATTCCCAAAGCTACAGAAAGTGGGGACTTCAGTCAAGCATTTAATATGTGGAAGGGTCTCCTAGGCTCTTCAATGTGAAAAAAAAAAAAAAAAAACCTTTCAATTTGATTTAGGGCCTCAAAATGCTAAACTTAATAATGAAGTCTCTGCTTTCCTTACAGAATTCTTGTGAGCATTACACTAAAATCTAAGGTGAAGCTTGGATGTTCAATACTTCTGGGGATTCTACGTCCTGTTCTTATTCTTTTGAAGAAAGTTGCCAACAGTTTTCAAACAGAGAGCTTGCTGTTTGTTAATATATTTTTGTGTATTAGTGTTTCATAAGTCTTACAATTAAAGATAGTCTAGACTTTACTTTTAAGTATATTGGGTTTAATTTCCCTTTTGACCAATATCTGTTGCAGTACTATCCATTCCTTTCTTCTTTGAATTACAAACGTGTTTAAAATACATGTAACTGGAAGAGGAAAATTTTTATCTATCTCCTTTACCCGGCTAAGAGAAGAGGCTATGTTTAAAAAAAAAAAAAAGATGTCTTAGCTAAGAGCTTAATAAAATCAGTTAATGCGTTTAAAATTTATTACATTTTCCAGCATCTGTCTTCTGTTTCACTATTTGTTTTCACGGTATTAAAGGTACATATTGCCCAGTCAGTTTCCACTATGGCATAGTCTTCCAGAAATAGTTTTGCTAAATAGGTACATGAAGGCTTAGGTGTGGGTGTACACATCATGATAGAGTGTTCCTGGGCACCCATCATGAATTCTGCCTGACAAATACACCAAATCATAAAAAGAGATGGATGTGAATCAAAATGAGTTTTGTGGGTAAGAATGGAATTGTTGAAGAGTCTCCTCACAGTGAAGGTTTGAAGAAGGTAAACCGATAGGAATTGGAGTGAGTGAAAGGACTTACTTTGTAGGAGATCATTTGCAAATAAACTGTAAAAAGTGATATTAGCAGCCAATATTGAATATGTTAATAAATATTGAAATTTTCTTTATTTTCAACCATTTGGAAAATTCAAATATAACCCTGGCAATAAAGGCAGATCCAGGTGATAAAATAGGCTTTGTACTTTGATATTAGATACAGATTTGGCATTTCATTATTCATTTATTTTGAAGTAAACAGAAGACTTACAAGGAGAAAACCACTACAAGAGATAGAGATTGGATAAGTACTGCATAAAGCAGATACATATGGGCTTCCCTGGTAACTTAGATGGTTAAGAATCTGCTGGCAATTCAGGAGACCAGGGTTCGATCCCCAGGTCAGGAAGATCCCTTGGAGAAGGAAATGGTTACCCACGCCAGTATTCTTGCCCAGAGAATTCTACAGACAGAGGAGCTTAGTGGGCTACATAGTCCATGGAGTTTCAAAGAGTCAGAAATGACTGAGTAACAAACATACACTATAAATTCATATAATTTAATTAAACATAGATTGTGACTGAACTATCTAGATATTTTGGGAAAAATAATATTTGCTTTCTTTTAGTAGGGACTTTTCATTCCTAGTTCTTCAATTACTTTATTTTGAAACCCTTTTCCCTAACAGTCTACACCTTTTGTATATTACTGCTAAATAGATGCATACATTTCCCCTTAAATACGTCTTAATTACAACAAATCAAATGACCACAGGGGCATTTACAAAGGAAAAAATTTGTATACTTTATAGGTTGAACCTAAGATTAGAGACAAATATATGATTATTTTGACTGCTTTGCTAATTATATCTCTTCACAGAAAAATAAGTGAAGAATTAAAGAAACCATGTAGACATATACTATACCAAATGACACTTTCATCTCAAATTGCTGTGTTTTTTTTAAGATAAAAATCTTTTCATTTGATTCAGTTGGATTCATCAAAATAATTGATTAAATTATTTAGCTTGAGCTGAGGAGATAAAATAATTAGAAGCACACTAATACAGTGCAATCACAATAGTGTGATCACTCACCTAGAGTCACACATCCTGGAATGTGAAGTCAATTGCCTTAGGAAGCTTCACTATGAACAAAGCTAGGGGAAATGGTGGAATTCCAGTGGAGCTATTTCAAATCCTAAAAGATGATGCTGTGAATGTGCTACACTGAATATGCCAGAAATTTGGAAGACTCAGCAGTGGCCACAGAACTAGAAAAGGTCAATTTTCATTTCAATTTCAAAGAAATGTAATGCCAAAGAATGCTCACACTGCAGCACAGTGGCACTTATCTCTCATGCTAGTAAAACTATGCTCAAAATTTTCCAAGCCAGGCTTCAACAATATATAAACTGTGAACTTCCAGGTGTTCAAACTGGTTTTAGAAAAGGCAGAGGAACCAGAAATCAAATTGCCAACATCTGTTGGATCATCAAAAAAACAAGAGAGTTCCAGAAAAAAAAAAATCTACTTCTGCTTTATCGACTATGCCAAAGCCTTTGACTGTGTGGATCACAACAAACAGTGGAAAATTCTTCAAGAGATGGGAACACCAGACCACCTGACCTGTCTCCTGAGAAATCTGTATCCAGGTCAGGAAGCAACAGTTAGAACTGAACATGGAACAACAGACCGGTTCCAAATAGCAAAAGGAGTACGTCAAGGTTGTATACTGTCTCCCTGCTTATTTAAATTATATGCAGAGAACATCATGAAAAATGTTGGACTGGTTGGAGTACAAATGAATCAAGACTGCTGGGAGAAATATCAATAACCTCAGATACGCAGATGACACCATCTTTATAGCAGAAAGTGAAGAAGAACTAAAGACGCTCTTGATGAAAGTGAAAGAGAAGAGTGAAAAAGTTGGCTTGAAATTCAACACTCAGAAAACTAAGATCATGGCATCTGGTCCCATCACTTCATGGCAAACAGATGGGAAACAGTGGAACCAGTGACATAATTTATTTTGGGAGGCTCCAAAATCACTGCAGATGCCTACTGCAGCCATGAAATTAAAAGATGGTTGCTCCTTGAAAAGAAAGTTATGACCAAGCTAGACAGCATATTAAAAAGCAGAGACATTACTTTGCCCATAATGGTCTGTCTAGCTGAGGGCTGAAGAATTGATGGTTTTAAACTGTGGTACTGGAGAAGACTCTTGAGAGTCCCTCGGACTGCAAGGAGATCCAACCAGCACATCCTAAAGGAAATCAGTCCTGAATGCTCATTGGAAGGACTGATGTGAAGCTGAAATTCCAATACTTTTGATATTTGATGCAAAGTTTGGGCTCATTAGAGAAGATGCTGATGTTTGGAAAGATTGAGGGCAGGAGGAAACAGGGACAACAGGATGAGATGGTTGGGTGGCATCACCAACTCAATCGACATGAGTCTGAGCAAGCTCCAGGAGTTAGTGATGCACAGGGAAGCCTGGCATGCTGCAGTCCATAGGGTTGCAAAGAGTCGGACATGATTGAGCGACTGAACTGAAATGAATTGAATCTGTCCTTTTTGCAATAAAATTGCCAGTTTGATGAGGGGAGAAAATGCAGTTGTTTGTGATAAATTCATTTATGGAAATAACATTTTTAAATATTGGAACTATTTCCATTGACGTGATTTTGTTGGATAAAGGAAGTCTGTTTTGTTTTTTTTTTTTAACAATTGTGTCTGCACAGATAAACTTGAAAAGTAAATTTTCTAACTTCTTTTCCAGTCTTCCAAATGAATTTTTTGAGTTTTGGATCCATTTGTTTTTTAAAGGCTAATTTTCAAAAAGGGGTCAAGTTATAATTCTTATACAGATAACAAAATTAATCCTTGTTTAAGATTTTAGCACATTAATAAGGAAACAGGTGAGATGTTATAGCCAGATGAAAGAAGAATCCAAAAAGCAAACACAGTAATAGATCAGGAATACTGAAATGAAACTGCAAATGGATGCGAAGTGTCTTCCCATGTTCTTTCCATGGCAAGAGGGGAAACGAGAGGATTGCCCAACACTAGACAGAATACATCTGCACATCTAGAGACCAGAATTGTTTTCCATTGCTATCAGGAATGATACCAATGGAAATGAATACATTAAGAAATTACAAAATAATTCCCATGAATCAGAATCAAATAACTTGTAAGAGTGTGTTATGGACAGTGCATAGCTTTCCAATGAAGTAGAAACTTTTCCTCACATTTTAAGTGACAATTAAGAAATAACTTTGGAAATAGTTTGCAATTGAATATCAGGGTAGATAGAAATACATCACATAGATTTCATCAATCACTTTCAAATGAATGATGATGGGATTGGAAAATATGTACCATGATTTAGTAGGCTCAATTGATATTGAAGTTCTTTTATTGTAAGTACATTTCTTCCATGGAGGAGAGCATAGCAAACCACTCCAGTATTCTTCCCTAGAAAATTCCATGGACAAAGGAGCCTGGTGGGCTACAGTTCATGGGTTGCAGAGTTGGACATGAATGAAACTTATCAAGAAAAATGTGATGACAGCTGTTAAAGGGATTCAATGCAATAAACTTAGTTCTTAAACTTCAAATTTCTGTATTACAAAATCTCAAACGAAATTAAAAAGAAAAATAACCATATATATATTTTTGTAAGAACAAATTGCTTGAAAGGAAAGTATTATTAAATCATGTATAATACAATGTTTATTTCGTTTTTATTTTCATTATAAAATGTAAAAAAAATAAAACTTTGACTAAACTGATCCAATCACTTCAAACTTAAAAGAAAAAAAAAAAATCTGTAGAGTTCCCTGCTTTCTGCCACTAGCCTGCTTCCGTCTTACCCCATCCTCTCTTCTTTGGCTCCCACTTCTGTTAAGTTTGCCTTCTCTCAAAATCTTCCACAACTGCCCCCAAGGTCTCTGAGGAACACTCTTTTCTATAAACAAGAGACTCTCTTTGTTCAGCAATGAGCATATACCATGTTGCACCATCCATGCGTCAATCAACTGTATACTACCCCTCAATTAAATTGCTGTTTACTAGGAAGCCATGAATGGATTATGTAACTCACTATATTATTGAAATTAAGCTTAGTTCCTTGACTAACGGGAAGGTTTTAAATGTTGGTGATAATGTTTCATGCAAAGTCTAGTTTTATTTATTTAATTAATTGAGGAAACATGTAGCCCTTTTACTAGGCCTGATGAAATTGGTTATAGGAAAGAAGACTTCTTTTAAATTCATATTTTCTTTAAAAATGTCAGGCAATATTTTTCAGACAGGAGCTAATGTTCTGTATTATCTTATTTGTGTTCACTACAAATTCATAGTCTGTTTTATCAACCTGATAGATTCGAAACTCAATTATTAACTGTCTGAAAGTAGATTAATTTCTATAAATAAACTGACAATTCAATTCTGAACTGTGTTAAATAAAAATGATAATGACAGTTAATAATTTACACATGAAAACAATTACTGACTTCAGGGCTAAGCTATGGGAGAACCTATAAGAAAAGTTCCTAGACAAATGAGTTTTGTATGATTGTTGTAAGGACTACATTGTTGTAAGACTTTGTTTTACGACATTGTCGTAAGACAACATTGCTGTCTTACAATCATTGTTGTAAGACAAATGATTGTTGTAAGGTAGGTGATATTCAGTTTTCTTTATGCCCTGATGAGTTATCTTTCTTGTCATTTCTTTGTATATTCAACTTCTCTTCTGTGCATAAAACAGGTCAGCGATTTAAAGATCACTTTCCCTTCTGAACAATACTTAAAAAACTAACATATTTTACATGCCCCATCTATATTAATTCTATTCAATTCCATTCTTTGCATTTTCCTAAAACACTAGACAAAATATCTGTCATCTCTTAGTGATTAAATGCAAATCACCTCTCTTCTGAGTTTTTATAAGAGCAAGATCATTCTTTCCTGCTTTACTTACTGATAGAATCACATTTCCAAAATCAAAATTCCTGAATCCCTTAATTGACTTGATCACAAGTTTTATGAATCGAAGAAACGTTTGCTGCCAAAAGATAGAATCTTATTTTTAAAATCACAGCAAAAGGAACAAAGGCTCTCAGAATTTCAGAGGTTCTCTTATGTCACCTGTGGACATAAGATAGGTATCTTTAGATTTGGGGATTCCTCTGGCTCCTACCACTATGGTCTAACAAAGAGAAAGAAGTGGTGGAGACGATGCTCAGTTCAGTTCAGTCGCTCAGTCGCATCTGACTCTTTGCAACCCCATGGACTGCAGCATGCCAGGCTTCCCTGTACAGCACTATCTCCTGAAGTTTGCTCACACTCATGTCTATCAAGTCAGTGATGCCATCCAACCAACTCATCCCCTGTCATCTCCTTCTCCTGCCTTCAGTCTTGCACAGCATCAGGATCTTTTCAAAAAAGTCAGTTCTTCCTAATAGGTGGCCAAAGTATTGGAGTTTCAGCTTCAACATCAGTCCTTCCAATGAATATTCAAGACTGATTTCCTTTAGGAGATGATGTTAGAAAACTAAAACATAATTGGAGAAAATCTAGAAAATCTATACTTACTTGGGAAAGAAGAGGAAGACTGAAATTCAAGATAAGTTAAGCTTTATAAATCACTTAACTTAAAATTTTAATTTTGGGATCATAACAATCTAATTCATAGTAAACAAAGACCTGATCCAGTGAGCTAAGAAACTGGGCAGCATAAACAAGGTTTGGGTATATTTACAGTGGATTGGAACCTAGCTTACATTAGTTTGTTGAGAATACATGAGTTAAGCTTCACTTTGTTTACCATGAAATTAATGTCCTTCTCCATAACTTGCAAGGGATGATGAAGTAGATTTACAAATTTGGATTCCTTAAAAATGCATGAAGTCCCACAAGAGTTTTTTGTTTTTTAATGAAAGAGTGAATTTGGTAAGACAGAAACATATGTAACCTCTTGATGTTAAATCATTAATGAACTTTTAAAAAATATCTAACTTGACCACAGTAGCTTAAGCTCTGAAATTATCTGGTTCATTAAAAAAATTAAGCCTTTTTAATGAGGAGCCTAATACTACCCAGATACTCTTTTCTGTGTGTAGTCATTCATCTGACATAATTAAGAACAAAAAGAACTTCTTTGATTAATGACCTCTGCTAATCATTTCAGTAGAACACATGAAGACATTTTGAAAATTTTTATTTCACTAACACATTAAGCTTATGTTAATCATAAATGTCACTCACATACAAATTATGTATAAATATTCAGGGTGATCTATATTTTATCAATTGTAACAGAAAACTTGTCAGTCACTGTGGGTTTAAACAAGCAATTAGGACATGAGTTACTAAACATTTTAAACAAACAGACTGCATCAAACCCAAATTAAGACTGCTCAAAGAAATTTCATAGCATCTTAATTACACAGATGCCTGAACTGCCAAGAATTTCTACATTCATAAAAGATAAATATATTAATTTTAAAAATGTTATAATCCTTTCAACCCTAGCCTCTTCAGAATCACTTTTGAAAGCTCTTATCATAACCTGAATCTTTGTTGTCATCCCTTTTCCGATGGTTATAACTTCTGGGGAATTCACGTAAATAAGAAAAACCCAAGGGGGATCAACTTCTAAACTAAAAGGTATAAAACAGGATTCTTCAGACCTTCCAATTAAACCAAAGTTGTTTCTCTCAGCTGAACATGTAGGACTCAAGGGAGACTGGCTTTGTTGAATGGTAGCATTGTATGAGAATCTCACAATTTGAGGTTTTATTTCTTCACAGCATCCTTAAAAAAAAAAAAAAGGTTAATTCAAGACACAAACTTCTTGCAATTCCTTGATAACCCTTATTAAAAAAAAAAAAGCAACAACTAATCTCCTAAGAAAATACAGCCAAGGATGATGACTCAGTTTGAGAAATAGTTAATTGTGGCCATTCCTCTAATAGCTGGAATTATCTTATAATTTGTTACTCAAAATGGGACATTTTTGAGAAACTGCAAACAAAAATGTGAGAACTCACTGCAGTGTAAACATTTTCATTAATGGTAGGATGAAATCACAAAAACATGGAGAACCAAATGAAAAAATCATAATAAGAAATAATAATGACAGGAGGGAAGGGAATCTAGGACTAGGATGGGAAGCTGAAATACTGGCTTATTGCTTTAATAATATCATGATGATAAAAAGCTAGCAAAAAAAAGCAAGTGGTAGTCATGACCATGTATTGTGTGCAATTTCCTCCATTGCATTAATAATCCTATAATTTATCATGCATATATTTTCAACTCATAGTTTTCTGACTTCATCTTCAAAACCACACTATAGGATAGGTAGTAATATCCTTATTTCAGAACCTACAGAGTTAAGTAAATTTTCCAGTACACAGGCATCACTTGGAGATTCGGAGGGTTCAGTTCCAGCCCATAGTAGAGCAAACATTGCAATAAAGCAAGTTACACAGAATATTAGGTTTTTCAGTGCATGTAAGTTCAGTTCAGTTGCTCAGTTTGTGACTCCATGGACTGCAGAATGCCAGGACTCTCTGTCCACCACCAACTCCTGGAGTTTACTCAAACTCGTGTCCATGGAGTCAGCAAAGCTATACAACTATCTCATCCTCTGTTGTCCCCTTGTCTTCCCGCCTTCAATATTTCCCATCATCAGGGTCTTTTGAAATGAGTCAGTACTTTGTATCACGTGGTCAAAGTATTGGAACTTCAGCTTCAACATCAGTCCTTTCAATGAATAATCAGGATTGATTTCCTTCAGGATGGATTGATTGGATCTCCTTGCAGTCTAAGGGACTCTCAAGAATCTTCTCCAACACCACAGTTCAAAAGCATCAATTCTTTGGCACTGAGTTTTCTTTATAGTCCAACTGTCACACCTGTACATGACCACTGGAAAAACCATAGCCTTGACTCAGTTCAGTTCAGTTCAGTCACTCAGTCGTGTCCAACTCTTTTCGACCCCATGAATCGCAGCATGCCAGGCTTCCCTGTTCATCACCATCTCCAGGAGTTCACTCAAACTCATGTTCATCGAGTCCATGATGCCATCCAGCCATCTCATCCTCGGTCGTCCCCTTCTCCTCCTGCCCCCAATCCCTCCCAGCATCAGAGTCTTTTCCAATGAGTCAACACTTCGCATGAGGTGGCCAAAGTACTGGAGTTTCAGCTTCAGCATCATTCCTTCGAAAGAAATCCCAGGGCTGATCTTCAGAATGGACTGGTTGGATCTCCTTGCAGTCCAAGGGATTCTCAAGAGTCTTCTCCAACACCACACTTCAAAAGCATCAATTCTTCGGCACTCAGCCTTCTTCACAGTCCAAGTCTCACATCCATACATGATCACTGGAAAACCATAGCCTTGACTAGACGGACCTTAGTTGGCAAAGTAATGTCTCTGCTTTTGAATATACTATCTAGGTTGGTCATAACTTTTCTTCCAAAGGAGTAAGCGTCCTTTAATTTCCTGGCTGCAATCACCATCTGCAGTGATTTTGGAGCCCAGAAAAATAAAGTCTGACACTGTTTCCACTGTTTCCCCATCTATTTGCCATGAAGTGATGGGACCAGATGCCATGACCTTCATTTTCTGAATGTTGAGCTTTAAGCCAACTTTTTCGCTCTGCTCTTTCACTTTCATCAAGAGGCTTTTTAGTTCCTTTTCACTTTCTGCCATAAGGGTGGTGTCATCTGCATATCTGAGGTTACTGATATTTCTCCCAGCAATCTTGATTCCAGCTTGTGTTTCTTCCAGCCCAGCATTTCTCATGATGTACTCTGCATAGAAGTTAAATAAGCAGGGTGACAATATACAGCCTTGACATACTTCTTTTCCTGTTTGGAACCAGTCTGTTGTTCCATGTCCAGTTCTAACTGTTGCGTCCTGACCTGCATTCAGATTTCTCAAGAGGCAGAATAGGTGATATGGTATTCCCATCTCTTGAAGAATTTTCCATAGTTTATTGTGATCCACACAGTCAAAGGCTTTGGCATAGTCAAGAAAGCAGGAATAGATGTTTTTCTGGAACTTTCTTGTTTTTTCCATGATCCAGCGGATGTTGGCAATTTGATCTCTGGTTCCTCTGCCTTTTCTAAAACCAGTTTTAACATCAGGGAATTCATAGTTCACCTATTGCTGAAGCCTGGCTTGGAGAATTTTGAGCATATCTTTAATAGCATGTGAGATGAGTGCAATTGTGTGGTAGTTTGAGCATTCTTTTGCATTGCCTTTCTTTGGAATTGGAATGAAAACTGACCTTTTCCAGTCCTGTGACCACTGCTGAGTTTTCCAAATGTGCTGCCATATTGAGTGCAGCACTTTGACAGCATCATCTTTCAGGATTTGAAACAGCTCAACTGGAATTCCATCACCTCCACTAGCTTTGTTCATAGTAATGCTTTCTAAGGCCCACTTGACTTCACATTCCAGGATGTCTGGCTCTAGATGAGTGATCACATCATCATGATTATCTGGGTCGTGAAGATCTTTTTTGTACAGTTCCTCTGCGTATTCTTGCCACCCCTTCTTAATATCTTCTGCTTCTGTTAGGTCCATACCATTTTGTCCTTTATCGAGCCCATCTTTGCATGAAATGTTTCCTTGGTATCTCTAATTTTCTTGAAGAGATCTCTAGTCTTTCCCACCAGATACATCTAAAGTTATGTTTAAACTCTACTGCAGTCGTACTGTACTATGGTTAATAACATTTCCCCTTAAAAACAGTGTATATACTTTAGTTGAAAATATTTTATTCTCAAAAATGGTAACCATAATCTGAGCCTTCAGTAAATTGTCATATTTTGCTGATGAAGTATTTTGCTGTGATATCAATGGCTGCTGACTGGTCAGGATGGTGTTGCTGAAGGCTGAGGTGACTGTGGCATTTTCTTAAAACAAGACAACAAAGAACTTTGCCACATTAATTGATTTTTTCTTTCATGAATAATTTCTTTGTAGCATTCAATGCTGTTTGATACCATAAAATGTCTTTGAAAATTAGTGTCAATCCTCTCAAATCCCACCTCGTTTTATCAACCAAATTTATGTAATATTCTAAATACTTTGGTGTCATTTCAATAATGTCAATAGAAAGATTACAGGAACAGATAGGAATAGATTATGTCCCAAGAAACCACTTTCTTTAATCATTCATAAAAAGCAACTCCTCATTCACTAAAGATCCCTCATGAGATTGTAGCGATTCAATCACATCTTTGGGCTCCACTTCTAATTCTAGTTTTATAGCTATTTCTACCACAACTGCAATTACTTTCTCTACTAACATCTTGAATGCCTTGAAGTCATTAAAGAAAGTTGGAATCAACTTCTTCCAAACACTTGTTAATGTTGATATTTTCACCTCTTCCTATAAATCACAAGTGTTCTTAATGGCATCTAGATGATGAATCTTTTCCAGAAGGTTTTCAATCTGCTTTGCTCAGATACATCAAAGGCATTGATATCTATGGCAGCTATGTCCTTATGAAATTCATTTCTGAAATAGTAAGACTTGAAAGTCAAAATTACTCATGATCCAAAGGTTGCAGATAGATGGTGTGTTGGTAGGCATGAAAACATTCATCTTGCACATCTCCTTCAGAGCTCTGGGGTAGACAGCTGCATTGTCAATGATCAGTAATACTTTGAAGTGATTCTTTTCTTCTAAGCAATAGGTCTCAACAGTGGACTGAAAATATTTGATTAACCATGTTGTAAGTAGATGTGCTGTCATTCAGACTTTTTTGTTCCATTTAGAGAGCATATGCTAAGTAGATTTACCATAATTCATAAGGGCTCTAGTTTGTTTGTTTGTTTGTTTGTGTTTGGACTGATAAATGAACACTGGCTTTAACTTAGAGTCGCCAGCTGCATTAGCCTTTAACAAGGGAGTCAGTCTGTCCTTTGAAACTTTCAAGCCACACATGGACTTCTGTCTAGCTATGAAAGTATTAGTTGGCATCTTATCCCAATAAAATGCTGTTTTGTATACACTGTAAATCTGTCTTTCAGTGTAGCCATTTTCACTGTTTTAGGGAGCTCTTTTGGATAATTTGCTGCACCTTCTACAGCAGCACTTGCTGCTTCATATTGGACTTTTATATTATGAAAGACCTTCTTTCCTTAAATCTCATGAACCAACCGCTGCTAGCTTCAAACTTTTCTTCTGCAGCTTTCTCACCTCTCTCAGCCTTCAAAGAAATGAGAGGTAGGGTTTTGTTCTGGATTCAACTTTGGTTTCAGAGAATATTGTGCCTGGGTTCATCTTATATCCAGACCACTTAAACTTTCTCCATATAAGCATTAAGGCTTGTTTGTTTATTTTTCATGTGTTCACTAAAGTATCACTTTAAATTTTTTCCTTCAGGAATTTTTCTTTTTTTTATTCACAACTTGGCTAACTGTTTAACATGACAACTCTAGTTTTGCCTTATCTTAGCTATTGACATGCCTTCCTCATTAAGATGACTTATTTCTATCTTTTGATTTAAAGTGAGAAGCATAGGACTCTTTCTCTCAAACAATTAGAGGCCATTGTAAGGTTATTAATTTGCCTAATTTAACTATTGTTATGCCTCAGGGAATAGAGAGGCCTGAGAAGACAGAAAGAGACAAGGAAATGGCCTGTCAGTGAAGCTGTCAGAAAACACACAAAACAACTTTCAATTAAGTTCACAGTCCTATATGTTTCATGGACCACACCCCCACCCATTTTACAACAGTAACATCAAAGATCACTAACAGCAATTCACCTAAAATGTAATAATAATGAAAAATTTAAAATGTTCTGAGAATTAACAGAATATGAAAAAGATACAAAATAAAAAAGTGTTGGGAAATGACATAAATAGAATTGTTTGATGTAGGGTTGCCACAAACCTTCAATTTATATATTTATATATATAAAATGCAGTATCTGTGGAACACAATGAAGTGAGGCACAATACAATTTGATGTGGCTGTAATATGTAGATGCTCATCCAACCTCGGAGTCTATGTCAGTATTCTTCGTCTATTTTCTAATCCTATTGGTATCTTTATTAAATCCCAGGTAAAAGATTTCCTCTAGATATTGACAAGGGGAGGCACAGAAACAAGGTAGATGCACCCTTCATTGCCACCACTTGACCAGCTAATGACCTAACCAAGCAAATGGTACACAACCACAGAAAATGTACACACAAGCATACACTTGGAAACTATTTAATAAGCCAGAAGTATGGCATCCCACTCCAGTACTCATGCCTGAAAAATCCCATGGATGGAGGAGTCTGGTAGGCTGCAGTCCATGGGGTCGCTAAGAGCCGGGCATGACTGAGTGACTTCTCTTCCACTTTTCACTTGCATGCATTGGAGAAGGAAATGGCAACCCACTCCAGTGTTCTTGCCTGGAGAATCTCAGGGACGGGGGAGCCTGGTGAGTTGCCATCTATGGGGTCACACAGAGTCGGACACGACTGAAGCGACTTAGCAGCAGCAGCATGCCACCCAGCAAACTA
This sequence comes from Ovis aries, assembly GCF_016772045.2. Lineage (NCBI taxonomy): Eukaryota > Metazoa > Chordata > Mammalia > Artiodactyla > Bovidae > Ovis > Ovis aries. The sequence goes on from NC_056057.1 coordinate 18,916,699, forward strand.
AGGAAGGAATACTCAACATGTCAGAAAACATTAAATGAATACTTTACAGAAGTCTGAACAAAGGGAAAAGACTTAAGAATGCTGCTGCTGCTGCTGCTGCTGCTAAGTTGCATCAATCATGTCCGACTCTGTGAGACCCCATAGATGGCAGCCCAACAGGGTCCTCTGTCCCTGGGATTCTCCAGGCAAGAATACTGAAGTGGATTGCCATTTCCTTCTCCAAAGAATGCTGAAAAAGTACTACAGAGAAAAAGATCATTGATGTCTTTTGAAATGGCATATAACCAGAATTAAAGAAATGAGAAAAAACACTTTGGCAACATTTCTTAGAATTTGTCCAAAAAAAAAAAAGAAATCAAAATCAAGAAATTGATAACTCAGGCTATTTTTTTCTCCCTACTATGCCCCCACCATTGCTGGTTATGATCAGATCCTCAAAGAATTCTTTTAAAATCACTGTCTCATTTTTTTTTAAATTAATAGGTAGGGGTAATTTAATTATCACAGGGTTGTTTTAAAAACCATATTAAGTGCAATAAAGCTTAAAATATAGCAGACACTTTCCTTCTCTGGTGGCTTAGTGATAAAGAATTAGCCTGCACTGCAGGAGACATAGGTTCAATCCCTGAGTCGGAAAGATCCTCTGAAGAAGGGAATGGCTATTGACTCCAGTATTCTTGCCTGGAAAATCCCATGGATAGAGAAGCCTGACAGGCTACATACAGTTCATGGGGTCTCAAAGAGTTTGAAACAATTTAGTGCCTAAATCGCTACCACCAGCAATAATAATTCATCAAATCGGAATTCAAAACTGAAAGGGATACATATTGGAAATGTGAGTGATTGCCCACAAATCAGTTCATCCAAAGAGGATCTCACTTGTCAAAGTTCTAGAAGAGGCGCCCTCAACAGTTACCCTACTTCATGCTCAGCCAAAGTTAACCAGATAACCTTAGTCGAGTTTATTAAATTACTTTTTCAAAATTTGAAAAGGGTCTGAAAATGAATCAGTTAGCTGTGAGACTTGGACGTGAAACACTGCTTAGTGTTGAGGCCACAGCCTATCACTTCAGGTTGGCTGTGATGAAGTTTCTACAAACAGTTAAGAGAGAAGGAGAAGCTTAAAAGTGTAAGGAAAAAGAAAAGAGCAGGGAGAATACAGTAGCAGGGAGGTTCAGTTCAGTTCAGTTCAGTCTCTCAGGGGTGTTCGACTCTTTGTGACCCCATGAATCGCAGCACGCCAGGCCTCCCTGTCCATCACCATCTCCCGGAGATCACTCAGACTCACGTGCATCGAGTCAGTGATGCCATCAAGCCATCTCATCCTCTGTCGTCCCTTTCTCCTCCTGCCCTCAATCCTTCCTGGCATCAGAGTCTTTTCCAGTGAGCCAACTCTTCACATGAGGTGGCCAAAGTACTGGAGTTTCAGCTTCAGCATCATTCCTCCAAAAAAATCCCAGGGCTGATCACCTTCAGAATGGACTGGTTAGATCTCCTTGCAGGCTAAGGGACTCTCAAGAGTCTTCTCCAATACCACAGTTCAAAAGCATCAATTTTTTGGTGCTCAGCTTTATTCACAGTCCAACTCTCACATTCATACATGACCATTGGAAAAACCATAGCATTAACTAGGTGGACTTTTGTTGGCAAAGTAATGTCTCTGCTTTTTAATATGCTATCTAGGTTGGTCATAACTTTTTTTCCAAGGAGTAAGTGTCTTTTAATTTCATGGCTGCAATCACCATTTGCAGTGATTTGGAGCCCCCCAAAATAAAGTCTGACACTGTTTCCACTCTTTCCCCATCTATTTCCCATGATGTGATGGGACTGGATGCCATGATCTTTGTTTTCTGAATGTTGAGCTTTAAGCCAACTTTTTCACTCTCCTCTTTCACTTTCATCAAGAGGCTTTTTAGTTTCTCTTCCGTTTCTGCCATAAGGGTAGTGTCATCTGTGTATCTGAGGTTATTGATATTTCTCCTGGCAATCTTGATTTCAGCTTGTGCTTCTTCCAGTCCAGGGTTTCTCATGATGTACTCTGCATAGAAGTTAAATAAGCAGGGTGACAATATACACCCTTGACATACTTCTTTTCCTGTTTGGAACCAGTCTGTTGTTCCATGTCCAGTTCTAACTGTTGATTCCTGACCTGCATTCAGATTTCTCAAGAGGCAGGTCAGGTGGTCTGGTATTCCCATCTCTTTCAGAATTTTCCACAGTTTATTGTGATCCACACAGTCAAAGGCTTTGGCATAGTCAAGAAAGCAGAAATACATGTTTTTCTGGAACTCCTTTGCTTTTTCCACGATCCAGCAGATGTTGGCAATTTGATCTCTAGTTCCTCTGCCTTTTCTAAAACCAGCTTGAACATCTGAAAGTTCACAGTTCATGCACTGCTGAAGCCTGGCTTGGAGAATTTTGAGCATAATTTACTAGCATGAGTGAGATGTGTGGTAGTTTGAGCATTCTTTGGTTTTGCTTTTCTTTGGGATTGGAATGAAAACTGACCTTTTCCAGTCCTGTGGCCACTGCTGAGTATTCCAAACTTGCTGGCATCTTGAGTGCAGCACTTTCACAGCATCATCTTTCAGGATTTGAAACAGCTCAACTGGAATTCCATCACCTCCACTAGCTTTGTTTGTAGTGATGCTTTCTAAGGCCCACTTGACTTCACATTCCAGGATGTCTAGCTCTAGATGAGTGATCACACCATCATGATTATCTTGGTCATGAAGATCTATTTTGTAGAGTTCTTCTGTGTATTCTTGCCACCTATTTTTAATATCTTCCGCTTGTATTAGATCCATATCATTTCTGTCCTTTATTGAGCCCATCTTTGCATGAAATGTTCCCTTGATTTCTTTAATTTTCTTGAAGAGATCTCTAGTCTTTCCGATTCTGTTTTTTTCCTCTATTTCTTTGCACTGATCGCTGAGGAAGGCTTTCTTATCTCTTCTTGCTATTCTTTGGAACTCTGTATTTAGATGCTTATATATTTCCCTTTTTCCTTTGCTTTTAGCTTCTCTTCTTTTCACAGCTATTTGTAAGGCCTCCTCAGACAGCCATTTTGCTTTTTTGCATTTTTTTTTCCATGGGGATGGTCTTGATACCTGTCTCCTATATAATGCCAGCAGGGAGGTTAGATGGCAGGAAATGAGGGAGGCATAGAAAGAGTGTGAGAGAGGGAGAGAGAGACAGATTGAGGGGGAGAGAACCATTTGCTATGAAGGCTAGCTACATTTCCTTTATTTGGATTTCTTTAAGACTCCCCTAAATTTACATAATAATACCCTTCCTCTTTTTACTGAGTTTCTCTCAGTGGGTTTCAGCACTTTGCAACCAAATTATCCTTGACTAAGGCAGGTTAGGACCTTAAAATTAAATAAAACTATTTAGACTAACAATAAGGTTCCAGCTGCTACTCTTCTTATTCTTTACTAAGAATTGAGCAGTTTTGTTACCTCTGCTAGATAAATGGTTTGTGAGTGTGTCCAAGCCTTGATATATAGGGTAAGAAACAGAGTTACTCACTCAGCAGTGAATAGAATCATTTCAACTTGGAAAAGAAAAGGGCTAGTAAATGAGAAATCGATCCTGAGCTGCTGTGCATGTAACTCAAATGCCTGAGCGGTCTTTAATTACAAAGGAGGACACCAATGACCACATTTTAAATCCGGACTCACAAGATTTAAAGCAGGAGGGAGGAGGTAGTCTGATCAGTCAGACATGGGACCTTTGTGAGGACCTTGTGTTTAAGCTGTAACTTAGAAAATTAAAGTTTGTCTTGTTTGCTTTGGTTTTAGATGAGTGAAAATAGTACACAACATGATCACTAATGATTTTACTATGTAATGCAGAACAGAGATACTAGTTATATAACTATATTGATTTATGACAAATCTTACCATTGCTGAAAGGTTACATGTGAAAATATCCAAATATCAGCTTATTTCCAACTGTTGCCACTAAGCTTTGAATTTCCACCATAGACTCACTTATATTTTGTACCCCTTAAGCTATTTTGTAATTCCATTATACTATTTTTTACTTGCACACCCTATGAAACTATTTCTTCTCTCAAAGACCCAGCCTTAATAATCTTAGAAATTTATGTCAAATTCAACTGGTATATCAATTGTTTAAAACATTACACTTCGTGAGCAAGATTATTTTAGTTGTCATACAAATTAAATCATTGCATAATTCAGAGCATGCAATTTAGACAGTTTAGAAGAAAATGGTTGCAGTTTCTGAGTCTAGTGAACACATGACTACTGTCCATTATGGCACTTTAACAGAGTTTTCACCACTATTGTCAGGAAAGGAAAGCCTTGGATGACCTAACTCTGTTCCCAGTCATGACTAATACATGGCTAACCAAGAATTGTCTCCTGATCTAAGCAGTGTCATTGGATTTCCCCTCTTGAAATTTGGATTTAGAAGGCAGATGCCACTTTATCAGTACTGATCTAGAAGTTTACAGAGAAGGATAGCTTTTAGAAAAAAAGAGAATAAAAATTTAAAGTAGCTTTTTTGTGTGTGTGTGGGAGAAAAATAAAATAAACACAATAAATCTTAAAGCCCCAGAAAATAAGAGATAGTAACATTAATTTTCATTTATTCAGTTCCTGATTCCAGTCTCTACCAAGGACAAGTATAATTCCTGAATTTCTAAACTTTGTGAGATTCCTGGAACATTTTCTTATTTAAACCTAATGCAAATAAGATTCTATTTTTGTTTTTCCCATCAAAGTAGTTCACATTATGTTAGCCAGGAACTATGAATCTGATGTTTTTGCTCTTCCAGTTGTCGGCTGGTATCTTCAACAGGACTAAATTATGGTAGTAACCATATACACATTGATTAATTGATATTTGCTTTTCCAATGTGTATCTTTTCAAAATTTAATTTAAAATCACTTTTCCAGAAAAAGAAAAGAAAAACTGAGAGACTATATTATCAAATAAAGTAGAATTACTCCTTTCCTTTAGTTTGTTTGTACCTTCACAAAGCACTGATATCAACAGTTGCACTGACTTTTACATTCCTCAAAGGCAAAGCAGAGTGCCCTGTGTACACTCTCTCATAGAAAAGATACTGTTTGAATACTTGTTTGATTTAAAGGCCAAAGGAGAAGAGTAATTGGATCTATCTAGGATAATAATACAACAACACAAAAATACCTTAATTCCCATGAATTATATTAAAAACTTGTGCCACCTTTTAGTACCATGCCAAATCACTCTCAACATAATTCTACAGTAAATGGAAAAATAACAATGAATTTACCAATCAGAAAAGAGAATTAATTTCTTTCTCTTCAAGAAATATAGTTTTAAATAGCACTTAAATTATTTGCATCAGAGATACAAAGTCTCTCTGAAATTAAATTTAAAAAGAATATAATTAATTTTGTATCAGCAAAAATGGCACAGTTTGAGACTAATGCTATCCTACAATATCTATATGTGCAATGATGCACAGCTTAACTTTTCTTAATACATATAAAACTTACCACATACAACACTTCTAAGTGGTTATGTAGAATATTACCTGCCTAACAGATATCATAACTATAAAATAAATATCTACTGCTTCTTGTATAAAATTATACTTAAATAATTTTAAACAGAGTATGTTTTGTTAATATTCTTCCTTCCCAATAGAAAACAATAATGTGTAATTTGATTTTAGAATTTTCTCCTATTTAATATATTATTCATAGGACAGATTTCAAAGGTCATTTGAGAATTTATTGCTCTTATACTTACTTTTAACTATGGACCAATAAAACATATCTCCTACTACTACATCACCCACTTGCAATACCACATTCTCAGAAAATTTCAGTAAAAACAGTCATTGAAGTCCATTCATACTGAGTATTGCTTGTAGGAGAGACCCTATGTATATTTTGAGAAAGATGCATTCAGTAATGCTGAGTGCATCCATTTCAAAGTTTCTACTGTCTATTCAAGAAAAGACTATACATGGACATCACCAAATGGTCAATATGGAAACCAGACTGATAATATTCTTTGCAGCCAAAAAAGGAGAAGCTCTATACAGTTGGCAAAATAAGACCTGAAGCTGACTGTGGCTCAGATCATGAACTCCTTACAGCAAAATTCAGACTCAAAAGGAAGAAAGTAGGCAAAAGCACTAGATCATTCAGGTATGAGCTAAATAAAGTCCCTTATGATTATACAGTGGAAGTGACATATAGTTTCAAGGGATTAGACCTGATAGAGCGCTTGAAGAACTATGGATGGAGGTTCATAACATTGCATAGGAGGCACTGATCAAGACCATCCCCAAGAAAAAGAAATGCAAAAAGGCAAAATGGTTGTCTGAAGAGGCCTTACAAATAGCTGAGAAAAGAAGAGAAGTTAAAGGCAAAGGAGAAAAGGAAAGATATACCCATCTGAATGCAGAGTTCCAAAGACTAGCAAGGAGAGATAAGAAAGCATTTCTAAGTGGTCAACACAAAGAAATAAAAGAAAAAAATAGAATGGGAAAGACTAGAGATCTCTTCAAGAAAATTATAGATACCAAGGGAACTATTTATGCAAAGATAGACACAATAAAAGACAGAATGGTACAGACCTAACAGAAGCAAAAGGTATTAAGAAGAGGTGTCAAGAATACATAGAAGAACTGTACAAAAAGATCTTCATGACCCAGATAATCATGATGGTGCGATCACTCACCTAGAGCCAGACATCCTGGAATGTGAAGTCAAGTGGGCCTTAAGAAGCTTCACTATGAACAAAGCTAGTGGAGGTGATGGAATTCCAGTTGAGCTATTTCAAATCCTGAAAGATGATGCTGTGAAGGTGCTGCACTCAATATGCCAGCAAATTTGGAAAACTCAGCAGTGGCCACAAGACTGGAAAAGGTGAGGTTTCACTTGAATCCCAAAGAAAGGCAATGTCAAAGAATGCTCAAACTACTGCACAACTGCAGTCATCTCACACATTAGCAAAGTAATGCTCAAAATTCTCTAAGCCAGGCTTCAACAGTATGTGAACCATGAACTTCCAGATGTTCAAAATGGATTTAGAAAAGGCAGAGGAACTAGAGAGCAAATTTGCAACATACTTTGGATCATCAAAAAAGCAAGAAAGTTCAAAAAAAAAGCATCTATTTCTGCTTTATGGACTATGTCAAAGCCTTTGACTGTGTGGATCACAACAAACTGTTGAGGACGTTTCCTCTAAGTCCACTTTCTGGAGAGTTTTTATCATGAATTTTGTCAAAAGCATTCTCTGCATCTATTGAGATGATCATGTGGATTTATTATTTAATTCTTTTATAGAGTGTATCACATTATTTGATTTGCATATGTTGAAGAATCTTACCACCACTTGGATAAATTCCACTTGATCTTGGTGTATGTTTCTTTTAACATATTATTAAATTCAGTTTGCTAGTATTTTGCTGGGAATTCTTTTTGGTTTCTGTTCATCAATGGTATTGGCTTGTAATTTCCTTTTTTTGTGGTATCTTTGCCTGGTATTAGTATCAGGGTGATGGTAGCCCCATAGAATAAGTTTAGGAGTGTTCCTTCCTCTCCAATTTTTTGGAACAATTTCAGAAGGATAGGTTTTAACTCTTCTCTCAATGATGATAGAATTTTTAAATTTATACAGAGGCACAAAAGACCCTGAATAGCCAAAGAAATCTTGAGAAAGAAGAATGGAGCTGGAGGAATCATGCTCTCTGTCTTCAGACAATACTGCAAAGCTACAGTCATCAAAACAGTGTGACACTGTTTTGTAACAAAACAGAAACATAGATCAATGGAACAGGATAGAAAGTCTAGAGATAAACCCAGGCATCCATGACCACCTAATCTATGTCAAAAGAAGCAGGAATATACAGTGGGAAAGGAAACACTCTTCAATAAGTGGTGCTGGAGAAACAGGACAGCTACATGTAAAAGAATGAAATTAGAACACTTCCTAACACCATATACAGAGATAAACCCAAAATGGATTGAAGACCTAAATGTAAGACCAGAAACTTTAAAACTCTTAGAGGAAAACATAGGCAGAACACTCAATGACATAAATTAAAGCAAGATCCTCTATGAGCCACCTCCTAGAGTAATGGAAATAAAAACAAAAGTAAACAAGTGGGACCTGATTAAACTTAAAAGCTTTTGCACAGGAAAGGAAACCATAAGCAAGATGAAAAGACAACTCTCAGAATGGGAGAAAATAATAGCAAATGAAACAACTGACAAAGGATTAATTTCCAAAATATGCAAAGAGTTTATACAACTCAATACAAAAAAAAAAAAAATCAAAAAGTGGGAAAAAGACTTAAACAGACATTTCTCCAAAGAAGACATACAGATGGCTAACAAACGTATGAAAAGATGCTCATTATAAGAGAAATGCAAATCAAAACTACAATGAGATATCACCTCACACTGGATAGAATGGCCCTCATTAAAATGTCTACAAACAATAAATGCTGGAGAGGTTGTGGAGAACAGGGAACACTCTTGCACTATTGGTGGGAATGTAAATTGATACAGCCACTATGGAAGATGGTATGGAGATTCCTTAAAAAAACTTGTAATAAAACAACCATATGACTCAGCAATCCCATTCCTAGACATATGCCCTGAGGAAACCAAAATTGAAAGAGACACATGTATCCTATTGTTCATTGCAGCATTATTTACAATAGTTAGAACGTGGAGGTAACCTAGATGTCCATGGACAGATGAATGGATAAAGAGGCTGTGGTACATATACACAATGGAATATTACTCAGCCATTAAAAGGAATACATTTGAGTCAGTTCTAATGAGGTGGATACAACTAGAGCTTATTATATAGAGTGAAGTGAGTCAGACAGAAAGATAAATATTGTGTACAAGGACATATATACAGAATCTAAAAAAATGGTACTGAAGAATTTATTTGCAGGGAAGCAATGGAGAAGCAGACATAGAAAACAGACTTATGGACATAGGGAGAGGGGAGGAGAGGATGGGATGTATGGAGAGAGTAACATGGAAACTTACATAACCATTTGTAAAATAGATAGCCAACTGGAATTTGCTGCATGGCTCAGGAAACTCAAACAGGGTCTCTGTGTCAACCGAGAGGGGTGAGATGGGGAGGGAGATGGGAGGGCGGTTCAAAGGGGAAGGGATATATGTATGTCTATGGCTGATTCATGCTAAGATTTGACAGAAAACAACAGAATTCTATAAAGCAATTATCCTTCAATTAAAAAAATAAATTAATTTTTAAAAATCTACAAACAAAAAACGCTGGAGAGAATGTGGAGAGAAGGGAACACTTCTACACCGTTGGTGAGAATGTAAATTGGTATAGCCACTATGGAGAAAAGTGTAGGGAATCCTTAGCAAACTAAAAATAGAGCTACCATATGATCTTACAATCCCCCTTCTGGGTATCTATCTGAAAGGATGCATCCACCATGATATTCACTGCAGCACAAATTACAATAGTCAGGATATGGAAGCAATCTAAATGTCCATCAACAGAAGAATGGGTAAAGATGTGGTACATATATGCAATAAAATATTCAGTTCAGTTCAGTTCAGTCGCTCAGTAGTGCCGACTCTTTGAGATCCCATGAATCGCAGCACACCAGGCCTCCCTGTCCATCACCAACTCCCGGAGTTCACTCAGACCCATGTCCATTGAGTCAGGGATGCCATCCAGCCATCTCATCCTCTGTCATCTCCTTCTTCTCCTGCCCTCAATCCCTCCCAGCATCAAAGTCTTTTCCAAAGAGTCAGCTCTTCGCATGAGGTGGCCAAAGTACTGGAGCCCCAAAAATAAAGTCTGACACTGTTTCCACTGTTTCCCCATCTATTTCCCATGAAGTGATGGGACTGGATGCCATGATCTTCGTTTTCTGAATGTTGTGTTGAGCTTTAAGCCAACTTTTTCGCTCTCCTATTTCACTTTCATCAAGAGGCTTTTTAGCTCCTCTTCACTTTCTGCCATAAGGGTGGTGTCATCTGCATCTTTGAAGTTATTGATATTTCTCCTGGCAATTATACATATGTATATATATATGTGTGTATATATATATATATATATATACCTATACATATGTAGACATATACGTGGACATATACATATGGTATATATACATATGTATACATATATATATGGTCTGGGTATGACTACTTTTCAAAGAATATATATATCATAAAAGAATATATATTATATTATAAATTATATGTAATATGATAATTATATTATATATAATTATAATATATAAGAATATATATATTTAAATAATGTATATATATATGATTCAATTTACCATACAGCAAACACTAATAGAACACGGTAAAGCAATTATATGTCAAGAAAAATTTTTTTAAAAGAGTGCTTGTAAAAAAAAAAAATGAGTGCTTGTATAAGTACATATAGGTTATGTTTAGTAGTGTACATGAATGGTGATTAGCAAGAAAGTCTAATGAGAGCCAATTTAGTATTTTGATTTGTGCAAAGTAAGTGAAACATTATAAAAAGAAATGTGTGAGAAACTAAATTAATATTTTAATGGGAAAATCAAAATTAAAATAGAATAAATGAGCATTTAGACTTCACAAAATGGATTCTATGGAAGCATTTATCATGGATGCTGTTAAGAAAATGTAGTTTACGGAACTTGTTTTCCCTATATTAAAAATGTAGCATTTTCATATTCTCAGACATTTAAGAATATTGGCAGGCTTATTTCAAGCTATTAAGTGTCAGAAAAGTGTCCATGACCAACATGAGAAAACAGGCTCTTCATGCTTTCAATACTCAAAATATATTCAAATGTAAAAATCCAATAATTTAATTGCAATAACAAACTCAGTGATGTGTGTTTATCTTGCTTTTACACACAGGGATTTACTAGAAATCACCTTATGGAAAAGTAGTTCTATGTGCTAAAGTCAAAATTCAATGGAGCACTACACATAAAAGTTATTAAAATCAAATGGTTCTTTTAAACTTTAAATTTAAACCCAGAGAGCTAGATAATCCAAAAGGAAATTAAAGGAAATGTCCTTCTGGGAAATAGTCAAACTGCTTTTGGGAAAAAAATGCTAAGTGATAGGACACCTCTTCCAAACAAAAGAAAATCCCACAATTCAGTGGGAAAAATTATATTTATTCATGTATATTGAAACTGCACAAATACATTTAAAAAGTTAATTTAATTATATAACTTATATAACGTATATAATAACTAATAGGACCAATTTATTTCCCTTATATTCTATACTTGTACTATTACTAAAGTCAGCTTTTAGCAGAAAACAATTTTCAATACTAATAACTCTTCAATGTGATTCCAAGTTCTTACAATAATGAACAGAATATTATAAAATGTTCCTTTCACATGGAATAAGTTCTCAAAAAGTTTGTAGCCTTTAATATATAGTTTCCATTATTTATTTTCTACAAGCTTATCATTTTAGCAACAATGAATAGAGCACAAAAATATAACAATGCTTTTCCTTTATATACTGAATTGTATTTGCCTATCTATGTATATGTATAATAGAGAGCATTTGATATTTGAAGAATTCTTGGAATATTGTTTTATATATGATAATATACTATGCCACTAGGAAAACCACCACCAATTCTTTAAAAAGTAGTCATTCCCAGACCATAAAGTATTAGTATTAGAAATTAATAAGAGAAGTAAACAATCACACTGGCTGTGTTAAAAGAAATCTCAAGTAAGTGCCATGTCAAAGAGAAAGTCATGTACTCCAAAAATACATTAAAATCCTTGGATATGTACTAAAGTCAGAGATTCAAAAATTAAAACACTTATCCAAATTACACTCAAAGGTTAGTCCCTTGAGTGTAATTGGTCTTTATTCAACATAATAAATTAGATTATTGAGTATTAAATTTAAAAAACTGTTTAATTTGTGCATATATAAATAGTATTAGTTTATACTATTTAGTATAAATAGTATACTATTTAGTATTTAGCCATAGTATTACTAAGCACCCAACTTAATAAATTAGAAATAGTTATATATAATTATAAAGTTTACATATTTATATTGCATATCCATTACATATAAACATTCACAAACTGATTATAAATGAAATGTTAAATGTGAAAATTACTTATGAAACAAATGCATTAAAGTAACTCCTGGGAATTAGATGTTATATAAGTGGAAGTATAAACTAACTCTCTTGAAAAATTCAAGGACTTAATCAAAGCTTTCATAAATATAACTAATTTTAAAAAGAAAAAATACATTTTAAAAGTTTGAAATAAAATTGAGAAAAAAGTGTGCATGAATAATTTTTAAAGTACCATATAAAACTTTACCAAGATAAACTTAAAAATCAATAAAAGGATTATTTTTCTACATCAGATATAAGTTGCCAGAATGGCCTAATATTCTAAATATGTAGAAGTACTTCAAAATTTTAACAAGGAATTATCTTCTCTTGACCTGTGTGATGAGGATACATGAGGTTTTAAGATATTATTTTTCTTAAGTAGACAATTCCCATGATTATGTATGCTATATACAATCTTTCATACATAAAAATGTAAAATTAAATTAATATAATGATGTTCATCAAGCCTTCTTAAAACACTTAGTGAGCAAACAAGAATGGTAAAGAAAATTTGAAAAATAAAACTTTTTTTAGAGAGAAGACAGGAAGACACATATTATCAGGTATCTAAACATAATATATAAAAGAATTTAGAAATTATGATACAAAACTATGATACTAGTTTTAGGTACCTATAATATAGGAAAAAATGCTGAGATAACCCACACCGTTTTCAACAATTTAGAAAAAGATATATGACCTTATAAATTGTTCAGGAAGCCAACAACTTTTTGCTTCAGTTCAGTTCAGTTAAGTGGCTCAGTCGTGTCCGACTCTTTGCGATCCCAAGAATCGCAGCACGCCAGGCCTCCTTGTCCCTCACCAACTCCCAGAGCTTACCCAAACTCATGTCTTTCGAAGTAGGTGATGCCATCCAGCCATCTCATCCTCTGTCGTCCCCTTCTCCTCCTGCCCCCAACCCCTCCCAGCATCAGAGTCTTTTCCAATAAGTCAAATCTTCCATGAGGTGGCCCAAGTATTGGAGTTTCGGCTTCAGCATCAGTCCTTCCAATGAACACCCAGGACTGGTCTCCTTTAGGATGCACTGGTTGGACTTCCTCGCAGTCCAAGGGACTTTCAAGAGTCTTCTCCAACACCACCATTCAAAAGCATCAATTCTTCGGTGCTCAGCTTTCTTCACAATCCAACTCTCGCATCCATACATGACCACTGGAAAAACCATAGCCTTGACTAGAGAGACCTTTGTTGGCAAAGTAATGTCTCTGCTTTTTAATATGCTATCTAGGTTGGTCATAACTTCCAAGGAGTAAGCATCTTTTAATTTCACAGCTGCAGTCTACATCTGCAGTGATTTTGGAGCCCCCCAAAATAAAGTCTGATACTGTTTCCACTGTTTCCCCACCTATTTCCCATGAAGTAATGGGACCAGATGCCATGATCTTAATTTCCTGAATGTTGAGCTTTAAGCCAACTTTTTCACTCTCCTCTTTCACTTTCATCAAGAGGCTTTTTAGCTCCTTTTCACTTTCTGCCATAAGGGTGTCTGCCTTATGAGGTCATCTGCCTGTCTGAGGTTATTGATATTTCTCCCGGCAATCTTGATTCCAGCTTGTGCTTCTTCCAGCCCAGCGTTTCTAATGATGTACTCTGCATATAAGCTTAATAAGCAGGGTGACAATATACAGCCTTGACGTACTCCTTTTCCTATTTGGAACCAGTCTGTTGTTGCATGTCCAGTTCTAACTGTTGCTTCCTGACCTGCATATAGTTCTTATGAAAAAAGTATCATTTGATATCTCCACCTTCTATCTAAAGGAATTTTAGATGGATCAAAATGTCAGTGTTTTAAAAAATCCTGTAAAACCTTTAAATCAAATATAATCAAATATTTGTCATATTGTAGCATAGGGGACGGAGAAGGCAATGACACCCCACTCCAGTGCTCTTGCCTGGAAAATTCCATTGATGGAAGAGCCTGGTAGGCTGCCGTCCATGGGTTCGCGAAGAGTCGGACATGGCTCTCATGCATTGGAGAAGGAAATGGCAACCCACTCCAATGTTCTTGCCTGGAGAATCCCAGGGATGGGGGAGCCTTGTGAGCTGCCATCTATGGGGTCGTACAGAGTCGGACATGACTGAAGCGACTTAGCAGCAGCAGCAGCAGCAGCAGAGGGGAGAATCTTTTTGTCCAACTGATAGAAGAAATCACAGAGGAAATAATAAATTGTTTTGAACACAGTTCTTTTAAATCTCTCTGTATCAAAAATACCTAGTTTAAAAAATGAATGGAGTCATAAGGCACAGGACTAAATAGTTATAAATTACTGTCAAGAAATAAAAACCTTTAAAAAGGTATAGCTCATATGACTTGATAACTATCACAATAAAACTCCAAACAGATTTAATAGGGCTTGCATATTTAATTTACTTAAAAATATATTAAAATGTAAATAAAATATGTGTTGCTTATAAATAAAATATAAATATAATAAATATATCACATTAATCTAAAATTAAAATCTAATTAACAATGAAACTCCATTTTTACCTATTGTATGTGTGCATACACATGACTACGATAAAATTTGTTAAAATGCATCATCCAGGTTTGGTTGAGCATAGCTCCTTCTGGCTATTATATAAGGTTTACTGTTGCCATAGACTGATTTTGTCTCCTCAAAATTTATGTGCTGAAACCCAATCCACAGTGTGATAGTACTTGGAGATGAAATCTTTTGGAGGCAATCAGAGTGGAGCCCTCTTAGATGGGAATAGTGCCCTACAAAAAAGAGACCTCAGCGATCATATGGGGATAGAGCAAAAAGGTGGTCATCTATCAATCAGGAAGCAAACTCTCACGAGGCATGAAACCGCTGGTTTTTTTTTTTTCTTTTTGGGTTCTCCCAGCCTCTAAAACATTGAGATAGAAATTTCATTTTAAAAATCACTCAGTCTAAGATATTCTGTCATATGGCAGCCTGAACAGACTAAGACAACTGTTAAAAACATGTCCATGAATGATATTCTCCATGGCAGCATGGTTGGTAACAGCAAAAGTTACTCACCAAGGGAAGCAGCTGCCTTTGCTACTCTGATGATTATCCTGAACCATTCAGGCTAAGTTAATGGTGGCTACACAACTGTGTTGGCTTGTCATAATGCTTGCATTGTTGGCAAGTTTGCGGAGCTGAGGAGATTATCCTGGAAAGTGATCCCAAGCTGGTGAGATCTGTTTATATTTCCATCATTCATATGGTTCTGAGATTCTTTGGTTCACTTTACTGTTTGTGGCATTAGACAGATGCTTGCTGCGGATATCAAGGTAGTGGACAAGAAGGTTGCTGGTACTGGCAAGGTCACAAGGTTGGCCCAGAAAGTTCATGAAAGTGAAATGAATAACACCAGCCTTCCTATCCCTGCCAGTTTTCATCAACTACTGGAAGATTGGTTCCAGATTAGTTTCAGTTGGCCATTTAAGTTTCTTAGTGATAAAAATGCAGAATAAAACACTGGAAAGAAAGGGATTCTGCGTAGGCCATTTGTTTTGTCTCTCTTCCTATGTGTACATGTGAGTTTTAAATGATAGACTTTTTTTTTAGTTTATTTTTTTAATTTTAAAATCTTTAATTCTTACATGCGTTCCCAAACATGAACCCCCCTCCCACCTCCCTCCCCATAACATCTCTGTGGGTCATCCCCATGCACCAGCCCCAAGCATGCTGTATCCTGTGTCAGACATAGACTGGTGATTCAATTCTTACATGACAGTATACATGTTGGAATGCCATTCTCCCAAATCATCCCACCCTCTCCCTCTCCCTCTGAGTCCAAAAGTCCGTTATACACATCTGTGTCTTTTTTCCTGTCGTCATTGCCATCTTTCTAAAGTCCATATATATGTGTTAGTATACTGTATTGGTGTTTTTCTTTCTGGCTTACTTCACTCTGTATAATCGGCTCCAGTTTCATCCATCTCATCAGAACTTATTCAAATGAATTCTTTTTAACGGCTGAGTAACATTAAAATCCATAGTTATTTTTATTTTTAAATGGAGGATAATTGCTTTACAAAGTTGTGTTGGTTTCTGCAATACTGACCATGAATTGGCCATGAATATACACATATCCCCTCCTACTTGTACCTCGTTCCCATCCACCCACCCTCAACCTCACACCTCTAGGTCATCACAGAGCACTAGGATGAACTTCCTGTGCCATTATATACAGTAACTTCCCACTAGCCATCTATTTTACACATGGTAATGTATATTTCAATGCTACTCTTCATCCACACTTTTTAAATCAAATTAACTTCACAAAAATCTGTCCCACTACCTTAAGATTTATTAAAGAGAAGTTTAATGAGAAAAAATGGGGGGAAAATGATAATGCTCTTTAGGATGTGTTGACTACATCTATAAAATAATTCATCAGCATATTTCAAAATGTCTAAAATTATAAATAGAATCTCACCAAGCAATCACATCTTAAGACAATAATGTTATGCAAAAAAATGATAGTGCAATGAATTCTTTTATTAAATATTT
This sequence comes from Ovis aries, assembly GCF_016772045.2. Taxonomy (NCBI): domain Eukaryota; kingdom Metazoa; phylum Chordata; class Mammalia; order Artiodactyla; family Bovidae; genus Ovis; species Ovis aries. Next base: position 18,933,360 of record NC_056057.1, read on the forward strand.
CATTTTTAAATAATTGTAGCTTTTCATGTAATTGTAAGAAATAGCACAGAGCAAGAGATTCTGTATAGCATTTACAGAAAGAGTACACAGCTTCCCCCAAAGAAAATGAAAACTGTAGTGTATTATACCAACAAGCATATCAGTATTGATAGAGTGCACTCATCTCACATGCTAGGAAAGAAATGCGCAAAATTCTCCAAGCCAGGCTTCAGCAATACGTGAACCATGAACTTCCTGATGTTCAAGCTGGTTTTAGAAAAGGCAGAGGAACCAGAGATCAAACTGCCAACATCCACTGGATCATGGAAAAAGCAAAAGAGTTCCAGAAAAACATCTATTTCTGCTTTCTTGACTATGCCAAAGCCTTTGACTGTGTGGATCACAATAAACTGTGAAAATTCTGAAAGAGATGGGAATACCAGACCACCTAACCTGCCTCTTGAGAAATCTGTATGCAGGTCAGGAAACAACAGTTAGAACTGGACATGGAACAACAGACTGGTTCCAAATAAGGAAAAGGAGTACGTCAAGGCTGTATTTTGTTACCCTGCTTATTTAACTTATATGCAGAGTACATCATGAGAAACACTGGACTGGAAGAAACACAAGCTGGAATCTAGATTGCCAGGAGAAATATCAATAACCTCAGATTTGCAGATGACACCACCCTTATGGCAGAAAGTGAAGAGGACCTAAAAAGCCTCTTGATGAAAGTGAAAGAGGAGAGTGAAAAAGTTGGCTTAAAGCTCAACATTCGTAAAACGAAGATCATGGCATCTGGTCCCATCATTTCATGGGAAATAGATGGGGAAACAGTGGAAACAGTGTCAGACTTTATTTTGGGGGGCTCCAAAATCACTGCAGTTGGTGACTGCAGCCATGAAATTTAAAGACACTTACTCCTTGGAAGAAAAGTTATGACCAACCTAGATAGCATATTCAAAAGCAGGGACATTACTTTGCCGATGAAGGTCCATCTAGTCAAGGCTATGGTTTTTCCAGTTGTCATGTATGGATGTGAGAGTTGGACTGTGAAGAAGGCTGAGCGCCAAAGAATTGATGCGTTTGAACTGTGGTGTTGGAGAAGACTCTTGAGAGTCCCTTGGACTGCAACCAGTCCATTCTGAAGGAGATCACCCCTGGGATTTCTTTGGAGGGAATGATGCTGAAGCTGAAACTCCAGTACTTTGGCCACCTCATGCAAAGTGTTGACTCATTGGAAAAGACTCTGATGCTGGGAGGGATTGGGGGCAGGAGGAGAAGGGGACAACCGAGGATGAGATGGCTGGATGGCATCACGGACTCGATGGATGTGAGTTTGAGTGAATTCCGGGAGATGGTGATGGACAGGAGGCCTGGCATGCTGCGATTCATGGGGTCGCAAAGAGTAGGACACGACTGAGCGACTGAACTGAACTGAACTGAAATACAGAACACCCAGCTCCAGAAAGATCCCTTAATTTTGTCCTTTTAAAATCACATCTGCTTCTTTCCGATCTTAACCTCTGTGTTCCTGTGTGCATGCTCAGTGGCTTCAGTTGTGTCCAGCTCTTTGCTACCCCTAAGGACTGTAGCCCACCAGGTTCCTTTGTCCATGGGATTCTCCAGGCAAGAATACTGGAATAGGTTGCCATTTTCTCCTCCAGTGAATCTTCCCAATCCCAGGATTGAATCCATCTCTTTTGCTTCTCTTACATTGCCAGAAGATTCTTAACCCACTGAACCAACTAGGAAACTTCTTCACCTCTGGGAACCATTTATATGTTTTCCATTTCTATAATTAAAAGAAAAATCAATAATACTATATAAAGATTGGATTTTTGTTTTCCATCACTGTTTCTACTTACCATAATTTTCTAGAGTTTCATTCAGATTGTTGCATGGACTGGTCTTTTGTTACAGTTGTTTAGGTCCCTAAGGCTCATTTATTTTGTTCATTTATTTTTCTAGTCTATTTTCTGTCTTTTGCTCCCATTAAACAGTTTTTATTGTTCTGTCTTCCAGTTCATTATTTTTTCATCTGTCCTCTTCTCCTATGCCATCTATTGAGTTTTAATTTTTATTATTGTATTCTTAGGTCTAAATTTTTTAATTTGGTTCCTCTTTATCTCTTTCTTTCTTTGCCCGGACTTTTTTTTTTTTTTTTAAATTTGCTTTAAGCATGTTCCTAGTTGCCCATTGAAGTATTTTTTTTTTATGATGGCAGTTTTAAAATTATCATCAAATAATGCTAACATTTCTGTCATTCCAGTGTTGACATCTGTTGACTGCCCATTTCCATTCTGTTTGAGTGTTTTCTGGTTCTTTATATCACAAGTGATTTTTCACCAAAACAGATTTTTTAGAATATGTTATAGCACTCTTGATTTTATTTAATATTGTTTTGGCTGCTTTCCTTTGATGCCTCTGGCAGAAAGGGGATGAGGTACTGTCTTGTTGTTGTAGCTGGGGATCGAAGTTCAGGTTCCCACTCAGACTCCATTCACATCGTTATTACTGCTGGGCAGGAGTAGAGTTCTGATTCCCCATCAACCTCCTAAAATACCTTTGCGGTTGAAAGTAGTTTTTCTTCATTACTGTTCCCAAGTGGCCTTTATGGACACCATACAGGGCTAATATCATTACTTCTGGGCACTAGTGATAGCCCTGAGTCTTCACCAAGAATCTTCTGATGCCACCCTAGGGGTGAAAGAGAATAGTGTCCTGTTACTCCTGCATGAAGGTGTTAATCTTTTTTGTTTTTAAATTTATTTTTAATTAAAGAATAATTGCTGTACAATGTTGCGGTGGTTTCTACCATACATCAACATGAATCAATCATAGGTGTAGATATGTCCCTTCCCTCTTGAGCCGCCTTCCCACCTCCCACCCCTTCCCACTCCTCTAGGTTGTCACAAAGTACAGGGTTTAATCTGTCTGCATCATACAAGAAATTCCCACTGTTTGCCTAATCTACATAATAAAACTACTATATTACCCAGCAATCCTGTTACTGGAAATTTTCTGAGGAAACCCATAATTGGAAAAGACACAAGTACCCCAATGTTCACTGAAGGTGTTATTCTCACTGGGTTTGAGTTCCTTGCGTCATATAGAAAATTCCTACTGGTTATTTATTGTATATAAAAAATTAGGATATTATCCAACAATCCCATTACTGGACATATACCCTGAGGAAATCATAATCGGAAAAAACACATGTACCCCAGTGTTCATTGGAAGTGTTACTTAGGTGGCCTATGTGGTCTCCACTGGTTCCACAGGGTGAGGGCTCATTATCAGCCAGGAGGAATAAAATGGAATGAAAGTCCTTGGCTCCCTAGTTGGCTTTCTCTTACACCACACCAGCAAGAATATGGGAGTGAATCTGCTTAGCAGAAACAGGGTTTATAATCACTAATCTGAAACAATGATTATTGTCTAGAAGTATCTATCTTGCTAGACCGTTTTTCTTCTGGTACTTTTCACACACATTAGATTTAAATAAGTTCAAACTACTGATAACACAACAAGCTGTCCTGTGGGGAAATAGGATCTTGTACATTGCTGGTAGAAGAATTCTATTAATACAACCACATTTGAAAAGCCATGTGTCAGTAACTAGTCAAGTTAATGTGTCATTTTCTAAAACCCAGCAACTCTACATCTGAGTATCTACCACAGAAAGAGGAAGGTGTACACAGATGTTTATTGTCAGAATAAATATTTTAAAATATTGAAAAAAATGGAAAAAGAATCATTCATATATAATGGAATGGTGTATTCTCCCAATAGAAAATAATATACTAGTTAAAATGAATGAAGTAGGCTTACGCATCAACAACAGGAAGATATTGCAAAAACAATATTGAGTGAAAATAACCATTTATAAAAGATAAATATAATATTTTTGAACTTTTAAGATATACAAAGACTACATGATAATGTGTATATAAAATATATACATATAAGAATGATATATACTAACTTCATATATTCATTACATTTGGAAAAGAAATCAGGAGGAAGGTATGAGGGAGAGGTAGTGTTAAGTCATTCAGTTGTGTCCAACCTTTGTTACCCCATAGACTGTCACCTGCCCATCTCCTTTGTCCATGGGCTTCTCCATGCAAGATTACTGGGGTGGGTTGCCATTCTCTTCTCCAGAGGATCTTCCTGACCCAGGGATCTAACCCAGGTCTCCTGCATTGCAGGCAGATTCTTTACCTTCTGAGCCACCAGGGAAGCCCATTCAGGGAAGTATGAGGGGGGAGGTAGGGCCTTGGCAATAGCTGTAACACTTTTTTTCTTAAAAATAAAAACTTTTGAAGAAAATATCAACATGAGAATTACAGTCAGAAGCCTCTTTGTTCAGTGCTAAAGAAATATCAGGCCATTTGTGAAGGAAAAATTCATTAAGGTGGCACAGTAGATGCAGCCTAGTAATGCCTCTCTGTGACTTGCCACATCCTAGAGACATCTGCCCTTTGTTGCATTCAACACCCTTTTCAGAATAAGTAACCGTGACACTGCAGCTGGTGACTGCAACCATGAAATTACAAGACACTTGCTCCTTGGTAGAAAAGCTGTTAACAAACCTAGGCAGAATGCTAAAAGGCAGAGACATCACTTTGTTGGCAAAAGTTCATCTAGTCAAATCTATAGTTTTTCCAGTATTCACGTATACAGATGTGAGAGTTTGATCATAAAGAAAGATGAGTGCTGAAGAATGTATATTTTTGAACAGTGGTGTTGGAGAAGATTCTTGAGAGTCTCTGGGACTGCAAGGAGATCCAACCAGTCAACCCTGAAGGAAATCAACCCTGAATTTTCAGTGGAAGGACTGATGCTGAAGCTGAAGCTCCAATAGTTTGGCCACCTGATGCAAAGAACTAATTCACTGGAAAAAACACTGATGCTGGGAAACATTAAGGGCAGGAGGACAAGTGGGAGTCAGAGCAATGAGATGGTTGGATGACATAATTGACTCTATGGACATAAGTTTGAGTGAATTTCAGGAGACAGTGAAGGACAGGGAAACCTGGTGTGCTGTAATCCATGGGATCGCAAAGAGTCATACATGACTGAGGGACTGAAAAACAATGATACTGATGAATCTGAAGTATAGCAACATTGATCCCAAACACCATTTTGTTAAAAATATGTGTTTTGCAGATACAAATTTTAGAATTTTCCACATAAACAATAACTGAAGCTCATTATAATGAAATAAAGTATATGAAATTTTGATATTGAAAATCAGAAAACATTCTGCTAGGAAAACATTAGCAGGAAAGATGTTTTGTTGGGTACACTTTTAGTCCCTTAAGCTTGGACACTTAGATTGCTTCTATTGTTTCATTAATGCCAGTAATACATTAGGGTATATTTGTGGGTAGCCTTTCCTGAATTTTGGATTATTTGTTTAGTATTCTTCAAAGACAAATTATCGTGCTTGTGAGTAAAAAGCATTCTTTCTTAGACTTAAAAAAAAAAATCTAAATTTCTTTCCTGAAGCTAGTATAATGAGACATCCTGTGGAGCCTGGCAGGAAAAACTGCCAGTTTCAAAGACATAAGCATTTTCTACCATCTAAAAAGAAGATTGGAATTTACCTTTTCAAGCTAACAGCTTCTTTTTATATGGGGAGAATCATTTTATCAGGTCATTTAATCAATCCGATTTAAGTAAATACCCTCTATTGTCCTTGGAAAGGATTTGAGTTGTTTGAAAGAAATCGAACAAAGAATTTCTAAACGAATACTTTAAAAGTTTTACTTAGTGATGAAAATAGGTGACCATTTATCAGATAATTGTTGTTGTTTAATAGCTAAGTCTGATCCCATTCTTCCACCCCATGGACTGTAGCGCTCTAGGCTTCCCTGTTCTTCACTGTCTCCCTGAGTTTCATCAAACTCATGTCCGTTGAGTCAATGATGCCATCCAACCATCCCATTCTCTGATTCCCACTTGTCCTCCTGCTCTTGATCTTTCCTAGCATCAGTGTCTTTTCTAGTGGATTAGCTCTTTAGAGTATTGGAGCTTCAGTCTTCAGCTTCAGTCCTTCCACTGAATATTCAGGGTTGATTTCCTTTTGGATTGACTGGTTTGATTTCCTTGCAGTCCAAGGAACTCTCGAGAGTCTTTTCCAGTACCACAGTTTGAAAGCATCAGTTCTTTGGTGCTCAGCTTTCTTTATGGTCCAACTGAGACATCTGTATATGACTATATACAGATGGAAAAACTATAGCTTTGACGACAGACCGTTGTCAGCAAAATGATGTCTCTGCTTTTTAATATGCTGTCTTGGTTTGTCATAGCTTTCCTTCCAAAGAGCAAATATCTTTTAATTTCATGGCTGTGGTCACTGTCTGCAATGACTTTGGATCTCAAGTAAAGAAAATCTGTCACTGTTTCCAGTTTTTCTCCTTCTATTTGCCATGAAGTGATGGGACCAGATACCATATCTTAGCTTTTTAATGTTGAGTTTTAAGCCAGCTTTTCCACTCTGATCTTTCACCCTTATCCAGAGGCTCTTTAGTTCAACATAATTAAGACTCTTCAGATAATACAAAACAAATACCCACAGTTATTGTTGACAATCTGGATGTGAGCTGTCTTATTCCTGAACATTTTTGCTTATTCTTAAGGAATAAGATAATGCTGACAGGAGATTGCAGGGGAACTATCACAGGTAGGGTGGGTCAGGCTGATCAAGAAATTATGGCCAAGGACAAGGGACTATGAATCTATATGAACACAAGATGTGGTTTTACACTGCATACTTGTACTCTTGGAAACTGTACTCTCTGGCTATTGTAATTGTCCATGACAGATCAATAGGTAAACAGTTCCTTTTGAGTAGAGGGTAAGATTTGCCCTGGGGTGAGGGGAGTGGGGGAAGGATATACTTTCTGCTTATGAGCTTAGGGCAGGATCTTAGACTGGGCAAAGTGAGAATGGGGTTTGTTGGGGGAGAAATAAAATTTTTCTTTCTTTAGGATCAGAGGGTGAATATTTTTCTGAAATCCAAGGCTTTGGAACAATGATTAAAGAACCTAAATGTATATCAGAATCATCAGAGAGGAAAAATTTGCAAAACACTTGAGAAATTTATTTTCATATCACAGAGTAAGGCTTTTAGTTAAGGTTATATTTGTATCATTTTACATTATTGTTAAAGTATATTAAGGTACTTATTTTACTTGTCAGATTGTTTGTTTTTGTTCAAAATAGAATAAGACTGTCTATCCAATTTTGGAGTCCAGGCCTATTTCCCATTAATTAGTATGAGAAAAATCATATACTATTTCTCACAAATAAAAAATCAAAGGTGGAGTATAATACCTGTTTAAAATTAATTAGAGGACTGATAAACTATGAATTTCAAATTATATAGGACTCAAATTTAATCTATAGATCCCTGAGAACTTATTTTGAAATTATGCCATTTTAAACAGTCTACAGTTTGTGCAGGAGTCATATGGCTCTAGGTTAATAGTGATTGTAGATGTGTCTCTAGAGTCCCATTGTTCTAGTATTGCTGTTTTAGAATATGCAAAATGATGATGAATATTGATGATGGAAATTATCTCTGAATTGCATGGTCTTACACATTATCACTAAGAGATATAGCAAATTAATATTCAATAAAGTTCCAAAATATCATGCTAATGAATTTCTTGATGAAAAAAATAATTTTCCCCTGAAAACATAATATATTTCTTGTGAACGTCTGCTTTTTGGTTTTTCAGCCTAAAGATAGCAAACGGTTTTTTTAAACAAAGCCATCTCCAAAGCCAGTACTCCATGCCCTGACAAGGTGTGTTCTTTGATTCCACTCTACATAGCGCCATCTTTGGGGTAATATATCATGTAAGCACCTTTTTCTGGTGATGTATTACTCAGATGCATCATCAGCCAGATCAGTGTTTCTAATGATTTATAAGTCTACTAAATCATTAGAGTGAGGCGCAGCAATGATATAGTATTCAAAGCTTGTTCCAGATGGACAAGAAGGATTCATGAGCAAATGTTAGTGATCTGCAATGCAAAATCAGACAAAATAGGAAAAGAACAGTATGCTGAATAGCAGTTCCCTTATTCTTAAGGAAACATATCATTTTCAACTATTTAATCAATGATAATAACTGGCTAATGTATTATTTGGTTTCATCATTTTTTTGTCTGAGTCAGTACATAGGAAAGATACTTTTAAATCCTGATGATCTGAAGTGATTAACAACAAATCTGAATGATTAGATTACCTAAAAACTACAATAAAAAGTGAGAGAAATAGAGCCAACAATTTCCAGTGCCTGAAGACTGGGAAAATGTCCTTCACAAGCAATCTTAGGTTTTAGATTATGTAGTTTTGGTGCAACATTGCTTATATATTACAGAGAAGACTGGTTTTAGGAGCTTTTAGGATGGTTAACATTTGAAAACATATTTTTTATTAAAAAAACAATAAATGTACATTAACAGTAAAACAAAATTCACTGAATATAAAAAAATACATAAGTAAAATTTCCCTTTCAATTCTTAATCTCATCCATTGTTTGAAAAAAATAAAGGAAATGGTGACTCACTCCACTATTCTTGCCTGGGAAATCCCATGGACCAAGGAGCCTAGTAGGCAACAGTCCACAGGGTCACAAAAGAGTTGGACAGGACATAATGACTAAATAACAAAATATTAATAATTAACTAGTTTTGTATCTTCACAGATCAATGCATATTATGTATATTTTTACACATACCTAATATGGATAGCATTATGCTATACGTATATTTAGACAACATGATTTAAACATGAAATATACTTTGTGAGAAGAGCTAATATATCTATAAAATGTAAGATATCATGAACTATCTATATGAGACCAAATACACTACATATTTTTAAAACTGTTATTCTGATAAACAATAGAAAAATATTTCATGTGAAATAGATCATACTTGTTAAATCTCAGAGAAATTAAGTTGAAATAAGTTCCTTTTTTTTCTTTCTTTCATTCTGTTTTTCTTTCCCTCCCTTAATAAAAATATCAGGACCTCAACTATAAATAATATGTTTAGGAGAGTTAGGAAATTTCTCTCTCAATTAATGACAAATGCTAAAATAAATTCCTCAAGTAGAAAATATTATTATTAATATATCATTAAAATATTACTCAAAAGACACTGATTAATGATAAATATATATTGTAAACCCTAGGTCATAACCTCTAAGAATTGGAAACAGCACACATTTTTTTCAAGAGTTGAATGGATAAACTGCAGACTTTCTTGCAGCTCAGTTGGTAAGAATGTGCCTGCAAGGCAGGAGAGCCAGGTTTGATTCCTGGGTTGGGAAAATCCCCTGGAGAATGAAATGGCAACCCACTCCAGTATTCTTGTTTGGAGAATCCCATGAACAGAGGAGCCTGGCAGGCTGGAGTTCATGGGGTCACAAGAGTTGGACACAACTTAGTGACTAAACCATATCAGTTCAGTTCAGTTCAGTCGCTCAATCATGTCCGACTCTTTGCGACCCCATGAAATGCAGCATGCCAGGCCTCCCTGTCCATCACCAACTCCCGGACTCCACCCAAACCCATGTCAGTGATGCCATCCAGCCATCTCATCCTCTGTTGTCTCTTCTCCTCCTACCCCTAATCCCTCCTAGCATCAGAGTCTTTTCCAATGAGTCAACTCTTTCATGAGGTAGCCAAAGTATTGATGTTTCAGCTTTAGCATCATTCCTTCCAAAGAACACCCAGGACTGATCTCCTTTAGAATGGACTGGTTGGATCTCCTTGCAGTCGAAGGGACTCTCAAGAGTCTTCTCCAACACCACAGTTCAAAAGCATCAATTCATCAGTGCTCAGCTTTCTTCACAGTCCAACTTTCACATCCATACCTGACCAACAGAAAAAACCATAGCCTTGACTAGATGGACCTTTGTTGGCAAAGTAATGTCTCTGCTTTTTAACATGCTATCTAGGTTGCTCATAACATATATATATATATATATATATATGTATATAAAATAAAATGCTATTAGCAGTAAAAAGGAATCAACTATTGATTAATATAATAACATATGCAAATTTTAAATGCTTTTACTAAATAAAGAAGCTAGACCTCAAAACTTACATACTGATAATTTGATTTTGCATTCTAAAAAAATCAAAAAGGAAAATGAATGCACAGTTCCCAGTGATTAGAGGTAGAATGTTGGACTGAACAAATGAATGAATAAGGAAATGTGGGGCTTTTGGAACTCTTATGTATCATGTCTGGTATTGAAGGATACATGGTCCTACACATTCATCAAAACACACTGAGTGGTATACAGTGCCTAGTTAATGTTGCTGTATGTAAATTTAATAAAATGTCAACCAAGATTGGGGGAGTGGAGACCAAAATATATAAAATTATATATATAATTATATAAAATATAATATATAAATTATAACACAAAGTATTTATATATTAATAAATTATAATATGTGCATTAATAAAGTAATCCTAGCCAAATAATAATATGTAAATTAATAATATAATCACCTGAAGGAGTAAGAAAATAATCCAATTTACTTTGGAAAACAGTATTTTCATTGGAGGTTAAAAGACTAAATGCAAAATTCAATGTATATTAATGTTATACTCTGGTTAGTGAATGTGCCTTTTACAGAGGTATGAGTTAGAAATTCTGAAAGTGTTTTATGTCTAGATTAGAGTTGTACATATGGGTAAATATACTATAGATAATATAGCTAGGCATCTCATTGCTGGAGAAGAAAATTGCAGATAAGGAAAAGGGGAAATGCAAGAACAAACCCTGTGTCATTGGATTGGAGTTGGAGGAATCAGCATGAAGTGATTTAATCACTAAAAATCTCAACATGTGTGTGTCTATCCATGGGTTATTATGCATGCATATATTTCCAAAAATTAGAACAGGACATGGAACAACAGACTGGTTCAAAATTGATGAAGGAGTACCTCAAGGCTGTATATTGTCACCCTGCTTATTTAACTCGTATGCAGAGTACATCATGCAAAATGCCAGCTGGATGAAGCATAAGCTGGAATCAAGATTGCTGGGAGAAATACCAATAACCTCAGATATGCAGATAACATCACCCTTATGGCAGAAAGCAAAGAAGAACTAAAGAGCCTCTTGATGAAAGTGAAAGAGGAGAGTGAACAAGTTGGCTTAAACTCAACATTCAGAAAACTAAGATCATGGCTTCTGGTCCCATCGCTTCATGGCAGATAGATGGGGAAACAGTGGAAACAGTGTCAGACTTTATTTTTCTGGGCTCCTAAATCACTGCAGATGGTGACTTCAGCCATGAAATTAAAAGATGCTTGCTCCTTGGAAAAAAAGCTATGACCAAACTAGAAAACATATTTAAAAGGCCAATTAAGACAATTACTTTGCCAACAAAGGTCAGTCTAGTTAAAGCTATGTTTTTTCCAATATTCATGTATGGGTGTGAGAGTTGGACTATAAAGAAAGCTGAGTGCCAAAGAATTGATGCTTTTGAACTGTGGTGTTGGAGAAAACTTTTGAGAGTCCCTTGGACTTCAAGGAGATCAAACCAGTCCATCTTAAAGGGAATCAGTCCAGAATATTCATTGGAAGGAGTGATGCTGAGGCTGAAACTCCAATACTTTGGCCACCTGATGTGAAGAAGTGACTTAATTGAAAAGACCGTCATGCTGGGATAGATTGAAGGCAGGTGAAAGGGACGACAGAGGATGAGATGGTTGGATGGCATCACCGACTCAATAGACATGAGTTTGAGCAAGCTCCAGGAGTTGGTGATGGACAGGGAAGCCTGGCGTGCTGCAGTCCATGGGGTAGCAAAGAGTTAGACACAGCTGAGACTGAACTGATATTTCCAAGCTGTGGCTGCTCAGAGGTCCTTGAAACAGTGATGCCTCAATAACATGACACATCTTCAGCTCACACCTTAGTTTCTAAATACCATTATTCATTAAAAGAAACTAGGAATCTGAAGTTATAAGATGAGCCTAGAGCATTTTGTGATGCTACACGCATGCTAAGTTGTCTTAATTGTCTAACTCTTGCAACCCTATGGACTGTAGCCACACCAGGCTCCTCTGTCCATGGCATTCTCAAGGCAAAAATACTGGAGTAGTTTGCCATGCTTTCCTCCAGGGGATCTTCCTGACCTAGGGATCAGACCCACATCTCTTATGTCTCCTGCATTAGCAGGCAGGTTCTTTACCACTAGTGCCATCTTTGGTGATGCTAGAAAATAGTAAAGACATTAAAAAAATGGGGATATGCTAAAAGGGTGCAGAAGCCAACATAAAAGAAATTTCAGTGTCCAAAGCTGAAATAAACTGGGTAACAAAGTATTGGATTGCAACCCACACAGTAACATATATAATTATATGTCTATACCAGATGGACATTCCTAGATAAATATTGGACATACTGTTAAATTGGATTTTAAGATAAATTGAAAAAAAATTTTAATTGAAAAATTTTAAATTTAAAACTGAAAAAATTTATATATGTATATTTCAGATATGCCTGGAACATACTTATACTAGCAATAAAAATTATCCATTCCTTAGCTTAAATTAAAATTTAAGGGTATCTTCACAATACAGATAGATGATAGATAGATAATAGATATTCTCTTATGGAAGGCTTCTAATTAATGATTATGGAAAGATTAAGATAAATAGAAAACTGCCATTAGAACGTCATAGTAATATTTGTGTAAGGAAAGATCGACTGACTGCTGATAAAATTAGCATGTGAATGTTTGTGGAAAAACAAGATAGTTACATAGTCTCAAAATAACTCCCTCAATATACAAATGAGAAAACAAAGTAAATATGTCCAAGTCCTAACTTCAGGTACCTTTGAATATGACTATATTTTGATATACAGTTTTACGTATTTAATTAAATCTTTTGAGATGAGATTATCTTAAATTTAGGTTGCACCCTCCTTAAAGTGAGAGGGAAATAAAAGTCATTCACACAGTAAGGCCATATGAAGACAAACGGAGAGTGCAGTGATGTATCTACAAGGAAAACCTAAGACTGCTGGTCAGTCACCAGAAGCCAGGAAGCATGGAACAGATTCTCTGCCAGGGTTTCCAGAAGGAATAAATACTGCTAATGCCTTAATTTTGGCCTCCAAATGTAAGAGAATATATTTCTAACATTTTAAGCCCCCAAGTTTGTGGGAATTTGTTACAACAGCCTGACAAAACTTAATATACCAAATGATCAAGGTTGACATGACCAGTGAAGAGACATATTATTATCATGTACCCCATTAGGATATAATGAAAAGCAAGTATAACTGCCATGGTATTTTTGCCATAATGCATTAGTTCAAAGCAATATGAATGAACAACAGATAAACTCAATCTGAGATATATTTCACAAATTAATTCATCTGAAATATTAAAAACTGTTAAGGACAGGAAGGATAAGGAATGACTGATGTACTGTCACAGACTGTAGGAGACTAAGAAAACACAATGACTAAATTCAGTGTCACATTCTGGTTTGTATCTTGGACCAGAAAAGGACATAAATGAAAAAAATTCTTGATATCTGAATAGAGTTTGTAAATGAGTTGACAGTACTGCGCCAAATTTAGTGTCTTTGTTTTGATAATTATGACATGGATATGTAAGATGTCAACCTTATGGGAAGCTGGGTGAGATGTTTAAGAGAAGTCTCAATTATTTTTGCAGCTCTCCTAGAAGTGTAAAATTTTTTTAGAATAAGTATTTAAAAAATTCACTGATGAGACCCAAACAGAAATTTCATTTGGGTGTTACAGGGAGAAGTAAGACTAGCAAGTTGTATGAAGTGAATTGTGTTTCCCCAAATATATATGTTACGACCCTAATCCCCAGTACCTCAGAATGTGACTGTGTTTGGAGATAGGGCCTTTAAAGAGGTAATTAAGTTAACATGAATTCATTTGAATGAGCCCCAACTCAAACTGACTGGTGACACCTTGATCATGGATTTTCAGCCTCCAGAACTGTGAGACAATACATTTCTGTTGTTCAACCTCCACCCTTACCCCAACCCCTGTAGGCAGTATTTTGTCAGGCAGACTTTGTAAATTAATACACAGAGAGAGTAAACTGTTGCTCCTGGTGGCTGTGGTGGAACTCCACAAGCTTTGAATAAGTTAACATCCCCCAATTTTAGATTCTTTATCTAAATATGAATAATAATAAATAATAATAATAAATTCTTTGTTTAGCATGAAGGAAGAGTTGGAGTTCAGGACTTCAAGGGGAGGGGTGAACAGGAAGGGATATTATGGGAAATGGGAGATCAAAGTGTAGAAATGAAATAAAGGATAATCCCAATGAACTCCATGACTAAATAACATCCCTAAAAAGTTAACATCCCTAAAAGCTTGCATCAAAACCTAATTATAAATGCCCTTTCTGCCATCTGTAACTCAAGTTTCTTTTTGTTCTTTTATGAAACTGAAATCAAATATGCAATAAAGTATTAATAACAGCTTGGCCTCTAAAAGTTAGCTGATAAAAAACCTTCAGATATTTGAATTTGGTTATCCAATTAATGTCAGTAAATCTTAAAGTATACAAAATTCAGAGTAAATAATATATGTTAAATAATGATTTTTCAGAAAAAAAGCAAAATTACAGCCCTCATATGTATAAATGAACACATGTTAAAGATTGTATTTAACTCATGAGGGAACCAGGCAGATATTATAACCAGTTTGAAAGAGAATCAAAAAATCAGAATATTTATAGATCAGAACAGTAAAATGAATATGAAAATGAAGAGAAAACTAGTTTTTCCATAGGGTGTAAATTGAATGAAACTGACAGGATAGAATTTGCATATCTGTCAGTTACATATGTAAGGAGTATTTAATCCTTCAAAGACAATGAAGGAATAGAATAAGATATCCATGTTCTCCAGACAATGTATACATGCTGTTTTGAAATGCAAGGTTTTTTCTACATATATAAACAGAGGTCTTAATGAGCTGCTTCTTCAAGAAGTTGAAATATTGGTATTTTGGGGCTAGGATATTTTAATGTAGCCATAGGTGAAGAAAGTAAAAATAATTCCCATGTTGCTGATTCCCATAACTTCCAAAGAACCCTCACAAAGTGGATTCTAACACTGAGTCAAAGTCCTTTTTTCTTCCTATAAAACACATTGTAACACTTAGACTCTTGGTGGTACAACCTTTATAGAGTCCTGTCGTCTGTTGTTAGTCTTATAGATACCTATAAGAAAGGCCTAAAACATCTATTTCTGCTTCATTGACTATGCTACAGTTTTGATTGTGGGAATCACAACAAACTGTAGAAAATTATTAAATAATGGGAATACCAGACTACCTGACATGCCTCCTGAGAAATTTGCATGCAGGTCAAGAGCAACAATTAAAACTGGACATGGAACAACAGACTGGTTCCAAATAGGAAAAGGAGTACGTCAAGGTTGTATATTGTCATCTTGCTTATTTAACCTATATGCAGAATACAAAATGCCAAATGCTGGACTAGGCGAAGCATAAGCTGGAATCAAGATTGCCGGCAGAAATATCAGTAACCTCAGATATTCAGATGACACCACCCTTATGTCAGAAAGCAAAAAGGAACTAAAGAGTCTCTTGATGAAAGTGAAAGAAGGGAGTAAAAAGCTGACTTCAAACTCAGCATTCAAAAAGCATAGATCATGGCCTCCAGTCCCGTTATGTCATAGCAAATAGATGCAAAAACAATGAAAACAGTGACAGACTTTATTTTCTTGGGCTTCAAAATCACTGAAGATAGTGACTACAGCCATGAAATTAAAAGATGCTTGCTCCTTGGAAGAAAAACTATGATAAGCCTGAACAGTGTATTAAAATACAGAGACATTACTTCGCCAACAAAGGTCCATATGATTAAAGCTATGGTTTTTCCAGTAGTCATGTATGGATGTGAGAGTTGGACCATAAAGAAGGCTGAATGCTGAAGAATTGATGCTTTTGAACTACGGTGTTAGAGAAAACTCTTGAGAGTCCCTTGGACTGCAAGGAGATAAAACCAGTCAATCCTAAAGGAAATCAGTCCTGAATATTCACTGGAAGGACTGATGCTTAAGCTGAAACTCCAATACTTTGGCCACCTGATGCAAAGAACTGACTCACTGGAAAAGACCCTGATGCTGGGAAAGATTGAAGGCAGGAGGAGAAGGCGATGACAGTGGATGAGATGGTTGGATGACATCACCAACTCAATGGACATGAGTTTGAGCAAGCTCTGGGAGTTGGTGATGGACAGGGAAGCCTGGCGTGCTGCAGTCTATGAAGTCACAAAGTGTCAGACATGAATAAGCAATTGAACTGAACTGAAAAAAGGCCTAATTTGAAACAATAAAGCGTGAAACTATATATAAAAAAATTATTTAACTAGAGATCAACACGTATGCTTGAACTATGAGCAACATTTAAAGTGAGTAAAAAGGATGCCTTGGGGAATAGATTCTAATGGGAAAGTTAAAATAATTATACTTTTTTGTGGGATGGGAAAAAGAGTAGATCTAACATAAATACATGAAAGAACATAGTAATACATTTCCCCCCATAGCTATTAAGAGCAGAAAGAAAATCAGTTCATTTTACTTATAAAAAATGTGTATTAGAACACATAGATATGTCCATGTTAATTTTTTAAATGTTTACAGAAGGGATTTATTGAATATCTTTTCCATGCTTTAGCATTTATCCCAGGTGGCCTAAAAGTAAACAGAAAATGGACTAAAAAAATCAGAATCACTTGGAAAATTGTGTAAATATTGCAAAAATCCATCTCAGAATACTCAGCCTCAGTTTATCAGTAGTGAACCCTAGGAATCAAATGTTTACATTTTCAGATGTTTTTAATGTACTTTAGGTGTGGAAATCTATTTCACAATATATCCTCAACCTTTTTTTTTCTGACTTATTCTATTAACTATTCAGTGTTATTTGATTTAAATAACTGTCAGCAATATAAGTTCATGGGAACAGTGAAGTGAAAAAGGTAGAAATGTGTTAGTAATTCCTGGATTTTCAAGTTTCAGAAACCCATTACAATCCCAAGTGCAATATTTCTATTCCTGATATAGAAGATAAGGCTGTCTTAAGTCACATACCTTCTCCGGCTTTCATACACACTTTTACTCAAAGCAGGAGAAGGCACTTGATTAAAGATGTACCCAAACATCCAGGTACAGCACCTAATACCTGGCAGTGTTTTGGAATATTTGCAATCTAGTTCTCTCTTGCTATGTTCGATTTTTACAATATTCTTATATTATTTATTAGCTTTAGCAAGTCATAATCATTTGTTTTTCATGGTCCCTCAGGATTCATTCACCTACTTTGCAGATAATGAAGTGGTTTGTTTCTGTTTTACCAGTAGCTATCAGCATCCTGCATTTGAAATGTTTGTCAATACTCCTCTTTAAATCTTTAAATCACTGAAAGTGATTTTTTTTTTTAAGGATGTCTGCTATTATAGTTGCTATTTGATGAGCAAGTCATTGTGACAAATAAGAATTTTTATATCTCTGGTCTTACTCAAGAAATATCTTGTTTTAAAATACAGCAAGTGTATTACTGACCTGAGACACTGAATCTAACTGTAGAGTTTTCCTTTTTATATGTATTTAGGACAACAACATTATTGAAGAGAACTTTATTAACATAGTAAATGAGGAAGGCTTTTTCTGCCCCATTGTCTGTCAGACTCCCTTGAAAGATGGAAAGTAAAATGCGGCCAGAGAGACAGAAAAATTGAAAGGGAATGAGCAGTTCTGGCAACAGTAATAGAAAAGTATTCTGTGAAAATGGATTACAGGTTTATTATTAATATTAAAGCTGCAGTTCTAAATAAATGGTCACGATTTACAATAATCATTTACCACAATTACATTCATTTACTTTGAAAATTTTTCCTTCTCCAGTAATCTCAGACTGGAGGGACTGAAGTTAACATTAAAATGAGAACAAACTCACACAAGGCCACACTGTCATTGTGAAAAACCGGGACTCAAATGAAATTCAATTGAATGGTTGCTATTGCTTTCAGAGAAGTGATTTCAACTCACATCTTCCCAGGAAATGAAGAATTCTTTGGTAAAGACTGAAATCTTAGCAAAAAAAAAAAAAAAAGAGAGAGAGAATCATATGTTCAGAATGGATTTTCTGGCTCTGAATTTTGTATCCTGGACTTGGAAGCAAAACAGAATCCGTAGAAGCTAAAGACAGACTTGAGATGACTCTGAATGGACAGTAATTCACCTACTCTGAATATAAGTGAGGTACATAATCTAATTAAACCTCTGATCCCTCATACATAAGATAGTATTATTAATACCTACCTAAGCACAGAGTCGGACATGACTGAAGCGACTTAGCAACAGCAGCAGCAGCAAGCATCTATTAGAAGGAAGAAATGAGCTAATTGATGTTAAGTGCTTAGCCTAGTATCTGTATTACAATAAAAAATCATTTTATAGTAGCTATCATTAATATTTGTCAATACTCTCCTCCTTCCACTTTGCTGGAAATTTCCTAAAGTAAACAAACTTTCCAGAGTTTTGGGAAATTATCCCATCATATTGCTGCCTCACCATCCACTTTGCTAGCCGAGTGGTCCATGAGGGCCTTAAACTGACAACAATCTCCTCATGCAAGCGCATGTCCTAGATAAAGCTCAAGCAGTCATAAGTATGACACAAAATGTAAGTTCCAGATAAGACACCCCAACTCCTAAAGTTACCAGCCCCCAGATAACACCTGGTGGAGCTCACCAAAACTCCATTCTTTTTGGTTTGAATTAACCAATTCGGCCTTAGTTCTACAACTCCAAAGAATGTCATCCCCTGATAGTAATAAAGGACCCAGATCCTGCCACTCTCTTTACCTGCACCTTACCCATGTGACCCCTCAAGAGGCGCTTGCCATGTATACCTCCTCCAGGACCTGTGAATAAGAAACTTCTCCATCTCAATTTCTCCTGTGGTCTTTAGTTGAACTATGGTGGCTCACCATCTGCCACCTTGAGACATAACAAATGTAACATTTAACAAAATCATAATACTAACATACCAGCAAATAAAGCTATGCTTTGCTGGATGAATCGCCTGGGAAGCCCCACTGTTGAGATTGTATTGTCCATATGCTTACCTTGCATCTCCAGAAAAGCAGAAATCATTCACATTTAGGTTTATGTAGGACAGACTTTATTTTCTTGGGCTTCAAAATCACTGCAAATGATGACTGCAGGCATGATATTAAAATATGGTTGCTCCTTGGAAAAAAAACTATGACAAACCTAGACAGCGTATTAAAAACCAGAGACTTTGCAGACAAAGGTCCATCTAATCAAAGCTATGTTTTTTTCTAGTAGTCATGTACGAATGTGAGAGTTTGACCATAAAGAAGGCTAAGCACCAAAGAACTGATGCTTTTGAACTGTGGTGTTGGAGAAGAATCTTGAGAGTCTCTTGGACAGCATAGAGATCAAACCAGTCAATCCTAAAGGAAATCAACACTGAATATTCATTGGAAATACTGATGCTGAAGCTGAAGCTCCAATATTTTGGTCACCTGATGCGAAGAACCAGCTCACTGGAAAAGACTTTGTTGCTGGGAAAGATTGAGGACAAGAGGAGAAGGGGGTGGCAGAGGATAAGATGGTTGGATGGAGTCACCAACTCAGTGGATATGAGTCTGAGCATTGATGAAGCCCGGCATGCTGCAGTCCATGGTGTCACAGAGAGTCGGACATGAGTTGGCTACTGAACAGAATCAGGAAAGTCATACTTAACAATAAGTATCTCTCAAAAATCTAAGTGGATTTTGATAGAAAAAATATTTTTAGATGTACAGAAAAACATGCCAACAACTATTAGAAAGAATTACATATAAAAAAGAAAGGAGTTCTCTTACAGAGTGAACGGATAGATTATTTATTTTCGTTAAATTATCTGGTGTATCTGTTTTTCAAACTGCCTTATCATAATTCAACAAAGTGGCTTAAAACAACATATTTATTCTGATGGTAGGTATGGGTTATGCGGGACTAAAATTAAGGTATTTTCAGGGCTGTGTGCCTTTTAGAAGTTCCAGGGGAGACTCCATTTACGTTTTTTTGTTTTCTTTTTTTTTTTTGCGGGGGGGCAGTGCGGGGGTAGGGGGTGGGAGGGGCGTTGTTGGCAGAATTTAGTTCCTTACAGCTATAGGAGTGAAGTTGCTGTTTTCCTGCTGTCAATAAACTGAAGGCTGTTCTGAGCTCTTAGAGGCCACTGGCATTCTTTAATTTATAGACCCCTTCTTTCGTCTTCAAAGCCACTAAAGGGAAAGAAGGAAACAAATCCATCTCACATTGCCTTTTTCCAACTCATTCTTCCATTCTCTTCCACTTTTAAGGATTTATGTGACTACACTGGGTCCATTTGTATAGACCAGGATCAGGATAATCTGCCTATTTAAAGGTCAACTGATAGCAACCTTGTTCTTCCCTGGTGGCTCAGATGGTAGAGTCTGTCTGCAATGAAGGAGACCTCAGTTTGATCCCTGGGTCAGGAAAATACCCTGAAGAAGAGACTGGCTACCCACTCCAGTACTTTTGCCTGGAGAATTCCATGGACTGAGAAGCCTGGTGGGCTACAGTAAATGGAGTCGCAAAGAGTCAAACAGGACTGAGCAACTAACACTTTCACTTCACTTTCAAGCAACCTTAATTTTATCTACCAGCTCAAATCCCTTTGTCAGGTAACTTAACATATTCACAGAATCTGGGGGATCAGGATGTGGACATATCTAGGCATTATTACACTGCCCGCTACAACAAGCTTTCTGAGAAAGAAAACTCAAATTTCGTATGTCCAACATTATCAATTTCCGTGTCTTTTTTTTCCCCCAATAGACTGTAAACTCTGAGAATAGAAGGATTATGCCTTTTATCTTGAGCCCTAAGGTTCAGTTTACAGCAGAGCACCAGGTATGTTTTCAATAAACATATGCTGAATGAATGATTAGTCGTGATGAAAATCCTATCTGTTCTGTTTAGTCTCAATGTGTTTTAAGGTTTCAAAAAGGCAAGAAATGAAGAAGTTATTTCTAAAATGTGTCCTACACACATTTATAGTTTTATACATTTTTACTTTACAACATAAAAATATTTATATGAGTATCAGCTATTAGCAATCAATTTGATAGCTTTCCTTTTAGGTACAGCTATACTTCACCTAAAATTAAAGATTTCGGAAGCTGTCTTTAGAAACTTCATAGTGACCAGTCTGTGTACACTATAAACAGTATTAAATTTTAGAAAAGGCAGGCAGATCTGACATGGTTAAAGTACTTTCACATCTATCTGGAATCACAAGTCTTCAATATGAAAGCACAGACCATGTGGTGGAACTCCTGACAAGCTGACAACTCATCCCTATTAATTTAATAGTTGAATGAACAACAGCTTAGAAATCAATGGTTACTTCCTTCCCTGTATTTTAAAATTCTGCTCCTCTGTAAGTGTTCGACATGGGGTTAAAACAGAATCTGAGCAGAAATACAATAGTCTAAGAGTCTTGTATTCTTTTTTAAGCCTTGGGCACAGCTGAGCAGGAAGTTTAGTTTCTTATAATGTTACAATATGTTACACAGTAGGTGCAGAAAAATTGCTATTTGAACTTACACTTAGATTCCATGAATGTTTCAATAGAGTTTTAAGGGCAGCCACCCAAATGTAACATGGTTGTTTACAAAATAAATGTATCAAAAAATATCCTTCTGATATACCAATAACTACTAGAAAAAACAATGGAAATAAATTATCTTCATTAGCAATGAAAATGTACATTTCCTAAGTACAACATGAGAAAATTACAATACGTTTTTAAAAAGGCATTTAATAATTTGTACGAGTAGAAAGATATAGTACGCTGATGAATGAAAATTTTCTCTTTCTTTGAATTCCAATTATCTCTAAATGGATTTACAGTTTTCATCTCTAATTTTATCTCCAAATCCACTTACAATATTCATCAAAATACCAAATTAATTTATTAATATCAGAAAATAATGTTAAATTTCAGCTGGAAGGATAAATAGGCAGTGATAAACAATAAAATATTTTAAAAATAATAACAATAAGAATGTAGTGGTACTATAAACTGTTAAAGTAGAATTAAATTTTCCAAAAATTAAGATATTAGAAAAGGAGCATCAATTAATATAATTAAATACAAAATGCTAAAAGAGACGTGATCACGAAAACATTTGGTATATTACTAAGGTACAATTTTAAAACATTAAAAAGAATGATTCAGTAAATGGTGCTAGAAAATTTGGGGGGAAGGGTACGCTTATATCTTTATCTAGTGGCATACAGATAAAGCCGAGATAGAATAATGATTGAGGAAAGAATAGAAAAATGCTGGGAGAAGGAAGGAAGAAAGGAAAATATTTAAAAGCAAATGCATGTGAGTATGTATATAATATAAAAGAGAAGGGATGTCAAAATCTTTAGTGACTGAAAAGAAAATGAATTCATAGTCCTCTAAACAGTCACGCTACTATGATACCTAGATCTTATTGTGTAATTTGATTTTTTTTTTTTCACAAAAATACAAGTTTGTTACTTAGTCTAAGAAATAAGTAGAGTTAAAATCTGGAGTGAAAAATATAAGAGATAAACCTGAAATATCTTGCTATACCAAAAAACAGCTGAGCTCTCAGACTATTGGTATTATATATTGTGTTGGAAGAATGTAGGCGCCAGCATGAAGTAATTGCTGATGGCCAAAGAAGAGATTAATTGAGCATGCATATCAATAAGAATGATAATGGTAATAAATCACAATGCATCATATATAGTTTACTCCATGATATAATTATAATACTAAATGAAATGAAATATGAGTGGTTTTGATTTTTTTTTTTTTTGGTCACTAATAAGGAATGCCAGGGAAGCAAATTTCTAGTTTAAATGTGTATATATATAAGAGCTAGAATCCCTTCCACCTTTTAAAATACAAGTTCTACTTCAGGGTAATCAAATAGTTGCTCAGGAGAAGTTTCTCTATACTGAAGTATTCCAATAAACAAATGAACAAGAAATAACTGAATTTGAATAGTATCATTTTGATATACATTCTAAATAAATCAGAGTAACTATTAATAAAGGTTGATAATATTCCCCAAATCAATGTGCTTTTTAATGGAAGTACATAATATTAGCTATGAAGTTTTCTTCCTCAATATTCTTGCAAGTTTTCATAAGCATAAGAACATGGAAACCATAACAGGAAGATGCAGTGAGCAAACTCCTGATCATATGAGACTCTGTATAACAAATAACTTGGTTTCTTAAATAAAAATAAATTGCAGGGAAAAAATCAAAGAGATGGTGAGGAAATGTGTATGCTAAAAGAGTCTTAACTGTAAAAATAGAGTTTCCTTCAATCATTAATTGAATAAAAAATATAAAACATGTGAGCCAATTTGGGGTGTTTTATATACTGGTTATTTGTTCAGTATATAAAACTGGTTATATATTTCAGTTACAGAGCCAAGTGGGCCTTAGAAATCATTACTATGAACAAAGCTAGTGGAGGCGATGGAATTCCAGTCAAGCTGTTTCAAATCCTAAAAGAGGATGCTGTTAAAGCGCCAATATGCCAGCAAATTTAGAAAACTCAATAGTGGCCACAGGACTGGAAAAGGTCAGTTTTCCAGTGCCAAAGAATGTTCAAACTACTGTACAATTGCGCTTATTTCACATGCTAGCAAAGTAATGCTCAAAATCCTTTAGGCTAGGCATCAACAGTATGTGAACCAAGAACTTCCAGGTATACAAGTGGGGTTTAGAAAAGACAAAGGAGCCAGAATTCGAGTTGCCAACATCCATTGGATAACAGAAAAAGCAAGGGAATTCCAGAAAAACGTCTATTTCTGCTTCCTTGACTACACTAAAGCCTTTGACTCTGTGGATCACAACAAATTATGGAAAATTCTTAAAGAGATGGGAATACCAGACCATCTTATCTGCCTCCTGAGAAACCTGTATCAAGGTCAAGAAGCAACAGTTAGAACTGGAATGGAAAAATGGATTTTTTCAAAACTGGGAAAGGAGTATGTCAAGGCTGCATATTATCACCCTGCTCATTTAACTTATATGCAGAGTACATCATGCAAAACGTGGGTCTGGATGAATCACAAGCTAGAGTCAAGATTACTAGGAGAAATATCAACAACCTCAGGTATACAGATGATGCCACTCTAATAGAAGAAAGTGAAGAGGAACTAAAGAGCATCTTGATGAAGGTGAGAGAAGAGTGAAAAAGCTGGCTTAAAACTCAATATTCAAAAAACTAAGATCATGGCTGCCAGTCCCATCAATTCATGGTAAATAGACAGGGAAAAAGTGGAAATAGTGACAGATTTTCTTTACTTGGGCTCCAAAATCACTGTAGCCATAAAAAGGTGACTGTAGTCATGAAATAAAAAGACACTTGCTCCTTGGAAAGAAAGGTATGACAAACCTAGACAGCATATTAAAAAGCAGAGATATTACTTTACCAACAAAGGCCCATATAGTCGAAGCTATGAATTTTACAGTAGTCATGTATGGATGTGAGAGTTGGACCATAAAGAAGGCTGAATGCCAAACAACTGATGTTTTTTGATGGGGTGCTAGAAAAGACTCTTGAGAGTCCCTTGGACTACAAGCAGATTAAACCAGTCAATCCTAAAGGAAATCAGTCCTGAATATTCATTAGAAGGATGGATGCTGAAGCTCCAATAATGTGGCCACCTGATGTAAAGAGATGACTCATTGGAAAAAACCCTGATGCTAGGAAAGATTGAGGGCAGGAGGAGAAGGCAGTGGCAAAGGATGAGATGGTTGGATACTATCACTGACTCAATGGACATCAATTCAGTTCAGTTCAGTTCAGTTGCTCAGTCATGTCCAACTCTTTGTGACCCCATGAATCGCAGCATGCCAGGCCTCCTTGTCCATCACCAATTCCCAGAGTTTACCCAAACTCATGTCCATCGAGTCTATGATGCCATCCAGCCATCTCATCCTCTGTCATCCCCTTCTCCTCCTGCCCCCAATCCCTCCCAGCATCAGGGTCTTTTCCAATGAGTCAACTCTTCGCATGAGGTGCCCAAAAAGTATTGGAATTTCAGCCTCAGCATCAGTCCTTCCAATGAACACCCAGGACTTATCTCCTTTAGGATGGACTGGTTGGATCTCCTTGCAGTCCAACGGACTCTCAAGAGTCTTCTCCAACATCACAGTTCAAAAGCATCAATTCTTTGGTGTTCAGCTCTCTTCACAGTCCAACTCTCACATCCATACATGGCAACTGGAAACACCATAGCCTTTACTGGACGGATCTTTGTTGGCAAAGTAATGTCTCTGTTTTTGAATATGCTGTCTAGATTGGTCATAACTTTCTGTCCAAGGAGTAAGCATCTATTAATTTCATGGCTGCAATCACCATCTGCAGTGATTTTGGACCCCCCCCCAAAATAAAGTCTGACACGGTTTCCACTGTTTCCCCATCTATTTGCCATGAAGTGATGGGACCAGATGCCATGATCTTAGTTTTTTGAACGTTGAGCTTTAAGTCAACTTTTTCACTCTCCTCTTTCACTTCCATCAAGAGGCTTTCTAGTTCCTCTTCACTTTCTACCATAAGGGTGGTGTCATCTGCATATGTGAGGTTATTGATAAGCTTGCAAAATCTCTGAGAGATAGTGAGGGACAGGGAAACCTGGCCTGCTGTAGTCCATGGGATTTCAAAGAGTCATATACTCCTTAGTGACTGAACAGCAATGGGTATACAGAGGTTTGCTATTCTCTTTCTCTATTTTTATATGTTTGACACTTTCCATAATAAAATTTAAAAGATGAAAATGCTGTTTTTAAAATAAATATTATTCCTTTGTACTGAAGAGAAAAAAGATAAAGTAAAGGAATTTTATGTTTATTTAAATTACATGTTAGTTATTTAGTTTTTTGGTACTCAATTTTAAAATTTGAAACAAGTAATAGGATTCTAAATCTCTAACAGAACTATCCTCCACTAAGAAACAGTCACAGTGAATCCATAAATAAGTACAGTTCCTCATTGGACTGGTAGACAGAATAATGGAAACTTTTCTTTTTCTTTTTAAGAAGAGAAAAGACAGGTTTACCCATATCAGATTTGCACTTTAAATGTATTTTTATTAGATTACAGTTACCGTGAATTGACATATATCAGATTTAAGGTCACAATTGTCATTACATTTGCCCTGGTATTTTTAGAGGCAAACAAAAATTGTCAGAAGAGACATTATGCTGACTGAAACAGATAATAGAAAGCACTTCCTTATGTCATAGCTACAATTCACTATGAATGTGTTTGAAAGATGCAGTATGTCAAGTGTATACAATGTGGTAGAATCTATGTTTCTTACTAAGACATTTTATTGAAGATATCACTATGTGGCTCTACTATCAGTTCTTCAGAAATAAGAGGAAATATGTGAGAACTACACTAGTAATGAGATTATGTAAGTCTAAAATAATGACAATTTTTGAGAGAATACTTCTTTAAGGTCAAATAGATGGCACTAGTCTTAAGTTCAGATCAGAGCTAGAATGTAATAGAAACACTAGAAATTATATCAGCTTTTTTTGCTATAGAAACAATAATGAAAACATCCTTATGTTTTCATGTGATAAGTATATTTTACATTGAGACAATATATGTTTAAGAAATAATATTCTTCAACAAGATGGGAGAGTAGGAGACTTTTATTGGGATGGGGGTCCAGATTTTGTTTATTTGAATAGCTTGTAGCCATCAGTATGTTTGATCCTGAGAGGCAAGCAAGGGAGAGAAAGTTCTTGGACCTATTTTAGAGCCTGAGACATCTAGACGGAGGGAGACTTATTTTTAAATATTTTATTTTCTAGAGTTTCCATATTATAGTTACCTTGATATTGACAAGGGAATATAATTAAATAAATCATATGCCTTCAAACCTTAATTTGGTCCCCAAAATTAATTTTGAATTTGGATAGTTAATTTTTTATTCCTGGAGCATATTATGGTGAATCGTTTAGTGTTTATTCAAATGATGTAGATTCTAAACAAAATGATAGAGATATCGAAACAACATTTCATCTTTATTAAATAACATTTGTATAAAAGAGAAAAAGAAGATAAATGAAAAAATTTTAAGTTAATCTAATTAAATCAGCATGTAGCTACAAATCCCTGATGGTAGATAAGTGACTAATTAGACACTTAAGATTAATGAAAATTTTCTCTTGTGTGAGATTAATTATAAAGGATGAGTGACCACTGAAGACGCTTTAAGCTATTATGATCTTTAGTATCTCTAAATCTAATTAAAACAAGAGGAAAATTATCTGAACCAGTCATGAAATATTTCACATGTTAAGATTTTTATGTTGCTGAAGATGTACCTCAAAGTAAGAATTAACTCTTTTACCCAAAGTATGGAATTGCCATGGATAAGCTAAGACAAGGCATGAATGTAGCTTCTATTGAGAAAAAATATTTTTAATGATTAATAACTATATTCATAAAGAGCTGAAAACTAAGGTATAAATCAAATATTCCACATGGACTTTGAATTCAACACTAAATACTTCAATCATATAATTATTGTTTCAGTCACCAGCCTAAAGTAACTATCACTTAGAGATTCATTCAGAGACTAGCAACAGAAGCCAGGCAGAACAGTGACTCATGTATAAATGCAAGCCTAAATTTCTCATATAACGTGAATTCTGACAAAAGCACTCCACAGGAGGTCTGACAACTCCATTGTGTGATCAGAAACCAAGATTCTTTCCTTCTGCTTTACTCTCCTTCTTCTTATTTCAGTTGCCAAGCTAAGATCCCATGGACTACAGCCCACCAGGCTCCACTGTCCATGGGGTTTTCCAGGCAAGAATACTGGAGTGAATCACCATTTCCTTCTCCAGAGGATTTTTCTGAGCCAGGGATCATGTCCCTGTCTCCTACATTGGTAGGCTGGTTCTTTACCACTGAACCACCAGGAAAACCTGCTACTCTCCTTAGCTCTTGTTTTCTACCTTCAAGTTAGCTTCAAGTTACAAAATGTTTGGAATTCCAGGCACCACAGCTGAACTCAAGCAAAGAAACAGGAGGATGAAAAGTAACAGTCAGAGGGCTGATGCTAAGTGTGTATCCCATCTAGAGGAACAAGTTCCTCTCTGTGCCTTTTGCTCATATCTCTTTCATCATCCAACTATACCTCCAAAGTAGTTAGCAGTATTTGCACACAGGGTCTTACTATTTCGTTATTGCCTTTGTTTTTAATTAAAGGAGGAGAAGATAATGGCTATCTAATAGTCAGCTAGCTGTATGTTTCTTTACTCTGAAAAGCACATAATTATTTGGTGTACCTACCAAACAATCAGTAGGTCAAAGAGTTCAAGTACCCATTACACTATCTCTAAAATTTTAATTTTGGCCATTACAATTTGGTACAAAGTGTCAAATATGTTTTTGTTCAAGTACTTAGAAAACTGGAGAAGGAAATGGCAACCCGCCCCAGTATTCTTGCCTAGAGAATTCTATAGACAGAGGAGCCTGGCAGGCTATAGTCCATGGAGTCACAGTCAGACATGACTGAGTGATTCACACATACACACACTTAGGAAAAGCTGTTAACATGATAGAAATGGCATTGGGAAGGCTAATTTTGTTTTTACTCTTTTTACCATTGACAGGAAGGTACGCAGCACAGTAAATTGTATTAAGGTACATGACTCTACCTTTATATGTCTGCTTCACTCAGTCACTGAATCCAGGGTTCCCAGGAAAGCCTTGGCCTCAAGAAAGTAGCTCTCTGAAGCTTAGGCAGACCCTGCAAAAGCTGAGAAATGGAAACTACACAATCCACAGCTAGGCAGAAAATCCTTTTGAAAGGGGAACACAGCAATACAATTCCATGTCTACCAAAATCCACCCTCCCAAATCCATCCCTCACCAGCATTCTCAGGCCAATTTTACTTTTCTGGTACTTTCTTGGTCACCGCAGAGTGTGTGTGTGTGTGTGTGTGTGTGTGTGTGTGTGTGTGTGTGTGTGTGTGTGTAAGTCACTTTAGTCATGTCGGACTCTACAATGTCATGGACTGCAGGCCACCAGGCTCCTTCCTCTATTCATGGGATTTCCCAGGCAAGAATAATGGAGTGGGTTGCTGTGCTCTCCTCCAGGGGATCTTCCCGACCCAGGGATCAAACCTATGTCTCTTACATCTCCTGCACTTGCAGGTGGATTCTTTACCACTTGGGACACCTGGGAAGCCCCCCACAATTAGCCAAGGGAGTACAAATAGGCACTGCCCTGGCTAAACTGGATCTCTCATATATTTCTCTCTCTCTTACATAACAATGTCCTCACCTCATTCCATTGAGACAAGTTAGGATCATCCTGGCCAAAACCAATTAAGGAGAGAGTATTCCAGGGTCTTTAAGAGTAGATTTTTATTTTAAAAGAGAGAGAAAAAATGTTGAGGGAGAAAAAGAAAGAGGAAGGCATTTATCTTTCAGATTCAAACACCATCAGAGTAGGGATACAAAATAAAATAATGCTTCAGAACAAGGCAAAGATGGCTATTTAGGATATTAAATGAGTATATATCTGAGGCAGAGCAAAGGTACCAATCAAAATGGGTTCACATAAAATAGGAAGCCACTTCTGGGAAGAAAGATGTCATTAAGTGGAAAGGAATCTGTGGTAAGGCTCATTCACCTTGAATCTTATAGGAAAATCCATACCCAGATCATTTATTTCATTTCATTTCATTTTTTATTTATTGGAGTACAATTGCTGTACAACGTCATGTTAGTTTCTGCTGCAGTATATACATGAAGTGTTTCAGCTATATGTATACATATATTCCTTCCCTCTTGGACCTTCCTCCCACCCCATCCCCAATCATCTAGGTTATCACAGAGTACCTAGCTGAGCTCCTTGTGCTATACAGCAGGTTAAAGTTAAAAGCTTTTGCACAGCACAAAATCATAAACAAGATGAAAAGATAACCTTCCGAATGCAAGACCATTATTTGCAAGTGAAGCAACAAATTATTAATCTTCAAAATATACAAACAGCTCATGCAGCTCAATGTCAAAGAAACAAACAACCCAATCAAAAAATGTTCAGAAGACCAAAATAGACATCTCTCCAAAGAAGACATACAGATGGTCAAGAGGTATAAGAAAACATGCTCAACATCACTCTTTACTAAAGAAATGCAAATCAAAACTACAGTGAGGTATCATCTCACACTGGTCAGAATGGCCATCATCAAAAAATCTACAAACAGTAAATGCTGGAGAGGATGTGGAGAAAAGGGTGCCCTATTGCACTGTTGGTGAGAATGTAAAGTGATACAGCCACTATGGAGAACAGCATGGAGATTCTTTAAAAATACTTAAAATAGAACTACCATATGACCCAGCAATCCCACTATTGGGCATATACCCTGAGAAAACCATAATTCAAAATGACACATGTAGCCCAATATTCACTGCAACACTATTAAAAACAGATCATTTGGTTTAGATGACAGTTTACCTGTATCTTAACTTCAGCTTCTGAATTGTAGTCTGTATAATATCTGGTCTAGCATATTGCTTATTAATATCTGTTTCTTGAACTGGAATGAACAGGAGGCATTCTTGAGTGAATTCCCTCACTCAAACTTTACTTATTTAGAATCATCCTGTGGTAAAGAATATATTTCCACTTACAGATATCAGAAAATAGATATTCATGAGCAGAGATTCTCAGAGTAGAGTGAGCTAAACCAGATCCCAAATGGTAGTCAACACTGTTGGGGAGCCCCATTGCCTCCCAGATGACCCTGAGACTCCATTAGAAATGCATTCCATTTTGGTAGCTTATTATGCAAAATCCAAATGAGTGAAAATTCATCCTCTAAGAAACTTGGACATTATTCTGTATTTCCAAAAAGTTACTTTGGATTCCTTATTTCCCATTTCCACAACTTGCAAAAATAACTAATTCTGCCCTGAACTATTGTTGTACCTATATACATGGACCAAATTCACCTTTACTCCTTTCTCCTAAATATGTCTCCCCAGGTTTTCTTCATAGCTACAATCCTCTCAATCTCCTCCTTGGCCAGGGCAGTCAGTCTAATCAATTCCCCTTGGATTAGGCACTATTGAGCCATGTCCACTCAAGAGACAGCTGGTAATTCTCAGCTTCCTTCTCTCAGCATCATTGAGCAAAGCTGTTCTTACAGGTTGGACAAACTTATCCACATGAAAGTGTGAGGCCCTGGGTGGTAAGATAATCACATTTCTTCCTCTTTTGAGCTTATCACCTGATCTCTGGCAGCCCTCCCTCTCATTCCAATTTCAGATTTAAAACCTAACATGTTACTGTGTCCTTAACTATGGTGCATATCCTACCATAGCAAATTTACCCCTGTTCTTAAATCTCAAATTAGGTTTTAAACTTCTTTAAAGGAAATTTTGTGCAAGGTGAGAATTTAGGAAACAGAAATTACATAAAGACTGAGCGGTTAATCATTTTTAACTCATACATCTATAAAGATAAATCTCTAAAGTTCAGCCTTTTATTTTCCCTGTTAGTCCCCAGACTCACCTGAATGGCTTCTGGAAAACTAATTTAAAGAGTCATATCATGCTATAGGTCATATTGATTTCCTTCACATGAGTGTTAACACACATTAGAGAATTTCCACCCAGAGAGAAACAGGCTAATCATTATAACATGTCCAGTGAAAATTCACATGTTGATGGAAATAATATTTAGAAAATGAGGAAATCTGAACTCCAGTCTGATTCTAACTAGATGTGGCACATACTATAATATTTCTGGACTCCTGGTTTCTCATATGACAAATAAGGGGATTTAACAAAATTATTTCAAACGACTTTTCTGAATCTAAAATTGTAGATTCTGTTCTATGGGACATTCTTGTATCAGATCATTAATACATTATGATAATTTCATTGGGCAATGTTTCCTGCTAAGTAACTATTTGCATATCACAGGAGGATGTCCAGGATTTTGTGGAATCAGAACTAATTTTGTTTCCCACAATGCAAAGACAATTGTTTCTATAATTAGATGACTTCCATGTTATTGCAAATAAAAGCATTACAAATTCAAAGTTTGAACGGTACTAAATAAATTAAATATTATGTTTTTAAAAGTTTATTCTCAGACTTCTTCCCAACTTTCTTAAATCTATTTTTTGCTCAGTGGGCAAGACAGGTAAACACATCTTGTTGGTTGAAGAAACAATATACACAGGAGAATATTAACATGCAACTACCCTTGAGGCAAATCCAAAATGATAAGGTAGATTTGAACAATATCTCACCACCAATTAAAAAATGTAAAAAGTCTGCTTCTTTTTTTCTATTTAGATATGATTTTTTTAAATGTCCAACTTCAAAAATATTTATGGGTATCACTGTACTTGATTAACTTAAACTGATGAAAAATGAGAAGAAAGTCCACTGTCATCTATTTTTGGGACATAAGAAACTTTAAAAATGATAATCTAAAACCACTATCTTAGAATAAGAAGTTTTCCAGGGAAGCAGTAGAAATTCTGATAGAAGTCTAGAAATTAGAATCTTTTCATTATTTCCTAACAACTTTTCCATGTTGATACTTATTATATGCCTAACTAGTGAATCAGTGAAGTTGCTCAGTCGTGTCCAACTCTGCTATCCCATGGACTGTAGCCTACCAGGCTCCTCCATCCATCGAATTTTCCATGCAAGAGTACTAGAGTGGATTACCATTTCCTTCTGCAGGGGATCTTCCCGACCCAGGAATCAAACCCAGGTCTCCCACATTGCAGGCAGATGCTTTACTGTCTGAGCTACCAGGGAAGCCCTATTATATGCCTAGCACTGTGCTTATTGTTATGAGAGCATGAAATCTCATTAGAGATTATATTTTCATGACCCATTCTACAATTTAAAAGATTACATTCTGACTGGTGTGAAGTGGTACCTCATTGTGGTTTTGATTTGCATTTCTCTAATAATGAGTGATGTTGAGCATCTTTTCATGTGTTTGTTAGCCATCCATATGTCTTCTTTGGAGAAATGTCTATTTAGTTCTTTGGCCCATTTTTTGATTGGGTCGTTTATTTTTCTGGAATTGAGCTGCATAAGTTGCTTCTATATTTTTGAGATTAGTTGTTTGTTAGTTGCTTTATTTGCTATTATTTTCTCCCATTCAGAAGGCTGTCTTTTCACCTTGCTTATATTTTCCTTTGTTGTGCAGAAGCTTTTAATTAGATCCCATTTGTTTATTTTTGCTTTTATTTCCAGAAATCTGGGGGGTGGATCATAGAGGATCCTGCTGTGATGTATGTCGGAGAGTGTTTTGCCTATGTTCTCCTCTAGGAGTTTTATAGTTTCTGATCTTACATTTAGATCTTTAATCCATTTGAGTTTATTTTTGTGTGCGGTGTTAGAAAGTGATCTAGTTTCATTCTTTTACAAGTGGTTGACCAGTTTTCCCAGCACCACTTGTTAAAGAGATTGCCTTTACTCCATTGCATATTCTTGCCTCCTTTGTCAAAGATAAGGTGTCCATAGGTGTCTGGATTTGTCTCTGGGCTTTCTATTTTGTTCCATTGATCTATATTTCTGTCTTGGTGCCAGTACCATACTGTCTTGATGACTGTGGCTTTGTAGTAGAGCCTGAAGTCAGGCAAGTTGATTCCTCCAGTTCCATTCTTCTTTCTCAAGATTGCTTTGGCTATTTGAGGTTTTTCGTATTTCCATACAAATCTTGAAATTATTTGTTCTAGTTCTGTGAAAAATATCGCTGGTAGCTTGATAGGGATTGCATTGAATTTGTAGATTGCTTTGGGTAGTATACTCATTTTCACTATATTGATTCTTCCGATCTATGAATATGGTATATTTCTCCATCTATTAGTGTCCTCTTTGATTTCTTTCATCAGTGTTTTAAAGTTTTCTATGAATAGGTCTTTAGTTTCTTTAGGTAGATATATTCCTAAATATTTTATTCTTTTCATCTGCAATCCAATAGTCTGCAAGCAATAAATGCTGGAGAGGGTGTGGAGAAAAGGGAACCCTCGTACACTGTTGATGGGAATGCAAACTAGTACAGCCACTATGGAGAACAGTGTGGAGATTCCTTAAAAAATTGCAAATAGAACTGCCTTATGACCCAGCAATCCCACTGCTGGGCATACACACCGAGGAAACCAGAATTGAAAGAGACACATGTACCCCAATGTTCATTGCAGCACTGTTTATAATAGCCAGGACATGGAAACAACCTAGATGTCCATCGGCAGAGGAATGGATAAGAAAGCTGTGGTACATATACAGAATGGAGTATTACTCAGCCATTAAGAAGAATACATTTGAATCAGTTCTAATGAGATGGATGAAACTGGAGTCGATTATACAGAGTGAAGTAAGCCAGAAAGAAAAACACCAATACAGAATACTAACAAATATATATGGAATTTAGAAAGATGGCAATGATGACCCTATGTGAGACAGCAAAAGAGACACAGATGTGTAGAGAGGACTTTTAGACTATGAGGGAGAGGGAGAGGGTGGGATGATTTGGGAGAATGGCATTGAAACATGTATACTATCATGTAAGAAACGAATTGCCAGTCTATGTCAGATGCAGGATACAGTATGCTTGGGGCTGGTGCACGGGGATGACCCAGAGAGATGTTATGGGGAGGGGAGGTGGGAGGGGGGTTCATGTTTGGGAACGCATGTACACCCATGGTGGATTCATGTCAATGTATGACAAAACTAATACAGTATTGTAAAGTAAAATAAAGTAAAAATAAAAATTAAAAAAATAAAAGATTACAGTATCTTTATGTTATACATCTTAATATAATATTCTGATAAACATTTTATATTATATTCCCTATTTACATTTGATAATATTAATCAGGCAGAACAACAGGTCCTTATACTTTTATATGGGCTTCCCATTGGTTCAGCAGTAAAGACTTTGCCTGCAATGTAGGAGCTGTGTGTTCAATCCCTGGGTCAGGAAGATTCCCTGGAAAAGAAAATGGCAACCCACTCCAGTATTCTTGCCTGGGAAACCCCATGGACAGAGGAACCTGGAGAGCTCCATGAAGTCGCAAGAGTCAGATACCACTTAGCAACAACAGCAGGAGCAGCAGTTGATCCTTTTTCCTTTGTTAACTCATTTTTAAACCTATTCAATGGCAAAGTTTTACTTAAAGTTACAGTCAAGGACTTTAGTGAACTGCATCCATTTTAACCTGCTGAGTTTATCACATCTTAGAAGATGACATTTTATAATTGCTGATGAAACCAGGCATGATGAGTTATACTGATAGTGCATAAAGCGTATGATCAGTAAAATGAAACAGTTTACTGAAAATGCGTATAAAGAAACCCTTCTTAAAATTAATATTGCTTTCATTCACTTTCAAACCAGCCATCCATGTTTATTACTACCCTAGCAAGAAAAACCCAAGGACTGATAAAATGTAAGGTATATTTTAACCTTAGTTCTACATGCTCAGTGCTGAAAATGGCTTTATTAAAATACACACAAATGCATAGATACACATTGAGTTTTTGATTTGTTGACGATTTGATGTTTCTATTTATCCAGTTTTGATTAAATCACAATAAGCTTCTCTCAAATCTACTGTAATATAAATAATACTTTTCAAATCATGCCAACAAAACAGTTCAGGGAAAAATTAATATTAGGCACCAAAAATGAAAGTATAGCTTAACTTGGTTATTGATATAAGATTTTATGGGTCTTAAAGATTTAGAAATAATTTTAGCTGTTATTACACAGAATACTTCTATGACTTCACAGGTTAATATTACCATCTTCTGCTATAGAAAACACTACTAGCCAAGTTATTAAGGCCCGCTGAGCAAATGTCGTGAAAGTTTAATGTGGTATAAACATCACTTCATACACAGAAATTGATTCCTTTAAATATAGGAATATAGTAGTGAATTATACATGTAGGTTCAGGCTTAATTCTTCTTGTACAGCTTGAAATGCCATAGTTTATTAAGATTAACATTACAAAATGTTTAACTTGGCTCCCCTGAGTACATAGGGAATGACATTAGAAAATAGCCATTAAAGCCATCAACAGCTTTTACATTTAGCAACTACTCTGTTGATTTTCAACAACTACAGCTTATCATCAAGGTTTTTTAGAATGAAATATTAGGAGATGAGCTTGTGTGCCTAACAAATTTTCCTAAGTTTAAAAATGTATTAATTAATATTTAAAACAGCATCAGGCTGGTTAAACAAATAACTGTTGCATAGGGCTGTATTTTTCTATGTGTGCATGAATTTCAGTTAAGTCAGTCAGCTAATTTAAATCTTCTGATTTCTACTATGGAAGAAACATTGTTATTAATCAATTACAGTTCAATTAAAAAAATAAAGAAACTAATAAAAATCACTGTACCAAGTACTGAGGTAGTAGGATAAGGTGAATGCAAAAGAGAGAAGAAATCTTAAAAAAATATAGAGAAAATATATTTCCTTCTACAGCCTTTAAAGTACATATTCATTGTACATATTCATATTTATTTGAGTAAATGTTTGAGTATTTAAGTACTTAATGAGACATTCATGTGAAACAAAGAAAAGAAAAGAATTTCATGGTAATATTTTAATAAATGGAATTAAATGTCATTTAAGCATAGTTTATTCTTGGTACTGAAGGGTTATTCAATAAAGGGATAAACCGAGCCAAACTGCTTAAAAGGAAACTGCGTTGTAAACGAGTTGAGTTCTATTTCTTCTGAATTTAGTATGACTGAGACAAACATTCTAAAATCCTGTGCTTTGTGTGATCTGCTGCCACATTTTTTTTTTAATCACCTATTGGAGGAGAAGACATTCCAAATTAATGTAACAAAATACATTCAGTTTAGTTCATTATACCTGCCCCTTTAGATCACAACAGAGTGTTGTCTTCTGCTCAGGGTTCTATGCAAGCCATCTTGTTTCACTTTCAGAAGCAGGTCATTATTTCCCTTCATCTGTGGATCAACTGATTCACCTAATTTTCTATCATTTTCAAACACCAATGCCATTTTATATCTTAACCAATCCTAGATCTGATATTTTTATTTTCTTCAAGTCTTACTAATTCTACAGTTATTGAATGCAAGTCTGCGAATTAAAGCATTGCTGTATTTTTTTCACAACTCTGCATTTAGACATATTTTCATGCTTCAAACAATTAACCATATTTCCCAGGTGACTTTACTTAAGCAGGGAGATGAGAGGAATTATACAAGCATCTGGGATTCTGCCACACCTGACAAATTTTATTAATGATTAAGAGTCTCATCTCAGTTTATTAAAAAGTAATCACTTATCTGCAGCTACACAGCAATCACTGGTGAACTTAACAGGAGTTCAACATCCATAATACATCTTCATTCTTTCTACTTAAGAGAGAAAAATATTTTAAGTGAAAATTATGACTGCTTTTAACACTCAAAAAAGAGAGAAGCATTTGCCTTTGAAAATAATTTATGAACATCAAAGAATGAGTAATCTATATATATTATTAGCATATCATTAGTTGTTAAAATTTATGAGCAATATTTCTATTTTTTAAAGTTTGCTAGCTATGCAAAAAACCAACTGGGCAAACATAAGTAAATTAATTTTCTGAACCTTAGTTTCCTCATCTGTAATAAAAATAATATCAACCTGTAAGAATTTGTATGTTACAAACAAGATTACCAATATATCAGAAACATTAAAGTCTTTATTATATATATTAAAAAAAAGAGAGAGAAGCAAGTGAAAAATTTTACATTTTGGAAATCCTATTTTTATTAGAATTAAGTATTTTTTAAAAATTATGTAAGTGAGAAACAGTTAAATATTTTGCAAAAACCTACAAATTGAAGAATGACAACTTTCCATAAACTTGGAAGGAGTCTATAAATGCAATTCAGAAAATAAGATAGCAAAAGATTAAGAGAATACTGATTTGCTCTTTTTCTCCTCGCTTGTACAGCTAATTAATCAAACATAAATATGTATTTATTAACGAAAAATGTATAGAGTAACAGTGTAAACACAAGCCACACACCTTTGCACCCTTGAGCCCACTACCAGGCTTTATTTTACTCTCTTCCTTAATTTCCACTAGTATATGTATTGAACCTTTGAAATAAAAGCAAGAAGTGTGTCAATTAAGATAAAATTTGACTTAACAAATGCTCAATGGAAAGTGCCTTAAGCAATACAACAGCCATTTTCCTACATTTCAAGAATCTCCAAGTGGGTCAGTTTCAGAGTATGTAGTAATTCATTGATGTTAATGTGAACCTAGCTCTTTCTTTTACGTCATCTCTCTGCTCTACATTTTTCAGTGCATCAGAAGTGAGTCCTACTGAGTCACAGCAGGTCTGTCTCATCTCTGGATATCACATTCTCACATGACAGCAACCACAGAAAGAAGAGAGAGACAAGCCATGGTTTATCTTACTTCATTGTTTAGCAGAAAGAAAAATATTCCTCAGTAGTCACCCAGAAGACTTCACTTTACTCTCATTGGTGAAAACTGGGTCATATGCTCACCTCAAAATAAACCACTGGTAAAGGTGAATAGGTCAACTCTAATTGCTTCACTCAAAGTTTATCCCCTACCACTTGAGGAGGTCATGCCTTTAATGAAAATATTGCTGCAGACTTAAAGCAGCATGAACATACATACAAAACAGAAGAATGACTGTTGGATAGACCACATAACATGTTTACCACCAGAGCTAAGTGGTTTAAATTCTCATGTCCAAATTTATTTGGGAAAGTACAAAAGCAAGGATGGAGAGTTGGTAAAGATGGCATGCAAGATGAATGGAAAATGAATTTTCCAAATACATATTATGATAATGATGAAATCATTATCAAAAATAAAGTTTCACCATGATTGGTCCTTCTATCAAAGGTTATCCCACATCGGGAATGACATGCATGCTTGGGGAAGCTGAAGCTTCAATACTTTGGTCATCTGACGTGAGATTGTTGGATGGTATCACCAACCTGATGGACATGAGTTTGAGCAAACTCCAGAAGATAGTGAAGAACAGGGAAACCTGGTGTGCTGCAGTCCATGGGATCACAAAGACTCAGATGTGACTTAGCGACATGAACAACTGAACAACATGGGGAAGGAGGAAATAGAATACTATTTTTAAGAACATATATCATACAGCTATTTTTAAGAGCAGCTATCATACTACTGGGGCTTCCCCTGGTGGTTCAGAGGCAGGAGACCCAGCTTTCCATCCTTGAGCCAAGAACATCCCTTGAAGAAGGAAATGACAACCCCTCCAGTATTCTTGCCTAGAGAATTACAAAGACAGACGAGCATGGGCTGCAAAGAGTTAGATACAACTAGTAACTAACACTTTATTCTTTACCACTGAGCCATGTGGGAAGCCCAGAAAAGAACAGAATGGGAATGACTAGAGATCTCTTCAAGAAAATTAGAGATACCAAGGGAATATTTCATGCAAAGATGGGCTCCATAAAGGACAGAAATGGTATGGACCTAACAGAAGCAGAAGATATTAAGAAGAGGTGGCAAGAATACACAGAAGAATTGTACAAAAAAGATCTTCATGATCCAGATAATCACAGTGGTGTGATCACTCACCTAGAGTCAGACATCCTGGAATGTGAAGTCAAATGGGCCTTAGAAAGCATCACTATGAACAAAGCTAGTGTAGGTGATGGAATTCCAGTTGAGCTCTTTCAACTCCTGAAAGATGATGCTGTCAAAGTGCTGCACTCAATATGCCAGCAAATTTGGAAAACTCAGCAGTGGCCACAGGACTGGAAAAGGTCAGTTTCATTCCAATCCCAAAGAAAGGCAATGCAAAAGAATGCTCAAACTACTGCACAATTGCACTCATTTCACATGCTAGTAAACTAATGCTCAAAACTCTCCAAGCCAGGCTTCAGCAATATGTGAACTGTGAACTTCCTGATGTTCAAGCTGGTTTTAGAAAAGGCAGAGGAACCAGAGACCAAATTGCCAACATCTGCTGGATCATGGAAAAGGCAAGAGAGTTCCAGAAAATATCTATTTCTGCTTCATTGACTATGGCAAAGCCTTTGACTGTGTGGATCACAATAAACTGTGGAAAATTCTGAAAGAGATGGGAATACCAGACCACCTAACTTGCCTCTTGAGAAATCTGTGTGCAGGTCAGGAAGCAACAGCTAGAACTGGACATGGAACCACAGACTGGTTCCAAATAGGAGAAGGAGCATGTCAAGGCTATATATTGTCACCCTGCTTATTTAGCTTCTATGCAGAGTACATCATGAGAAATGGTGGGCTAGAAAAAACACAAGCTGGAATCAAGATTGCCAGGAGAAATATCAATCACCTCAGATATGCAGATGACACCACCCTTATGGCAGAAAGTAAAGAGGGACTAAAGAGGCTCTTGATGAAAGTGAAAGTGGAGAGTGAAAAAGTTGGCTTAAAACTCAACATTCAGAAAACAAAGATCATGGCATCTGGTCCCATCACTTCATGGCAAATAGATGGGGAAACAGTGGAAACAGTGTCAGACTTTATTTTGGGGGGCTCCAAAATCACTGCAGATGGTGACTGCAGCCATGAAATTAAAAGACACTTACTCCTTGGAAGGAAAGTTATGACCAACCTAGATAGCATATTCAAAAGCAAAGATATTACTTTGCTGACTAAGGTCCATCTAATCAAGGCTATGGTTTTTCCTGTGGTCATGTATGGATGTGAGAGTTGGACTGTGAAGAAGGCTGAGTGCCAAATAATTGATGCTTTTGAACTGTGGTGTTGGAGAAGACTCTTGAGAGTCCCTTGGACTGGAGATCCAACCAGTCCATTCTGAAGGAGATCAGCCCTGGGATTTCTTTGGAAGGAATGATGCTAAAGCTGAAACTCCAGTACTTTGGACACTTCATGTGAAGAGTTGACTCATTGGAAAAGACTCTGATGCTGGGAGGGATTGGGGGCAGGAGGAGAAGGGGACGACCGAGGATGAGATGGCTGGATGGCAACACTGAGTCGATAGATGTGAGTCTGAGTGAACTCCGGGAGATGGTGATGGACAGGGAGGCCTGGCGTGTTGCGATTCATGGAGTCGCAAAGAGTTAGACATGACTGAGCGGCTGAACTGAACTAAACACTTTATTACATT
This sequence comes from Ovis aries, assembly GCF_016772045.2. NCBI lineage: Eukaryota > Metazoa > Chordata > Mammalia > Artiodactyla > Bovidae > Ovis > Ovis aries. The sequence goes on from NC_056057.1 coordinate 18,974,700, forward strand.
GCTAACTGTCTGTAGGTAAATGGAACCTCAATAATTTTTCAGCACTTAATTCCATCCTATTTTGTCTAGCCTATTCATTTCTTAGAGCTTGAATACAGGCTCCTCTCAGTAGCAGGGTATCATTATTCTGATCCTGACCAACATTTAGAGGTTACCCCTTTCCTATGTGCCTTGCAGATCCTGCCGACTATGACAGTTGTCTTACTGATTCCGTTCAGAGTCTGCATTTTTTGCTGAACCGAGGGTAGGAAAGGGGCAATCTGGGAGGCTAGAAGAAGACTCAAGGAGCCATATGAACTGAAAACACATTTATTCTGTCTTAGCTAGCATGGCAGCCATAACACAGCCTCTCTCCTTGCTGACAGAGCAGCAATAGCAGCAGCCATAACATAACCATCAGTTCAGTTCAGTTCATATTTTTCTGGAATGCTCTTGCTTTTTTGAGTGACTACTCAGTTGTGTCCGACTCTTTGTGACCCCATGAACCACAGCATGCCAGGCCTCCCTGTCCATCACGACCTCCTGGAGTTTACTCAAACTCAAATCTGTCGAGTTGGTGATGCCATCCAGCCATCTCATCCTCTGTCTTCTCCTTCTCCTCCTGTACCCAATCCCTCCCAGCATCAGGGTCTTTTCAAATGAGTCAACTCTTCACATGAGGTGGCCAAAGTATTGGAGTTTCAGCTTTAGCATCAGTCCTTCCAATGAACACCAGACTGGTCTCCATGAACAATGGACTGGTTGGACTTCCTTGCAGTCCAAGGGACTCTCAAGAGTCTTCTCCAACACCACAGTTCAAAAGCATCAATTCTTCTGTGCTCAGCTTTCTTCACTGTCCAACTATGATATCCATACATGACCACTAGAAATAACATAACCTAGACTAGATGGACCTTTGTTGGCAAAATGATGTCTCTATTTTTGAATATGCTATCTAGGTTGGTCATAACTTTCCTTCCAAGGAGTAAGAATCTTTTAATTTCATGGCTGCAATCACCATCTGCAGTGATTTTGGAGCCCCAAAAATAAAGTCTGACACTGTTTCCACTGTTTCTCCATCTATTTGCCATGAAGTGATGGGACCAGATGTCATGATCTTTGTTTTCTGAATGTTGAGCTTTAAGCCAACTTTTTCACTCTCCACTTTCACTTTCATCAAGAGCCTCTTTAGTCCCTCTTTACTTTCTGCCATAAGGGTGGTGTCATCTGCATATCTGAGGTGATTGATATTTCTACCGGCAATCTTGATTCCAGCTTGTGTTTCTTCTAGCCCACCATTTATCATGATGTACTCTGCATAGAAGTTAAATAAGCAGGGTGACAATATACAGCCTTGATGTTCTCCTTCTCCTATTAGGAACAAGTCTGTGGTTCCATGGCCAGTTTTAACTGTTGCTTTCTGACCTGCATATAGGTTTCTCAAGAGACAGGTCAGGTGGTCTGGTATGCCCATCTCTTGAAGAATTTTCCACTGTGATCCACACAGTCAAAGGCTTTGCCATAGTCAATGAAGCAGAAATAGATATTTTTCTGGAACTCTCTTGCCTTTTCCATGATCCAGCAGATGTTGGCAATTTGGTCTCTGGTTCCTCTGCCTTTTCTAAAACCAGCTTGAACATCAGGAAGTTCACGATTCACATATTGTTGAACTTGGCCTGGAGAATTTTGAGCATTACTTTTCTAGTGTGTGAGATGAGTGCATTTGTGAGGTAGTTTGAGCATTCTTTGGCATTGCTTTTCTATGGAATTGGAATGAAAACTGACTTTTCCCAGTCCTGTGGCCACTGCTGAGTTTTCCAAATTTGCTGGCATATTGAGTGCAGCACTTTGACAGCATCATCTTTCAGGAGTTGAAAGAGCTCAACTGGAATTCCATCACCTACACTAGCTTTGTTCATAGTGATGCTTTCTAAGGCCCATTTGACTTCACATTCCAGGATGTCTGGCTCTAGGTGAGTGATCACACCACTGTGATTATCTGGGTCATGAAGATCTTTTTTGTAGAGTTCTTCTGTGTATTCTTGCCACCTCTTCTTAATATCTTCTGCTTCTGTTAAGTCCTTTTCTGTCCTTTATGGAGCCCATCTTTGCATGAAATTTTCCCTTGGCATTTATAATTTTCTTGAAGAGATTTCTAGTCTTTCCCATTCTGTTGTTTTCCTCTATTTCTTTGCATTGATCTCTGAGGAAGGCTTTCTTATCTCCCTTGCTATTCTTTGGAAATCAGCATTCAGATGCTTACATCTTTCCCTTTCTCCATTGTTTTTCATTTGTCTTCTTTTTACAGCTATTTGTAAGGCCTCCTCAGACAGCCATTTTGCTTTTTTGCATTTATTTTCTATGGCGATGGTCTTGATCCCTGTCTCCTGTACAATGTCATGAACCTCCATCCACAGTTCATCAGGCACTCTATCTATCAGATCTAGTCCCTTAAATCTATTTCTCACTTCTACTGTATTATCATAAGGGATTTGATTTAAGTCATACCTGAATGGTCTAGTGGTTTTCCCTGCTTTCTTCAATTTCAGTCTGAATTTGGCAATAAGGAGTTCATGATCTGAACCACAGTCAGTTCCTGGTCTTGTTTTTGCTGACTGCATAGAGCTTCTCCATCTTTGGCTGTAAAGAATATAATCAATCTGATTTTGGTGTTGACCATCTGGTGATGTCCATGTGTAGAGTCTTCTCTTGTGTTCTCGGAAGAGGGTGTTTGCTATGACCAGTGCGTTCTCTTGGCAAAACTCTATTAGCCTTTGCCCTGCTTCATTGGGTACTCCAAGCCAAATTTTCTGGTTACTCCAGGTGTTTCTTGACTTCCTATTTTTGCATTCCAGTCCCCTAGAATGAAAACGACATCTTTTTTGGGTGTTAATTCTAAAAGGTCTTGTAGGTCTTCACAGAACCATTCAACTTCAGCTTCTTCAACATTACTGTTTGGGGCATAGGCTCAGATTACCGTGATACTGAATGGTTTGCCTTGAAAATGAACAGAGATCATTCTGTCGTTTTCAAAATTGCATCCAAGTACTGCATTTCAGACTCTTGTTTATCATGATGGCTACGCCATTTCTTCTAAGGGATTCCTGCCCACAGTAGTAGATATAATGGTCATCTGGGTTAAATTCACCCATTCCCATCCATTTTAGTTCGCTGATTCCTAAAATGTTGACATTCAGTCTTGCCATCTCCTGTTTGACCACCTCCAACTTGACTTGATTCATGAACCTAACATTCCAGATTCCTATGCAATATTTCTCTTTACGGCATCAGATCTTGTTTCTATCACCAGTCACATCCAGAACTGGGTATTGTTTTTGCTTTGGCTCCATCCCTTCATTCTCTCTGGAGTTATTTCTCCACTGATCTCCAGTAGCATATTGGGCACCTACTGACCTGGGGAGTTCCTCTTTCAGTATCCTATCATTTTGCCTTTCCATACTGTTCATGGGGTTCTCAAGGCAAGAATACTGAAGTGGTATGCCATTCCCTTCTCCAGTGGACCACAGTCTGTCAAACCTCTCCACCATGTCCCATCCATCTTGGGTGGCCCCACATGGCATGGCATAGATTCATTGAGTTAGACAAGGCTGTGGTCCGTGTGATTAGATTAGCTAGATTTCTGTGAGTATGGTTTCATTGTCTCTGCCCTCTGATGCCCTCTCACAAAACCTAACATCTTACTTGGGTTTCTCTTACCTTGGTCATGGGGTATCTCTTCATGGCTGCTCCAGCAACGCGCAGCCACTGCTCCTTACCTTGGATGAGGAGTATCTCCTCACGGCTGCCCCTCCTGACCTTGAACGTGGAGTAGCTTCTCTCGGCCTTCCCGCACCCATGCAGCTGCCCCTCCTTGGACATGGGGCTGCTCCTCCAACATAACCATAACATAGTCATAATGAAGCCATAACATAACCTCATATAACATAACCACGATGTCACTCCAGTGCAGCCCCAATGAAGCAGCAGCCAGGGTTTCATGGTGAAACTCCTACAAGGAAATGACACAAAGTAACCTATGAGCAGGTGAGTACCTTGAAACATGCATGAAAGTGAAAGTGAAAGTGAAGTCGCTCAGTCATGTCTGACTCTTTGCGACCCCATGGACTGTAGCCCACCAGACTCCTCCATCCATGGGATTCTCCAGGAAAGAATACTGGAGTGATACATATGCAGTGCTAGAAATGATCTCACCACCATGCCAAGTCATTGTTTACAGATCACAGGGCGAGAGGGCATGAGAGCATGGGCAAGAGGGCCTGACTGGTTCCATCTTATTAATTTCCAGACACTATGCTTGTCCACCTTTAACTTTTTAAAATTGTACTAAAATATACACAACATAAAATGTGTGATTTTAACCATTTTTAGGTGTAACATTCAGTGGCACTAAGTAGATTCATATCTGCAACCACCACCACTATTCATCCTCATAACTATTTTCAGCTTGCATGACTGAAACTTTTTACCATTTAAAAATAACTTCTAATCCCCTTTCCTGTCCCCTTAACAACCACTTTTTTTTTTTCTATCTCTATAAGTTGGACTACTCTAGAAACCCTCATAAAGTGAATTCATACAAAATTTGTCACTTTCTGTCTTGTTTCTTTCACTTAGCATAATGTCTCTGAGGTTCATCTATATTATAGCATATGTAAGAATTTCCTTCTTTTTGAGGCTAATAATATTCCATTATGTGTGTGTGTGTGTGTGTGTGTGTGTGTGTGTGTGTGTGTGTGTATCATATGCTTTACCCTCTGAGCCACCAGGGAAGCCCATACATACATTGGATTACATATATATCAAATGGCTCAATGAAAGAAAATATTTTATCTTTTTAGAATATTTGCTGTTCCTTGTCCAATCACTCAGGTGTGTCTGACTTCTTGTGACCACATGGACAGCAGCATTCCAGGCTTCCCTGTTTTTCACTGTCTCCCAGAGTTTGCCCAAACTCATGTCCATTGAACCAATGATGCCAGCTAAATATCTCATTCTCTGACTCCCGCTTCTCCTCCTGCTTTCAGTCTTTCCCAGCTTCAGGGTCTTTTCCAATGAGTCAGCTCTTCCTAGCAGGGGCCAAAATTTGGAGCTTCAGCTTCATCCCTTCCAATGAATATTCAGGGTTGATTTCCCTTAGGATTGAGTAGTTTGATCTCCTTTCAGTCCAAGGAACTCTCAAGAGTCTTCCCCAGAACCACAGTTCAAAGGATCAATTTTTCCGTACAAGCCTTTTTTATTGTCCAGCTCTCACATCTGTACATGACTACTGGAAAAACCATAGCTTTGACTAGATGGACCTTTGTTGGCAAAGTGTTGTCTCTGTTTTTTAACATGCTATGTGTAAGTTTGTTATAATTTTTCTTCCAAGGAGCAAGCATTTTTAAATTCATGATGTGGTCACTGTCTGCAGTGACTTTGGAGCCCCAAAAACTAAAGTCTGTCAATGTTTCCACTGTTTCAGCATCTATTTACCATGAAGTGATGAGAATGGAAATCATGACCTTGGTTTTTTGACCTTGAGTTTTAAGCCAGGTTTTTCACTCTCCTATTTAACCTTCATCAAGAGACTCTTTAGTTGCTATTTGATTTCTGTCATTAAGATAGTATCATCTGCATATCTGAGGTTATTGGCATTTCTCTGGCATCTTGATTCCAACTTGAGCTTCATCCAGCATGGCATTTCGCATGATGTACTCTGCACAGGAGTTCAATAAGCAAGGTGACAATATACAGCCTTGACATACTCCTTTCCCAGTTTGGAATCAGTCCGTTGTTCCATGTGTGGTTCTAACTTTTGCTTCTTGCCATGCATACAGGTTTCTCAAAAGGCAGGTAAAGTGGCCTGATATTCACGGATCTTTTAAGAAATTTTCCGTTTGTTGTGTTCCACACAATCAAAGGCTCTAGTGTAATTAATGAAGCAGATATTTTTTTCTGAAACTGCCTTGATTTTTCTATGATCTGATGGGATATTGGCAATTTGATCTCTGGTTCTTCTGCCTTTTTAAAATCCAGCTTGTACATGTGGAATTTCTCAGTTCATGTAATGTTGAATCCTAGCTTGAGGGATTTTGTGTGTTACCTTGCTAGCTTGTGAAATGAGTGAAATGTGCGGTAGTTTGAACCTTCTTTGGCATTGTCCTTCTTTGGATTTGGAATGAAAACTGATCTTTTCTAGTCCTGTGGCCATTTCTGAGTTTTCCAAATTTGCTGGAATATTGAGTACAGCATTTTAACAGCATTACTTTTTAGGACCTGAAATAGCTCAGCTGGAATTCCATCACCTCCACTGGCTTTGTTTGGAGTAAAGCTGCCTAAAGCCCACTTGAGTTTGCACTCCAGAAAGTCTGGCTCTAGGTGAGTGATCACACCATGGGGGTTTTCTGGCTCATTAAGACCTTTTTTGTATAGTTCTATTGTGTATTCTCACCACCTCTTCTTAATATCATCTGTGTCTGTTATTGTGCCCATGTTCACATGAAATATTCCTTTAGTATCTCTAATTTTCTTGAAGATATCTCTAGTCTTTCCCATTCTGTTGTTTTCTTCTATTTCTTTTCATTGTTCATTTAAGGTTTTCTTATCTCTCCTTGGAATTCTTTGGAACTCTGCATTCAGATGGATATAACTTTCTTTTTTTTCCTTTGCCCCGCACTTTTCTTGTTTTCTCAGCTATTTGTAAGGCCTTCTCAACAACCATTTTGCCTCTTTTGCATTTCTTTTCCTTGGGAGTGATTTTGATCACTGCCTCCGCACAGTGTTATGAACCTTTGTCCCTATTCTTCAGGCACTCTGTCTATCTAATCCCTTGAACATATTTGTCACTTCTACTGTATCCTCAAAACAGATTTGGTTTCTATCATACCTTAAAGGCCTAGTGATTTTTCCTACTTTCTTCAATATAAGTCTGAATTTTGCAATGAGTTCATGATCTCAGCCACAGTCAGCTCCTGATCTTATTTTTACTGACTGTTTAGAGCTTCTCCATCTTTGGCTGCAAAGAATATAATCTGTTTTTGGTGTTGACTATCTGGTGATATCCATGTGTAGAGTTGTCCATTGCCACGTATATGTATATATATTTTTTGAATACTTGCCTGAATGTGCAATTTAATAGAATTTTGGTTGCTGTTTCTAGTCTGTTGATACTGGTAATCATATCCTGCTAGTTGAACTGTATCTTACCTTCATTTACCAGACCTTTTGGTAAATATAAATTTAATCAACTGTACTATTTTCTTCTGTCAGACTCAAATAAGATAGGCAGAGCTAGAGGTTTGATGTTAGGAACCTGTTGTTGTGGTTTTCTTATGATAAGTGATACCATAAGAATCTTGTATACATGTACAATGAATCCTGTACATTTAATCACATCTTTGATAGTCATATTGCATGATTGTGTGCATTTCTGGAAACTTAATCAAGTGGCAAATACTCTCAACAGCAGCATCAGTAAGGAACAAGGAGTTATTGCTAAAGACAACCATCATTTTCTTACACTGCGATCAAAAGAATCTTGTAACTTTTGAAGCTTTGTGGGGAAGAAAATAAATTACTGCTTAGAAATGTAAGGCCTTGTTTCAAACCTAATGTGTTAGTCCCTCTAAAATATGTAAGAACAGATGTTTAAACTCAAAAATCAAAAAATAATATTAGATTTCTTTTATTTCCCCTCTAAAAATAAAGACAAAGTCTGAGTTAAATAAATCACTTCTATATAGCATTCGAAGACTTCATGATTAGCTTACTGTTATACTGAATAACAGTAGTAATTGGAGAAGAACTGATGAAGAATCTACTTTTCTTCAACTTGATTTGCTTAGCAAATGATGATATGGGTATATTAGAGCTCAGTTTCCAAGATGTGTGGTGAAAAGCAGACCTTGAAATAGCAAGTGTCACTTAGCTTAAATACACTAATATATTCCAATAGCAAAACACACCAAAATGTATTATTAATAAGTACTTATATGCAATTTTTTTTGTTTCATCTGAGATCCAAAGACAGTAGGCACCATCTACTTTCATATTTCAAAATGGTATGCCAGACCCTTTAGGGTAGATTTTCAAAGGAATTGATTGAAAACTATTGTTGTAATCTTTAGATGACTATTTACTTTCAACCTATAAATGAGATTGGTAAAGAGACCGAGAAAGGAAGGATAGGTAATGTAATTCTTTTGAAAACCTGTGATAATTTTTTTGAATTTATTTAAAAAGTAAGAGTCCGGCTGAAGCAAAACATACCAGCATATTAGAGGGGCAGTTAAAAACCTCACATGGAAAAGATACAATACAGAATTGTTCTTTCAAAGAAAGGCATCTAAAAGAGAAAGAATAACTCTGTAGACAGATGCTGTGCAGTCTACTCAAAACTGGTTGTCCAGAGGATATTGGAGGCTCGCTTGCCAAGAGGATGATATATGTGGAAATTACAAAGCTCCTTCTCCCTCAAGAAATAAAATGCCAAATGTAGTATACCACTGGAAGGTTAAATGAGATTTCCCTGCTCATTGCTTCTTATTCTTCTCCCCATGCTCAATGCTGATATGTCAGAACTACAATTAGCAAGCTAGGAGGAAGTGTATGAGTGGATTTTAAGAGAAGGAGTAATCTGATCACTTTTCCTGTGGCAGTCTTATTGCAAGCAGCTGGTTCAAACTGAGAAGGGGATTAAAATTAAAATAAAGGCTATGAGGTGGGGAGGTAGTGTTAGCCACTTAGTCATGTCTGACTCTTTGCAGCCCCATGAACTGTAGCTCACCAGGCTCCTCTGTCTATGGGATTCTCCAGGCAAGAATACTGGGGTGGGTAGCCATTCCTTTCTCCAGGAGATCTTCCCAATCCAGGGGTCAGACCCAGGTCTCCCACATTGCAGGCGGATTCTTTACTCTCTGAATCACCAGGATTGATAATTACACTAAACCAGATATTATTATTGAACAGAATATTTGACTTAAAGTGATGGGAGAACTTTTTATTATTTGAGAGTGATGTATAAGTTATGTTGCATATTAATTCCATATCTAGAGCCAAAGAGTGAATTAACCAATCAGAGTGGGTCTTATTGGACAATGAACATATGGGCACAGGTTTGTTTGCCCACATATGGGCATTTGTTTCCACTTATGACACAGGTACTAGGTCTTCCTAAAATAAGTGTATGTGGATAAAAATGGAATCAATTTAAAGATAAGCATTTAGTAAATTACAATACAGATGATGAGATTGACAAAGATTGTGAAAATTATGTTCAAATGACTGAAGTGTGAAAAATGTAGTTGATGAAATATATATTCTTATCTGGATCACATTTTCAGCACATGTGAAATGAAATGATTTTCATCCCCAAGTCTGTTCTTGTTGCCCTATTTCTTAGCTTGAATTATTTCCATGTATCCAATCTAACGGTGGTACTTCTCTGCTCCTTCCCATTACTATCGCCCATTCATTGAGCTAATAATCCATAATCTTATCTTTTTCTATGTTCATACTATATTTGATCTCTATCTGTATTTATGACATTCTCATGATAATGTCACTAGAACATGCACATCATTTACATATTCATTTTCATTTCCATTTCTACATCTTTAGCTTACCACCATTATTTTATTTAAACTAATTATCAAAAACCTTCTCTCTCATTTCTTTGTAATTCATATCATTTCTCTAAGCTACTCTCACTCTGTCTGCAGAGGTGTCATATAAAACAATTCATATCACATAACTTTCTAGATTAAAAAGTCTATCAATTTTTGATTGTCTATAAGATAGAACTATAACTCTTAGTATGGTAAATAGTGTCTCATACTGTAGCCCTGAACTAAGTGTCCAACATCATCATTTTCTTCACACAAATCCTAATTTGGCACTCAGGCACACAAGGTTTTGTAATAATAATTTACCTTTGAAAAATTGTTACTTCTGACAGAATTGCCTCTCTTCTCTAGTTGTTAAATTCCTGCTTCCCCTTTATGATGTAACTCACTTATCATCCCTCTAAAAAACCTTTCCAAATTCCTAAAAGCACATTTAATTTTTCATTTTTCTACAACACCAGTTAGTTCTTCATTATAGAATACTCTGCAGTGTATTGTGTGATTTACATATATTTCCCCTTTTATTACTGTAGATTTAGTCTTATTCATGAGAGGCAATTCAATATATCATTTCAGATCTAATGTTCTGTGGTCAAGAAGACCTAGGTTAAGGGCAGAAAGTATGTGGCTTTCGGGTAAATGTCAGGTGAATGAATGAATAAATTAATTAAATGAGCTGAGAACTATCCCATACATCAATCTATTCTTTATCCCAAGAAATCCTTCTCTTTTCAAAGTACTAGTACAGTGAAGGCCTTAATCCCTTTTATTTTTTTAATTGAATCTCAGTGTATAGAGATGAAAAATGAATTTAAGATGATGCTAAAAAATGTCCATTTTGTGCTCTTTTGTAAAATACTACTCGTTAAATGAGTGAATTGAACTACACAATGTATAGTCCCTCCCACTTCCCACAGTCTTTGACCTCAAGAGGCATGTCTTTGCTTTGTGGTAGGCTTATGTTTAACCATGCCTTATAAAAATTTTATGACATCATTAAAACTATAATTGTGCATCATCTAATTATGTCATTAACACATACAAATTATGTGATTAGAGCCATTTACATTAAACATGCAATTAGATCAAATTATGCTAATAGGCAAATGCAGGATAATTAACTAAAATTAATTTTAAAAGCAGAGAAATTAACTCAGATAAACTACATTCACATATTGTTACATATTTAGAAATAAGCAAATAAATATTCTTGTTTTACCTGTACTAGTTCATGCCCTAATCAACATGTTTCCCTACCTTCTCCTTCCCTCTCCAATTTAAGCTAAATATAACAGAGTTGTGGGTCCAGAATACAGATCCAAGACATTTCTCCTGTGCTCAAAATCTTCAGTAGGTCTTTTCTCTGATAGGGACAATCCGTACTTCTAATCTTTAAGAGTAGGATTGACCCGACTTTCAATGAGTCTAGTGAATTATCAGATCTGAGGGCGGTTTGGTGAAACCTCGGAAGTCTTGGTTGGTTGCAGAGGTTAGGGTACTCTTGCGTGGATTCTTCCCTCTAATTTTTGTCATTAGACTTAAACTCCTTGAAGATGGAGTCAAAAGTCTTGCACATCCTTGGCAGTCTGGAAGATTAACTTTTCTATAATTACTGCTCTAAAAATTGTTTGAATAATTCCATCATTTATGTCATTTTATTTTGGGGAACTGTTGATTTTCTTTTTCACTGACAATTGAGATCTTCATGATTTTTCTCATCCCAAGTAATTTTGGATTGTAGCCTGGTCATTCTGAGAATTACATTATGAGAATAAGGTGCTGTATTAATCTTATGGTTGATATTGACAATTTTCTCTATTGATGGGCAATTAACCTGTAGATCAGGATGGTTTGCTAGGCATCAGGCTACAGATTCTAACTCCCTTCTGTGCAGTGGTTGCAAAATCATTTCGGTTTTCATAGTTTGGCAATGCTGTTCCGATTAGTCCCTTATATGTACACTAAGTGGTTCATCAGACATCTGCATAAAGTCTGCATATTAGTTCAATTTTAGGATCTTTAATATTTAACCTAGATTTAAGTCCAAGAAGGTATAAATTGGAGTGAACCCAGAAACTCATTAACAGCTTTTTTGCATCATTAACTTTTTGAAATTATGCTGTCATTCTGATAATTTGTTTCCCTGTTACTCTTTTCTTCCCTGAAATTCCTCTGGCTAGAAATTGTTCACTTGCACAACTGTGTCATGCCCAAGGCCACGTGACAGAACAGACAGTAACAAACAAAAAGCAATGAGGGTCTGCCTGCCCTCTTGGAAATACAGCTTCATCATATAGAAGCAGTTTCCACACCCTCAGAGTTTGGGATCCTGCAGAATCCCACTTACTGGTGTCGCAGTTGTCACCATAAAATTACTCTGGGCCTGGGATGTAAAGCAATAGAGAAAAAAGAGTGAGACAAAAACAAAACACAGTGTTTACCTCTACTTTTTCTGTACTTAGGAGTTCCCTTTACCATCCCTTGAGTCAGAACTAAAAGATTTCTCCCAAGGTTCTAACTCTATCACAGTTCTCAGATCCATATATCTGAGAACACTAATGGTAAACTCAGTGTTGGTGCAGTGGCAAATCAAGTTTTGGTGTCCTTCTTCAATCTACATCCTTCTGATTATTTTTTCAGAGTTCTCAAATAGCAATCAATTAATTAATCAAATTAATTGATAAAATGAGTAAAATGAGTAAAATTGATAAATAGAGTAAAATGTTATATAGCATCTAAATTCAGAGACTGTAGTGATTGAAAAATCCCAATAAAGTTGTGGATAATAGTACATAGATAAATTACTTCCAGGGCAATTTTATGGAAAATAGAATTCCAAAATTGACTGAATAATAAATATAAAACATAGTAATGTCTAGCTTATTTATAATTTTAATCAATAGTTTTAAAAAATCTTTCCCCCAAAGCATAAAAGTTTGAAGATAAATAGGTAAATTTTACCAAATCTTCAACAAATTTTCCAAAATCTAGGCAGAACCTGAGGACTTCTAAACTTTTATACTAAGATTTTCTTACTTTAATATCAGAACAGGACACGGCAAAAATGAAAAATGCAAAATGTAGCCCAAATTCACTTGTGTCGTAGTTGAAGAAATCCACCTAAATATTACAAGTCACATCCAAGTTGTGTATTTAAAGATATTATGGCCAAGTAAAATTTAACCCTTGAACTGCAAAGATTATTTAAACTTAGAAAATTTAATAATATAATTCATGTTTTTAACAGAGTAAAGGAGAAAATTCCTTTACTTATCTTGAAGGATGAAGAAAAACCACCAAACACAGATAATAAAACCTCTTAGAAAAACAGGAATAGAAAAAAAAAAAAACTTCTTTAACTTGATAATTGGCATCTACTCAAAACCTAGAGTAAACATCATATTTAAAGTCAAGAAGAAATATATGTTAGCTTATTATGTTACATATATCCCATCCTTTTATTACTAGTTTACATATGAAATACTAAGTGCACATAAAGAAACTTTTTGGGTCTATTTTAAAATAAGAGGTTTTCTATCCTGATTCCAGTTTTTTTTTTACAAATTCTCTAGTTTCTACACAGAAATTTCTCTTTGCTGGATCTAAGGAATAACATTTTATAACACAGTCCATGCTGTTTTTGTAATACTGCATGGGGCTCTATGTCATTTAATGAGGCATTTCTCTTCATCAATCTGAGAAACTGAAATGTTTTCATGCTGTGCAGAAAGATGAGAAATTTATAGAATATGCTTGACTAAAAAATTTCTCTATTTTTATCTCTATATAAATCAATAGATTTGAGAAGTTGATGATATACTTAGTGTTTAGCTCACATTTTGCTTATAAGGATTTAGATAGGCTATTGAGAAAAGTATTCACAGGCTATTAAATTTGAGAAATTATTCTAATTATATAGATTTCCTTTCTTCTCTGCCAGTCTCAAAAGGGAAGAACAAATAAATTGACTATTGAATCCTACACAGACTTTAGTGCTTTAATTTTAAATATCTTCCTCATGGATATTATCTACATGATGGAAAACACGTTAGCAGGAAAATATAGGACAGTGTAGTCACACATCTCATTGTCTCAGACCACAAAAAAGAAAAAGACAACCAAGTCTGGCAGATATAGTTCTGGATTATACAGTGCAATTAAATCAGCTGTGTAGTAATGACAATCATATTGAGCTAAATTCCTTTTAATGTCATATTCATCTGTTCATGAATGGAAAGAGTGCTAATGTGGGAAATAATATTACATTTGTTTCATTCATTTTTGCTTGCTGATGAAGCTTTATTTCATCATATCTTTAACTTCTCTGTCTAGTTCCTTATAGCTGTGTTATAAGGGAGCACAGGCTAAGACAGGCAAAATACTATCATTTCAAATGTTGGCCCTTTTATACCTGATTCAAATGACTTCAAAAAGCATCTCTGTTCATAGATGGGTAGGAATACAGTTGGGAGCTGGATCACAATGTATTTCCTTATTTTCTATGATGGAACATGTGAAATAAACTGTGTATAACTTAGGTCTCTTATGAAACAATCAAAATACAAAGGCAAAATATATTCCAGATACACAAAACCAGCAAGCAGACAGTGAATTTTTAAATAGCGTCCATTTTGTTAAATTTCTACATTGTGTCTTAAGCAGAGGCAACAAGGTTATAAGCTTTAGTAGTCAGTTAAGCCAAAAATGCTAGTTTTGGTCAAATGATTCACTCATCATCATTAGATTACATATGCAGGGAATTTGGTCATTGTGTTCCCAGCTGGCAGCTTTTACTAACATCTGGGTTATTAACATCAGAATCAGCAATCTAGAGAATTGTTCCTTCTAACACATCCAGCTAATCCTGGACCCAAATTAGTTCTCTTCCAAATCCACCTGCAGTTAAGATGTACCAGTCAAGTGGATTCCCCTTGTACAGAATTCTTTGATTTAAAAGTAAGTGTATATTAGCATTAAATATTCCAGAAGAATCCAGGCCTGACTTTCTGTCTGCAGACAACTCTCAGTATCATGTTCTTGGAAAGTGAAAATCAAGATGCAAAATTTCACTTATCAGAGAGAAAATTCAATGAATATTCAGAGATTCTCACCAGTACTTAACTGAAGCTATTGGAAAGATGGGACATTTTCCTTATAGTTGAGACAAGCAATCGCATCTTGAGAAGTATCTTATCATAAATATTTGGACAGTTGTTTAACTGTTTGCTTGTATAGAATACGCTCATAGCAAGTTTAAATGGAAGTTTTGCTATATTGTTTGAGTCGCTTGACTTGAAGATGGTTACTGCCTTGTTCTTTAATCTAGATTGAGAAAATTTTTACAATGTAGTGAAAAGGGTCTAAACCCTCTTCTGATCTTATAAATTGTTTACAAATTATTAAGATAGTTTAAAGTCAGAACATTTTAAAATTTAATTTCTCAAATGGATTAAGACTTTGTTGATTCTTTGTGCTAAACTCCCTGAGGAAATTGATTACTCTGTGACACATTTGTACATAATTTGAGATTCTGGGTGATCCTACCATAAACCAGTGTGGGTTTTATTTCTAGTTTTACAACATGGTTTGCATCATTGCCATTTTCTCTGATCCCACATCCCTTACATCACAATGTGTGTGTGTGTTTCTTTTCCCACTGAACACTGATTGTGGTTTAAGCACACTTGATCAAACTAAACTTCATGCTATTTCTGTTGGATTTCAATTCATGCATATTGTGTTTTGAGAAAAGTATCTTACATTTTTCTCACAGTAATTAAACCAATTGCAGTACATTTGTATCACAGAATTCTTGTCATTCATTAGAAAATCTATTCAAGTGAATATTTGTTTATCTAGAACTATAACCAAGAAAAACAATTAAGCAAGAGCGTGAGGTAGGAAACACTAAAGATAGCATAACTGTATGTGCTCCCATGATTGTGTTATATGAAATATATATATATGCATGTGTGTATGCATACATATATGTTACATTTATGTGTGTGTATATTCACAGTCTTTCCTGACAATAAGGATATTCACCAACACATTGGCAATAATTATCCTTGAGTGGTGGAATCATGGATGCTTAACTCAATATTTCATCTTAATTTAATTTTCAAAATGTCTCTAATGGAATTAATCCTTAATATGAAAATTGATAAAGTAATTTAATTTTTCCTAAAGCTGCTTTATCCTAGTCTTTGTGGATCTTTCATATAGACTTAAAAGATCTCTCTTTTATTCTCTAAAGGAATTTTATGCACTTATCATAGCAGTATAAATGTTTCCTGGCTGATTCCACCTTTAGTTGTGAGCCTCTGAAGAGTGAGGGTTGTGATAAAATCATACCTGTATTCCCTAGTATTAGTACAGTGCTTGACTCATAATGGCACTAATCACAGTTTTCAGAAAGAATGAATGAATAAATCATCAAGCAAAGTTTGACCAAATGCATAAGATGAGAACTGAAATTATTCTGATTAATTCTAATTATCAAAAACTACTTCAAGTTGAGCTAAATGCCACAGGTATGTAATGCATTTCTACCTTTGAAATTAAAATTGTTCATCCAGAACCATACACACTGTGAGCCCTCAATTAGTATTGATTGAGATAATTCTATGAGAAGCATGAGTTAGGCCAGTGAATGATGCAGAGAATCTTAATTCAGATCATGTTTCTAAATGATAACCAAAGCTTCAAGTGAATCTGTTAGGTGGCAATTCTATTCAGAGAAGAAAATGGGGGCTTAGTTTTTAAGTCATTTATTACTTATAGACTAGTCTAAATTAGGAAAATCTGCAGTATAATTTGAAATATCCTTATATTTCATTCTACTATCATAACACAAAACCATAGAACATTTTACATGCTTAAAATAATAATTGTAATAACAATAATATATACTACATTAGATCTCCTAATTATAGTTATTTATATATATTGAAAGTTTAAAATAGGATATTTCTTTCATTCTTTATAAAGCTTAATCCTGGCAAATGTAATATTAAGTTGGTACAAAAGTAACTGTAGTTTCAGACCATGAATTTTAAATCATTATAACTAAGCTCCAACATATCTTTATTAATCAAAATAAGAACCATTATGATCAACACACTTTTGCCAATGAGAAATGTTTGTTTATTTCTGTAACATAAAAATCCGTGCTTCAGGATTCCGTGAATTCTTGGAAAGCAGTTTCTGCCTCTTGCTTATTGAGGAAGCATTTCCTCTGCAAAAAGTTGTTGAGATGCTTGAAACAGTGGTAGTCTGTGGGTGAGAGGTCAGATGAATATGGTGGATAAGGCAAAACTTTTTAGCCCAAATAGTTCAACTTTTGAAGTGCTGGTTGCACAATGTGTGGTTAGGTACTGTTGTGGAAAAGAACTGGGCAATTGGGCCCTTTCTGTTGAGCAATACTGGTTGCAGGCATTGCAGTTTTTGGTGTATCTCATTGATTTTCTGAGCATACTTCTCAGATGTAATGGTTTCACCAGGATTCAGAAAATTGTAGTGGATTAGACTGGCAGCAGATCACCAAACAGTGACCATGACCATTTTTGGATGCAAGTTTTAGCTTTGGGAAGTGCTTTGGAGCTTCTTCTCAGTCCAACCACTAAGCTGATCATTGCCAATTGTTGTATAAAATCCACTTTTCATTATACATCACAATCTGATTGAGAAATGGTTCATTATTGTTCAGTAGAATAACAGAAGACAACACTTCAAAAAGACGATTTTTGAAACTGGAGCCAATTATACAGAGTGAAGTAAGCCAGAAAGAAAAACACCAATACAGTATACTAACACATATATATGGAATTTAGAAAGATGGTAATGATAACCCTGTATGCGAGACAGCAAAAGAGACACAGATGTATAGAACGGACTTTTGGACTCTGTGGGAGAGGGAGAGGGTGGGATGATTTGGGAGAGTGGCATTGAAACACGTATACTATCATGTAAGAAACGAATCGCCAGTCTATGTTCGATACAGGATACAGGATGCTTGGGGATGGTGCACGGGGATGATCTAGAGAGATGATATGGGGTGGGAGGTGGGAGGGGGGTTCAGGATTGGGAACTCATGTACACCCGTGGTGGATTCATGTCAATGTATGGCAAAACCAATACAGTATTGTAAAGCAAAATAAAGTAAAAATAAAAATTAAGAAAATAAAAATAAATAAATAAAAATTTTCAGTCAGCTCATAAGGCACTCACTTATTGAGATTTTTAACCTTTCCTATTTGCTTCCAATGCTGAATGACTATAAAATGGGGGACGCTGAGTTCGTGAACAACTTCTTGTGCAGTTGTAAGGGATCAGTTTTGATGAGTTCTCTCAATTGGGCATTGTCAACGTACAAAGGCTGGCCACTACTCTCCTCATATTGAAGACTCTAGCCTCCTTTGCAAAACTTCTTGAACCACCACTGCACTGCACTGAACCACTACACTATTCATTAGCAGTTCCTGGGCCAAATGCTTTATTGATGTTGTGTTGTTTCCGCTGCTTTATGATCAATTTTGAACCCGGATAAAAAGATCACTCATATTTCCTTTTTGTCTAACATCATTTCTATAGTTTAAAATCAATATGAAATAAACAGAAAGTAATAAATCATTAGCAAATACATAAAGTGAGAAATGCACATGAAAATGATGTATAATATAAGAGCATTCATTTAAGAATTTATTCCAATATTAAATGGCAAAGTTCAACACAACAAGGCAAAACCAAATTACTTTCACACCAAAATAATACTAAATATATTTCATCAATTTGTTTGATTAGGGCCATGCTAACTAATTTACATCCAAGGTCAGGAGCAGCGGCTATGAGAAAATACCCCACGTCCAAGGTAAGGAGTGGTGGCTGCACTTTGCTGGAGCAGCCGTGAAGAGATACCCCATGTCTAAGGTAAGACAAACCCAAGTAAGACACTAGGCGCTAAGAGAGGGCATCAGAGGGCAGACACAATGAAACCATACTCACAGAAAACTAGTCAGTCTGATCACATGGACCACAGCCCTGTCTAACTCAATGATTCTAAACCATGCCATGTGGGACCACCCAAGACGGACGGGACATGGTAGAGAGGTTTGACAGAATGTAGTCCACTGGAGAAGGGAATGGCAAACCAGTTCAGTATTCTTGCCTTGAATACCACATGACCAATATGAAAAGAAAAAATGATAGGATACTGAAAGAGGAACTCCCCAGGTCGGTAAGTGCCCAATATGCTACTGGAGATCAGTGGAGAAATAAATCCAGAAAGAATGAAGTGATGGAGCCAAAGCAAAAATGAAACCCAGTTGTCGATGTGATCGGTGATAGAAGCAAGGTCTGATGCAGTAACAAGCGATATTGCATAGGAACCTGGAATGTTAAGTCCATGAATTAAGACAAATTGGAAGTGGTCAAACAGGAGATGGCAAGATGGAACGTCTACATTTTAGGAATCAGCAAACTAAAATGGACTGGAATGAGTGAATTTAACTCAGATCACCATTATATCTACTACTGTGGGCAGGAATCCCTTAGAAGAAATGGACCAGCCATCATAGTCAACAAAAGAATCCGAAATGCAGTGCTTGGATGCAATCTTTGAAATGACAGAATGATCTCTGTTGGTTTCCAAGGCAAACCATTCAATATCACAGTAATACAAATCTATGTCTTGACCAGTAACCCTGAAGGTGAGGTTGAACAGTTCTGTGAAGACTTACAAGACCTTTTAGAACTAACAGCCAAAAAAAGGTGTCCTTTTCATTATAGGGGATTGGAATGCAAAAGTAGAAAGCCAAGAAACACCTGGAGTAACAGGCAAATTTGGCCTTGGAGTAAGGAATGAAACAGGGCAAAAGCTAATAGAGTTTTGCCAAGAGAATGCACTGGTCATAGCAAACACCCTCTTCCAACAACACAAGAAAAGACTCTACACATGGAGATCACCAGATGGTCAACACCAAAATCAGATTGATTATATTCTTTGCAGCCAAAGATGGAGAAGCTCTATGCATTCAACAAAAAAGACTGGGAGCTGACTGTGGCTCAGATCATGAACTCCTTATTGACAAATTCAGACTTAAATTGAAGAAAGAGGGGAAAACCACTAGACCATGCAGGTATGACTAAATCAAATTGCTTATAATTATACAGCGGAAGTGAGAAGTAGGTTTAAGAGACTAGATCTAATACACAGAATGCCTGCTAAACTATGGATGGAGGTTCATGACATTGTACAGGAGACAGGGAGTAAAACCATCCCCAAGAGAAATAAATGTGAAAAAGCAAAATGGCTGTCTTAGGAGGCCTTACAAATAACTGTGAAAAGAAGAGAAATGAAAAGCAAAGGAGAAAAGGAAAGATATACACATTTGAATGCAGAGTTCCAAAGAATTGCAAGGAGAGATAAGAAAGCCTTCCTCAGTAATAAATGCAAAGAAATAGAGGAAAACAATAGATTGGGAAAGACTAGAGATCTCTTCAAGAAAATTAGAGTTACCAAGGGAATATTTCATGCAAAGATGGGTTCAATAAAGGACAGAAATGGTATGGACCTAACAGAAGCAGAAGATATTAAGAAGAGGTGGCAAGAATACACAGAAGAACTGTACAAAAAAGATCTTCATGACCCAGATAATCACAATGGTGTGATCTCTCACCTAGAGCCTGACATCCTGGAATGTGAAGTCAAGTGGGCCTTAGGAAGCATCACTATGAACAAAGTTAGTGGAGGTGATGGAATTCCAGTTGAGCTATTTCAAATCCTAAAAGATGATGCGGTGAAAGTGCTGCACTCAATATGCCAGCAAATTGGAAAAGTCAGCAGTGGCCACAGGACTGGAATCAGTTTTCATTCCAATCCCAAAGAGAGGCAAGGCCAAAGGATGCTCAAACTGCCGTGCAATTGCACTCATCTCACACACTAGTAAAGTA
Organism: Ovis aries; assembly: GCF_016772045.2. Classification (NCBI taxonomy): domain Eukaryota; kingdom Metazoa; phylum Chordata; class Mammalia; order Artiodactyla; family Bovidae; genus Ovis; species Ovis aries. Next base: position 18,995,252 of record NC_056057.1, read on the forward strand.
ATGCTCAAAATTCTCTAAGCCAGCCTTCAACATATGTGAACCTGAACTTCCAGATGTTCCAGCTGATTTTACCAAAGGTAGAGGAAATAGAGATCAAATTGCCAACATCAATTGGATCATTGAAAAAGGAGGAGAATTCCATAAAAACACCTATTTCTGCTTTATTGACTATTCCAAAGCCTTTGACTGTGGGGATCACAATAAACTGTGGAAAATTAGAAAGAGATGGGAATACCAGACCCCCTGACCTGCCTTTTGAGAAACCTATATGCTGGCCAGGAAGCAACAGTTAGCACTGGACATGGAACAACAGACTGATTCCAAACAGGAAAAGGAGTACGTCAAGCCTGTATGTTGTCACCCCGCTTATTTAACTTATAGGCAGAATACATCATGAGAAACTTTGGGCTGGAAGAAGCACAAGCTGGAATCAAGATTGCCGGGAGAAATATCAATCACCTCAGGTATGCAGATGACACCACCCTTACGGCAGAAAATGAAGAAGAACTAAAGAGTCTATTAATGAAAGTGAAAGAGAAGAGTGAAAAAGTTGTCTTAAAGCTCAACATTCAGAAAACTAAGATCATGGCATCTGTTCCCTTCACTTCATGGCAAATAGATGAGGAACAGTGAAATCAGTGGCTGATTTTAATTTTGGGGGGCTTCAAAATAACTGCAGATGGTGACTGCAGGCATGAAATTAAAAGATGCTTATTCCTTGCAAAGAAAGTTATGACCAACCTAGACAGCATATTAAAAAACAGAGACTTTACTTTGTCAACAAAAGTCCATCTAGTCAAGGCTATGGTTTTCTAATAGTCTTGTATGGATGTGAGAGTTGGACCACGAACAAAGCTGAAAGCCAAAGAATTGATACTTTCCAACTGTGATGTTAGAGAAGACTCTTGAGAGTCCTTAGACTGCAAGGATATTCAGCCAGTCCTTCCAAAGTAGGGCAGTCCTGCGTGTTTATTGGAAGGAGTGATGTTGATGCTGTAACTCCAATACTTTGGCCACCTCATGCAAAGAATTGACTTATTTGAAAAGGCCCTGATGCTAGGAAAGATTGAGGGCAGGAGGAGAAGGGGACTACAGAGGATGAGATGGTTGGATGGCATCATAGACTCAATGGATATGAGTTTGAGGAAGCTCTGGGAGATGGTGATGGACAGGGAAGCCTGGCATGTTGAAGTTCATGGGGTTGCAAAGAGTCGGATGTGACTGAGTGACTGAACTGAAATGAACTAATTTACATGGTCTTTTGATCATCTTAACAACAAACTGTGAGTAGTTATTATATCATGCACATTTTACAAATAAGGAAACTGTTACAAGAAATATTACCTCTTCAGGATCACAACAACTGGTCTTTATTACAGAGGCTGCCTGACATCAGTTTCTGTGCTTATAAAAGCAATGCTAAAGTGAGAAAAATTATCATGGCCAGAAAAATAAAATTCTCTACATGATAGAAAATAATTTTTTGTGCCACATGTCAAGTAGTAAATGTTTTATATAGTTAGAAATTCTCTACATTTTAAAATTATTTATGTCAAAATTACCTGAATCAAGACTAATACAAGATAATAATAAGGAATAATTAAGTGATGTCTGATAGGTATTGTTGATTCCTTGTCAGAAAACAACATATAAAATATGAAAGGTATTAAGCTAAAATACTTATTTCAAGATGGGAAACACTGGTAAATGTTTAAGAGTATTTTTCCAAGGTAACAAAGATAATGCATACCCTAAATGAAATAAAAATTATATGGTATGTATCATAGATTTTTTTTCAGATTCTTGTATTATCATACTCAGAGAATTCTGGTCCACCAGAGATAGTGTCTGAAAAATAAAGAAAATAACTATCACTATATGTTTATAAAATGAAATAAAATTCATCTTGGGAATGGAGCCTATAATACAAAGCCAAGATCAAAGGCACTATTATTATTTTACTAGATTAAAAAAAAAAACTGCAACCAGGAAACTTTCATATCATAAAAGAAAGGTGAAATAAGATCTCAGGCACTAGAAATGGAACTGTATTAATAAGGCTCCAATGACAGAACCTTAGTACCTTAATGCTGTTCAGACTCAGCATCAAAGAATGTTTGAACAATCCCAGCTGCTCTCTTCATTAGCTAAGAGAAATATAACAGTAGTCCTTGCCTAAAATCTTAAAAAGAAAGCCATGTATTTGTTAGTAATAGTTTTAAATATTCCCAAATATTATGGGTCTCAGGTGAATCTCAAGGCATTGATAATATCGTGCTTTGTTTGAGTGAATGTTAGTTCACACACCAGATGGAGAAAGAGGGTGATAACAGGCAGTGGAATCTCTTAGAATTTACTTCTGATAGGGCTGTAAGCCAAGAGGAATTTGACTTAATGTACTGCAATACACAACACCACCTGTAATCTGGTGAACCTCTTCAGAAACCTGAAAACATCTCCCTTTCCTAAGAGAAATGATTACATATATTTTATAAAAATTGCTATTTGTACCCTAAATATTTTTGACAGTTGAATACATTCCATAGGTCTGTTAAAATAATAAATGTGAGAAATGAGGTAAAGAAACATAACATAGGGAAAGTACTGAATTAAATTGACATATCCATATACTAAAAAGGTATGCAGCCTACACAAATCTGTTTAAAATCATTTAATAACATGAGAAAATACTCATAAATTCCAAATGAAATCCTCTGTAATTTCTTAGAGGTTTCCAATTTCATCATTAATCCTAGAAGTTAGCCTCACCATTATGGTAGCCTTTTATCTTTCTCAAAAAACATATAAAAGTCATTAGAAGATAAATTATATCACCATGAAAGTGAAAGTATTAGTCGCTCAGTCATGTCTGACTCTGCGACCCCATGGCATGTAGCCTACCAGGTTCCTCTGTCCATGGGATTTTTCAGGCAAGAATACTAGAGTGGATAGCCATTCCCTTCTCCAGGGAATCTTCATGATCTGGGGATTAAACCTGGGTTTCCTGCATTGCAGGCAGATTCTTTACTGTCTGAGCCACTGGGAGAGCTCTATATCATCATAGAGGGCAACAAAGAGGAACTGAGAAGTAAACTTTGGACATTTAGTTATTTCACTTTCAAAATTACTTAACCCTACACATCTGTCTTCAAATGGGCAGTATTTAAATGCATGTGTCAGCTGAATTATAAATTTTCACCAGTCACAGGATTTCAAGTTTGTTAATAAATCCATGAAAAATTTATATTTATTAACGCCTTAACTATTAAACACATGAAAACCTCAAAGTGTACAGGAAAATTTCATTTGTTTTCTGTTCACACAATTTCTGATAGGAGCAAATGTATATTAATATACAACAATGGTATTCTGGAAGAAGCTAACTAGCCGCAGGTAAACTCAACATTATTAAAAGTCTTGCTCTTAGTTTAGCAGTCCTGACCTTTGATTTTGCTAGTATTTTGTAGTGTATGCTGACTCTCATTTCATGTTCACAAAATTCTTTTGAAATCAGTGTTGACGATCACTGTCAATAAATTCATTACAAGAAAAATAAAGTTGTTACATGGACTTAACATTTTTGTTATTCTGACTAGTAAATTCTCTCTTTGAAGACAAACAGAAATCCTATTTGGACTTCTCAGGTGGTGCCAGTGGTAAAGAATCTGCCTACCAATGTAGGAGATGCAAGAGATGTGGGTTCAACCCATGAGTCGGGAAGATCCCCTAGAGTAGGAAATGGCACCCCACTCCAGTATTCTTATTTGAAAAATTTCATGGACAGAGGAAACTAGTGGGCTACAGTCCACAGGGCCGCAAAGAGTTGTACATGACTGTGAACTAAGCACACACACACACACACACACACACACACACACACACACAGGAATCTTATTCATCATGTGATGGCTTGAAACATGATTCCAGTGCAGCTGTCCCAGACAGCCTGGTGTCTCCCACTCACCACAAAGGGCCAAAGCTGAGAAGACTTCCAGAACTCAAGGCTTTGATGGAACATCTGCCAATGTCATTGCTTAGAAGAATGGACATAATCAAAATGAATTTTCTAGCTTCATTTATCTCCTTATTTTTCCTTACTAATGAAGCATCTCTCAACAAACACTCATATACAAATTTATCTGAACTCTTGAGATGTGTTAATATAATCAGTCTACTCTATATATTTATGTTTAGAGCCATTAAGTATTGTATTTTAGAAAGAAAATATTTGCAAAGAAAATCTGACCTAATTAAAAATTAACAACAATAACATGTAGTTTCTGCAGTTGAATAAGCTACTTTCTGAGTGTTTTAATGAATTCAAACATTCAAGCCTTTCCCTTTGTTGCTATGCTTTGTTTAATATAGACCCAATTTTTATTTTGTTTTTGTTTTGATAAGTCCTGCTCTTTTGTTCATTTTCATTAACAATATCATTTACTTTTCCAGACTCCACATTTTTCTTAATGATTTCAGAATAATCTACTGCAGCACTCAACTTTGCCTTTTGTTTCCAGTTTTCCTTTTAAACCTGAATTCCATGTCAATGCAATGGGATCTTTAGTTGAGGACAGAACCACATTGGGCTGTGATGTAACTGCGTTATGTTCAAAACAACTGTTGCAGCCATTTGATCCCCATTCATCCTGAAGCCTGATTCTCAGTTCTGGCACAAAAATGGAGCCCCCTTTGCTCACTGCCAGAGCCTGTTGTCTGATAGTATATTAGACAGAGATTATGGCTCAAACAAAGGGAGAGCTGTGTAACAATAATGTTACAATTGGACCATGGAGATATCTAATGACCATTTCAAGGAGTTTACTAAGTGTACTTAATGAAGCCTCAGGTTTCTCCAGGAATATCTGAACTTGGACCATTTGCCTCTGAATGCTACTGATGGTCTGAATTCGCTATATCTCTTTCGCCTTAGCCTAACATTGCATCTATTGTTGGTAAGTCAACTCTGTAGTGACATTTAAGAAATTAAATCATGAAATCCTTGAATGAATGCAGCCAAGGGGACTGGTTGAAATACTTGAGATCAAGTAAAAACTACTAAAATACTAGACATCAGATTGAATCTGATACTTTTCCCTTCAATAAGAAACTCTCTCCTTATGTGTTAACTGCCACTTTGTGAAAAGATGAGTGATAATATCAAGTATCAACAAAAGACCATTTGTTTTTTCCTGTCTAACTCAATTATTAAATGATCCGTTACAAGATTGCTTTTTATTCTCTCATAGCAGGTGTTTCAGACTCAGATAATGAGCCTTATGGCGCAGGAATTTCATCTTTAATTCCAGTTAAAAGCTGGACTCCCACCCAGTTGGGCAGAAGGGTGAATATGCTAATTGACAGTGACTCAAACTGGATGAGGAGCATTGGTGAGTCATTCACGACTTAATGCTGAGCTTCCTATAACCAGTAGACTATTTTAGCAATTTTAAGAGAATAGTCTAAGAAAGTGTACTCCTGCTGATACTTAAATGACAATTCAAGTGGTAAAAGAAAGATTTTGACTATTTGTGGACAGTGCCAGAATATCTTAATTAAAAGGGAAACATTCAGATGTTTTTGGCTTCTGGACTTCTATGAAGAAAGCATCTGGTTAGCAAAATTTGTTTCACTCTTCATCTGAGTGTTGAGGCAACATAGTACAATTGTTTTCTAAACAAGACACTGTGATCATACTGGTCTGGGATGATGAATTTTAATAAGAACATTTTATTAAAATATATAAATATTGTATTAAAAATATTTGTTAAAAGAGAGTGATTCTAGCAATTTAAAAACTCCTACAGCATGATGGCCAGAAAACTCATCTGGGCTACTTTAATACTTCTTTTGGATAATATAGGCTATTGTACAGAATAAAAGAAGAAAAATGTAAAAAATAATTTCCAAAGAGAGACATTACTAAATAACCAAATATCCTCTGAGACAAAGTGGGAAAGAAATTTACCTACAAGCAAATATCTTTGAGCTAAAAGTATGGTGACTGAGAGGGAAAGTAGAAAGCAGGAAAGAGGAAGGAAAAGATAAGAGTGAAGAGTTATGCTTTTAAATTCCTTCAAAGAAAATTATCATTTAATTATTAAGCCCACAAAATATTTCCAAAGTTTTCTTAAACTTTAGAAACATAGTCCTAGGTTTTTGGACTTCCTAATTTTGCTCAGTTGTCTTCCTTTTTCCTTCATAATGCTTCAGATAAAATCCTGAGTTGTAACTGCAAAACATTACATTCTATGGGAACTTTAGTATGGGTTCACCATGACTTACGGTTTGTTGTTTTTGTTTAGTTGCTAAATTGTGTCTGACTCTTTTGTGATCCATGTGGACTGTAGCCTGCCAGGTTCCTCTGTCGATGGGATTTCTCCTGTAAGCATACTGGAGTGGGTTGACATTTCCTTCTCCAGGAAAACCTCCAAACCCAAGGATCAAACACACATCTCTTCCATTGGCAAGGGTGTACTTGGTAAAGAACACTGAGCCTCCAATGGGTTTCCCAAGTGGCTCAGTGGTAAAGAATCCACTTGCCAATACAGGAGACAGAGAGACACAGGTTTGATTCTTCAGCTGGGAAGATCCCCTGGAGGAAAAAATGGCAACCTAGTCTACTATTTTTGCCAAGTAAATCCCATGGACACAAGAGCCTGGCGGGCTGCAGGGCATAGGGTTGCAAAGAGCTGGACATGACTGAGCACACATACACTAGGGAAAACCCAGATTTATGGTTTATGTTGTTTTACATAATACTTCCATTCTTAGAAAACTATTGAGAGCTACCTTTCAGAATAAAACCAATATGACTCAAGAGGGCACAATTCACTTTACCTCTTTTATATAAGTGATGCATATTTTAAACTTTGATCACTCCAGAAAAATCTTTATGATAGAAACTGTAAATAATCTTTAGCTTGCACCGGGGCCACAAAAATAATAATTAAATGGCAACAACATTTAGAGAAAATAGTAGAGATTTCTAAATCTTTCTATTGTGTCAGTAAAACTTATTTTTATCGATTAATGGTTTGACTTATCTGTCACTGTATGCTGAGGAAATGAAATAGTAAATAACATACTATACTTCAGGACATACAAAAAATAACAAATATTATATGATATCCACAATGTTTGCTTTATCCTAAACATTTGCTTAAAAGCAAGCATCATATATTCTTCTTTTTCATATTCCACATATTGCATATTGATTTATAATGTTTTCTGAATGAATAAATTATTCCAAATTATTTTATGTATTTTTTTCTTAATTGTACAGCCTTTTCAGAACTAGTGCACAATTGTTTTAGCTCTGGTGTCTCTCAATATATTGATGGGAATAATTTTAACAGATCATCCATTTTAGCAGACACTGGTCAAATACCACCCAACCAAAGATCTTATTATATTTAATCACACTGGTCAAACCATCTGTATCCAATTCTTGATTATTCCTAAATGGCTTAGGGGAGGACAGAGAGGAAAATTAACATCTACTGAGCATAAGACCTCTGGTAGGCATGAACCCACACAAGTGATCTAAAATAAATATTATTCTCAAGTGAGGAAACTGAGGTTCAAAAAGTTGTAATTATTGGGTGAACATTAGATTTTTAAGTTCAGGTGGTTAGAATGTTACAAAGCATGAGCAACTGACTTTAAAACCCAGGCTCTTTTCTTTTAAACTTACACCATCTAATACATTTTCTAATCTAGAAGAAGTGTATTTAGTAACATATATTACATAAACTTGTAGCACACTACTTTTTTCAATTTTAAACAAAATAACAGTGAGGAGCAGGGAAAGGAGGAAGAGGAGATTGGAGAGGGAAAAGATGGAAACTGCCAGTATTTGTTAAGCTCTTACTTGTCTCTGGGCTCTAGAATCAAAATGTCTGTGTTTATTTTTGACTATGAAACTTACTGGGAAGATGGCTATGAGAAAATGTGGCGTGTAGTAATGTCCAGCTCAATACTTCATCACTGATTTAGCCTTGCTCCTCTCCCACTTTGCTCCACTCCACCTCCCTCTCCAGCAATGAGGTCACCACATGTGATTTGCTTCAGGCTCTGTTTTCCAGGGAACCTAAGCTTCAGTGGTGGCTTTGTCGGTAGAATCTGCTAACATGGTGCAATGAGGACCACCAGAATTCCAGCAGTCAATTTAAAAACCCTTAACAATGTTTCCTGTTTTTAAAGTTCCATCAATAAAGCCTTGAAAAAAAGTGAAAATGTTAGCTGCTCAGTAGTGTCGGACTCTTTGTGACCCCATGGTCTGTAGCGAGCCAGGCTCCTCTGTCCATGGAATTTTCCAGGCAAGAATACTGGAGTGGGTATCCATTTCGTTCTCCAGGGTATCTTCCTGACCCAGGGATTGAACCCAGGTCTTGCAGTCAGATTCTTTAACATCTGGGCCACCAGGGAAACCCTGTGGTTATTTAAAATTTCTTTCTTTCATTACAGTGAAATCCATAACTTTGCTTTGTCATGTGTAAGATTCATTTGACTTAACAAAAATCCATTAGACTGGGTTGCCACTGTTACCTTATAAAACAAACTACTGTGTAAGTTTTATTTTTATTGTCTTTAGATGCAATCAATACAAGCACATTAAGAAGAGATTTGTCTGAATGTAAGTTAGCATGGATGAGGATTGTGTAGTGGTGTGGCTTTCCCATCATAAATTATTTTTCTTTAAAGGTCTTTCTTAATGAACGTAGGAGACAGGGGGTACAGAGAAGAAAGAAGAAGGAACAATACTTAGAAGTTAATGTTAAAGATTGAGAATAGGCATCACTTTAAAATAGCTTTGCTAAGGCACTTCAATCATATCTGACTCTGAGTGACCCCACAAACGGCAGCCCACCAGGCTCCCCCATCCCTGGGATCCTCCAGACAAGAACATTGCAGTGGGTTGCCATTCCCTTCTCCAATGCATGAAAGCGAAAAGTGAAAGTGAAGTCGCTTAGTCCTCCTGTCTGACTTAGCGATGCCATGGACTGCAGCCTACCAGACTCCTCCATCCAGGGGATTTTCCAGGCAAGAGTACTAGAGTGGGTTGCCATTGCCTTCTCCATAAAATAGGTTACATGTACATGAATCATATGTCAATAGTGCTGATATAACATATATGCACAATGTAAAGTATGAAAAAAGCAAACACATTAACACATCACTCAGCTCAAGAAATAAACACTACAAATGATGAGAGGACTATTGCTCAGACAGCACATTTAAGCAGGGAGGCAAAAATCATGAAATGTCCTGGTCAGTTCAGTTCAGTTGATTTCAGTTGCTCAGTCATGTCTGACCCTTTGTGACCTCCTGAGTCACAGCATGCCAGGCCTCCCTGTCCATCACCAACTCCCAGAGTTCACTCAGGCTCACGTCCATTGAGTCAGTGATGCCATCCAGCCATCTCATCCTCTGCCATCCCCTTCTCCTCCTGCCTCCAATCCCTCCCAGCATCAGAGTCTTTTCCAATGAGTCAACTCATTGGCCAAAGTACTGGAGTTTCAGCTTTAGCATCATTCCTTCCAAAGAAATATCAGGGCTGATATCCTTCAGAATGGACTGGTTGGATCTCCTTGCAGTCCAAGGGACTCTCAAAAGTCTTATCCAACACCACAGTTCAAACGCATCAATTCTTCAGCACTCAGCCTTCTTCACAGTCCAACTCTCGTATCCATACATGACTACTGGAAAAACCATAGCCTTGACTAGACGGACCTTAGTTGGCAAAGTAATGTCTCTGCTTTTGAATATGCTATCTAGGTTGGTCATAACTTTTCTTTCAAGGAGTAAGCGTCTTTTAATTTCATGGCTGCAGTCACCATCTGCAGTGATTTTGGAGCCCCCCAAAAATAAAGTCTGACACCGTTTCCACTGTTTCCCCCTCTATTTCCCATGAAGTGATGGGACCAGATGCCATGTTCTTCGTTTTCTGAATGTTGAGCTTTAAGCCAACTTTTTCACTCTCCTCTTTCACTTTCATCAAGAGGCTTTTTAGCTCCTCTTTACTTTCTGCCATAAGGGTGGTGTCATCTGCATATCTTAGGTTATTGATATTTCTCCCAGCAGTCTTGATTCAGCCTGTGTTTCTTCCCGTCCAGCGTTTCTCATGATGTATTCTGCATATGAGTTAAATAAGCAGGGTGACAATATACAGCCTTGATATACTCCTTTTCCTATTTGGAACCAGTCTGTTGTTCCATGTTCAGTTCTAACTGTTGCTTCCTGACCTGCATACAGATTTCTCAAGAGGCAGGTCAGGTGGTCTGGTATTCCCATCTCTTTCAGAATTTTCCACAGTTTATTGTGATCCACATAGTCAAAGGCTTTGGCATAGTCAATGAAGCAGAAGTAGATGTTTTTCTGGAACTCTCTTGCTTTTTCCATGATCCAGTGGATGTTGGCAATTTGATTTCTGGTTCCTCTGCCTTTTCTAAAAGCAGCTTGACTATTAGGAAGTTCACGGTTCACATATTGCTGAAGCCTGGCTTGGATGGAGAATTTTGAGCATTACTTTACTAGCATGTGAGATGAGTGCAATTGTGCAGTAGTTTGAGTATTCTTTGGCATTGCCTTTCTTTGGGATTGGAATGAAAACTGACCTTTTCCAGTCCTGTGGCCACTGCTGAGTTTTCCAAATTTGCTGACATATTAAGTGCAGCACTTTCACAGCATCATCTTTCAGGATTTGAAATAGCTCTACTGGAATTCCATCACCTCCACTAGCTTTGTTCGTAGTGATGCTTTCTAAGGCCCGCTTGACTTCACATTCCAGGATGTCTGGCTCTAGATGAGTGATCACACCATCGTGATTATCCAGGTCGTGAAGATCTTTTTTATACAGTTCTTCTGTGTATTCTTGCCATCTCTTCTTAATATCTTCTGCTTCTGTTAGGTCCATACCATTTCTGCCCTTTATCGAGATCATCTTTGCATGAAATATTACCTTGGTATCTATAAAGTACAGGTGGCTCTGACCGGCAGCTTAAGTGCAGGCGGCTGCTACCAGCAAGCTAAGCATCACCGCAAGGAGCTACCCCACGTCCAAAGTCAGGAGCAGAAGCTGGGAGGACCCCATGCCCGAAGGGTGGTGGCCATGAAGAGTTACCCCACGTCCGAGGTCAGGGGCAGCGCCCAAGAGTGCCAGGCTGTGACGGCGCAGGGAATGCCGAAAGGAGCCATCCTGTGTCCGAGGCCAGGGGCGGAGGCCGGGAGGAGCAACCCCACATCCAAGGAGCGGTGGCTGCATAGGCGCAGGAAGGCCTAGAGGAACCATCCCACATTGAAAGTCAGGAAGCATGGCAATGAGGAGATAACTCTCATCCAAGGTAAGGAGCAACGGCTGTGCTTTGCTGGAGCAGCCATGAAGAGATACCCCAAGCCCAAGGTAAGAAAAACCCAAGTAAGATGGTAGGTGTTCCAAGAGGGCATCAGAGGGCTGACACACTGAAACCATACTCACAAAAAACTAGTCAATCTAATCACACTAGGACTACAGCCTTGTCTAACTCAATGAATCTATGCCATGCCCACGGGGCAACCCAAGATGGGCGGGTCATGGTGGACAGGTCTGACAGAATGTGGTCCACTGGAGAGGGGAATGGCAAACCACTTCAGTATTCTTGCCTTGAGAACCCCATGAACAGTATGAAAAGGCAAAATGATAGGACACTGAAAGAGGAACTCCCCAGGTCATTAGGTGCCCAATATGCTACTGGAGATCAGTGGAGAAATAACTCAAGACAGAATGAAGGGATGGAGCCAAAGCAAAAACAATACCTAGCTGTGAATGTGACTGGTGATAGAAGCAAGGTCTGATGCTGTAAAGAGCAATATTGCATAGGAACCTGGAATGTCAGGTCCATGAATCAAGGCAAATTGGAAATGGTCAAACAAGAGATGGTAAGAGTGAACGTCGTCATTCTAGGAATCAGCGAACTAAAATGGACTGGAATGGGTGAATTTAACTCAGATGACCATTATATCTACTGCTGCAGGCAGGAATCCCTCAGAAGAAATGGAGTAGCCATCATGGTCAACAAAAGAGTCCGAAATGCAGTACTTGGATGCAGTCTCAAAAAAGACAGAATGATTTCTGTTTGTCTCCAAGGCAAACCATTCAATATCACGGTAATCCAAGTCTATGCCCCAACCAGTAACACTGAAGAAGCTGAAGTTGAACAATTCTGTGAAGACCTATAAGACCTTTTAGAACTAACACCCAAAAAAGATGTCCTTTTCATTCTAGGGGACTGGAATGCAAAACTAGGAAGTCAAGAAACACCTGAAGTAACAGGCAAATTTGACTTTGGAATGCAGAATGAAGCAGGGCAGAGTTAATAGAGTTTTGCCAAGAAAATGCACTGGTCACAGCAAACACCCTCTTCCAACAACACAAGAGAAGACTCTACACATGGACATCACCAGATGGTCAACACCAAAATCAGATTGATTATATTCTTTGCAGCCAAAGATGGAGAAGCTCTATACAGGCAACAAAAACAAGACCAGGAGCTGACTGTAGCTCAGATCATGAACTCCTTATTACCAAATTCAGACTGAAATTGAGGAAAGTAGGGAAAACCGCTAGACTATTCAGGTATGACCTAAATCAAATCCCTTATGATTATACAGTGGAAGTGAGAAATAAATTTAAGGGCCTAGATCTGATAGATAGAGTGCCTGATAAACTATGGACAGAGGTTCATGACAATGTACAGGAGACGGGGATCAAGACCATCCCCATGGAAAAGAAATGCAAAATAGCAAAATGGCTGTCTGGGGAGGCCTTACAAGTAGCTGTGAAAAGAAGAAAAGCGAAAAGCAGAGGAGAAAGGGAAAGATATAAGCATCAGAATGCAGAGTTCCAAAGAATAGCAAGAAGAGATAAGAAAGCCTTCTTCAGCGATCAACGCAAAGAAATAGAGGAAAAGAACAGAATGGGAAAGACTAGAGATCTCTTCAAGAAAATTAGAGATACCAAGGGGACATTTCATGCAAAGATGGGTTCGATAAAGGACAGAAATGTCCTGGTACCACAGTTCTAAATGTGCAACTCTAAAGAGGAAGCAATGTTCTTTGAGGAATTTTCTGTCCTTTGGGGGGAGATGGAGTACCAGAGATAACAATCCCCAGGCATGTCAAATTTACATAATTTTTTTTTCAGTTTTAAAAGAGATTATATTTGTGAAAACAACTAAGTTAACGTTTTTGTCCTTCCACTATTTCCATGAACATTTAAACTAAATTGTACACTAAAAATATTTGAAACTGTCCTGAATTAAAAGAGATGGTGAAAGGTGCTTCCTGACTATGTGTCTTTTGGCAACAGAGGCAAATTTGATTATATTATCCCAGAAACAAAAATCTAGCATTTTTAGGAGCAAACACCACAAATTCTTGAGAGGCCTTTTGCACACAGGGTACATTTAAGCAGGAAGGCAAGCACCATGGAATCTCCTGGTACCCCTATTCTAAATGTGCAACTTTACAGGGAAATTTAAAGCATTCAATTATACTCTCCAGTTATTCAAAATTACCTCTGAAGTATGTGAAATTGAAATAAAAGAGGATATCTAAAAATAAATCACAATTTAAAACTATACATTCACCACTAAATATTCATAATTAGAAAATCTACCTCTATCTTTAAAAAGAGTATCTATTACAAAATATTTCTCAATGTTATAAATATACCTGGTGTCTAAAGTAAGAAAAAAAAAAAAAACCTAAAATTTTATTTTCAATCTCTTGTTTTCATTCGGCTTCTGCATCTCGAGATCTTGATTCAGTTGCAACTTTTGCCACTTCATGGGCAATTGCCTGGATGTTGCCTGAGCACTTCCCCTCACATTAGCTGAGCGGGTGACTTGGCTTTGGACACTCAGAAGTTATCTCTCAGTGGGGTGCAAGTTCCTTATGTCACTCTTCTCGCCTCCCTGCCACCACATTACTTATGGTTAGTTTCATGCTGAGCACATTTTCTTTCATGTTAATACTTGGTTGTTTTTCAAATGGTTTTGCAGAACAGATGTTCTTATTTGAGTTCCCATCTTTCTTCTGACATATTTTTCACAAAAGACTTCCTTGCTATTTCTCTTTATCCATGCCCCTCTATGGGGGGCTGGGGAGAAGGGAGGGAGAAAGACTCATTCTAAATCATTCTTTAAAAAAATATGTTTCTTAGATATCTTCCTGTGTAATTTGTCCCTACCTATTCCTCCTGATATATATTATACCTTCATTGAAAAGAAACTTACTTGCTGATTTTTTAATCTACTCCTATATAAAATTTCTTCTGTAAATTAGTATATTTTCATTTTAATATTTTGTGATTAGAGAACTTTTTACACAGCACTGGTCTATGTAGTCTCTCCAAATATATATTGATTTTATTCCAATTTTCATCCAGACCTAAGCCAGTGGTCATGAATTAAAAGGAATTAGCTCCCTATATCTCTTTTCAACTTCTTTCTGTTGATTTAAATCTTGTTGTTCAAGATTTGAATGTTACATGCTTATTTTCTATCATTTGTCAGAGATGATGCAAGTTCTGTCTACAAGTTTAATCAATTAAAAATGCTCTTAAGGTTTCCTATTGCTGAAACTCTTTCGCTGAGGAGAGACACTGTAATGTCTGAAAGAAACTGAAAAGTTTCTCTCCTACTTCTTCAAGAGTAAAATCGATGTTTTTGGATCCAGAGATCCAAAAACCACTGGATCTTTGGCTTTACCTTCCTGTTGCTGATGTTCTCTGCAAAGTTGTGTAGAGTAAGATGAAATGTATCTACAATACTCCTCCGTTTTTTCAGAACTTGACTTTAAATTCAATTTTAAAAAAATTGTTGAGAATTCATTTATTTCAAGCACATTGTCACTAGTCTATCCCATAGACACAAATTTTCATTTTGATAAAATTTCTTTGAATCTAACTTGTTTCATAGGCTTTTGAGGCAAACTCTTGACAAAGAATTTACAGAGTGCAAGCTAGGTGAGGGAGAAGCTTGAGTGTTGAATCAGAGACTATTAAAGTGATCAATATGGTCCAATACACAGATCAGTTTCTCTCTCCCCTCTCTCTCTCTCTCTTTCTCTCAGCACAGAGGATTAGTAAGAGGAGAATAAAAGGCTTCTGAATAATTCTGCATTAGTAGATTGTAAACTTCAATTATTTCTTCTCAAGAACTTTTTATTAAGAGAAAGGGAAGCAGAAATCTTTCCCAAATAGATTATAATTCAAAATCTCTATTGCAAAGGTATTTAAACATTTTTCATTAATAATAGTAAGCTGGAATCCTAAAATTTCCTGTCAATTTGAAATGCCAATTTGCTTTTAAGAAAAAAGAAAAAGAAATCTCCAACTCCATATAGCCCAGCATTAAACCAAAGTCACTTCATATCTGAAACATGCCATCAGTCACCTCTTCCTGAGAAGGGGGGTGGCATGCTGTTAATGCTTGGCTGTCACCCACACAGGCCTGTTAGGCAGGGAAGGTGAAGAGGGAACTATTAGTCTGTAATTCTTAAAATTTACATCCCCTGTAATTTTCAGTGAATGCTTTGCTTTTTTGGCATCTAAATTAGACAGAACCACAACTACTGCCACCAGTTCATGGCATTTTCCTAGAGTGAAGGTAGATAGAACAGTTAGCTATTTCAAGACTAAAAAAAAAAGAGGTGATTTTGTTTTCCATCTTGACTTTCTTGTGACAGTCAAATAACAGAAATTTGTTTACCCCACCTGCCTTCTTTAATGACCATGAACAGTGACAGATCCCAGGAAGAATGTATGACACTCTCTGCTCTCCCGAGCCTAGTGTACGCTCTGTCAGGAAAAAAAATTTACAAGTTGGCTTTTGTGTTTGTAAAGTTCAATTCCCAAGAGAGTAGGTTATAAGTGGCAATTACCATAAAATACCCCATTCAGATCTTGTTTGAAGAAGAAAGACCTGGTATTTGGGGGTTGATTTCTTTCCCATCTCATTTCTGGAAATATACAAATGTGATATAGTTGCTCCTCACTCTATTATTTATCATACAGAGTTCATAACTGTGCATGCTATTTACTCAAGAAGTGGAAGAAAACAAAGCACTGGCCTGATGATAATATAGCAGTTATGAGACTGAATTGTTTCTTAGGAATTAATCCTTCCTTCATCCTGACATTTCAAAACACAGCCCTAATAGCCTGGAGAAATGAACTCTCTCAATCAGTTAGCCTGAACTCTAAATTCTAGCTTTGACAAGGGACAACCTAAGTTACACAAATCCCCAAACCTAAATTTTCTCATTTTTAAAATGAGAAAGTTGGATCTTATAATCTCTAAGTGGTATTTCTAATTGCCTATAACACATCTAAATCTGCAGAGAAAGACACTGGAGATGGCAGAACTTCCATTTCAAGACTTTCTTCTTCAAAATCCTCTGCTCTATGCTGAATAGTTCAGAACCACTACAAGCTCCTTGGGATCATAAAGCCTTGGTCTCATTCGTCAAACACAGGGGCTACCTCTGGTTCCTCAAGCCATGTTGGCATGGGGATCTATGCAGAAGGGTGCAGCCATTTGCCAAGTAGCTGGGAAGTCCTCCATGAATGATGACTATTATTATATCTGAAAATCAGTAATAGCAGTTAAAACCATTTGCTTTGCTTTCTACTCTAACAATTGTTTTCTAGGAGAAGACATTTTCTCTCATTCTGATGTAACAGCTTAAAGTACAACTGATCTCTGTATAGCAGTACTTAAGTGATAAATACACAGCAAACTCTGAAACATTCATTATTAACAAAACAAGAGGCCTACACATTCATCATTATACTAAAAGAAACAGAGCTTAGTCAGTTCTGCTTTAATGCAGCATGTGCCCCTAAACTCCTAAACTGTGCTATGCAAAATCATGCATCTAAAACAACAACAACACCATCACCACCACTATGGGGCTTCTGGGAAAATGAGGTGACAACGCTCAAAAACTTCATCAGTGACACAAGAAAAGACAAGTAGTGATCTAATATAAACAGTAGCATGTTAAATGATTAAGAAGTTTGTGAAAGGCATGGCAGCCAACTCCAGTATTCTCGCCTAGAAAATCCCGTGGACAGAGGAGCCTGGCAGGTTACAGTCCATGGGGTCACAAAGAGTTGGACATGACTGAGCTACTGATGCACACACAATACTAAAATAAATATGACACTTCACCTTAAAAATGACATGACGTTGCATTTTGAAGGACTGTAGCCTGTGAGGTAGTGCGGAGTCCAGGAAGCAGTGGGTCCTGGAGTCAGGAGAGTTGTCCACTAGCAGGTGTGTTTGGGTGTGGTTTATAGCATGTGGGATGGACTGAGGTGGTTGTAGATGGTTGAGGTGTATGCCTGTGTGTGTCTGGCAATATATTCCTGGGGATTTTCATTCACCTGAAGGTAGTCTTCTGCCTTTACTTAGCATTTCTTGCTGACAAAATCAGACATAAGCAAAGATGAAAACCGCATTATGCTCAATATATCAAACACTTCAGAATGAATTTGCACTTCCAAAGTAAGTGTTATAACAGAAATGACTGTATATACATTCCAGGCAGTATTTACTCTCAAATCTATTCTTTATTGAGACTATGCATATACCTGTATGTGCATGTATGTACCTATAACACTGAAGAACAGAAAATGAGTAGAATTTTCTCATACATATCTATAGTAAAATTATCCTTGTTTGAGTATTTTGCATAGTGTTGCATATTTTTCACCATACTAATGAACAATATTTGTTTTAAAATAAAATCAAGTAACAGGGAAAAAATGGGTCTTACAAATCCTTATAAGCATTCTTGCTTTGTAACTTTCTCTCAAGTTCCATGTGTGTCTCAATTTCCAGCTTCAGTGAAAGCAAGAGAGAAGGCAATGGGGAAGCAGAGATACAGAGAAGAGAATAGGGTAATGGAAATTCAGTTTAAAATGCAGACAAATCTGCCGTTTCTGCTTGATAGCCTGTAACATTTCCATGTAGTGCACTTTGCATGGCAGAGTAGCTGCTAGTAATAGAATTCTCTCACAGTGGAGGTTAATTACTTTTCAGCTACAGCAAAATAAATTTCCTGTCAAGCCCACGGACAGGAATATGCCAGTGTCCCCGATTTTACCTGCAGTTTTAATTCAGCGTTAATATCTGACACTTGCTTGCATTTAGTGGGCTGTTCCTCTGAACAGTGGGAGCCCCAAAGGAATATTGAAAGGCTGTCAGTTATGTAGTATCAAGTGTGTGTTAAAAAAGTGCTCAGCCTCTCCCAGAGTGCACCATAAGGAAGATTAACTGAGCTCCCTCTCACTTCAGAAAACAGGTCTGGCCCTCCTGGTGATGTGGAAAAGTGCAACTTAACACAAGACAGGAACCAGAGAAGTTCATTTCCCTTCATCCCCAGGGGAGCACACCATAGCTTTCAGTTACATCTCAAGCTGACTGTGCGTGCAAGCTGTCTCTTCAGTCATGTCTGACTCTGTGGACTGTAGTCTCTCCAGGCTCCTCTGTCCATAGGGATTCTCCAGGCAAGAATACTGGAGTGGGTCGCCATGCCTTCCTCTGTGGGATCTTCCCTACCCAGGGATTGAACTCAGGTCTCCTGCATTGCAGACAGATTCTTTACCATCTGAGCGACCAGAGAAGCTCATGAACACTGGAGTGGGTAGCCTATCCCTTCTCCAAGGAATCTTCCAGACCCAGGAACAAAACCAGGGTCTCCTGCATTACAGGTGGAGTCTTTATCAGCTGAGCTACCAAGAAAGACTTCATTTCAGTCTATTCTCCATTTTAATAAAGAGAAGCATCCTTAACAACATCCTGAACTTTATAGGATAATGTATCAACAGCTTTTATAATTATCCTGTTTAAGAGCTCAATGTTTTCCCCAAATGTAACCTTGTCTCTATGACCACAATCATGTCCTATTACTGGAAACAGACACTGCCACAGTCAGTTAATAAATGCCAATTTTGGCAATCCTGAAGGACCATCAATAGAGAAGTGAGCCTACATCACTTTCCACTGCATAGACAGCTGCACAGTATAGTAGAACAGAATGAGAGAGTGTTACTCTGTCAAAAAGACTAGAGTTCATAGATAAAATGTTTGTGATTGTCAATTAGAAAAGAATATAGGAAGATATTTTCACACGTTTTTCTTTCCATAATTCAGCTCTTCAATTTCAAAATTTCCCAGCCTTCATTTTATTCCCATAAAAATATTTAATTATATATATGTGTGTGTATTTATTTATTTATTTATGAGTGAAAGTGAAAGTGAAAGTGAAGTCGCTCAGTCGTGTCCGACTCTTTGCGACCCCATGGACTGTAGCCTATCAGGCTCCTCCGTCCATGGGATTTTCCCATCCATAATACCCTTCCTGATTCAGCTAATTCTATGTGGTCCCATTTTCCTTTGAAATGCTATAGAATTGTTTTATTCTTTCCAGTGGCACTAATTATATTATCTCATATAATAACATAAGTGCAATTTTTAACCACTTTCTTTTTCAATTAGATTGCAAGTACTTTATGACAATGTTTATTTTGCTTTTAATTTACTGCAGCCCCTAGCATGATGCCTTGCATCTAATGAATCCTCAATGAGTATTTGTTGAATTGACTTTTCTTGAAGTTTAATCCTCTTCAGAGACAGAGGAAATAGGAGGAGAAGATTCTCAGTGCATTAGAAAATCTTAACTTGTCTGTCTCTGATACTTTGGAGTGAATTCATTTGCAATTCAGAATTTCTATGGAAAATGATGTTTGAGTGTGGATTTCTGAGTGTTAGAATATTTTAAGATGTTAAGTCAAATATTCACTTCTGCTGGAGGTTGGCAAACTAATAACTGATGTTCATTTTTTTCTCTTTTCAAGGTTGAGTCAAACAGAAAATGAGATACTAGGGACAGACTGATGGATACATCAGTTTTACTAAGCTTAAGTGTGATGGGAGAACATGGCTGAGATGTCATCGTTAAATCAACTTTTGTAATATTTCATCCCTAGACAAACCTATGTATTCTTCACAAGAACAAAAGATAATACCCATCTGCTCATTTGAAGCAGTGTAAGGAGGAATAAACAACTTTTAAGTAATAAGTTTCAAGTATTATTGGGGTAAACAGTCTGTTATAAAATAAATCTGGGGCCACATACTTTTTTTGCAAAGTGCCAGACAGTAATTACTTCAGAATTGATGGGTCATATAGTTCCAACTCTTAGTCAACTCTGCTGTTGGTGATGGTGTGAAAGCAACCATAAACATATGTACTCTGTACAAGAATGAGCATGTCTGTGTAGCAATAAAACTTTATTTATGGATTCTGATATCTGAACATTCTATATGTTCTATGTGCCACAAAACACCATTCTTTTTATTTTTTAAAAACAGTTCAGCTCCCAGGTCATACACTGGCCAGATTTACTCTGTGGGCCAGAGTTTAACAAGCCTCGAAATAAACATTAGAGTTCACTAAAAATTTAACTCAATATTATCAGTCTCCTACCCTAATTGAACCTAGGGGAAAAAAAAAAAAAAAGCATTGGTAGCATTCATCTACTCTATAATTTCTGTAGCTTAATTTTGAATTTACATTCCTTTACAAAGATTTGCAGAAACTAATATCTATGAGGGTTTTTTTTAAATCTACCAAAGGAAGAAGACGGTGATCATTGTAGTTATGGGCAAACCAACATTTCATCTGACCTCCACATAGACCTTAATGCTAATGTATTTACAAGAGAAGCAGAAAAGGTCATAGGCAGAAGTCTGCTCAACTGCAGGACTTTAAGAATCAGCCTAATTTAGGGGCACAGGACAAAGACTTCGAAGTGCTATGAGGGGTACCCAATTACCTAGGAAAATGTTAAGCAAAGGCAAACTGGTGACATTTACTTTCCTGCTTATTTTGTGAAAGGGCAAAGAAGTACACTTTCACTTGACAACTTCACTGTTTTCTGTGGGAAATAAAACTGGCAGTTTCTAGGGGTGGAACACTGCTGCTGCTGCTGCTGCGGCTGCGGCTGCTGCTGCTCCTGCTGCTGCAAGTCACTTCAATCTTGTCTGACTCTGTGAGACACGTAGACAGCAGCACACCAGGCTCCTTATCCATGGGATTCTCCAGGCAAGAATACTGGAGTGGGTTGCCATTTCCTTCTCCAGCAGAATACTAGCTCTAGTTAAATTTACCCAACAGCTCCCCACGGTTACCACCCGAGTGGTACCGGTGGGTCACGCACCTGCCTTTCATTCAAGGGAAGCAGGACACACCCATTTCCAGCTTCCCCTGAGTTCAAGCCTCGTCAACTGACCCAAACTTGATTCCTTTCCCTGCTCCTTTTCTCCGTTTACCTCATTTTTGTTCTTTAATTATTTTCACTTGTAGAAAACACAGGACATTTTAGAATAAGGAGTTACATTTTATCTTCTTCTTTTCCTTCTCTGTCCCAAGGAATAAACGCTGGTAACAGTTTGCTCTGTGCACTGATGTTGATTTTAAATACCAACATTTAAGTATGTGACAATTGTAAATACTATTACTTAGAGTTATTTTCATTTTAAATTTTGCAGTAATGGCATTCTGCTATTTTTTTTTCCTGTAACTTACAGCGGTTGTCATTTATGAAAATGTTAAGGACAACTTTCTAATTCAGTACAGATTTCTTTTTATTTTTCCCCAGGATAATTTCATGGCAGGGATAAAGCACTGTGTATCAGTATATAGTGTGCCTCTAGTCGGTGATCTGTGAAAAGATTTCCACTTTTTTTTTTAAAAAAAACACATAGAAATTTGGACTGCATAGTCTATATAGTTCTCTTTGGTTCTAAATTTTTGAGATTTTATAAGTGCATTTCTATGCTTTACCAAGTGTAGAGAGAACTTACCAGTTTTTTAAATGTATAGCAGATGGTGATTGCAGCCATGAAATCAAAAGACGCTTACTCCTTGCAAGGAAAGTTATGGCCAACCTAGATAGCATATTCAAAAGCAGAGACACTACTTTGCCAACACAGGTCCATCTAGTCAAGGCTATGGTTTGTCCAATGGTCATGTATGGATATGAGAGTTAGACTGTGAAGAAAGCTGAGCACTGAAGAATTGATGCTTTTGAACTGTGGTGTTGGGGAAGACTCTTGAGAGTCCCTTGGACTGCAAGGAGATCCAACCAGTCCACAGCAAGGAGATCAGTCCTGGGTGTTCATTGGTAGGACTGATGTTGAAGCTGAAACTCCAATACTTTGGCCACCTGATGCAAAGAGCTGACTCATTGGAAAAGACCCTGATGCTGGGAAAGATTGAGGGCAGGAGGAGAAGGGGACAACAGAGGATGAGATGGTTGGATGGCATCACTGATTCAATGGACATGGGTTTGGGTTCTGGGAATTAGTGATGGACAGAAAGGCCTGGCGTGCTGCAGTTCATGGGGTCACAAAGAGTCAGACACGACTGAGCAACTGAACTGAACTGAAGAAAGAAACCAGAAGAACATGCCTATAAAATGTGGTGTCATGGATGCAGTCCTAAGATGGCAGAGGAATAGGATGGGGGAAGCACTTTCTCCACCACAAATTCATCAAAAGATCATTTGCTGCTGAGCAACTTTGACAAAACAACTTCTGAACACTGGCAGAGGACACTAGGCACCAAGAAAGGCAGCCCATTCTCTTCAAAAGGAGATAGAGCAAAATATAAAAGATAAAAAGAGAGATAAAAGAGTTAGGAACTGAGAGGACTGTGCCGGGGAGGGAGTCATGAAGGACGAGAAGTTTCCAAACACCAGCAAACTCTCTCACTAGTGGGTTTGTGGGGGGTTTCGGAATCTCAGAGGGAGACATAACCAGGAGGGGAAAAAAAAAAAAAAAACACACACATAATACTCACCTGACTGCAACTCCCAGTGGAGAAGTAGCCCAGATGCTCGCATCTGCTACCAGCAAGCAAGGGCTGAACAGGGGGGTGCGGGTTGCATGCTTAGGGCAAAAACTGGGCCTGAATGCCCTGAGGAAAATCTGAGGGAGCTAACATGACATAGCAACCAAAACTTTGGGATAGCTAGAGAGAGAAAAGAAGAGAGAGAGAGAGAGAGAGAGAGGGAGAGAACTTTCCTGCGAAAAGCTCTAACCTGAGGCACAGCCTGGCTGGCTCACAGAACAAAGGACTGACCAAATACCAAAGGAGAGATAGCTGGCTATGGACTGGCCCATCCCCCCACCAGAGGGAGAGAAGCAGGTTGGCTGACAGCCAGAGCCAGAAGGCAAGGGGCAATCTCGGCTCCAGAGATGGCATTCCCCATCAAATTGTGAGCAGGCTCCCCATTGTTAACCAAGTCTTCTTGGGATCCTGAATGGTTGACATCTGCCAGAAGGGTCGTAGCCAAAGATCAGCCCTCTAGAGGAGACACACAGCACACCTGAGAAGGCACTCTCACTGCATACCTGGGAAACCAAGAAGCTGGGACCAGGTAGGTGCTTAAGATGCACAGACAACCTGGGACAGTGCCTCGCTAAGCACCTTATTGCCTAAACTGCTTGGACCTGGGAAGGGCACCAAACGCATGTCCAACCAACTCTGTGCCTTTGTGGAGAACCTGAACCTGAGCAGCTTAAACCTGGGAAGTGCACAAAACCCAGGGCCTGCTTTGGACAGTCCCCCCTGCAGAGCAACCTGGAGCCTGAGCAGTGTAGATTGAGAAAGCACAGAGGCTGTCAGTGGGGCAAACTCAGTTTGGTCCATACACTGTGAGCACTCCCCACACATGCCAGTGATATTGTTTGCAGTATTCCTCCCTCCCCACAGCACAAATGAACAAGTGAGCATAAATAAGTGACCACCTTCATCCCCTTGTGTCAGAGTGGAAATTAGACACTGAAGAATCTTGCAAAAAGAGGAAGCAAAAAACAAAAAACAAAGAAGAGGGAACCACTCAGGAAGTGACAGGTGAAGCAGATTAAAACCCTGTAGTTAGCATTGACTAAGCATTGGAAGGGACCTATAGACCTTTAGAAGGAGTATAAGCTGGAACAAAGAACTATTGGGAACTGAACTGACCCCACGCTGCCCTCAATAGCTCCAGAGAAATTCCTAGATATATTTTTACTATTATCATTTTTAAAATATTTTTAAATTTTAAAGTTTTTTACTACTCCTTTAATTGTCATTTTTATAACCTATTCTTACCTTGCAAAAAAAGACCCCATTTTAAAAGCAAATTTCATATATATATATTTTTTATAATTTTTGTGATTGATTTTGTTTTGTATTTCTAATACTGTATTTTTCAGAGTTTAACCTCTACTCTAGTTTTTTAATCTCTGCTTTTTGGTATTTGTTATCAATTTTGTACCTTTAAGAACTTTCAGTACCCATTTTTGCTTAGGGGTGTGATTACTGGCTTGATTGCTCTCTCCTCTTTTGACTCTCCCTTTTTTCCCCCAGGTAACCTCTATCTGCTCCCTCACTCTTCTCTTCTCTACTTAACTCTGTGAATCTCTCTGGGTATCCCTCACTGTGGACAATCTTTTCATAATAAACCTAGATGTATTATCATCTGTGCTATATGGATGGAGAAGTCTTGAGGCTACTATAAGTATAAGACTGAAAGCCAGAAGAAGGAGGCTTAAAACAAAAACTTGAGAACAGCAGAAAACTCCTGACTCCAGGGAACATTAATTGACAAGAGCTCAACCAAAAGCCTCCATACCTACACTGAAACCAAGCTCCACCCAAGAGCCAACAAGTCCAGAGCAAGACACACACACTAATTCTCCACAACGCAGGAATATAACTCTGAGTATTAAAATAAAAGCTTCCCAAAGTCACAGCAATTCCATAGACACCTCAGAACTCACTACTGGAAACTTCATAGCACTCCAGAGAGAAAATATCCAGCTCCACCTACCAGAACACTGATGCAAGCTTCCTTAACCAGGAAACCTTGACAAACCACTAATCCAACCCCACCCAAAGAAAGCAAACTCCACAATAAAGAGGGACCGCAAACTTCAAGCATACAGAAAGGCCATTCCAAACACAGCAATTTAAACAAAATGAAAAAGCAGAGAAATATTCAGCAGGTAGAGGATCAAGATAAATGCTCACCAAACCAAACAAAAGAGGAGGGGATAGGGAGTCTACCTGAAAAGGAATTCAGAATGATAGTAAAATGATCGAAAATCTTGAAAACAAGATGGAGTTATAGATAAACAGAATAGAGACAAGGATTGAGAGGATGCAAGAAATGTTTAGCAAGGACCTAGATGAAATAAAAAAAGAGCCAATCAATAATGAATAATGCAATATCTGAGATCAAAATCCCTCTGGAGGGAACCAACAGTAGAATAACTGAGGCAGAAGATAGGATAAGTGAGGTGGCAGATAGAACGGTGGAAATAAATGAAGCAGAGAGGAAAAAATAATTAAAAGAAATGAGGACACCCTCAGAGACCTCTGGGACAATGTTAAATGCGCTAACATTCAAATCATAGGGGTCCCAGAAGAAGAAGACCAAAAGAAAGGCCATGAGAAAATACCTGAGGGGATAATAGTTGAAAACTTCCCTAAAATGGGGAAGGAAATAGCCACCCAAGTCCAAGAAGCCCAGAGAGTCCCAAACAAGATAACCCAAGGCAAAACATCCCAAGACACATATTAATCAAATTAATGAAGATCGAACACAAAGAGGAAATATTAAAAACAGCAAGAGAAAAGCAACAAATAACATGCAAGGGGATTCCCATAAGGATAACAGCTGATCTTTCAACAGAAACTCTTCAGGCCAGCAGGGAATGGCAGGACATACTTAAAATGATGAAAGAGAAAAACCTACAATCCAGATTACTGTACCCAGCAAAGATCTCATTCAAATATGGAGGAGAAATCAAAAGCTTTACATACAAGCAAAAGCTGAGAGAATTCAACACCACCAAACCAGCCCTTCAACAAATGCTAACGGGTCTTTTCTAGACAGGAAACACAGAAAAAGTTTATAAACTTGAATCAAAAACAACAAAGTAAATGGCAATGGGATCATGCTTATCAATAACTACTTTAAATGTAAATGGGTTGAATGCCCCAATCAGAAGACAAAGACTGGCTGAATGGATACAAAAACAAGTCCCTGACATATGCTGTCTACAAGAGACCTACCTCAAAACAAGAGACATATACAGACTGAAATTGAAGGGCTGGGAAAAGATATTTCATGCAAATGAAGACCAAAAGAAAACATCAGTAGCAATACTCATATCAGATAAAATAGGTTTTGAAATAAAGGCTGTGAAAAGAGACAAAGAAGGACACTACATAATGATCAAAGGATCAATCCAAGAAGAAGTTATAACAATTATAAATATATATGCACCCAACATAGGAGCACTGCAATATGTAAAGTGAACAGTAGCATAATAATAATGGGAGACTTTAATACACACTCATACGTATGGATAGATCAGCTAAACATAAAATTAGCAAGGAAATGAAACTTTAAATGATGCAATGGACCAGTTAAACCTAGTTGATATCTATAGGACATTTCACCCCAAAACAATGAATTTCACCTTTTTCTCAAGTGCACATGGAACAGTCTCCAGGATAGATCACATCCTGGGCCATAAATCTAGCTTTAGTAAATACAAAAAATTGAAATCATTCCAAGCATCTTTTCTGATCACAATACAGTAAGATTAGATGCCAACTAATGGGAAAAAGCTATTAAAAATACAAACATATAGAGGTTAAACAATACACTTTTGAAAATCAACAAATCACAGAAGAAATCAAAAAGAAATCAAAATATGCATAGAAATGAATGAAAATGAAAATACAACAATCCAAAACCTATAGGATTCAGGAAAAGCAGTGTTAAGGGGAATGTTCATAGCGACACAAGCTTACCTCAAGAAACAAGAGATAAATCAAATAAGTAACCTAACTTTACATATAAAGTAACTAGATAAAGAAGAACAACAACAGGGTTAGTAAAAGCAAAGAAATCATTATAACTAAGGCAGAAATAAATGAAAGAGAAACAAAGGAGACTATAGCAAAAATCAACAAAACTAAAATCTGGTTCTTTGAGAAGATAAATAAAATAGACAAACCATTAGCCAGACTCATGAGGGAAAAAAGGGAGAATAATCAAATCAGCATAATTAGAAATGACAATGGAGAAATCACAACAGACACAGAAATACACAGGATGATAAGAGACTACTATCAACAACTATATGTCAATAAAATGGACAACTTGGAATAAATGGACAAATTCTTAGAAAAGTATAACCTCCCAAAACTGAACCAGGAAGAAATAGAAAATCATAACAGATGCATCATCAGCACGGAAATCGAAACTGTAATCAAAAATCTTCCAACAAACAAAAGCCCAGGACAAGATGGCTTCACAGGTGAATGCTACCAAAAATGTAGAGAAGAGCTAACACCTATCCTACTCAAACTCTTCCAGAAAATTGCAGAGGAAGGTAAACAGCCAAACTCATTCTATGAGGCAACCATCAACCTAGTACCAAAACTAGACAAAGATGCCACAAAAAAAGAAAACTACAGGCTAATCTCACTGATGAACACAGATGAAAAAATCCACAACAAAATTCTAGCAAACAGAATCCAACAGCATATTAAAAAGATCATACATTATGACCAAGTGAGTTTTATCCCAGGGATGCAAGGATTCTTCAATATTTGCAAATTAATCAATGTGATACACCACATTAACAAATTGAAAGATAAAAAAAAAACGTATGATTATCTCAATAGATGCAGAGAAAGCCTTTGACAAAATTCAACATCTATTTATGATAAAAAACTCTCCAGAAAGCAGACATAGAAGGAACATACCTCAACATAATAAAAGGTATATATGTTAAACCCACAGCAAACATTATCCTCAATGGTGAAAAATTGAAAGCATTTCCCCTAAAGTCAGGAACAAGACAAGGGTGCCCACTCTCACCACTACTATTCAACATAATTTTGGAAGTTTTAGCTACAGCAATCAAAGAAGAAAAAGGAATAAAAGGAATCCAGATTGGAAAAGCAGAAGTAAAACTACCACTGTTTGCAGATGACATGATCCTCTACATAGAAAATGCTAAAGACACCACCGGAAAATTACTAGAACTAATAAATGAACATAGTAAAGTTGCAGAATATAAAATTAACACGCAGAAATCCCTTGCATTCCTATACACTAACAATGAGAAAACAGATAGAGAAATTAAGGAAACACTTCCATTCACCATTACAACAAAAAGAATAAAATACTTAGGAATAAATCTACCTAAGAAGATTCTTGAGAATCCCTTGGAGTGCAAGGAGATCGAACCAGTATTTCCTAAAGGAAATCAGTCCTGAATATTCATTGGAAGGACTGATGTTGAAGCTGAAACTCTAATATTTTGGTCACCTGATGCGAAGACCTGACTCATTTGAAAAGACCCTGGTGCTGGGAAAGATTGAGGGCAGGAGAAGGGGATGACAGAGGATGAGACGGTTAGATGGCATCACTGACTCAATGGACATGAGTTTGGGTAAACTCAGGGGGTTGGTGACGGACAGGGAGGCTTGCATGCTGCGGTTCATGGGGTCGCAAATAGTCAGACATGACTGAGCGACTGAAATGAGCTGAACTGAAAGAAACAAAAAACCTATATATAGAAAACTATAAAACATTGATGAAAGAAATCAAAGACACAAATAGATGGACAAATATACCCTGTTCATGGATCAGAAGAATCAATATAGTGAACATGAGTATACTACCCAAAGCAACCTACAGATTTAATGCAATCCCTATCAAGCTACCAACGGTATTTTTCACAGAACTAGAATAAATAAGTTCACAGTTTGTATGGAAAGATATATATATATATAGATAGATAGATAGATAGATAGATAGATAGATATGTAATTCTATATATATATGTGTGTGTGTATGTATGTATGTATATATATGTGTATATATATATATATATATATATATATATATATATATATATATATAATGGTACTCGAATAGCCAAAGCAATCTTGAGAAAGAAGAATGAAACTGGAGGAATCAACCTGCCTGACTTCAGACTATACTACAAATCTACAGTCATCAAGACTGTACTGTACTGGAACAAAGACAAAAACATAGGTGAATGGAACAAAACAGAAAGCCCAGAGATAAATCTGCACACCTATAACTACCTTATCTTTGACAAAGGAGGCAAGAATATACAATAGAGAAAAGACAATCTCTTTAACAAGTGGTGTTGGGAAAACTGGTCAATCACTTGTAAAAGAATGAAACTCAAATGCCTTTTAACACTATACACAAAAATAAACTCAAAATGGATTAAAGATCTAAATGTAAGACCAGAAACTCTAAAACTCCTAGAGGAAAACAAAATGACCCAATCAAAAAATGGGCCAAAGAACTAAGCAGACATTTCTCCAAAGAATACATACAGATGGCTAACAAACACATGAAAAGATACTCAACATCACTCATTATCAGAGAAATGCAAATCAAAAGTGCAATGAGGTACCATCTCATGCTGTTCAGAATGGCTGTTATCAAATAGTCTACAAACAATAAATGCTGGAGAGTGTGCAGAGAAAAGGGAACCCTCTTACACTGTTGTGGAAACACCAACTAGTTCAGCCCCTATGGAGAACAGTGTGTATATTCCTTTAAAAAGTGGAAATAGAACTGCCATATGACCCAGCAATCCCACTACTAGGCATACACACTGAAGAAACCAGAATTGAAAGAGACACATATACCCTAATGTTCCTCACAGCACTGTTGACAATAGCCAGGACATGGAGTCAACCTAGATGTCCATTGGCAGATGAATGGATAAGAAATCTGTGGTTCATATACACAATGGAATATTATTTAGCTATTAAAAACAATGCTAATGAGGTGGATGAAACTGGAGCCTATTATACAGAGAGAAGTAAGTCAGAAAGAAAAATACTAATACAGTATATTAATGCATATATGCAATTTAGAAAGATGGTAATGATGACTCTATATGCAAGACAACAAAAGAGACAGAGATGTAAAGAACAGACTTTTGGACTCTGCGGGAGAAAGTGCGGGTGAAAGGATTTGAGAGAATAGCAGTGAAATATGTGTATTATCATATGTGAAATAGATCGCCAGTCCAGGTTTGATGCATGAGACAGGGTGCTAAGGGCCAGTGCACTGGGACAACCCTGAGGAATGGGATACGGGAGGGAGGTAGGAGGGGGGGTTCAGAATGGGGGACACATGTACACCCATGGCTAATTCATGTGAATATATGGCAAAAACCACTACAGTATTGTAAAGTAATTAGCCTCCAATTAAAACAAATAAATTGATTTACAAAATTAAAAATTGTGGTATTATATAAAAATTATTTGGAAATTTTTATACCATTATTTAATTTTAATGTTCTAGTTATTAGAAAGTTTAAATAATTAATAAAAAGTAAATTAAAATATGCTTACTCCTTGGAACGAAAGTTATGACCAACCTAGATAGCATATTCAAAAGCAGAGTCATTACTTTGCCAACAAAGGTCCATCTGGTCAAGGCTATGGTTTTCCAGTGGTCATGTATGGATGTGAGAGTTGGACTGTGAAGAAGGCTGAGCACTGAAGAATTGATGCTTTTGAAATGTGGTGTTGGAGAAGACTATTGAGAGTCCCTTAGACTGCAAGGAGATTCAACTAGTCCATTCTAAAGGAGATTGGTTCTGGGTGTTCTTTGGAAGGAATGATGCTAAAGCTGAAACTCCAGTATTTTGGCCACCTCATGCGAAGAGTTGACTCATTGGAAAAGACTCTGATGCTGGGAGGGATTGGGGGCAGGAGGAGAAGGGGATAACAGGGGATGAGATGGCTGGATGGCATCACTGACTTGATGGGCATGAGTTTGAGTGAACTCTGGGAGTTGGTGATGGACAGGGAGGCCTGGCATGCTGTGATTCATGAGGTCACAAAGAGTCAGACACGACTGAGCAACTGAACTGAACTGAACTGAAGAAAGTAACCAAACATGTAGATTCAACATAAATATAAACTTTATGTTATTCAAACACATGTGGCTTTATTAAATGAAAATCACTCTTTAAAAAATTCACAAGAAACTTTCAGTCTGTTATTCTTTCAGAGGTAAAATTGAAAGAGTTGGAGAAGGAAAAGTAACAAGATTTCACACATGTAAATAACTTCTAAACTCAATTTCTTACCAATACATGAGGGCTACAATTTACAGTGCATTTATGAGCTTCTTAATGACCTAGATTTCCTTTCCGGGCAGGAGGCTCCCTAGGATAAAACCAACGCTGTTGTTGCTGAAGAAGAATGTTGTGGTTTATGCATTGTTACTCTGCTCATAATTTATCCAGAGCCTGTAATTTACAGAAGGTCTGTTGTTCACCTCATTCATCACAGAGAGACACTAAGGAGTAGAAAGCTGTACACACACAAAAATTAAAAATCTATTTGTTGCCCTTGGCAAGCTTTCATTTCTTGTTCAACTCAGTTTATTGTGTTTAACTCTTATTGGTTTATTTGGGGCTGTGCAAAAGAAAAATGAGTCTGCTTTGTTGATCTCCTATAGAAACCGCCTCCCAGAAAGTCTCCAGATTTCCTTGTCATTTCGTGTCCTTACTGATGATACTAAGTGTAGGAAGGTTATGGGTCAAAAAAAAAAAAAAAAAATCCCGCCATATTTCCTATTTTGTATTTTCATTTAAAGTAATCAATGCTGCTTTATAAATTATTTGAAATAAATATAGCAGCCAAAAATTTTCTTTTCTTTTCCAATAAATCACTACAGAGAGGCACTCTGATATAGAGTTTAAAACTTACAACTCCTTTCACCTGAGTGGATCTTAAGCAAGTTACTTAGACTCCCCAGACCTCATTTTCCTTACTTATAAATGGAAGTAATAATATTACTCAAATTTCCTAGGGGAATCAAAAATATTAGATGAGTTATTGCTTATAAAACATTTAGGAGAGTCTCCCGCATATATCACAAAAGTGACAGCAATCATTACAGACCTTCCAGAGATTTTTGCTCATTCTATCTGTTATAGACTGAATGTCTGTGTCCCTTCAGCATTGAAGCCCTACCTCTCAAGGTGGCTATATTTGGAAATAATACCTCCAAGTAAGTAATGAAAAGATGTCCTAACAGTGGGTGGGGCTTTGATCCCATGGGATACATGTCCTTATAAAAAGAGACACAAAAGAGTGCTTTTGCCCTCCCTGCACTAACAAGGAAAGACCACGTGAACACACAGTGAGATGGCAGCCATTTGCAACCCAACAGGAGAGTTCTCACAAGACATCAATCTTGCTGGCACCTTGACCTTGAACTTCCAAATTCCAAAACTGAGAAAATAAATTTCTGTAGTCTAAAGCACCCAGTCTATGGTATTTTGTAGGATAGTTTGAGCAGACTAAGACACTATGTATTCCCTGACATCGTTTGTTTTTTTATTCATTGAGACTTCTTATTTCTGATATTTATTATATCTTTTTTTTGTGGGGGGGGGGAGTTTCTTGTAGACATGGAAGAGCTTATCCTAAATTTAATATGTAAAGGAACAGGCTCTAGAATAGGTAAAACCATCTTGAAAAGGGTAAATAAAGTGGGAGGTATCAGTCTACCCCTTACAAGGCTTACCTGTATATAGAGGCATCAAGATGTGTCACACTGGTGGAGTGGTAGACACACAAATTAAGAGAAAAAAAGAAGCTAGAAATAAACCCACATAAATATACTCTATTAATTTTTGACAAAGTTACAATGCCCAGTTAATAGAAATATAAGCCCTTTAAATAAATGATGCTAGAACATTTAGTCATCCACTGATACAAAGTAATATTTCACTTAAAACTCACAGTTAATAAAAAACTTAACTCAAAAGTCTCCTAGACTTGAACGTAAAACCATCAAACTTTTAGGGGACAAAAAGAGAAAATATTATCTTGGACGAGGCAGATAATTTTTAGACTTGACAACCAGAAGTGTAATCCATAAATTGACACATTCAGTTCAGTTCAGTTCAGTTCAGTCACTCAGTTGTGTCCGACTCTTTGCAACCCCATGAATCGCAGCACGCCAGGCCTTCCTGTCCATCACCAACTCCCGGAGTTCACTCAGACTCACATCCATCGAGTCAGTGATGCCATCCAGCCATCTTATCCTCTGTCTTCCCCTTCTTCTCCTGCCCCAAATCCCTCCCAGCATCAGAGTCTTTTCCAATGAGTCAACTCTTCTCATGAGGTGGCCAAAGTATTGGAGTTTCAGCTTTAGCATCATTCCTTCCAAAAAAATCCCAGGGCTGATCTCCTTCAGAATGGACTGGTTGGATCTCCTTGCAGTCCAACGGACTCTCAAGAGTCTTCTCCAACACCACAGTTCAAAAGCATCAATTATTTGGCACTCAGCCTTCTTCACAGTCCAACTCTCACATCCATACATGACCACAGGAAAAACCATAGCCTTGACTAGACGGACCTTTGTTGGCAAAGTAATGTCTCTGCTTTTCAATATGCTCTCTAGGTTGGTCATAACTTTTCTTCCAAGGAGTAAGTGTCTTTTAATTTCATGGCTGCAGTCACCATCTGCAGTGATTTTGGAGCCCAAAAAAATATAGTCTGACACTGTTTCCACTGTTTCCCTATCTTTTTCCATTGGATCTCGTCAAAGTTAAAGACTTTTCTTCTGTGAAATGGAATGGAATCATTTCCTCTGTTCAAAAGATGAAAACATAGTCTACATATTGGGATAAAATATTTGCAAATCACATAGCTGATAAAAGACTAGTTTCTACAACCAGTATCTACAATTCTAAAATTTAACAATGAAAAAGTAGACAATCCAATTAGAAAGTGGAAAAAAAAGGCATGAACTGACATTTCATAGAATAATATGTTTAGGTGGTTAATAAGTGCACAAATAGATGTTTGACATCATTACATATTATAGAAATGCAAATGTAAATTTCAATAAGCTATCACTGCATACCTGTTGAAATGACTAAAATTTTTAAAAATGACAACACCAAATGCTGGACAAAATGTGGAGAAACTGGATCATACATTGCTAAAAGAATTTTAAAATGATACAAACACTCTGGAAAATAGTTTGTCAAATTCTGATAAAACTAAATGTGAATTACCATGCGATCCAGCAGTTGCATTCTTGGGCATTTATCTAAAGGCAAATGAAACTTATGTATACATAGGAACCTGTATGTTAATATTCACAGATACTTTACTTGTAGTAGCCCCAAACTAGAAACAGGTCAAATGTCCTTCAGTGGGTAAACTGTTAAACAGATGAGCTCATCCATATCATGGAATACTACTCAGCAACGAAAAGGAATAAGCCACTGACACTTGCAACAACTTGCATGTATCTTCAGAAATTTATGCAGAGTGAGAAAAGCCAATCCCCAAAGACTACCTATTATGTGATTCCATTTATATAACATTTCTAAAATGACAAAATTATACAGACGAAGCACAGATTAGTGACTACTAGGGGTTAGGGGTGAGGGTTGTCAAAGGAGGTAGATATAGTTACAAAGGGGCAGCACAAGAGATCCTTGTGACAAGAAAACTGCTTTTTGTCATCACTGTGATGGTGATTACACAAATGAATGCATGTTAACTAGTAATATCTGAACAAGATCAAAGAACTGAGTCAATGTCAATATTCTGTACTACAGTTTTGTGGGATTTTATCATTGGAGAGAACAGGGTGAACAAAACATGATTCCTCTATATCTCTTAACTTCATGTGGATGTACAATTACCTCAACTAAAATTTTAATTTGAAAAGCAAACAGGATGAAAATAAAAAATAAAAATAAAACAAGAGAGATTGTATAATCAGTTTGTTAACTTTGTAATTTTACTATCATCAGGCAATCCAGATATTATGGGTAACTGATATAAGATTCTGTACAACAAAGATCCTCGAATATAAATAATTTATACATTTAGTTGTTCTCCTAATCTGTTCTTTTAATATCAGATCTTTCTGGTCCTTGAAAACTTCAGTTTATAATTGGACTTGATAGAATAATTAAGACTACAGGAATTACCATGCAGAGCATTAGTCTCAAATCTTCCAGTTAAAGAAAAGTTGAACTTTTGACATGGATATAAAACAGGCCCAGAAGGTTGCTGTTCAGCAGTTAGATTCTTGGATTCAATTTCTGAACACTTTGAAGTCATTTTATGCCACTTGACTCAAATCATTCATCTCAAAGAAAATTTGTTAGCTAAATGTCAGCTCCTTGGTGTTAGTCTATAGACTTCACAGAGGAAACCAAGGCTGTCTAACAATGTTTAAAAAGATACTTCTAGCTCAGGCGTCATGCCTAAGTAACAGAGGATGCCTTCTACTGTAGAAGATTCTGGCAGTAGGATAGCTTTGCTATCAGTAAATATATCAAAAAGAAATAAATAACACATTTCATGCAGTAAATGAATTGCAACATAATTCCTGCTGAGAAAATCTTCCCAGATTTTAAAATATTTTAGCATCCTTTCTTTCCTGTTTCTACTAATATGGTAATTTAGAGTAGCTATTATTATAATTTGTTAAAGACATAATGGGGATTTGTTGGTTTGAGTAGCTCTTTGCATGTGCTGTAGGCTGTCCGCTTTGAAGATACCATCTTCTTCTCTCTGGTTTCAAAGACAGCCTCTGTGATAAATGTGTCCCCAGAATCAAGCTGAACAATATCTAGGCAGTATTAATTACAGGTAAATCTAAGATATTAAAGTGTTTGTTTTCAGACTGTTTCAGTTATTAGACAAAGACAATAGTAGATTGTAGTTACAGATTAGTAAGAAGATGTTGGTACCATTTTAAACAATCATTATTTTACATGCTGTTTTAGATTTCTCAAATCCTAAAGTGTCTTTCCTTTAAAAAGTATAGCAAGTGAATTTATATTTAGTCTTGTGTGATCACATGTAATTGTCTGCTAGACATCAACATAATGTGATGAAATAAGAATAATTTTCCACACTATCACTGCTGCTCCTGCTGCTAAGTCACTTCAGTCGTGTCCGACTCTGTGAGACCCCATAAACGGCAGCCCACCAGGTTCCCCTGTCCCTGGGATTCACCAAGCCAGAACACTGGAGTGGGTTGCCATTTCCTTCTCCAATGCATGAAAGTGAAAAGTGAAAGTGAAGTTGCTCAGTCGTGTCCG
This sequence comes from Ovis aries, assembly GCF_016772045.2. NCBI lineage: Eukaryota > Metazoa > Chordata > Mammalia > Artiodactyla > Bovidae > Ovis > Ovis aries. The sequence goes on from NC_056057.1 coordinate 19,031,524, forward strand.
ACTCTTAGCAACCCCATGGACTGCAACCCACCAGGCTCCTCTGTCCATGGGATTTTCCAGGCAAGAGTACTGGCGTGGGGTACCATTGCCTTCTCCAACACTGAAGCCAGGATAATTAACATGTGCCATCATTTTAATTTTATTGTCCCTGAATTTTAATTATTACAATAAATACATTTGCCTCAATAACTAAAATCTAAAAAATAGTACTAAATCCTTTGATGAAGCAGGCAACTAAAAACACAGGTATGTGGCAGCTTACCTTGGGGGACTGGAAACAAGAGGGAGGAGATTACCTTTTCTATTTTGGAACAACAATGAAGTCAAAGTTTTAGAAAAAATAAGTGCAGCTTGGACAGTATCTTCCAAAAGTGATAGCAGCTCTTTTGTCATTCGCTGCATGCTCAGATTTCTTCCATATAATATATAGCTATTAACAAGAACTCTATCTTCTGATCTTGGCTGCCTTAAAAACATTAGCAGGGGCCATTTATCATCATATTTCTTATTAAGGCTTGGAAGACATACTACACAGCAGTGGATCTTGGAAGTTGGAACTGTGAAGAAAAGTCACTCTATTATTTTTTCACTGATTGTGGCTAATATTAAAAATAATTACTATTAGAAGATTTGCCTGTATTTTAATTGATGATTTTCACAGATTTAAAATTCCATTCCATATTATCTAGAATTATTCATAGTTGCCTCTTTTCCTCCCTTTTATCTGGATACTTTACAATTGCTTAGAGCAGTGTTTCAAGTTTTCCCACTCAGCTGTCCAGAAAAAATCAGTTCCCTATTAAGATGCATGGAACAACCACTGGGCACTGGCCCAGTGTATGTAAAACAAAACCTAATTATGGTTTGCTTGGGTGGATAACATAGCCAAAAACCTGATATGTTCCTTCAGTTATTATTTATTCCTCTTTACTGTTTAGTTCTAGGCTTCTGAAGTGATGCTTGTGGTAAAGATCACACCTGCCAATGCAAGAGACGTAAGAGATGCGACTTCAATCCCTGGATCAAGAAGATCCCCAGGAGAAGGGCATGGCAACCCACTCCCGTATTTTTGCCCGGAGAATCTCATGGACAGAGGAGCCCAGCAGGCTATAGCTGCAAAGTGTCAGACATGACTAAAGCAACATTTTGTTCGAATTATTAATAATTATTTAGAAATATTTTTCTTTTCCATATTTTGCACTAAAGGAACTGCTGCTGCTAAGTCGCTTCAGTCGAGTCCGACTCTGCGGCCCGATAGACGGCAGCCCACCAGGCTTCCCCGTTCCTGGGATTCTCCAGGCAAGAATACCGGAGTGGGTTGCCATTTCCTTCTCCAATGCACAAAAGTGAAAAGTGAAAGTGAAGTTACTCAGTCGTGTCCGACTCTTCGCAATCCCATGGACTGCAGCCCACCAGGCTCCTCCGTCCATGGGATTTTCCAGGCAAGTGTACTGGAGTGGGGTGCCATTGCCTTCTCCCACTAAAGGGACAAATTTCAGCAAATAACTGATCATCACTCTCATTCATAAAGACATATCATTGATTTTCACTTCTAAAACATTTGATTAAACTGAAACAAATATCCTGCTTGCCTTGATCTAAATGATCATGTCATAAAAACAGAAATGATATGAATATATATGCTTCTCTCTTTTTTTTCCAATATCCAGGTTAGCATATTATAAACCATGGATCAGTATTGTGTGCTTTCTTTGTTTTGTTTTGTTTTGGTTTTTGCTTTGTAAGGTATCTTGGAGACAATTTTTTAGGGAAACATAGACAGCATCTCCATTCACTTATAGTCATGTATTTAACTGGTTCTGAATGATGAATGTCATGATTGTTAACTTTTTTTTTTTCTATTCCATGCCACACTTTACTGAATAACTCTGTGTGTTTATTCTTTTATTGCATTTGTCTGAAACTGGAGGATAAATTTCTATATATGAAGGCTATACTATATAATATTTGAACAATATTATGACATTGCAATCTGTGACAAGGTTTCTCAACACCAATTCTATTGATCGTTTGGGTTAGATCGTTCTTTGTTGTGGAAGACTGTCCTGTACATTCTTAAATGATCCGTGGCCACATTAGATGTTGGTAGCACCTCCCCTCCTCCCCACAATAACCACTTCCCCCTCTCCACTACTTTGCTCGGTTACGTTCGTGATACCAAAAATGTTTCCTGATATTGCCAAATGTTCCCTGTGTGTATGTGTGTGTGTATGCAGTCAGTCATATTTGACTTTTGTGATCCCATGAACTGTAGCCTGCCAGGCTCCTCTGTCCATAGAATTTTCTAGTCAAGAATAGTGGAGTGGGCTGCCATTTCCTTCTCTAGGGGATCTTCCTGAACCAGGAATTGAACCCATGTCTCCTGCATTGGCAGGCAAATTCTTTACACTGTGCCACCTGGGAAGCCCAAATGAGAGAATAAAATCACTCCTATTAAGAGCCACTGTTCTAGGCAGTTATATCATTTACAGAATTACCAGTTGGGTAAGACTGTTTGCTTTACCAACAGGGTGTGACATCAAGCTTCAGAATTTTCAACACATTGATGAGGATGGGAATGGAATCTCAGTATCATTTCAACTTATATTTATCTTATCATGAAAAGATGAGCATCCTGTTGTATATTTTTTGCCTTTTCTCTGAATTGTCTGTTTTTCTTCCTTATACTTTATATTTGATCATCTCTTTTTACTTTATCATTTTAAATTTCTAGATGACCATTATATGTTAGAGAGATTATTTCTTTGCAATATAAAATGTTTTAATAGAGAATTTATTATTTGTCTTTTGTTATGGTGCTTTGATGATATAGATTTTTATTGTTTTTGAAGCTACACTTATCAATCTTTATTTTTATGACTTCTGAATTTTGAGTCATAATTTTTTTTTGAAACTGTAGCCGATTATACAGAGTGAAGTAAGCCAGAAAGAAAAACACCAATACAGTATACTAACACATATATATGGAATTTAGAAAGATGGCAATGACGACCCTGTATGCAAGACAGCAAAAAAGACACAGATGTGTATAGCGGACTTTTGGACTCAGAGGGAGAGGGAGAGAGAGAGGGTGGGATGATTTGGGAGAATGGCATTGAAACATGTATACTATCATGTAAGAATCGAATCGCCAGTCTATGTCCGATGCAGGATACAGCATGCTTATGGCTGGTGCACGGGGATGACCCAGAGGGATGTTATGAGGAGGGAGGTGGGAGGGGGGTTCATGTTTGGGAACGCATATACACCTGTGGTGGATTCATGTCAATGTATGGCAAAACCAATACAGTATTGTAAAGTAAAATAAAGTAAAAATAAAAATTTAAAAAAAAAAAAACTGAACTATAGAGTCAGTAGAGATATGAGGAAGAGAGGCTGGATTTGAGAGGCACTTAAAAGATATATCAACAGTATGCAATGACTGATGTGTATTACGGTAGTATGGACAAACAAGGAAATTTAGAGAATTGAGTCATAATTAGAAATAATTCCTATTCTATCTTTTCCCAGGAGTTCATCTATATCTTTGTATAGTGCATTTACAGATTTATCTTTCATGTATATTTATCATACCTGAAATTTATCTAATATTCAATGTATAAACCATGTTTATGTAGATTTCTTTATAGTGATTTTAAAATTACAACATTCTTTTATTGCTTTTTTCCTTTTAACTACCAGAAACATACAATTTGGGTCAGTGATAAAGAATCTGCCTGCCAGTTCAGGAGATGTGCATTCGATCCCTGGGTCAGGAAGATCCCCTGGAGAAGGAAATGACAACCCACTACAGTATTCTTGCCCGGAGAATCCCAAGGACAGAGGAGCCTGGTGAGCTACAGTCCACGGGGTTGCAAAGAATTCAACACAACTGAGTGACTGTGCTTGCAATACATGCAAACATACTATTAACCAAAAGACTATGGCTTGAGTGGACACTGGAAGGTATAGTCTAAAACTGCTTTATATTTATTACATTAATTTTTAATTCTATGAGAAGAGTCTGTTTAGTAGAATCAGTACTCTAGATTTAAATGCAGTTTTATAATTTTTTTAATAGTAAGCGTATTTTTCCATAGTTGTATGGGTTTCATTTTTGTTTTGTAATAGGTCAACATTCAAAAACCTCAAATGCAGATTTCTTTTAAGACAAACTTCATTACTATAATAGTTGAAACATATGAAGTAACATATGGGAGCTCTCTTTGGGAGCTCCTTGGCTTTTAATATAAGAAGCACTAACCATATTATGTGAAGATGTGCCTGTGCCTTTAAAAGAAATTCTTTTATAGTAAAAATCGGTGTACATAGACAAAAACCTTCCCTCTGAGCTAGGTTTATTTTTAGGTAAAACCACAGAATCTAATCAGCTTTCCTGTTATAATGTAAAGTGGAAATATAAAGATGCCTGATTATTTTGTGTTAGAACCAACTGTTTCATTCTATCATCTGTCTTTTTCTATCACCTCCACTGTGATATTCTGGAATAGGGCCCCTGACACATAATAGAAAGCTTCAGAGGAAACATTAATATGTTCCTTAGTTCAAGTAGTCTGTGTTATCACAGAAGCAAATGAAAAGTCTCCCGACCTTTTCATTTACTTCTCTGACAACACGCTCTGAGAGGAAAGATTTTTGCCAGCTGTTTTAGTTTTAAATTACAGTGCTGTGATTGGTTTCATTTCTAGGTCACCCATAGCAACCATTATATGCAAGTACAAGACAAGCAATGGATGCATGTGAAATTCTTAGGAATTTAAGTTCAAATGCTGTAAATTTATTATCAAGAAGTTTTTGTTAGTTTGGATCTGGCAGGGTAGGATTAATTCACGTCACTTGTTCATTAGTTTCTTTTTTAGTTTCATATACTTTAAAAATGATTAATTTTTAATGCATAATCCTCATTAAGAGTCAAAACAGGATCAGATAGTTTTGAGATGTGCCCCACTGGCCTCATAACAGGCTTTTTGGTGGAAGCAATAAAGTTTGGAAAAGAGAATGAAAATCAAGAATTTACACCTAGTGTACCTCCACTCTTCAGAATCACGCATCAAAAGTGACAAATCTTAATTCATGCCAGTATTGCTATTTTTCCCTCTTTTTTTTCTTACTTCTTATTTGCTTAGTTGTTGTTTTTCTCTACCTGATTTGTTTCTTCCCAGTTCTTCTCAGGAGCCTAGAAGCCCACAAGGATAGAGAACCTTGGCTTCTGACATCTCAGCACTTTCCAGATGTTTCCACACCTCTGATTTCACACTGGTGCTTGAGAGTGTCTTGACAGAGGGAGTTCACCTCAACAGGTAAAATTTTAATCCCTGAGGTTCCTTATTTTCCTACTATTATGATACTACAAATTGCCTTTTGATGAGTGCTTAAGCCAGAAGTTTGCAGATTTATGAATAAAGTGCCAGATAGCAAATATACTAGTCTTTGTAAGTTATATGGTCTCTGCTACAGCTACTCATATCTGTCATTGTAATGCAAAAGCACATAGACAATATGTAAGCAAATCGAATATGACTGTGTTCTAATATAACTTTATTTGTATATACTGAAACTTTCATTGCAAGAGTCATAAAATACTACTCTTGATTTTTTTTGATCATTAAGATAATGTAAAAACCATTCTTAGCTTGAAGCATATAAAAAAAAAAAAAAAGGGAGGAGGGCCATATTTAACCCAAAGGTCATAGTTCACTAGCCCCTGTTCTAAACAGTGATTCTTCACCTTGCATGTGCATTAGAATCACTCACAAAACTAGTTATAACAGACTGCTAGGCTTTATCTTCAAAATTCCTGATTCAGTTGTTTTGGCTAGGGCCCAAGATTTTCTCCCTAAGAAATTTCCAGGTAATGCTAATGTTGGTCTAGGGACCACATTTTGAGAACCACAGTTGTGTTTCAAGGGTTAGCAATTTTTTTTTTTTTGTAAAGGACCAGATAATAAATATTTTCAGCTTGGCAAACTATATGGTATATGTTACTGTACTAAACTCTGCCACTGTAGCACAAAAGCAGCAAAATTCAGTCATGTCCAACTCTTTGCGACCCTATGAACTCATCCACCAGGCTCCTCTGTCCGTGGGATTTTCCAGGAAAGAAATACTGGAATTAGTGGCCATTTCCTATTCCAAAAGCAGCAAATGACAATAAAATAAATGAATGGAGATGCAGTGTTCTAATAAAACTTTGTTTACAAAAACAGGTAATGGCTGGATTTTGTTTGTGAATGTCATTTTCTCACTTAGCATTTAGAAGTGCGTGGGTGCTAAGTCGCTTCAGTTGTGTCCAACTCTTATTAAGTGGAAGATAAGAAACCTATTCATGTTATCTTAATGAATAAAGTTTAAAAAGTCTTTGCCTAACTTTCTGAGCATATAATGATAAAAATACATTTTAGCAGTGTTTTTTATAAATAGTTTATCAACATTCATGTAGCTATATCTGTGTGAGACTTCACTGATAAATAAGAAAATGTGCATGAAGAAAAAGCATTGCTTTTGCTCCTCCTTTATTGCTCTGTTGACTGTTAAGAAGTAGGTGTGATTGTTTTCACTAAAAGCTCCTTGTAGATATTTATCAAATTAGCCTGAAAGCCAGTATCATAAAACAATACCCTCTAAATTATCATTTTTCCTTGAGCTTTATGACTCTGTTTGCATTCTAAGATGCTATTTTGGCTTTAAATTCCAAATATTTTACCTAGTTTTGTATCATATGTATCACCAGGTTATCAAATATCTCAGACAATCCCGGAGCACACGGGTCTGTGAGCAGATCTGTGCATGCACATATGTATTCACAAATGAAACAATTTTCTTTGCTAAACTATTTCAGTTTTGGCTAGATCCATTTTCCTGTATGGCAGGCTAAGTTACATTTTTCTTTCATCCATTTCAAATATCTGGTGATTTGTCCTTCCAGTCATAGTTTAGACTTAGAGGACAGGAATAATGATAGAGAGCTATAGGTCAATGGATGGAGAGCTCCATGTTTGGATGAGATGCTGGAGGCCTCTAAAGAGCAGAATTAGAAGACTTTACTTCAAAGTGTAGCGTTAAAACTAACCATTCTATCTCTTATAAGGAGCCCTCCCTCTCCACTTCTTTCTAAAAGAATTCTCTGGTATCTTGCCTGGTGTAAATGGCTGATGTATATACAGTTGCCATTCATAAAATTTCAATTAACACCCTTGTTTTCAGACTTTCTGGTCTCCTGTGTCCCTGTCATACAAGCTGTCTTTGAATCTAAATACCTTAGAGTGAATATATAACATCATGTTGAAAGTGAAAGTGAAGTCGCTCAGTCGTGTCCGACTCTTTGCGACCCCATGGACTGTAGCCCACCAGGCTCCTCCATCCATGGGATTCTCCAGGCAAGAACACTGGAGTGGGGTGCCATTTCCTTCTCCAGGCGATCTTCCCGATGTTACTTCCATACGTATACATCATTCTCAGATTTGATTTGCAGGGAACTTAGTGACAATGGCAATACACTCTTCATGGGGTGGGGGAGGAGGGAAGCATCCTAAAACTCCAAACACTGGCTGAAGTTTGTATCAAAACAAACAAACAAACAAACAAACAAAATTTATCTTATCAGTAAGCACTGCCATCTCTAAAGATAAACTTTACAACTGAATGACCTAGTTAGCAAGTTGTATATTGCTAAGATTGTTGGTAGATGCAAACTGTTTGACTTCTAGAAATCCAGGCTACTTTTTATCAATGCAATCTGGACCATCAGGTGCTAGTCTTCATTATCTTTTCACAGGAAAGTGAAAGCCACTCAGTCGTGTCCGACTCCTTGCAACCCCATGCGCTATACAGTCCTTGGAATCTCTAGGCCAGAATACAGGAGTAGGTAGCCTTTCCCTTCTCCAGGGGATCTTCCTAACCCAGGGGTCAAACCCAGGTCTCCTGAATTGCAGGTGGATTCTTTACCAGCTGAGCCAGAGGGAAGCCCAAGAATATAGGAATGGGTAGCCTATCACTTCTCCAGTGGCTCTTCTCGACCCAAGAATTGAACCGCGGTCTCCTGCATTGCAGGTGGATTCTTTACCAACTGAGCTATCAGGGAAGCCCATAAGGGAGCCATCTGTTTCCCTCCAGGCCTCTTAAACTCATTCTTGTTACTTTCTCATCATGTAACAAAGACGGTAGAATGTTTTTCGGTAGAAAATTTACCTAACTGCGTTATTTCAGACAGGTTATTGAATTTCCTTAAAATCTCTTGGTAAGTTTTCCATTCAGATTCCAAATGGATTATACATGTGGCAAAATGCCTTTGGTTTGATAAGGTGTGACAGCACATGTCAAAGTCAATTGCTGTCAAATCCAATTTATTACTCTTGAAAAGTTGGACATGTTTAAGTTCAGCTTAATTGAGATTGCTTATTACACACTATCTTCCCTGAGTGGAAATAAAGTGAATGCCATTTTAAGTATAGGAGAAGTTTCAGCAATAACATAAAAATAGCATATGATGAGCAGATAAGAATCCTATGTAAGGCACTATTATTTGCCATCACAACTGTTTCTAATGTAGCAGTTCTGTGGAACACACACTCTGCAAAGGAAGCGAAAGCAATCATAAGCATTTTTATAGCCAAAGGCTGTTCATGCTTTTATAGTATTGATTGTGTCAGCATTTTACTTATAAATTCCCTTTTGCATAAGTGTATAGCAAAGCTGTAAACCTCCCAAAATTATATCTTAAAAAATCATTTGTGTTTAAAATAAAATAACTTGAGAATATTTTTAAAGACTAATCACTGTTGTCCATGTTATTAAGTAGCAAAAGCATCAATCAATCTGTGTGACAGAAAGGCCCTTGGCAAAAGTAGATGGACAATAAAAGCAACATTGAGACATTCGGAAATTTTTAGAAATATAAAGTACTCACAGGCAGCTGAAAAAGTATTCAGTTCAGTTCCCTTGCTCAGTTGTGTCCAACTCTGTGACCCCATGGACTGCAGCACATCAGGCTTCCCTGTCCATCACCAACTCCCAGAGTTTACTCAAGCTCATGTCCATAGAGTTGGCGATACCATCCAACTATCTCATCCTCTGCCATCCCCTTCTCCTCCTGCCTTCAATCTTTCCCAGCATCAGGGTCTTTCCATAAAGTCAGTTCTTTGCATCACATGGCCAAAGTATTGGAGTTTCAGCTTCAGCATAAGTCCTTCCAATGAATATTCATGACGGATTCCCTTTAGGATGGACTGCTTTGATCTCTTTGCAGTCCAGGGGATTCTCAAGAGACTTCTGCAACACCACAGTTCAAAAGTACAAACTCTTCGGTGCTCAGCTTTCTTTATAGAACAACTCTCACATTCAAAAATGACTATTGGAAAAACCATAGCCTTGACTAGATGGACCTTTGTTGGCAAATTAATGTCTCTAGTTTTTAACAAGCTGTCTAGGTTAGTCATACCTTTCCTTCCAAGGAGCAAGCATCTTTTAATTTCCTGGTTGCAGTCACTGTCTGAAGTGATTTTGGAACCCCCCCCCCAAAATAAAGTAGGTTACTGTTTCCACTGTTTCTCCATCTATTTGCCATGAAATGATGGGAACAGATGCCATGATCTTAGTTTTCTGAATGTTGAGTTTTAAGCCAAATTTTCACTCCTCTTTAACTTTCATCAAGAGGCTCTTCAGTTCTTCTTCACTTTCTGCCATGAGGGTGGTGTTATTTTCATATCTGAGGTTATTGATATTTCTCCCAGCAATCTTGATTCCAGTTTGTGCTTCATCCAGTCCAGTATTTCCCATGATATACTCTGCATATAAGTTAAATAAGCAGGGTGACAATATATAGCCTTGACGTACTCCTTTTCCTATTTGGAACCAGTCTGTTGTTCCATGTCCAGTTCTAACTGTTCCTTCCTGACCTGCATATAGATTTCTCAGGAGGCAGGTCAGGCGGTCTGGTATTCCCATCTCTTTCAGAATTTTCCACAGTTCATTGTGATCCGCACAGTCAAAGGCTTTGGCATCATCAATAAGGAAGAAGTAGAAGTTTTTATGGAACTCTGTTGCTTTTTCAATGATCCAGCAGACGTTGGCAGTTTGATCTCTGGTTCCTCTGCCTTTTCTAAATCCAGCTTGAACATCTAGAATTTCATGGTCCACATACTGTTGAAACCTGGCTTGGAGAATTTTTGAGCATTACTTTGCTAGCATGTGAGATGAGTGCAATTGTGTAGTAGTTTGAGGATTCTTTGGCATTGCCTTTCTTTGGGATTGGAATAAAAACTGACCTTTTCCAGTCCTGTGGCCCCTGCTGAGTTTTCCAAATTTGCCAGCATATTGAGTGCAGCCTGTGTACTGAGTGCAGGAAAAGTATTAGAAAATATAAAATATTTTGCTTTAAAACTTCAAGCAATAGATCAGAATCCCTGTTACAGACATTACAGTATCCTATAATTTTATTTCCTGGCATTTACAAAAATTGCATTGAGTTAATTACTGCTTGAATGCTTTTGGAAAAAACATCTCTCACAAGATTGCAAGTGCATGGAGACAAAAACCACACCTCTCAGTTTTATTCCCAATCATGTATGTTGACTGTTGTCCATAGCATGTGTTCGAGCTGAATGAAAAATGTACATTATAAAAAGCACTTATTTAGATTTTAAATAATTTATTGATCAGTAATACACATGAGTATCATCACTTTAATCACTTATTTCAGTTTCTGAACTATGTTTTCTTTTACATATAAATAAAATCATGTTTATAGAAAACTAATTTCACTTTAGTGCATATGGATATCTTTATCTCCCCCCCCCAAATAATTTTCTTGAATTTATTCTCAATCATTTTTCTGAATCTGAATTTATTCCGAATCTGAACCATAAAAGAATATCTAGTTTTGGAAAATGGGTTTTACAGAGGAATAAACTACTACTTTTAGACATGGATTCAGTTATTGAATAAAACATTCAGCCCCACCTTTTTAAAACTTTATTTTTTCAGCTTTAATGAAGTATAATTGGCAAATAAAATTATAATATATTTTAAATAAATAATGTGATGATTTGATATACATATACATTGTGAAAGGATTCTATCTAGCTAATTAACACATCCATCACCTTATGTATTTATCTTTATTTTTTCTTGGTGAGACCATTTAAGTTATACTCTCTTAGTAAATTCAATATTTCAACTATGCAATACAGTACTACCAACTGTAGTTACCTCAGACCTCACTCATCTTTTAACTGAAGGTTTGTAACATTTTACCAACCATTCCTTATTTTACATCACCCTCATTCAGACCATGGCAATTCTTTTTACATTATCTGTTTTTAATTATTTCTACTTTTTTTTTCTCCAGGGGTTCTTCCCAACCCAGTGATCAAACCCAGGTCTCCTGCATTGCAGCTGGATTCTTTACCAGCTGAGCCACCAAGGAAGCCCTCTACTTATTTTAGATTGCATATATAAATGATAATATACAATACTTTATTTGTCTAGCTTATTACACTCAGCATAATATTCTACAGGTTCACCAATGTCATCACAAATGACGAGCTCCTTTTTTATAATGCTGAATAACATTCTGTTATAATATATATATCATGTTTTCTTTGTCCATTAATTTGTTGACAGATACTTAAGTTGTTTCCATACTTTTATTATTTTGAATAACACTGCCATGAAGATGGAAGTACATATGTATTCAGGATAATGAAATTTTTTCCTTTGTATATATTTCCGGAAGTAGGATTACTGGATCATGCACTGTGCTGTGATTAGTTGCTCAGTCGTGTCTGATTCTTTGAAACCCCGTGGGTTGTAACCCACCAGGCTCCTCTATCTATGGGGATTCTCTAGGCAGGAATACTGGAGTGGGTTGCTATGCCCTCCTGCAGGGAAATCTTCCCAACCCAGGGATAAAGCTCAGGTCTCTGCACTGCGGCAGATTCTTTACCATCTGAGCCACAAGGGAAGCCTTACTGGATCATATGGTTATTCTATTTTAATATTTTGAGAATCTCCTACTATTTGCATAATAACTATAACACTTTACATTCCCATCAATAGTATACAAAGCATCCCTTTTAAGAAATTCTACCAGGATTAAGTTTTCATAGAAAAAAATCCTGGTTTTCACCATCAGACCTAAATCATCATATGAAGTGTTCGATGTGGCATATAGGCCATATCACATAAGGTTGCCTCTCACTACACAGGGGACAGTAATGCTGCAGGAAGGTGGGGAGGGGAACAGGTAGGAAAGAGTGATTTTATTGTTTTCAGTGCTACTATTACACAAAATTGCATTATGACTTATAGATTTAAGTATAATTGCACTTACTTCACTCGCTATAAAGTAATGCTCAAAAATTTCCAAGTCAGGCTCAGCAATACGTGAACTGTGAACATCCAGATGTTCAAGCTGGTTTTAGAAAAGGCAGAGGAAACACAGATCAAATTGCCAACATCTGTTGGATCATCAAAAGCAAGAGAGTTCCAGAAAAACATCTAATTCTGCTTTATTGGCTATGCCAAAGCCTTGAATGTGTGGATCACAATAAACTGTGGAAAATTCTGAAAGAGATGGGAATACCAGACCACCTAACCTGCCTCTTGAGAAACCTATGTGCAGGTCAGGAAGCAACAGTTAGAACTGGACATGGAACAACAGACTGGTTCCAAATAAGGAAAGGAGTACATCAAGGCTGTACATTGTCACCCTGCTTATTTAACTTCTTTCAGAGTACATCATGAAAAACATTGGGCTGGATGAAGCACAAGCTGGAATCAAGATTGCTGGAAGAAATATCAATAACCTCAGATATGCAGATGACACCACTGTTATGGCAGAAAGTGAAGAGGAACTAAAGACATTCTTGATGAAAGTGAAAGAGGAGAGTGAAAAGTTGGCTTAAAGCTGAACATTCAGAAAACGAAGATCATGGCATCTGGTCCCATCACTCCATGGCAAATAGATGGAGAAACAGTGGAAACAGTGGTAGATTTTATTTTAAGGGGCTCCAAAATCACTTCAGATGGTTGATGCAGCCATGAAATTAAAAGATGCTTACTCCTTGCAAAGAAAGTTATGACCAACCTAGAGAGCATATTAAAAAGCAGAAGCATTACTTTGCCAACAAAGGTCCGTCTAGTCAAGGCTATGGTTTTTCCAGTAGTCATGTATGAATGTGAGATTTGGACTATAAAGAAAGCAGAGCACCGAAGAATGGATGCTTTTGAAGTGTGGTTTTGGAGAAGACTTTTGAGAGTCCTGGCCTGCAAGGAGATCCAACCAGTTGATCCTAAAGGAGATCAGTCCTGGGTGTTCATTGGAAGGACTGATGTTGAAGTTGAAACTCGAATACTTTGTCCAGCTGATGCAAAGAACTGACTCATTTGAAAAGATCCTGATGCTGGGAAAGATTGAGGGCAGGAAGAGAAGGGGATGATAGAGGATGAGATGATTGGATGGCATCACTGACTCAATGGACATGAGTTTGGGTAGCCTCCAGGAGTTGGTGATGGACAGGGAGGCCTAGCATGCTGCGGTTCATGGGGTTGCAAAGAGTCGAACACGACTGAGCAACTGAACTGAACTGAACTGAACTGATCCTGAAAAGTTAAACAAATAATACCAACAGTGAAAATATCAAAAGCATTTCCACTTCAGTTCAGTTCAGTTCAGTCGCTCAGTCGTGTCTGACTCTTTGGAACTCGATGAATTGCAGCATGCCAGGCCTCCCTGTCCATCACCAGCTCCTGGAGTTTAACCAAACTCATGTGCATCGAGTCAGTGATGCCATCCAGCCATCTCATCCTCCGTCGTCCCCTTCTTCTCCTGCCCCCAATCCCTCCCAGTATCACGGTCTTTTCCAACGAGTCAACTCTTTGCATAATGTGGCCAACATATTGGAGTTTCAGCTCTAGCATCAGTCCTTCCAATGTACACTAAGGACTGATCTCCTTTAGAATGGACTGGTTGGATAACCTTGCAGTCCAAGGGACTTTCAAGAGTCTTCTCCAACACCACAATTCAACAGCATTAATTCTTCGGCACCCGGCTTTCTTCACAGTCCAATTCTCACATTCATACATGGCTCCTGGAAAAACCATAGCCTTGACTAAATGGACCTGTGTTGGCAAAGTAATGCCTATGCTTTTTAATATGCTATCTAGGTTGGTCACAACTTTCCTTCCAAGGAGTAAGCATCTTTTAATTTCATGGCTGCACTCACCATCAGCAGCGATTTTGGAGCCCCAAAAAATAAAGTCTGACACTGTTTCCACTGTTTCCCCATTTATTTGCCATGAAGTGATGGGACCAGATGCCATGATCTTCGTTTTCTGAATGTTCAGCTTTAAGCCAACTTTTTCACTCTCCTCTTTCACTTTCATCAAGAAGGTCTTTAGTTCCTCTTCACTTTCTGCCATAACAGTGGTATCATCTGCATATCTGAGGTTATTGATATTTCTTCCAGCAATCTTGATTCCAGCTTGTGCTTCTTCCAGCCCAGTGTTTCTCATGATGTACTCTGCATATAAGTTAAATGAGCAGGGTGACAATATACAGCCTTGACATACTCCTTTTCCTATTTGGAACCAGTCTGTTGTTCCATGTCCAGTTCTAACTGTTGCTTCCTGACCTGCACATAGGTTTCTCAAGAGGCAGGTCAGGTGGTCTGATATTCCCATCTCTTTGAGAATTTTCCACAGTTTATTGTGATCCACACATTCAAGGCTTTGGCATAGCCAATAAAGCAGAATTAGATGTTTTTCTGGAACTCTCTTGCTTTTTTGATGATCCAACAGATGTTGGTAATTTGATCTGTGGTTCCTCTGCCTTTTCTAAAGCCAGCTTGAACATCTGGAAGTTCATGGTTCACGTATTGCTGAAGCCTGGCTTGGAGAATTTTGAGCATTACTTTACTCGCATGAGATGAGTGCAATTGTGCGGTAGTTTGAGTATTCTTTGGCATTGCCTTTCTTTGGTATGGGAATGAAAACTGACCTTTTCCAGTCCTGTGGTCACTGCTGAGTTTTCAAAATTTGTTGGCATATTGAGTGCAGCACTTTCACAGGAAACTCAATTTAGAAACATGTATTTTGTGTTTTATATGAATTCATGGTGAAATAATGCTAAAATAAAAAAGGAAACAATCTTGTAAAATATCCAGGATATTAGACCCTTCTTGCATAGTGATAAAACTTGATCAAATCATAGAACCCCACATTATGTATGCATGGTTGCTGTCATTTGTACAACACTGTTTTTATTCCACTCATCAAATCATGATTTGAGAATAATCCTTATTTCAATTTTAGAGCTAAAAGCTGTTGTTAGATTTTATCATAAGATTAAAATTAACTATAACGTGGTTTTTATAGTAACTTTTCTATAACATTACATATAAAGACATATCTGTAGTTTGTCTGACAGGGTATGTTAAAGATGAATTGTTGCTCAGAATGTTTAAAGAAAAGAAAAGAAGTTTACACAAAAGGGCCATTCAACAACTGTAGAGCTGGTGAATCTTAAATGCCACAGCCTATTGAATCATTATAATGATGGATTTGCTTTACTATCTTCAGCTAACACACAGATCTTCTTGTCTAGAATAATCAAACTTGCGGTATTATATTTGGTAGTATGGGGCTTCTCTGGTGGCTCAGGTGGTAGAGTCTTCATGGAATGCAGGAGACAAGGGTTAACCCCTGGGTTGCGAAGATCCCCTGGAGAAGGAAATGGCTACCCAGTCTAGTATTCTTGCCTGGAGAATTCCATGGACAGAGGAGCCTGGGGAGCTAAAATCCACAGGGTGGCAAAGAGTAGGACATGACTGAGCAACTAATGCTTTCACATGGAAGAATACTAAAGATGTTAGCTTTAGTAAAGAAATACACAGACATTGTGACATGAAGAAATATACGCAATATGGTATAAGGTTATTATATAACACTTTAATTGAATATACTGTATAGATAAAATTGTTTTATACAGTATGTGCTCAGTTGAGTCCTATTCTTAAAGCTGCTACATCTTTTCAAAAGACTTTCCTTCAGAAAGCATCTATTTAGGCATCAGTTCAGTTCAGTTCAGTCGCTCAGTTGTGTCTGACTCTGTGACCCCATGAATCACAGCACGCCAGGCCTCCCTGTCCATCACCAACTCCCAGAGTTCACTCAGGCTCATGTCCATCGAGTCCGTGATGCCATTCAGCCATCTCATCCTCTGTCATCCCCTTCTCCTCCTGCCTCCAATCCCTCCCAGCATCAGAGTCTTTTCCAATGAGTCAACTCATTGGCCAAAGTACTGGAGTTTCAGCTTTAGCATCATTCTTTCCAAAGAAACCCCAGGGCTGATATCCTTCAGAATGGACTGGTGGATCTCCTTGCAGTCCAAGGGACACTCAAGAGTCTTCTCCAACACCACAGTTCAAAAGCATCAATTCTTCAGCACTCAGCCTTCTTCACAGTACAACTCTCACATCCATACGTGACCACAGGAAAAACCATAGCCTTGACTAGGCGGACCTTAGCCAGCAAAGTAATGTCTCTGCTTTTGAATATGCTATCTAGGTTGGTCATAACTTTTCTTCCAAGGAGTAAGCATCTTTTAATTTCATGGCTGCAGTCACCATCTGCAGTGATTTTGGAGCCCCAAAAATAAAGTCTGACACTGTTTCTACTGTTTCCCCATCTATTTCCCATGAAATGATGGGACCAGATGCCATGATCTTCTTTTTCTGAATATTGAGCTTTAAGCCAACTTTTTTGCTCTCCTCTTTTATTTTCATCAAGAGGCTTTTTAGCTCCCCTTCACTTTCTGCCATAAGGGTGGTATCGTCTGCATATCTGAGGTTGTTGATATTTCTCCCAGCAATCTTGATTCCGGCTTGTGTTTCTTCTAGTCCAGCGTTTCTCATGATGTACTCTGCATAGAAGTTAAATAAGCAGGGTGACAATATACAGCCTTGATGTACTCCTTTTCCTACTTGGAACCAGTCTGTTTTTCCATGTCCAGTTCTAACTGTTGCTTCCTGACCTGCATACAGATTTCTCAAGAGGCAAGTTATGGGGCCTGGTATCCCCATCTCTTTCAGAATTTTCCACAGCTTATTGTAATCCACACAGTCAAAGGTTTTGGCATAGTCAATAAAGCAGAAATAGGTGTTTTTCTGAAACTCTCTTGCTTTTTCTATTTAGGCATCCATCATTGCTTAAACATTGTCTTCTCCATTTATTTCAATGTATCATTGCCAATACATATTTTATAGAAATATGTATAAAATTTACATGTTCACATAAACATCATATTTTACTTCATAGTCTTTGTTTAAAGGAACTAGGGCAGAATTGAATGGGTGAAATGTTATTTCTAACTTTACTCCCCAAAATTATTAGACAATGAGTGAGCAGTGAAGCTGCATCCTCTTGGAATATCTAAAGAAAAGTAACACGTTTGCATAGATTGGACAGCTATTTCCACTTTAGAAGAGATATACAGATTTATTTAATCTTCTTAGGAGTTTTCTTTCTACTAACTCTGATGTCCTTATACCATATTGGCCCTGTGCTACTATCGCTTACTCGGACAACACACTGTATTGTTTATAATTATGCTATAATTGTTTTAAATCTTACATATTTATCTTTCTTGCTTATGTTTCTCTGTTTAAAGTTGCTTGGCACCTGTGTTTGGTATGTGTGTAGACAGACAAGATTCCAATGATATTGCAGGATCCCATCACATTAACGTTGAGTATTGAATTATTCTCTTGGAAATACAGAATAAATGCATACGTTATTTGTTTTCATTTTAGATTCAAGCATTTGGTGTATTTTCTCTTTTTTCTTCTGATCAGGCACATAGATGATCTTTGACAATTGGTACAGTGAGGTCAAGGTTTACCCCTGGCTCAGTGGTAAAGAATCAGCCTGTATTGCAACCCTGGAGAACCCTCAAAGATCCCCTGGAGGAAGGCATGGCAATCCACTCCAGTGTTTTGTCTGTTGAATCCCATGGACAGGGAGCTTGGCAGGCTACTGTCCATGGGGTTGCAGAGTCAGACACAAATGAAGCGACTTAGCACACATGCACACACACCAAGGTCATATCTCATAGTTATCATAGGCTTTAGACATCTAATCAGTCAAAGACAATCTGAAGTCATAGGTCATATTGTGGTTAACATATTTTCTTGGGAAAAAAAAAAGAGCAAGTTTCAGGGGCAATGCAGATTAATGAAGAATTCAATTAGCTACCTCTTCTTAGAAACAGAGTTACATCTTTCTCTGGGTCAGGACATTTTTCATCCATCTCCTGCTTAAATAACATCAACCAGATTGAAAACCAATTGACTGGAACATTAAATTCAACTCAAGAACACAGGCATCTTATTTTATAACATTGTCATTCAAGACACTAATCAAAGTCATAGAGAAGATATAGGTCATTTACACTTTGAGATTTATGAAGGCAACTGAAGACTACTTAGTAGAATTATTTAAAGGAATTAAAGATTTGGATATATATAGAACTGTCTTACTCTTCAGCCTCTGTTATTAATTGTACTTGTAGATTTGAGACTAATAGTTTCCATGTAATTTTATTGATGACATAGAATCATAGTAACATAGAATCTCAGAATATAGAAGGAAAAGTAAGGATTTAAGATTCCATATTTAAAATAATTTCACATATATAGACATGGGCTTCCAAATGCAATTTGAATGATTTGAAAGATAGTTATCTCAAAGATATCTTCTAATCTGAAGACTAAAACTGAAGAGTATAAATAGACTTATTCCTGAGCACCTTTGGTGTGCTCCTTGAAAATTGTTAGGTGAATGATCTGGATATTTGTGGAGGTTTAATATAGTCCATGGGGTCACAAAGAGTTGGACACAGTTGAGCAACTAAGCATACAAAGTGGTACATAGGCAGATAAAGTCAATGAGAAATGAGATCTGGCAATCTGATTTGATTGCTATTATAGGTTGATGAAGAGTGAGGACATTCAGGTCATTACAGGCAGCCATCTGGTGCTGGACTTACTTTTCTCCACATCACCCCAAGTCATCTCCTATCTTCTTTCATCCAGTTTTCTCTGCACACAAGTACTAGTGTGCCCCAACTATATACCCAAGCTCATTGCTTATAACATGTGTGTGTGTGTGTGTGTGTGTGTGTGTGTGTGTGTGCTCAGCTGCTCAGTCATCCCCAGCTCTTTGCAACTCCATAGTCTACAACCCACCAGTCTCCTCTATCCATGGAATTTTCCAGGCAAGAATACTGGAGTAGGTTACCATTTCCTACTGCAGGGAATCTTCCCAACTCAGGGATTTAACCTGTGTCTCCTACATCTTCTGCGTTGGCAGGCAGATTCTTTACCACTCAGCCACCTCGGAAGCCCTAAGAGTAAATCATATTTTAAATCATGCTATAATCTTATAATATTTAATATTTAAAACAAGTTTGATATTATCTTGGTAATTTTTATAAATTAATGTTATAAAGAATTATTTATTGAAACAAACCAATAGACATAATCCTAAAACTTGATATGAATATCTCTGGGATGATAAGCCATTATCCTCTATAAGTCAGTGGCATTTTCTTCAACAGTAGCAGCTTTTCCAACTAAAACTATACTTTCTTTCTCTTCCTCTCATCGTCTCAATAATCACCATAAGGTGCCAGTATGTTTGCCAAAATATTTTTTACACCGTATCTTATCTTCTCCTTCCCAAGAGTACAATTTGTGTTGAGAAATTCATTTACCAACTTAATCATCTTCCTATTATTTAAAAATGTTCATAATAGGAAACAGTCTATCATAGCTGTTAAATACACAAGCTCTTGAGTTAGACTGTGCTAGGTTCAACATTATATTTGATTGGTGTCAAGTTACTTAATTTCTCCAAGAAATTGCTAAAACAAGTGAGACAATTATAATGTCTACTATAATATTTGCAGTAAAATAAATCATATCTATATGTGTACACATGTAAAATTTTTAAAACTCTCTAGTATAAATAGGCATTAAATGAGTTTCTTCTTATTAACTCTAAAATTTAGCTCAAATATCTCTTACTCAGTTACGATTATAATATTTCTGGAATAAAAACCAATCCTTGCTTCTACTCTTATCTTATGATGTCATCTTACAAAGTTCCAGAATAGAAGTTATTATATTTCATCATTACTATTTACTTCTCTGTCTCCCTGGAGAAAATGTCCTTGAGGGAGAAGTCTGTGACATTGATCACTTACCCTCAGTTAACTGCATCATGCCTCACACAAAGAGCACATTTAGTATTAACGACCTCTAAACATAGCTACCAAAATGCTGCTATCATCTTCTAGTGAAAATTAATGTATCTATGAGGTTAAAATCTTAGCTTTAAGATAAAAAATAAAGAGTAAAAAACTTGTTATTCCTAGGAAATAAAACTCGTTATGTTTCTTTTATATCCACACTTGTTACTTTAAAGGGAAATTTAATCAATGAACCGAAAATCACATTAGAGACATAGGATTTTTACATTCTAAAAAGAAACAGATATAGACATTTTCTCCTAACATCTAAGCTAAATTTTAGCAATATTTATTTCAAGTGCAGTTAACTGAAAAAAATCTAGTCATAAATTCTAAGAATAATTTTCTAGTTCTAATGCAACAGACTGCTAAAAGTATATGTTATTGGTGTTGATAAAATTAAAATGATGAAATTTAACTGAAGAGCAATTTATGCAACTTAGAGGTTGTAAATTAAATAAATAAAAAACATGTATGATAGTTAATAAATGATATTGACATCTCCTTTCCCTAAGGATCCATAATTAAATATTGTGGTGAAAGTTATTAAGATAATTAGATGAGCAACTACTTTAAACATATCTCTATATGATAAAATATGGTACTAAAACTTCTCTGAGAAATAGATTTCTGAAATAGATAGTACTAAAAAGATTTTAAACTGCTAAATCTATGTATGTTTTAAAAGGATTTCATAATCAAATTAGTAACAAGGCTTAACTTTAAGAGGAAAAATAAGAAAAATACACAGAAAATCTCTGTAATATAATGATATATATATATTATGTATATTATGATAAATAAATGCTACTATCTATCAGTTGCCACTAAGCTGAATTGAAATAGTAAGAATATATACAAATAAAAAACCTAAACCTAGCTTATTCAAATGAATTTAATGGAATTTTATTTAATATCACATAACTCATCTGGTGGCTCACTCAGTGAAGAGACACCTGCAATGCAGGAGACCTGGGTTCAATCCCTGGATTGGGAAGACTCCCCTGGAGAAGGAACTGACAACCCATTCCAGTATTCTTGCATGGAAAACTCCATGGACAGAGGAGCCTGGTGAGCTAATGACCCACCTTTTATAATAAAGTCTAAATTCTTTTCAAAATTTAGCACATGGAAAATTTACATTAAGAGTTTGGTATCAGAACTGAGAGTGCAATTGAAACATAAGTAATAATTGACATGAACATTTGAAACATAGAATGTATTAAATTGCTAATTTAGCTGATGATCAAGAAAGGAAAGCAAAAAGTACTGACAATCTGTGTCTATTTAAAGTGAGAGACCATGTTGGACCCTTAATGGTGGAATGAATTTAAAATAGTGTTATTGTTAAGGCTTAATACATTTGCACCCCAGATTAGCTCAAAATAATCTCAAAATGTTAAGATTGTTTAGAAAATGTTATTTCTTTTTTATGTAAATATTTCCTTTGCTAATTAAAAATCCATAAAAATTTATGATTTTAGTAAGTGCAGGTTAAATAATAGACTTTCCTTCTGAAAAAATTCAGAAAACTGGAGGGAAAATTTTGCTTGAAGGCACAGAACAGCTAAGAAATAAATAATTACCAGACCAAATTCAGGAGCAGACAGAAATTCAGATATAAGAACTCAATATCTGGACTTTTCAATCTTTGGATATTTGCTGGTTCTAAGAGATTTTGAGTGTATTAATTGATAGCCTCCTTATAGTTGCTCAGTTAGTAAAGAATCTGCCTGCAATGCAGGAGACCTGGGTTCGATCCCTGGGTTGGGAAGATCCCCTGGAGAAGGGAAAAGCTACCCACTTCAGTATTCCAGCCTGGAGAATTCCACAGACCGCATAGTATGTGGGGTTCCAAAAAATTGGACATAACTGAGTGACACGGATGCAGAGCTGGGCTGTGAAGAAGGCTGAGTGCCAAAGATTTGATGCTTTTGAACTGTAGTGTTGGAGAAGACTCTTGAGAGTCCCTTGGACTGCAAGGACATCCAACCAGTCCATTCTGAAGGGGATCAGCCCTGGATGTTCTTTGGAAGGAATGATGCTAAAGCTGAAAGTCCAGTACTTTGGCCACCTCATGCGAAGAGTTGACTCATTGGAAAAGACTGATGCTGGGAGGGACTGGGGGCAGGAGGAGAAGGGGATGACAGAGGGTGAGATGGCTGGATGGCATCACCAACTCAATGGACATGAGTCTGAGTGAACTCCAGGAGTTGGCGATGGACAGGGAGGCCTGGCGTGCTGCGATTCATGGGGTCACAAAAAATCGGACATGACTGAGCGACTGAACTGAACTGAATGACCTTCACTTTCAGTTTCACTTTATGCTAAAAGAACAATATGGGAAAACATGGCCACCTAATTGTGGGAGGGCCTGAAAACTACTTGAATTTGCTTGGAGCCAAGAGGACAATACCTTTTGAAAAACAAAACAAAACGCTAAATCAAACTAGAAGTAAACTGGCCCTTCCAAGGACCTAACTCCAAACTGCTTGAATCCTTGAAACTGGATGAGGATGTGTGCAGATTGTGAGTGCTACAGACACCTGAGAGAAATAAGCATAAAACTTTGAGATATGAAGATGACTGACATTCTAAGATATAAATTATTTCATATGTTAAACGTGTAATGTATATCACAAAATTATAAATAAGAAGTAATAATGGAGAGACAAAATTACATAGATGAGAATAATAAACAAAAGAGAGAGATCCACAGGTTCTCCATATGCTAAATTAAATGAAGCCACAGGCTAACAATACAAAATAACTAAGCTTAAATTTTCAGGCCTCCCAGGTGGCACTAGTGGTAAAGAATCTGTCTCCAATGAAGGAGATGTATAAGACGTGGTTTTGATCCCTGGATCGGAAGATCCCCTGAAGAAGGGCATGGCACCCCACTCCAGTATTCTTACCTGGAGAATCCCTTGGACAGAGGAGACTGGTAGGCTACAGTCCATAGAATCACAAAGAGTTGGACATGACTAAAGCGATTTAGCACACTCTCAAGCTTAACTTTTCAGGGTAAAAAATATTTCTTTGGAAATTTTGGCAGAAACATGGGATAGCTGGAGAAAAGCAAATAGAAAATCCAGAATGAAGGGTATCAATAACTAAAATTAAGAACTCAGTGTAATCTGACACACAACTCAAAAAATAAAATATGCAGACTGAAATGTGGACAGAAAAGACAATGGAAAATAAAATGAAAATAAAATGGAAAATAAAAAGGAAGTATTTGATATAAGGTAAAATGTGAAAATATATAATGCACATGTTGAATCCCCCAGATGAAAGGCAGGAGAGGATGAAACGTGCTCAGTATTGAAGAGATGGTGGCTAAGAATATACAGAAGTAGCGACTAATATCAGCCACAAATTCAAGAAGTGCTGAAATGTCAAGTTTTAAAAAGAAACAAGAAATATAGTTCAAATCACATTATAGTAATTCCTCTGAAAACCAAAAGCTAAAGCAGAGTGATAGCTTGCAGGCAGCTATACAATCGGAAGCTGATTGCCTTCAAAAGGAAAACAATAACATTGTGAGCTTATCAACCAATTCAATAGAGAATAGGAGATAACGAAATGATACCTTTACAGTGCTGAAGGAAGACAGCTATTAAATTAGAATTCTATGTCCAGTACAAAGTATTCATTAAGTATAAAAGTGAAATAAATAAATTTCCAGACAAGAAAAGGTGAAAAAATGTCTCCAGAAAATCTGCAATAAAGAAAAATATACAGGAATTCCACAGTAAGAAGAAGAAAAACACACACACACACACACAAATAGCATTTTGCAGGAAAATGTAAACAGCAAGAAAAGGGAAAATATACAATCAATTGCCGGTACTTACAAATAAATATATTAACAAACATAACTAGTATATAACTAAAGAGGCAATAAATAGTAATCAAAAGTGCTTAAAAGAAGCAAAGTGTCTAATTGTCATTAGACTTTGATAAATCAAGATTCATGTGGCAATTTCTAGGTTAAACACAAAAAAAATTTTTAAGTAGAAAATATGTGAACAAAAAAGTCTATAACAAGCATAAAAGTAGAAAGTCCTCACTAAAATTAAAATTCAATATTTATGATTACATTAAAGATAAATGGATAAAACTCTAAATGCAAAGGTTGCTTTACTTGATTTTAAAAATCAGAGTTCTGTTTATTGTTTATAAAACAGTAAGATACATAAAAGATGGAATTAAAGAATGCAGAAAGCTGTGAACCGTGAACTCCCTGAGTTCAAGCTGGTTTTAGAAAAGGCAGAGGAACCAGAGATCAAATTGCCAACATCTGCTGGATCATCGAAAAAGCAAGAGAGTTCCCGAAAAACATCTATTTCTGCTTTATTGACTATGCCAAAGCCTTTGACTGTGTGGATCACAATAAACTGCGGAAAATTCTGAAAGAGATGGGAATACAGACCACCTGACCTGCCTCTTGAGAAATCTGTATGCAGGTCAGGAAGCAACAGTTAGAACTGAACATGGAACAACAGACTGGTTCCAAATAGGAAAAGGAGTACATCAAGGCTGTATATTGTCACCCTGCTTATTTAACTTCTATGCAGAGTACATCATGAGAAACGCTGGACTGGAAGAAACACAAGCTGGAATCAAGATTGTCGGGAGAAATATCAATCACTTCAGATATGCAGATGACACCATTCTTACGGCAGAAAGTGAAGAGGAGCTAAAAAGCCCCTTGATGAAAATAAAAGAGGAGAGCAAAAAAGTTGGCTTAAAGCTCAACATTCAGAAAACAAAGATCATGGCATCTGGTCCCATCACTTCATGGGAAATAGATGGGGAAACAGTAGAAACAGTGTCAGACTTTATTTTTGGGGCTCCGAAATCACTGCAGATGCTGACTGCAGCCATGAAATTAAAAGATGCTTACTCCTTGGAAGAAAAGTTATGACCAACCTAGATAGCATATTCAAAAGCAGAGACATTACTTTGCCAGCTAAGGTCCGCCTAGTCAAGGCTATGGTTTTTCCTGTGGTCATGTATGGATGTAAGAGGTGGACTGTGAAGAAGGCTGAGCGCCAAAGAATTGATGCTTTTGAACTGTGGTGTTGGAGAAGACTCTTGAGTGTCCCTTGGACTGCAAGGAGATCCAACCAGTCCATTCTGAAGGAGATCAGCCCTGGGATTTCTTTGGAAGGAATGATGCTAAAGCTGGAACTCCAGTGCTTTGGCCAATGAGTTAACTCACTGGAAAAGACTCTGATGCTGGGAGGGATTGGGGGCAGGAGGAGAAGGGGACGACCGAGGATGAGATGGCTGGATGGCATCACGGACTCGATGGACGTGATTCTGAGTGAACTCCGGGAGATGGTGATGGACAGGGAGGCCTGGCGTTCTGAGATTCATGGGGTCGCAAAGAGTCAGACACGACTGAGCGACTGAACTGAACTGAACTGATGACATATGAAGACAATTAAAATAAAACATATATAATACTAATATGAGACATTAGGATAAAAAGCATTTCTAGAGAAAAAGAGTATTTCACAGTGATAAAAGAGTCAATTTAGTAGAATATATAACAATTCTGGGATTCCCAGGTGGCTCAGTGGTAAAGAATTCATTTGCCAATGCAGGAGCCCCAGGAGACACAGGTTTGAACCCTGGAGTAGGAGGATCCCCTGGAGGAGGGAATGAAAATTCACTCCAGTGAGCTGCCAATATAATCCTGCCAAGATACTCCCATAGACAGAAGAATCTGCTGGGCTACAGTCCATGGGGTGGCAAAGAGACACCAATTGGCCAGGCACATAATAATTCTAATTTTGTTTGCAACATACAAACATAGGCTTACCACATATGAAGCAAAAGTCTAAAGAATTAAATATTGAATTGGACAAGTCTATAATTCTATCAAAAAACTTGAATAGAATTCTTTTAACTACAGAACAGAAGCCATGAAATCAGTAATAAGTGATTAGAAGACCTAAACAGCCTGTTTAGGAAACTTGACTTAATATTAAATGTATTGTGTGTGTGTGTGTGTGTGTGTTCACTGTTACGTCATTCTAAGCAAGAACTGCAGAATAACCTTTTAATTTGCAACCACATATGAAATTTCAGAATTTGAATTGATATATAGTATAATCCTCTGATCACAATGCAGTTGAGTTAGAGAAAATACGAAAAAGTTAGCTACAGAAAATATATATATACACACACATGCTATTGCTATATACAAATATAATGGCATATACGCATTATGTAGCATTGAGGATTTCTTTTGCCAGATTCTGAGAAGATGGGGGTTCCTGGCATTGTGCTTAACTTCCCTTCCCTGCCACTGTTGACCAACTGCTCATCTGGGTTTTGAGATCATAGATAAGTTTATGCCTTTGAAAATAAGGATTCATACCAAGTTGACAGTGTTGAAGACTTCATTAATATTGACCTCCAGCAAATTAGCCCAAAGGTTAACAAGTTGAAGGAGTCTTAAGAATCAAAGAGCAAAGAGGAATTGATGAAGAATCCATAGGCAAAGGACATCAAGAATACTCTCATCAGTGTAGCCGATGAAATGAGACCTCTTTTAACTCTTAACATTCCTAATTTTAGTCTCTATTAAGATTTCATCAACAGGTTTGGTTTTACAGTATTGGCTGAGAAGTTTTCCTGGCCACACATAATCTAATATAAGGAAATTTTATTGGTTCTATCTTTAAAATGTATCCATAGTAGGACCACTTTTGCCACACCCATTGTTACTTTTCTGTTGGTTGGTTGGTTGGTTTAGTCGCTAAGTCGTGCCCAACTCTTGCGACCCCATGGACTGTAGCCCACCAGGCTCCTCTGTCCATGGGATTCTCCAGGCAAGAATACTGGAGTGAGTTGCCATTTCCTTCTCCAGGGGATCTTCCCAACCCAGGAATCAAACCTGGGTCTCCTGCATTGCAGGCAGATTCTTTACCAACTGAGCTACCAGAAGCCACTATTATCTCTCACTTAGATTATACTAGCCCCTAAACAGTCTTCCTATCTTCACTCTTGTCCCTCTAAAATGTATTCTCATGAAGAACACAGAGAATGATCCTCTAAAATTATAGCTCAAATCAAATTATTTCTTTTTCACAAATTCCTGCTATAGCTTCCCATTTCATTCACAGTTAAAGCCAAACTTCTAAGGATGGCATGTACATATTGATTTAATTTCTCCTACTCTTCTATCCTCATTGTTGCTATCACCAACTCCCATCTCTTTTCTAATTTTATCTCCTATTTTTCTCTCATTCTATCTCAGCTATACTGGCCTTCCACTTTCCCTTAAAAAGCAAGCATCCTGTTTAAAGACAAGGCAAATATCATATGATATTGCTTGTATGTTGAATCTAAAAAGCAAAGGTTACAAATGAACTTATCTACAAAACAGAAATAGAGTTACAGATATAGAAAACAAACTTAAGGTTACCAGGGGTAAGCAGAGGAGGGGAATAAACTAGAATATTTGAACTGACATATATACAACTACAATAGCTAATAAGGACCTACTGTATACCACAGGGAACTCTATTTAATACTCTGCAACAGCCTATATGGGAACAGAATCTTTAAAAAAGAGTGGATATATGTATGTATGTATAACTGATTCACTGTGTATGTCGTACACCTGAAACTAATACAAAATTGTAAATCAACTATACCCCAATAACATTTTAAAAAAGATTAAGGGGTTTTGCATTAACTCTTTGCTTTGCTTGGGAGCATCTTCTGTCAAATATATGCTCATCTCACATCACATACTTCAGATCTTGGTTAAAATTTTATTTTCAGTGAGGACTGCCTGAACATTCCCTTCATAAATATACCCAGACACTGATACCTACATCTTTAGACTTTAATTCCCATCATCTTCTCCATCTTGTATTTTTCTATGGCACATATCACAATTCTGTCAACTTTTTTATTGTTTTGTTTTAACACTCAAGGTTCCCAACAACCCATGATTTGGCCTTACACACATTTTATGATCAATAAATATTTTTGAATAAATTAAATACATTAAGGGAATAAAGAAATGATATCAATTTCAGAAAGTAAAATTAGAGAATATTTATCTAAATTAGGACAGATAGACTTCAAAAGAGGACTAGAAACATAAAAATCACAAAGAAAAATATAACTGGCATTTTTAAATTAAAAATTTACTAGATTAAAATATAAACAAAGTTAAAATATCTATTCTGGATAGTTATCTATGTATTGATAAGAAAACACAAACAATCCAGTAGAAAACCAGGTGAAAGATATAAATAGCATTATATGATCAAGAAATTCTAAAAAACAATGAAGTACTTGAATGTTTTTTTCACCCTTAAATTGAAGCAATAATGAGATGCTGTTTCTCCCATACTGCTGCTGCTGCTGCTAAGTCGCTTCAGTCATGTCTGACTCTGTGTGACCCCATAGATGGCAGCCCACCAGGCTGCCCCGTCCCTGGGATTCTCCAGACAAGAATACTGGAGTGGGTTCCCATTTCCTTCTCCAATAACATTGACAAAATATTAAATGGTGATTATTTTGAATAACAGTAAGAATGCAGAACCAGAACATTGTTAGTCAAAGTGTGATAGCATTAGCCCTTTTGGAAAATACCAACCAAAAATTAAAATACAGACATTGTTTGATAAAATGATTCCCCCTTTAGAAATCTAATGTCTAGAAATATATGAGTAAAGTTGCAAATATAAATGTATGTCTAGATAAATACACTGAGGCATTGCTTATGGTGACAAAACCAAAAATAACAAAAATATCCATAAAGAAAACAATGCACTAAAATGTGATATATATATATATATATATATATATATATATATGTAATCTTAGTGAGGAAAATTATACAGCTATTAACAATGATATATCAGTCTAACAAATGGGACTGGCCTGTCTGCTGAGCTAGAAGGAGGTTTAGAACATACTTTGGTTCAACAAGGGCTTCCCTGATAGCTCAGTTGGTAAAGTATCTGCCTGTGATGCAGGAGACCCTGGTTCAATTCCTGGATCAGGAAGATCCTCTGGAGACGGGATAGACTACCCACTCCAATACGCTGGGCTTCCCTTGTGGCTCAGCTGGTGAAGAATCAGCCTGCAATGAGGAAGAACTGGGATTGATGACTAGTTTGGGAAGATCCCCTGGAGAAGGAAAAGTTTACCCACTCCAGTATTCTGGCCTGGAGAATTCCATGGACTGTATAGTCCATGGGGTCGCAAAGAGTTAGTCATGATGTTCACTTTCACTCTGGTTTAACATGAGCAAAGTAACTTCTAGAGTAATATCTAAATATGGTATGATTTAGGCAAAAATGTCACAAAGAACAACAATTATTAAAAATACTGAAATAGTTAACATAAACATCAGGAAAGGTAAAAGGCCAAAAATGAACTAGGGGTGAGAAAGGGGGTAGCAAATTTTTATTTTTATTTTGTTATTTTTATTTATATATATATATATTTTTAATTTTTAATTTTACTTTATTTTACTTTACAATACTGTATTGGTTTTGCCATACATTGACATGAATCTACCACAGGTGTACATGCATTCCCAAACTTGAACCGCCCCCCCCCCACCTGCCTCCCCATAACATCTCTCTGGGTCGTCACCGTGCACCAGCCCCAAGCATGCTGTATCCTGCATTGGACATAGACTGGCGATTCGATTCTTACATGACAGTATACCTGTTACAATGCCATTCTCCCAAATCATCCCACCCTCTCCCTCTCCCTCTGAGTCCAAAAGTCCATTATAAAGGCTGTTAAAAGAGACAAAGAAGGCCACTACATAATGATCAAAGGGTCAATCCAAGACGAAGATATAACAATTATAAATTTATATGCACCCAATATAGGAGCACCACAATATGTAAGACAAATGCTAACAAGTATGAAAGGGGAAATCAACTATAACACAATAATAGTGGGAGACTTTAATACCCCACTCACACCTATGGACAGATCAACTAAACAGAAAATTAACATAGAAACCCAAACTTTAAATGATACATTAGATCAGTTAGACCTAATTGATATCTATAGGACATTTCACCCCAAAACAATGAATTTCACCTTTTTCTCAAGTGCTCATGGAACTTCTCCAGGATAGATCACATCCTGGGCCATAAATCTAAACTTGATAAATTCAAAAAAATCAAAATCATTCCAAGCATCTTTTCTGACCATAATGCATTAAGATTAGATCTCAATTACAGGAGAAAAACTATTAAAAATTCCAACATATGGAGGTTGAACAATACAATTCTGAATAACCAACAAATCACAGAAGAAATTAAAAAAGAAATCAAAATATGCATAGAAACGAATGAAAATGAAAACATAGCAACCCAAAACCTGTGGGACACTAAAAAAGCAGTGCTAAGAGGAAAGCTCATAGCAATACAGGCTTACCTCAAGAAACAAGAAAAAAGTCAAATAAATAACCTAACTCTACATCTAAAGCAACTAGAAAAGGAAGAATTGGAGAACCCCAGAGTTAGTAGAAGGAAAGAAATCTTAAAAATTAGGGCAGAAAAAAATGCAAAAGAAACAAAAGAGACCATAGCAAAAATCAACAAAGCCAAAAGCTGGTTCTTTGAAAGGATAAATAAAATTGACAAACCATTAGCCAGACTCATCAAGAAGCAAAGTGAGAAAAATCAAATCAATAAAATTAGAAATGAAAATGGAGAGATCACAACGGACAACACAGAAATACAAAGGATCATAAGAGACTACTATCAGCAGTTGTATGCCAATAAAATGGACAACGTGGAAGAAATGGACAAATTCTTAGAAAAGTACAATTTTCCAAAACTGAACCAGGAAGAAATAGAAAATCTTAACAGACCCATCACAAGCACGGAAATTGAAACTGTAATCAGAAATCTTCCAGCAAACAAAAGCCCAGGTCCAGACAGCTTCACAGCTGAATTCTACCAAAAATTTCGAGAAGAGCTAACACCTATCCTACTCAAACTCTTCCAGAAAATTGCAGAGGAAGGTAAACTTCCAAACTCATTCTATAAGGCCACCATCACCCTAATACCAAAACCTGACAAAGATGTCACAAAAAGAAAACTACAGGCCAATATCACTGATGAACATAGATGCAAAAATCCTCAACAAAATTCTAGCAATCAGAATCCAACAACACATTAAAAACATCATACACCATGACCAAGTGGGCTTTATCCTAAGGATGCAAGGATTCTTCAATATCCGCAAATCAATCAATGTAATTCACCACATTAACAAGTTGAAAAATAAAAACCATATGATTATCTCAATAGATGCAGAGAAGGCCTTTGACAAAATTCAACATCCATTTATGATAAAAACTCTCCAGAAAGCAGGAATAGAAGGAACATACCTCAACGTAGTAAAAGCTATATATGACAAACCCCACAGCAAACATTATCCTCAATGGTGAAAAATTGAAAGCATTTCCCCTAAAGTCAGGAACAAGACAAGGGTGTCCACTTTCACCGCTACTATTCAACATAGTTCTGGAAGTTTTGGCCACAGCAATCAGAGCAGAAAAAGAAATAAAAGGAATCCAAATTGGAAAAGAAGAAGTAAAACTCTCACTGTTTGAAGATGACATGATCCTCTACATGGAAAACCCTAAAGACTCCACCAGAAAATTACTAGAGCTCATCAATGAATATAGTAAAGTTTCAGGATATAAAATCAACACACAGAAATCCCTTGCATTACTATACACAAATAATGAGAAAGTAGAAAATGAAATTAAGGAAACAATTCCATTCACCATTGCAACGAAAAGAATAAAATACTTAGGAATATATCTACCTAAAGAAACTAAAGACCTATATATAGAAAACTATAAAACACTGATGAAAAAATCAAAGAGGACACTAATAGATGGAGGAATATACCATGTTCATGGATCGGAACAATCAATATAGTGAAAATGAGTATACTACCCAAAGCAGTTTACAAATTCAATGCAATCCCTATCAAGCTACCAGCCATATTTTTCATAGAACTAGAACAAATAATTTCAAGATTTGTATGGAAATACAAAAAACTTCGAATAGCCAAAGCAATCTTGAGAAATAAGAATGGAACTGGAGGAATCAACTTGCCTGACTTCAGGCTCTACTACAAAGCCACAGTCATCAAAACAGTATAGTACTGGCACAAAGACAGATATATAGATCAATGGAACAAAATAAAAAGCCCTGAGATAAATCCACACACATATGGACACCTTATCTTCGACAAAGGAGGTAAGAAAACACAATGGAGTAAAGACAATCTCTTTAACAAGTGGTGCTGGGAAAACTGGTCAACCACTTGTAAAAGAATGAAACTAGATCACTTTCTAACACCACACACAAAAATAAACTCTAAATGGATTAAAGATCTTTAAGACCAGAAACTATAAAACTCCTAGAGGAGAACATAGGAAAAACACTCTCAGACATAAATCACAGCAGGATCCTCTATGATCCACCTCCCAGAATTCTGGAAATAAAAGCAAAAATAAACAAATGGGATCTAATTAAAATTAAAAGCTTCTGCACAACAAAGGAAAATATAAGCAAGGTGAAAAGACAGCCTTCTGAATGGGAGAAAATAATAGCAAATGAAGCAACTGACAAACAACTAATCTCAAAAATATACAAGCAACTTATGCAGCTCAATTCCAGAAAAATAAACGACCCAATCAAAAAATGGGCCAAAGGACTAAATAGACATTTCTCCAAAGAAGACATACGGATGGCTAACAAACACATGAAAAGATGTTCAACATCACTCATTATTAGAGAAATGCAAATCAAAACCACAATGAGGTACCACTTCACACCAGTCAGAATGGCTGCGATCCAAAAATCTGCAACAAATAAAGGCTGGAGAGGGTGTGGAGAAAAGAGAACCCTCCTACACTGTTGGTGGGAATGCAAACTAGTGCAGCCACTATGGAGAACAGTGTGGAGATTCCTTAAAAAATTGCAAATAGAACTACCTTATGACCCAGCAATCCCACTGCTAGGCATACACACCGAGGAAACCAGAATTGAAAGAGACACATGTACCCCAATGTTCATCGCAGCACTGTTTATAATAGCCAGGACATGGAAACAACCTAGAAGTCCATCAGCAGATGAATGGATAAGAAAGCTGTGGTACATATACACAATGGAGTATTACTCAGCCGTTAAAAAGAATTCATTTGAATCAGTTCTGATGAGATGGATGAAACTGGAGCCGATTATACAGAGTGAAGTAAGCCAGAAAGAAAAACACCAATACAGTATACTAACACATATATATGGAATTTAGAAAGATGGCAATGACGACCCTGTATGCAAGACAGGAAAAAAGACACAGATGTGTATAACGGACTTTTGGACTCAGAGGGAGAGGGAAAGGGTGGGATGATTTGGGAGAATGGCATTCTAACATGTATACTATCATGTAAGAATCGAATCGCCAGTCTATGTCTGATGCAGGATACAGCATGTTTGGGGCTGGTGCATGGGGATGACCCAGAGAGATGTTATGGGGAGGGAGGTGGGAGGGGGTTCATGTTTGGGAACGCATGTAAGAATTAAAGATTAAAAAAAAAAAAAAGTCCATTATACACATCTGTGTCTTTTTTGCTGTCTGGGGGTAGCAAATTTTTAATCTTTTCATTTATTTATTTAGAATATTTTTTCACTTCCTACATTGAGTATGTATAAATCTGTTATTTAAAAGAAAATTTAATACAATAGTATAATTTTGATATCAAATAAAATCAGATTCAAATTTGATGCTCATTGTTAATTTCCCATGTGACCCTAAGTATGCTAATTAATTACTCACCAACCTCATCCACCGAATAGATGTTAATACAAAGGATTATATAAATCATTTATCAGATATATAAAGGCACAATATCATCTGATTAAATAATGGATGTTAGTCTTATTATATTAATTCTTGGATAGTACACAATAATAAAGTCAAAGTATTGTAAATGAGACGTGAGATAATAAGATGAGAGGAGAAGGAGGAAGTGGATAAAGGAAAAGGAAAGGAGAAGGAAGCCAACAGTCATTATAAACTTGCTGTAGGTGAAACAATAGCAAAAAGATTGGCATTAACTAAATCCTTACAGCATGTAACTGCACATATAAAGTACTGACAACAAATAATAAGTGAGGTATCATCTTACTTTCAGTATTAGAGTGGGAAGCCACTGCAAAAACTTGTCTAGTATAATCAAAAGTAATATAATAATTATTTTGAAAAATTGGTGGCCATTGGTTTTCAAAAATGGTGTGTCAGGCAAAGGCTAAGATATGGCCAATACTCTTAATTCTTCAGATCCTTTGAAAAAAATTTTATTCCCACATTACTTATTAAAGGCTTTTAATCTTCATTTTGGAGAACACTCATTGCTAGAGTGGCAGTAACTATTGTGGTTAACTAAATTCATAAACTGTTTTCATAAATAGGAATTTTAAAGTAAGTGAACAAATATATGAACTGACAAAACACATTACTTCAATCTAATCACTTACAAAGGAAATTCCTTGGGATTAAAAGGGGAAGAATTATTGAAAATAAATGTCTAGCCTTTCAGTAGAAGATACAGGAATCTCTTGACAAGGAAAATTTTATGAATGCCTCAATATTTTTGAATGTTTACTTATTTTTCTTAATAGGGGTGAAAAGTGCCAGATATATTTAATATTAACATGATTTGCAACAGCATGAAAATTTGCACTTTAACAGCTTGCACCTAGCAAAAATTGTAGTGCAAATACATATTTGTGAGCTTGTTATTTTAGTTAATTATATAGTTGATTAGAAGTCACGGTAGAG
Source organism: Ovis aries (assembly GCF_016772045.2). Lineage (NCBI taxonomy): Eukaryota > Metazoa > Chordata > Mammalia > Artiodactyla > Bovidae > Ovis > Ovis aries. Next base: position 19,066,721 of record NC_056057.1, read on the forward strand.
CCGGCAGTTATTATGACTACAAATAAATGTTTATTTTTTGTGGTTCTATATTTTGTAACATAATGACTTAACAAGAGCTAAGGAAATTTAACCACTAGCTTTAGTGAGTCAGCTAATTCTATATCTTTGAATAGCATTCCTGGTCTGACAGGTTTAAGAAATATGTGGTAAATGCAGTAGAAAATACACTATAGGAACCAGATATGTAGATTTTTTTAAATAAATGTACTTTTGCAGAGTATTTTTTTTTACATATGGCAACTGCAAGAAATTTTAATCCTTTTATTTCCTCAAATAAAAATACCCTTGTAAAAATGAATAGTATATAAAAATTAATTTTTAGAACTATCAACAGCTTGAAAGAATAGGAATATTTCCCTCTATTCATAGCTGGAAAACAAAAACCTACAAAATGAATATTTAATAAATTATGAGATAATGAAAAACACTAGAAAAAAGGTTATATGTAATGAAAGATTAAAAGTCAATAGAATTGTAATTCTTAAATGTCTAAAATACTTCCTACATATAAAATATAACCATTTTTTCACTTTCCATGCCTCATATGCTTCTTTTCAAATTACTATTATTCAGTGAAAGAGAAAGAGGACACATAATGATCTTTAACAAACACAGTATTATTTGTAATAGAACTTAGCAGAGTCATTGTCTTTCCTGGTGCCACTATAAAATAGAGAATGGTTTAAACTGCTTTTATACAAGGGCACTAGTCTCAAAAAGCGACCCCTGTGAACTCTTATCTCAAAGAATATAAGGATACTACTTACTTAGAAATTATTCTGGGAACATAAGCTAAGAAAATTTTTGTCATTATTAGAACTATACTAGGAGATATTTTATTTTTTAAATTTTTGCTGGGGTATAGTTGATCTACAATGTTGTGTTAGTTTCAGCTGTACAACAAAGTGGATCTGTTATATATATATACATATATACATATATCTACTCTTTTTTAGATTCTTTCCCCATATAAGTCATTACAATAGGAGATATTTTAAAAGAAGTTCTTTAGGCTTGAGCAAGCAAAATGCCTTATAGAAAACTTGAATCTATAGAAAAATAGCGATCACTGGAAAGAGCTAATACATGATTATTAATGATCTGGGCTTTTTTTAAACATTAATCTCATTAAAGGATAACTGAATATATAAGAATAATGATGATGTACTGTGGAGTTTATAATATATGAACAGTCAACTACACAACGAAAGAGGAAAAAGAATGGAAAGTAAAATAAAACTATACTTTTGTAAGTTTATTATAATATATATTTGTTTGATTTCATTTCAAAGTAAATAATGATGTATTATTGAAAGTAATGATGATATAGTGTAATCTCTAGATAAAATAATAAAATAAAAATGAATTAATTAACATACTCAACTAAAAAGTTGTTACAGAAAATAAATACCAAAAGCTTTCACTTAACGCAAAAATCAGGAAGGGAGAAAAATGGGACAAAGAGCAAACAAATAACAAATAGGAAAATAGGTCCAAACATGTTAATAATTACATTCAATGTAAATAAACTAAATACTTCAATTGAAAGACAGAAATTTTCTACTATATTTAAAAAGTGAAAATTAAAAATAATGGTTTAAAGTGATTTTAAATAAAAATATTTAAAGAGAAGTAGTATTACTAAGGATATTTCATAATGACAAATGTTGTTTAGTCACTAAGTCATGTTTGACTCTTTGCAACCCCATGGAGTATAGCTTGCCAGACCCTCTGTCCATGGTATTTTCCAGTCAAGAATACTGAAGTGAAGTGAAGTTGCTCAGTCGTGTCCGACTCTCTGCGACCCCATGGACTGTAGCCTACCAGATTTCTCAGTCCATGGGATTTTCCAGGCAAGAGTACTGGAGTGGGTTGCCATTCCCTTCTCCCGGGGATCTTCCTGACCCAGGGATTGAACCTGCGTCTCCTGCATTGTAGGCAGACACTTTACCCTCTGAGCCACTGAAGTGGGTGCCATTTCTTCTTTTAGGGGATCTTCCTGACCCAAGCATGGAATCCACATCTCCTGTGTCTCCTATATTGGCAGAGGGACTCTTTACCACTTAGCAACCTTGGAGACTCCAAAAAAAGATGAAATGAAACTAACAAAGCCATATAAAAATTCAGCAATAATTATGGAAAATGTTAATAACTCTTCCTCTTAATTGATGGAACAATAGACAAGAGCAATTTGTCAAATAGTGAAATATACTTAACTTAATAAATAAGCAATTAGCATGTAAATAATACTACACCCAAGTACTTCAAAATATAGATTATTTTATGTGCATAAAACAAGTCTCAATAAATTTCAAATAATTCATATCATTCAGAGTAGGTGCTGTGACAACAGTCACTTTTTCATTGAGTTAGACAAGGCTATGGTCCATGTGACTAGATTAGTTTTCTGGGACAACAATAAATACAACTAAATTAGAACTGAATTTAAAATTTTGTGGGAAAATCTCCAAATATTCAGAAATTAGCTAATATTTACTATATAATCCTTAGGTCTAAGACTTTACACAGGAAATTATATATTATTTCAAAGTCAATGAAACTAAAAACACATTACCAAAATTTGTGTGATGCATCTAAAACAAGTGCTTAGAGAAATAGAATAGCTTTGCATGTTTATTGTTGTTTTTTAGTTGCTAAGTCATGTCTGACTCTTTTGTGACCCCATGAACTGTATGTAGCCTGCCAGGCTCCTCTGTCCATGGAATTTTCCAGGCAAGAATACTGGAGTGACTTGCCATTTCCTTCTTCAGGGAATGTTTGTTAAAATAATTAAATCAATGATCTAAACTTTCACTTGGAGAAATTAAAAAAGAAGACCAAATCATTAGAAAAGTATGCAGGAAGAAGGAAAGAGCAATGATAATGGTTGAAATAATTGAAATAAAAGCATACCAGCATCAGAGAAATTAACAAAATTAAGCATTTAGTGTTTTCAAATAATCAATATAGTTGATCAACTACTGACTTGACTAAATAGAAAAAGCATTGCTAGAAACAGATGTCAAATAAAAGATTTCCCAATAGTTTCTAGACACATAAACTATTTTTGTCAGTAAATTCAACAACCTGAGATGAAATGGACCTATTTATAGATAAAGGAAAATTAGCAAATTAAAATCGGCAATATTTAAATCTACATTTAAAAGGAAAACTTTTAAATAAGGAAGAAAGGAAAAAAGCTATTCAAAAAATTGAATTAACCGTTAACATCTTTCCACAACAAAACCTTTATGCATAGATGGCCTCTCTCATAAATTATCTCAAATAATTAAGGAATAAACTATACTAATATTAGACAAATTATTTCAGAAAGTAGAAGAAACACTTCCCAAATCATGTTATGAAGTCAACAAAATCTCAAATCTAAACACAGGCAAGAGCACTACAACAGGAGACAATTCCACATCATCCACCTCATGTGAAGACTTGACTCATTGGAAAAGACTCTGATGCTGGGAAGGATTGGGGGCAGGAGGAGAAGGGGACGACAGAGGATGAGATGGCTGGATGGCATCACGGACTCGAAGAACGTGAGTCTGAGTGAACTCTGGGAGTTGGTGGTGGAAAGGGAGGCCTGGCGTGCTGCGATTCATGGGGTTGCAAAGAGTCGGACACGACTGAGTGACTGAACTGAACTGAACCGAATAGTTATTTACAGGAAAGCAAAAATCTTTAAGAAAATATTAACAAAGCAAATCCAGAAATGCAAGATTGTACATAGAAACATCATCGCAATTAAAATTAACAAAATAAAGGGGAATGATATAATAATTTCAATGGACACAGATTTTTAAATTAAAATCTCCCATGAAAATTTTGTAAGTAATTATAAAATCTGGTATCCATTCAAAATAAACTTTAAAAATTCTCAGAAAACTAGGAAGGGAAAATGTCTTTATGACCATGGATGATAAATATTTCTTAGAATACAAACAGTTATATAATTATGAAGATCAAAACTGATAAATTATGCTTCATTAAAATAAACTTATGCAAACAAGAAACACTGATGATAGAATCAATACCAAAATAAAGCTTGGGAAAATATATTTGCAATACCTGTGTCTGACAGAACTTATTTCCAGAGTATATAAATACATCAATTAAAAGATAAATTTCTGGGATTTACTGGTGATCAAGTGGTTAAAACTTCCCAGTTCCAACAAAGGGGGTGTGGTTCAATAACTGCTCAGGGAATTAGAATCCTACATGCCATGTGACAAGGCCAAAAAAAATGAAAAAGAAAAAAGACCAATTTCTGATTGAAATTGGGTCAAAGAATAAGAAAAAACAATTTGCCTAAAAAGACTTAAAAATGACCAACAGACATTTGAGAAATTATTAAGGATTACTGGTTTTAGAGGCAAATTAAAACAATAATTAAATGTCACTACAGGGCCACTAGTATGACTAGAATTTTAAAATATTAATATCAAGTGTTGGCAGGCATGTGGAGAAGCTTAGCAGGAAGTTAGTCCTGTGGGAGTATGAAAAACAGTACAACCATGGGGGAAAATTTTTGCCAGTTTCTTATATGTAAATTTAAGCCTATATCTATCCTGATATACAGAATTTTTCTCTTAGATATGTGCTGGAGAGAAATAGAGAGTTTTTTGCTTTTGTTTTGTTTTAATCATCATTCTTTTTCTATCTTTTATCTCCCCTCTATTGCTTGTGTTTCTAGCAAATTTTACATTATATTTTATTTACTGAATCATGTAGACTATTGACATGTTATTTACATAAGCAACAATAATAAATGGAATCTCAGCTTTAGGGAATTGGTTAAATATATTGTGGTGCAGATAAATGATGAGACACTGTTATTAACATTAAGAATTATGTTTTAAAAATGTTTGAGATAGGAAAATATAACGACTTTTCAGCATTACCATTTGTTGCAGCTGCAGTCTCATCTGGAAAACTGATGTCACTTGCTCTCTGGAACGCCATACCCTTTTACTTATATCTTACAGTGTGCTACTTTTTAGTGTGCTGCGTTGAATTCTTTCCCTCCAAATATTGCAGAGCGTCAAGACTACTCTTCATATCTCTTCATTTCTCTATCAAAACTCAGTCTTTAGTGAACCCATGTTTTTTGTAACGAAGTATTTCTATGCTTCAAAGTGAAAGTCACTCAGTTGTGTCTGAATCTTTGTGACCCAGGCCAGATTACTGGAGCGGGTAGCCTTTCCCTCCTCCAAGAGATCTTCCCAACCTAGGGATAGAACCCAGTCTCCCACATTGTGGGTGGATTCTTTACCAGCTGAGCCACAGGGACGCCCAAGAATACTGTAGTGGATAGCCTATCCCTTTGCTGGTGTCTCCAAAATTGCAGGTGGATTCCTTACCAGTTGAGCTATGAAGGAAGATATGAGGGAAGCATATTTCTATCCTTACTTTCTATTTTTATAACTAACCATTTTTTTCTGCTACTTGCTTTTTTATTTGCTTAAAAATTAGTTTCAGGTAAGTAACAATTTTACTACTCTCCCTGTTTTTATTTATTTAGTTTTAAATTAATATTGATTTTAATTGGAGGCTAATTACTTTATAGTATTGCGGTGGTTTTTACCATACACTGACATGAATCAGTCATGGGTGTACATGTGTCCCCCATCTTGAACCCCCCTCACACCACTCTTCCCATCCCATTCTTCAGGGTCATTCCAATGCACTGGTGCTGAGTGCCCTGTTTCATGAATTGAACTTGGACTGGTGATCTATTTCCCATATGGTAATACACATGTTCATGGTTCACGTATTGCTGAAGCCTGGCTTGGAGAATTTTGAGCATTTCTTTACTAGCATGTGAGATGAGCGCAATTGTGCAGTAGTTTGAGCATTCTTTGGCATTGCTTTTCTTTGGGATTGGAATGAAAACTGAACTTCTCCAGTCCTGCGGCCACTGCTGAGTTTTCCAAATTTGCTGGCATGTTGAGGGCAGCACTTTCACAGCATCATCTCCAAAATTTGAAAAGCTGAACTGGAATTCTATCACCTCAGCTAGCTTTGTTCATAGTGGCACATAGTGGGCATAGACTTGCTTTCTAACGCCCACTTGACTTCACATTCCAAGATGTCTGGCTCTAGATTAGTGTTCACATCATCATGATTATCTGGGTCGTGAAGATCTTTTTTGTACAGTTCTTCCATGATTTCTTGCCAACTCTACTTAATATCTTCTGCTTCTGTTAGGTCCATACCATTTCTGTCCTTTATCGAGCCCATCTTTGCATGAAATATTCCCTTGGTATCTCTAATTTTCTTGAAGAGATCTCTAGTCTTTCCCATTCTGTTGGTTTCCTCTATTTCTTTGCATTGATCGCTGAAGAAGGCTTTCTTATCTCTTCTTGCTATTCTTTGGAACTCTGCATTCTGATGCTTATATCTTTCCTTTTCTCCTTTACTTTTTCACCTCTCTTCTTTTCACAGCTACCTGTAAGGCCTCCCCAGACAGCCATTTTGCTTTTTTGCATTTCTTTTCCATGGGGATGGTCTTGATCCCTGTCTCCTGTACAATGTCACCAACCTCATTCCATTGTTCATCAGGCACTCTATCTATCAGATCTAGGCCCTTAAATCTATTTCTCACTTCCACTGCATAATCACAAGGTATTTGATTTAGGTCATACCTGAATGGTCTAGCGGTTTTCCCTACTTTCTTCAATTTCATTCTGAATTTGGCAATAAGTAGCTCATGACCTGAGCCACAGTCAGCTCCTGGTCTTGTTTTTGTTGACTGTATAGAGTTTCTCCACCTTTGGCTGCAAAGAATATAATCAATCTGATTTCGGTGTTCACCATCTGGTGATGTCCATGTGTAGAGTCTTCTCTTGTGTTGTTGGAAGAGGGTGTTTGCTACAACCAGTGCATTTTCTTGGCAAAACTCTATTAGTCTTTGCCCTGCTTCATTCCAGATTCCATGGCCAAATTTGTCTGTTACTCCAGGTGTTTCTTGACTTCCTACTTTTGCATTCCAGTCCCCTATAATGAAAAGGACATCTTTTTTGGGTGTTAGTTCTAAAAGGTCTTGTAGGTCTTCATAAAACCGTTCAACTTCAGTTTCTTCAGCGTTACTGGTTGGGGCATAGACTTGGATTACCATGATATTGAATGGTTTGCTTTGGAGATGAACAGAGATCATTCTGTCGTTTTTGAGATTGCATCCAAGTACTGCCTTTCAGACTCTTTTGTTGACCATGATGGCTACTCCATTTCTTCTGAGGGATTCCTGCCTGCAGTAGTAGATATTATGGTCATCTGAGTTAAAGTCACCCATTCCAGTTCATTTTAGTTCGCTGATTCCTAGAATGTCGATGTTCACTCTTGCCATCTCTTGTTTGACCAGTTCCAATTTGCCTTGATTCATGGACCTGACATTCCAGGTTCCTATGCAATATTACTCTTTACAGCATCGGATCTTGCTTCTATCACCAGTCACATCCACAGCTGGGTATTGTTTTTGTTTTGGCTCCATCCCTTCATTCTTTCTGGAGTTATTTCTCCACTGATCTCCAGTAGCATATTGGGCACCTAATGACCTGGGGAGTTCCTCTTTGGTATCCTATCATTTTGCCTTGTCATACTGTTCATGGGGTTCTCAAGGCAAGAATACTGAAGTGGCTTGCCATTCCCTTCTCCAGTGGACCACATTCTGTCAGACCTGTCCACCATGACCCGCCCAACTTAGGTTGCCCCACAGTCATGGCTTGGTTTCATTGAGTTAACAAGGCTGTGGTCCTAGTGTGATTAGATTGACTAGTTTTCTGTGAGTATGGTTTCAGTGTGTCAGCCCTCTGATGCCGTCTTGCAACACCTACCATCTTGCTTGGGTTTCTCTTACCCTAGGCGTGGGGTATCTCTTCACGGCTGCTCCAGCAAAGCACAGTCACTGTTCCTTTCCTTGTTCAAGGGGTATCTCCTTACCACCACCGCTCCTGACCTTCAACGTGGGATAGCTCCTCTAGGCCCTCCTGTGCCTGCTCAGCCACTTTTCCTCCAGTTGCTCCTCCTAGCTGCGGGCCCTGGCCTCGGGCGTGGGTGGCTCCTCCCAGCTGCCGCCTCTGGCCTCGGGCTCGGGGTGGCTCCTCAGGGTCACTGCCCCTGGCCTCGGGCACAAGGTGGCTTCTACCAGCCACCCCTGACCTCAGAAGCGGGGTAGCTCCTCCTGGCCGCTGCCCTGACCTCGGACGCCGGGTGACTCCTCCTGGCCGCCACTGACCTCAAAAAAGGGCTAGCTCCTCTCAGCCACTGCCCCTGACTTCGGATGCAGGATAGCTCCTCTCGGTTGTTCCTGGGCTGTCGCAGCCTGGCACTCTAGGCCGCTGCCCCTGACCTCAGACATGGGGGTAGCTCCTCTTGGCTGTGCTTAGTGTGCTGACTCGTAGCCGCCCGCGCTCAAATTCTCCAAGTCAGGCTTCAGCAGTACGTAAACTGTGAACTCCCTGATGTTCAAGCTGGTTTTAGAAAAGGCAAAGGAACCAGAGATCAAATTGCCAACATCTGCTGGATCTTGGGAAAAGGAAGAGAGTTCCAGAAAAATATCTATTTCTGCTTTATTGACTATGCCAAAGCCTTTGACTGTGTGGATCACAATAAACTGTGGAAAATTCTGAGAGAGATGGGAATACCAGACCACCTGACCTGCCTCTTGAGAAATCTGTATGCAGGTCAGGAAGCAACAGTTAGAACTGGACATGGAACAACAGACTGGTTCCAAATAGGAAAAGGAGTATGTTAAAGCTATATATTGTCACCCTGCTTATTTAACTTCTATGCAGACTACATCATGAGAAACACTGGACTGGAAGAAACACAAGCTGGAATCAAGATTGCTGGGAGAAATATCAATAACCTCAGATATGCAGATGACACCACCCTTATGGCAGAAAGTGAAGAGGAGCTAAAAAGCCTCTTGGTGAAAGTGAAAGTGGAGAGTGAAAAAGTTGGCTTAAAGCTCAACATTCATAAAACGACGATCATGGCATCTGGTCCCATCACTTCATGGGAAATAGATGGGGAAACAGTAGAAACAGTGTCAGGCTTTAATTTTTTGGGCTCCAAAATCACTGCAGATGCTGACTGCAGCCATGAAATTAAAAGATGCTTACTCCTTGAAAGAAAAGTTATGACCAACCTAGATAGTATATTCAAAAACAGAGATATTACTTTGCCAACTAAGGTCCGTCTAGTCAAGGCTATGGCTTTTCCTGTGGTAATGTACGGATGTGAGAGTTGGACTGTGAAGAAGGCTGAGCGCCAAAGAATTGATGCTTTTGAACTGTGGTGTTGGAGAAGACTCTTGAGAGTCCCTTGGACTGCAAGGAGATCCAACCAGTCCATTCTGAAGGAGATCAACCCTGGGATTTCTTTGGAAGGAATGATGCTAAAGCTGAAACTCCAGTACTTTGGCCACCTCATGCAAAGAGTTGACTCATTGGATAAGACTCTGATGCTGGGAGGGATTGGGGGCAGGAGGAGAATGGGACGACCGAGGATGAGATGGCTGGATGGCATTATGGACTCGATGGACATGAGTCTGAGTGAACTCCAGGAGTTGGTGATGGACATGGAGGCCTGGCATGCTGTGATTCATGGGGTCGCAAAGAGTCGGACACGACTGGGCTTCTGAACTGAACTGAACTGACTTAAAGCTCAACATTCAGAAAATGAAGATCATGGCATCTGATCCTGTCACTTCATGGGAAATAGATGGGGAAACATGAAAACAGTGTCAGACTTTATTTTGGGGGGCTCCAAAATCACTGCAGATGGTGATTGCAGCCATGAAATTAAAAGACACTTACTCCTTGGAAGAAAAGTTATGACCAACCTAGATAGCATATTGAAAAGCAGAGACATTACTTTGCCAACAAAGGTCCATCTAGTCAAGGCCACAGTTTTTCCAGTGGTGATGTACGGATGTGAGAGTTGGACTGTGAAGAAAGCTGAGCGCCGAAGAATTGATAAAAGCTGAGCACTGAAGAATTGATGCTTTTGAACTGTGGTGTTGGAGAAGACTCTTGAGAGTCCCTTGGACTGCAAGGAGATCCAACCAGTCCATTCTAAAGGAGATCAGCCCTGGGATTTCTTTGGAAGGATGATGCTAAAGCTGAAACTCCAGTACTTTGGCCACCTCATGCAAAGAGTTGACTCATTGGAAAAGATTTTGATGCTGGGAGGGATTGGGGGCAGGAGGAGAAGAGAACGACAGAGGATGAGATGGCTGGATGGCACAACTGACTCAATGCACGTGAGTCTGAGTGAACTCCGGGAGTTGGTGATGGACAGGGAGGCTTGGTGTGCTGCAGTTCATGGAGTCGCAAAGAGTCGGACATGACTGAGTGACTGAAGTGAACTGAATAGACATGTTTCAATAATATTGTCTCAAATCATTCTATCCTCTCCTTCTCCCACAGAGTCCAAAGTCTATTTTTTTAATCTGGGTCTTTTTTCTGTCTCGCATTTAGGTTCATCTTTACCATCTTTCTAAATTCCATATATATGCATTAATATACTGTATTGGTATTTTTCTTTTTGAGTTTCTTCACTGTGTATAATAGGATCCTGTTTCATCCACCTCATTAGAACTGATTCAAATGTGTTCTTTTTAATAGCTGAGTAATATTCCATTGTGTATATGTACCACAGATTCTTATCCATTCATCTGCCAATGAACATCTAGGCTGCTTCCATGTCCTGGATATTGTAAACAGTGCTGTGATGAACAATGGGGTATACGTGTCTCTTTCAATTTTGATTTCCTCAGTATGTATGCCCAGCAGTGGGAGTGCTGGGTTGTATGGCAGTTCTATAGAGAAGGCAAAGGCACTCCACTCCAGTACTCTTGCCTGGAAAATCCTATGGATGGAGGAGCCTGGTAGGCTGCAGTCCATGGAGTCGCTACGAGTTGGACACGACTGAGTGACTTCACTTTCACTTTTTACTTTCTTGCTTTGGAGAAAGAAATGGTAACCCACTCCAGTGTTCTTGCCTGGAGAATCCTAGGGACGGGGAAGCCTGGTAGGCTGCCATCTATGGTGTCGCACAGAGTCGGACACGACTGAATTGACAGCAGCAGCAGAAGCATGGCAGTTCTATTTCCAGTCTTTTAAGGAATCTTCACACTCTTGTCCATAGGGGCTGTCTAGTTTGCATTCCCACAACAGTGTAAGATGGTTTCCTTTTCTCTGCACCCTTTCCAGCATTTATTTTTGTAGACTTTTTGATAACAGCCATTCTGACCGGCATGAGATGGTACCTCATTGTGGATTTGATTTGCATTTCTCTGATAATGAGTGATGTTGAATATTTTTTCATGTGTTTGTTAGCCATCTGTATGTATTCTTTGGAGAAATCTCTGTTTAGTTCTTTGGCCCATTGTTTGATTGGGTGTTATTCTGGAATTTAGCTGCATAAGCTTCTTGTATATTTTTTAGATTAATTCTTTGTCCGTTGCTTCATTTGCTATTATTTTATCCCATTCTGAAGGCTATCTTTACACCTTGCTTATAGTTTCATTCATTGTGCAAAAGCTTTTAATTTTAACTAGGTCCCATTTGTTTATTTTTGCTTTTATTTCCATTACTCTGGGAGGTGGGTCATAGAGGATTCTGCTGTGATTTATATCAGAGAGTGTTTTGCCTATGCTTTCCTCTAGGAGTTTTATAGTTTCTGGCCTTATATTTAAATCTTTAATCCAATTTGAGTTTATTTTTGTGTATGGTGTTAGAAAGTGTTCTAGTTTCATTCTTTTACAGGTGGTTGACCAGTTTTTCCAGCACCACTTGTTAAAGAGATTGTCTTTTCTCCATTGTATATTCCTGCCTCCTTTGTCAAACATAAGGTGTCCATAGGTGCATGGATTTATCTCTGGGCTTTCTATTTTGTTCCATTGATCTATAGTTCTGTCTTTGTGCCAGTATCATACTGTCTTAATGACTGTAGCTTTGTAGTATAGTCTGAAGTCAGACAGGTTGATCCTTCCAGTTCCTTTCTTCTTTCTCAAAATTGTTTTGGCTATTTGAGGTTTTTTGTATTTCCATAGAAATTGTGAAATTATTTGTTCTAGTTCCGTGAAAAATGCCGTTGGTCACTTGATAAGGATTTCATTGAATCTATATATTGCTTTCGGTAGTATACTCATTTTCACTATACTGATTCTTCCGATCCATGAACAGGATATATTTGTCCATCTATTTGTGTCATCTTTGATTTCTTTCATCAGTGTCTTATAGTTTTCTATGTATAGGTCTTTTGTTTCTTTAGGTCGATTTATTCCTATTTTATTATTTTTGTCTCAATGGTGAATAGGAGTGTTTCCTTAATTTCTCTTTCTGTTTTCTCATTGTTATTGTATAGGAATGCAAGGGATTTCTGTGTGTTGATTTTATATCTTGCAACTTTACTACATTCATTGATTAGCTCTAGTAATTTTCTGGTGGAGTCTTTAGGGTTTTCTATGTAGAGGATCATGTCATCTGCAAACAGTGAGAGTTTTACTTCTTTTCCAATCTGGATTCCTTTTATTCCTTTTTGTTCTCTGATTGTTATGGCTAAAACATCAAAAACTATGTTGAATAGTAGTGGTGAGAGTGGGCACCCTTGTCTCGTTCCTGACTTTAGGGGAAATATTTTCAGTTTTTCACCACTGAGGACAATGTTTGCTGTGAGTTTATCATATATGGCTTTAATTATATTGAGCTATGTTCCTCCTATGCCTGCTTTCTGGAAAGTTTTCATCATATATGGATGTTGAATTTTGTCAAAGGCTTTCTCTGTGTCTATTGAGATAATCATATCATTTTTATCTTTCAGTTAATGTGCTGTATCACATTGATTGATTTGTGAATATTGAAGAATCCTTGCATTCCTGGGATAAAGCCCTGGTCACAATATATGCAGAGATGGCAATGGTAAGCCACTCCAGCACTCTTGCCTAGAAAAATCTCATGGACAGAGAAGCCTGGTAGGCTGCAGTCCATGGAGTCGCTACCAGTTAACTGAGTGACTTCATTTTGACTTTTCACTTTCATGCATTGGAAAAAGAAATGGCAACCCACTACACAGTTCTTGCATGGAGAATCCCAGGGACAGGGGAGCCTGGTGGGTTGCCATCTATGGGGTTGCACAGAGTCAGACATGACTGAAGCGTCTTAGCAGCAGCAGCAGCATGATGTATAATCTTTTTTATATTTTCTTGGGTTCTATTTGCTAGAATTTTGTGAGGATTTTTGCATCTATGTTCATCAGTAATATTGGCATCTTTGTCTGGTTTGGGTATTAGGGTGATGATGGCCTCTTAGAATTCATTTGGCAGTTTACCTTCCTCTTCAATTTTCTGGATAAGTCTGAGTAGGATACGTGTTAGTTCTCTCTAAATTTTTAGTAGAATAAGTATTTCTAGGGAGATCACTAAAATCATATTTCCAGCCTGAATAAGTCCCTTGCACTCAACCTGTTTATCCAACTAGCAATGTAATCTTTACTTAGATATTTATTAGGCATCTCAAACTTGTCATATCCAAAGCAGAAGTCAATCTAACTCCTCCCTAGCTTTCTACACTTCAGTAAATGGTTTCATTATCCTTTCATTTGCTCAGGATCATAATTTTATCCCTCCTTTTTTTTTTAATATCCCACATTCATTCCATTATCAAATTCTTCTGGCTATTTAAATTATAGTTCCCTTTCATTTAACCATTTCTCTGCAGTTTTGTTGTTACCATCCTAGGTCAAAACATATATTCTGCCTCCTGCTCTGTTTAATAGCCTCCTAACTGATCTCCCTGTTTCTACTCTTGCCCTTGCATTGTACTCTGCATACAGCAACCAAACTGAATTGATTTAACATGTCAGATTATGTCACTGGCCTGATTTAATAGGTTCCAGTGGAAGAAATCCAAAGATGTTAACAGAGCTTTCTTGATAGATTACAATTAATCTGGCCTTAATATTTTTAGAGTTGCAATTTTATTAATTTTCTACAATTATCATATAACCATTTATTGCTTCTGAAAGGAAAGAATATGTATAAATTGGTTTGGCAAGTCAAGATGGAAAAAACACTCAACAGTTGTAAAAAGAAAAGAACATTGAGAGGAGATAAAAGAAATGAGAAACCGTTTGTTACACTGAGATACATGAATATTTTATTTCAATTCTGAAAGAGAGAAATTAATAAGATTGTACAGAAATAAAATGTCAGGTGAATGCCTATTATCTTTTATTGTATATGAATATAATTGCTCTTACATGGTTTACTTCATAATATCCAGGAGCATATTAAATTCTTTGTAGTTATATGCACACCATTAAAACGATAGAAGACATACAGGGGAATATCATTATTGGGATTGGCTACATTGAAAACCTACACTGAAAATAAAAGCTAAATTGCCATGTCACTAAACTAAGCTTGTATCAGTTAAAATTATTGCAGATATTTACTACTGAATATTCTTGCTTTTCCGACTAAGGTCCGTCTAGTCAAGGCTATGGTTTTTCCAGTGGTCATGTATGGATGTGAGAGTTGGACTGTGAAGAAGGCTGAGTGCCGAAGAATTGATGCTTTTGAACTGTGGTGTTGGAGAAGACTCTTGAGAGTCCCTTGGACTGCAAGGAGATCCAACCAGTCCATTCTAAAGGAGATCAGCCCTGGGATTTCTTTGGAAGGAATGATGCTGAAGCTGAAACTCCAGTACTTTGGCCACCTCATGGGAAGAGTTGACTCATTGGAAAAGACTCTGATGCTGGGAGGGATTGGAGGCAGGAGGAGAAGGGGACGACAGAGGATGAGATGGCTGGATGGCATCACGGACTCGATGGACGTGAGTCTGAGTGAACTCCGGGAGTTGGTGATGGACAGGGAGGCGGGCGTGTTGCAATTCATGGGGTAGCAAAAAGTCGGACATGACTGAGCAACTGAACTGAACTGAACTGAGTCTTCCTTTTCAAGTTAGTTTAAATAAATAAAAATTATCAATAAAAATTTGAGATAAGATGGTTTGTAAGACTTCATACATGTACGATACACTCATAAATATTAGAGATTTAAAGAAATTTAGAGCCCATCTGGAATAATTCCTCCCATGTCACAAAAGAAAACTGAGACCCAAAGAGCAGAAGCTACTTTTCTCATACTTCACTATCAGGAATTAAGAAAACAAATGCTTGAAGTTAATATCTTAAAAATTAATCTGCTGCTTGTCCCTGAATAATCCATGTTACTAAATTCCATTATATTGTCCTTGTCATCTACACTTTGACTATATTTTTCTTACATAAACAGGAATTCTAAACTAGCATTCCAACCCAAATATCCCACCAGCTGTAAACACAAGAAGATGGACAACAGACTTTGGTGCATAGATAAGAATACAGCACAGCACCAGTCATCACTTTCTACTTTCATACTTACTTCCCATTCTACTCCCAGGTTGGTAGATGTCAAAAATAATACAGTGTCTCAACTGTTTCAGTGTTATAAGAAGTTATTAAAGGGGATGAAAAAGAAAGGGGAAATGGAGTGAAGACAGGATAGCTCATTCATTCTCTAATCAGAGCAGCCGTATTATTGTAGAATCTCAAAATAGGAAGCGAAATTACAGACCGTTTAATGCAATTTCACCAGATGCATGTGACTTATGTCAAGAGCTTTTCTAGGTTATGATAGAACACATTTTTGTGAAAATAAAATAATTATTTCTTAAGAAACCTCATTTATGTTTGAATAAATCTGCTATACATTTTAATTTTTAAATGACTTTAAACATAACTTCCAATGAATTTCTTCCAATGCTCCTAATTTTTTTCTTTTCTCAATATATACACATACACACCCACATATATATATATATGTACACACACACACACACATATATGCATACATATATATGTAAACACAAGCTGGAGTCAAGACTGCTGGAAGAAATATCAATAACCTCAGATATGCAGATGACACCACCCTTATGGCAGAAAGTGAAGAGGAACTAAAAAACCTCTTGATGAAAGTGAAAGTGGAGAGTGAAAAAGTTGGCTTAAAGCTCAACATTCAGAAAACGAAGATCATGGCATCTGGTCCCATCATTTCATGTGAAATAGATGGGGAAACAGTGGAAACAGTGTCAGACTTTATTTTTGGGGGCTCCAAAATTACTGCAGATAGTGACTGTAGCCATGAAATTAAAAGACGTTTACTCTTTGGAAGAAAACTTATGACCAACCTAGATAACATTCAAAAGCAGAGACATTACTTTGCCGACTAAGGTCCGTCTAGTCAAGGCTATGGTTTTTCCTGTGGTCATGTATGGATGTGAGAGTTGGACTGTGAAGAAGGCTGAGCGCTGAAGAACTGGAGAAAACTCTTTGAGAGTCCCTTGGAGATCCAACCAGTCCATTCAGAAGGAGATCAGCCCTGCAGTTTCTTTGGAAGGAATGATGCTAAAGCTGAAACTCCAGTACTTTGGCCAATGACTTGACTCATTGGAAAAGACTCTGATGCTGGGAGGGATTGGGGGCAGGAGAAGAAGGGGACGACAGAGAATGACATGGCTGGATGGCATCATGGACTCGATGGACGTGAGTCTGAGGGAACTCCTGGAGTTGGTGATGGACAGGGAGGCCTGGCGTGCTGCGATTCATGGAGTTGCAAAGTCGGAAACGACTGAGCAACTGAACTGAAGTGAACTGGACTGAACTGATGTACGTCTATGTGTGTGAGATCAGAGATAATCCCTCCAAATGAAATCTGAATAGAACAGAGTCCTAAAGATTATCACATTGATAATAACAGTATTAATTTTATTATATCTAGGAGGTAAGTCAATTCATTTTGGAGAAGGAAATGGCAACCCACTCCAGTAATCTTGCCTGGAGAATTCCATGGACAGAGGAACCTGGCAGACTACAGTCCATAGGTTTGCAAAGAGTCAGGCATGACTGAGCAACTATCACTCACTCATTTTTTTCCAGACTTTGTGTGAAACATTTTACATCTCTCTGGGTCATCCCCATGCACCGGCCCCAAACATGCTGTATCCTGCGTCAGACATAGACTGGCGATTCGATTCTTACATGATAGTATACATGTTAGAATGCCATTCTCCCAAATCATCCCACCCTCTCCCTCTCCCTCTGAGTCCAAAAGTCCGTTATACACATCTGTGTCTTTTTTGCTGTCTTGCATACAGGATTGTCATTGCCATCTTTCTAAATTCCATATATATGCGTTAGTATACTGTATTGGTGTTTTTCTTTCTGGCTTACTTCACTCTGTATAATCGGCTCCAGTTTCATCCATCTCATCAGAACTGATTCAAATGAATTCTTTTTAACGGCTGAGTAATACTCCATTGTGTATATGTACCACAGCTTTCTTATCCATTCATCTGCTGAGGGACTTCTAGGTTGTTTCCATGTCCTGGCTATTATAAACAGTGCTGCGATGAACATTGGGGTACATGTGTCTCTTTCAATTCTGGTTTCCTCGGTGTGTATGCCCTGCAGTGGGATTGCTGGGTCATAAGGTAGTTCTATTTGCAATTTTTTAAGGAATCTCCACACTGTTCTCCATAGTGGCTGCACTAGTTTGCATTCCCACCAACAGTGTAGGAGGGTTCCCTTTTCTCCACACCCTCTCCAGCCTTTATTGCTTGCAGATTTTTGGATCGCAGCCATTCTGACTGGTGTGAAGTGGTGCCTCATTGTGGTTTTGATTTGCATTTCTCTAATAATGAGTGATGTTGAACATCTTTTCATGTGTTTGTTTCTTCTTTGGAGAAATGTCTATTTAGTTCTTTGGCCCGTTTTTTGATTGGGTCATTTATTTTTCTGGAATTGAGCTGCAGGAGTTCCTTGTATATTTTTGAGATGAGTCGTTTGTCAGTTGCTTCATTTGCTATTATTTTCTCCCATTCAGAAGGCTGTCTTTTCACCTTGCTTATATTTTCCTTTATTGTGCAGAAGCTTTTAATTTTAATTAGATCCCATTTGTTTATTTTTGCTTTTATTTCCAGAATTCTGGGAGGTGGATCATAGAGGATCCTGCTGTGATTTATGTCTGAGAGTGTTTTGCCTATGTTCTCCTCTAGGAGTTTTATAGTTTCTGGTCTTACATTTAGATCTTTAATCCAATTTGAGTTTATTTTTGTGTGCAGTGTTAGAAAGTGATCTAGTTTCATTCTTTTACAAGTGGTTGACCAGTTTTCCCAGCATCACTTGTTAAAGAGATTGTCTTTACTCCATTGTATATTCTTGCCTCCTTTGTCAAAGATAAGGTGTCCATATGTGTGTGGATTTATCTCGTGGCTTTCTATTTTGTTCCATTCATCTATATGTCTGTCTTTGTGCCAGTACCATACTGTTTTGATGACTGTGGCTTTGTAGTAGAGCCTGAAGTCAGGCAAGTTGATTCCTCCAGTTCCATTCTTCTTTCTCAAGATTGCTTTGGCAATTAGAGGTTTTTTGTATTTCCATACAAATCTTGAAATTATTTGTTCTAGTTATGTGAAAAATATGGCTGGTAGCTTGATAGGGATTGCATTGAATTTGTAAAGTGCTTTGGGTAGTATACTCATTTCACTATATTGATTCTTCTGATCCATGAACATGGTATATTTCTCCATCTATTAGTGTCCTCTTTGATTTCTTTCATCAGTGTTTTATAGTTTTCCATATATAGGTCTTTAGTTTCTTTAGGTAGATATATTCCTAAGTATTTTATTCTTTTCGTTGCAATAGTGAATGGAATTGTTTCCTTAATTTCTTTTTCTGCCTTCTCATTATTAGTGTATAGGAATGCAAGGGATTTCTGTGTGTTGATTTTATATCCTGCAACCTTACTATATTCATTGATTAGCTCTAGTAATTTTCTGGTGGAGTCTTTAGGGTTTTCCATGTAGAGGATCATGTCATCTGCAGTGAGAGTTTTACTTCTTCTTTTCCAATTTGGATTCCTTTTATTTCTTTTTCTGCTCTGATTGCTGTGGCCAAAACTTCCAGAACTATGTTGAATAGTAGCGGTGAAAGTGGACACCCTTGTCTTGTTCCTGACTTTAGGGGAAATGCTTTCAATTTTTCACCATTGAGGATAATGTTTGCTGTGGGGTTTGTCATATATAGCTTTTACTACGTTGAGGTATGTTCCTTCTATTCCTGCTTTCTGGAGAGTTTTTATCATAAATGGATGTTGAATTTTGTCAAAGGCCTCCTCTGCATCTATTGAGATAATCATATGGTTTTTATTTTTCAATTTGTTAATGTGGTGAATTACATTGATTGATTTGTGGATATTGAAGAATCCTTGCATCCCTGGTATAAAGCCCACTTGGTCATGGTGTATGATCTTTTTAATGTGTTGTTGGATTCTGACTGCTAGAATTTTGTTGAGGATTTTTGCATCTATGTTCATCAGTGATATTGGCCTGTAGTTTTCTCTTTTTGTGACATCTGTTTCAGGTTTTGGTATTAGGGTGATGGTGGCCTTATAGAATGAGTTTGGAAGTTTACCTTCCTCTGCAATTTCTGGAAGAGTTTGAGTAGGACAGGTGTTAGTTCTTCTCAAAATTTTTGGTAGAATTCAGCTGTGAAGCTGTCTGGACCTGGGCTTTTGTTTGCTGGAAGATTTCTGATTACAGTTTCAATTTCCGTGCTTGTGATGGGTCTGTTAAGATTTTCTATTTCTTCCTGGTTCAGGTTTGGAAAATTGTACTTTTCTAAGAATTTGTCCATTTCTTCCACGTTGTCCATTTTATTGGCATACAACTGCTGATAGTAGTCTCTTATGATCCTTTGTATATCTGTATTGTCTGTTGTGATCTCTCCATTTTCATTTCTAATTTTATTGATTTGATTTTTCTCTCTTTGCTTCTTGATGAGTCTGGCTAATGGTTTGTCAATTTTATTTATCCTTTCAAAGAACCAGCTTTTGGCTTTGTTGATTTTTGCTATGGTCTCTTTTGTTTCTTTTGCATTTATTTCTGCCCTAATTTTTAAGATTTCTTTCCTTCTACTAACTCTGGGGTTCTCCAGTTCTTCCTTTTCTAGTTGCTTTAGTTGTAGAGTTAGGTTATTTATTTGACTTTTTTCTTGTTTCTTGAGGTAAGCCTGTATTGCTATGAACTTTCCTCTTAGCACTGCTTTTATAGTGTCCCACAGGTTTTGGGTTGTTGTGTTTTCATTTTCATTAGTTTCTATGCATATTTTTATTTCTTCTGTGATTTGTTGGTTATTCAGAAGTGTGTTGTTCAACCTCCATATGTTGGAATTTTTAATAGTTTTTCTCCTGTAATTGAGATCTAATCTTAATGCATTATGGTCAGAAAAGATGCTTGGAATGATTTCGATTTTTTTGAATTTATCAAGCTTAGATTTATGGCCCAGGATGTGATCTATCCTGGAGAAGGTTCCATGAGCACTTGAAAAAAAGGTGAAATTCATTGTTTTGGAGTGAAATGTCCTATAGATATCAATTAGGTCTAACTGATCTAATGTATCATTTAAAGTTTGCGTTTCTTTGTTAATTTTCTGTTTAGTTGATCTGTCCATAGGTGTGAGTGGGGTTTTAAAGTCTCCCACTATTATTGTGTTATTGTTGATTTCCCCTTTCATACTTGTTAGCATTCGTCTTACATATTGCGGTGCTCCTATATTGGGTGCACATATATTTATAATTGTTATATCTTCTTCTTGGATTGATCCTTTGATCATTATGTAGTGGCCTTCTTTGTCTATTTTCACAGCCTTTGTTTTAAAGTCTATTTTATCGGATATGAGTATTGCCACTCCTGCTTTCTTTTGGTCTCTATTTGCGTGGTATATCTTTTTCCAGCCCTTCACTTTCAGTCTGTTTGTGTCCCTTGTTTTGAGGTGGGTCTCTTGTAAGCAGCATATAGAGGGGTCTTGTTTTTGTATCCATTCGGTCAGTCTTTGCCTTTTGGTTGGGGCGTTCAACCCATTTACATTTAAGGTAATTATTGATAAGTATGATCCCATTACCATTTACTTTATTGTTTTGGGTTCGGGTTTATACACCCTTTTCGTGTTTCCTGTCTAGAGAATATCCTTTAGAATTTGTTGGAGAGCTGGTTTGGTAGTGCTGAATTCTCTCAGCTTTTGCTTGTATGTAAAGCTTTTGATTTCTCCTTCGTATTTGAATGAGATCCTTGCTGGGTACAGTAATCTGGGCTGTAGGTTCTTGTCTCTCATCACTGTAAGTATGTCTTGCCATTCCCTCCTGGCCTGAAGAGTTTCTATTGAAAGATCAGCTGTTATCCTTATGGGAATCCCCTTGTGTGTTATTTGTTGTTTTTCCCTTGCTGCTTTTAATATTTGTTCTTTGTGTTTGATCTTTGTTAATTTGATTAATATGTGTCTTGGGGTGTTTCACCTTGGGTTTATCCTATTTGGAACTCTCTGTCTTTCTTGGACTTGGGTGATTATTTCCTTCCCCATTTTAGGGAAGTTTTCAACTATTATCTCCTCAAAGATTTTCTCATGATCTTTCTTTCTGTCTTCTTCTTCTGGGACTCCTATAATTCGAATGTTTGAGCATTTCATATTGTCCTGGAGGTCTCTGAGATTGTCCTCGTTTCTTTTAATTCGTTTTTCTTGTTTCCTCTCTGATTCATTTATTTCTACCATTCTATCTTCTATTTCGCTAATCCTATCTTGTGCCTCCGTTATTCTACTATTTGTTGCCTCCAGAGTGTTTCTGATCTCATTTATTGCGTTATTCATTATATTTTGACTCTTTTTTATTTCTTCTAGGTCCTTGTTAAACCTTTCTTGCATCTTCTCAATCCTTGTCTCTAGGCTATTTATCTGTGATTCCATTTTGATTTCAAGATTTTGGATCATTTTCACTATCAATATTCGGAATTCCTTCTCAGGTAGATTCCCTACTTCTTCCTCTTTTGTTTGGTTTCGTGGGCAACTCTCCTGTTCCTTTACCTGCTGAGTATTCCTCTGTCTCTTCATCTTGGTTATATTGCTGTGTTTGGGGTGGCCTTTTTATATTCTGGTAATTTGTGGAGTTCTCTTTATTACGGAGCTTCCTCACTGTGGGTGAGATTCTATCAGTGGCTTGTCAAGGTTTCCTGGTTAGGGAGGCTTTTGTTGGAGTTCTGGTGGGTGGAGCTGGGTTTCTTCTCTCTGGAGTGCAGTGGAGTGACCCGTAATGGGTTATGAGACATCAAAGGTTTTGGAATAATTTTGAGCTGCCTGTATATTGAAGCTCAGGGGAGTCTTCCTGTGTTGCTGGAGAATTTGAGTGGTATGTCTTGTTTTGGAACTTGTTGGCCCTTGGGTGGAGCTTGGTTTCAGTGTAGGTGTGAAGGCATTTGATGAGCTCCTATTGCTTAATGTTCCCTGAATTCAAGAGTTCTCTAATGTTTTCAGGCTTTGGATTTAAGCCTCCTGCTTCTGGTTTTCAGTTTTATTTTTACAGTAGCCTCTAGACTTCTCCATCTATACAGCACCGATGATAAAACATCTAGGTTAAAGATGAAAAGTTTCTCCACATTGAGGGACACTCAGAGAGGTTCACTGAGTTACAAGGTGAAGAGAAGATGGAGGGGGTAGTTAGAGGTAACTGGAATGAGATGCGGTGAGATCAAGAGGAGAGAGCAAGCTAGCCAGTAGTCACTTCCTTATGTGTGCTCTATAGTCTGGACCGCTCAGAGGTATTTACGGAGTTATATGGGGAAGAGGAGAGGGAGGAAGTAGACAGAGGTGACCAGGAGGATAAGAGAGAGGAATGAGAAGGAGAGAGAAAAATCCTGCCAGTAACCAGTTCCTTAGGTGTTCTCCACCAACTAGAACACACAGAGATTCACAGAGTTGGATAGAGAAGAGATGGGGGAGAAAAGAGACAGAGGCCACCTGGTGGAGAAAAAGGAGAGTCCAGAGGAGGAGAGAGTGGTCAAGCCAGTAATCTCGCTCTCAGGTAAACTTGAGTAGTGAAGTTTGGGTTTTTAAATGTACAAAATTGACAACAAAAACCTAAGAGCAAAGATTAAAAGTCTGTTTTTGAAGACAGTGGTCTGCTTTTCTGGTTGCCTGATGTCCTCTGCCAGCCTACAGAAGTTGTTTTGTGGAGTTTGCTCGGCTTTGAAATGTTCTTTAGAGGAATTTGTGAGGGAGAAAGAGGTCTTCCCGTCCTATTCCTCCGCCATCTTTACAGTTCCTCCTTAAAATGTCAGTTGTTAATTAAAGTCACTTAAATATATCCTATTGGAGAGGGAGGGGTTATATTTATATTTATAGCTCATTCATCCTTTTGTACAGCAGAAACCAACACAATATTGTAAAGCAATTATCTTCCAATTAAAAATACCCTAAAGGAAAATACATAAGGCAGTTCTACCAGTTTCCTTGCTAACTTCTTGTGCATCCAGGTACCCTGATATTTTCAGCTTTTGCTCTAGGAACCTGCCTACAGATTTTTCACTTGGTTCAGTTTCTTATTCATCACTTCAAAAAGTCCATTCCTAAAGTAGCAGAACCTTGTTATGCTCAGTCTATCTAACTCAGCTTGTTTCCTCCCACCACCATAGGACTTATTATATTTCAGTGATTCTGTAACATAATATGCATAAAAATATTGTTAGTTTACCACATTGTGGCTTTAGAAGATATACATAAGTTCTCTGGCACTCCTCTCTTCAACAAATGAGTGTAATTCTGATCCTCTTGAATGGAAGCCAGACGAAATGATTATTAATGAATAAAAGATGCTGGAACTAGCAATGAGCCTTCAGTGGAAGCCGGATGAGATGGTTATTAAGGGATAGAATGTGCCAGAAGTAACAATGAGTCTAAGTCTCTTGAGTGGCCTGCTGTGTGGGAAGTCAGCAACCATGAATATCATGAAAACTGTGAAGATGCCCACATAGAAAGGAGTGAGGCTTCCTTCAAACAATCAGCACCACCGACTGGCCATCCCTGGGAGTGTGTCACTTTGGAAGTGAATTATTTGGTTCCAATTAGGCTTTCAAATAACTGCAGTCTCAGCTGATTTTTTACTATAATCTTATGAGAGAAGATAGCCAAAACTGCCCAGTAAAGCAACTATCATTCCTGACCTATAGAGACTATGAGAATAATACCTGTTAACTTTTATTTTAAGACCTTTAAGTTTGAGCAATATGTAGATATGTAGCTAATACAATCACTACTTTAAAAGTACTGCCAATAATATTAACAAAATCCTCTCATTACTTAAATTGCTATTTTATATCTAATGAAAGAGATCTTTGAAACTAATTAGACCTAGATTTTAATCATATGTCACTCTCCTGCATACTCATAAAAAGAAAATGCAAGTGGAAAAAACTGAAGATGATATACGTAAACCTTCTTCATTTTAGTATCCAGTTTATCTGACTATACTTTCAACTCAGGATTATCAGCAACTGTGTTTTTCAACACAATATAATCTGCAGTGTTATTAGAGTATCCATGAGGGGCATTTTATTTATGACTATTTTCTCTTCTGTATAAGCCAGATATTCTCATGTCTGTATACTAAACACGCTCTCAAGAAATAGGAACTCTCCCTCCTGCACATAGTTTCCAAGAACTTTGCCCATTTTTCTGAGAAATGATGTTTTTATCACCTAAAGGATGAGTGACTATGTAGTCTGAAAATAGAGGGCAGTTCTCCACAAATAACACCTACCAAAAGGCTTCTCTATATAGAGTGACCACAATTAATAACAATTTTCCAGATCCATGAAGCTCAGGGTAAATATGACTAAAATGAACGGGCTCCCTTGGAACAGGCACTCGAGAGGTATGTATGCTGGTTAAGTGGAATGTTAATATATTAATGAAATTGATGACATTTGTGATTTATTTCGTTGACAGAATTTAGAATGAGATTCATTTATCATTATCCTCTGGTCATCCATCAGCAGTATATGGCCCCAAGCGGTTAGCCCCTTATTAGCAATTTAAGTTTTCTTTGTAGTAATTATACTGGAGGAAGAATACACTGTCTGCACTTTATTTGATTATAAGTAAAATATAAACAAAATTAATACTTTATGGAAAATAATCTTTTATATTCTTCAAATAATTGTTCTACTACTGTTTTTACATGTATTATATTGCTCTATCTTCTATTGTCCCCAAAGCACTTGGTTTGAAAAGATAACTAACATTAATTCTATAGTAATACTCTTGCTGTTCTTCAAAAGGAAGCTTGGTAATAAAGTCCCTGGTAAAATGGATGAATTTTAGGTTATATCTACTTGATATATAAGATGTTCAAGTCTTAATCAAGACTTGTACATAGCATCAAATACATACACGTACACACTCACATACACACACACACACACTCCTCATAGATATTAGGTTAGTAAAACACATATCAGTACAAAAACTTGCTCTGCTTTTTCAAAGTTAAAGCCCCTAAAAGAACCACTTTGCAGTTGGAAAGATTCAGTGAGACAGTGTCACAGTAGACAGGTTAAAATGCAGAAATCACAAGAAAACAGCCCCTGGAAAAGGCTCAAAATTTATAACATTTAGATCAATTTCTGAAAACATGACAGCTAAAGAGTATTACATTTTAGATTAAGTTTAGCCCTGCTTTATTTCCTTGTTTTATTTATTTATTTTATTTCCTTGTTACTTAATGTGTTCAAACTAAGATAAAGGTGACTGTTTTCTCTTTACAACTCAAGGTAGTTTTCCTAAGAATATTCCTGAGTAGTCTCTTAATGATTCATCTTGTTCTATCATTTTTACAGTAGCTAGTAAATAACAAATAATAAATACAGGATAATGCTTTGTACTAGACATTTTAAGGTGAGGTCTTTCTTAAATTTAGCCATATAAAGATATTAAATTATGAAATGAATTAAATTATTGAACTTCATGATAAATTCTGAAATGAATTTATTTGGATTATTTTAAAAATGGAAGGGAGATAAAATATGAGCATGGATCCCAGAAAGAGTTAAATGATAGGAGGGAAAAGTGTGTAGGGTTTAGGACAGGTAGAAAATCCAGAAGTTGTCAGGAAAACTTCACAGAAGATATGAACTATGAGCTTAGATTATTTGTAATGTGTAGGAGGGCATTATACAGGAAAGATCTGGTTGAAGATATTCTAGGCATAGAGCTTCCCTGGTGGCTCAGTGGTAAAGAATCTGCCTGCCAGTGCAGGAGACATGGAATCAATCCCTGGGTTGGGAAGATCCAACTGGAGAAGGAAATGGAACCCCACTCTGGTATTCTTGCCTGGGAAATCCCATGGACAGAGGAGCCTGTCAGGCTATGATCCATAGAGTCACTAAGAGTCAGACACAACTTAGCAACTGAAAAACATCAACAACAGCATGATTCTAGGCACATCACATAAAACATACAAAGTTCTGAGATAACATCAGAAACAGTGAAAAGTTCAATGGGGAGACAACCTAGGATGCATGATTGAAACTACAGGGATAGGTAAGAGTGTAATATAAAGTCATAGATGGGGTACATGAATGGATAATTAAGAAATAAAGGATGCATGACGGAGGAGGGTACATGGATAGATGGGAAGAGAGTATAACATTCATGGGAGCAAATCTGTTAAGAGAAGCCGAGGCAAACACATGGAGACTATGTGGATATTACTATGGAGTTTTGATTTTATCCTTCTGGCAATGGAAGAGCCACTAGTATTACACTGGGAAACAAATAATCAAATGTGAAAACTATGAGAAGCTCATCCTGATGGCTATATAAAGAATGGCCAGGAAACCAGAAGTGGCTAGGCCACCAAAATAGCCCAAGTATAACTTGTAGACTTCTCAAAAGCATCAAACTCAGAGAGTAAGTCCTTAATGAAAGAATTGTAGGCATTATGACTTGGAAAGGCATTGAGTATGTAAAATTTTATCTAGTTCATTTTAGATCACCATTAATAAACTCTTTGCTAGATACCATGTTAACAGAAAAAGACAATGGTAAGATCAAAACACACTTATTAACCAAAACCATCTAAGTTTCTTACCTCATGAGTTTGACACCAGAATTGTGAACATCTATTTCAACATATTTTTAAAACATGCATTCTGGAATGATACTGTGTTTAAGGCATTATGTTAGATGCTAGAGCATTAGGTTACTTACTATTGCTATGGCATGAAGTTAGATGAAGAGGCAGAGGTGGGAATGGAATAAGGATCATGAAGTACAGATGCAAAAAAATAGGGCTGCTAGTAGATATGAATTAAACTTTATTGTTCCATTTTAGTTCCTCAATAGTTAAAATGGCTTTTTTTTGGGGGGGGGGGTACTATCTTAAAACACACTAATACAGCTTGGAAAGAGAAATAATTTTAGAACCCAAGCACTAATAATCTTAGTGACAAAAGGCCTCCATGAGATGAGAATGAAAGGAATTAGAAAACATTTTTGTGCTGATCTACTTGACCTGAATACTTTATGCTTTACTGCCTGATTAAATCAGTTCCTAGTGCTATTGGAGTCTAAAATAATGGCTGAGAAAATTAGAATGAGTCTTAAATTTACTGATAATTTTGGCAAATGTTGAAATTTGGTCCATGTGCAGTTTAGCACATTATGCTTCAGTGGTTTTTAATGTACAATGTACTTTTAAGATTTTTTTCCCCAGATAGAAATTGTCTGCCTTACCTTCAGCGAAACTGTATCCTCAATGAAAGATCAGATTAAATGGAATAAAAGCAATGCTTATAAATTTGGATTAAGAGAACTAGCTGAAAGGATACTTAAAATGTATCTTTAAACCTAAGTACAAAATTTCCATATATACCTTGAAATATGTATTGGGGTATTAAATGTGCTCAGTAAGCTAAGCAATGTGTTAGATAATTAATAAACATTTAACAGCATTGATTTTTACAGCCAGCTTTATTGAACTTCTTATCAGTATTGAGCAGATGGGTAGTAACTATGAAAAATTATATTTTAAACATGATTACTATATGTGGATTATATTTGAAAAATACTGTTCAGTGAAGCATTTACAAATGTAATTTAATGCACAGAGCAAGACCCCAAAGTTAAGGTATTTTTCCTTCACTCAATACAAAGTTACTTAACTGATACATAAAGAATATTATGAGGTTGTTTAAAAATAATTTTAAATAAAAAACTCCCTTTATGAAAGAACAAAGTAGTATGTACATCAATTAGTAGCAAACAATTTGATTTTTTTTAACTTAGTACCAATATATAACTCCATTCTTCTTACTCTTTAGAATGGTCCATAATATTTACTAAGAATTATGTTTGAAATCTTATGTAACAACTGTATGAATATATATAATTAAGATAATAATCTTTCTTAATAATAGCCACTGTGTAATATTTTAAATTACAGTGAAAACACACACACATGCACACACGTGTACATCAAACATTATTTGAACCCTATGACAGGACAGAGAAAATGTGACAGTCGGATAATTTGTGTTTTTTCCCCAAATGAATTTGTAAGTAATATTTACTTATTTGGGACATTGGTTAATTATGGCACAAGTATATTTAAGATAAATAAATAAAGTATAAACCAGTTGATCCTAAAGAAATCAACTCATTGGAATGAATACTCATTGGAAGGACTGGTGCTGAAACTGAGGCTCCAATACTTTGGCCACCTGACGCAAAGAGCCAACTCATTGGAAGAGACCCTAATGCTGGGAAAGATAGAAGGCAGGAGGAAAAGAGGATGACAGAGGATGAGATAGCTGGATGGCATCACCGACTCAATGGACATGAGTTTGAGCAAGCTCCGGGAGGTGGTGAAGGACAGGGAAGCCTGGCGTGCTGCAGTCAATGGGGTTGCAAAGAGTCAGACACAACTGACCAACTGAACAACAACAACAAATAATAATATATTTTACAGCATATGTTAAGATCAAAACAAGTCAGAATTGAGTCTATCACAATTCCCAAGAAAGATAAGCAGCCTCTAGGATGATCGTCAATGATCTGTAACTCCTGATATTCAAACCTTTGTGTTGTCTCCACCCACAGCGCACCAAAGTTAACAAGAGCATGTGGCAGATGTGTAGCATGTCACTGTTACGATTTTGGTTATTAAAAAAACTGTTTACTTCCATCTTAGGTTTTTTTTTTTTTTTTCTCCTCTCTCTCTCATTGTTTACTCTGAGAGAAGTCAGATTCCATGCCAGGCAACCAGAGAAGGGATCACTGACACAAGGAATTGAAGTCTTTAGAACAGCCAGTCAAAAACTTGAGGGCTTTCAATAACGATGAGAGAGTTCAGAAGTAGATCAAGCCTTAGAATAAAATTGTGGTCACATCTTGAAGACCTCGAATTAAAACTACTTAGCTCAGCTTCTCTCAGATTTCTGCTTCCCAGAAAATCTAAGATAATAAAATCTTTGTAATTTTAAGCTGCTGACTTCTTAGTTAATTTGTTAGGTATATATGTGTGGACAATGTCAGACTTTATTTTGGGGGGCTCCAAAATCACTGCAGATGGTGATTGCAGCCATGAAATTAAAAGATGCTTACTCCTTGGAAGGAAAGTTATGACCAACCTAGATAGCATATTCAAAAGCAGAGACATTACTTTGCCAACAAAGGTCCGTCTAGTCAAGGTTATGGTTTTTCCAGTGGTCATGTATGGATGTGAGAGTTGGACTGTGAAGAAAGCTGAGCACTGAAGAATTGATGCTTTTGAAGTGTGATGTTGGAGAAGACTCCTGAGAGTCCCTTGGACTGCAAGGAGATCCAACCAGTCCATCCTAAAGGAGATAACTCTTGGGTGTTCATTGGAAGGACTGATGCTGAAGCTAAAACTCCAATACTTTAGCCACTTCATGTGAAGAGTTGACTCATTGGAAAATACTTTGATGCTGGGAGGGATTTGGGGCAGGAGGAGAAGGGGATGACAGAGGATGAGATGGCTGGATGGCATCACTGACTCGATGGACATGAGTTTGAGTGAACTCCTGGAGTTGGTGATGGATAGGGAGGCCTGGCATGCTGCAATTCATGGGGTCACAAAGAGTCGGACATGACTGAGAGACTGAAATGAACTGAACTGATGTGTGTACTCAATTGCTCAGTCATGTCCAACTCTTTGCAACCCCAGGGACTGTAGCCCACAAGACTCTTCTGTCTATGGAATTTTCCAGGCAAAAATACTAGAATGGGTGCCATTTCGTTCCCCAGGGGATCTTCCCTACCCAAGGATCAAATCCATGTCTCCTGCAGTGGCAGGTAGATTCTTTACCCCTGAGCCACCAGGGATGTTATTAGGTAACAATTGATAAATACACCAAATGGTGTATCTAGGCACTAGTACCTGGTAAGCATAATGCTTGATAGTATGGTGTGTACAGAAAAGAATGGGAGAGTATGTGAATGCTTATTGCATTTACAGCTTAGCTTATATATATATAGATAACATGTCAATACAGGAAAAAATGTATAAATGTGTACTGAGATAATGTTACAAAAGAAATGACCTTGAAACACAGATAAGAGGTTCATTTTTATCAAGGGCTTACATAAAGCTTTTTAGAAAAGCTACAAGTATATTGATGTGCAAATGATGACATGAATTAAATAGGTTAAAGCATTCCAGACTGAAGACAAGGTTTGCACAAAAGTATAAAACTTAAAAAAGGGCAGAAAGCATATAGGAAATAACAAAGAAACTAGCTGGGCTAAACATGTAATATTTCCATCTGTTATGTATGTAATTACATTGCATATGAAATGAATTAGATAAATAGAATAGGTTAGTAGTCCAGGTAGAGCATAAGTTACATAATTTAAGACCTCAAAACATATCTAAGCTTTGGTTTATGTTTTATAAAATGAGGATAATATCTTTACAAATTTCCTTTTTCTCACTTCAAGTATAATGCTCTTTATACCAAAACAAATCCACCTTCTTAGTCTGACTTTAGACTTTATGGTCCATTAGCAACAGAACAAATTTTTCTTCACTCCCATATCATCCAATTCTCATCTAGATCTATTGCTCATTGTGAACTGATTCATTTTGATACAAGGTTTTGATGTGCTAACTTAATAGAAAAGAAAACTAACATTGCCAGCTGAACAGAACATTTCTATGTAAAAAGAGGATAGTCAAGGACCCGAAAATGCATCATTTTTGCAGGAATACTTGAGTATAAAATAAGCTTTATTCATACTTCAGTGCTATCCTATAGTGTTAGCCATTTTGATATACATATGATTTTGCAAAAACATCTATATTGTCAGTTCCTATATCACTAAAGATCTACTAACAACAATCAATTAAATACATGTAAAAAGAGAAGGAAATCAGTCAATCCTAAAGGAAATCAGTTTTGAATATTCAGTGGAGGGACTGATGCCGAAGCTGAACCTTCAATACTTTGACCATCTGGTGAGAAGAACTGACTCATTTGAAAAGACCCTGATACTTAATGGGAAAGATTGAAGGCAGGAAGAGAAGGGGACAACAGAAGATGAGATGGTTGGATGCCATCACCACCTCAATGGACATGAATTTGCTTAAACTCTGGGAGTTGGTGATAGACAGGGAATCCTGGCATGCTGCAGTCCATGGGGTCACAAGGAGTCAGACAAGACTGAGCAACTGAACTGAATTCAAAAGGAGAAGGATAAAAAAAAATCTGTGTGTAAGAAACAAAGATAAAACCAATACAATCTATGATACTGTTTACATTTTAGCTCAGTCATGGATATCAAGTTAGGAATTGGCAAATTGACTTCTACATACAAAAAGTTTCAAAATAACCAAACTAAATCTGAAAAACAAATTAACAAAGGTTATTTGTCCAAACATATATTAAATTTAAAAGTCTTAAATTAACTCAGAGACAAACAGAACAGCAGAATGCACCTAAACATATGCATATAGAAACTTAGTATATAGGAAACCAGAAAAAAAAAAAAAAAAACAGGATAAACTACTCAGTATCTGATGTGGCTATATTTTCATAAAGTAATGATTTTCCATCTTGAAAAGTATTAAAAAGTAAATTCCAGATCTAGTTATGATATCAAGTTATGGCTAGCATTACAACTCTGATAATGTTGTAGTAACTACTTGGATGTCTGGTAAAACAGGAGTTTATGGTAATTACTAATGTTAGAGGAAAATGGTGCTGTGATGATTTGGAAAGTCTGCAATTAGAACAAGAAAGGAAAGAGATGGTATTCTAATGTTCATGCCTACATCTGTGAAAGAGGTTCAACACATACACAAAGATAATGTTAGCCCAAACTCTGATGCACTTAATAAATGTTATTGTAAAATTTTAAAAGACTAAATATGTTAAGATTTTATTATTAGGAAGCCTTTAGGGGAAGAAAGCTCAAATTTAGCCCTAGAGAATAAGTTGTATATTGTTAAATAAATCTTTAAAAAATGAGGTCTACCATTCCAGTATAAAATGCAATGCTATTATACGTCATTCAGCATTCATTTTCATTCAACTTGGTTTTGCCATATTATTTTGTTGAACTGTCTCAGGACCCTAAGAGGATCATGAATTAACTTGTTTGTAAGAGCTGTCTTTTGGTCAGTGCTATTTTGATCTCAGTAGTAATACATTCAGTACTATCCAACTATGTGACACACTAATGCATTTCTCTCTAACTAACAGATGTCTGAATAATAGTGAGTTGAACAAAGTTGGCTTCTTTTTTTCACAAATGAGAAAATTCAGAAAGAGAGAGTTTATGATATTCCTTTGGTTGCTTGGTGATAACAATAGTTCCATCTACTTCTACCTCCCTGATTTACCAAAGGCATGTGAACACCTCACCTCATACTTACTGACCTATTGTAATGATTCTTAAATCTCAAGACACCAAGTTCAAGCTCAAGGTAGAAGGATAATGGAAGAATGATGGAGAATCTAGACATATCCAACTTTTTTTTTTACTAGGGCATCAGATTTCACCATTCAGAGCTTCTTCCTTTCTGGCTGTAAGGGAACCATCATCCAACACTTAGGTCCAAACACATTGCTACTCCAAACAAAATTAATACATAGTAAAAAAAAAAAAAAAAAAAGGCGAGGGAGCTGAACAGATAATATAGCAATTAAGATTGTCTATTTCACCTAGTGCAATATTACTTTAAATGGTTCCATTAAGCCTACAGGAATAATTTTTAAGAAGCATTTAATCAATGATGTTATACAAAATCATTGTAAAGAGAATCATTGTCCGTTCAACAATCATTTATAGGTTACCTACTATGTGACATACACTTTGTTAAGTTCTTGGGATATAGAAATTTAGAGGCTTATTTTAGATACATGTTAGTTTTTCAAAAAACAAATATATTTGACTTAACATTGTAATAAAATCTTTAAAGACAAAAGCTCTGTGTCCTTCACACCTACAGTAATAATTAAAATGTCAATAAATAAAACTAATTGTATTTTTATACCCTAGAATAAAGAAATACCATTTACAAAAAGATCAAAAAATCAAAACCCTAGGAATAAGTCTAAAAAAGAAGCCCAAGGTATCGATAGAGAAAAGAAAAAAAAA
This sequence comes from Ovis aries, assembly GCF_016772045.2. Lineage (NCBI taxonomy): Eukaryota > Metazoa > Chordata > Mammalia > Artiodactyla > Bovidae > Ovis > Ovis aries. Next base: position 19,100,303 of record NC_056057.1, read on the forward strand.
ATTACCAGAGAAATTAAATAACACATATGGACAGAAATTCCATAAACTGAAAAGATCAGTATTTTAAAGATTCCACTTTTACTCAATTTGACAAATAAGATTAATTCAACTCAGTGAAAATCACAGTATATTCTTGTATGGGTTTTTATACGCTGGTGTTAAAATTTATATGAAAAATATGTAGGATAGTCAAGACAATGATGAAAAGTTCAGGATTCACCCTATCAGATCTTAAGACTTACCATAAAGATAGAAAAAATAAAGCATGCAATTGACACAAAACACAGAGACTAAAGGAGTGGAACAGAAAGTTCAGAAATAGACAACCCCATGGTGATCATTTAATATGTGACTAGAGTATAACTGAAGTCAACACCAGGAATACACATTGTGCGATTCCATTTATATAAAGTGCAAAATCAAGTGAAACTAATCTATAGATTAAGAATTAACATAGTAGCATTTGGGTAAGAGGATGGTAATTGAGAGATGAAAGAAGACTGGAGGTTCTTGAAATGATTCATTTCTTAATTTAGGTGCTGGGGTCTTCACTGTGTGGAAATTCATTGCACTTACAATTTGGATATTTTATTTATGTTTCTTCTACTTCAGCAAAAAGATTCCATAAAAATTGATAGTTACTGTACCAGCAATAACCAATACACATTTTATTTTTAAAAATAGTACTGATTCAATTTTCTAAAAAAAACATATATGGGACTACCTAATAAATTTAAGATAAGATGTGCAAAATCATTAGAAATTATCAAATGCTATAAAGGACACTGAGACTCGAATAAATGAAATATATATTGTGCTCAAAAATGAGAAGACACAGTATCAAAAATGTTGATTAAAGCTCAAGTTAAAATACAAATTCAATAGAACAAAAGTTCAATATTGCTTTTCATGGAATTTGCCAAACTGACTTCTCTACACAATAAACTTCAAAATAACCAAGCTAAATCTGAGAAACAAATTAAGAAAGGGTATTTGCCATAACATGTATTAACTTTAAAAATCTCTAATTATTTTTTTTAATTATTATTTTTTTTAATTTTAAAATCTTTAATTCTTACATGCATTCCCAAACTTAAAATTTAAAAAAAAAAATAATAATTAAAAAAAAATAAAACATAGTTGTAAAAGTTTAAAAAAAAAAAAAATAAGCATGGGGATGACCCAGAGAGTTGTTGTGGGGAGGGAGGTGGGAGGGGGGACATGTGTGGGAATGCATGTAAGAATTAAAGATTTTAAAATTTAAAAAAATAAAAAATAAAAAAAATATAAAAATAAAAATAAAGAAAAAAAATAAAAAATATTCCACATACAAACCATAAAAAAAAATAAATAAAAATCTCTAGTTAACTAAGAGACAGAATGACACAGTGAACATAAATATACATATATGGAAACTTAGTGTCTATGGGGTCACACAGAGTCAGACACGACTGAATGACTTAGCAGCAACAGCAGTATATTGGAAACCAGTGAAAAATGGGTAAACTACTTATTATCTGATGTGGTAATATTTGACCTTAGGTATGGTGATGATTTCATCTACTTGGAAAAGTATTCAAAAACTCAATTCCAGATCTAGTTCTGTTTAAAACTCCAATGAAAAACATTAAACATTATAACTGTCAGTAGAAAATATGTAATAGTACTTTTACGATCTCTGTGAAAGCAAAGTTATTTCTTAGAAAATTCTCTGAGGGCAGAAGTCACTAAAAGTAACGCATTTGAACATATCAAAATCTAAATGCTCATTTAACAAAAATATCCCGTAAAGATGAACAGAAAACTGGGAGTAAATAAGTAATTGGAAAAAGACATATATAAATTTATACATTTATATTTATAAATTACTATAAATTTAAATTTATAAATTACTAATAAATTACAATAGAGAAATTTTAAAGGGCATATCTCAAACATTCTAATTAAAATAAAATCTTTTAAACACAAAGTAAAATACACACTATCAATCAGAGGCCCAACTTCCAAGTTCATAATGATGGAGATCATCAAAAAGAACTAGTTCTTGGAATTTACTTCAATTCTTTCACTGACAAGAACAATATCAACTACCTCCATCTCAGAAAAAAAAAAAAAAAAAAACATTATTAGTTTTGTTCAAAAGCCAGTCAACCTCATGAAAAAATCCGATCTCTCTTCATTCAGTTCAGTTGAGTCCCTCAGTCGTGTCCAACTCTTTGTGACCTCATAATTCGCAGCACGCCAGGCCTCCCTGTCCATCACCAACTCCCGGAGTTCACTCAGACTCACGTCCATCGAGTCCGTGATGCCATCCAGCCATCTCATCCTCTGTCGTCCCCTTCTCCTTCTGCCCCCAAACCCTCCCAGCATCAGAGTCTTTTCCAATGAGTCAACTCTTCCCATGAGGTGGCCAAAGTACTGGAGTTTCAGCTTTAGCATCATTCCTTCCAAAGAAATCCCAGGGCTGATCTCCTTCAGAATGGACTGGTTGGATGTCCTTTCAGTCCAAGGGACTCTCAAGAGTCTTCTTCAACACCACAGTTCAAAAGCATCAATTCTTCAGCACTCAGCCTTCTTCACAGTCCAACTCTCACATCCATACATGACCACTGGAAAAACCATAGCTTTGACTAGACGGACCTTAGTCGGCAAAGTAATGTCTCTGCTTTTGAATATACTATCTAGGTTGGTCATAACTTTTCTTCCAAGGAGTAAGCGTCTTTTAATTTCATGGCTGCAATCACCATCTGCAGTGATTTTGGAGCCCAGAAAAATAAAGTCTGACACTGTTTCCACTGTTTCCCATCTATTTCCCATGAAGTGATGGGACCGGATGTCATGATCTTTGTTTTATGAATGTTGAGCTTTAAGCCAACTTTTTCACTCTCCTCTTTCACTTTCATCAAGAGGCTTTTTAGTTCCTCTTCACTTTCTGCCATAAGAGTGGTGTCATCTGCATATTTGAGGTTATTGATATTTCTCCCGGCAATCTTGATTCCAGCTCGTGTTTCTTTCAGTCCAGCATTTCTCATGATGTACTCTGCATATAAGTTAATAAGCAGGGTGACAATATACAGCCTTGACGTACTCCTTTTCCTATTTGGAACCAGTGTGTTGTTCCCATGTCCAGTTCTAACTGTTGCTTCCTGACCTGCATACAGATTTCAAATCTCAAATGATTATATCATACAGATAAAGTCCAAATCTGAGATTTCACAGGGGATATTAAGAGCCATTTGTTTCAAAGGTGCTTCTGGTTTTAGAACTAAAAGATGCAAATTTCCATAAAATTCTTTGTCACTGAAAATTTGTAAGATTTGGTCTCCCTTAGGGCTGCTACTTGCAAAGTGGTTTTTCATCACGATGCCCAACTTGACTGCTACTATTTTTTGAATTATTATTATCTTCAATGACTAAATTGAAGCTTTGAAATTTGAGCCATTCTGTTTTCATTGCCTTAGTATGGTGGTGGTTTAGTTGCTAAGTCATGTCCAACTTCTGTGACCCCATGGACTGTACTCTGCCAGGCTCCTCTATCTATGGGATTCTCCAGAGAAAAATACTGGAGTGGATTGCCATTTCCTTCTCCAGGGTGCTTTAGTATAAGTAAGAACTAATGACTGCAGAATGGCAGACTTTAATAGATATTTCCACTGAGGAAGCCCCAGAAAAACCTGAGATGAAACGTGACCACTGATCTTCATTTGGATGCCTGATTCTTGCCTCACATAATGGATATCTTTTCTCTCTTTTTGGGCTTCCCTGGTGACTCATCTGGTAAAGAATCCCTCTGCAATGCAGGAAACCTGGGTTCGATCCCTGGGTTGGGAAGATCCCCTGGAGTAGGAAACATTCCCTGGAGAAGGGAAGGACTACCCATGCCAGTATTCTGGCCTGGAGAATTCCATGGACTGTGTACATAGTCCATGGGGTCGCAAAGAGTCAGACATGACTGAGCGAGTTGCTCTTTGCTTCACTTCTCTCTTTTCTGATCTTTTAGCAGAAGTATTAATTATTCCAAGAGTTTAAAAGAACCATGATTGTTTCTTGAGGATATTTTAAAGGATTATCTTAAGGCAAAAATAGCATTGTTGTAAGTTTAATGCTTAAAATATCTTGTTACTACCTTCATAAAATTATGAATTCCAGTTCCAATTTTTAATTGCTTAAAGAATATATCATTTCACTAATATCAACCTTCCCCTTAGGATCAAGTAGAATAACAAAGTATAAATTTGTTTAACAGACACGTTTTAAAAAATTAAAATGACAAACAACTCTTCTCTTCTTTAGATATAAAGAAAGTCATTCCTATTTCCTTTTTAACAAAATTGCAAAAGGAGAGGAAAATACATCTACTATTCAAGATACCTCAAAAACGTTAGCCATTTTGTATTATAAATATTATGTATTACACATTATTATACATTATATTATATATATATTCATATATTTATTGACCACACTATATATATGGTAAGCCATGAGGCAGAACATAGTTTATGCTGTTTAAACCTCGAAGTATCCTTGCTTATTTTCTAAAACTTGCTCTCTTAAATGCTTCTCAATTCTTTGAGCACCTTCCACAGATTTTTTTTCTAAATAACTTTTTAAAAATATAGAGTTTTTTCATGTTACTTATAACTTAAGACCTTATTAATAATCAAGACAATATAATTCACATCAAAACCTTAGTAAAACTGGTGCATAGTACATAATTTCATAATGGCAGGTGTTCTTTATTATTATTTTTGTGATTTTTTTTTCACAAAGGATTTTTGAATGCTAGAATTATTTAAACATCTCCACATTTTCCTCAAGAAGGACATCCCTCTGTGCAAACCACATTGCTAAGAACCTAGAGTAAAACATGTCTATCTTCTTCAGTATTTTATTTCAAGTTCTTAGCAATGTGCTTTTTTATAAGGTAGGAAGGGGCTCAGTAAATATTTGTGCGAAAGTGAAAGTTGTTCAGTCATGTCCAACTCCTTGCAGACCCCATGGACTGTATCCCTCCAGGCTCCTTTGTCTATGGAATTCTCCAGGCAGGAATACTGGAGTGGGTAGCCTTTCCCTTCTTCAGGAGATCTTCCTAACCCTGCAATGGAACCCAGGTCTTCTGCATTATAGGCAGATGTGTTATTTACCATCTGAGCCACCAGGGAAGCCCAAGAATACTAGAGTGGGTACCTTATCCCTTCTTCAGGGGAACTTCCAGTTCCAGGAATCAAACTGGGGTCTGTTGCATTGCAGGCAGATTCTTTATACAAATGTTTGTGTAATCGATGAATTAAATGCCCAACTGAAAGAATGGATAATGAATGTGTAAAGATATTCTTTTTCATGTACTCTAGTCTTCCTGAGGATCATATGCAGAACATTGTACTAACTGCATACAAAAACTGCTTGAGTGAGATGCTATATGAGTTTATCTTCAGTTAAGAAAATTGAGGCACAGAGAGATTAAGCAAGCTTTCCCAAATCACACAGTTAGTAAATGATAGTTATTAAAACTCAGGGAGTCTTCTCTTACTACCTACTGTATGTACATTCCACAGGAGTTACTTAATTGGAGAAGAGAGTACAAAGGAAGAGAGGGAAAATGTGGAAAGAGAAAGAAATGACTAACAGAGTTTCTTTTAAAAACATTATTATTTTAGCCCACTTAAAAAATCTTATTTGGCACACACAGAAAATGTTATATTGAAATACTTATAAATTTAAGCACAAATACTGCAAATCAGCATTGTTCTGTCCTGTCTTGGTAATAAACTTTATCAAGTCAATGCTCATCTAAAAATAAAAATAGATGGCTACTTTTATCACTATTATCTTTGTTGTGTTTTAAACCAAATACAATTTGATAGTTTCTCACAAAACTTTTGACTTCATAGGAAAATATTGCCTGGTAATTTCTCACTCACTATCAAAGGCCAGAAACATCATTTGAGATGATGAAAAACTATCATTTATGAAAATTTGATTTAAACATTTTATCTTTTCCAGCTAGGATCTATGCTAATCCTATAAAACACAAAGTAGCAAGACAAAGTGACTGATGATAAAATCCACGAGACCAACACTGGAACTATGACCACCATTGTACTTTTCACTAACAGGATTCCAGCAGTCTGACAAGGCTATCTTTTGTCTGTGAAACAGTTGGAAGAGCTAGGGAATTGCTTTGAAGCCCCATTTACTCATACAGAACAAATACTGTAGGAGAAAAACAAGAGTACCAAGTTTAAGGAATTTTGTGTGATAAAGCAAAACTTACTCCCCCACTGAAGATCCACATGGTACATTAACATATTGAAAATTATGATAAGTCATATACTAAAGGAGTTGATTCAATTTGTTTATTCCATGACTTTAAATTTTTACTTGACTACAAATTTCACCATTTTTATGTAAACTATTTAAACTTTCTATAGCACTAGTGTTCCTTGGAACACACAGTGAGAAACGATGCCTTGAGAAATGCATGAAGCACCCTAATAATCTATGTGCCATAGGACAGAGAAAGGGGTGGTAGTAGCAATTTAGTTTTTTAATTTCTTCAAAATTCTCCACTGAACATACAAAATAACTAAGTAAGACAAAATAAAGAAGACAATATTTACAAAAAAATACAGTGAAATGTTATCCTCAGGAACCATGATAGATAAATGGATAAATGGATGTGTTCCAACCATTAATAGCTATAAGACATGACTGGTATCAGCATATGAACAAACAAATGGAAAAATATCTCAAAATATGAGGACATTTTTGACCACAAACAGAAGAAGAAGGATTTCTAGAGCAACAAAGCCAAAAAAATAATGCTGATTCATCTTTATTTCTAAAACTATGAGAAACTGTTTACCTAAACATAAATACTAGAAAGTGATTACAGTCAAATTTTATATAATATTATTATAAGAAAAATTTAAAAAAGCAGTAAATTGTGTCTCCACACAAGAAGAAATTACATTAGGGAAAAGAGTCCAAAAGATTAATGAAAATTTAACAATGAATATTTCAAAACAGACCAAAAGAAATTAAGAAAATGGAAAAACCTATGAAAGAACCAGGGACATTGCCATAATAAAACTGAGGCAAACATGCAAAATATTTGAAAAGAGAGGTTATGAAACTGAGAAAGATATTTTAAAATTAAAGAAAAGGTCATTTTAAAAATGAAGTATAAAGTCAAATAAAAGTAGAAGAACAAATTAATTCAAAAGGGAAAAAGCAGAAGATATGAAGGATGAAATTTACCAAACTTTAAAAGCAATAAAGAAAGAGATTAAAAACAGATTTCAGAGATAGTAGTAGATAATATAAACAAAATCCAATATACATACAAATTTCTTAGAAAGGACAGAAATGGAACAGAACAAGTGTAAAAAGTATGACTAAGGAAAATTTTACACAAGAAAAAGAAGCATTAAACTATACATTGAAAGAACAAATAACATACCTGAAAAAATGAAAGCAAGATAGTGAAAAACTGAGAAAATTTTAATACAGTTATTAAACTGTCATGCAAAAGAGAAAAACAAAAACACTTTAAACTTCCAGCCCAAAAGACCAAGTAATGAAAGAAAAACAGATTATTATTAGAGGTTTATTATTGTCATTTTGCTTTGTTTTGTTTTATTTAACAGCAACATTTTATTCCGAAAACATTGAAATAATGTGTTTAATTCACTTAAGGAAAGAAACAGTAAGGAAGATATTTATATGCAGTTAAGATCTGTCAGTAAAAACTGAAAAGCATGCTGCTGTCAATATGGAGAAACAAAAAATGTTTTATTAATCTATTTCTGAGGATTCTCTTAGAGAATGAGTTTCATACAGCCAAGACTAGAGATCCATTGACTTACGGACTAGTGATGATTTATTATATACGGGCTCCCCTGGTAGTTCAGCAGTAAAGAATCATCCTGCAATGCAGGAGTTGCAGGAGACAGGTGGCTCCCTGAGTCGGCAAGATTCCCCAGTTGAAGACACGGCAGCCCACTCAAGTATTGTTGCCTGGAGAATTCCATGGACAGAGAAGCCTGGAAGGCTTCAGCCAATAGGATCACAAAGAGCTGGACATGACTGAAGTGACTTAGCATGCACATCGCACACACACACACACATACACATATATATGTATATATACATAATTTACTCTAGAATTAAGATAAATGATGAATGAAAATAAGACAGTATAGAATATAACAGCTCTATTCTCTGATTACTCATTTTGACACAGGGATAAAAACATGAGACTATAGAAAAGATAAATTCACTGATTAAACTATAATTAAAAGTATATTATTTAAAATGAGATGAGGCAATAATGAGTACGGGGAAATGGAGAGACATGGTTACTAGCTAATTTTAATACTGTTTATAGAAGTGACTTTCACTTGCTTGTGAAAGGACTGAGACTAAGGCTATTATATAATAATTAGAACAATACCAAATAATGTGGATGTAGGAGGAATCAATAGTTTTTTAAATGTGTATAAAATTTGAACAGATGAAATCAAGTGGAATGGACAGGAAGAGAAGTGAGACTTATCAGAACATATTTTGACTTTAGTTAACTACATTTTGCATAGTTTAAATTTTAAGACCCTAACACTGTAAAGGAATAAACAGTTAAACTATCCATGTATCCAGCTGGTGGCATAAGCATACAGTGTTTGCTTCAAATTATTTTAATGCAATATACTGTAATTTGATTGTTAAACTGTAATGACATATACCCTAGGGAAAACAAAATTTTAAAATCTTACTTTGTAAACTATTTTCAGTAATAATACTGTTCATACTTTTTCACTTAGTTTTATTTTGAAACGTTTGTGAGTATGTGGGATAAAGTAAATGAACATATGAGTTGACGTTCTTTACAACTGGAATTTTCAGTTTGGGATAAAAAAAGATCTGAGAATCTGTGACATTGGGATAATACTCCATATTGTTGAATTTGATTTTGAAATATCACTATGAACTCATAATATATTTGTCTTTTAAATATAAATATGTAATATACACACACACATATATGTGTGTGTGTGTGTGTGTGTATGTCACATACATTTGATATTTCTGTTCCCAGAAAAAGCCTAAAAACAATGTATCAATGTAGCTGGGATTTTTTTTTTTTTTTTTGGATGAGAAAAAGCAAAGAAGGCTTTAGAACTTATGGCCATTAAAAAAAAAAACAACAAATATTAAAAATCAGCAGCCAAACAAAATAGGCTCCTATTATGCATGCATGCTAAGTCACTCCAGTCCATGTGATTCTTTGAGACCCCGTGGACTGTACGCCAGGCTCCTCTGTCCATGGGATTCTCCAGGCGAGAATAGCAGAATGGGTCGCCATGCCCTCCTCAGGTTCCTACTATAACCTACACTAAATTGAAACAAATCAGATATATTTAACTCTGTGAATTTATAATGATTATAAAAGGAAACAATTTTTTAAATCCTTATATGTGACTTGAATGGTTCTGAGGAGTCAACTTATTATTTTGGTAACTAGTAAATATAATTTATCTTTTCTGTATGATCTGTCTTATAGATTTACCAATGAGTAAATAATGAAAAGAATTTTACAGAAAAACTACAGCCAATAAATGAATAAGGAATGAAAGAATATTATTATTTTGTAACTCCTAATTAATCATTGGATCTAGGCAATTATTAAGAATTTTTAACATCATGAAAAAAGATGAAAATGTTACATACAACCTAATGAAGTGGTTTTGCCAAAAATATTTTTCTCTAAATTTGATTAACCCTTGGACCTGATTATTATTTTACAAGAAATTCCGGGAACGGGAACAGAAAAAAAAAGTCTAAGAATGACAAGTGGCTGAAAATTATCAAATTTGAGGGTGGAAGAGGTTGCACAGAAAAAATATCCCAGTGTAACTTAAAACAGCAACAGACAAAGAATATAGAGGGAAAACGTTAATAGAGGGATAATTTTGGATTGAAGAGTTTTTAGAAAATATAGCAAAAAATCATGTCTTAAATTTTTTTTTAATCTGAATCCACATAATCAAATTTTAAGAAAGAGGGAAAGGTAGAGGTAGGAATATTATAAGACAATTAGAGATATTTAAACATTGAATAGACATTTTATTTTTTAATTATTAAATTATTTACGTGAAATAATTATGTGATTATGCTGAAAAATTCTTAAGCTTTAGACAAAAGTATGGACGATGAGATTTTCTTAGAAATAGTCTCGGGGTGTTATTATAGAAGGTTATAGATGAAACAAAACTTATTAACAGCAAACAATTTAAGAAATTAGGTAAGTGGTACATGGAGCTTAATGCTATTTTCAAATATTTGAATTTTTCCATAATAAATATTTAAAAGAAAACTATGTATTCACATATACATGTGTATATATAGTTTTTAATGCTTAAACTTTATAATGCTTTTTAAGTCTATATATAAAATTTTAAAAAAGTTTGTATATGCATATAAAAAACATGTCCATCTATATAAAATGTTTAAAATAAAACTATAAGTTACTTTAAAATAATTTTATTATGAACATAAATTAAGTATGAGTTAGTTATAATTAAGTTATATGTATAACTATATGTATATAATGTCTGTGTATATGTAAGCTGTTAGTATATCCCAGTGGCTATCCACAGACCATCTCTCTCTTATTTTCAGGAATGAACCAACTTTTTAGAGTACAGTTTCAGGGTTAAATATGAAGCTAGGAATTATCAATAACATTACTGATAGAATGAGGAACTAGGTTACTCTATTTTAGAGACACTAATTAAAAACTTCCATGAATTTCTGGACTGAAATGTGTAACCACACTTACATACTAAAGCTTATAATTTAAAAAGTTAATAGTGCATTCATGCACATATATTACTTTGAAAAATACTTCATGATGATTTCTTTAAATGTCTCCTATCTGTTCCAACTTGTTTCCTATGAGAAGTCTGAGTGGGAATGAACACATTCATTAGTCAGCATTTCAAGTAACTCCAGTGCTAATGATCTGGACTGGAAAATGCATAGACCATGGAGTCTTACAAACTAGTGAACTATCATCTCTGCCACCTGTGCAAAGTTGAAAAAATTATTTAATATCTTTTAATCTAAATGTCCTCTTCCTATAAAATGGAGAAATAATATAAAAATAATGATAATATATATCACCTAGAGCATACTAAGTAATCACTAAGTAGTTATTAGTAATAAACATTATGTTGGGATTAACATATTTCATAAATTATCTTCAATTGACTGTAGGAAGATCTAAAAATGAATTTTCACTGTTAAAAAAGTTTCTATTTATAGTCACTTGAGTGCTTGTTATCTCAAAACCATTTATGGAGAAAATGAATTAATTCACTCAATATATGAATATAAATGGGCTTACACATTCATTTTTCACCTCTGGAAACTTCTGTTCAAATCCTTGCTTCAGTCTTGAGTGAAAATGAATTTAATGGTCTGCCTCATCAATAGCCCCATTATCACAAAGCTACCATGCAAGTCAGTATAATTTAGTACAATTGCCATTCTGTCAGTCTCTGCTCAAAATTAAGCTAGGATCAAAAATAGAAAATTGTTTTACAGTTCTTCACAGCACATTGACAGAACAGTATCCTTAAATCCTGCTGCCCATATTATTTTTGCCCTAAGCAATGTTATAAAGAAATTTTACTCATGGCTTATATGCTCCAGAGATATGGTTTTCAAGCTGGTCTAAACATTATAATAAACTGTAACTTCTTAAGATACATTTATGTCCAGACTCAAATCCAGAAATTCATATATGTTGGTCTTGGATGGAAGTCCGGCAGTGATATTAAAAAGCAAATATGGGGTGGGAGGTGAGACGGGGGTTCATGTTTGGGAACTCATGTACACCCGTGGTGGATTCATGTCAAAGTATGGCAAAACCAATACAGTATTGTAAAGTAAAATAAAGTAAAGATAAAAAATTAATTAAAAAAATAAGTAAATGCTCAAGGGATTTTCTTTGGTGATAAAGATTAGTATCTTGCAACTCAAAGCTGGTTCATGGGCCAGAAGCTTTGCCACCATCTGGAAACTTGCTAGAAATACAGAATTACAGGGTCCCCCACAGTACTGCTGAACATAACCTGCATTTGACAAAATCCCCAAGTGAATCACACGTACGTTATAGTTTGCTGAATACTATCCAAGTTTGCCTAGAATCCACTGAATTTCCTTCTACTTAGGCTATACTCTGGGGCTTGACACATGGTTCACTAATCTTTTTGGTTACATTAGTAGAAAAAGTAGAAAAAAATGAAGTGAAGGTAGTATTCATACAGTTATAAACTAGTCTAAGCCTGATAAAAGAATATTTGGGGTTTTAGACGAGGAAGCCCATAGTATTTTTAAGCATCATTACCATCATCATCATCATAAATAGGTATTCAAATTTTCCCTTGGAATACAAGAAATGTCATCTGAATCTTATCTTAAAGTTACAACGGAGCATTTAGATGAAGAGCAAGTATAGTTTTGGATTTTTTCTTAAACATTGAATCAAGTAGTTTACATTCAGTTTCTAAAAGAATATGCATATCAATATCTATATATAAATACATATGGTAATTTTTTATGTCCACAAGAGGATGTATAGAAATTATCATAAATGCACAAACTTTCAAATCATGATTCTCTTCCTTGAGAATAATCAACAGAGATGTTCAAACCCCTGAGTGGATTTATATAAAATGAAAATGTCGTTGAAAGTTTTTTCTTTTCATTCTTAACATACAACAGAGTAATATTCTGAAACATTAAGCTTCCTTGTATAAAGTTCTCCAAAAACATTCCATTCCATTAAAAACAAAACAAATAACACAACACAGATTTTTAGTCTGCTGTAAAAACTCAGGCTAGCTCTCCCCTTCAACTACTCACACACAGAGCTCCACCTTTTTCCCTTGGTCATACCAAGCTCACTTCCCACATGGGGACTAGGGACAGTCCCCTAATCTCCTGCAAGGCTCAGTCCTCTGGCTTTCTCATGCATGTCTCCTTTCTGTCATTTAAATCACAGAGAGGGCTGCTTTAAGCACCCAACCTGAAATAGATACGTAGCCACTCTCTACTAGAATTTTCAATCTATATTCTTGATTAAGTTACTCATTTTTATTTTCCATTTTACCAATTAAAGATATAAGGCACATGAAAGAAGGAGTACTATCTCTTTTGCTCACTACTGTAACAAGAAATGTTAAAGGGGCATTATAAAATTATAAATCCCATAGGAAAAACAATAGGCCAATCAGAATCAGTTGGGAGTGTGTTTAACTTTGCATATTAAATATTAAAATATCTCATTTATTAAGCATACCAGTCTCAGTACTGGGCTGTGATAGACACCATCGCTAGTTCTCACAGCAGCACTCAAATACAAAGTAGGTGTTGTTTTACAATAGATGAATTTCTGAGTCATAAAGATGATAGGACTTATCAAACATCCCATGACTAGTATTACAAAATAAGAATTTAAACCCAGAATATCCTGTACACAAAATAACCAACCTCACACTTCTACCCATTAAAAGGTTGATGGTCCATATAAAGGAATATAACAATTTTAGGATACCTCCTAAGAGTCAGGCAGTTTTAACTATAATACAGATCATGTTGTTTAGTCACTAAGTCGTGTCCAACTCTTTAGTGACCCATGGACAGCAATCCACCAAGCTCTTCTGTCCATGGGATTTTCCAGGCAAGAATACTGGAGTGGGTTGTCATTTCCTCCTCCAGGGCATCTTCCAAACCCAGGGATCGAACCTATGGATTCTGCATTGGCAGGCAGATTCTTTACCACTAAGCCATCAGGGAGCCCTGATATTGACCATAACTTGATTCTTTTAAGATTATTTCTATGCTATCATAATTCTATGTTCTACATCAGAATATAATATGAAACGTATTTACATGTATAAAGCTAGGGATATAAACATTTATTTACTCATTCAGCCTAAAGCATAGATATGATGCATAAGGCCTTACCAATATTAATTCCCTCTCCACAAATTCTTCAAATCATTTTTAAGTACTCAAATTTTTCTCCTCTTTTTAAAAACAGTTCTCATTTCAGAACAGCTATAGATTCTTTAAAAAATTATGAGGATGGTATGGAACAGTCACATATGCCCCACACCCAAGTACCACAATTAATGTCTCATTATAGTATAGTACATTTGTTATAATTAATGTCCCATATCATGACATTATTATTCAGTCAATACATTATTCCAATGTCCTCGGTGTTTACCTAATGATCGTTTTTCTGTTGCAGGACCCTATCATGATACAATTTTGTATTTGTCATCATTTCTCCTTAGGTTACTTTTGTCTATAATTGTTTTTCAGACTTTCATTGCTTTTCATTACTATGACAGTTTTGAGAAATAGGGAAAGTGAAAAGATATTTCATAGAATATCCCTAAACCTGGATTGTCTGCTATTAACTCAAGATTACCCTTGAGTAATGTGTTTTCCAATCCCAAAGGAATGCAATGCCAAAGAATGCTCAAACTACCACACAACTGCATTCATCTCACACACTAGTAAAGTAATGCTCAAAATTCTCCAAGCCAGGCTTGAGCAATACGTGAACTGTGAATTGCCAGATGTTCAAGCTGGTTTTTGAAAAGGCAGAGGAACCAGAGGTCAAATTGCCAACATCTGCTGGATCAACGAAAAAGCAACAGAGTTCCAGAAAAATCTCTACTTCTGCTTTATTGACGATGCCAAAGCCTTTGACTGTGTGGATCACCACAAACTGGAAAATTCTGAAAGAGATGGGAATACCAGACCACCTGACCTGCCTCCTGAGAAACCTGTATGCAGGTCAGGAAGCAACAGTTAGAACTAGACATGGAACAACAGACTGGTTCCAAATAGGAAAAGGAGTATGTCAAGGCTGTATATTGTCACACTGCTTATTTAACTTATATGCAGAGTACATCATGAGAAACGCTGGGCTGGAAGAAGCACAAGCTGGAATCAAGTTTGCCGGGAGAAATATCAATAACCTCAGATATGCAGATGACACCACCTTTATGTCAGAAACAGAAGAGGAACTAAAAAGCCTCTTGATGAAAGTGAAAGAGGAGAGTGAAAAAGTTGGCTTAAAGCTCAACATTCAGAAAATGAATATCATGGCATCTGGTCCCATCACTTCATGGCAAATAGATGGGGAAACAGTGGAAACAGTGTCAAACTTTATTTTTCTGGGCTCCAAAATCACTGCAGATGGTGACTGCAGCCATGAAATTAAAAGACGCTTACTCCTTGGAAGGAAAGTTAGGACCAACCTAGATAGCATATTCAAAAGCAGAGATGTTACTTTGCCAACAACGATCCATCTAGTCAAGGCTATGGTATTTCCAGTGGTCATGTATGGATGTGAGAGTTGGACTGTGAAGAAGGCTGAGCACCGAAAAATTGATGCTTTTGAACTGTGGTGTTGGAGAAGACTCTTGAGGGTCCCTTGGGCTGCAAGGAGATCCAACCAGTCCATTCTGAAGGAGATCAGCCCTGGGTGTTCATTGGAAGGACTGATGCTGAGGCTGAAACTCCAGTACTTTGGCCACCTCATGTGAAAAGTTGACTCACTGGAAAATACCCTGATGCTGGGTGGGATTAGGGGCAGGAGGAGAAGGGGATGACAGAGGATGAGATGGCTGGATGGCATCACTGACTCGATGGACGTGAGTCTGAGTGAACTCCGGGAGTTGGTGATGGACAGGGAGGCCTGGTGTGCTGCAATTCATGGGGTCTCAAAGAGTCAGACATGACTGAGCGACTGAACTGAGCTGAACTGAATGTGGTTTTAGGAGGAGATCATGGAGTCAAGTACAATTATTGTACTCTGTGGTCTCTGTTTACAAATGAAGTAAAGTACTATCTTCATTATATCTAATCAAAGGAATATTTATTATCACCATTTTACATTGGATATCACTATTCATCACCTGAGATATTAATCTAGGTTCGCCCTTGGATAGTTAATAGTTTTTCCCTCTCTGTTCTTTGGAGGGAAGTTACAGTGTACAGGCCACACTTAAAGAATGGGGAAATATGGCTTCCCTCTTTGAGGGAAGACAATTTATATAAACTATTTGGAATTCTTCTGATTAGGAGATAAGTCTACCCCCAACAAAATATGTTTATTTAATCATTTATTTATATAAAAACAGAACTGTAGCTTACACTTTGGGTTATACAGATGGTCACTGACTTATAATTGCTCAACTTAACATTTTTCAACTTTACAATGGTGTGAGAGCAACACATCCTCAGGAGAAATCGTGCTTCCATTTTTGAATTTTATCTCTTCCTGGGATAGCAATGTGAGGTACTGCACTGTCTCATGATGCTGGCAGTGGCAGTGAGTCATAGCTCTCAGTCAGTTATCATGAAGGTAAACAACCTATACACTTACAACCACTCTGTACCCATCAGTTCAGTTCAGTTCAGTCTCTCAGTTGTGTCCTACTCTTACCCATAAAACTATTCAATTTTTCACTTTCAGTACAGGAGTCAATAAGTTACCTGAGATACTCAACACTTTCTTATAAAATAGACTTTGTGTTAGATTTTGCCCACCTATAGGCTAATATTTTTAAGCCCATCTAAAGTAGGCTAGGGGCTTCCTTGTTGGCTCAAATGGTAAGAAAACTGCCTGAAATGCAGGAGACCTGGATTCAATTCCTGGGTTAGGAAGATCCCCTGGAGAAAGAAATGGCAACCCATTCCAGTATTCTTGTCTGGCAAATCCCACTGACAGAAGAGCCTGGCGAGGTACGACTGTACCATGGGATCGCAAAGAGTCGGACACAACTGAGCGGCTAACATTAAGTTAAACAGACTAAGCTATGATATTTAGTAGGTTAGGCTATTAAATGCATTTCCAGCTTACGATATTTTCAATTCATGATGGGTTTATGGAGATGTAACCCCATCATCAATTGAGAAAGAGTTGTAATCCAATATAATTTTGTTGTTATTGTTGTTTGTTAAAGTTACTCCAACTTTGGTCATTGAGCACTCTTTAAGTTAGCAATGATGGCCCTTTGACATATCTAAATAATTGTGTGTTGTTGGTTTGTTGTTGCTGATGTTTTGAGCACTTACTTACTCTCTGGCACTATAGGATGTTCCAGGATCATCTTGAATATTATTTGCCAAAATCTTAAATTCTATCATTTTTCCAAGTATCGCTAGTTTATTTTTTTGGAGAACAGTTAGGGAAGCCACAAACTGGGCTCTAAATGTGCTACTGCTTTTAGGCCCTTTCAGCCAATGAAGAAAGGAAATACACGTGTTTATACTTACCTATGCATATGTTAATAAACATGTCTTTGAGTAGTCTAAATATAAAATCTGTATCTACATTATAATCCATGACCACATGGATCATTCCAGCCTCCTAGCCTCTTGAATATCCGCAACTTCTCACTTCCACAGTAAAAAACCAAGAGCACACCACCAATTTACTCAATCGTTCAGTTTCAGAATACATGTTTAGTGATATCAGCATCACTAACCTGTAGCCTCATGGGAAATAACATTATCAACTAGAGTGCACTGTTTATGTAGAGTTCCTTTTACCTTTAGTCTTATACAGTCCACTCATTTCCAAAGTTACTTAGGCATGTACATTCTCCCATATACCCTAAATAATATTCTTTATACATTTGGAATATGGCTAGATTGCTTTGTCATATTTTGTAACCCATCTTGGGAATTCAGAATCCCCTAAATTGTTTTTTTTTTAATTCTACATACAGTAAAGTGCAATTTTTACTCTGTAAAGTTCTATGGGTTTTGATAAATGCATAGTGTCATATATCCAACGCTAAAGAATGAATAGCTTCACCATTCCCTACTTAGAGAAATGGTGTATCAAAACCAAACAAAAATTAAAATAATACGAAAAAGTGATACTGCATACCTGGATATTTTGCAGACATTAGTGGCACCATCAAGTCTTGAAGCTTCCAGAGGTAGCACTTGGCCAGATCCAGCAGATCTAATTTAGATGCAAATAGGGATGCTCTTTGGATCTTCTGGCAGGCTCTTACAGGGGAATCACATTGTGACTCAGGATTTGGGAGCAAAGTCTTACCATCTTCTGTGGATAACTGTTCCCTTTTAGAAGACAGTTTTTAGTGTGCTGTTGGGTTTTAGTTGAGGCTGCTTAATCATGAGCTACCAAGTTCCATGTGACCTGAACTGCTTATTATGAACTTAGTGTTGTTTGATCCAGTAATCCACAATGCTGGGCAGGCATAGAAGCAATCTATCATCAAACAGACATTACATATATGTATGAAGTCAGGCTCAGGTAGGCCCTAAGGACACAAGTCAGTTGCAGAGTGAAGTGGCACAAATGCCCATGGTCCTCACCCCTGCCAGTCTACATATATGGTCTCACGGAGATTTCTAAACAGCCGACAAAAGAGAAAACTTGGGTGTGGTGGTTTACTGATGTTTCAAGGCATATAGGTTCTGCCTGGAAGTGGACAAATTCAGGACTATAGTCCTTGTCCATGAAGGACAGTAGAGAAAGGAAACCCTCCCAGAGAGCAGAACCTTGAGCAATGTACCTGGTTGTTCATTTAATCTTTTTTAGTGTTTAAGGGGAATTATTGAGACCCTTGAATTCATAAAACAAATGCTTCTAAAAAGAAAAACAGTAATAATTTTCCAAAAAGTCCTTATCTTCTACTTATTCAGTTATTAGACATGAGAATATTTTGCACTACATTATTAGGGTGAATTTTTAGGGAAAAAATTAAACTTAAAAGGTCAAAATGTAATTGTTTTCAAAAATGTTCAACCAGAGATTTGCTGTGAACATAGTCAAGGTAATAGCAACAGAGAATGTATTTTTGTATCTCTTTTCCTAATAGCTTGTTATATAATCCTTAGGGGGCAAGTAATTTTTCATAATGATAGTAATTGCAATAGAGTTTAAAGCAGCTGAAAGCCAAGGCCATGTCAAACTTTTATGTCAGATAAGTAGAAAGGTAAAGAGGGGAGGAGGCAAAAGAAGAGGAAAATAATAGGAAAAAAAGAGAAAATATGTATGTGTTCCATCATTGTAGACATGGAATGAAAGTAAAGTATATGAAGTTTAAGACTATTACCATGAAATTTGCATTCTAGATTTTCCTTTTTTTAAGTGTGAAGAGAGGTATTTACTCTGGTGTGTTGTGACAGAAAATAAAGGATATTTCATTGCTAATTATCCCTTCTAACATTCCAAACACATTTGACAGCAGTATGATGGAGGAATTCAGTGATCTACACCTATTTTTGCACTATGCCAATAGTTGGCATAATGTTTCAAACAACTATAAAGCAAACTTCGCACAGACACAAGGAGAAAAACAATTGCCTCCTTGCCATAGATACCAACAAAGTGACATCCTCTCCAATGTCAGAATGTGAGCCTAGTACAGAATACAGTATGAGAGCAAGTGTATATTGTTCAATGGTTTACAGAGGTCTTGCACATGGAATATCCCATTTACTACTTGCAGCAGCTCTTTAAAGGAGAAATCATTATAAATATTCCATAATTTGTCCAATTCACAGTTCTTATGTAATAGGACTCTACTGACTACCTGAAAGAAACATCTTCTTACCATTGCATAATCAAGAAATCTTAGAAGTTATACCTGAATATTAAAGATTCAAGTAGACCATTTCTGTGTTTATATGTAGCACAGAGTTGATTGACCTAATATGACCAGAAGTCTCTCTCAGAGAGAAGAGTCACTCTTTTCCATATTTTATGTTGTTCATTAACCTCCCTCCTTCCTGAAGATAGATACATTTAAATACTGTGTTCTAACAAAGTATATGAGCTTCCCTGGTGGCTCAATGGTGAAGACTATGCCTGCAATGCAGGACATGCAGATTCCATCTCTCTGTCAGGAAGATTCCCTGGAGAGGGAAATGACAACCCACTCTGGTATTCTTGCCTGGAAAATCCCATGGATAATGAAACCTGGTGGATTATAGTCCATGGGGTCTCAAGAGTCAGATGACTTAGTGACTAAACAACAGCAAAGGATACACCCAGCAGTCTTTTTTAGAAAAAGTTACTCTGCTAAATTTTGGGATAACCAAATGTTGTTTTGATAAAGTTATATTTATATTGAGTCCCAGAAAGAATCTACAAGGCATATGAAGGGTAGCATATCATTTTTTGATTACTGAAAATATTTTGAGGGCAGGTAAGCACAAAACAGGGCTTTCCTGGTAGCTCAGCTGGTAAAGAATGTATCTGTAATTCAGGAGACCCTGGTTCGATTCCTGGGTCAGGAAGATGCCCTGGAGAAGGGATAGGCTAACTGCTCCAGTATTCTTGGGCCTCCCTGGTGGCTCAGATGGTAAAGAATCTGCCTGCAATGCGGGAGACTTGGGTTTGATCCCTGGGTTGAAAAGATCCCCTGGAGGAGGGCATGGCAACCTACTCCAGTATTCTTGCCTGGAGAATCCCCATGGACAGAGGAGCCTGGCAGGCTCCTGTTCATGGGGTCACAAAGAGTTGGGCATGACTGAGTAACTAAGCACAGCATACAGAGCAAAAATCAAGCCAAAGCCATATGCAAGGATTACTCTAAGATCCTTAGAGATATGGACCCTGCTTCATTCATCTAGGTAGCTCTTTTATGAGAAATTAACTCGATTCAATGGTGGTGTCAAGTATACTACTATGAATATCACTGTGGAACATTACCGTTATGGAACAAAATGATTCATAGACAGAATTAAAGTAATCAAATCATGCAGACTACTAAATCAATTTAAGAAACAAGAGTAAAGCTTGGGTATTTTAACAAACTTTGGATAAGGTACAGGTGGACAGAAGAACCTCGTTATCTGCATCCTGAATACCTAACACTTATTTATATCCCAACTCTGGCTCACATGAGCCATTCCCTCTATTAGTATAATATTTAAATTATATGTATTATATGTTATCTGCATTACATGTACTTACCTTAATTACATGTATTATATGTAACTACATGTTTTGATTTACAAGGACCAGGGTTGTAGTTAACAAAGATTACAGGCAGAAGGTTCCTTGGGCCCATGATGTATATTTGCTCTATCAGAGAGATATCAAGACAAGGATGTCTGCAGAAAGCTGTAGCTTGCTGAACAGCCATAAGTTTTATTTGCATTTTAGTATAGAGGACATATTAATATAAGGTTAGACAAGGCATCACCAATGGGTCATGAGATTAAGGCATTGTGTTTTTTTAAATACCTACAATAACATATGAATATGGATATAGATACAGATATAGATATGTAGTAGGTATATAAAGTATGGTTCGATTATATATACATATATAAAACAATAAATATTAAATATCTCTGCTTCCTTTCATCTCTTTCTATACATCTTCATTATTATTATTTAATTAATATATTATTATTTATCTTATGAGTTTCATCCATCCCATTATCTTTCTCCTTTCCAAAAGCAGAGTTGAACATTCAGAAACAGTGAAGAAATTCACAGTGCAATAATCCCAGACTTATCAATTTGGATAATTTTAGTAATACAACATGTCCTCAGGCAACCATTTTCCATTGTGAATTTAAAAAGTCCCCACTGCAATGACAATAATTAGCCTTATTCAATTAAAAAAAAAGGAGGTTTTCCCATATGCTACATAAAGATCATGGTGTCATTTGGAAAATTTATAATATAAAACATAATTGGATTATGAAAGATAACTTGCATATGAGAAAGGAAATCATAAGACTAGCTGTAAAAGAGTATATTTTAATACTGCAATAGCAAATATTTTGTTTTGTTACCAAAATCCTGTTAATCTATTACAATAAGAAACCTTAAATTTTGAATAACATCATAATCCTGTACAAGATCTTACAGCTCACTGATGAATTTACCTGCCAAGTCAACCTTATGTGAACACTGGTATCTGAGTACATGCATATCAGAGATGTTCCCTTATATGCTACTGAGCTATTCACTACTCTTCTTTAAGTATAAGGCTATAAGGCATTCTTAGTGGAATTTTGTGTTTCCAGTTTGAGAGAATTTATGCAATTATATGCTAAAGAAAACGGTCTAAGAGAGAGAAAAGTAAGCCACAGTCATAGTAACCTGCAGGTTATACAATTTTTAGAAGAATATATGTATTCTATAATATTATTAGGTTGTCATGCAAGATCAAGAAATTACATCAGTTATTTGAAAAAAAACTGATATAGGATTTAATGATTATTCAGAGGCAAAAGACATTAGGTATTAAATATTATATATAAACACCTTAACCTGGTTAGACTCTGTTAACAAAATAACTAAAGCATTAAATAAATGGACTGCTCTAACTTAACTTGCTGTCAGTAAGTCAGTAGATAATAGAAGCAGTTGGTACCAGGATATATCAATATGCTTGCAATGCTGAATGAGTGGATGATATCATTTGTAAAAATCAGTTCAGTTCAGTCACTTAGTCGTGTCCGACTCTTTGCGACCCCATGAATCGCAGCACGCCAGGCCTCGCTGTCCATCACCAACTCCCGGAGTTCACTCAGATTCACGTCCATCGAGTCTGTGATGCCATCCAGCCATCTCATCCTCTGTTGTCCCCTTCTTCTCCTGCCCCAAATCCCTCCCAGCATCAGAGTCTTTTCCAATGAGTCAGCTCTTTGCATGAGGTGGCCAAAGTATTGGAGTTTCAGCTTTAGCATCATTCCTTCCAAAAGAAATCCCAGGGCTGATCTCCTTCAGAATGGACTGGTTGAATTTCCTTGCAGTCCAAGGGACTCTCAAGAGTCTTCTCCAACATCACAGTTCAAAAGCATCAATTCTTCGACACTCAGCCTTCTTCACAGTCCAACTCTCACATCCATACATGACCACAGGAAAAACCATAGCCTTGACTAGACGGACCTTAGTCGGCAAAGTAATGTCTCTGCTTTTGAATGTGCTATCTAGGTTGGCCATAACTTTTCTTCCAAGGAGTAAGCGTCTTTTAATTTCATGGCTGCAGTCACCATCTGCAGGGATTTGGGAGCCCCCAAAAATAAAGTCTGACACTGTTTCCACTGTTTCCCCATCTATTTGCCATGAAGTGATGGGACTGGATGCCATGATCTTCATTTTCTGAATGTTGAGTTTTAAGCCAACTTTTTCACTCTCCTCTTTTACTTTCATCAAGAGGCTTAAATAAAATATCATATATAACATGCAATACATATAAAAACAAACATGTATAGAAATGTTTACATTTAGTAAAAGGCTCTCTTTTTCAGTGCTTTATTTATCATATTTTCCCTATCTAGCATGTCTTCCTGTTTTTTGTTCACTCTCACTAGCAAGCCAACAACATTTTAAAATCTGTGTTGTCATCAACTATGAGCACTGTCAGCTGCACCATCTTGTCTGCACTAGGAGTTCTTTAAGCCTAAAAATACACACACTGCCAGAGCCCTCATCTAAAGCTTTATTTGGAATATGCAAAATTAATTTGGAGAGAAGAGAAATTATATTTGTTCCATATAAGCTAGAATTGCATATGTATTTTATGGCTCAACTTTTGTTTGGGGATTTTTGGTTGTTTGTATGAATGCATGTCTCTCAAGAGAGCCATACACCAATTTATTTTTATTGCTTTAAGTTTTTTTTTACAAGACATGTATGAAATAGGATTTCTTCTGTGCACAGTTCCAGGATTACCATGTCAGACGTCACAGATTACCATGTCACAGCTAATGTGTGTGTGTGTGTGCGCGCACGCACGGGGCGCGCTCAGTCATGTCTGACTCTTTGTGACCTCGTGGACCTCATAGCTCACCAAGCTCCTCTGCCCTTGAAATTTTCCAAGAGAGAATACTGGAATGGGTTGTCATTTCAGTTGAGAAGGTCTCTCCAACACATGGATTAAACCCATGTATCTTGCGTCTCCTGCATTGGCAAGTGGATTCTTTATCACTGTGCCACATGGGGAGCCCCACTTTCATCATTTAATTCCCTCATCCTCAGTTTCAAAGAATTCTTGTTCTTTCCAGTTTATTATGGTCAAGAATGTACAGCAGATAGAACTATGCTTAAATATCTACTGGTGTGTAATCTAATCTCTTAAAAGACCGTTACCTTATAACCAAAGTCTATTCTTCAATCTCAGTAGTATTTGGCATGATATCTTGGCTGTATTTTTTTCCAAAACTAAGTGCTCCATATCCCTTTCACTAAATGCAGACAGCAGATTAATCTTAACAGAAAGCTTTCAAACATAAACTTTAATAGCACTTTAAAGAGCTTCAAAATGGAATTTCTTCTTTAATTAAGGAGATGTTACTTTGTACATCATAATTGAAATACATCAAAAAGTTCCTTGTTAAAACTCAAGATATATTACAAAACCATTCTGCAGCATGGCTGCAGGGCTCTGCTAATTGGAAGAATGACAGATCAAATTCCTGAAAAAGTTATGTCAGTTGGAATGCTGGAGATGGAGCAATTTATTTAAATTACATACTCAAAACAATTAGGAAAACATGTCAACCATGTTGTTTGTTTTATTTTGTTAAAATTCTATACAAACTAAAATCAAACATCATCAATGCACCATTTGTCTTTATGAGTAGGTGTATATAAAGATATTTATATATAGAGAGAAATTTAACATTTCAAACTTAATAGCACAAGTTTATGTACCTTCAAACTCGCCAGTCTGGAAATCCTCTTGGAAGAAAGAATAAACTTTTAGAATCAAATCAAATTTTATCACTGAAATTTGACATGAGGTGCTTGTTTTAAGTAGCCAATGTGTTTTAGAAAATAGTTTATATTAAAGTTGTCAATTATCAGTGGTCTGATTTTTGTAGATTTCTCAATTATGAGCTGCCTTTATTTAGTTGATTAAAAACTGTCTTCCAAACTGAACTATTTATTTTTATTTTTATGTAGTACTAGTTGTTTGGGCAGATTACACACTGTCCAGGGCAAAGCTAACATATTTATCTATTCGACTCTCTCTACCACATTCTGAAGATACTATTTTCAATTTCCTTTTCAAATGTTTCACTGAAAACATATCACTAACCCCCAGGCACACTTGGAGAACTAACCTTACAGAGGCCTTACCTAACTTCTATTTCTAAATCCTTCCACATCCTTGTTTTCTTCACCTCCTCCAAAACAGCTGAAATAAAGGCACATTTCTCCTCCAAAGACAACTTCCTCTGTAGACTGTCTCCTAAATCTGCCTCTGTTAATTATCCCTTCCTGTCTGTCTTCCACAGTCTTTACTGTGTTCAACTGCATCCTCTCAACTACATCTGAATAATGTCATCTTAAACATTTTCAATCTTTTGTCCAATTTCCAAAAAAAACTGTGTGGAGAAGAAAAAAAAAAAAAAAACAAAAAAACATGTCTCCTTCTATTCAATGTTCCCATCCTATCCAATACTACCATATATATTTTCTCCTTTTTTATAGCCATAATTCTAAAAGGAGATGACTTTTTAGAAAACTATTTATTATCTTCATTTGCCTGTATGTCATTAACTCTCCAGCTCACTCTAGTTTGGCTACTGAGCTCACCACACCAAGTCCAGTTGACACACGGCAGTCCTTGCCTTAAGACTTGTGTCCTCTCAGTGGTATTTGTTACTATTCATTCATCGATTCAATCACTCACCATTACTTAGTAATTCCTGAAGGACATAGTATATACCAGGGCTTAAATTAGGTATAGGACATATTAGAGTGAATGAAAGTTATAAACATCAAAGCCCATAGAGGGAAAGAGACAGATAACATGAAAATAAGATAATTAATACACTGTTGTCATTGTTGAGTCACAAAATTGTATCTGACTCTTTTGTAGCCCACCAGGCTCCTCTGTCCATGGGACTTCCCAGGCAAGAATTCTGGAGTGGGCTGCCATTTCCTTCTCCAAAGGATCTTCCTGACTGACAGATCAAACTTGCATCTCCTGCATTACATGCAGATTCTTTACTGCTGAGCCACCAGGGAAGCCCTGGTGGGGCTTAATGAAAATAAAATAAATTAATGAAAATAAAATGAAGTAGAGAAATAAGTCTGGGTTAGGAAATCCAAATTTAAACAGAGTGTTAAGAAAAGGTTTAATGTTAATGTGACAAGGAAGTGATGGAGTGGAGCTATAGATGAATGAGAGAAGGGCTTTCCACAAGAGAGCAGCAAGTTTAATGCCTAAAGTCAGAGCATACTGCACATCCTCTTCTGTTGCCCTCTGGCTTCACATTCCCGGTTCTTTTTGCTCTCTCATTATTTCTCTTTTTTGCCTGGAGACTTCTTCTCTTCCACCAGCCGTTAAACATTGGAATAGTCTTGGCATTCGTTTTTCTCCTTTTTAATTTCTCCTTTTTAAATTCTCCTTTTGATATTCCATTCAAAATTATGATGTCAGTAATCATCAACATGGGTATCTCTAGCTAAAACCTATACTTTGACTTTATGACTTTCACATCAAACTGCCAACTTGGCATTGCACTTTGAATGTCTCAAAGGTAATTTTACTCAATTTTCTGCAAAAAATATGGTCTTCCTTCTACTGTTCTCTAGTTTAGTGAATGACACTATCTTTAAGTTGCTCAAGCCAAAAACTTGACAGTGATCATCAATAACACATTCCTTTATCATGCCACACACCAACTTCTTCCATTTTAACACACTTAATTTGTCTCTATTCAATTAAATTCTCTCCATCTACATTTTCTCATTTCTAGTCCAAGAAACTGTCATCTTTCCCCTGGAATACTAAAACATTCTTCAAATCGTTCCCACCTTTAAAGAGATCTTCACATCACTGCCAGGTTGATCACAGATTTCACTCTATTGCTTAAAACTTTGAATAGTTCCCGATGTTCTTATGAGGAAATCCAAAATACTTAGTATAGGATACAAAGCAACACAATCTGATTCCATAACCCCTCTGAGCTCATCAGCCACCATTTCCTTCTCTTTGTTCTGTATTCTTGACAAACTGACCTTTTACTTCCTTGAATATGATGTGCTCCTACACTAGAACCTTTGTATACATGTGCTACTGTTCTTTATATTAGAATTTTATCCTCAACCCCTTTGCCAATCTAGTCCATTTTTATCCTTCCCATTTCATCTGAAAGCTGAATTTTCCACATTAACTATGACTCATCGATCAGAATACCCTGGATTCTATGTTATATAATTCGGCAGATCATGCACATTTATTTTTTAGCAAATATCAACACAGTGGTTATTTTTCATGTATACATGCTATTGTTTGTTGAATGCCTATTTTCTTAATACAACTGTGAATTCACTAGAGCCTGAGACTGTTTTGGTATTGTTTACTTCTGTGTGTCTAAAACCTAACCCACTGTCTGTCACTGAGTATGCATCAATGTACTTGTTGGGTAAATAAGTGGATAAAAAGGTTAAATTAATAAACAATGTAAAATATCATTTACCTTTGCCACCAGGCTTTTCTTACCCATGGTTGGTTGGTATCTTTTGTCACTTATTAAATATACTCCTTTAGGCAAGTTTTATAACATCATTAAATCTGTCATCTATAATTTGAAGAGACTTACAGTACCTACTTCACAAGTTAAAATTAAAATAAGTTTACTCTTGTAAAGGACAAAGGGTAACACCTTGCACATGGTAAGTGCTCAATAAATAATAACAATGGCTTTTGTTATTTTTGATCTTGTCTAAATTGCTTAAAGCAAAGGCTTAACTCCAAAACTGCATGTTAATTAACTCAGTAGTTAATTTTTTTTTAAGTGAAGCATAATCCCCCAGAAACTAGAATACTGTTTGAACTGCAATCATTATGTTGAACTGCCATAAGGTGTAAGTATTCATTATAAAGTTTTAATTACTTCACATACATATGAGTTGGAGAGGTCTCTCCAGTTCTTACAATTTATCCTTTCTAAAAGTTTTTTCTTTCTTTATTTTTGCTGTTGGATAAAACTCCGTTAACTGAAGACTCTCTAGCAATGCAATCAACCCTCCGTAAATCCTGATTGAGAAATAAATGACAGAGAGAAAGGGAATATGGCACCAGTAAAGTTCATGTTGTCCACCAACCAGTCAAAAATCTCCCAGGATAGCAAAGGAAATGAAACAGAAAAATTCTATTTTATACATAACTAAAATGCATATGTTGTTTCAATTAACAATATTAAAATAAAGAATGCTAAATTAAATAAAAGTTGCCTGCCAATGCAAGAGACAGGGGCTTGATCCCTGAGTCAGAAAGATCCCCTGGAGGAGAAAATGTCAGCCCATTCCAGTGCTCTTATCTGGAAAACTCCATGGACAGAGCAGCCTAGCAAGCTACAGTCCACAGGGATCATAAAGATTTAGACATGACCAAGCACCCACCCACACACACACACACACACACACACACACACATGCAGTGTTGCATGCAGACAAATGTTCAGAAAGAAAACTGATAGAACACAGGTCTTCAAATGTATGTGTTATATTCAGGAGCAGAAACCAAATATTTATTTTGG
The DNA here is from genome assembly GCF_016772045.2 of Ovis aries. NCBI lineage: Eukaryota > Metazoa > Chordata > Mammalia > Artiodactyla > Bovidae > Ovis > Ovis aries. Next base: position 19,128,899 of record NC_056057.1, read on the forward strand.
AATGACAAGAATAGAGTACTTGGAAGATTAGCTGGACCTTTCCTGGATTGAGTTTGTCACAAAGAATAAGAAAGACAAAGGCACAAAATAATCACAAGAAGCTAAACACTTCCCTATGGCTTCCAGGAAGTAGTCTCTTATTAGGAAGAAACAAAGAAAAATATTTCACACTATGAACAAGATAGTTGTTAGTTTACATTGGTAGAGGGAAGTAAAGGTTCCCAGAGAAATTTAGGCTATAAAGAACTTTATGTTAAAACACGAAGAACTGCCACCAGAATGGAAATCATCTGTGTCCACAACATCACAATAGTCTCCTTCAAAGACCTTGTCTAATAAGAACTTACCTTATTTCACACAGGCGTTGAGTAAACAAGAATTTGCATGGACCTTATACAAAAGTACTGAATGGAAAAAGAGGTGAAAGGAAATAAGAAACTAGGTGAAAATAGTGGCAGATTAAGACACTCACTTGAAAAATTTGCCATGAATCAGATAAAAATTGTAATAAAAATTATTCAAATGAGATCACAGACCTAAGCAAAGGAAACAAAATTATAAAACCGTTAGAGGATAATTTAGGAGAAAATCTAGGTATTGGGTTTGGCAATAATTTTTTAGATAAAACACCAAAAATACAATCCATGAAAAAAAAAAGTGTTCTGAATTCACTGTATGTTTTTCCATCTATATTAAGATATAACTGACAAATAATAACTGTAAATGTTTAATGTACACAATATGATGATTTTATATGGGTCTACATTGCAAAGTAATTACCATAATCAAGCTAATTGATATCTCCATCACTTCACAAAGGTAATTTGAAGTGTGTATGGTGAGACTTCTTAAGATTGATACCTAGCAAATTTCAAGTATACAAGCTAGTACTTGTAACTATAGTCATCATGCTGCTCATTAAATCCTCAGAGTTTTCATCTTTTTACTGAAAATTTACCTTCTGCCCAACAATTCTGTAGACATACAGATCCCCTATTTGTAGAAGAAACGAGATTAAAAATCAGGTCTTAGTGGCATTTCTACCTTAATTTACTACTTTCCATAACTAAAGGTCAATAAACATATGGAGTTCTGATTTTATAGTCTTTTAAAGCACTAATAAAAAGGTTTGTTTTGCAAACAAGTACACAAAATGTAATAGAGTGTTTTGTTTTGTATAATTGTACTGTCTTGAACCAGCTTTGAGGTCCTAGCTACACAGCATTCAGTTTCTCTTGAAATGGAGTATAGTTCAGCCTTGAAAAGGAAGGCAATTCTGCCATTTGCAACAAGATGGATGAATTTGTGGGACATTATGCTAAGTGATATAGCCATTTGAATGCAGAGTTCCAAAGAACAGCAAGGAGATATAAGAAAGCCTTCATTGTGATCAATGCAAAGAAATAGAGGGAAATAATAGAATGGGAAAGACTAGAGATGCCTTCAAGAAAATTAGAGATATCAAGGGAACATTTCATGTAAAGATGAGCACAATGAAAGAAATGATATGGAACTAACAGAAGCAGAAAATATTAAGAAGAGGTAGCAATACATAGAATTATACAAAAAATATCTTCATGACCCAGATAACCAGGATGATTTGATCACTAACCTAGAGCCAGAGATCCTGGAATGTGAAGTCAAGTGGGCTCTAGGAAGCATCACTACGGACAAAGCTAGTGGAGGTGATGGAATTCCAGTTGAGCTATTTCTAATCCTAAAAGATGATGCTGTTAAGGTGCTGCACTCAATATGCCAACAAATTTGGAAAATTCAATTTTTTCAGTGGCCACAGGACTGAAAAAGGTCAGTTTTCATTCCAATCCCAAAGAAAGGTAAAGTCAAAGAATGTTCAAAGTACCGCACAATTGCACTCATCTCATATGCTTGCAAAGTAATGCTCAAAATTCTCCAAGTGAGGCTTCAACTATACATGAACTGTGAACTTCCACATGTTCAAGCTGAATTAATTACCAACATCACTTGGATCATTAAAAAAGCAAAAGAATATGAGAAAAACATCTACTTCTCCTTTATTGATTACACCAAATCACAATAAACTGTGGAAAACTCTGAAAGAGATGGGAATACTAGACCACCTTACATGCCTCCTGAGAAATCTGTATGCAGGTCAAGAAGCAATAGTTAGAACCAGACATGGAACAACAGACTGGTTCCAAACTGGGAAAGGAGTACATCAAGGGTGTATATTGTCACCCTGCTTATTTAACTTATATGCAGAGTACATCATATGAAATGATGGATGAAGCACAAGCTGAAATCAAGATTGCTAGGAGAAATATCAATAACCTCAGATGTGCAAATGACACCACCCTAATGGCAGACAGCAACGAGAACCAAAGAGCCTCTTGATGAAGGTGAAAGAGGAGAGTGAAAAAGCTGGCTGAAAACTCAACATTCAGAAAATTAAGATCATGACATCCGGTCCCATTACTTCATACATAATAGATGGGGAAACAGTGGAAATAATGATAGACTTTCTTATCTTGAAAGAAATCATGGCATATGATGACTGCAGCTATGAAATTAAAAGACACTTGCTCTTTTTAAGAAAAGCTATGACAAACCTAGACAGCATATTAAAAAGCAGAGACATTACTTTGAAAACAATGGTCTGTCTAGTCAAAGCTATGTTTTTTTTCAGTAGTCATGTATGGATGTGAGAGTTGCACTATATAGAAAAATGAGTGCTGAAGAATTGATGCTTTTGAACTGTGGTGTTGCAGAAGACTCTTGAGAGTCCCTTGGACTACAAGGAGATCCAACCAGTCAATCGTAAAGGAAATCATTCCTGAATATTCATCGGAAGGACTGATGCTGAAGCTGAAACTCTAATAGTTTGGCCACCTGATGCGAAGAACTGACTCACTGAAAAAGACCCTGATGCTGGGAAAGATTGAAGGCAGCAGAAGGGGACGACAGAGAATGAGATGGTTGAATGGAGATGAGTTCGAGCAAGCTCCAGGAGTTTGGTGATGGACAGGGAAGCCTGGCATGCTGCAGTCTATGCAGTCACAAAGGGTCAGACACAACTGAATGACTGAACTGATGCTTAGTGAAATAAGCCAAATGCAGAAAGACAAATACTGTAGGATCTCACATACATGTGGAATTTTAGAAAGTCAGACTCAGAATCAGAGTAGGACTGTGGTAGCCAGAGTTTGGGGGGTAATGGGGGAGTAGGAAAAATGTGGGTGATGCTGGCCGAAGGTACAAACTCAGTTATACAATGAGTAAGTTTTCAGAATCTAGTGTATAGCATGGTGATTACAGTTAATAAGACTATGTATATTATATACTTGACATTTGCTAATTAAATAGGCCTTTAAATGTTCTTACCATACACACGTATACAAAACAACTAAAAATAGTATCTGTTTTTACTTGTGAGCTAACTTTAACAGATAAAGATAAGCAGAAAAGCATATTATTGTTCAAAAAACCTACATTGATTTGGTACTGTCAGGTGAGTGTATTCTCCTTGGTTCTGTCTCGTCTCAATAAAAATTTGAAGCGATGGACATTAAAGCCCTCAGCCCATCAACAGCTCTGGGACAGTTTTATAGCTCCCTCAGTTTTATTTAGGAAATAAAGGAAAATACATCCTCGAGGCATGGAGGCATGCTGACCCAAAAGACACGAAGAGAAGAGAGAGAGAAAGAGACAGAGACAGAGAGAGAGAGACAGAGAGCGCATGCACACAGGAGAGAGAGACCCCTGGTCCTTTGGCTCCTCTCTTTATGTGTTTTTTCCTCCCCCTGGGCCTGCCCTATGTAAATTGAGCTAGCCAGGGGTGCTGTTCGTTCTACCCAAGGTCCTCACTCTGGTCCTTGGATCTTCCTTTCACCTTCCTTTGTTCTATTTTGGCAGGCTTTTCCATTCCCAGTCTTTTAACCACCACCATTTTGGACTCCTATTTCCTATTCTAACTACCTAACAGTACCATTTGTATACCAATTATAATCAGAGGTACTAAAAAGGATGGCCTTGCATAGCCCTGAAGCCTACAGTTTACAGATAACTTGAAACCACTGCTTAAATATATTTGATCCAGGCTTTGGTCATCTTGTAAGTACTCTCCTCATCCATAAGCAAAGAAAGTATCATGAGGACTACAACAATGTTACAACCACTGGGATGACCAAGAGAAACTGTTAGGAAAAGAAAGGTGAAAATCCAAGTAACAAAACATGATATTCATGATGAAAGACACCTATAATTCCATTCTCTAATCTCTAGCATATTAAACTATACTTATTTCTCCAGCTTGAAATATTGTTTGTTTACATTCATGCTTAAAATGTATGTCCCTTTTAAATCTATTCCTTTCTGCTAAAGCATTGAAATATTAAGTCTGGAGAGGTGATTTTTAAAAAGGCTGAAAACTATTTTTTTTATAAAATTAGCAGGAAGTGTTTGTTTCTCTCAAGCACATGTAGGATTCAGAATGAGCCTCCCCTAAATGTGCCCTTTTGGCATCAAATTATTTTGAGCTAAAGGCAAATGAGACTGCAAATTCAAGAGAATTTGCCTCTCCTTTAAATATCCAGAAGAATTTAAATTGGAAATTTTTCCCAGACAAGTGTTATTTCTGAAGATAAATTTTACCTCAGCTATCCCGTCTATTTGGGAGGGGAAACTAAAACATCTAACATCTTACTAAACATCTCTTCTTCCTGGGTTTCCCCAGTGGCTCAGTAGTAAAGAATCTACTTGCAGATACAGGAAATGTAAGTTTGATCCCTGGGTCAGGAAGATTTCTTGGAAGAAGGCATGGCCACCCACTCCAGTATCCTTTCCGGGAAAATCTCATGAACAGAGGAGCCTGGTGGGCTACAGTCTATGGCGTCACAAAGAGTCCCATGAACCTCTTCTTGCTATTGTCTGGTGAATGACCCTCTTGTCTTCAGAAGCCTCAGGGCCCCATTCCATTCCTTAGATCAGGATGGCATATATATACCTCACTTTGCCTTTCTATCATTGCCTACCATGTATATAGGGTCTCTGAGGATCCCATGCATGTAGGTTTCCCGAAGGACTGAAATTAAATTTGATTTTCTCCTGTTACTCTGTCTCAAGTTAATTTATTTCTTAGACCATCCAGAAGAACCTAGAAGGTTAGAGGAAAGATTTCTTCCTCACTGATACATAAATGTTAAATATAATTTGCATTTTTAAAATGTGTTTGTTCCATCATTATACATTATCAGTTTTTCTATGATTAGCATTTGATTCACACAACTAGTATGAATTTATTTTCATGTAAATTATATATAAATCAATATATAACAAGAATATTCCCAAAACAAAAGTAAAGAAATGAAAAGAAAAGAAAAGAAAAGAATACAGTAGCTCTCATCTTTTGTGGTGATAAACAAAATGTTTAAAATACTCCACATGGTATTCAGTTATAAAGTTGTAAAGTATGGTACAAATGTTTAAAATACTCCACATGGTATTCAGTTGTAAAGTCATCCATTGTGTCATAGCACATTACATTATGACAACTTTTTAACAGTAAGCAAAGAAACAAGCATAGAAATGAAGAACTCTGTAAGAAATAGGTTTAAATATTTTGGGGGGATGTCATACTGAAAGAAGAAGAAAACATGCTGCTTTCATCACTAATTTTAAGCAGCTGCTGACTGAGTGATTAGAACATAGCCATTCGTTGAGCTGAGATTAAAATTTCCATATGCAAATTGACTGGTTGCAAATTCTTTCCTTACTTTTACTGTTATTTTGTAACCTCAAGCTCACACTTTCTGATTTTCTGCACTGTGGATTTAGCCAAATATATGAGTTTTGCTGGAGGTAAAGTGCAGAAACAAAGAGGTCAAGGATTCACTGAGTGACTTAATGAAGAAGCAAGGAGAACTCTAGAGCAACCCTCCTTAGTAAATAGATAGCCAATGGGAATTTGCTTTATAGCTCAGGAAACTTGAATAGGGGCTCTGTATCAACCTAGAGGGGTGGGATGGGGAGGAAAATGGGAGGGAGGTCTTAAAAGGAGGGGATATATGTATACCTATGGCTGATTCATGTTGAGATTTGACAGAAAACAACAACAAAAAAACTGTGACAAAGCAATTTCTATTCACAAAGCAATTTCAGAATAAATATTTTCCATTAAAAAAAAAAGACTACATCAAAGAAATAGGAAGATGGGGAAAGGTCTGCAACCACATGCCAGTTAGGTATCATTTAAAATTATTCTACCTACACTTAATAACATCTTTGCTGCTGCTGCTGCTGTTAAGTCGCTTCAGTCTTGCCTGACTCTATGCGACCCCAGAGATGGCAGCCCACCAGGCTCCCTCATCCCTGGGATTCTCCAGGCAAGAACACTGGAGTGGGTTGCCATTTCCTTCCCATAATATCTTTAAAAAGTCCTAAATTGTGATGCTAATAAATTCCTAATTTGTTTTAATAATGTCCTCAAAAACAAACATAAAAAATGTTCTATTTGAAAGACAGAGTCCTATAAACTTTATGAAATAAGGGAAATCAAATCAAGAAGACATAAGGAAAATTGAATCTATCTCTACTTTCACTTTCACCCACTGTTTCTTGCATGCATTCATTCACTTGTTAAGCAAACATTATTTGGGGGAAACCTGAAATATGGTGAGCACTCACTGTTAATTACTGAACCAATGAATTAGTGAAAGGTAAATAATATATATACCTCAATAATACCTCAATAATATACCTCTAGGGAGTTATTAGCTTAGGCTTATAGGCTTAGGTGTCATTGAAGCCATCTCTTAAACAAAAACTATTTTGTTAAACAAATCTAGCATATAAAAATTCAAATTTTGATAAGGATAAATTACTGATAATTATTTGCCTTAAGAAAAATTAATTGTACAAATTAATTCATTTAAGGAGTCATTTAAACAGTGGGCTGTTACTCTATGCAAATATAATAACACATACAAAATGAAAAATAAATTTTCTTTGTGGAAATCTCACTAGCTTTTTCCTCAGAAGGCTTATTTCATTAATATTTAACTTGAGGTCAGCAAGAATTTTTACCCACTTATGACAACCTATTTGAATAACAGATTTTAAAATGGTTCATCTTCTAAGGTTTTTGCATCATGTGACATATTAACAAATAATTTCAGGCAGAGCTGGGTTACTTAAAACAACAGAAGAGATTAGAGAGTCTTTGGGAAATAATATAGAGGATGAAAGAGAGTAAAGGGTAGAGAGACAATAATGAGAGAGAACTAAGTCCCTTCAATGGGGATTTAATACAATGAATTATGTGGCAAGTCATTACTTCTCAGTCCTGTTTGTGAGAGGATGGAAATTCTAGGAGATACAACTAAGATCTAAATCTGCCTTCAAAATGGATACCGGTGAGACAAGCTGCTCCTGAATAGACTCAGTGTAAAATACACAACTAAGCCATAGTTTATATTCTGATCAATTCATAAAATATTAATAAACACCTACTAATGGCAGGCATACAAAGGTTCTACAAATACAAGAGTAAATAGAACAGAGTTCTTGCCTTTGTAGAAATGACAGGCATAAACATAGTTATGAACGGACCTAGGTTTGACGATCCACAAATGCATCATACAAAGTTCTGGAAGAGTGTCTTTTTTAGAAACAACTCAGATTCTCTGAGGAGATAAGAAAAAATTATAGAAGAGGTAACATTAAGTTCAGTGGAATCAACTAATTAAGGAAACAAAACATAGAAAATGAATAAGATGCATGTAGGAAGATTCTAAGAAGTGAAAAAGACATAGGAAAGAATGGAGGCATGAAATACAGACTCCATAGATTTGGAGAATGACAAGTGGTTATGCAAGATTGAAGCCCAAGATACAAGCATCCACATGTGAGATCAAGTCAAACAGAAACAGAGTAATGAAGATTTTATGTAGTGTGGGCTACAAAATCTCCAATTCTTCATGAAAAAGCAAGATCATAGAGTAAAGTGAGTTCTGGGTAATGGGCTAAACCTATGGCCATGTGACAGGTAGTCTTAACAGATGTTCCCTCTCCAGTAAATGAGGGGAAAAAAGAGTGTTTGAGTCTCTCGCATTTACAACTCAGTGACTTCTATTAAAATTAAGCTTCTTTCTTGTAATCAGAAGAGTTGCCTGCTGTTTGTGAAACATTCATATGCTTAGAACTTTGCATATATATATATATATATATCTTCATACCCATCCAGAGCACAATAGACTGCAAAGGAACAGAGTATGGTTCACAGTACAAAGGACTGTGTACTGCTGAACAGTTACCTGAACACTTTGGAAAATTATTTAGTTTGCTTACTCTTTAAAAATTTTTAATTATAGGATAACTGGTTTACAATATTGTATTTGTTTCTGCCATACAACAACATGAATGAGCCATAAGTATACATTGATCCCTTCCCTATTGAGCCTCCCTCCCATTCCCCCGACTCACCAGCTCTAGGTCATCACAGAGCACCATGCTGAGCTCTCTGTGTTATATGGCAATTTCCCACTAGCTCTCTATTTTACACACGGTAATGCACATATTTCAAAAAGAAAAACAAATATTGTACTTTAACACATATATATGGAATCTAGAAAAATGGTACTGAGGAACTTATTTTCAGGGCAGCAGTGGAGATGTAGACATAGAGAATGGACTCGTGGACACGAGGGGAAGGAGAGGGTGGGATGAACTGGAAGAGTAGTTTGCTTATTTTTATCTGCAAGGACCTAATTTAGGATGTTTATTTTTAGATGATTTTTACTGTCATTGTAATGATCAGGCACTGTAGAAAGAAAAAGTTATTCTTTCACTTCCTAAAACAGTAATGACAGCTTTAGTCAAGACTAATGCAACAGAGGAGAGAGATCAGGCTTAACTTTGAATGCAAAGACAAGTGGAAATTTAAAGCCAAGGAGTAGAGTGAGAGAGTCACTGTAAAATTACTCAGAGGAGACATCAAAGATAGGGAGATTCTTGCTAAAGTGACCTGACAGAGTTCTTGCCAAAGAGAGGCCAAGGACTTCTATATCACAGCTGGGGCCTGAGGAATTTGATCAGATATTAATGTGATCAGTCATCAATGGTGGGGGAATCCTCTCTAAACTGACTTTGCCAGATTCTTGCTAAAACTAGGCCATACATGTCTGACAAAGATAGAATGATACCCAAGGCCCAGTCAAATGTTAGTCACTCAGTCGGGCCCAACTCTTTGCGACCCCATGGACTGTAGCCTGTCAGGCTCCTCCATCCATGGGATTCTCCAGGCAAGAGTACTGGAGTGAGTAGCAGTTCCCTTCTCAGGGGATCTTGCTGACCCAGGGATTGAACCCATGTTACCTGAGTCTCCTGTAATGCAAGTAAATTCTTTACCATCTGAGCCACCAGGGAAGCCCTCCAAAAAGAGGCCTGATAGGAACCTGACTGAAGTTTGATCAAGGAGAGAGTCTATTAAAAGAAAAAGAGCTGGATTGAAATGAGCAGTAGCAAGCTTTGCTCTGCCTGTTATGCAGAACCAGATAAGACACTCCAGACAAAATGAGATGAATTTTAAAAATCTGCTAAATTTCATGTGGCCACTGGGGATTGAAAAGCTTGTATACATAACATATCTTTGCTCTCCTGTGTTTACGGTTTGTGATCAAGCAAAGAAGATGTGAGACACTTCAATCTTTATGCCAAAACTATCAATATATAAATATTTTTCCCTTTTATTCTATATGGGTTTCTTTTTTTTTTTTTTTTTGCTTCTTTTTGTTTCTAAAGGTCATTTTCCAGTTGGAATTAAATGATGCTTTTTATATGGAAAGATTAGAAACAATGTTTTTTTAAGTAGCTGTAACTGTTAATTTTTTTGGAGGAAAGTTTATCTTTAGCGATCCACTCAAATTTAACTTATCAATACTTACATGCTATGGGAAATATTCTAAAAGTAGAAATTTATCAGGTTGTACTCTTTGTTTATAACATAGCTTTGAACAAAATCCACCAATAAAGTACAGAGATGTAACAAAGTCAATATGCATGTTTTTAGATGTGATTTTTACATTACTACATTCTCTGCAAAAATTTTATATTTTAATTTTATCTGGGCATTTTTTTCCAAATTAGCATTTAGATGTCTTTAAAAGCAATCCCAGAGAGTTCTGAACAAATAACAAAAATCAGAGGCATGGGAAATTTGTGGCCCTGTCAGAAATTTAAAGTCTTTTAGGTAAATACCAACTTGCAAAACAATTTTTTTAATGCAATGAAACATTGTTTTAATGTATTAGAACAAAAATCTTAAATAATCAGTAAACATCAAACATGGCCAAACTGTTTAATATTTTGCATGCTAGAGTTAAGAGAAAGTGAATAATAAACTAAGCATCCAGCTAAATAGTTTGAATAACTGTAATAATTCAAAGGAAGCCATGAGGAAGGACACAATGAACAAAAAAGCATATAGATTTTGTCAAACTTCCCTGTGATGTCTTCACAGTACCTGAAATAGAAGATGTCACCCCCTTGACATTTTTATCAAAATAATCAAATTGTGGACAAAATACTGACAAAATGATTAAAACATTCAATGGAAAAAAAAAAACGGTTTTTTGAAATACATTCTTTTTCCTTCGCTCCAATGATATAATGATCTCCTCATTCTTCTCTATTATATTTTCTTTTTTGGTTTTAAACATTGGAGTTCTTCAAATACATGTACTAGGTCCTTTTCAGACTCAGTATTCAGTTCATAGAAAACATCCTTTGAGACATGCTTGACTGTCTTTCTAAAACCCTATGCATTCTTCAGTGAGACCTCTTGTATGTGCCAACGCTATATTCTACTATCTGCTCAATATCTCCTAAGCACATCAGAAAGGCTTGTTAAACCAATGTGCTCAGTATTGAACTCATCTATTTCCCAACAGCTGCTTGAATATGGTTCCTTATCTTGAGTAGAGGACATATATTCCTATTCAAAACATTCATTGGACCAAATGCTCTGCACAGCCTTATCTCTCTATTGAGTTCACCGTACCTTCAGTTCCACAAAGTGTCTCACATCACTCTGGCTACCTCACTCTCATTCAACCTCATTGGAAAATTCATCATCAGAGCCCTTGATTTCACCTCCTGAATATAAATTTCAAATTTATCCTATCCCCTTCATTTCTTCCACCAGTTTAGACCAAGTCACTATTATCTTTCACCTGAACTCTTCCAGCCCCTTCTGATTGATGTATCTTTTCCAATTTGCTTCTTCTTCTAAATAATTCTTCATGCCACATACCAGAGTGAGATCAACCTCTTCTAATACTTTCACATTATTTTTACATAAATGCCAAAATTATTAACTTGGCCTGTACGGCTCTGTGTGGTCTACCTACTGTCTGTCACTCTCTACTGTTTTTCCTTAAGTTGTGTGCCATACTTTCTGTTGTAGCTACACTATGCTTTAATCAATGCTTAAACAACCCACATACCCTTACATTGCATGGTCATTGCCTCAGTTAGGTTTTCTCCAAATTCTTGTCTAGGAGTTTTATAGTTTGGTCTATGATTCATTTAGAGTTAATTTCTACAAAGTATTAATTGTACCAAGGAATAGAGAAAAAGAACTTCTCAATAGATGATTTGGCAAAAAATGAACTGAACATTAATAAAGAGAAAGTAGACCTATTAATATATAATTGCAGGCAGGCTTATTAAACATACTGAAAGATATTTAATATAATAAATAAAACTTGAAGAAACAAAGCATATAATATGTTTTGCTTATGAAATTATTCTAATGTCATAAAAATCATAAAGCCCCATGTTGGTGGATATATGGCAAAAGGAGCACTCTATTACTACTATCTGGAAAGTCATTTTTGGTAGTAGTAAAAATCTTAAAATTTACACTTCAATAATTCCAGTTCTGGAAATCCCTCCTGAATGATTCTATATACTGAAATAGATATATGCCTGAATTTATTTTTAAAGTAGTATTTAAAATACAAAATTTAGAGTCAATCTAGATACTCAACAACTGGGAAGTAATGTTATCACATATTCTAATAGGGAAGTGACAAGTTATGACATAGTCACATAATAAATGTATATTTTAAAATAAAAATTGGAGTAATTTTTAAGTAATAAATTGGAGAAATTCCAATTTTAATCTAATTGCAAAAGCAGAATGAAAAATTATTTAAATCATATGATTGAATCTATTGAAGCCAATATCATGAAATCTGCCACCGATATGAATCTCTTTATGCCATATATTGTTTAAGTATACCAAAGTTGCTTGTATTTTCACTGGATTTAAAAATTAAATGTGTTATTATCTCTATTATGCAAATTCTTAAAAAATCAGTTATTTCTTCTCTTTTTCATGGAAAACAGTATATTCTGGATTCTCTTTAACTTGAATTTAGTATGTGGCTAATATTTCTTAGATTTCATTCAAGAAGTCTTTCAATTAACTAAAAATATAAAAGAACATCACTTTAGTTTGTATCAATTAGAAAGTAGCCTCAATGAGAAAATAATTTTAATTTCAACTTATTAATGAAAGATCCAGGGTCATTTATCAAAATTTACAAATAATAATATTAATAGCTAAAATGTGTTGAGACAATTCTATGTTCCTTTTGAGCATTTCTTCATTGAATCTATACACAACCACAAGTGATAAATATTATTATAATCCTACTATTATGAGTGATGTACTGAGTCACGGAGAAGTTAGGCAATGCATACAGGGTCACAAAAATGGCTTTTGAAATGAATACTCATAACACATTGAAAGCTTTCAGCTTTCAGAACTAATATGTCTATAAACTTCTTCATTTATATATTTTTCATAAACGATGTACTAACAATTACCAACATCCCCTTTGAACAGATGAATAATCTTGGATATGTTTCTGCATCAAGTGCCAAAATTGGGACTGTCAACAGATTTCCTGAATCCTGGTCCTGTACTTTACTCACTAGCTCTGATGAGCTGTATAAGCTCTCTTGCAGACTAAGATGAATCCTGCTATGCTGCACAGCTGGTACTCAAAAATGTCACTGTTGATTAGATATTTTTAGTCATTTAATTTTTGCTCCATAAGCTAGATTTCACAATATGACACATATTGTTTCTGTCTTTTACTTCTGTCCATAGTTTTCTTTAGGGGATTCATTATAAGAAACATGACATGTTATTTTTAATAACACACCACCCACAGAAGGAAAGCAAGGAGAATAAAGGTAGAATCTTACCCGTGAAAAATACTGCTTTAGTTAACATATCTCAAATTGAGTTAGTTTTGTAAAATATTTGCTACAAGATTAAAAATGAATAAAAACCCTAAATGCGAAGTCTACGTAGCAATGTAGAAAAAAAAAAAAAAAACCCTAGTAACCTAACAGATCCATATAAGAAAATGTGAAGAAACCTCCAAAAGCTTATAAGGGCATATTATGCTTCTTGAACAAATATCTGCACAGTTATTATGTGTCAAAAGTCATAGCTGCAAGTTACACCTGTGGGGATACATAATGTTTTTGGTGAGAAGAGGGAACAATTTAGATTCTCATACATCGATTTTATTCAAAAGGGAAAACCTAGTAATTTCAACTCCATAATACTAAACTCAACATGCATTATACTATGAAATAAGATAATATGATTGAAGAAGTTAAAATAAATTGAGTAAAATTTCTATTCTATTGCTCTGAATCTCATTTTTTCATACAATATACATTTTCAAATACAGTATTTGGTAGGCAATAATTAATAATAGTCAGTAAATTTTCTGAAAATATTTATAACTGTCAGAAATACTACTGTCAGCTGCTGCTGCTGCTGCTGCTGCTGCTGCTAAGTCACATCAGTTGTGTCCAACTCTGTGCGACCCCATAGACAGCAGCCCACCAGGCTCCCCCATCCCTGGGATTCTCCAGGCAAGAACACTGGAGTGGGTTGCCATTTCCTTCTCCAATGTATGAAAGTGAACAGTGAAAGTAAAGTCACTTAGTCTTGTCCGACCCTCAGTGACCTCTCAACTAATCATTTCCATTTTTGTTTATAACCCTAGTTATTTTGTGACTTCCCTGATGGCTCAGTGATAAAGAATCCACCTGTAATGGAAGAGACAAGTTGGGAAGATTCCCTGGAGGAAGAAATGACAACCCACTCCAATATTCTTATCTGGAGAATCTCATGGACAGAGGAGACTTGAGGGCTACAATCCACTGGTTTACAAAGAGTCAAACACAACTGAGTTATTTTTTAAGATTTAAAAGAATGCTCATTGTAAACAAGTAAAATAATATATAAAGATTAAATATGAAAACATATCTTGATATCAGAGTAAAATCACTTTATATACTATTTTACAAACATGTATGTTTATTTTCATGAGTAACATATATATATGCACACATAAACATTAAAGTATACGGCAGACACTGAACTAAGGATTTACATTTATTACCTATTTTAACCTTTACAATATTACAAAAATCCCATGAACTAGGAAACTTTGACAACATCCACAGGGTTTTCCACAGCCTTTAAAACTTTAACAGTAATAAGGGAGAGCTGAGGCAATGTAGCCTCATAATTTTATAATTTATGTAATAAAGTAGCCTGCTCATTTTATACATACATAAGAAGGTTTTGATAACTCAAATCTCAGTTTTAAAAGGCTAGGAAATCTATGAGGGTCAACCATCAACTCTTTTTAGTTTAGATCACAAATTACCTGAAACACTTCAATGAAGTTCATTATACTGCTATACTGAGAAGGTAAAGATGGAAAAATGCTAATCATGCTTAATTAAATAAAAAGAAACCTCTGTTGCATCTTTCTAAATTTTTCAATATGACTTGTAATCCGTGATTTTCATCTGATGCTTCTGTCTCCATGACAATAAGCAAAAACTAATGAGAGTGTCTATTTTAGGGGCTGGGGAGGGGAAATGCTTTAGGAGCAGGGGAATGACATGTAACTAGATGTCTTAACATCCCCCCTAACATGAAATGCCTGAACCTGTATTTCTGTTCATGTCAAGTAAGTACCTTTTCACAAAAAGCTTTTCTAGTTACACCCCTACCAAAAGTCACCTACATCAAATTGAATATGTACAAAGTTTTCCCTTTTAAATCAAAGTGAAACCAAGCTAGAGCCCATGGCCATTTATTTCTCTTTAACTCAAGTAATTATATAGTTCCATTGGCCTCTGACTAGTGCAGGACCCAGGGCTGTTCAGAGTGGAAATGAGTCTCATTAATTCCCATTTCTACAGTTTGTTCCAATAGCTGTGGGATGGCAACATTTTTTTCCTACTATTAACAAAATCAAATGATACAGGGATGCCAATCTATTTCACCATTTAAAAATGATTCACTATTGCCAAAATAAATGGATTAGAGAAACATTCATTAGTTGTATTCAGCCCCACCACCTAATCTTGCTATAGACCCCATTCAAATGAATTCTTATTCCCTCTGGCTAGGTACCAGAATAATCTTCAACAATTAGCAGCATTACTACTCAATCTCTGTTTTAGTCTTATTCCACATTACACTGGACATTTAGTACCTAAGAATAAGGTCTTCTGAGCTATTATTGCAGAGAAATGTTTAATGATGTTATACAGGACTGTTAATTTGGTTCATCTCACTGCATTTAATATATTACCATTGATTTGTACAAAAGTATGAACCATATATGTAATTTCCCATTTCCTAGTAATAACTTAGAGAAAATAAAAGGAAAGAGGTGAAATTAATTTTATGAATAATTTTTATTTAACTTAGTATATTCAAAATATTAACATTTTAACCTGTAATCAATATGAAAACTGTTAATGAGATATTTATATTCATTTTTCATAATAAGTCTTTGAAATCTGATAGCTCTTTTTCATTTAGAGCGCTTCTCAATTTAGACCAGTCACATTTCAAACATTCAAATGCCACATGTGGCTAGTGGCTACCATGTTAGACAATATGTCTGTTCATGTTTATTTCTACCTATCTATCGACCTGTCTATCATCTATATCACCCTAAATCCTTTCTGCTGCTGCTGCTGCTGCTAAGTCACTTCAGTAGTGTCCAACTCTGTGCAGCCCCATAGACGGCAGCCCACCAGGCTCCCCCATCCCTGGGATTTTCCAGGCAAGAACAGTGAAGTGGGTTGCCATTTCCTTCTCCAATGCAGGAAAGTGAAAAGTGAGAGGTAAGTCGCTGAGTCGTGCCCGACTCTTAGCGACACCATGGACAGCAGCCTACCAGACTCCTCCATGCATGGGATTTTCCAGGCAAGAATACTGGAGTGGGTTGCCATTGCCTCATTGCCTTCTCCAAAATCCTCTCTAGGACAGGGTAAAACAAATGTTTATAGTAAAAAAAAAAAAAAAGAAGCTAACATTTGTGTGACAGGTAATGGTTTTCTAAATATTCTAATATACACATATATATGTGACTTGCAAATTACCACCATGGTGTTTTTGGCTATCTCATAGAAATTCCTAAGGTAGAAAGTGTGATATATGTATAAAAGAAAAAAAAATTATTTGAGCTGAAATTTACAGTAACTATTTCTCCATCCAAAGATGAATTAATAATGCATAATTTATACAATTACAAGGTAAGTACATTTTTATACCAGCCTCACCCGTTGGAAAAACTTGTCAGGGAAACAAAAAATACAATTCCAAAAAGCTACAAGAGCTCATCAATGAACTTGGTAAAGTTGCAGGATATAAAATTAATATACAGATATTTGTTGTATTCTATACATGAAGGCCAAACTATCAGAAGGAGAAATTAAGGAAACAATTCCATTTACAATCACATCAAAAAGAACAAAATATCTGGGAATAAGCTCACCTAGGAAGGTGAAAGACCTGTACTCAGAAAACTAAAAGACACTGATAGAAATTGAAGACAAACATGAACCAATAAAAAGATATATTGTGTTTATGGATTGGAAGAACTATATTGTTTAAATTGCCTTGTTACCTAAGGCAATCTACAGATTCAATGCAATCTCTATCAAAATGCCAAGGGCATTTTTCAACAGAACTAAAATAAATAATTTTAAAATCTGCATTGCAACACAAAGTACACCAAATAGCGAAAACAATCTTGAGAAGGAATAACAGAACTGGAGGGATCATGCTGCCTAATTTCAGACTATGCTATGAAGCTACAGTCATCAAAGCAGTATGGCACTGGCACAAAATCAGACATTCAGATCAATAGAACAGACTAGACAGCACAGAAATGAACCCATTGTAGTCAGTTAACCTGCAACAAAGGACCCAAAAGCATACAATAGGGAAAAGACAGTCTCCTCAATAAGTGGTGCTGAGAAAACTGAATAGCTACATGTAAACAATGAATAGAGAACATTCTGCAACATTATATACAGAAATAAACTCAAAATCAGTTAAAGAATTAAATGTAAGTTCAGAAACCATAAACTCCTAGGAGAAAATGGAGTTATCCTAGAAGAACACTCTCTGACATAAATTGTAATGGTATTATTTTTATCTTAAGCAGAGAAAATAAAGCAAAGATAAACAAGTGGGACTTAATTAAACTTAAAAGATTTTTCACTACAAAGGAAATAATCAATAAAACAAGAAGGCAAACTCCTGAATGGAAGAAAATATTTGCAAATGATATGACTGATAGGGGTTAATATAAAAAGCATATAAACAGTTCATATAAGTCAACATTAAAAAAAATTAAAAATGAGCAGAAGACCTGAATAGACATTTTTCCAAAGCAGACATACATATGGCCACTGTCACATGAAAAGATGCTTAACACTATTAATCATCAAAGAAATGAAAGTTAAAACTACAATGAGATATACCACTTCACACATGTTGGAATGGCTATCATGAAAAAGACCTCAAACAACAATTGGTGAGGATGTGGAGAAAATGGAATGCCCATGAACTGTTGGTGGAAATGTAAATTAGTGCAACCACTGTGAAAATAGTCTGGAGATTGCTCAAAAAACTAAAAGTAGGACTACTGTATGACTAAGCAAATCCACTCCAGGTTATATATCTAGAAAAAACCTGAAAATATTAGTTTGAGAAGATACATAAATCCTGATGTTTCACTGCATTATTTACAATTGCCAGGTTATGAAATCTGTGTCCATTAACAGATGAATGAAGAAAGATCTAGAATGCATGTGTGTGTATATAGATACACAATAGAGTACTACTCAGCCATAAAAAAGTTGTCATTTGCAGAAACATGAATGGACTTGGAGGGTGTCATGTAAGTGAAATAAGTCAGATAGAAAAAGACAAATAAGGTATGACATCATGTATGTGTGGAATCTAAAACATAAAACAAACCAATGAAATATAACAAAAAAGAAATAAGCTCACAGATATAGGAAACAAACTATTGGTTACCAGTAGGGGTGAGCATGATAGGGGGAGGGGAGTAACAGGTACAAACTGCTATTATAAAGTCAGCTACAAGGATATAATGTACAGCATAGGGAATACTGTAACTATAAATGGAATATAACTATAAATAACTATAAATGGAATATAACTTCTAAAAGTGTGAATCACTATGTTGAACACCTGAAACATATAATATTATACATCAATTATATCTCAATAAAAACAACTATTACAAAAAATTACAATTCCAACCTGATGCCTCTTTGTTGAACAAGGCATAGAAAGAAGTTTTGGATTGTGCCCATATACCCAGTTAAGTCTAGAGACCAGAATTGGAGAGGGATGGCTTGTTCCACATCAGGATGTGTACTGTGATTAATTTGCTTGATGGAGAGTGTGAGAAAACCCTTATTGCTTAGAAGAGGGGGCAGGTGCCACAGGCATGACCATAGGACAAATCTCATTTGGCAAAAAAATCCAAGAGGATTATCAGAACCAAACCCCTTACTCTTCTGTTCTTTGCCTTATTAAATAAGAATAACTTTACTCACTACTTTCATAAGAAATATTAATAACAAGTCCATATTTGTTTCATTTAAAAAAATTCTCAATTCCTATTAGAGTCTCTCTATATTGCCTGCCACATATCTTTCTGTCTTTATACTCACCCATATTTCTAGCCTTATTTTTGAATTGTTTTATTTAGTCAAAGAAAACTCTGGTGTTAATAGACAGACTTCACTAATGATTGCCCACTACTACATTGTTTAAATATTAAAATTATAATCTATTTCCTGAACTGCTGTGGGTTTTATTTGGTTTTGTTGCTTTTTAGGTATCCAATCTCAGAGTAATTCTTCACCTAGACACAAATTGAGCATTTTCATAAAAACAGTAATAAGTGTGTAGTTGCTGACTCCTAGACTACCTATCTCATAAAGGTCTCACAAATATATTTACTTCATTCTTTCTCCATATTTTTAATTCTTGTTCTGTGTTATCACTGCCTTTAGCTCTGCTTTTAATATGGCAACTATAGAGATACGATTTAAAACAGAACAAAAGATGTTGCCATTTGCTACTTCTGCAACCTGGGATCCTGATTTTCATTTTTCCTGTGATTATCTAGCAAACATAAGACAGATCTTTGAGAGTAGGCAAGGATAGCTTCCCAGATGACGCTAGTGATAAAGAATCCACCTGCCAGTGCAGGAGACATAAGAAATGTGGGTTTGATCCCTGGGTTGAGAAGATCTGAAATAGCAACCCATTCCAGTATTCTTGCCTGGAGAATCCCATAGACAGAGGAGCCTGGAGGGATACTACAGTTCATAGGGTTGCAAGTAGTTAGACACGATTGAAGCAATTTAGCAGGCATGCCCACAAGGATGTCAAACTCTGTAAAGGAACAGGTAGATTTCAGAGTGAACTAGTTGGGTTTTATAGCACATTAGAGATGAGTTGGATTGGAGTATTTTCCCTGGTATCTTATTTTTGAAAGTATTGTGGCATGTAGGATTCTCCTTGATTATCGATTAACCTCTTGAGAAATCTTGCTAATTGGAACAAAAACACAACTGCTGGCAAAGATACACAAACTAGCTCTGTGGGATTAAGACATAATTTAGTTTAGAGCACAAAGTGGAGGCTGTGCTTCCCAGAATGGCACAACACAATCTCTGCAGGAAATAAAAAGAATATTAAATTTTTTCAATGGGTTTGTGACACATCAAAAATCTTGGAGCCGACTGGTTTTAAAGATTATTCTTCTAGCTGGATTTTGTTAGTTAATACCTATAATAAAAACTGCTGAATTGTTATGGGAAAATTCAAGGCCAGGCCAATGAAAGAGACAAAATGCACCCGAAACTTCAAAGAGGTGAATAAGTGAGTGGAAATACTTTTTGAACTGTCCCTAGTTTGGGATAAGGGCTTCATTCAGTGATCTGTTATGTGCGTGCATGCCAAGTTGCTTCAGTCGAGTCCGACTCTTTGCCACCCTGTAGACCATAACCATCTAGTCTCCTCTGTCTATAGAATTCTCTAGGCAGGAATACTATAGTGGGTTGTTATGACCTCCTCCAGGGGATCTTCCTGACCCAGGGATTGAATCCAGTGTCTAATGGAACTCCTGGCTTGCAGGCAGATTCTTTACTGCTGGGCTACCAGGAAGCCTGCGCTATTTATTTCTTTCCTATAAACATGTGATTAGCTGTAAAAATTATTAGCAATTCTTATGCTTTACAAAATTAAGTCAAAATAAAACTTAGAGCAATTTTTAAAGAAATACCAAAAGCCAGAGCTGTTAACTAACACAATCTCAATTAAATCAACTGTTACTCTTTGGCTACTGTATTTTTTTTTTTTTCCTATACTCAGGAATTATTTTCTTTTTCTCACTGCTAAGCTTTTAAAATGCTCTATACTTTTACTTTCCTCACCATTTCTTAAAAGGTATTTTGTTTCTGACTAAAGAAAGTTCTTATAATTCCTTCTACTTCCATTGTTAGATAAAAGTCATTGCTATCATAAGTAAGATGACCTTGTGCCTTCATCAATAAGTAAATCTTCACCTGATACCTAATTACCTTTTTAAGAAATAGATTTCTTGATATTTCTTCTTCGAGATCCAGAAGATTGGCTCATAACACTCCATGGCATGAAAA
The DNA here is from genome assembly GCF_016772045.2 of Ovis aries. Lineage (NCBI taxonomy): Eukaryota > Metazoa > Chordata > Mammalia > Artiodactyla > Bovidae > Ovis > Ovis aries. The sequence continues at coordinate 19,149,986 of NC_056057.1, forward strand.
ACTCTTATAGTTTGTGATAAAATTAAAAGTCCTGAAGAAGAATATTAAGCCACCAAAACACTTCTTTATTTTATAAGAAAATCACATATGTGACAATGCAATAGTATACAAGGGCTTATAATGTAACAGTGACTTGGTGGTTTTAAGCTTTGTAATATTAATGATATGATACTACGTGTACAGTATTTTTGACTCACTGTTAGGTTTCTGAGATTCATCCTTGTTGATCTGTGAAGTTTCTGTTCATTCTTTCACAGACAAATAGTATTTCATTGTGTTAGGATACAATTTATTTGGCTATTTTCCCTTTCAATGCACATCTTAGTGGTTTCCAGGTTGTTTGTTTTGCTCTTCATAGTAAAGCTACCATGAACATTTCTGCTTGTGCTTTTCATTCACCCGTGGAACCATTTCCCTAGGCAGTGAAGTTTTCAAACCTTTAGACCACAATACACAAAAAGGTACAGTTTATGTTTTAAAAAGACAATGTATAGACATCCATACAAAAGAAACTGAAACAAGTTTCTACAAATAATCTTTACCCTTACTACTTATAAGGCATTTAATATTTTCTATTATATTTCCATATTATATTGTATTATGTGTATAATAACTATATATTATGTTATAGTCTCTTTTTGTTCTATTTATTTTTAAAATGCTTATAAGATCATTGAAATTGAGACCTGAAGTTTAAAAATATAGCATTAGGTTATATACTTGGTAGCAAAAATGCTCAGTTTTAAAATATACACTTCTCCAATCTTGGAAAATGACAACAGTTATTTTCAAAATATGAGTGCATCAAATGAAAATTCACCACTGCCATTGAACAGTTCATACTATTCCACATCCTCGAAATACCTGATACTTCAAGACTTTTTTTTTAACCAGTATAGATGACATGAAATATCTCGTTATTTTTATTCTCATTCCTTTAATAAGGAATTTTTCATTCCATATTTCATCCTCTTTGAAATGCTATTTGAATTTTTAATGTGATTTCTAGTATCATTATTTTATATATTGATTCGTAAGAAAGTCTGGTACATATTTGGTACTAATTCTATCCTAATTATATACATGTCCCATTTCTCATCTGAGTTTGGGTTTGCTTTTCACTTTCTTTATTGTGACTTTTAAAAGCAACAGCAAATTAATAGTATATGCACTTTTACATATAGGAAAACTGAGATTTCTAATTCCTGGTTCAATGCCACACAACCAGTAATTAAAATTGCATATTCAAACATTAGCAATTTTAACCTGGATATTATCCTGAAAACCACCAAGAACACTGCTTCTCTAGTATTGGCAATCATATTCTGTTCTTTGCTTAATTTTTACATCACCTTATTTCATATTTAATTTTCTTTCTTGCCCTTTAATTTTTATAGTAACTTGTTCATTTTTAAAACTTATCAAATATCTTATTTATGCTCATGCTCAGTCACTTCAGCCATGCTGAACTTTATGTGACCTCATGGACTATAACTTACCAGGCTCCTCTGTCCATAGGATTTTCCTGGCAAGAATACTGGAGTGGGTAGCCTTTCCCTTCTCCAGGGGATCTTCCTGACCCAGGGATCAAACTTGCGTCTCCTGCATTGCAGGCAGATTCTTTACCGCTGCATAATTTAAGGACCAGAAAACAAGAATGCATTAGTGTTTTCTGGTCCTTAAATTATCTATCTCATTCAGTGTCAGTTTTTATCTGGCTATCTGGATGTTGTCTTAAATGCTGCTGGTTTTCCTAACATGATTTCAGGTCCTTGATTATTTGTTCATATTTATTACCAAAGACGTGAGCATCTATTTTGGATTTCTTACACTGTTAGGTGTGTAAGTCTTTTCACAGCTGGATCTCTGCCATCGGGTGAGATTCTCACTAGGATCTGTGTATTGGGTGAAACATGATTAATAAACTTCACTTTAAGGTGAACAAGTGTGGCATTCTCTGTCAGGCTACATCTTTGTGTTTGCATATGAGAGACAGTATTTGTGTGTGTGAGACAGAGAGAGAGAAAGTATGTACATGTGTGCCAGCTGGGCAGAAGTGGACATATGGCATTCCTAACTTCTGAAATTGTCATATGATGACCTACTTCTTACAGTGAGCCTTCATTTAATCAATGTTTCTAATCCTAGTACCCCCGTGAAGTTCAACTGGGTAAATTGTTTTCTACTAGTGGCTTCCTTAGTAGATGCCACTAACTCCCCACTTAGCTCATTTTCAGTACATACACTTGCTATCTTCCAGAAAATTGCAGACAACTTTTAGTCTTTGGTCATTCCTTCTCTCCGTCTGCAATGGGCTTATTTTCCTATTTATTATACCTCTTATTCTCATTTAGGTTTTGACTCAAGGAAGACACAAGAGAGATAAATGAGCCTGGTCTTCCATCATGAAATAGATAGCATACGTCAGTGTCAATTAGTACATAGTTTTGTTAGCCTGAAATGTGGGAAGGAATGACAAGTAATCTCATGGGAGATTAATTTATTCATTCACCAAAAATACTGGCTGAGAAAGAGCAACTAGAGGAGTCATGCCAGATTTGTCAAGGGAAGGGACAGATTAGGGGGCTGTTAATGGTTAAAACTTAACAGTACTGTGAAGTATATAAACAATATAAGGATTTTCAAGAGATTCTGCCCAAGTGTTTGAATCTATGAGATCTCTTTTGGCTGTGTGGGTCCATGCTTGTCCAAAAACTCTACATCTTCTCTGTCAACTCAAATCCAAATTTTCTTAATATGATGCCAAAATTCTATTTCAGTTTAGGACATTAAAGAAAAAAAGACCACCTAAACCTTCTCAAATTGAAAGTATTTTTCTAAAACTACATATCAAAACATTCTAAATTTTCTATACTTCACTTTTTTGGTTGCACCTTCCTTAAAACACTGAAATAATAAAATGTGATTTTTAAACTGAAAGATGTGATGACAAAGTACAATTCACATACTGACTTCACCACACTCATTTCAGTTCAGTTCAGTTGCTCAGTCATGCCCAACTCTCTGCGACCCCATGAATCACAGCACACCAGGCCTCCCTGTCCATCACTAACTCCCAGAGTTCACTCAAACTCATGTCCATTGAGTCAGTGATGCTATCTAGCCATCTCATCCTCTGTCATCCCCTTTTCTTCCTGCCCCCAATCCCTCCCAGCATCAGAGTCTTTTCCAATGAGTCAATTCTTTGCAAGAGGTGGCCAAAGTACTGAAGTTTCAGCTTTAGCATCATTACTTCCAAAGAACAACCAGGACTAATCTTTCAAATGGACTGGTTGGATCTCCTTGCAGTCCAAGGGACTCTCAAGAGTCTTCTCCCACACCACAGTTCAAAAGCATCAATTCTTCGGCACTCAGCTTTCTTCACAATCCCACTCTCACATCCATACATGACCACTAGAAAAACCATAGCCTTGACTAGATGGACCTTTGTTGGCAAAGTAATGTCTCTGCTTTTCAATATGCTATCTAGGTTGGTCATAACTTTCCTTCCAAGGAGTAAGCATCTTTTAATTTCATGGCTTCAATCACCATCTGCAGTAATTTTGGAGCCCCCCAAAATAAAATCTGACACTGTTTCCACTGTTTCCCCATCTATTTCCCATGAAGTGATGGGACCAGATGCCATGATCTTCGTTTTCTGAATGTTGAGCTTTAAGCCAACTTTTTCACTCTCCACTTTCACTTTCATCAAGAGGCTCTTTAGTTCCTCTTCACTTTCTGCCATAGGGGTGGTGTCATCTATAGCACATCAAAATATGAATGAGATCTGGTCCTCTCTAAACAAGATTTTATGAGGATATAGTGAAAATATCTGTGGTCCTTTATTTTCATACCATATTTTAGGACAGTTGTGTGTCTTTTGCTGATCTCTGAACCTCACTTCCTTTTCTGGTGCAAAATAATGAGCTAAAGAAGTTACACTACTGCTATTTAAACTTCCACTGGACTGGACATAATAGAATATAACTTTCTTTCAAATCTCAATTATAAATCCCCCAGAATATCCCCAATAATCAGCTCAAGCTAAGATAAGGAAATGCTAAGAACATTTATCTCATAAATTTGAGCTTTAAAGGGTTATCTTGAACCCTTTCACTGTCATAGAAGTATCCAAGCAAAGGTCAGGCTCTCATTAAAGCTTATCTGAAGCCAGAGTTATATGTTATGGTTTATTGCCTCAAGTACCAATTAATACAGGATTAAAGAAATGAAAAACCAGTGATTCATACCTTTGCAGGCAAATCTTCATACTTCAGCATAAAGCTGACATATTGTCATTTTAGTCATGTAATATTTTATTAGGCACTTAACCCTGAAGGTTTTATCAAAAGATATATAACATTTATTTTTAACAAAATGCAGAGGATATTTGGAGAACATTTACTCAAAAATCTAATAAAGTAAAATCTTAGAGGTATTTTCTAACCAGCAACTTAAGTGGGAACATCAATTATTAATAAGGTTGAAATGCTTAATAATAGGGGTCTAGAAAGAGGCTATATAGAATTGCTGAAATATCACCATGAAATCAAGGGTGAGTGTCTTCTTATGAGGTATAACAATAAAAAACATGATTGCACACTACAGCATTTTGCCCTCAGAGCTGTTGATGGTGGGGAGAAGTCAAAGAAAAAATGGTGAAAGACTCGGGGAGTGTGTATACAGGAGTTCTCCCCTCTTTATTTAAATAATAATAAAAGGTTATTATTTTATGTAACCTGGATACTTCCTCACCCTTCTTGTTGATAAATGGTAAGCCATTATTACTAATAATCTCCTTCAAACACTCTCGAGTGCCTTTTACATGTATATCGGTTTCATGATTACCATTTGCTCCATATTACCAAGGACCCTGAAACAGTGCCCTCCAGCAGGTTAAACTCTTTATGCCTTTGCTCCTAGAGATACCTAAACTCTACAGTCTGCTCTCATCATTACCTGTCACACAATACACTAAAAGCATGCACACCATGTCTGCTTCTAGAAAGTGAATACTGTCTCTCCAAATATTTAACATCATTACAGCAACTGGGTCTGCAGATGAACTCAGAGATAAAATCAAAAGACAAATTCCCTGTGAACAGCAAGAAAACAGGTTTTAGGAAGAAAATAATCTGTGATAAATTGAGCTTCTTTAGGATGTGCATAGATAAAGATGGGTTCTTAAGTTATTACTGTCATTGAAGAGGAAGCTGAAGTCCCTAAGACTCTTAGGACTTTTTGTGACTGACATACTATTGCCCACATTTGGAAATGCAGCTTTGTAAAGATCTCTGCATTGGCACTAGCTTAAAATCTAGTGTACTTTGTCTGTTTTAACAAGGAATATATAGCCGAAATTTGATTTCTCTCTATTGCTTTATACAAAAGAAACAGTTTGCCACAGTAATTTGTCCATATGTGATTCTACTGCTCAGCTGCTTCTTTTTCTGAGTCTTTCCTTTCCCATCACACTTCTGCAAGCAAGCACAATAACTCACCCTGGGCTAAAATGCAATAAATAAGGTTACCCCAAAAGGATCTCATATCTTTTCTGCAGGGATTAACAAACTCATTTCCTCACTGCTCAGGCCACATAATTTCTCTGATCACAGAGGGACACATCCTAACTCTTAAGGATTTAATGGGCCTGGTAAAAAATCAAATATTTTATGTATATTGTCAATGTACCTCTAAATACTCTGAGAATATTAAGTCTCTGTGCTTTGAAATAGAGGGTTAATTTTTGCTGACTGAAGTTTTCAAGTTGGAGACGAGGGTAACAGCACTATAGCTGAAAGAGATAACTATGGTGTAAATATTAAAAAATGTAAAGAACACGATACTTTTATCCAAAAGCCTGGAATTCAAGTTCTGCCTTTAATACTGATCGATTCCAGGTCCAATAACTTTACTTTTTTTTCTTATGTGTAAGTAGTAATAATGCCTACCAACATAACAGAAATGTTATTAGAATTAAGTGAAGTCATTTACAAAGATAAAGAATGACATTCACAGTGATGGTGATGATTCACTGAATCACTGCCTGGACAGAATGCTGCCTGCTACTGTTGGTGGTACCACTGTTCTCTCTCTCTCTTTTTTTATTTTTTAACCCGAATTTCTTGATGGAAAAAAAAAATTGTTTTCTAAGCAAAGATTGGACTTGATTGGATTAATTTGCAAACTAAAAATGCTGCCATCAGTGTCTCCTCTCACTTTGGGATTATGCTGATTTTCATCTCTCCAATTTCAATTTGGAAATTTCCTGCTTTCTAAACCCAAATTTTTCTACTTCCTCCTCGCTCTCACTTATATTCTCACAGAACTTACTATTGGGCTTATTTAAATCTCCCAACCTTTGAGTTTCTAAAATTGATATTCCACAAGTAGCTTAGTGATAAAGAATCTGCCTGCAATGTGGGAGATGCAGGAGACGTGGGTTTGATTCCTGGGTCAGAAGATCCCTTGGAGGAGGAAATGGCAACCCATTACAGTATTCTTGCCTTAAAAATCCCATGAACTGAGGAGCCTTGCAGGCTACAGTCCATGGGGTCCCAAAAGAGTTGCACACAACTGAGCATGCACGCACACATAGTATTATTCTTCTGGTTCACTTGTACTGGCATCTATCAAAAACACTACCTTACTCCCTTGATCTGTCACTACTCCATCAACTAGTAATGCTCTGGGTCACATCAACTCCTGTTTTATGTTTGTTTGGTTGTTACTTTTGTTTTTCTTATTCTGGTTACCAATCACTGCTAGATAAATTACTCAGAGGAACTAACAGCAATTGCTGATACCAATTTAGGTTTTCTAGACTTCTTTGTGTCTTTAAAGTCATTTGATAGTAATTCTTTGGAGTTTGGGTCATTTCTATGAGCCATCATGTATATTTAGCACAAAGTTATTTCAAATTTTTTACCATTCTCTTAAAGTTTCTTTGATCAACACCAACCCATTGCCTTGAGCAAATGATCTAGCTTTTTATTATATCATGAATGTGGAGGAACTGAATAGCAATATTCTCCAAATTCTATCCTTCCTACTCTAAGTAAAGGGTCTCAGTTCTTTTCTTCTGCCTTAGAAGTAAAGAAACCATCCTCTTTGAAGCATGGGCTTTTCTCCACACTTATTAAGGCAACATTTTCTTCACTCTTTGTCTCCATGGTCTGTCAAATGTTCCTGTTCCTATGTCTCTAACTTTTTTCTTTTTATTGGTTCTTGCTTCTCAGCTAAAAATATATTTAAGTAGATGTTAGTGCAACCTTGCCTCCCATCAAGCTATTAACTGCTCATGTTTTTTCCTTCATTCACATGTTGAGAGAGAATCTGTTATAACAGGAAATTTGGGAGTGTCTATAAAAATTTTTTTGACTTTTAATGCTGCTTCCTATTGACTTCTTTTTTGACTTTTAATGAACTCCTTATTGTCAAATTCAGAGTTCAATTGAAGAAAGTAGGGAAAACAACTAGACCATTCAGGTATGACCTAAATCAAATCCCTAAGGTTTATATAGTGAAAATGAGAAATAGATATAAGGGACTTGATCTGATAGACAGATTGCCCGATGAACTATGGACGGAGGTTCATGACATTGTACAGGAGACAGGGAGCAAGACCATCCCCAAGAAAAAGAAATGCAAAAAAGCAAAATGGCTGTCTGAGGAGGCCTTACAAATAGTTGTGAAAAGAAGAGAAACAAAAAGCAAAGGAGAAAAGGAAAATTATACACATTTGAATGCAGAGTTCCAAATAATAGCAAGGAGAGATCAGATAGCCTTCCTCAGTGATCAGTGCAAAAAGGGGAGGAAAACAAGAGGATGGGAAAGACTAGAGATCTCTTCAAGAAAATTAGAGATACCAAGGGAACATATCATGCAAGATGGGCTCAATAAAGGATAGAAATGGTAGGGACCTAACAGAAGCAGAAGATATTAAGAAGAGGTGGCAAGAATACATAGAAGAACTATACAAAAAAGATCTTCATTACCCAGATAATCATAATGGTGTGTTCACTCACCTAGAACCAGACATCCTGGAATGTGAAGTCAAGTGGGCCTTAGAAAGCATCACTATGAACAAGGCTAGTGGAGGTGATGGAATTCCAGTTGAGCTATTTCAAATCATAAGAGATGATACTGTGAAAGTGCTGCACTCAATATGCCAGCAAATTTGGAAAACTCAGCAGTGGCCACAGGACCAGAAAAATTCAGTTTTCATGTCAATCCCTAAGAAAGGCAATGTCAAACAATACTCAAACTACCTCACATTTGCACTCATCTCACAAACTAGTAAAGTAATGCTCAAAATTCTCCAAGTCAGGCTTCAACAATATGTGAACTGTGAACTTCCAGATGTTCAAGCTGGTTTTAAAAAAGGCAGAAGAATCAGAGATCAAATTGCCAACATCTGCTGGATCATTGAAAAAGCAAGAGAGTTCCAGAAAAACATCTATTTCTGCTGTATTGACTAAGCAAAGCCTCTGACTGTGTGGATTACAATAAACAGTGGAAAATTCTGAAAGAGATGGGGATACCAGACCACCTGACCTGCCTCTTGAGAAATCTATAGGCAAGTCAGGAAGCAACAGTCAGAAGTGGACATGGAACAACATACTGGTTCCAAAAAGGAAAAGGAGTATGTCAAGGCTATATATTGTCACCCTGCTTATTTAACTTATATGCAGAGTACATTATGAGAAATACTGGCCTGGATGAAGCACAAGCTGGAATCAAGATTGCCAGGAGAAATATCAATAACCTCAGATTTGCAGATAACACCACCCTTACGGCAGAAAGTAAAGAAGAACTAAAGAGCCTCTTGATGAAAGTGAAAGAGGAGAGTGTAAAAGGTGGCTTAAAACTCAACATTCAGAAAACTAAGATCATGGCATCCGGTCCCAACAATTTTTGGCAAATGGATAAATAGTAGAAACAGTGACAGACTTTATTTTGGGGGGCTCCAAAATCACTGCAGATGGTGATTGCAGCCATGAAATTAAAAGACGCTTACTCCTTGGAAAAAAGCTGTGACCAACCTCAACAGCATATCAAAAAGCAGAGACGTTACTTTGCCAACAAAGGTCTGTCTCGTCAAGGCTATGGTTTTTCCAGGAGTCATGTGAGGAGTGAGAGTTGGACTATAAAGAAGGCTGAGTGCCGAAGAATTGATGCTTTTGAACTGTGGTGTTGGAGAAGACTCTTGAAAGTCCCCTGGACTTCAAGGAGATCCAACCAGTCCATCCTAAAAGAAATCAGTCCTGAATGTTCATTGGAAGGACTGATGTTGAAGCTGAAACTCCAATACTGTGTCCACCTAATGCAAAGAGCTGACTCATTTGAAAAGACCCTGATGCTGGAAAAGATTGAGGGTGGGAGGAGAAGGAGATGACAGAGGATGAGATGGTTGGATGGCATCACCAACTCAATGGACATGAGTTTGGGTAACCTCCGGGTGTTGGTGATGGACAAGGAGGCCTGGTGTGCTGCAGTCCGCGGGATCACAAAGAGTCAGACATGATTGAGTGATTGAACTGAACTGAATGTTGCTTCATTATCCATCTAGTCACTTCTTCTCTCAAGACTTAGTTATTCTTTCCCATAGTTTCATTTACAATATATACATAAACATATTTTAATCTTTTGATACTATTAATATCAATTGCAAATTTTTTTTTTCAATTTTATCTGTGCTACTGTAAACATCTCAGATTTTGAATGTCCCAGGATAAAGTTTTGGATGTTCTTTCCTGACTCCACCTCTTCAATACAATTTTGTTCGTCAGTGCTCTTAAATTCAACTTCCTTCTTTTTCATCTGAAGTCTCTTTTTGCTGAATTCCTAAAGATAGTTCAAGATACAACTCTAATGTGACTTCTTCATTAATAAATTCATTCATCTAATTATTAATTCAGTTATTCAGTTACTCAATTTTTATACTGAATTTCTGACATGGAATGCAAACTGCTTTAAATACTGAAAACACTCTAGTAAAGCAAATAGGTATATACTCGTGGCCTAATGGAGCTTTGCTGAAATCTACCTTGACTTTCCCTTTCTGAATAAATACTTCCCTCTTTAGCACATTCATGCTCTTGTGCAGTTCAATATTATAACTTATCGTATTTAAGCAATTTGCATGATTATTTTTGTGGCTTCCTTATATCAGCTAGATTCCTTAAAGAAAAGAACTTGTTTTAAGTGTGTCTGAATAGATGTGTGGTATTGTTGCTTTTATTCTTTTCCCTAGTTCAGTTCAGTTCAGTCACTCAGTTGTGTCTGACTCTTTGCGACCCCATGAATAGTAGCACACCAGGCCTCCCTGTCCATCACCAACTCCCAGAGTTCACTCAGACTCACGTCCATCGAGTCAGTAATGCCATCCAGCCATCTCATCCTCTGTCGTCCCCTTCTCCTCCTGCCCCCAATCCCTCCGAGCATCAGAGTCTTTTCCAATGAGTCAACTCTTCGCATGAGGTGGCCAAAATACTGGAGTTTCAGCTTCAGCATCATTCCCTCCAAAGAAATCCCAGGGCTTATCTCCTTCAGAATGGACTGGTTAGATCTCCTTGCAGTCCAAGGGACTCTCAAGAGTTTTCTCCAACACCACAGTTCAAAAGCATCATTTCTTTGGTGCTCAGCTTTCTTCACATTCCGACTCTCACATCCATACATGATCACTGGAAAAACCATAGCCTTGGCTCGATGGACCTTTGTTGGCAAAGTAATGTCTCTGCTTTTCAATATGCTATCTCTGTTGGTCATAACTTTTTTTCCAAGGAGTAAGCGTCTTTTCCCTAGTACATGAATATTATGGTTATGTCTTTAATGTTTGTTGTTGCCTGAGTAAAGTTAATGTGGATTCTGAGAGGCCAATACATATTTATGGACTTGAATGTTTAAGAGTACTTGCCCAGAAGAATTACATTTCTAGACATTGGTTCCCTTGTGAAAACTTACCCTTTTGGGAATTTGGTAAACCTGTTCTATAATTCTATCTAATGTGTAAGGGCTGGTAAGTAGGAAAACAAAACAGCAAAATTCTGTAAAGCAATTATCCTTCAGTAAAAAATAAATTAATTAGAAAAAAATGTTTCTTTAACTTAAGTTTACTCAATTACAAATTTTTGGTCACTATTTGTGGTCATCAAATTATATATCATTTGATGAACCCAGTATCTTGAAATTTTCTTACTACTTTTTACTTTACTTTGGGAATAACCTGGGGGAAAAAATGAAACTGCATTTGATTTAACTCTAGAATACAATTTAAAAAAACATCTTTGGGTTGTGGAGACACAGTAAAACCCGAGACATTTCATCAGAACTTAATGTTAAAAAGAAAGTTCTTATTGGGGGCATATGCAACACTCTGATTTGGAAAGAAGAAGCAGAGACAAAGACAGTAAAAGGCTTTATCAGTGTTAGTTATTAAAGAAAAAGTCCGTAAAATACACGTATTTACTGAAAGATTTTGATTCCATCTGGAACTTAAATTTCCTATCCTTTGATATGGTTGATGCTGCTTGCCCAATTACCAACAGCATCTTAATATAGTGCTTAATGATACTTAATAAAATATTTGTTAAATATTTTAATGATTTTAATTATTCTTCATTGCCTCCTGTTTTTTTTCTATAAGTAAATAAGTCTGTATTATAGAATATAAAATATATTAATTTTATAATTTATAAAATATAAATATTGTCTTCATAGAAACCTTTTTCCAATTGTTGAAACCCAAATCATAATATCTTTCAAATCAAAAATATAGTGAAATTCTATACTATTAAAACATTAAATATTTGAAATAAATCTACCATGTCTCAATTGAATAAATATTCACATTTGCAATCAAATGATTGAAATAGGAACCAAACAAGGTGTAACTCTTTATATGACCATGATGGCATATATTCAACAGTCTGAGTAGGAGAAAAATTAAAAACTGAGTGATTTTAAGAGAGGATGACTTATCTAATAAAAAATTTGCATTAGATTTGTGGCCTTTATATTTAATCCCCCAAATCACAGCAAGTAAGATAGAACTTGAATGGTAGTAAAAATCTACAGGGCAGTACTCATGGCTTAGACAACCTATATTATGTCTACTGGATTTTCGTAGCTTTCTTTGTTGAAACTGGATTTAGAATTCTTTTCTGTATACATAAAGAGAGGAAAGAAAAAAAAAGAGAGAGAGAGAAAAAAAAAAGGAATGAGAAAGTGAGGAGGAGGAGATCATTTGTCTCTTCCATACAGTAGTTCTCCAAGAATGCACAGCCTGTTGAGTCTTATTTCTCTAATTTTCTTCACCTTCTTTTCACATTCTAAGTCTCTTCATAATCTGTTGAAGTTTTTCCAACAGAGCATATTTCTCTTAAAGCGTGATGCTTATAAATAAATGTAGGGGAGCAAAATTTGCCACTCTAAAATGTCTTTTTGGTATCCAAATTATTTCAAGCAAAAATGATCAAGGCTCAGAAAGAAACTGTGAACCTCTTCTTAACTGCCTGAAGAATGTAGATACTGGGCATGTTATGGGAAGGAATCTATTATCAGAGATACTACTTGAACAAAGTGTGTTTGAGATAAGAGATAGATGGGCTCCAGATTTGACATTTACAAAGAGTCAGCCTCTTTGCATTTCCTGAGGCAAGAGATAGGTGGGCTCCAGTTGAGAAATTAACGGCCAGCCTCCTGTTTGCTCTCTGAAATGCAAGGAACAACAGAAACAGGGTAAATAGACAGTCTTGGCTCTTGTAAATATCTCAAGGGAATAATCATGACAAGGACAAAGAGAGGCAAAAACCCTGTCTGAGTAAAGGATAAGGAAGACACCACACATGCGCACAAGGCTCCTTGAGAAGTCAGAGGACAATTCCAGGCCATAATGAGTCTGGATCCTCCCAGAAGCCTTCACTTTGAGATCCAGCTTGGCTAAGGTATGTATGCACACCCCCAGGGGAGGGTCCTAAAACAAATTAGCCAGGGGGAAACAAAGCAAGATGACTGGCCTGAGGGCAGACAAAGACCTAGAAATTGCTCGCTTATAAAGGATTTAAAAGCCCCAAAGGTGCTACTCTCTGATTTTGCCTGAGCACCTTTTCACATGTGCTTTTCTTTCCAATACACTTTTTATTTTACCTTCTGCTTCCTTGCCTGGATTCATTCTTGACTAGGCAGGCAAAGACTAGGGACCCTGGCTCTAACTGCTGGCCCCTGTGGTCCAGGGCTTAGGACTCATGGTCTGGGACACTAAAACCTTGCTTCCAGCTACCGCTCACTGCTGCTTGCTGCAAGCTGCTGTTTACTACTACAAGTGTCTGAAATCATGCAGACAGAGAGAAACCTAGCGTAGTCTGTTTACTAAAATTCTTTGTGTCACATTGTCTTCCCCCGGCCCAGAAAATACTTTTCCCAACATTGCGCTTTTCCATTTCCATGTAAATTGCCTTCCTCCCCTTTTTCAGTCCTAAGCCACTAGTCTCAACACCCTCTTTTGTCTTTAGCTGAAGATGGCATATAAGGTGAGAGTTTTAGTTCTGAGTTACTCAGTTTTCCTGGATCTCTCCCATGTATGCTGCTAAGTTGCTTCAGTTGTGTCCAACTCTGTGTGACCCCATAGACAGCAGCCTACCAGGCTCCCCAGTCCCTGGGATTCTCCAGGCAAGAATACTGGAGTGGGTTGCCGTTTCCTTCTCCAATGCATGAAAGTGAAAATTGAAAGTGAAGTCGCTCAGTTGTGTCCAACTCCTAGCGACCCCATGGACTGCAGCCTACCAGGCTCCTCTGCCCGTGGGATTTTCCAGGCAAGAGTACTGGAGTGGGTTGCCATTGCCTTCTCCCAAGTATACCTGTTATTAAAATTTTATTTTCTCCTTTTAATCTATGTTTTGTCAGTTTAATTATTAAACCAGTCAGAAGAACCTAGAAGCGTAGAGAAAAATTTCTTCCTCTTCAAAGTAAAAGATTTGAGGAATAAAGCTGTTCCTTTAAGCCTTTAAATGTTTACCATCTCTTGGGATTTCATGAGGTTCTACTCTCTGTTTCTTGTCTTCTCACTATACTTTTTCTTCCAAGGGACACTGTACCCCTTTTAATGATTGCTTTTGTGCTGATAACTTCCAAATTTTTATCAGTTCGACTGATACCTCTCTTCTGCTCAAGATTTTGGTTTCAGGTCCTCTGACAACCAAACGCTAAAAGTTAACTGAACGCATCCTATATCCTTCAAAATATTTTCTCCTCCTTTGGGTCCAGTTCCTTGAGATACAGAGATAGTCAACATCCTAAGCTCTAGTTACTTTACATAGTCAAGCACAGTGGTCAATAGTTTTCACCTCTATGCTGTATCTTTCTTTCTTATTTACTCATTTATAGTCTATTGTTGGAGTCTCCTAACTGGTTTCCATATCTCCACCTCATATTTCATTCTGCTTGAACCAAGCTTCCTAAACTTCTTTTACTACATCATAGCCCCCTTCGAAACATCACAGTGATAAATGAAAATCACCTTTCTTCCTAGGTGACACAACTATGCTGACAAATACTATCATAAAAGAAGACATTCTTTTTTTTTGTAAGGATTGGCTAATTGTTGTTTATTATTTTATTATCCTGTGAAATAGTTTAAAATCTTTTCCTTTCAATGAGAAGGAAGAGGGCAATTTTAATATGGAATAATGGAGTTCCTGCCACTTCTTTTCCTCCACAGGAAGAAAACCATGCCAAATCCCGCTCTCTTGAAAGTACTGCCATGAAGGGCTGGCAAATCAGCTCTCTCTCAGAAACAGAAACACAGCTGCAAGTATTATGTTTGGCCAAGCCCCCTTTTTTTTCTGTTGCGGTTTCCTACATTCAGTTTCCTTCTTCTTAATAGTGCTGGTAAATTAGCATGGGGAGGCCATGTGCTGGATTTTGGGCATGTGCCTTCAGGGCTTGGAGCCATAGCGTTCAGGAGTCATGCTGTGTGGGCCATTAAACAAATGGCAAAGAAAGAAGAAAACAGTACTCCTTAGCATAAATATCCAATGATTGATGATAGTCTTTTTTATTTATTTCTGCCCAGAGTGTTTGCAAGTTTACTCAAAGAGTCAAATACTGGCTATAATACAAATCCTGCTATAATACAAATCCCCAGCAAAAGATTTCATATTTCACACAACAGTTATGTCAGTTCTTCAGAGTGGATTTTCTTCTCTCTCTTGCATAAAATAGTTTCTTCCCTGCTCACCCCAGCACTATCCTTTGCCTGTTTTTTGATGCCTGTGTTCATTTTAACTGTTAAGCCAAAATCTATCCCTTCACCCTTATTTTCTAAATAATTTAATATTGCAAGTGACACTGTCTAGTAATATACAGAGATGTATTTGTTCAGAATTCAGTGCCATAATTTATTTATTTTTCCTCTTTATTAAAGCACAGCTATTAAATTTATGGCTGATGGCAGCTCCTTATGCACGGGACATCTTACTTCCTCCAAAACACAAGAGCCTCTCTAGCAAGCAGTATTCCATAAGGCGTAGAGGTCTGCCCATCCCCATGGAGCATCAGCATAAGTATGTTCCTTTCTCCTTCTTCTGTAATTCCCAGCACATTCAGTGGATTACATACTGTTTATGCACCATGCCGCCTCCCTGAGCCCTGTTTCTTTACAGTACTTACTTCTGCTGCTAAAAGGAAAATAGGCTCTGACAATCCTCTTTGGCTGCCAAAGCCGCTGCCTCCGAATGAACACATCCTGCTTCCAGGAGTCAAGCTGATCCCCGTGATCCCTGAATCCAACAGGAGTTCAAAAGGATTCTGCGCGTCTCAAAGGGCAAAAACTGCTATTCGTTTAGGATTTTCAGGTACACTGGGGCTTCGCCACAGAAGAGCTGATGCTATCCGGCCTCATGATTCTGCCGCCGCTGCTGAACTAGCTCAAACCGCAGACGAATCCAGATGAATCTGAAGGCCCCAATCTGCCTCTGACGCTCCATCTCCTCTTGCCTGACACAGTTCAGTTCAGACACAATAACAGGCCATTGAATTTCCCTCTGCAGCTGGGAGCTGACTGTAAATGCGAAAGTTAAGTTGTTGAAATGATGTGTCAGGGGACTTGCAAATGAATATACTGTCATTCCAACGTAACCCAATTTACCCTGTGTTCATAGTGAATGGTTTCAGAGACTCAGTTTAACCCCCCTACTTAACGATGTTCTGCAAAAACATCTTTAGAACACATTCCCCAAGGAAAACTGACAGCTAAGACGAAAGTGATGAAAGAGTCACAATGGTATAGTGTATTTCATGACACTTCTCATAGGAGGATTTAAAGATGTTAAAAAGTGAATGATTTCACAATATTCACAGGAGATAAGTAGTAAACACACTTAAAACATAATAATGAAATAATTATAGCAATACTCTATTTTATAATTCTCTTATTAAAGACAAAGGAAGAAAATGTCCCACTCTGAGAAAATGATAAAAATCAATTTTTATAAAGTTTATAAATCTGTTTATTAGAAGAAATGGGTACCATTTTAGGGTTAGTAACCAAATGAATACAGTGTATTTGCTGTATTCCACTTAGAAATATCCTCTTATAAAGGCCCTAAAAAATTATTTAATATATATTGTTATACACTAAAAATTGTTGGAAACATATATCTTGAGCTTAGTATTCATAGAATGGTTTTAACAAAATTTTTATGTTTCAAGGCCAAATTCTTAGCCTTATATGGTTTAATTATAGTAAAAGTATATTTGTATAAGGGTTTCATGATGATATAAATATAGGCAGTTAATTATATCTTCTTTAAGGTAGCATATGAAGTCTAGGTTTTCTGAAAATATGACTATTTGGTTAGCTTTTAGAAAAAATATTTTATCACATAGGTGAAAAATTTTAAAGTAGGGATTGAATTTTCCCCTAACAATGCGTAGTCTTGGAGACTGCTGCTGCTGCTGCTAAGTCATTTCAGTCATGTCTGACTCTGTGTGAACCCATAGACAGCAGCCCACCAGGCTCCTCTGTCCCTGGGATTCTCCAGGCAAGAATACTGAAGTGAGTTGCAGTTTCCTTCTCTAAGTCTTGGAGACTAGAAAATGCTTGTATATTGGGAGGGGCAGTGAAAAAGATTAATCACTTTCTCCAATTCCAACTGACTTGGTTTCATCTTCTCTCCCTTCTAAAATATGAGTAGGGCTTGTTGAAGATACAAGTCAGTCTTTCTTCACTCTGCTTCATGGAACAGCTTAAAGCCTTGGGGCTAGAATTATCTGAAAGCTTGTTCACTCACAATTATGGTGATTGATGATGACTATTTGCTAAGATCATACTTGGGCTATTGACTACTCCTGTAAAACAGAATGGTTGAGTTCTAAGGATGAGTGTCCTGAGACTATGAGCACCAAGTAGAAGACATATCACCTTTCATGACCTAACGTTGGAAGTAAGTCATGCAGCACAAATTCCAGCAATATTTTATAATTCTCTCATCAAAGCAAGAGAAGAAAATGTCCCACTCTGAGCAAATAATAAATAAAAATTGATTTTTATAAAGTTTATAAATCTGTTTATTTGAAGAAATGGCACCATTCTAGGGATAGCAACCAAAATGAGTACAGTACAGTGTATTTGCTATATTCCACTTAGAAATAGCATCTATGAAGGTCCCATTAAAGGCATTATATGTAAAGGCACTCACAAAGGCCCAAGTTCAAGGTGAAGGTGGATTATACCTCTTAGCAGAAAATTGCAAAGTTCTAGAAAAGCATATAATAACCAAAAAAGTTGTTGTGGTCATTTTTGCAAAAGGCCAGTAGCTGATACTATATAAATGTATACCTTTAGTATAGTGTCATTACATACTAAACAAATACATCAGATTACTAGCTGTTTATTAGGTTTTTGTTGCTTAATGACAAATTTACTCTTACTTTTTTGCCCACTATATTCTGAATCCTATTAATAGTAACCAAAAGGAAAAAAAAAAAAAAAGCAACTCTTCAATATGCGGTGCTGGGAAAATTGGACAGTTAGAATTTTTTTAACACCATATACAAAAATAAACTCAAAATGGAGTAAAAACCTAAATGTAAGTCCAGATACTATAAAACTGCTAGAGGAAAACATGGGCAGAACACTCTTTGACACACATTACAGCAACACTCTTTTTTGGATCCATCTCCTAAACTAATGGAAACAAAAGTAAAAACAAATAAATGGGACCCTAAAACTTAAAATTTTTATGCAGCAAAGGAAACAATTGACAAAATAAAAAGACAACCTACTGAATAGGAGAAAATATTTGCAAGGATATGATCAATAGGGATTAATATGGTCAGCTGGAGCAGTGAGCAGCAGCTGTGAGGTGCTAGAGTGGCCAAGAGGAGATACCCCACATCCAAGGTCGGGAGCAGCTCCTGCGCTCTGCTGGACTGGCAGTGTAGAGACACCTCAAATCCAACGTCAGAAAACCCCAGTAAGATGGTAGACACTGGAGTGGCTGTGAGGAGATAACCCACATCCAAGGGCAAAGGAGAAGCCCCAGCAAGATGTAGGAGGGGTGAATTTGTGTTTAGAATCCAATCCCATTCCTGCCAGAGATGCTCAGAGGGCTCAAACAAACCTTGTGAGGACAAGGACCCAGGGACGCCACAGAGACTGAGACAGAACTGTGTTTGAACATCTGCTGGGGAAGTACAGGTTGGCAGTGGTCTGCCACAGGAACAGGAGCTCTGGGTGTGGGTGTGGCATAAGTCCTTTTGGAGGAGGTTGCCCAATAACCCCACTATGGTTTAGTCACTCAGTCGTGTCAGACTCTTTGTGACCCTATGAATTGCAGCACGCCAGGCCTCCCTGTCCATCACCAACTCCCAGAATTCACTCAAACTCATTAGGACTGGGAAATAGACTCTTGGAGGGCACAACAGAACCTTGGGCACCAGGACTCAGGAGAAAGGAACAGTGATCCCACAGGAGACTTTCCTGTGGGTGTCCAGGAGTCTCTGCTGAAGGCGTTGGTCAGAGGTGGCCTGCTGCAGGGTTGGGGGCATGGACTGTAGAAGTACATGCCTGGGATCTTTTGAGGGAGGTAGGTCACCACTGGACTGCAAGGAGATCCAATCAGTCCATTCTAAAGGAAATCAGCCCTGGGATTTCTTTGGAGGGAATGATGCTAAAGCTGAAACTCAGTACTTTGGCCACCTCATGTGAAGAGTTGACTCACTGGAAAAGACTCTGATGCTGGGAGGGATTGGGGACAGGAGGAGAAGGGGAGGACAGAGGATGAGAAGGCTGGATGGCATCACTGACCCGATGGCCATGAGTCTGAGTGAACTCCGGGAGATGGTGATGGACAGGGAGGCCTGGCGTGCTGCGATTCATGGGGTCGAAAAGAGTCAGACACGACTGAGCACTGAACTGAACTGAAGCTCACCATTATCTTCATTACCTCCACCATAGTTTAGCCCCAGGTAAATAGCAGGGAGGGACACAGCTCCACCCATCAACAGAAAATTATATTAAAGATTTACTGAGCATGACTTCACCCATCAGAGCAAGACCCAGTATCTCCTTCAGTCAGTCTATCCCATCAAGAAGCTTTCACAACCCTTTTATCTGTTTTCCATCAGAGGGAAGACAGACTAAAAAACCATCACAGAAAACTAACCAATCTAATCACATGAACCACAGCCTTGTCAACTCAATGAAACTATAAGCCATGCCCTGTAGGGCCACCCAAGATGGGTGGGTCATGGTGGAGTGTTCTGACAAAATCTGGTCCACTGGAGAAGGGAATGGCAAACCACTTCAGTATTCCTGCCTTGAGAACCCCATGAACAGTATGAAAAGGCAAAAAGATAGGACCCTGAAAGATGAAATCCCCAGGTCAGTAGGTGCCCAATATGCTACTGGAGATCAGTGGAGAAATAACTCCAGAAAGAATGAAGAGATGGAGCCAAAGCAAAAATAACACCCAGATGTGGATGTGACTGGTGATGGAAGCAAGGTCCAAAGCTGTAAGGAGCAATATTACATAGCTCAGTTCAGTTCAGTTCAGTTGCTCAGTCGTGTCTGACTCTTTGCGACCCCAAGAATTGCAGCACGCCAGGCCTCCCTGTCCATGACAGTCTCCCGGAGCTCACTCAGACTCACGTCCATTGAGTCCGTGATGCCATCCAGCCATCTGATCCTGGGTTGTCCCCTTCTCCTCCTGCCCCCAATCCCTCCCAGCATCAGAGTCTTTTCCAATGAGTCAGCTCTTTGCATGAGGTGTCCAAAGTACTGGAGCTTCAGCTTTAGCATCATTCCTTCCAAAGAAATCCCAGGGCTGATCTCCTTCAGAATGGACTGGTTGGATGTCCTTGCAGGCCAAGGGACTCTCAAAAGTCTTCTCCAACACCACAGTTCAAAAGCATCAATTCTTCGGCGCTCAGCCTTCTTCACAGTCCAACTCTCACATCCATACATGACCACAGGAAAAACCATAGCCTTGACTAGATGGACCTTCATCGGCAAAGTAATGTCAAGGAACCTGGAATGTCAGGTCCATGAATCAAGGCAAATTGGAAGTGGTCAAACAGGAGATGGCAAGAGTAAACATTGACATTCTAGGAATCAATAAACTAAAATCGACTGGAATGGATGAATTTAACTCAGATGACCATCATATCTACTACAGTGGGCAAGAATCCCTTAGAAGAAATGGAGTAGCCATCATAGTCAGCAAAAGAGTCTGAAATGCAGTACTTGGATGCAGTCTCAAAAATGATAGAATAATCTCTATTCGTCTCCAAGACAAACCATTTGATATCACGGTAATCCAAGTCTATGCCCCGACCAATAATGCCGAAGAAGCTGAAGTTGAACAGTTCTATAAAGACCTACAACACCTTCTAGAATTAACACCCAGAAAAGATGTACTTTTCATTGTAGGGCTTTGGAATGCAAAAGTAGGAAGTCAAGAAATACCTGGAGTAACAGGCAAATTTGGCCTTGTAGTACAAAATGAAGCAGGGCAAAGGCTAATAGAGTTTGATTGAGAGAATGCACTGGTCATAGGAAACATCATCATCAAAAAGCACAAGAGAAGACTGCACATGGACATCACCAGATGGTCACCACTGAAGTCAGATTGATTATATTCTTTGCAGCCAAAGATGGAGAAGCTCTATATAGACAGCAAAAACAAGACCAGGAGCTGACTGTGGCTCAGATCATGAAGTCCTTATTGCCAAATTCTGACTTAAATTGAAGAAAATAGGGAAAACAACTAGGCCACCCAGGTATGACCTAAATCAAATTCTTAACATTATACAGTGGAAGTGAGAAATAGATTTAAGGGACTAGATGTAATAAACTGACTGCCTGATGAACTATAGACGGAGGTTCATGACTGTACAGGAGACAGAGAGCAAGACCATCCCAGAAAAAGAAATACAAAAAAGCAAAATGGTTGTCTGAGGAGGCCTTACAAATAGCTGTGAAAAGAAGAGAAGCAAAAAACAAAGGAGAAAAGGAAAGATATACCCATTGAAAGCAGAGTTCCAAAGAATAGCAAGGAGAGATAAGGAAAGCCTTCCTTGGTGATCATTGACTAGAGATCTCTTCAAGAAAATTGGAGATACCAATGGAACATTTCATACAAAGATGGGCTCAATAAAGGACAGAAATGGTAGGGACCTAACAGAAGCAGAAGATATTAAGAAGAGGTGGCAAGAATACACAGAAGAACTGTACAAAAAGATCTTCATGACCCAGATAAACATGATGGTGTGAAAACTCACCTAGAGCCAGACATCCTGGAATGTGAAGTCGAGTGGGCCTTAGGAAGCAAAACTACTAACAAAGCTAGTGGAGGTGATGGAATTCCAGCTGAGCTTTTTCAAATCCTAAAAGATGATGCTGTTAAAGTGTTGCACTCAATATGCCAGCAAATTTGGAAAACTCAACAGTGGTCACAGGACTGGAAAAGGTCAGTTTTCATTCCAGTCCTTAAAAAAGCAATGCCAAAAAATGCTCAAATCTTTGGCAGTACCTCACAATCACAATCATATCACACGCTAGTAAAGTAATGCTCACAATTCTGCAAGTCAGGCTTCAACAATGCATGAGCCATGAACTTCCAGGTTTTCAAGCTGGTTTTAGAAAAGACAGAGGAACCAGAGATCAAATTGCCAACATTTGCTGGATCATGCAAAAAGGAAGGGAGTTCCAGAAAAACATCTATTTCTGCTTTATTGACTATGCCAAAGCCTTTGACTGTGTGGATCACAATAAACTGTGGACAATTCTCAAAGAGATGGGAATACTGGACCACCTGACCTGCCTCTTGAGAAACCTGTATGCAGGTCAGGAAGCAACAGTTAGAACAGGACATGGATCAATAGGCTCCAAATAGTGAAAGGAGTACATCAAGGCTGTATATTGTCACCCTGCTTATTTAACTTATATGCAGAGTACATCATGAGAAATACTGGGCTGGAAGAAGCACAAGCTGAAATCAAAATTGCTGGGAGAAATATCAATAACCTCAGATATGCAGATGACATCACCCTCATGGCAGAAAGTGAAGAAGAACTAAAGAGCCTCTTGATGAAAGTGAAAGAGGAGAGTCAAAAATTTGGCCTAAAACTCAGCATTCCAAAAACAAAGATCATGGCATCCAGTCCCATCACTTCATGGCAAATAGATGGAGAAACAGTGGAAATTATGCAGACTTTATTTTGGGGGGCTCCAAAATCATTACAGCTGGTGAGTGCAGCCATGAAATTAAAAGACACTTACTCCTTGGAAGAAAAGTTATGACTAACCTAGACAGCATATTAAAAAGTAGACACAAGACAAAAAAAAAAAAAAAAAGAAAAAAAAAGTAGACACATTACTTTGCCAACAAGAGGGCGTGTAATCAAGGCTATGGTTTTTCCAGTAGTCATGCATGGATGTTAGGTTTGGAATGTGAGGGAAGCTGAATGCCAAAGAATTGATGTTTTTGAAGTGTTGTATTGGAGAAGACTCTTGAGAGTCCCTTGGAGTGCAAGGAGATCCAACCAGTCCATCCTAAAGGAGATCAGTCCTGGGTGTCCGTTGGAAGGACTGACGTTGAAGCTAAAACTCCAATACTTTGGCCACCTGATGGGTAGAGCTGACTCACTTGAAAAGACCATGATGCTGGGAAAGATTGAGGGCAGGAGGAAAAGGCGACAACAGAGAATGGCATCATCAACTCAATGGACATGAGTTTGAGTAAACTCCAGCAGTTGATGATGGACAGGGAGACCTGGTGTGCTGCATTCCATGGGGTCGCAAAGAGTCAGACAGGACTGAGCGACTGAACTGAGCGAACTGATATATAAATAGTCCATACCACTCAACATCAAAATCAACCTGATTTTAAAAATGGGCAAAGGAATTGATTAGACATTTTTCCAAAGAGGAAATGCATATGACTAATAAGCCTATGAAAAGATTTTTAATATCACTAATCATCATGGAAATGAAATTAAAACTACAATGATATATCACCTCATACCTGTCAAAATGGCTGTCATCTAAAGAAACACGAATTGACAAAAATGTTGGCAAAAATGTGGAAACAGGGAACCCTGGTCCTTTATTGGTGGGAATGTAAGTTGGTTCAGTAATTACGGAAAATAGTACAGAGGTTCCTCAAAAAACTGAAAATATAACTACCTTATGACCTAACAATTTCACTCCTGGATATATACCTGAAAGAAACAACACTAATTTGAAAAGATACATGCACCCTAATGTTCATTGCAGTATTATTTACAATTGCCAAGGTATATATCTTATATACAAGATTTGTTTGTGTGTGTGTGTGTGTGTGTGTGTGTGTGTATATACATATATATATATACACGCTCTGCCATAAAAAATAATACTTGCCATAAAAAGTGAAATTTTGCCATTTTCAGCAACATAGATGGACCTGGAGGGCATTATGCAAGGGGAAATAAGTTAGAGAAAGATAATATTTTATGATGTCACTTATATGTGTAATCTAAAAAATAAAAAGTAAGGAGACTAGTAAATATAACCAAAAAAAGAAAAAGTGAGCTCACAGATATAGTGAACAAACTGGTAGTTACCAGTAGGGAGAGGAAAGAGGAGGGGTAATATAAGTGTAGGTGAGTAAGAGGTACAAACTACTATGTATAAAATAAGCTACATGGATATAGTTTATAACATAGGGAATACAGCCAATATTTTGTAATAACAATAAATGGAATGCAACTTTTAAAAATTGTGAATCACGAATCACTATATTGTACACCTGTGAATTATATAATATTGAACAGCAACTGTTTCATGATAAATAACTAAATAAATAAAATTAAGGAAAGGAAGGCAGGAAAGAAAGAAAGTCAGTCAAGAAAGCTCTGGACAGTCTATAACATGGGATGACTTCTAGTACTTGGAGTTTTGGGCATAATTTCTAGACTGTTCAAAGACTCTAATTCTCCTTTGTCTCCCCAAGGCTTACTTTAGACTATCGCATTATACTAACAAATGGGTAAAAAATGAGATACAAATCATAACATGGATGTTTAAATATATTTTGATGACTTGAAACATTTCTGACTCTGGTCATAAATAGTAATCTAGAATTTTGAGTAATAAACTAATAATTTCTGGGGAAAGTTGGTGGTGATGGTAGTGGATGAAGAGTGGTAAGGAATGTTGATAATGTCTCTTTATTTAATTAATAAATTTGATTTTTTCCCTTCAAAATAGACCAAGCTACAAATTTAGAAACCACGTAATGCGTATCAAGTGATCACAGCTGGCATTTTTGAAGATGAGATGTGTCTGCAAGTGCCTGTGCCCTCTGACGGTTTCTAACATGTATTGACCTGAGCAGCATTGCATGGTGCAGATATTTTCACTGTGATATCTATTTGAACATTTTCTTTAAAAACTTACAATTTTTATCTTGGTCAAATACTGTTGCATAGCTTATGACACAATAGAATATGGTTTGTAATGTAAAGAAGAGTGATGTTGAAAACAAGTTAGAGAAATATAAAATTATAAATATTTTGCAAACTAACTTCAAGATAATCTCAATCAGGTTATAAACTGTGTTTTGTGGTCAAAATCTATGGCACATCAAATTGCAATATCTCATAAACAAAGAAGCATGATTATATCCAATTTGTTATTTGTTTTAATTTATAAGATTCAAGACTGTCCATATTTACAAAGTGTTATTTGAAATTTGTATGCAGGTCAAGAAGCAACAACATGGAACAACAGACTGGTTCCAAATAAGGAAAGGAGTATGTCAAGGCTGTATATTGTCACCCTGCTTATTTAACTTATATGTAGAGTACATCATGAGAAATGCTGGGCTGGGTGAAGCGCAAGCTGGGATCAAGATTGCTGGGAGAAATATCAATAACCTCAGATATGCAGATGACACCACCCTTATGGCAGAAATTGAAGAACTAAAGAGCTTCTCGATGAAAGTGAAAGAGGAGAGTGAAAAAGTTGGTTTAACCTCAGTATTCAGAAAACGAAGATCATGGCATCCGGTCCCATCACTTCATGGCAAATAGATGGGGAAACAATGGAAACAGTGACAGACTTTATTTTCTTGGGCTCCAAAATCACTACAGAATCATGGCTATTGACTGTAGCCATGAAATTAAAAGACGTTTGCTCCTTAGAAGAAAAGTTATGACCAAACTAGACCACATATTAAAAAGCAGAGACATTGCTTTGCCCACAAAGGTCCATCTAGTCAAAGCTATGGTTTTTCCAATAGTTATGTATGGATATGAGAGTTGGACCATAAAGAAAGCTGAGTGCCAAAGAATTGATACTTTTGAACTGTGGTATTGGAGAAGACTCTTGAGAATCCCTTGGACTTCAAGTATATCAAACCAGTCAGGCCTAAAGGAAATAATACTGAATCTTCTTTGGAAGGACTGATGTTGAAGCTGGAACTCCAATACTTTGGCCACCTGATGCAAACAAGTGACTTATTGGAAAAGACCTGATGCTAGGCAAGATTGAAGGCAGGCAGAGAAGGGGACAACAGTGGATGAGATGGTTGGATGGCATCACTGACTCAATGGACATGAGTTTGGGCAAACTCTGGGAGTTGGTGAAGGACAGGGAATCCTGGTGTGCTATAGTACATGGGAGTCACAAAGAGTCAGACATGACGAAAGACTGACTGAACTGACTGATTTGAAAAGTACTTACAAATAATCAAAACCTTCTCACTTTTTAAAATACAAAAAAAGGCAAAAAATGTGAAAATCATTTTAGCACAAAATATTAGAATTCTAAAAAAATAAGATTTTTATATCAGTGTATCTTATTTTGTATAGGTATTTAAATGTCAACCTGTATATTTAATTCCAAAGTTAAACCTGAAATGATAAGTACTTTTTAGCATCTATATTTACAAATTAGAGTAATTTATTTATTATTAAATAAATAAAGCAATTTACAGAAAAGGTATCAAATGAGAGAAAATAAAATTATCTTTACATCTGTTCACTATTAAAGATGTAATTAAAATAAAATTTAATGTAAAATAACATGCTTACATAAAACTGAACATGTCGCTTGCAATTATTTCTGTTAACTTCACTATGTATCAGTCATGAAAATTGCAAAATATTTTATTCCATTTTCTAAAAATAGTTAATAGAATTATCCATTGTGTTGATGGGCTTTCCCCCCAAAATATTTCAAAATTACTTGAGAACAAATAATAAACATCATTTGACGTAAAAATACTATTTCTGCAAATACACTGATACGTTAATTTAATAAACATTTGCAAACTATGTAAACAAGAAACTTTTCTTCACTATCAGAAATACTTAACCTCAGTCAATA
Organism: Ovis aries; assembly: GCF_016772045.2. NCBI lineage: Eukaryota > Metazoa > Chordata > Mammalia > Artiodactyla > Bovidae > Ovis > Ovis aries. The sequence continues at coordinate 19,176,861 of NC_056057.1, forward strand.
CTACGTTTGAGGAATGTGAATCCAGTGTTGTCATCAGCTTTTTAAAAGTAATGCATAACTTTAATGTATAATCCATATAAATGGGTAAAACTTCCTAAACGTGCATGACAAACAACCACAAGGTGCGAAAGTGTTAGTCACTTAATTGGGTCCAACGCGTCGTCGTGACTCTATGGACTGCAGCCCACCAGGCTCCTCTGCCCATGGGATTTCCCGGGCAAGAATACTGGAGTGGGTTCCCATTCTCTTCTCCAGGGGATCTTTCTGACCCAGGGATCTAACCTAGATCTCCCACATTGCAGGCAAATTCTTTACTATCTGAGCCACCAGGGAAACAACCAGAAACTTGCTTTTAAACTGTCCGGAGGGATGCTGGTTTGCAGCTTTTTACTGTAGGTTTTTAGTGGAAAGAATAAAATCAGGATATGAAACCCTGAAGCATGAGATTTGCCCACTAAATTTCTTTTCAGTCAGCCATGTCCTTCACTTATAGTTTAAGCAAAATACTCATTGTACAGATATGAAAAGATCAGATTAATGCTGCAGGAACTCCTATAATGCTATACAGATTACTTGACCTACACCACTGAAAAACCATGGCAAAGCAAGGTGTTTTGTAAGTTTTAATGCACCATGAACTTAAAACTGTTTTCATCTCATATCCACTCATATTACCTCATAACTCTGGCTTTTGATAATCAACTGACTCACATATGGACTATACATAATGAACTATCCCAAATAGTTTTTGCCCTAGCATTCAAAAAAGGTACTTTATGTTGATTTCCTTTTGGTAATTTGAATATGCACTTTATATATTTGAAATATCATTAAAATAGAAACAAACTTACAACAACATACTGTGGCCTTAATATAAGAAAAGAGGATATATATTTTCAACTCCTTTGTTCATTTCTTCCACTTTCCTTCTAGAAATTGTTTCTGTCAATTTTAATTTTCATTGAGTTGACTAGGAAAGGAATATAAGGAGACAGTTGCCTCCAACTGCGAATAGCAGTAAAAGATCAGTAAATGTTTTCACCAGTTCCAAGTTTCACTGAACCTGTCTTGAATGATATGGGGCCAAATGAAACATGCATTTCTGTAAAATCAGTAAGAGACATCATGTTGTTTTAACTTTAGGAAATGAAAATAACTCAAAAACGACCCCAAATTTGCAGCATGAAAAAGGTAAAAAGGAATTGCCATAAATAAGGAGAACTTAAGAGTCTACTGAGCACAAAGATGTGAGGCAATAGTACCTTTTTATTAAAAGAGGAAAATTAATACAATATAGGTTCAATATCACATGTGGATTTTAATGGTTATCTTTGTAGTGGCATACAGTGGGACCATTATAGCAATTTCTCCAAGGTCCCTATATCTTCATCAGTTTTGAGCAACTAATTATCTTCAAAGCTTCTTTTTTTTTTTTTGCTTTAGAGGTCATTCCATTTGGTAATTAAAAACAGAGCAAATAGAACAATAAAGTTACCAACAAACCAAAGTATCATAAAAATGTAACTTCTTAAGTAAAATGTAGAAATGATTTGGAATAAGTAAGAAGAATAAGGAAATAAAGTTATGTGCCCCTTCTCCAGGAGATCTTCCCAAATCAGGGATTGAACCTGGGTTTCCTGCATACAAGTAGCTTCTTTACCAACTGAACCACCAGGAAAGTCAAACATTTTTTAAGAGAAGTTAAAAGTAGTCTGTCAACTTCTTTTAATTTCCTCAAAACTTAACACATCTTAACTTCAAATTAGTTAAAGAAACCCTGGTAGTTGCACGTGTATTCTCTCTACAGGGACTGTCTGAACACTGTAGAGATGGATTTTGGAAATCCTATACCATAGCCCAGTCACAGCAGATCTGAGGGTTTGCTACGTTCAAGTGGTAGAACCCCGACTGAGGAAGAGTTAGCTAAGTATTTTTAGATGAAAATTCATTGACTCCAATGCCAGGGATGCCTCCTGACAAAGCTGAATGTCTAATAGTCACCAATAATTTTTTTTTTCATCTCAGAAATAGACTAACGTCAGTTTAGTTGATTATTGATTTTAGTATCCCTACATGTGAAAATGTATAGATGAAACATAATATTTCCTCTCTGAAAAGACTATTAGATTAGATAAAATACTCTGGAGTGCATTGGTGGGAAAATTAGTAAAAATGATATTTCTACTATATAAGTGAAAATGAATCCTTGATGTTGTTTTTGATGGTCTGTAACATGTATCTCTTGTAGAAAATGGTATTTGCCATTTTATGGAAAGACACAGCAATAGAAAACGTGAACTGAATTGCTTTATTCACAGGTAGGATGACTCTTTTTACAGAAAAATATTATTGCATCAACAGAGAGAGGATTTTGTTCACTATGTGATAGGTACCCTAATAGGATTGCAAATAAGCCCTCAAAGTAAAAGAACAATGACAAAAATAGGTTGATTGAGAGAAATAGTTTTTTACAAGAGTCTGAGTATGGTACAAAAAGTAGCCTTTTTGATCACTCTTGTGATATTGTTCTTAGAATGCGTATGTTTGTGTGAGTGAAAAAATGTGTATATTTGTGTGTATATATAGTGAATATATACATATATACAATCACTATGTTGTGTATGTATGTAGACATATATATGTGTATATATATATAGTGAATAGATACATACACATTCACAATATATATACCCATATCTATACATATAAAATGATCAGTTATGTTTATGATTTTAATTAAGAAATTTGTGAATATTTTAAATTCCAAATAGACATAAATTGATACCAAATATGTAATTTAAAATATTATTTTTGTTTACACTATAAAAGTGAGTGTGATAAAATGAATCTTTGCAAAAATATTGACAGAAAAGTGAAATTAATTTAATTAAACTTTTATTTAAAATGTTTTATGTTGTAAATTCTAGTACTAGAAAAGCTCTTATTAAAGTAATAGGCTATGTCTAAAATAATATCAACATGGCCATGCATAATGTATAGTCTTTTAAATTTTCCTTCCTCTTCATTGATAATAAGTGTGATATTCATGTAGCAAAGTTTATAATTATTTTCTGAATATAAATGTTTTTCTATTACACGTAAAACATCTAGAAGTCTTAGCCCTTGACTGAAACTAAATTTCAAACATTAATAAGAGAAAGCATTAAAAGCAAATGTTTTCTTAGTTGCAAATGAAATTAAAATATTTTCATTTGGGTTTACCATAAATTACACAAGATCTTTAAAACAAAGGTAGCTGAGGAAGATTTTTTTTTTTTTTAACTCCAGACATTTGGGAAAACATTTGAGATACTCAATAAACCCCAAATATGGCCAAGTTCATCCATCCCTAAAAGTAATTAAGAGATAGTTTTAATCCTTTTATTTGAATTAATATCCTATTGAGCTTGAGCTATATTTCCTTCCTCTTTCAAAAAAATTTCATGAAAGTCCTCATGACTGTAAATGAAACATATATAATTGTATTTTTTTTTCTTCCTTATTTACCCCTCACCATAATCAGGAGCAGCCTTGGATTTCAAATCTAAGGGCAATCCAGTTGTCTTTTGGTTTAGCAAGCCTCACACTAGTGTCAGTCCACTCAGTTTAGCAGAACATTGATTTTTGAACAGGGAGCCTTGAAGAAAATAATCCAATATTCTACTAGACAATGAATACTGGCAGTCAAATATGTAGGAAGGAGTGCTTCACTCCATTTTAATGCAAATTCATGAAGAAAAAGTTTTTTGTTCCTGTTTGCCTATAGATGTATTTTTGGGGTGAATAATTGGGTAAATCTTGTATTTATGGAGAAAAGAGGAGACGTGTTGAAGAGAAAAATCAAGGGACAGCAAATGGCATAAAAGAAAAAAATGGTTGAGTGGCAATAGAATTTTGTTGTTTTTAATTTAAAAATTCTTATTTGTCTCACTAAGACTGTCCTCAACAGCCCAGGTAGCCAACACAGGCCAAAATTTGAAGCTCATCACAACTCCATAAATGCTTTGACTCCTCAAATCAGACAAGTTAGCTCAAGAGAGTAGATTTGCCTATCTTATCCCTGCTGCTGCTGCTAAGTCACTTCAATCGTGTCTGACTCTGTGTGACCCCATAGACAACAGCCCACCAGGCTTCTCCGTCCCTGGGATTCTCCAGGCAAGAATACTGGAGTGGATTGCCATTTCCTTTTCCAATGCATGCATGCATGCTAAGCCACTTCAGTCATGTCCGACTCTGTGAGAACCTCTGGACTGCAGCCCACCAGGCTCCTCTGTCCACAGGATTCTCTAGGCAAGAATACTGGAGTGGGTTGCCAACTTTATCCCTAGATGGCCATTTATTTTAAACTGACGTTTAAAGGAATAATGTTCAGCTATTCCCTAACATCTTCTCATTATTTCAACTCAGGCACAGGAAACACAAAAGGAAAGTAATCAGGTGAAGATTTATCAAGGAATAAAGTGGTTTAGATTTGCAAAAGGAATGGCGTGAGTTTTTCAATCTAAAAAATATAGACTTTTCATGTTTTTTTTTTAAATAAAAAAGTAATTCAACTGAGTAAATTTTAAAGATCTTTTTGGTTTTATTCAGCTTTTCAAGAATTGTGCAACATGCCATCTAAGCAAATAGAAAGGAGCCCTAAAGAGTTGTACAAAATGAAAGACTTTTATAAGCAAAATGGAACAGGAACAAGGAAGTTATAGAAGGTAAAAAGCAGGTTGGTCATTGTAAATTTGGTTTCCCAGGTGGGTGCACTGGTAAAGAATCTGCCTGCCAATAAAGAAGACACAGGTTTGATCCCTGGGTCAGGAAGATCCCCTGGAGAAGGAAATGGAAACCCACTTCAATGCTCTTGCCTGGAAAATTTCATGGACAGAGGAGTCTGGCAGTCTACAGTCTATGGGGTCACAAAGAGTTGGACATGACTGAATAATTTAGCATGCATTGCAAGGTTACGTTCCTTGAGAGAATTGCCGAGGTCTACAAGGAAACTCAACTATATAGGGTGATCAGGCAATTTCTGACAGACCAATTTAAGATTTCATTTCTGGGAAAGGCAGAAACAATAATTAAGTCTTTGGTGATGTCGGACCAAGTATAATTGACTCCATTTGGGGCATGTTGTCCTGTTTTTAACAATGTAAATGTAGACTGAAAGTATAGATAATATAATAAGAAAGGAATAAAGTGAGGCTATGCTATGTCTCAAAATTCTCCAAGGCAGGCTTCAGCAATACGCGAACCGCAAACTTCCTGAAGTTCAAGCTGGTTTTAGAAAAGGCAGAGGAACCAGAGATCAAATTGCCAACATCCGCTGGATCATGTAAAAAGCAAGAGAGTTCCAGAAAAACATCTATTTCTGCTTTATTGACTATGCCAAAGCCTTTGACTGTTTGGATCACAACAAACTGTGGAAAATTCTTCAAGAGATGGGAATACCAGACCACCTGACCTGCCTCTTGAGAAACCTATATGCAGGTAAAGAAGGAACGGTTAGAAATGGACATGGAACAACAGACTGGTTCCAAACAGGAAAAGGAGTACATCAAGGCTGTATATTGTCACCCTACTTATTTAACTTATATGCAGAGCACATCATGAGAAACGCTGGACTGGAAGAAGCACAAGCTGGAATCAAGATTGCCGGGAGAAATATCAATAACCTCAGATATGCAGATGACACCACCCCTATGGCAGAAAGTGAAGAGGAACTAAAAGCCTCTTGATGAAAGTGAAAGTGGAAAGTGAAAAAGTTGGCTTAAAGCTCAGCATTCAGAAAATGAAGATCATGGCCATCCGGTCCCATCACTGCATGGGAAATAGATGGGCAAACAATGGAAACAGTGTTAGACTTTATTTTTTTGGGCTCCAAAATCACTGCAGATGGTGACTGCAGCCATGAAATTAAAAGACGCTTACTCCTTGGAAGAAAAGTTATGACCAACCTAGATAGCATATTTAAAAGCAGAGACATTACTTTGCCGACTAAGGTCCATCTAGTCAAGGCTATGGTTTTTCCTGTGGTCATGTATGGATGTGAGAGTTGGACTGTGAAGAAGGCTGAGTGCTGAGGAATTGATGCTTTTGAACTGTGGTGTTGGAGAAGACTCTTGAGAGTCCCTTGGACTGCAAGGAGATCCAACCAATCCATTCTGAAGATCGGTCCTGGGATTTCTTTGGAAGCAATGATGCTGAAGCTGAAACTCCAGTACTTTGGCCACCTCATGCGAAGAGCTGACTCATTGGAAAAGACTTTGATGCTGGGAGGGATTCGGGGCAGGAGGAGAAGGGGACGACAGAGGATGAGATGGCTGGATGGCATCACTGACTCGATGGACGTGAGTTGAGTGAACTCTGTGAGTTGGTGATGGATAGGGAGGCCTGGTGTGCTGCGATTCATGGGGTCACAAATTGTCAGACACGAATGAGTGAATGAACTGAAATGAACTGAACTGATGCTATGTCAGGCATCTATAAAGCCTAATTTAAAAGGCCAAGATATTTAGTGACAAAAGAAAGAACCTATATGCAACATATCCTTGGAACCTGAACCTTCTCATTTTTTCACTTTTGAAAACCTCAGACCATGCGGAAGGGTACATATGAGGTGAATCTCTGGCTATCTATTGTTCAGACTTACTTGACTCATCTGCTTTATTAGCAATCCTTTCATTTTTGATGGAACAATGTGAAAAAGGTAAGTTTAATCACCTCACAGTCTTCTGATATATTGCATGCTTACCTTTGGGGTAAGATCATGGCAAAGAAAATGGAAACAGTGACAGTCCTTCTTTTCTTAGGCTCCAGAATCACTGCAGATGGTGACTGCAGCCATGAATTAAATGATGCCTGCTCCTTGGAGGAAAAGTTATGACCAGCCTAAGCAGCATATTAAAAAGCAGAGACCTCACTTTGTTGACAAAGGTCTACATAGTCAAAGCTCTGTTTTTTCCATGTAATATATGGTCCAATATATGGACCATAAAGAAGGCTGAGCGCTGAAGAATTGATGCTTTTGAACTGTGGTGTTGGAAAAGACTCTTAAAAGTCCCTTGGACTGCAAGGAGAACAAATCAGTTAGTCATAAAGGAAATCAGTCCTGAATGTTCATTGGAAGGACTCATGCTGAAGTTCCAATACTTAGGCTACCTCACGCAAAGAACTGACTTATTTGAATGGCCCCTGATGCTGGGAAAGATTGAGGGCAGGAGGAGAAGGGGATGACAGAGGATGAGATGATTGGATGGTGTCACTGACTCAATGGATGTGAGTTTGAGCAAGCTCTGGGAGATGGTGATAGACAGGGAAGCCTGGCGTGCTGCAGTCCATTGGGTCACAAAGAGTCGGGCACAACTAAGCAACTGAACTAAAAGGAATGGATTAAGTTTACCAAAGAAAAAGATATTTCAGTTATTCTATAAATTGGTTTATCTATACATTTGTAATGGTGAATATCTTGTAGGCAATCAATCATCTTGAGATACTGTGTTCATCACCTAGTGTTTCTATCAACAAGCTCAACATTAATAGATAAGAAGATGTTTCAAATATTTAACATATAAAATTAGATTTGGTGACAAGAGACTGAACCATTCTGTAAAAATGGTTCAGTATCACTGCTTTTCTTTAGATTTTGACTTATTTCTAAAATTGAAGTGTTAGTTTACAAATACTAAAGCCATGCCTAAATTTTCTAGGCTATGTTGATATTATAGGCAAATCCAAGACAAGATGTTCAATACACATTGTTTCACACTTGCCAAACCCTATACAGAGTTTGACAATATCTTTGTAGTGGTTAGAGTACAGATTCAAGAGTTAGCTCAATTTAGGTTCAGTAGACAAGGTTTTGATCTTATATTGGCTGGAGACTTTAGAGAAATTATTTTATCTTTTGAAGTTTTAGTTCTTCATCTGCAAAAACAGAAACTGTATTGATATCTACCACCAAGGCTTATAAACATGTGGCACCCACCCCCTTTTCAGTCCTATGAGTTGTTAATAGTCAAAATCACTTCTTGTTGGTTAGAACCTCTACTCAGCCTAAGTACTTTGAATATTAACTCTTAGAATAATCTTGGTACTTCTTAATGAATATTTATTCTAAATCATCTGTAGTAGCGGTAGCACCATGTCCAACTCTTTGCGACCCCATGCACTACACAGTCCATGGAATTTTTCAGGCCAGGATACTGGAATGGGTAACCTTTGCCTTCTCCAGGGGATCTTCCCAACCCAGAGACTGAAGCCATGTCTCCCATATTGCAGGCGGATTCTTTACCAACTGAGCTATCAGGGAAGCCCTCAATTCTGAACACATTCTAGTATTATTTACATTTAACAACCATGACAAATTCAATTTTAGAAATTGATTTTACATGTTATTTGAAAGTGTTTCAAGACATTCCTATGCCAGATAATTACTTAAGGAGTGATGTTTTATTATAGAAATTCTAACTCAAGCTCTCATTTAAAATATTACTATGTCTTACTCTGATAAAACCTGCTGAAGTACAAACACATCTTCCCTTTCCAAATGAAAATTAGAATGGTGCTAAAATTCATTAGCTCCTAAGTGAGAGCTTTTTACATATACACAACAGAGTAAATTAAGATTTAATTTTAATATTTTATTTGGGACTAATACTTAAAAGCTATTGACTTATAAGAAACTCAAAACCTATTGTCTAGAAAAAGATAAGCAGTTAAATAATTATTTATCTGTAGGAATACTTGAAATACAATCTCAGATCATATTGAGAGTTTCCCTCTCAACAACAGACTGTGACATGGGAAAACCATACCAAAGAATTCTGTTAGTATAGGTCTTGATTGGCATGGCAAAAGTGGAGGAGTGATATCATTAAACAAAAATAATGAGAACCCCTTAGGTTATACAGACTTACCCCCATGATTACGAATGTGCATCAACGGGTAGATATCACTTCAATCTCCCTTCACAATTTAATATATTCTTCTCATTTCAGTTATTTTAGGATTTGCTGGCAGGCTACTTCCAAACACCACTATCCAATAGGTGCAGGTTCTCATCACAAAGACAGCTCATTTGCACCCACCTAGGGCTCTGGTAGAGTATAGTAACTGTGTCAGTGTTGCCTTTGCTTATTGCATTTACATTTCAAAGTGGCTAAATTGTTTTGAAGGTGTATCTCAGTGTGGAATCCTTTGCAATCTCTGCTTGATGTTTAAAATACTTGGTATCTCCAGAAAAAAAAAAAAAAACCTATGTATTCTTGAAATTCTATAAACCTTCAAAGGAATAAATAAAATTGCTCCCAAATAGTCAACTCAATGAACACCAATTTGAGCAAACTCTGGGAGACAGTGAAGGACAAGGAAACCTGGTGTGCTGTAGTCCATGAAGTCACAAAGAGTTGGATATGACTTAGTGACTGAACAACAGAACTACAAGTAGTTCTTTCTATAGATACAAGTTTACAAGTAGTTCTTTAATGGCTTATAGTGCCATTAATATTTAGAATAAAACTGAGTTAAATGCTACATGTTGAATGAATTTTAGATACATCTATGTCAGTTAATCCTCCTCATTTCACAAATCAAAACATTGAATTCCAAAGAGCTTATTACATTAGTAAAATGATATAGTTTGCAATTGGAGATGTCTCAGTTGGATCCCTGACTCTGTCACTTAAGCTGTGGGAATGCTAAGGCTCAGGTCCATGATCTGCTCAAGAGTAAATAAAATAGCTGAAACTATCAGTTATAAGTAAACTAAGGAAGAAAATCCAGTGAGAAGGACACGACAGACCACTGAGAAGATATAAAACAACCTCACAGAAGGAGATGGGAGCACACAACAGGAAGTATTTCAATATCTATCGCCATGTCTATCTGTCATTTTGATCTTTTATAGGCCAATAAAATGATGCTGAATGTTTTTGCTTCATCTCCAGTTCCTTCCTCTCCCTTACTCACCCTTCTCTGTGTCCGAGTGCTTCCTGGCCAGCATGGACTATATCATCATGTTCCTGTATATCTAATTTCCTGTTGAATCATGGTAAGGACTCAATACTCTTGTCATCTCAAGGCAGAGCTGGTAAACAGGTAGGCTTTACTATCCACTGCGGTCCCCCTGAGATTACTTTTATAAATAATCTCTTTGAGTAAATCTTCCTGGAATTATCCAGTTTCAAAAGTCTGTGTTTCTGACTGGGTTACTGACTGATACAGCACTGGATCACTTAATCCTACTGCAATTTCCTGGAATTACAAAAAGGCTCAAATGATATGACTCCAAAATGGCTATCTGGATTTAATTCAGACAAATTGCTATAGAGCATACTCATTCTGGTTATAGTTTTGAACCAAGTTCTGGTGGCAGCTTTCTGAAAACCTGAATTAGTTGCAGGGTTATAGGGTCAGACATATTAGATTACTGGGATATAGGACTGTCAAGTTTAAGAGAGTCTGAGGGTTTTCAAAAGATTATTTGTAAGCATGGATGAAATAAATAGAATGTTTATTTAGTGCTAACATAAGCCTTTTAAAAAGTTCTATTAAAAACCAAATATCCTCTAATATTGGAGAAGGAAATGGCAACCCACTCCAGTATTCTGGCCTGGAGAATTCCATGGACTGTATAGTCCATGGGGTCACAAAGAGTCAGACATGACTGAGCAATTTTCACTCACTCACTTATCCTCTAATACGATCTATTATTTTAGAAAAATGCCCCACCTTGAGTTCAGTAAAACTTTTGTCAGTTTATGTACAGTTCATTGTTCATGTTCATATTTCATCATGTTTAACTCTTTGTGATCCATTGGACCATAGCCCTCTACAGTCAGGCTCCTCTGTCCATGGGATTTTCCAGGCAAGAATACTGGAGTGGGTTGCTATTTCCTTCTCTGGGGATCTTCCCAACCAAGGATCGAACCCTTGTCTCCTGTGTCTCCTGCACTCCAGGTGGATTCTTTACCTGCTGAGCCATTGGGTTATCAGTTTATAATTATATCTATAAGGACAAGGTGAAAAAATTAGATGGGATTTGATAACTGACTCAATGCTTATGTACCCAAAGTGTCAACCAATTGATTGATCTCCACACATGAAGCAGCCCTCCACACTGTTTCAAGACATAAAAATGACATGGAATGTATAATATGTAAAGTTTTAGAAGACAATATTAAGAGGAATCATTAGAATACTTGAAATAAGACTAAATTTCCTTAGAACATAAAAATAGGGGCTAAAATTTGAAAGATAAAATTTAGTGAAAATTAAGGCACACTTTAATCTCAAGTTCAAAAAAGAAATGCATTTTGCAAACATGGCATCAATTTAGGCTTAGTTTAGCCAAAGTTTATGTGAGATATATTAGAGCAGTTTTAGTCAGCCACAAGTTTGAAATACACCTGTGGAATGATGGCTTGACTAAAAATACACTTATATTTTTGACTGCCCTTCTCAGATGTCATCTGGAATAGTGTCTTCATTTCTCAGTGGCACATTTTGAGAGGAAGCTTTGAAGATCAGAGAACATCTAGGTGGTAAAGGAAACACACTGATAAATGGTTAAAAGCACTTTGTCATATTAAAACAAAGAAAGTCAAACTTCAAAAACTTAAAAGTTACAGGTCTTGATTTGAAGGGTAGTGTATTGAGAGAAAGGAAAGCTATTCTGTGTCTTGCCAATAAATTAGAACCAATGGGTAAAATCATAGACAGTATGATTTCACCCTAGTGTAAAAATAGCAATTACAGCTGTCCAATGACCTATTAGCTCAACTTTCAGAATAGCAGCTGAAAGCATAGTACAGAAGTAATCCATGATCTGAAAGAGAATAGACTTAAGTGTCAGAAGTTCTGAGCCTTCCAGGAACCAAAATCTATTAGACAAAAATGTCAGTTCTGTGCTCAGTTGCAAACTCTTTGCTTATTCTCCACGTGAGACTAGGTACACACACACACACACACACACACACACACACACTATATACACACACATATATGTTTGTGTGTATGTGTATATCTACACTTACATCAGTGTTTCTCATGAGTGGGTAATATTGTGTATTTCACTTCACCATATGTCCAATATTTTTCCAGAGCTATTATATCCATATCTCTTCTATGTTCTATATAATTTATTCATTTTCATCTTCAATCTGTAGAGCTCTTCATCTTTTCATGCAATTGGTAAATTTTTCTATTTCACAATTGCCAAATATAAAAACACTGTCCTTTTGACCACAAATTCATGTTTATCCAACTTAGTTTGAAAATAGTCTAGGCTAGACTTTCCCTAAACTAGAATTTAACTTTGTAATATTCTTGTAAATGATGATTTTTTTTCTGAAAAACAGTGAAATTGGTCAAATTTTCTAAAGCTGTCAAAGATATGTTTATACAAGACTATTATAAAATTCTATACAATTAAGATCAATGTAACCCAAGAAGGAAATGACAACCCACTCCAGTATTCTTGCCTGGAGAATCCCAAGGACAGAGGAGCCTGGTGGGCTGCCATCTTTGGGGTCGCACAGAGTCAGACACGACTGAAGGGACTTAGCAGCAGCAACAGCAGCATTGACCTATAGTTTTTATGGGAAAAATTTTTATAAAACAATTTCATAAAGTACTTGATGGAATGAGAATAAGTCTCTCACTCAACATAAACATACAGTAAGTCTGATCTGCAGTCTCTTCTTTCTGCTCCTAACATGTCCAGCCTTTAAGGTCCCTCCACCCTTACCAATTTTCAATTATGGCCATATTTTCTCTTAAATCCTATTAATTGGTAGGTTTCAGGCAAGTCAAAGACCTCTATATACCTACTCACTCATTCTGACAACAGACAGGCCAAGGCAAACAGAAATTCAGACTCGTATTTTCCAGGAGGATCTAATTTAAAACAATATGTAAATTCTTCTCTGGACCAAATCAACTATATAATTTTATCAATCCTCTTCTTAGCAGAGATAAGTATGGTTATTGAATTAACTGTGAATGAATATGTATAAACATTATATATTGTATGATTCTATACATATACATAATATATTATAAGATTATCTATAAATACATATACATAATATACTGTATGATTTCTTATAAATCTCTTTTTTTTTAAATAGCAGTTTTAATCCTATCTTGCCCAAGCAAGATTATAAATCTAGGAAAATATCCTTAATTAAATGACAAAAATTACAAAAAAATTATGGAGTAAATACTACCATAGTTCACTTCAGTTCAGTTCAGTTTAGTTCAGTCAGTCAGTCGTGTCCAACTCTTTGCGACCTCATGAATCACAGCACGCCGGGCCTCCCAGTCCATCATCAATCCCCAGAGTTCACTCAGACTCAAGTCCATCGAGTCAGTGATGCCATCCAGCCATCTCATCCTTGGTCGTCCCCTTCTCCTCTTGCCCCCAATCCCTCCCAGCATCAGAGTCTTTTCCAATGAGTCAACTCTTCCCATGAGGTGGCCAAAGTACTGGAGTTCCAGCTTCAGCATCATTCCTTCCAAAGAAATCCCAGGGCTGATCTCCTTCAGAATGGACTGGTTGGATCTCCTTGCAGTCCAAGGGACTCTCAAGAGTCTTCTCCAACACCACAGTTCAAAAGCATCAATTCTTCGGCACTCAGCTTTCTTCCCAGTCCAACTCTCACATCATACAAGACCACTGGGAAAACAATAGCCTTGACTAGACGGATCTTAGTCGGCAAAGTACCGTCTCTGCTTTTGAGTATGCTATCTAGTTTGGTCATAAATTTTCTTCCAAAGAGTGAGCATCGTTTAATTTCATGGCTGCAGTCACCATCTGCAGTGATTTTGGGGCCCAAAAAAATAAAGTCTGACATTTGTTTCCACTGTTTCCCCTCTATTTCCCATGAAGTAATGGAACCAGGTGCCATGATCTTCATTTCCTGAATGTTGAGCTTTAAGCCAACTTTTTCACTCTCCACTTTCACTTTCATCAAGAGGCTTTTTAGTTCCTCTTCACTTTCTGCCATAAGGGTGGTGTCATCTGCATATCTGAGGTTATTGATATTTCTCCCAGCAATCTTGATTCCAGCGTGTGCTTTTTCCAGCCCAGCGTTTCTCATGATGTACTCTGCATATAAGTTAAATAAGCACGGTGACAATATACAGCCTTGACATACTCCTTTTCCTGTTTGGTACCAGTCTGTTGTTCCATGTCTAGTTCCAACTGTTGCTTCCTGACCTGCATATAGGTTTCTCAAGAGGCAGATCAGGTCATCTGGTATTCCCATCTCTTGAAGAATTTTCCACAGCTTATTGTGATCCACACAGTCAAAGGCTTTGGCATAGTTAAGTAGAGTAAGTTTAAAAATCATTTTATAATAAAGTGGTGGTTTACAACATTATTGGTCTTAAACTATGAAAAATCTCAAACTCTTTGGATTCTAAAATGCGCAGACTCAGACACAGACAAAAGACGCAGCATAGTGTGCTCCATGTCAAACTGTTCACCTCATTTTCCCCTTGGAGTTAGTTAAACCTAATCAAATTTGTATAGAAGGAAAAAAACATTGGGAAAAGTATGCATTATCAAGAAGTTTGAGCAAGACTCAAATCTACTAAATTAGTATATTTTCCAAAACAATTCTATATGTGCCACACTTTTATTCTGTTACATTCACATGGATGAAAGAACAATGTTCTTTTAGATAAGCAAAAAGTAAGGTCATACATAGATATACACATGCTTTTCACAACATAGTTCATGGGAGCAAGAAGATCTTGCCACATACACACTCCTAAACAAAGTACTTCCCCTTCAACTGCCATCCCTAGAGACAATCATGAGTGTTGACTCCCCCTGCTCTGTTTTCCTTTTTTCCTCCCAAGAACAAATAAATCTACCTTTGTCCCTTTGAGGGAAATACAGATTTGTGGGAAAGAGGAAGCTATCAGTTTAAGTATAAACCAATGATATTACTTAGTGGCTAAAATCTTGAACATTAAAAAGAGGGATAATGAATAAAGATTAATAAAACTGGGAAGGATGACCTTGCAGATACACAAGCCCTTTTCTCACTTGAATTATAAACTTTTGGCTCAGAGACTTTTAATTTCTTAAACTCTAATGCTGAACCTTGAGTTCAACCCTAAATATAATGAAGTTGATTATGATATCACTATAATATGCTCAGTATCTTATGGAGCTCTTCTTCTTTATGTCCTCTCAGAAGAAATCATATATTGGGTTGTTTTCTGGTAGCAGCTATGCCTTTATGCTGACACATCCAGATATCTACCCAAGATCCATAGTGACCAATAACACCCATTCATAGAATGACTGACTTGGAAAATGAATCCTGTTTTCAAATTATTAGTAGAGCTCAGATAGCTGAAATTTAAACCTCAGAATCTCCTAGGCTTTATCTTCTAAGCAGCTGAAATTAACAATCACAGATTTTATACAGCCACATGTGATCTTTCCAAACTTGGGTAATGGCATTCAAGTTCCTTCTAGGACATTTTACGTGGAGATGGCAATGGCACCCCACTCCAGTACTCTTGCTTGAAAAATCCCATGGACGGAGGAGCCTGGTGGGCCGCAGTCCATGGGGTTGCTAAGAGTTGGACTGACTGAGTGACTTCACTTTCATTTTTCACTTTCATGCATTGGAGAAGGAAATGGCAACCCACTCCAGTGCTCTTGCCTGGAGAATCCCAAGGACGGCAGAGCCTGATGGGCTGCCGTCTATGGGGTCACACAGAGTTGGACACGACTGAAGTGACTTAGCAGCAGCAGTGCAACTTAGCAGCAACAGCAGCAGGACATTTTACATTCAAGGACCCACATTGGTAGTAGCCAAAATCTTTTTATGCAGTAGAAAATTGAACAATTTTTTAAAAAATGACATCTTGTATACAGACAATTGAGAATTCATATAAAGCAAAGGATATTGAGAATGTTTTGGTGAACAAAGATAAGCGGTAATGTGCTACATTAATTTTTAAGACTGCATATTCATTTTCTCAAACAATTGCATCTTTTATGCCTGCCTTAGTTTTGAACACATTTATGTAAAGTATCTTTATTTAATAATATATTTGATCATGCAAAATTAAACACATTTAGCTTTTCCTGGTAATAGAATAATGCTCACTTAAGATTTCTTTTTTTACTCAAGACAGTTTCAAAAGCCAGTGGGTCTATATTCCCAAACACCTATTTAAAAACTATAAACCAGAGGGAAATCTCCTAAATATTGCTGAATCAAGTTATTTTCTCAATTTGAAACTCTATTAATTCATTCTGAGATGCTTTGTTATAACATCAATGTCTGAGTGGAAATAATAGTCACCAAATCATATTCTTGATCACACAGAATCATGTAAAAATTGAAAAAACATGTTGATGTTAGGTGAGTCAACAAAAGTGTTTGTGTTTACATGAAAAAAGTAAGAACAGCAAAATTAACATATATTAATATTTATTTTCTAATTTGCATAAATAATTTACCCATATATTATTTACCATTTCATGGTTTCTCATTACTATCTATTCTCTATCACCTTTCTCTTTCACTGTCCAGCAGCCTCCAAACCTATCAAATTGTATGTCATTTACTAAAAGTGCTATACCATTTTTTTTCCTGGATGCATTTTCAGTCTTCCCCCAGAATTCTTCTGTATAAAGTATCCCTGGGTATTTCAATCAAGGATTTTTCTTATTGAAATTGAAATATTTTATGACACTTCCCAAAGTTATAAAATTCTTCATATTGTTTTCTGTATAACTCTATCAATATTTGTGGCATTGTGCTGGGATCATGAATTTTATTGTTTGTATCTTTTAGTAGATGTGAGCTCCTTTAGCAAAAAGACTTTATCTGGCTCATCTAACATTGACTACCGTATGCCTGTAATAGAGGTTGCCAAATTGAGTAAATGAGTGAATTAGCAAATGAAGAAACAAGGCTATAACTTTTGGTGACTCCTGTACACATTGCCATATAACTTAGCTGAACTCCAAAGAATGTATACACGTAACCTAAAAAGGGAATCCCTAAACTATTAATCTGGTCTATCAACTCAAATACAGTTCATTGTTATTATTGCCATTATATCACAGACCAATCATTTTAGCTATTTTAAAGGTCAAATCACTGAAAACTGGAGTACATATGTCTCTTTCAGTTATGGTTTTCTCAGGATATATGCCCAGTTGTGGGATTGTTCAGTTGTATGGTAGTTCTATTCCTAGTTTTTTAAAGAATCTCCATACTATTCTCTATAGTGGCTGTATCAATATCCACTCCCACCAACAGTGCAAGACTGTTCTCTTTACTCCACATCCTTCCCAGCATTTATTGTTTGTATATTTTTTAATGATGGCCATTCTGATTGGGGTGAGGTGATGACTCATTGTAGTTTAGATTTACTTTTCTCTAATAATGAACCATGTTGAGCATCTTTTCATGTGTTTGTTGGCTATCTGTATATTTTTTGGGGGAAATCCATCGGCAGATGAATGGATACAGAAACTGTGGTACATATATACAATGGAATATTACTCAGCTATAAAAAGGAATGCATTTGAGTCAGTTCTAATGAGGTGGATGAACCTAGAGCCTATTATGCAGAGAGAATTAAGTCAGAAAGAGAAAGACAAATACTGTATATTAACACATGAGTATGAAATCTAGAAAGATGGCATTGATGAACCCATTTGCAGGGCAACAATGGAGATGCAGACATAGAGAACAGACTTGTGGAAACAGTAGAGGAAAGAGAGGATGGTCTGAATTGAGAGAATAGTATGGAAACATACATTCCTATATGTAAAATGGATAGCAAGTGAGAATTTGCTGTGTGACACCGGGAGCTCAACCCAGTGCTCTTTGACAACTAGAGAGGTGTGATGTGGTGTGAGATGGGAGGCAAGTTCAGGAGGGAGGGGACATATGTATACCTGTGGCTGATTCCTATTGATGTATGGCAGAAACCAATGCAATATTGTAAAGCAACTAACCTTCAATTAAAAATAAATTTTTTTTAAAGGTCAAATCAGGTTAATCACTCAATTCAGTTACTACATATTCTAGCCCCTTTTCTGGAGTCTAAACTGGACAGGAAACTTGGAATTTCCCCTTAAGAGCTGAAATTACCTCTGGATAAGGCACAGATTAATCTGACCATCAGAGAAGGCAATGGCACCCCACTCCAGTACTCTTGCCTGGAAAATCCTATGGACGGAGGAGCCTGGAAGGCTGCAGTCCATGGGGTCGCTGAGGGTCGGACATGATTGAGCAGCTTCACTTTCACTTTCCACTTTCACTTTTCACTTTCATTGGAGAAGGAAATGGCAATCCACTCCAGTGTTCTTGCCTGGAGAATCCCAGGGACGACGAAGCCTGGTGGGCTGCCGTCCATGGGGTCACATGTTGCACAGAGTCAGACATGACTGAAGTGGCTTAGCAGCAGCAGTAGCATTCTGACCATTAAAAAATCATTAGTAAATTGGCAGAGCAGCTGACTTAGCAGCAAGATGTGATGTAAAGAATGTAAGTTTCAGAGTCAGACAGATACGGTTTCAGTTTCAGAAAACTCTACCTTCAAAATATGTGACACCAAGTAAGATATCTTAGCCCTGCTCTCATTTATTTATTTTTATTTTTGAAAGTTGAATACTAATACTACCTTATGAGTGAGGATGGAGGAATGGCAGGAGGCCAGTTAGTCAACAGATGAAAAAAAGCTTTGTTCCATATCTGACGCATGGTAATCAATAAATATTAGTTTATTACTTTAACTGTCACTTTTTCTTTCTAACACTCTTTGTTGATCTTTACTTCACCTGACAAATGTTCTGAATATTGGTGCTATTTGATGGAGAACCATAGATACCATCAAAGACATTCTACTGCTTAGACTGCACCAGAAGGTGAACTAAGAGTACTAAGCATATAATTATCCCTTTCCTCTCTCTCTTCCATTCCTTTTCTTTCTCTCATTTTCTTCTTCTCCCTCCTGTTCTTCCTTTTCCTTTTCTCTCTATGAATCTAAGCAAATTTAATAATTACAAAGACACTTTTAGGCTAAAAGTTAATCTTTATAAGGCTTTTTATCAAGTATTTGTTCTCATTTCCTCCTAAAGTAGTCAATCACCTCTAATCTTTATTTCTATATAGATTATGTTGTAGATTCTTTTTTTTTTTTTGCAGGTTCATAACAAAGTGTTTAAAACTCACCACAAGCTGATTAAAGCATGTTTTGTTCTCTTTTCATCAAAGATGTACTGATACTATTTTTACAAGCCTATTTTTTAAAAATTCAACTTAGTAAAGAAGATAGTATTAGGTAATTTGTTTAATCTTATGGGAACAAAAACCCAACTGATTGATGAATATTTCACTTTTTAGCTCATTGTTTGAACACTAGGTAAGTAGATACAAATTAAATTCCACTGGAGTAGGCATGATAGGGAAGCATTTTTTTAGCACTAGCAGAGATTATAGCTACTGAGATAGACTTTTTTTTTTTTTTTGCAGTATTATATGAAGGTTTTATTTTTTTTTATTTATCTTTTTTTTTTAATTTTAAAATCTTTAATTCTTACATGCATTCCCAAACATGAACCCCCTCCCACCTCCCTCCCCAAAACATCTCTCTGGGTCATCCCCATGCACCAGCCCCAAGCATGCTGCATCCTGCGTCAGACATAGACTGGCGATTCAATTCACATGATAGTATACGTGTTAGAATGTCATTCTCCCAAATCATCCCACCCTCTCCCTCTCCCTCTGAGTCCAAAAGTCCGTTATACACATCTGTGTCTCTTTCCCTGTCTTGCATACAGGGTCGTCATTGCCATCTTCCTAAATTCCATATATATGTGTTAGTATACTGTATTGGTGTTTTTCTTTCTGGCTTACTTCACTCTGTATAATCGGCTCCAGTTTCATCCATCTCATCAGAACTGATTCAAATGAATTCTTTTTAACGGCTGAGTAATACTCCATTGTGTATATGTACCACAGCTTTCTTATCCATTCATCTGCTGATGGACATCTAGGTTGTTTCCATGTCCTGGCTATTATAAACAGTGCTGCGATGAACATTGGGGGTACATGTGTCTCTTTCAATTCTGGTTTCCTCGGTGTGTATGCCCAGAAGTGGGATTGCTGGGTCATAAGGTAGTTCTATTTGCAATTTTTAAGGAATCTCCACACTGTTCTCCATAGTGGCTGTACTAGTTTGCATTCCCACCAACAGTGTAGGAGGGTTCCCTTCTCTCCACACCCTCTCCAGCATTTATTGCTTGCAGATTTTTGGATTGCAGCCATTCTGACTGGTGTGAAGTGGTACCTCATTGTGGTTTTGATTTGCATTTCTCTAATAATGAGTGATGTTGAGCATCTTTTCATGTGTTTGTTAGCCATCCGTATGTCTTCTTTGGAGAAATTTCTGTTTAGTTCTTTGGCCCATTTTTTGATTGGGTCGTTTATTTTTTTGGAATTGAGCTGCATAAGTTGCTTGTATATTTTTGAGATTAGTTGTTTGTCAGTTGCTTCATTTGCTATTATTTTCTCCCATTCAGAAGGCTGTCTTTTCACCTTGCTTATATTTTCCTTGGTTGTGCAGAAGCTTTTAATTTTAATTAGATCCCATTTGTTTATTTTTGCGTTTATTTCCAGAATTCTGGGAGGTGGATCATAGAAGATCCTGCTGTGATTTATGTCTGAGAGTGTTTTGCCTATGTTCTCCTCTAGGAGTTTTATAGTTTCTGATCTTACATTTAGATCTTTAATCCATTTTGAGTTTATTTTTGTGTGCGGTGTTAGGAAGTGATCTAGTTTCATTCTTTTACAAGTGGTTGACCAGTTTTCCCAGCACCACTTGTTAAAGAGATTGTCTTTACTCCATTGTATATTCTTGCCTCCTTTGTCAAAGATAAGGTGTCCATATGTGTGTGGATTTATCTCTGGGCTTTCTATTTTGTTCCATTGATCTATATGTCTGTCTTTGTGCCAGTACCATACTGTCTTGATGACTGTGGCTTTGTAGTAGAGCCTGAAGTCAGGCAGGTTGATTCCTCCAATTCCATTCTTCTTTCTCAAGATTGCTTTGGCTATTCGAGGTTTTTTGTATTTCCATACAAATCTTGAAATTATTTGTTCTAGTTCTGTGAAAAATGTGGCTGGTAGCTTGATAGGGATTGCATTGAATTTGTAAATTGCTTTGGGTAGTATACTCATTTTCACTATATTGATTCTTCCGATCCATGAACATGTTATATTTCTCCATCTATTAGTGTCCTCTTTGATTTCTTTCATCAGTGTTTTATAATTTTCTATATATAGGTCTTTAGTTTCTTTAGGTAGATATATTCCTAAGTATTTTATTCTTTTCGTTGCAATGGTGAATGGAATTGTTTCCTTAATTTCTTTTTCTACTTTCTCATTATTAGTGTATAGGAATGCAAGGGATTTCTGTGTTTTGATTTTATATCCTGCAACTTTACTATATTCATTGATTAGCTCTAGTAATTTTCTGGTGGAGTCTTTAGGGTTTTCCATGTAGAGGAGCGTGTCATCTGCAAACAGTGAGAGTTTTACTTCTTCTTTTCCAATTTGGATTCCTTTTATTTCTTTTTCTGCTCTGATTGCTGTGGCCAAAACTTCCAGAGCTATGTTGAATAGTAGCGGTGAAAGTGGACACCCTTGTCTTGTTCCTGACTTTAGGGGAAATGCTTTCAATTTTTCACCATTGAGGATAATGTTTGCTGTGGGGTTTGTCATAGATAGCTTTTATTATGTTGAGGTATGTTCCTTCTATTCCTGCTTTCTGGAGAGTTTTTATCATAAATGGATGTTGAATTTTGTCAAAGGCCTTCTCTGCATCTATTGAGATAATCATATGGTTTTTATTTTTCAATTTGTTGATGTGGTGAATTACATTGATTGATTTGCGGATATTGAAGAATCCTTAAGGTGTTAGACAAACATTTGGTGGACAGTGGTTAATAAACACTAATTAAGTCAGCTACAAAAAACCCTTGGGGAATCAATATTATAAAGTTTTTAAACTGGCTTTCCACATTTACTGTGTCTATATGTGGTTGGGCAAGCTGAGTTTCTTCCTTTGCTCTTCTGCTTTTTCCTCCCCTTTCATTTAAACTGAAAGTTGGCTTGCAAATCACACTCCTAATCATCTCTTACTCTCTAAAGACACTTATTTAAGTTGCCATATATATATTGTATATTGCATGCTGCTGCTAAGTTGCTTCAGTCGTGTCCAACTCTGTGCAACCCCATAGATGGCAGCCCACCAGGCTCCCCCGTCCCTGGGATTCTCCAGGCAAGAACACTGGAGTGGGTTGCCATTTCCTTCTTCATATATTGCATAGTATTGCCTAATGTGGAGTACTGAGTGTGGTTGATACATAAAGCTGATGAATATGCTAGGATTGAGAATGACTATTAACAAGGTGAAAAGAAAGCTTCCCACTTGCATCTTCCAAAGTAGAGCTCCATGCTAAAGCTCCAAGGTAAAATTGTACTTGATTGACCGTGGAAGTAAGAGCAATCCTGACTTCAGCACTAGTTGCTGTAACCTAAAGCTAAATAATGGCTATCTAGATACAAGTGGAAATCATCATATGCATAGGATCTGATGTGTCTTATGAATACAAGCTGCTCTCAGTCAATTATTGGTTACTTAAAATGCCCTCTGTAATAATCATTATCATTAGTAGCAGCATCAGAAGTATAAGTGGGACTTGTTTACTGTTTGGCAGGGAGTAAGTGTTTACTTTTCATCCTTATGGACACTGTTTGAGGTCCGCACTACCAGCACTATTATGATCTCCAATTTATAATGAGTAATCTGAAGCTCAAAGCAGTCAAGTGTTTACCGAAAATAGCACAGTTACTAGATGATGGTGTTGAGATCTGAATTCAGGCAACATTGTTCAAGAGTCTATGATCTAAGACTATTTTCCATTGTGTTCAAGGTGCAAACTTTTAATCTCACTGAGGTTGGTTCTGGGATTCAGCCTTGGTGGAGAGGCTGTCAACAGTGCCTTAGACCATCTCTGACGGCACTGTAATCAAATTAGTTACATAGACAAAGCAGGAAGGATCTATTTTGTCAGAATAAAAGTCAGAAACACTGGAGAAAAGAAATAAAGTCAAGTCAGAAACATGTACCATTTTCTGAGAAACTAATATTCTATTTTTATTCTTTTCAAGCCAGCACTATTTGCAAAGGTCCTTATAGTTTTCAACACAGTAATGCTAAAAATAACAAGACCTGATAGTTTTGAATGCTTACTCTGTGCCTAGCACTGAAAAGGGCATTATACATAATTTCATTTATTTCTTATACCTTATAAAAGAGATATTATTTGCTTTATTTTGTAAATGAACACAGTAAATCTTAGGAATCTTAATACATTTTTGAAACTACAAAATTAAGAGAGGAAATTTAAAAAAAAAACTACAAATTCCAACAGCAAGTTATCATTGTATAAGGAAAAATAGAAAGATGTATAATTTTGATTTTTGGTATGGATATAGAACACATTATATAGGTCCCTTCACACACTGCTAGTGAGAGTCTAGGCAGGCATATCCATTGTGGAAACTATTCAGAAAGCAACTATATTGGCAATTTTCATTCTGGACAAATATCACTAAGATATACATAACAAAATTCTGTAAAGATGTTTATTGCATCATTATTTGTGACAGTAATAAGTTATAGGTGTCTATCACAAGAGAATCAAACAGATAAAATGTGATAGAAGACTATCATGAGATGTCATTCAACAGTTAGAAGCAAATATGTGTGTGTATATCCATCCATATCTGCATGGATAAATCTAAAACTGCTACATGGAATGTGATAAAATGTTTTCAAATCATACATCTGATAAGGGACTTATGTCCAAAATATACGTAATTTACAACACAATGATAATAAGCCAAATAATCCGTTTAAAATTAGTTAAGGATTGGAACAGATATTTCTCCAAAGAAGATATACAAATGGCAATGAACACATGGAAATATGCTCAATATCACTGGTCCTTTGTTGTTGTTGTTATTTAGTTGCTAAGTCATGGCCAACTCTTCTGCAACCCCGTGGATTGTAGCCCACCAGGCTCCTCTGTCCCTGGGATTCCCAAGGCAAGAATACTGGAGTGGGTTGCCATTTTCTCTGCCAGGGGATCTACCTGACACAGGGATTGAATCTGCATTTCCTACATTGACAAGCAGAGTCTTTACCACCGAACCACCAGAAAAGCCCATCATTAGTCATTCAGTTCAGTTCAGTTCAGTAGCTCAGTCATGTCCAATTCTTTGTGACCCCCACAGCCTGCAGCATGCCAGACTTCCCTGTCCACCACCAACTCCTGGAGTTTACTCAAACTCACCTGCATTGAGCCAGTGATGCCATCCAACCATCTCATCCTCTGTCGTTGCCTTCTCCTCCTGCCTTCAATCTTTCCCAGCATCAGGGTCCTTTCAAATGAGTCAGTTCTTTGTATCAGATGACCAAAGTACTGGCATTTCAACTTCAGCATCAGTCTTTCCAATGAACACCCAGGACTGATTTCCTTTAGGCTGGACTGGTTGGATCGCCTTGCTTTACAAGGGACCCTCAAGAGTCTTTTCCAACACCGCAGTTCAAAAGCATCAATTCTTTGGTGCTCAGCTTTCTTTATAGTCCAACCCTCACATCCATACATAACTATTGGAAAAACCATAGCTTTGACTAGACAGACCTTTGTTGGCAATGTAATTCATTAGTCATTAGGGAAATGCAAATCAAAACGCCACAATGGAATGCCACTGTTCAGCCACTAGAATATATTATATATAATAAAAAAAGGTTTGAAATAGCAAGTTTTGATGAAAAAAATTAAAACCCTCATACACTGTGAAGATATGCAGCAATGTTGGAAAACAGTTTGGCATTTCCTTAATATGTTAAACATAGAGTTAGAGGGAGAGATGAATTGAAAGAGTAACACTGAAAAATATACATTCCTGTATATAAAACAGATAGCCAGTGGGAATTTGCTGTATGATTCAAGGATCTCAAACTTGGTGCTCTGTGACAACCTAGAGGGGTGGGATGAGGTAGGAGGTGGGAGGGAGGTTCAAGGGGGAGGGGGCATATGTAGATCTATGGCTGGCTCATGTTGATGTATGACAGAAATGAACACAATAAGCAGTTATTATATTGCACTCATCTCACACACTAGCAAACAAATGCTCAAAATTCTCTAAGCTAGGCTCCAAGATTACATGAACAGAGAAATTCCTAATGTACTACCTGGATTTAGAAAAGACAGAGGAACCAAATATCAAATTGCCAACATCCACTGGATCATAGAAAAAGCAAGAGAATTCCAGAAAAAATTCTGTATCGTGGACTATGCTAAAGTCTCTGACTGTGTGGATCACAACAAACTGGAAAATTCTTAAACAAGAATACCAGAACATCTTACCTGCCTCCTGAAAAACATGTATGCAGGTCAAGAAGCAAGTTAGAACCAGATGTGGAACAATGGATTAGTTCCAAATTGGGAAAGAAGTATGTCAATGCTGTATATTTGTCACTTTGCTTATTTAACTTATATGCAGAGTACATTAGGCAAAATGTCAGGCTGGGTGAAGTACAAGCTGGAATCAAGATTGCTGGAAGAAATATCGGTAACCTCCGATATGCAGATGACACCACACTCAGGGCAGAAAACGAAGAGGAACTAAAGAGCCTTTTGATGAAAATGAAAGGAGAGTGAAAAAGTTGACTTAAAGCTCAACGTTCAAAAACAAAAATCATGGCATCTAGTGCCATCACTTCATGGCAAATAGATGGGGAAACAATGGAAATAGTTACAGACTTGATTTTCTTGGGCTCCAAAATCACTACAGATGGTGATTGCAGCCATGAAATTAAAAGATGCTTGCTCCTTGGAAGAAAAGCTATGACAAAACTAGACAGCATATTAAAAAGCAGAGACATTACTTTGCCAACAATGTCTGTGCAGTCAAAGCTATGGTTTCTCCAGTAGTGATGTATGGATGTGAGAACTGGACCATAAAAGAAGGCTGAGTGCCAAAGAATTGATGCCTTTGAACTGTGATGTTGGAGAAGACTCTTGAGAGTCCCTTGGGCTGAAAGGAGACCAAACCAGTCAACCCTAAAGGAAATCAACCCTAAATATTCACTGGAAGGACTGATGCTGAAACTGAAACTCCAATACTTTAGCTATCTGATGCAAAGAGCCTACGCTTTCCAGCCTTGTCTCCCATCCAACTTATTAAACAAACCAAAAAAGCCTTGTTTTCCAACCAGGCAAATATACTCATCATCATCTAAACATTTTTTCTCATTTCAGCCTGTGATTTCATCTATCATATTGCTTCTTTTCTTGGAAGGACCATTTTATTCTTTTTTATCTATTTCAATCTATTTCTACCTCCAAACTTTGACAGAATACATTCTCTTTAAGAAAAGTTTTAAATTCAGCCCATTATGATCTATTTCTTAAACTCCCTTGCATGTAATGGGATTATGCTTTAAATAATAAAATGTAGAAAGTGGCTATACCCAAGCATACATGTTCTCTGTTTATATTTGGAAAGTGTCACTAAATTGTCATTATATTGTCATTTTGACTATTCCCATCTTTCTATTATTGATCTTCTCATGTTTTTCAATGTATCCCCAATTAGGTCATAGTATTTTATGATATTACCTAGGAATCATAGCTCTACTTCTTCACATTAAACACAGCTACCAACACACTATATATGTTCAATGAATAACTGAAGAAATAAAAACTGAAGAAAAGGAAAGAAAGAAGGGAAAAGAGCCAAGAAGGAGACTGAGAAGCAAACAAATCATGAAACATGGAACAAGTAAAATGGCCCTCAGTCATCACCAAATCACTTTATAAATACATTTTCAAAACAGGCTGATGATTGAGGTTAGTGAATTAATGTTTGTAAAATTGCTTAAATATTATGCAATTCTATAAGATGCAGGTATTAAAAACTACTCTAAATCTGAAACCAAAATGACTTCTGTTCTGAATATTGTACAATTGTCTTTTGAATTTGCCTCACACAATTCTGTCCCTTTGTAAATTTACTGAAAATTGTGCAATCCCTATGGGATTAAGAATGATCCAAAGTGAATTCTAATGAAATTCTGTGAAGAGTCAGTCATCCTATTTCTAAGAGATGTTTGTCTTTTTTTCCCAAGAGACAACTTAAAAGTTTTTACCTTAAGACAAGAGATTTGCTATACAGCCAGAATGTTAAAAACTCATTTCAAATCTTGTTACCATGTAAAACATACATTTAATAAATCAAGCTATGACTGCTAAAGAGGTTGTTTCCCATTACTTGTTCTACAATAGACATTATACAAATATATAAACATGTATTTGCACAGATTATGACATCCCTTAGAAATATGCCTTTAAAATCTAGTATAAATTTTTATATATTTGAACAAATCTTCTACTGCCAATTGTTATTTACCACAAAAATAAACAAACCACAGATCTGCAATTGCATCATTAGATTTATTTCAAATAATACCAAGGGAACATTCCATGCAAAGATGGGCTTGATAAAGGACAGAAATGGTATGGACCTAACAGAAGCAGAAGACATTAAGAAGAGGAAAAAGATCTTCATGACCCAGATAATCACGATGGTGTGATCACTCACCTAGAGCCAGACATCCTGGAATGTGAAGTCAAGTGGGCCTTAGGAAGCATCACTATGAACAAAGTTAGTGGAGGTGATGGAATTCCAGTTGAGCTATTTCAAATCCTGAAAGATAATGCTGTAAAAGTGCTACACTCAATATGCCAGCAAATTTGGAAAACTCAACAGTGGCCATGGGACTGGAAAAAGTCAGTTTTCATTCCAATCTCAAAGAAAGGCAATGCCAAAGAATGATCAAACTACCCCACAATTGCACTCATCTCACACGCTAGTAAAGTAATGCTCAAAATTCTCCAAGCCAGACTTCAGCAATACGTGAATCCTTAACTTCCAGATGTTCAAGCTGGTTTTAGAAAAGGCAGAGGAACCAGAGATCAAACTGCCAACATCTGCTGAATCATGGAAAAAGCAAGAGAATTCCAGAAAAACATCTATTTCTGCTTTATTGACTATGCCAAAGCCTTTGACTATGTGGATCACAATAAACTGTGGAAAATTCTGAGAAAGATGGGAATACCAGACCGCCTGACCTGCCTCTTGAGAAACCTATATGCAGGTCAGGAAGCAACAGTTTGAACTGGACATGGAACAACAGACTGGTACCAAACAGGAAAAGGAGTACCTCAAGGCTGTATATTGTCACCCTGCTTATTTAACTTCTATGCAGAGTACATCATGAGAAATGCTGGGCTGGAAGAAGCACAAGCTGGAATCAAGATTGCTAGGAGAAATATCAATAACCTCAGATATGCAGATGACACCACCCTTAGGGCAGAAAGTGAAGAGGAACTAAAAAGCCTCTTGATGAAAGTGAAAGTGGAGAGTGAAAAAGTTGGCTTAAAGCTCAACATTCAGAAAACAAAGATCAGGGCATCTGGTCCCATCACTTCATGGGAAATAGATGAGGAAAGAATGGAAACAGTGTGAGACTTTATTTTGGGGGGCTCCAAAGTCACTGCAGATGGTGACTGCAGCCATGAAATTAAAAGACGCTTACTCCTTGGAAGAAAAGTTATGATCAACCTAGATAGCATATTCAAAAGCAGAGACATTACTTTGCCAACAAAGATCTGTCTAGCCAAGGTTATGGTTTTTCCAGTGGTCATGTATGGATGTGAGAGTTGGACTCTGAAGAAAACTGAGCACCAAAGAATTGCTGCTTTGAACTGTGGTGTTTGAGAAAACTCTTGAGATTCCCTTGGACTGCAAGGAGATCCAACCAATCCATTCTGAAGGAGATCAGCCCTGGGATTTCTTTGGAGAGAATGATGCTGAGGCTGAAACTCCAGTACTTTGGCCACCTCATGCGAAGAGTTGACTCATTGGAAAAGACTCTGATGCTGGGAGGGATTGGGGGCAGAAGGAGAAGGGGACGACAGAGGATGAGATGGCTAGGTGGCATCACTGACTTGATGGATGTGAGTCTGAGTGAACTCTGGGAGTTGGTGATGGATAGGGAGGCTTGGCATGCTGCGATTCATGGGGTCACAAAGAGTTGGACATGACTGAGCGACTGAACTAAACTGAACTGAACAGAACTGATGTGACAAAAAGAAAAACATTTAAAAATAATATCAAGACAAGACACTCAATTAGCTAAAAAATTTTAAGCTAATTTAGAATATGTATTTTATATATCCTACATTTAAACATTTAAATATGAGAAAATTCATATATACATGCTTTCAAAATAGCAGCAAAAATTTATGTCCATACCTTAAGTTTTAAATTCCCTTCTATTACCTTTTGAATGCAATCTTTTAAATGCTATTTGAAGTGCCTCATTTTTGCATTTCCTAGCTGACAGTTTTTCTACTTGAAGTACTATAGTTTATTTAGTGTTTATTTTAATTATTTAAAATTTATTTATTTTTTTAACCTGCTGGTTTACTTGTGGGATCTTAGCTCACTGACCAGGGATTGAATCCAGGCCCTCTGCAGTGAAAGCACAGAGTTTTAACCACTGAAAGTAAAAGTGAAAGTCACTCAGTTGTTTCTGACTCTTTGTGACCCCATGGCCTATACAGTCCATGGAATTCTCCAGGCCAGAATAATGGAGTGGGTAGCCTTTCCCTTTTCCAGGGGACCTTCCCAACCCATGGATTGAACCTAGATCTTCTGCATTACAGGCAGATTCTTTACCAGATGAGCCACAAGGGAAACTCCGTAACTACTGAATTGCCAGGGAATTCCCTGAAATACTATAATTTATTTTAGAGTACATTAAATTTAAACACTATAACAAATATATTAATTTGGAAGTAACCATTGCAATAATTGCATTGCATTCCTCCTTGGCAGGAAAGTTATGAACAACCTAGAGAGCATATTAAAAAGCAGAGACTACTTTGCCAACAAAGATCCATCTAGTCAAGGCTATGATTTTTCCAGTAGTCATGTATAGATGTGAGAGTTGGACTATAAAGAAAGCTGAGTGCCGAAGAATTGATGCTTTTGAACTGTGGTGTTGGAGAAGGCTCTTGAGAGTCCCATGGACTGCAAGGAGATCCCACCAGTCCATCCTAAAGGAGATCAGTCCTGAGTGTTCGCTGGAAGGACTGATGTTGAAGCTGAAACTCCAATACTTTAGCCACCTGATGCAAAGAGCTGACTCACTTGAAAAGACCCTGATGCTGGGAAAGATTGAAAGCAGGAGGAGAAGGGGATGACAGAGGATGAGATAGTTGGATGGTATCACCAACTCAATGGACATGAGTTTGGGTAAACTCTGGGAGTTGGTGATGGACAGGGAGGCCTGGTGTGCTGCAGTCCATGGGGTCATGAAGAGTCGGACATGACTGAGCAACTGAACTGATCTGAACTGATTGCAATAATAATGATGAAATAAGGTAGGTTAAAAGTATGGATCAGACAAAGAATGACAAATACTACATTGGATCACTGATATGTGGAATCTAAAAAATATAAAAAAAACTATTGAATATAACACAAAAGAAGCAAAATCACAGATATAGAGAACAAACTGGCAATTACCAATGGGGAAAGGGATAGAAGGAAGGGCAACACACAAGTAAGAGATTAAGAGGTACAAACTATCAGGTATAAAATAAGCTGCAGAAGGAAGCAGGACAAAGGCTAACTGAGTTCTGCCAAGAGAATGAGCTAGTCATAACAAATATTCTTTCAACAACAAAAGAGACAACTTTCCACATGGACATCACCAAATGGTCAATACTGAAAAAAAATTGATTGCATTCTTTGTAGCGGAAGATGGAGAAGCTATATACAGCCAGCAAACACAAGACCTGAAGCTGACTGTGGCTCAGATCACCAGCTCTTCATAGCAAAATTCAGGCTTAAACTAAAGAAAACTGGAGAAAACACTAGGCCAGCAGGTATAACTTAAATGAAATCTCATATGAATTCACAGTAGAGGTAATGAATAGATTGAAGGGACTAGATCTAGATAACACTGTATCTGTAATATTGTAATCCATATATTGTACAGGAGGTAGCAAATAAAACCATCCCAAAGAAAAAGGAAAGCAAGAAGGCAAAGTGGTTATCTGGAGAGGCTTTACAAACAGTATAAGAACTAAGAGAAGTGAAAAGCAAGGGTGAGAGGGGAAGGTAAATCCAATTAAAGGCAGAGTTTCAAAGAATAGCTAGAAGAGACAAGAAGGCCTTCTGGAATGAATGGTGTTTAATAAAGAAAAACAACAAAAGGGGAAGGGGTAGACATCTCTTCAGGAAAATTGGAAACATCAAGGGCACATTCTACTTAAATATAGGCACAATAAAGGATAAAAATGGCAGGGACCTAATAGACACTGAAGAGATCAAGAAAAGATAGAAAGAGTACATGGAAGAACTGTACAAAAAAGATGGTAATGAACCAGATTACTATGATGATGTGGTTAGTCACCCAGAACCAGACATTCTGGAATGCAAAGTCAAGTGGGCCTTAAGAAGCACTACTGTTAATAAAGCTAGTGGATGCGATGAAATTCCAGTAGAACTATTTAAATAACTAAAGGAGGATTCCATCAAGGTTTTACATTTATTATGTCAGCAAATCTGGATGACGCAGCAGTGGCCATAGGACTGGAAGAGGTCAACCCTCATTGCAATTCCCAAGAAGGGTAGTATTAAAGAATGCTAACCATCAGACAACTGCACTCATCTCCCATGCTAGTAAGGTCCTGCTTAAAATCTTGCATGCTAGGCTTCCTCATTATGCGAACCAAGAACTTCCAGGTGTCCAAGCTGTGTTTAGGAAAGGTATAGGAACTAGATATCAAATTGCCAACATTCGCTGGATTATGGAAAAAGCAAGGCAATTTCAGAAAAACATCTATCTTTGTTTCATTGACTATGCTAAAACCTTGACTGTATAGATCATGACAAACCATGGAAAGTTCTTAGAGAGATGGGAATACCAAACTATCTTAGCTGTCTCCAGTGAAACCTGTAGGTGGGTCAAGAAGAAACAGAACCCTGTATGGAACAACTGATTGGTTCAAGATCGAGAAAGGAAGAGACACCCTGCTTGTTTAATCTATACAGTGAGAAATGCCGGGCTGGATGAGTTGCAAGCTGAAATCAAGATAGGCAGGAGGAATATCAACAACCTCAGATATGCGATGATACCACTCTAATGACAGAAAGTGAAGAGGAACTAAAGAGCCTCCTGATGAGGTTAAAGAAGAGAGTGAGAGAGCCGGCTTAAGCCTAAATATTAAAAAGACTAAGATCATGGCATCCGGTCCCATTACTTCATGGCATATCAAAGGGGAAAAGGTGAAAGTAGTGACAGACTTTGTCTTCTTGGGCTCTAAAATCACTGCAGATAGTGACTGCAGCCATGAAATCAGAAGATATTTGCTTCTTGGTACGACAGTATGACAAACCTAGGCAGAAAAGCAGAGACATTACTCTGCTGACAAAGATCCATATAGTCAAAGCTATGGTCTTCCCAGTGGTCACGTAAAATTGTGAGAGCTGGATCATAAAGAAGGCAGAACACTAAAGAATTGATGCCTTCAAATGGTGGTGCTGGAGAAGACTCTTGAAAGTCCCTTGGACAGCAAGGTGATCAAACCAGCTAATCTTAAGGGAGATCAACCCTGAATATTCACTGGAAGGGCTGATGCTGAAGCTGAAGCTCCAGTATTTCAGTCATCTGATGTGAACAGACAACTCATTGGAAAAGTGCCTGATGCTGGGAAAGATTGAGGGTAGAAGGAGAAGAGGGCATCAGAGGATGAGATGGCTGGACAGCATCACCAATGCAATGAACATACACTTGGGCAAAGTCCTGGAGATGGTGAGGGACAGGGAGGCCTGGCATGCAGCAGTCCAGGGGGGTCACAAAAAGTCAAACACGACTGGATGACTGAACAACAACAGCAACAAGTTACAAGTATATATTGTACAATACAGGGAATATAGCAAATAATATAGCAAATAGCAAATAGCAAAAAATATAGCAAATATATATATAGCAAAGGGCAAAAAATTTATAGTTATAACTATAAATGAAGTATAACATTTAAAAATTGTGAATCACTATATTGTATACTTGTAATAATATATATCAACTATACTCCAATATTTAAAAATGTATAAATTAGGTATGACATGAAATCTGTGATAGAGTGAATGTACATATAATATGTAAAATATAAATATGTACAATCTTCAAAAAAGTAATAAATCATGAGGATAGTATATGTACTTTTTAATCAATTAGTTAATTTATTATTGAGATAAAACTGATTTACAATATTTATTTCATTTCAGGTATACAATATAGTGATTTGAAGTTTTTATGCATTACCAAATGATCATCACTATAAGTCTAGTACCATCAATCACTGTACAAAGTTTATTACTATATTATTGTCTTCATTCCCTGAGCTGTACAGCACAATCCTGTGACTTATTTATTATAAAACTAAAAGTTTGTACCTATTAATCTGCTTCACCTATTTTGCCCATCTCTCTCCCCTCTGGCAACCACCAATTTGTTCTATCTATAGATTTGTTTCTGTTTTGTTATATTTGCTCATTTTTTTGTTTGTAGAATTCTATCCAGGTAAAATCATATGATATTTGTCCTTCTCAATCTGACTTATTTTATTTAGCCTAATACAGTCTAGATTCATTCATGTTGTCATCTTCTTTGTACGTTCATCTATGATTGACCCTTAGGTTGCTCCCATATCTCGGCTATTGTGAATAATGCTGCAATGAACATCACAGTTATTATTAAGTGGTAAAATGGCACTTTAACTCTGTGGTATTCCTCCCAAAGTATATATATAACTCGTGACTTTGTGGTAAAGAATCCACCTTCCACTGCAGGAGGTATGGGTTCTAACCCTGGGTCTGGAAGATCCCCTGGAGAAGGAAATGGTAACCCACTCCAGTATTCCTGCCTGGGAAATCCTAAGGACAGAGCAGTCTGGTGGGCTACATTTCACAGGGTCTCAAAGAGTCAGAGATGGCTGAGCAACTGATCAGGCACATATAACTCAAGTCTAACCATAAGATGAACATCACACAAATACCAAAGGAGGCACATTTTATAAAATATCTAATCAGTACTCCACAAAACTTTCAAGGATATAAAAGATATAGAAAGTATAAAAAAACTGTCACAATTAAGTGATGCCCAAGAAGATATAATGACTAAATATAATGTGAGATTCTGAATAGAACCCTAGAACAGTAAAAGGTCATTAGATAAAAGCTAAATATTTGAATGAAGTATGTACTTAATAATGTATTAATAGTGGGATACTAACTGAAACAAATGTAGCATGAGATATTAATAATAGTGAAAACTGTTGTGGGAGCTCTCTGTACTATTTTTACAATATTTTTTGGTAAATCTAAAGCTACCTAAAATAAACAGTTTATTTACAAAAATCAAGTTTAGAAACATATAGATCATAAGAACTATAAAAAGAATAAAATTATTTTAAATAACTAGAACTTCTAGAAATAAAAACATGCTATATATAAATTAAAACACAATATTAATGTAAAAGGTATTAGCTGCATATTGCTGTGTGTGTGTCCTCAGTTGCTTCAGTTGGGTCTGACTCTGAGTCAGAAGTGTCTTCAGTCATGTCTAACTCTATACTCTATGGCACTATGGACTATAGACCGCCAGGTTCCTCTGTCTTTGGGATTTCTGGAATGAAAATTTCTGGAATGAAAAATGAAAGGTGAGAATACTGGAATGAGTTGCCATGCCCTCCTCCAGGGGATAGGAAACTAAAGGAAGAGTTAATAAACTAGAAGATTTGTCAGAAGAAATTACAAACAATGACACAAACAGTTGAAAAATGAAAAAGTGAAAGAAAAGTGTTTTAATCATCACTGTTAGAGGAGTTTTCTCGTTATTTGTGTTTTCATTTCCTTGTATTGAGTTTAGGCTAATGTCCTACCTCCAGCTATATAAATTATCTCCTTAAGCCAATACATTCTGGATTTTATTTTATTTTAATATGAGTACAGTGTCACAATTTTCTTTAAAATACACCTTTGTTGTATTCTACAATATATATTACTATTTTTAATAAGCAATTTTAATATTCCTTTTATCTCTTAATTGGCAATATAGATATGATTTATATTTCATAAAAGGGAATTTTTAATTTATATTTTTGTTACTAATTAGCTCTTCATTATTTTGTTTACAGAAAATGTGATATAAATGATGAGGCTGAGATTTGTTGTTTTGTTAAGTGGTTTTTATTTTTTAATATAAATTTATTTACATATTGGTTTTGCCATGCAAGTGGTTTTAAAAAAGATTATATATATGCTTGAGAAAACTGGATAGTCTAAAACTTGGGGTTGAAGAGTAATATAAATATTCCTTTAAAATATTATTTAAATAACTTTAATATTTTTATAATATAATAAATGATAAACTTTTACATTCTAATAGAGTTTTGCTGATACATAGGAGTATTATACATTTTTATATACTTATTTTATATCATTAAACTTTACTTTTAATTTCAATTATTCATTTCCAGATTCTTTGGACTTTTCTATGTATACATTAATAATATCTTTGGAATATTTATGAACAATTACTTTTATTTCTTCTTTCCAAATTCACATATTCTTCATTTTTTTCTGCTTCTTAGTTTACTAAGAGCAGTAAATGTTGAAAAAAAGGGGGATAGTAAGTTGTTTACCCTGAGTTGTTTAGCATTTCAGATAAAAAGCTTTCTTCACATCATTATTAAGAACGGTATTTCCTTTGGTTTTATTACACATATTCTTTTAGATTAAACAAGTTCCCTTCTATACTAGTTTGGGATGGTTGTTATGAATCAATACTGATTTTCCATCAAATGCTTTCTCTGCATCTATTTGTGTGATGATATGATTATTTAACCTGATCATCTGAAAAGATTCTATTTTCAACTAAAATCTTATTGATAGGCACTAGAGGTTAGGAATCAGTGAACTAAAATGGACTGGAATGGGTGAATTTAACTCAGATGACCATTATATCTACTACTGCAGGCAAGAATCCCTCAGAAGAAATGGAGTAGCCATCATGGTCAACAGAAGGGTCCGAAATGCAGTACTTGGATGCAATCTGAAAAGCAACAGAATGATCTCTCTTCGTTTCCAAGGCAAACCATTCAATATCACAGTAATCCAAGTCTATGCCCCAACCAGTAATGCTAAAGAAGCTGAAGTTGAATGGTTCTATGAAGACCTACAAGACCTTTTAGAACTGACACCCAAAAAAGATGTCCTTTTCATTATAGGGGACTGGAATGCAAAAGTAGGAAGTCAAGAAACACCTGGAGTAACAGGCACATTTGACCTTGGAATGCAGAATGAAGCAGGGCAAAGACTAATAGAGTTTTGCCAAGAAAAATGCACTGGTCATAGTCCCAACAACACAAGAAAGACTCTACACATGGACATCACCAGATGGTCAACACTGAAATCAGATTGATTATATTCTCTGCAGCCAAAGATGGAGAAGCTCTATACAGTCAGCAAAAACAAGACCAGGAGCTGATTGTGGCTCAGATCATAAACTCCTTATTACCAAACTCAGAATGAAATTGGAGAAAACAGGGAAAACCATTAGACCATTCTGGTATGACCTAAATCAATCCCTTATGATTATACAGTGGAAGTGGGAAATAGATTTAAGGGTCTAGATCTGATAGATACAGTGCCTGATGAACTATGGATGGAGGTTCGTGACATTATGCAGGAGACAGGGATCAAGACCATCCCCATGGAAAAGAAATGCAAAATAGCAAAATGGCTGTCTGGGGAGGCCTTACAGATAGCTGTGAAAAGAAGAGAGGCAAAAAGCAAAGAAGAAAAGGAAAGATATAAGCATCTGAATGCAGAGTTCCAAAGAATAGCAAGAAGACATAAGAAAGCCTTCTTCAGCGATCAATGCAAAGATAGGAAAACAACAGACTGGGAAAGACTAGAGATCTCTTCAAGAAAATTAGAGACACCAACGGAACATTTCATGCAAAGATGGGCTCGAGAAAGGACAGAAATGGTATGGACTGAACAAAAGTAGAAGATATTAAGAAGAGATGGTAAGAATACACAGAAGAACTGTACAAAAAGATCTCCATGACCCAGATAATCACGATGGTGTGATCACTCATCTAGAGTCAGACATCCTGGAATGTGAAGTCAAGTGGGCCTTAGAAAGCATCACTACGAAGAAAGCTAGTGGAGGTGATGGAATTCCAGTTGAGCTATTTCAAATCCTGAAAGATGATGCTGTGAAAGTGCTTCACTCAATATGCCAGAAAATTTGGAAAACTCAGCAGTGGCCACAGGACTGGAAAAGGTAGGTTTTCATTCCAATCCCAAAGAAAGGCAATGCCAAAGAATACTCTAACTACCGCACAGTTGCACTCATCTCACACATTAGTAAAGTAATGCTCAAAATTCTCCAAGCCAGGCTTCAGCAATATATGAATCGTGAACTTCCTCATGTTCAAGCTGGTTTTAGAAAAGGCAGAGGAACCAGAGATCAAATTGCCAACATCTGCTGGATCATGGAAAAAGCAAGAGAGTTCCAGAAAAACATCTATTTCTGCTTTATTGACTATGCCAAAGCCTTTGACTGTGTGGATCACAATAAACTGTGAAAAATTCTGAAAGAGATGGGAATACTAGACCACCTGACCTGCCTCTTGAGAAATCTGTGTGCAGGCCAGGAGGTAACAGTTAGAACTGGCCATGGAACAACAGACTGGTTCCAAAGAGGAAAAGGAGTATGTCAAGGCTGTATATTGTCACCCTGCTTATTAAACTTCTATGCAGGGTACATCATGAGAAACGCTGGACTGGAAGAAACACAAGCTGGAATCAAGATTGCCGGGAGAAATATCAATAACCTCAGATATGCAGATGACAGCACCCTTATGGCAGAAAGTGAAGAGGAACTAAAAAGCCTCATGATGAAAGTGAAAGAGAAGAGTGAAAAAGTTGGCTTAAAGCTCAACATTCAGAAAACGAAGATCATCGCATCTGGTCCCATCACTCCATGGGAAATAGATGGGAAACAGTGGAAACAGTGTCAGACTTTATTTTTCTGGGCTCCAAAATCACTGCAGATGGTGACTGCAGCCATGAAATTAAAAGATGCTTACTCCTTGGAAGAAAATTTATGATCAACCTAGATAGCATATTCAAAAGCAGAGACATTACTTTGCCGACTAAGGTCCGTCTAGTCAAGGCTATGGTTTTTCCAGTGGTCATGTATGGATGTGAGAGTTGAACTGTGAAGAAGGCTGAGCACCAAAGAACTGATGCTTTTGAACTGTGGTGTTGGAGAAGACTCTTGAGAGTCCCTTGGACTGCAAGGAGATCCAACCAGTCCATTCTGAAGGAGATCAGCCCTGGGATTTCTTTGGAAGAAATGATGCTAAAGCTGAAACTTCAGTGTTTTGGCCACCTCATGAGAAGAGTTGACTCAGCGGAAAAGGCTTTGATGCTGGGAGGGACTAGGGGCAGGAGGAGAAGGGGACGACCAAGGATGAGATGGCTGGATGGCATCACTGACTCAATGGACGTGAGTCTGAGTGAACTCCGGGAGTTGGTGATGGACAGGGAGGCCTGGCGTGCTGCGATTCATGGGGTCGCAAAGAGTCGGACACGACTGAGCGACTGAACTGAACTGAACTGAACTGAGAGTTTAGAACATCAGTGTCTTCACAGGGGGTAAGGTGGCAATGGATGGGGTGTGGAGGGTTGGACATTTCAACCTTCAATACCATGTAAAAATATTAGATTATGGTGATGTTGTGGAGTAATCTGCCTGTGATTAATCTGAATATCTCCTAGATATATACTGTTATATATTAAAATTCAATGTATGATTTATTAATATTTATATTTATTAATATGGTATTAAGTTTATGTTTATTAATATGATAACAGACTTTATACATTTAGAATTCTAAATGGAAAAATGAGGGGAAAAGAAAATAAACTGCAATGAAAAATAAATTACATTTTCACTTTGCAGAGATGTGATATATATTTTCTTCTTTATCCTTTTGACTTTTTCATTAAATTAACACACATTCATAAGAAATATCACCCTAATTGGGATATCTCTGAATTTGGTACAGAAAAAGGTCACACATAATGAAAACATATCAGATTAATCACCAAATCTTGGTCCTGGCCATAATGTAATATCATAAGCTTCATACTGAATTTATATTGTATATACATTTTAAATAAGTCAATTAAACTCTGTATATTTAAATGTAACACAATTTCTAAACCTCACATATCAGAAGCTTGAAAGTTAAGAGAAAACCACTCCTCACATATTCACATATACATGCAAAGTCTGAAATAATGAACAGCTTCTGTAATCTTAGATAGATGCTCCAAATTTAAAGTTCAAAAAATTGCTATTTTTGCTAGGATTAAGTGATGCCATCAAGAATTCTGTCAGAAAGCAGTATCTTCAACGGAAATCCAAGTTTCAGTCAAAATCATGAGCTATTAGCTTCATCAATACTATAAGGCTCTGTGGGAGTCTCTTTGCCATAAAACAAGATTTCCAAAATGTACAATGGGATAGTGGGACCACAGTCAGAAAAGTAGGATTCAAAACCCAAAGGGAGGGGGTGCGGTCCTAAGATGGTGGAGGAATAGGACAGGGAGACCACTTTCTCCCTCACAAATTCATCAAAAGAACATTTCAACATTGAGTAAATTCCACAAAAGAACTTCTGAATGCTGGCAGAGGACATCAGGCACCCAGAAAAGCAGATCATTGTCTTCAAAAACAGGTAGGAAAAAATATAAAAGATGAAAAAGGAGACAAAGGAGGTAGACAGGGAACTCTGTCCTGGGAAGGGAATCTTAAGAAGAGAGGTTTCCAAACACCAGGAAATACTCTCACTGCCAAGTCTGTGGTGAGCCTTGGAAGCACAGAGGGCAATATAACAGGAAGGAAAAATAAATTAATTAAAACCAACAGATTACAAGCCCAACAGTAACTCCCCCAGCAGAGAAGCTGCGCAGACACCTGCATCCACCACTAGCAAGTGGAGGCTGGGCAGGGAGGCGCGGGAGGCACGGGCTGCAGTGCTTTGTAAGATTCGGCCTGGAACGCCCCACGTGTAACTAGAGTGAATTAACTTGGGCTAGCAAACCAGACTGTGGGATAGCTACCACGCGAAAAGCTCAAACATAAGACACCACCAGGACCATGCACAGAACAAAGGATGGAACAGAAAACGGAACAGAAATAGCTGGCTGCAGACCATCCCCCTCTGGTGACAGGCAGCCAGAGCCGTAAAGGCTGGAAGGGGGCAATTGCAGCCCAAGAGAGACATTACCTACCAAAATGCAAGCAGGCTTCTTTGCTAACTAAGACTTCTGGGGGTTCTGGACAGTCATCAGCCACCAGAGAAGGGACACCAGCGATACACCCAGAAAACTGAGTAGCAGAGATGGGAAAGGCGATAAGTCACAGCGACTGCGCTCACCAAAGACCTGAGCTACTCGGACCTTGGAAGGGCACAAAACGCAGGCTCAACCGAATCTGTGCCTCTGAGGTCTACCTGAGCACCAAGCCTGAGCAGCTTAGACCAGGGAGGTGCACGCAGCCTAGGGCCAGCCTCAGACGGTTCCAGGCGGAGCAACGTAGAGCCTGAGCGGTGTGCGCCGCGAGCAGGGGCAGGCCCAGCGGGGCTGAGGCACTGCAAGCACACGCCAGTATTACTTGTTTGCAGCATCCCTCCCTCCCCACAGTGCAACTGAACAAGTAAGCCTTAAAAAAAAAAAAAAAAGTGTCCACCACGGATCCCCCTGTGACAAGGTGGAAATCAGACACTGAAGAGACCAGCAAACAGAAGAAGTTAAACAGAGGGAACTGCCTTGGAAGTGACCCCACACCGCCCACAACACCAGAGAAAGGGCCAGATATATCTTTACTATTTTTACGATCATTCTTTATATATATATATATATTGTTGTGTGATAATTTTTTCTTTTCTTTTTCCTCTTCTTTTTTTTAACTTTTTAAAATTTTCAAGTCCTCTATTTCTCCTTTAATTTTTATTTTTTGAACCTACTATTACTTTGCAAAAAAAAAAAAAAGACCCTATTTTTAAAGCAAACGCTGTATATACTCTTTTTGTGGTTGTTGTTGTTTTTTAATAATTCTTGTAGCTTTGTTTTTTTTTCTTTCCTCTCCTTCTTCTTTTCCTTAATATTGTATTTTTGAATATCCAACCTCTACTCTAGATTTTTAATCTTTGCTTTTTGTTATTTGTTGTCAATTTTGTACATTTAAAAACCCAATCTTCAGTACCCAATTTTACCTGAGAGCGAGATTACAGGCTTGACCACTCTCTTCTCCTTTGGACTCTCCTTTTTCTCCACCAGATGGCCTCTGTCTCTTTCCTCCCCCTTCTCTTCTCTACCCAACTCTGTGAATCACTATGTGTTCCAGATGGTGGAGAACACTTAGGGAACTGGTTACTGGCTGGATCTGTCTCTCTCCATTTCATTTCCCTCTTTTATCCTCCTGGCCGCCTCTGTCTACTTCCTCCCTCTCCTCTTCCCTGTATAATTCCGTGAACACCTCTGAGCGGTCCACACTGAG
This sequence comes from Ovis aries, assembly GCF_016772045.2. Taxonomy (NCBI): domain Eukaryota; kingdom Metazoa; phylum Chordata; class Mammalia; order Artiodactyla; family Bovidae; genus Ovis; species Ovis aries. Next base: position 19,218,696 of record NC_056057.1, read on the forward strand.
GAGTGCACATAAGGAAGTGACTACTGATTAGCTTGCTCTCACCTCTTTTAATCCCACCTCATCTCATTCCAGTCACCTCTAACTACCGCCTCCCTCTTCTCTTCTCCATGTAACTCAGTGAACCTCTGTTGGTGTCCCTCAATGTGGGGAAACTTTTCATTTTTAACCTAGATGTTTTATCATCGGTGCTGTATAGATGGAGAAGTCTTCAGGCTACTGTAAAAATAAAACTGAAAACCAGAAGCAGGAGGCTTAAGTCCAAACCTTGAGAACACCAGAGAACTCCTGAATCCAGGGAACATTAATTGATAGGAGCTCATCAAACATCCCCATACCTAGACTGAAACCAAGCACCACCCAAGGACCAACAAGTTCCAGAGCAAGACATACCACACAAATTCTCCAGCAACACAGGAACACACACCTGAGCTTCAATATACAGGCAGCTCAAAGTTACTCCAAAACCATTGATGTCTCATAACCCATTACTGGTCACTCCATTGCACTCCAGAGAGAAGAAATCCAGCTCCACCCACGAGAACTCCAACACAAGCCTCCCCAGCCAAGAAACCTTGACAAGCCACTGATACAACCCCACCCACAGTGAGGAAACTCCATAATAAAGAGAACTCCACAAATCCCCAGAATATAGAAAGGCCATACCAAACGCAGCAATATAACCAAGATGAAGAAACAGAGAAATACCCAGCAGGTAAAGGAATAGGATAAATGCCTACCAAACCAAACAAAAGAGGAAGAGATAAGGAATCTACCTGAGAAAGAATTCCGAATATTGATAGTGAAAATGATCCAAAATCTTGAAATCAAAATGGAATCACAGATAAATAGCCTGGAGACAAGGATTAAGAAGATGCAAGAAAGGTTTAACAAGGACCTAGAAGAAATAAAAGAGTCAATATATAATGAATAACGCAATAAATGATATCAGAAACACTCTGGAGGCAACAAATAGTAGAATAACGGAGGTAGAGATAGGATTAGTGAAATAGAACATAGAATGGTAGAAATAAATGAATCAGAGAGGAAAAAAGAATAACGAATTAAAAGAAATGAGGACAATCTCAGAGACTTCCAGGACAATATGAAATGCTCAAACATTCGAATTATAGGAGTCCCAGAAGAAGACAAAAAGAAAGACCATGAGAAAATACTTGAGGAGATAATAGTCGAAAACTTCGCTAAAATGGATAAGGAAATAATCACCCAAGTCCAAGAAACCCAGAGAGTTCCGAATAAGATAAACACAAGGCAAAACACCCCAAGACACATATTAATCAAATTAACAAAGATCAAACACAAAGAACAAGTATTAAAAGCAGCAAGGGAAAAACAACAAATAACACACAAGGGGATTCCCATAAGGATAACAGCTGATCTTTCAATAGAAACTCTTCAGGCCAGGAGGGAATGGCAAGACATACTTACAGTGATGAGAGAAAATAACCTACAGCCCACATTACTGTACCCAGCAAGGATCTCATTCAAATACGAAGGAGAAATCAAAAGCTTTACAGACAAGCAAAAGCTGAGAGAATTCAGCACCACCAAACCAGCTCTCCAACAAATGCTAAAGGATATTCTCTTGACAGGAAACAGAAAAAGGGCATATAAACCCAAACCCAAAACAGTAAAGTAAATGGCAATGGGATCATACTTATAAATAATTACCTTAAACGTAAATGGGTTGAATGCCCCAACCAAAAGACAAAAACTGGCCGAATGGATACAAAAACAAGATCCCTATATATGCTGCCTACAAGAGACCCACCCCAAAACAAGGGACAAATACAAACTGAAAGTGAAGGGCTGGAAAAAGATATTCCACGCAAATAGAGACCAAAAGAAAGCAGGAGTAGCAATACTCATATCCAATAAAACAGACTTTAAAACAAAGGCTGTGAAAAGAGACAAAGAAGGCCACTACATAATGATCAAAGGATCAATCCAAGAAGAAGATATAACAGTTATAAATATATATGCACCCAACATAGGAGCACTGCAATATGTAAGACAAATGCTAACAAGTATGAAAGGGGAAATTAACAGTAACATAATAATAATGGGAGACTTTAATACCCCACTCACACCTACGGACAGATCAACTAAACAGAAAATTAACAAAGAAACAAACTTTAAATGATACAATAGACCAGTTAGACCTAATTGATATCTATAGGACATTTCACCCCAAAACAATGAATTTCACCTTTTTCTCAAGTGCACATGGAACCTTCTCCAGGATAGGTCACATCCTGGGCCATAAATCTAACCTTGATAAATTCAAAAAAATCGAAATCATTCCAAGCATCTTTTCTGAACATAATGCTTTAAGATTAGATCTCAGTTACAAGAGAAAAACTATTAAAAATTCCAACATATGGAGGCTGAACAACATACTTCTGAATAACTAACAAATCACAGAACAAATCAAAAAGGAAATCAAAATATGCATAGAAATGAATGAAAATGAAAACACAACAACCCCAAACCTGTGGGACACTATAAAAGCAGTGCTAAGAGGAAAGTTCATAGCATTACAGGCATACCTCAAGAAACAAGAAAAAGTCAAATAAATAACCTAACTCTACACCTAAAGCAACTTGAAAGTAAGAAATGGAGAACTTCAGAGTTAGTAGAAGGAAATAAATCTTAAAAATTAGGGCAGAAATAAATGCAAAAGAAACAAAAGAGACCATAGCAAAAATTAACAAAGCCAAAAGCTGGTTCTTTGAAAGGATAAATAAAATTGACAAATCATTAGCCAGACTCATCAAGAAACAAAGAGAGAAAAATCAAATCAATAAAATTAGAAATGAACATGGAGAGATCACAACAGACAACACAGAAATAGAAAGGATCGTAAGAGACTACTATCAGCAATTATATGCCAATAAAATGGACAATGTGGAAGAAATGGACAAATTCTTACAAAAGTACAACTTTCCAAAACTGAGCCAGGAAGAAATAGAAAATCTTAACAGAGTTTCCCATCACAAGCATGGAAATTAAAACTGTAATCAGAAATCTTCCAGCAAACAAAAGCCTAGGTCCAGATGGCTTCACAGCTAAATTCTACCAAAAATTTCGAGAAGAGCTAACACCTATCCTACTCAAACTCTTCCAGAAAATTGCAGAGGAAGGTAAACTTCCAAACTCATTCTATGAGGCCACCATCACCCTAACACCAAAACCCTACAAAGATGCCACAAAAAAAAGAAAACTACAGGCCAATATCACTGATGAACATAGATGCAAAAATCCTTAACAAAATTCTAGCAATCAGAATCCAACAACACATTAAAAAGATCATACACCATGACCAAGTGGGCTTTATCCCAGGGATGCAAGGATTCTTCAATATCTGCAAGTCAATCCATGTAATTCACCACATTAACAAATTGAAAAATAAAAGCCATATGATTATCTCAATAGATGCAGAAAAGGCCTTTGACAAAATTCAACATCCATTTATGATAAAAACTCTCCAGAAAGCAGGAATAGAAGGAACATACCTCAACATATTAAAAGCTATATATGACAAACCCACAGCAAACATTATCCTCAATGGTGAAAAATTGAAAGCATTTCCCCTAAAGTCAGCAAGAAGACACGGGTGCCCACTTTCACTGCTACTATTCAACATAGTTCTGGAAGTTTTGGCCATAGCAATCAGAGAACAAAAAGAAATAAAAGGAATCCAAATTGGAAAAGAAGAAGTAAAACTCTCACTGTTTGCAGATGACATGATCCTCTACATAGAAAACCCTAAAGACTCCACCAGAAAATTACTAGAACTAATCAATGAATATAGTAAAGTTTCAAGATATAAAATCAACACACAGAAATCCCTTGCCTTCCTATACACTAATAATGAGAAAGCAGAAAAAGAAATTAAGGAAACAACTCCATTCACCATTGCAACGAAAAGAATAAAATACGTAGGAATATATCTACCTAAAGAAACTAAAGACCTATATATAGAAAACTGTAAAACACTGATGAAAGAAATCAAAGAGGACACTAATAGATGGAGAAATATACCATGTTCATGGATTGGAAGAATCAATATAGTGAAAATGAATGTACTACCCAAAGCAATCTACAGATTCAATGCAATCCCTATCAAACTACCAGCCATATTTTTCATAGAACTAGAACAAATAATTTCAAGATTTGTATGGAAATACAAAAAGCCTTGAATAGCCAAAGCAATCTTGAGAAAGAAGAATGGAACTGGAGGAAACAACTTGCCTGACTTCAGGCTCTACTACAAAGCCACAGTCATCAAGACAGTATGGTACTGGCACAAAGACAGAAATATAGATCAATGGAACAAAATAGAAAGCCCAGAGATAAATCCACACACCTATGGACACCTTATCTTCGACAAAGGAGGCAAGAATATACAATGGAGAAAAGACAATCTCTTTAACAAGTGGTGCTGGGAAAACTGGTCAACCACTTGTAAAAGAATGAAACTAGATCACTTTCTAACACCACACACAAAAATAAACTCAAAATGGATTAAAGATCTAAATGTAAGACCAGAAACTATAAAACTCCTAGAGGAGAATATAGGCAAAACACTCTCTGGCCTAAATCACAGCAGGATCCTCTATGATCCACTTCCCAGAATACTGGAAATAAAAGCAAAAATAAACAAATGGGATCTAATTAAAATTAAAAGCTTCTGCACAACAAAGGAAACTATAAAGCAAGGTGAAAAGACAGCCTTCTAAATGGGAGAAAATAATAGCAAATGAAGCAACTGACAAACAACTAATCTCAAAAATTTAAAAGCAACTTATGCAGCTCAATTCCAGAAAAATAAATGACCCAATTAAAAAATGGGCCAAAGAACTAAATAGACGTTTATCCAAAGAAGACATATGGATGGCTAACAAACACATGAAAAGATGCTCAACATCACTCTTTCTCAGAGAAATGCAAATCAAGACCATAATGAGGTACCGTTTCACGCCAGTCAGAATGGCTGCAATCCAAAAGTCTACAAACAATAAATGCTGGAGAGGGTGTGGAGAAAAGGGAACCCTCTTACACTGTTGGTGGGAATGCAAACTAGTACAGCCACTATGGAGAACAGTGTGGAGATTCCTCAAAAAATTGCAAATAGAACTGCCATATGACCCAGCAATCCCACTGCTGGGCATACACACTGAGGAAACCAGAATTGAAAGAGACACATGTACCCCAATGTTCATTGCAGCACTGTTTGTAATAGCCAGGACATGGAAACAACCTAGAAATCCATCAGCAGATGAATGGATAAGAAAGCTGTGGTACATATACACAATGGAGTATTACTCAGCCATTAAAAAGAATACATTGGAATCAGTTCTAATGAGATGGGTGAAACTGGAGCCGATTATACAGAGTGAAGTAAGCCAGAAAGAAAAACACCATGGAATTTAGAAAGATGGTAATGATAGCCCTGTATGCAAGACAGCAAAAGAGACACAGATGTGTAGAATGGACTTTTGGACTCAGAGGGAGAGGGAGAGGGTGGGATGATTTGGGAGAATGGCACTGAAACATGTATACTATCATGTAAGAAACAAATTGTCAGTCTATGTTCAATACAGGATACAGTATGCTTGGGGCTGGTGCATGGGGATGATCCAGAGAGATGATATGGTGTGGGAGGTGGGAGGGTGGTTCAGGATTGGGAACTAATGTACACTCGTGGCGGATTCATGTCAATGTATGGCAAAACCAATACAGTATTGTAAAATAAAATAAAGTAAAAATAAAAATTAAAAAAAAAAACCAAAGGGATACAAAGATGAGAATTAAATAACAGATTTTAACCTGAAGGACTAATATTTTTAATCACATAATACGTCAGGTTGCAATTAGTAAGCTTAAGGTCAATGGAAGAGGGGAGAATGTTGTCTCAGGTCTCTTTTAGCACTATATATTTTCTATTTTCCCTTGAAAATGTAGATTTTTTATATCACTATGACATTTGAATCTAACTACATTTTCTTCATTCATACTGAAATTTAAGAAGTACACTGATTATAACTAAAAATAATGAAGTGATTCTCAGATATTATTTTTTTAAAGTAGGAAAATGGACAGGATAAGAAAGAAGATATTTTTTTTTCCTTCAGACTATTTTAATATTTCTCATTCTGCAAACAGTACCCTCAGGCAAAGTCTTGTACCTGTTACAGAGACTTTAAAAAAGAAATCTCAGTTCCTATATGACATTTGCACATTGATAAAAGACTCTTTTCTGAATTTTATTAGTATCATCAATGAAGATGCTGGCATATAGTAATTAATGCATATTAAGTGCATCATATTTTACTTTATTCTTTACTTAAAGACAGAAAGAGTAAGTTGACCATTTATACTTTTATTTCTCTCACTTCATGTATTATATAAGTGAACATTATAGCTCTAACATCTTGGCTAAAAAAAAAGTTTTCATGCTAACAAGCCCATAGGAAATAAGACTGATGAAGTTTAGAATATAATTCTATCCCTTCAACTTTATCACTTACCTTATTTTACATAATTTGTTCCTCTATACTTAACTATTTGAACAAAAAAAAATACTCTTTTTTACCTTCTGTTTTTTATATTTCCTTAAAAAATAATTGTGACTGCCTTTTTTTTTTTTTCCTTTTCTTTGAAGAATGAATTGATCTCTGGTGACAAAGCACATGAGAGTACATTTAGGAGAAAGGTAGATTCTGTCCTGGACAAATTGTTGTTCAGTCGCTGATTCATGTCTGACTCTTTGTGACCCCATGGACTTCCACATGCCAGACTTCCCTGTCCTTTACTGTGTCCCAGAGTTTGCTCAAACTCATGTCCATTGAGTCAGTGATCCATCCAGTCATCTCACCCTCTATCATCCCCTTCTCCTCCTGCCCTTAATCTTTCCCAGTATCAGGGTCTTTTCCAATGAGTCAGCTCTTCACATCAGGTGGCCAAAGTATTGTAGCTGAAAGTTTAAGGGTCTCAACCCCTATTGCAATTGTAAAAGTTTAGCTTCTATTTGTTTCAAATATTATGAAAAATATCAAAATTGGTCTGATACTTGTCTGTGGACTAAGTGAAATTTGATTATTTTAGTTTACTAGCAAAAGTGAATTTCATAGGAGAAAACCAGCCTTAAATAAATAAAGTCATTTTAGGAGGCTTCACTAGACTAAGACTGAGGAAAAAGTGCAATACAAAAGTTGCTAAGGTGGCAAGTCCCACTATACTATTAAAAATATTGATAGACAGTTGTTAGTATAGTACTTCAGAGAGGATACAATGAAAAGGCTAAGATGATCTTAATCCTCTTTGCAAACAAGATGAAGGTTTTTGTTTGAACACTGAAATTTAATTCAATCAAATAGTCAAATGTTTTTTGTGCACCATTAGTAATGTCAGAAATGCTATGCTCAATGATAAATAAGATGCAACCCCTGTTCTCAAGAACCTTTTCTCAGTTTTGATGTTGTGAGATGGTGGTTCACTCATTTTCCCCAGCGGATGTGCCAGTGAAGACAATATCCAGAGTGACTTTTTGGATGTTAGAGGAAAAAAATAAGAGAAACTCTAGTTTCACTATAATGGATTAAGTTATATCAGATAAATATCTTGCTGTGAGAATTTAGTAAAAACTGATAATATGGAAAATAAGTTGCTTTGAAGTCACTGGAGAGCTACTAAGTCACCAAAATTTAGCACACCAAGATCTCTAAGAACTGGAAATGCATTCCTATTAGCCTAGCAGTTTGGGGCAGTGTTTGCCCTGAGCTACATGAAGAATCAGAAGGGTAATAGAGATTGAGCACACAAATGGAAATTTGCAGGTAGCTGGAAGAAAAAATTAGCCATGCATACAGCCTTCCTAAAATCCAGGAGAGAGAAAAATCAGGGCTTAGGACCCACCAAGGTTGAGACTCTCTAATTTTCTAGAACTTATTGTAAATAGACAAGGTTTAAAAAGTTCTGAAACTCAGCTTGAATCTACTCACTTTTTAACTAAATTAAGAAAATAAAAGTTTTCTCTATCCACCAGAAGCAAATGTTAACCTTCTCTGAATGAAGAAAACTATGCCCAAGGATTACTTTTTTCTTAAATTATGACTATATTGATTAAAAATTGCTAGACATATGAATAGAGAGAATCAAAAGAAAAATATGACAATAACTGATTATAGTTCATTCAGACACTGGGGGTATAAGAAATCAGATGTAATTGCTATTAATAATCTGAAGAAAAGAGATCAGAAGATAGAAAGACAAATTAAAAAACTGGAATCTATGAAAATGGGGTCAAAGGAAATCTAGACCTAAATTGCATAGCAACTAAAATTAGGAGCTGAATATGTAGATTTAACATATAATTAGATAAAGCAAGGGACGGAAATAATAAATAAGAACAGCATAAAATGTGAGAATTGAGGGGAAAAGATACAAAAAAATTTTGAATATACTAAAACAGTATGAGGAATAACACAGATAAGATGCAAGACAATGTAAAGACAAGGTATATATACACTTGATCCTTGAGGAACATGGGTGTGAAGTGCATGGGTCCACTTATCCAAGAATTTTTTTTTTTAACTCAATAGTATATACAAGTGGTTCAGTGGTAAAGAATCTTCCTGCAAAGCAGGAGCCTCAGGAAACACAGGTTCTACTCATGGGCCAGGAAGTTGCCCTGGAGGAGGGCATAACAACCCACTCCAGTATTCTTGCCTGAAGAATTCCATGGACAGAGGAGCCTGTAGGGATACAGTCCAAGGGGCCAAAAAGAGTCAGACATGACTTAAGCGAGTTGGCATGCATTGATTCAAAATTGTTTGAATCTACAGACGCAAACCTCAAATAGAGAAGGCTGATCCTCTCTAATGGAATTAGAAGAATTGTTGGTTTTTTCACCCTGTTAGATGACACCACCCTTATGGCAGAAAGTGAAGAGGAACTGAAAAGCCTCTTGATGAAAGTGAAAGTGGAGAGTGAAAAAGTTGGCTTAAAGCTCAACATTCAGAAAACAAAGATCATGGCATCTGGTCCCATCACTTAATGGCAAATAGATGGGGAAACAGTGAAAACAGTGTCAGACTTTATTTTTTTGGGCTCCAAAATCACTGCAGATGGTGATTGCAACCATGAAATTAAAAGACGCTTACTCCTTGGAAGAAAAGTTATGACCAACCTAGATAGCATATTCAAAAGCAGAAACATTACTTTGCCAACAAAGGTCTGTCTAGTCAAGGCTATGGTTTTTCCAGTGGTCATGTATGGATATGAGAGTTGGACTGTGAAGAAACCTGAGCACCAAAGAATTGATGCTTTTGAACTGTGGTGTTGGAGAAGACCCTTGAGAGTCCCTTGGACTGCAAGGAGATCTAATCGGTCCATTCCGAAGGAGATCAGCCCTGGGATTTCTTTGGAGGGAATGATGCTAAAGCTGAAACTCCAGTACTTTTGGCCACCTCATGTGAAGAGTTGACTCATTGGAAAGGACTCTGATGCTGGGAGGGATTGGAGGCGGGAGGAGAAGGGGACGACAGAGGATGAGATGGCTGGATGGCATCACGGACTCGATGGACGTGAGTCTGAGTGAACTCCAGGAGTTGGTGATGGACAGGGAGGCCTGGCGTGCTGCAATTCATGGGGTTGCAAAAAGTTGGACATGACTGAGCGACTGAACTGAACTGAACTGAAGCTTCTTGATTGTTATTTGGATGGAGTGACAATTTCCAAATTCCTTATATGAAGAACTGGAAATAGGAAGTGTATTGGAAACTTAATTTTTCTTAAGATAGGATATAGATTGTATGAATTAGTAGATTCTTTTTTTGTTTTATGTGCCTTAACTAGTCTATTAAAATATTAAAAATAAGAATGCATGCAATAACAATAAGGACTTGAGAATTATAAAAGGAATGAAAATAATGTCTTGCTTTAAATTTATTTTATCAGGAAATTGTTTAGGTGGAAGGGTAATCAACCACATGGAGCATAAAGTCTCAGATATTTCTGAGACCATCCTAGAGGACATTAAAAAGGTATTGAGTGGTTATAATTTTTATTCCTAGAATTTATTTTAAATTATCAGAAAATCTGCTTTAAGAACCTTTGATTTACTTGTTTATCTGTAGGATTATTTTTGCATCCTTTCTAATGTACTTGCTTTAGTATTAAAAGCCTATGGTGTTCAGTTTGTCTTCCCCAGGACTCTGTAGACTACCTGATACTGACAATGTTTTATTCCAGTATATGACTGAAGCTGAAGAATGCTCCTTCAATAGAGCCATAAAGTCTGACTACACTTTTAGTCAACTTTAAAAACCACTGAAAAAATAAAACTAATTTTAATAGTAATTGATTTCTATTTTAGAAAAGACCCGTGTGTTCATTTAATTGAAAAATAATTAAAAGTTGAAAAAAGGAAAATTACTTGTATGGCTTCTACTAACTCATCAGGGTTAACAGTTTGGTGTCTCTTCTTTTTTCAGTATATAAGCCTTTATATGCTTGTGACCTTTCAGTCTTTAAAAACATATCATTTAATACTCTTAATAATTATGAAAGTGACACATATATTGTAGAACCAAAGTAAAATATAAAACTCTTTGAAGAACAAAGTGTGATTTCTCTTTCATCAGATACTGCTGCCTATCACCTAGTAGCCATTTTCCCATACTTTATTATGTTTCATCTCAAGTTAGCATGGGTGCTTTCTCCCAACTATCTGCCTTTGATATTCTTAACTGGGGAGAATGTGGAAACTACATTCATTTGTTCATTCATTCATTCATTTTTATTTGTTGCCAAAATTTAAAGGGATTTCTACTGAATTTGATGACAAGGAAATTGAACCAGAAATATATTTGGTTGGCTATTATAAATTTCCTCCCTAAAAATGGAATGAGTCTACCCATATCAGAATGTTTACAAGACACTTCATTCCTCCAACAATCACGGAGTCCAAAACACAAAGAATATGAACCAGAAAAAAAAAAGTATATAAGTATGTATTTACTGTGCTAAAGCTAGACTTTGAAGTTTGTAGAAGAACATGGTGATAGGAAAGAATCCTATGTTCAAGGAGAAAAATCCATATTCCCTAATCCTTCAGCTACCCAGATGCAATTTTAAACAAGAAAATTGTTTAAACTATCTTTTAGTTTTTACCTATCTTTCCAATTCCCCTTTGTTATATAAAGGATAAAGCCAGATGGAAGAGAGTGAAGGCATTTTCTGATTGCTTTTTAGTTTTATATTAAGCTTCTTAGCACAGATTAGATATATAAAAGGATATGGAGTGATTTTTTTCTTGTTGCCCCAGAATTATCAGTGTGGTTCAAAGTTAAAAACAATACTCCACAAACTACTGATTACTGACCAGAATTGAGAGAAGAGGAGGCACATTTTATCACAGTCTGCTAAGAGTTAAAGAAACTTTTTCACCCCGACTATAGCTTTCTTTGTAAGAGCTGAAGGAGACTAGAGGAGAGAGCCATCAGGTTTATAGAGAAAGTTGTGCAGGGTGCTTCCTGAAGGACATATTGCTTAACTCACTACTCAGTTAATGAGAAAGAGAAAGGAGGAGCGTGCTTCATTTCTATCTCAAAACAGGAGAGTGCAGAGGAAAGAAAATGACTTGTAGAGCAAAGAGTATAAGACTGCCCAAAATCAGCAGGATAAACATTTCACTCCACACCTGTATGTCTGCTTAGACTGTGAACACTATACTTCTCTAAGCATGGAAGAGGAGATGTGAAGAGTGGTAGTAGGGACAGAGAAAGGATGATGGGATGGCTGTTCATACTCCGCCATGTGGTATGGGAGGATGCATGAGTTTCTTTGCCAAAGTCAAGCTGCTGCTGCTGCCAAGTCGCTTCAGTCATGTCCAACTCTGTGTGACCCCATAGACAACAGCCCACCAGGCTCCCCCATCCCTGGGATTCTCCAGGCAAGAACACTGGAGTGGGTTGCCATTTCCTTCTCCAGCCAAAGTCAAGTGGCTATCACAAAAGCCTTTATGGTCTTGCTGGTATTTCATCCAAGAGTGCTGCCTGCTGATGGGAGGACTGCAGCAAGAGCAGACCCTTGGAAGGAGTCAAGCCAGAACTGGACTTTCTGCAATAGAGAAGTATCAAGTGGTGAGACTCCACAGGCTCTCCACAGAATTCAGTAGGGTGTTCATCTGAGAACTGTCACTTGGACACCTTCCATAAAGAGGGCATCAGTATCTCCTCAGAGTAAATCCAGGAAATGATGACTCTCACTGAAGGGATAAGTACAGCTGTGACTAGTCCTCATTCTCCCACATCAGCAACACTGGAGAGCCCAAGCTTCAAAGGGCAGGGGGAGGGACCCAAGCCTTTGCGACACATAGAGAAATAGATGTGTTTGAAACCAAGATTATGCTTTATATTATAAAGTATACTGTTTTAATGACCAAAGGATCTGGATCATATTTGGAATCTGCCCAAGATTTCATTAAAGAACAGAAAAGAAAAATAAATTAAAACCCTGGTGAAAGTGATGACTGTAGAAAAATAATTATTTACAGTTTATATTTTACTGATTTGAAACTCCTTTGAAAGTTGATAACATATAGGAAATAGGGACAAAACCAAGGAAAATGTCTCTTAGCATCTTTTAGTATTATAACCCACAAAGCAAAAGATTAAAAGAATGTACTACTTTTCACTTTAGCTTAGCTGGTCTGAGTGCTGTCGACTTCTAACAATTTCCAATTAAAGCAGCGTGACAGTTATTTAAAAAGTTGGCAGAGAGGAAAGAAACCAAGTGAAGAAGGGAAAAAACAAAAACAAAAAACAAAAACGAACACAGGTGCTATACAAAAAAAAATCAGACAACCTGCTTTCCCATCATCCTTTGCACAGCTACCTTTCTACCCACTCGCATTTCATTAGCAATTTAGTGTTTAGCATGTTGGTTACAGTAGCTAAGTGTTAATTGGCTATTTGGCATGTTATGCCAAGATGAACCTGATTAATTAAAAGAGGAAGCACTAGCCTTTGAGCAAAAGGACTGGGGCACTGATGTTGATGCCTCAGGTTGAGTGTATAATGAGACTTGTAGCTTCAGGCAAAGCGATGCTGCATGCTTTCAGTGTCTGGCAGAGCACTGAATTAAGTATTAGCTCTGCAGTGGACCCCTGCTTATCAGCAACCTTGCTATTACTCTCCCGACCCTGATGTGCATAAGCAATATTTTCATCCTCTTCCCAAGAGATTTATCTAGCTATTGAAGTAGAAAATGAATATTTTACAGTTCACTTGTCTGATCAATTACCTACAAGCTGCTGTAGAATTTTATAGCCAGTGGGAGAGCTGTATAGGTGATGATAGAGAAATCTGGAGGGAATCTCTTAGCCAACTACACAAAAGGGTATAAAACTGTGAATGAGCCATCAGTAACAGTTCTTTGTTCGGTATGGGTCTAGCCAGAAATTACAGTGTAACCAATTAATGTACTTAAATGCTAATCAGCAGAATGTGAATTCTAGAGGTGAGGAAACTTGACTGTTTGATTAGAGGATAATGAACTGCAGAATGGTTCAAAGCCAACCCCTCTCAATGCAACAACTCCCTTAGTCCTGCCATTTTTGTCTTCTGTAATTGGGTGAAAATCTTTTTCCAGTGACATTTTATAGTTTAAAAAATAAAAGTAAAATGTTCATATCTGAAGAAATGTTTTGTTCCCTGTCTTATAGAAGAGAATATTATCATTGTTGACTTTCAAGGAAACTTATCTTTAAATGAATATCTGCCTTGCATAATTTTTATAATTAAATATTGCTTTATGTGATCTTGACCAAACAGTTTAAAATTACCTTCTCAAAAGAGTGATTATCAAAAGAAGGACTTCTTTTACCCCCTAAAATAAATAGCCTAAATGACTCTCAAATACATTGCAGTTAGTTTAATCCTTAATGTTTGGGGATTTTTTTCTTTTTAATATTTATAAATCATGTTACTGTAATGATATTTTAAAACAGAATTTGTGTCAAGCTTTACATAAATATGTAGCTGAAATGTGAGAAATATTAAATAATACAATGACTGGGATCTGTTATCTGTATAAAAAAGTCTACTATTCTCTTCAAAATGTAAAGCTGGCCTTAACAAACAGACCAAAAGTTATGCACTGCTAAGTAACTGCAAAAAAAAAAAAAAAAAGTGAGCTGAGAATTTGCTTTGCTTAACAGGAGAAATTGGAGTAGATTTTATTTACATACAGTAATGATAAAGTCATTTTGCAGTGACTAAATAAAAAGATGATCCTTAAGAAGAAACAAAGTATTTTATTGACTATATATTAGTTTGGAAATGGTTCGTTTGTATTTGAACAAACTACATTTTTAAATTTTCGTAATGAAGTTTTACTTTGCCCACCAACAAACTATTCCATTAAATGATAACTTCAAATTGAAAAAGAAAAAAATAAGGTTTAATTAAAAAGATGAAGGTATATGGAGGATTAGCATCTTTTTCTTCATTCTATTACAGTTTTCTTTATGTTTGGTTTTCCTCTTGTTTGGTTTTCTTCTGTCATGATGATTAAATGACAAATCAATACCAAAGAGTAGAAGTTTCAATCTCTTTTAGATATATCAAAAGTAAACTTGGGTCATTTATTTAAAATTTAAGGTGCATTTTAAAATGTTCTTAATCTACAATTGTACAAAAATTTTACTGCATTATGTAGGGCTAAGAATGTGAAATCCCCTTATAAAAAATTTTAATTGCTAAGATTAACCTACATTATTGAAGTGCTTGAAAACAGTACAAATTGATAAAATGTGTGAAACATATACATCAAAACTATCTGAAGCCTTGATACAGCGAACCTGACTCAAAAGTATTTATATAACTGTAACATTTATGGAGATTTTCATTTCACTAAAGAATATCAGAACAATTCTATCAGCTAGCGAATGTCTTTTGGTCTTATTTTTAATCTACCTACTCACTTATTGCTTTGGGCAAAAACAGAGTCCATCAATCTTTGTTTTGCTGATTCCGTAACTAGGTCATTTCACCTCACTAGCTTTTGCATGCCTTTTTAGTTTATTTTTTTCCCCCTGAATATTTTAAGTCCTTCAATTATCTTCTTTATTTTATTTTTCCTTCTTTTTTTAATTTTCTCAATAATGAAATAATGCCATTTTCACAACAGTTATTGCCTCTCCCATAGAAGTCCTATGATATCACGAAGTCCTCAAGCTTAAGACTTTCTCATGCTTTGTTGTTGTTTAGTCGTTAAATCCTGTCTGACACTTTGTGACTCCATGAACTGTAGCCTGCTCCCGTATCCCTGGGGTTTCCCAGGCAAGAATGCTGGAATGGGTTGTCATTTCTTTCACCAGGGGATCTTCCCAACCCAGGGACTGAACCCATGTCTCCTGCATTGGCAGGCACATTCTTTACCACTAGTGCCGCCTGGGATGACTAGTACAAAATCAAAACTCTCAGCTTTATCAGCTCTGAGCCACAGTAAGATACATAACTTCTCCAACTACTGTAGGAGGAGAATAAGTTGTGGCTACCTCATAGGATGTTACAAGGACAAATAAGTCATCACATGAAAAACAGAAAATTGTCTGGCACACAGTAAATATACATGAAAATTAGCAATTAAATAGAGATCAAACTGCCAACATCTACTGGATCATTGAAAAAGCAAGAGAGTTCCAGAAAAACATCGACTTCTGCTTTATTGAATATGCTAAAGCCTTTGACTGTGTGGATTACAATAAACTGTGGAAAACTCTTCAAGAGATGGGAATACCAGACCACCTGACCTGCCTCTTGAGAAACCTATATGCAGTCAAGAAGCAACAGTTAGAACTGGACATGGAACATCAGACTGGTTCTAAATAGGAAAAGGAGTATGTCGAGGCTGTATATTGTCACCCTGCTTACTTAACTTATATGCAGAGTACATCATGAGAAATCCTGGGCTGGAGGAAGCACAAGCTGGAATCAAGATTGCCAGGAGAAATACAAATAACCTCAGATATGCAGATGACACCACTCTTATGGCAGAAAGTGAGAAGAACTAAAGAGCCTCTTGATGAAAGTGAAACAAGAGAGTGAAAAAGTTGGCTTAAATCTCAACATTCAGAAAACAAAGATCATGGCATCTGGTCCCATCACTTCATGGGAAATAGATGGGGAAACAGTGGAAAAAGTGTCAGACTTTATTTTTTTTGGGCTCCAAAATCACTGCAGATGGTGACTGCAGCCATGAAATTAAAATACACTTACTCCTTGGAAGGAAAGTTATGACCAACCTAGATAGCATATTCAAAAGCAGAGATGTTACTTTGCCAACAAAGGTCCATCTAGTCAAGGCTATGATTTTTCTAGTGGACACGTATGGATGTGAGTGTTGGACTATAAAGAAAGCTGAACACTGAAGAACTGATGCTTCTGAACTGTGGTGTTGGAGAAGACTCCTGAGAGTCCCTCTGACTGCAAGGAGATCCAACCAGTCCATCCTAATGGATATCAGTCCTGCGAGTTCATTGGAAGGACTGATGCTGAAGCTGAAACTCCAGTTCTTTGGCCATGTGATGCGAAGAGCTGACTCATTTGAAAAGACCCTGATGCTGGGAAAGATTGAGGGCAGGGTGAGAAGGGGACGACAGAGGATGAGATGGTTGGATGACATCACTGACACAATGGACATGGGTTTGGGTGGACTCCGGGAGTTGGTGATGGACAGGGAGGCCTGAGTGCTGCAGTTCACGTGGTCACAAAGAGTCGGACACAACTCAGCGACTTAACTGAATAAGCTAAATACATTCTCAATACAAAAGAATGCTCTATGGTATACAATTTAGAGTCCCTAGCTAATGTTTCTTTGGGAAGATTGACTCTTTTGGTGATTGGCCAACAGAGAATGTGTGGAACGCATCACCTATCCATCTGGTTGCCAAGACGGTCTTTGTCTTTGGCTCTCCCTTCCACTGATGGTCTATCTCTGCATGAAATCCATAGAAAACTTCTAGGAGAGTCACCCAAGAAGTTTGCTTGTTAAACTACAGACTTTGAAACCCAATCCAACATAATAAAGCAGAAGTTTTGAATATAAGATTCAGAAATTTATTTTAAATAAATTACATTTACAACAATATGCTTCCCTGGTAGCTCAGACAGTAAAGAATCTGCCTGCAATGTGGGAGGCCTAGGTTTGACCCCTGGGTCAGGAAGATCCCCTGGAGGAGGGAATGGCTACCCACTCCATTATTCTTGCCTAAATAATCCTATGCACAGAGGAACCTGGTGGGCCCCAGTCCATGGGGTCACAGAGTCATATACGACTGTGCAACGAGACTAACACTTTCACGTAGATAAAAACCCAGATGATTCTTTTAGATGACACTGGCCACACAAGTATAACTCTTATTTTTGGTTACCTTTTTCTTTTATCCCAAACATATCTTCTTGATATGTTTTCTCTTTCAAGAAAATTTGTGAGATATTGGAGCAAATTATTACTTTGCCAAGAGAGATTTATTTTTATCAATTAACAATGAAATAAAATTTTCCATTTTTCTATAAAGGGATTTTAGAGCCAAATGTAGGGACCTTCACTTGATTCTCTAAGTGATGTTACTACAGCCAATTGCCTTATTTATTTATTAATATCCTACCTCAGTGTCCCAGCGCCCAGATGATAGAATGTTTCTAAATGATATACACTTAGTTTCATGGAGCTGAAAAATGAAAGTGAAAGTTGCTCAGTCATGTCCAACACTTTGTGACCCCATGGACTGTAGCCCTCCTGGCTCCTCTGTCCATGGGAATTCTCCAGGCAAGTATACTGGAATGGGTTGCCATGCCCTCTTCAGGGGATCTTCCCAACCTAGGGGTTGAACCCACATCTCCCACATTGCAGGTGTATTCTTTACCATCTGAGCCACGAGGGAAGCTGAACAGGTTCTCTAAAATGGAGCAATAGTAGTCTAGACTGTATCCAATCAACAGGACACAACACCAGAATTGAAAGATCAGGCTTCTAATTTCATTTCTGCTTCAACATTACATTACATAGTTCTGAATAAAGTTTTGGCATTCATCCACTTAAATATGAAACAAGAAAATCCCTAGTCCATAGAAAACATGTTTCTATAGATTTCAACAAACATTTCTAAATTTATAAATATATTTTGGAGCAAAACTTTTTAATCGGACTTTTACCTTATTTACATGCTAATCAAAAAGTACAGTAATGCTTTCAATATATTTTCTTTTTGTAAGTAGGGAAGATCAAATAATTATAAACAAATGCTTAGACAATCATAACACAATGGACTCTACTGTAAATAAGAAAAAAAACTTGGAACAATAGAATCATAGGAAGGAAGACTATCATTTTCCTTCTTCAAAATGGTAATGAAGAAGCTAATGAATTATCTTTAAAACAAAAGCTATCTGATAAAGCTAAAAATTATCTTTATGTTGCAGAAAAGAAACATTATATAAACCCAAAATTATGTTACATATAGGATAGTGATATGAATTTTTCAATAGTTTTTGCTTACTGTCAGTGAAAATTAATCTACACAGAGAGAACTTTGTACTCTATTACAAACTAGAACAATATTAAGAAATATTAATTACTTTATTACTATATTTATGACTAGTAGTTTCTCATATAATTTAACTCTTTAGTATGGTTTTATCATAGCATCTTGACCTAGCTGACAAGAACATCAGAGAGATACATAAATTTAACACTAGTTTTAGGCTTTTTTTTTCCTTTTTATAAAGCTAATTGTAGAAGACTTTTAGAAATTAGTATCAGCAGAGTAACTGGTAACAATGTCATCGTGTAGGTAACAAATTGAAAATAGGAAAGCTTTTTTTTTTTTTTTTTTAAAAAAAAAAAAAGGTCTCTCTTTATCCAAACTAGCAAACACACTTTTATTTCACGTCTCTGTTAGCAATTGTAAGTGAAGGAAGATAACGGTTTTTAAAAGTAAGCAAAGCACAGAAAGCCTTAAGGGAAGCAAAAGAACTTTCATTAGGATGTTACAACTATTGTTTTCACATATTTTTTTTGGAAGTCAGATGCCACTTTTAGTCTTCTGATGCACTTGGGTACAAAGAGAAACTGCAAAGCTAGGTGGGATTTTAAGATCATGATTTTATTGGTAAAAATTTTTTTTCTTATTTTAAAGTAGAGCTCATTGTGTTATGAGGCAAACAGCATTCTTATGAAACAGAGTCCCACTGTGTCTCTACTTCACCTTTACAGCTTCTAGCAACTTAATTGAGTTTCAGAGGAAGTACAGAGAAATTTCTGCAAGTGAAAAAAACAGATACATACACACACACACACACACACACACACACACACACACACACACACAAACCGACACAGGTACTAGTAAATGTTTTTAATGTGAGTACTGCTTACTCTGTGAGGCAGACTACTGCTTCATCACTTCTCCAGATTGGCAAATTTTGATTAGAAAGAAGATTTCCCTGCCCCTGGCACATAGTGTTTTCTATGTGAGGTGTAACTTGTGTAGAGTGATTATCACCTAGCTGTTTTCTTTCTCATTAGTCTTCTTTCCTTATCCTCCGGCTTAAGAGAACAGGCTAGTAGTGTCTGCGAAGGTGAATCTTTTTGTCTGTGCCAGTTGGCGCTTCTAGGTTCCTGGCTTCTTCAGCTCCAGGTCCAAGATATATATTGCGAAAAGAAAGCCACCATGTCATTTTTTTTCTTTTGCTTCTGAAGTCCTGAATCACTCTACCTTCTTGTCTCCCCATGTCAGCTTTCTTATGCTTGTTTTATAAATAAAACACAGGGTTTTTAGTTAAACTCAGCAGGAGAAGGGGGGGAAAAACACATCTACTTCACCTTCCTTGAAGTGGACTCCTGGTGTTCTGTACAATTTGAGATTATTGTCATGAAACCTCACAGAATTATTTTCTATCTCATACCTCTGCCAAATTCTCTTTTGAGAGTCCTTCAACATCCCAATTTTCTTCTCATGGACACTTTCATTAAGGAGAACTTGTCATATTAGGTCAAGTAAGAATTATATCTTCTTACATATTCTAAGGCTTACAATGGCTCAAAGGGCATTTGATTTTTGGCTTCCCTATGATATTACAAAAGTTAAATATACTACCCTGCAGCAATAATTCCCCTAATAATTATTTATTGATCCACATTCCATCCATTTAGTAAACCTTTCATCCATCTATTTCTGATTGGAGACATCATTATCTTTTTAATGCAAAGAACTTAACAGCAGCAATCACACTGCCAGGAACACCTACTTTGCCTTAGATATTGTACTATGTGGAAACGAAGGTGAATATTTTTTTAAATAAATTTACATTCCAGTGGAGGAAACAAAAAAAGCAAACAAGTAACTAGAATGCTAGAGTACACAAAATATAGCCGAACAATCTCGTAAACAAAAACCTTTCACATGTAATAAGAAATCTGAAAGTATAGCATCTTAAGAACATCAGATCCCTTGTGTATTTTTATCTCACTGTTCTCAGCATATGGCTTTTTCATAGTCATGAGGGTAAAGGCAAAGGACAAACAAAGGTCTTAGAAGTCTCACAAATTACTCCCATTTATATCTCATTGTCTATTCTGGGCCACCTTTAATTGTAAGGCATTCCGGGCAATGTTCTTTTTTCTTAAGATGGGTAGATGGAAAAAATGGAGTCCTATGAGTAAAGACTGTCTTTCTTTCCTATGAGTAAGGAAAAAGTAGAAAATAAGCATTGCAGACAGAGGATGTAAGGCTGTTAATGGAGATGAAGATGGAGGAAAGGTTACTTTCCTGACACAATATCATTTGAGTGAGGTGTAAAGTCTAATTGGGAGTAAAGGTTTCTGCTAGAGGGAATGGCATATCCAGAGTTTCAAGAAGTTTTGGAAAATAATGAGTATTCCTGAACAAAACAAACAACAAGCGAGGAGAGAGTATATGACTGTAAACATCATTACAACCTTATGCTGGAGCTTAGTGGTGGTGGAATCTAGATGCCATGCTAGAGAAAGAGGACTTTATTTTACAGGGATTAGAAAGTTACTAAAGGTTCTCACAGATGACTGATATTAGATTTGTATTTTGGAAGGAGAATTCTAGTGATAGACCTGGAATGAATTAGAGACACAACTGAAAACCCATCTTAATCTGAAATTAGAATCTAAAGAAGTCCATCATTTATCATTTTGTAGAAACAGCTCTAATTATTTAGAAACATTCTTCTGCAGCTCTGTCACACTTTCTTGAGGAGAAGTCACAATTATATATGATATTCTAAGTCAGTCTTTCTGCGGTTTCCTATAAGATGGGCTAATGCTTTCTGCCTTGTTTCCTTGTTTCCTATGGTCTTGCTTGTGCTGCTAAGAAGTTTTTACAGTGTCCTTGGCTCTGATTCTACAAGGAGCCTATTGGAATTGCTTGGATCTCTGAAAAATGTAGTTTATCAATGCTTTTCTCTCACTCAGTCTATAATATTTTTTTTCACATTTATGTGCAAGGTTAATTAGGTTTTATAGGCCAGATCGTTTTGTTCTTTATTCTATTGCCAATTGTTTGTAACAAAAGTTTCAAATTTTTGATTGAACTTCAAGTATTCTACAAATGTATGATATACATTTTTAAAACATATCCTTGAGTATTTTAAGTCTTTATAAATAAACTACACATACATCCAAATGACAGTATTAACATCTGTTAACACATTAACTGTTGTTAATTTTCCATGGCAGTTCGGCTCATATGTATACCCAGAAACAATTTTCTTATCATCTCTAAGCACATAGATATATATGCTTTAAATGTAGATCATTGAGTAGGAAGTGTGTGGTTTTACATGTGTCAATCTTTGAACTTAGCCCTGAGCATAACTCCTTATAATAAAGCTTTCAGCAAGCCACTATTCTTTCATGGCAGACATGAAACTGGTTTAATTAAATGCCAGGCAAAGCTCTATACATATTCTTAGGAATTATATTGTGATAAGTGGACATATAAATACTTTATCCTACTAATGTTGCATTATGTATCATAAATGGTTTTGGAGCTTTTTTGTACTTTTAGAATATCTAAATTTTTTGTTTTTAATAAACATAATTCTATCTAAATTCATGCTCATAAATGTTATCTATTTTCAGGTGAGGTACAATAATTATGCAATTAATCTTAAAAATAGAATCACCTATTCTATGGACATGAGTTTAAGCAAGCTCTAAGAGTTGGTGATGGACAAGGAAGCCTGGTGTGCTGCAGTCCATGGGGTCGCAAAGAGTCAGACACG
Source organism: Ovis aries (assembly GCF_016772045.2). Taxonomy (NCBI): domain Eukaryota; kingdom Metazoa; phylum Chordata; class Mammalia; order Artiodactyla; family Bovidae; genus Ovis; species Ovis aries. The sequence goes on from NC_056057.1 coordinate 19,241,042, forward strand.
ACTGAGAGACTGAACTGAACTAAAACTTTGATAATGAGTAATGACTGTGATATGATCAAGCAGACTTAAAATCCAAGGACAATTTTTATTATACTCTCAATGACTGTTTCCACAACCATTATCAATCACACTGACAATAGTATGTAAACCAAAAGAATAACCTGAAATTTTTCATAGGAACTCACTCAAAGGCAAGAAGTAAAATAAGTTGTTTTTTGTGCTTTACATATATGCGGATTCAAAGTGAAAGTGAAGTCACTCAGTCCTGTCAGATTCTTTGCGACCCCATGGATTGTAGCCTACCAGGCTTCTCCATCCATGGGATTTTCCAGGCAAGAGTACTGGAGTGGGGTGCCATTTCTTTCTCCAGGGGATCTTCCCTACCCAGGGATCAAACCCAGGTCTCCCGCATTATAGGCAGACGCTTTTACTGTCTGAGCCACCAAGGAAGATTAATAATTTCTGAATTCTAAAAGAATTTTATGACATACACTTTTATATAATAATATTATGGTCTCTGCAAAGTTACATGTAATTTTAAAATATAGGATAAAGAATATAAACATTCATAACAGTCACTTCTTTTTAACTTATTGGAAGCAGCTTAATATTATTAAAATAAAATTAAGTAAAAGATAAAGAGAGTTAAACTCATCACATGTGAAAGAGAAGCAGATAAAAATAGAAAATAAAAGATATTTAAATCCTGGATGACTAACATCAAAACAAATATGTAATATGGATCAACTGGAAGAAAATAAAATTAGAGCCATAGTCAGGTAATCTGAAGCAGAAAAAAAATCTGAAGACTGACCATCCGAATAGACCCATACATGTGTCCAAAGATTGAAATTATATGGATCTTTGTTAGGCCAGAAAACATTTGGGGAATTAGTTTACATTCCTTTTGCTTTCTGCTATTATTTCAGCTTCCCCCCACCCTCCTCTTTTCCCACAGTCAACCTTGCACTGACAATGGAAGTGGGAGATGATGGAAAAAGAGAAAAAGACTGTTATGTCCATATTGGTTTTTCTTATGACCATGCCTCGCTTTGCACTCTTAGCTCCAGTTATATTGGCCACTTCGCTATTCTTAAACCAGCCAAGTCCAGAAAACAAGAAGGCCATGCACTTACTAATTTTTTTTAATTTTTTTTTTTTACTTTATTTTACTTTACAATACTGTATTGGTTTTGCCATACATTGACATGAATCCACCACGGGTGTACACAAGCTCCCAATCCTGAATCCCTCTCCCACCTCCCACCCCATATCATCATCTCTGTTTATTTCCTTCATGTGTCTGTTCAAATATCACTTTTACACAGAGCCTGTTTCCATGTGCTCCTCATATTACTCCATCTTCATAGAAATTGGCATTATCAAAAATTATGATTAATATTTGTTAAATTATTTATTTTCAATTTTTTCCTATAAGAATGTTACTTTCATGAAGGCAGACAATTTGCCTTTTTGCTTACTGCGAAATAGCCAATGAAGTGTAGTTGGCATTTGGCAAATTTAACTACCAATCGTGTAGCTTTCCTGGTAGCGCAAATAGTAAAGAATCAGACTGCAGTGTGGGAGACCCAGGTTCAGTTCCTGGGTCAGGAAGATGCCCTGGAGAAGTAAATGACAACCCACTCCAGCATTCTTGCCTGGAGAATGCCCTGAACAGAGGAACCTGGTGAAGTACCGTCCATGGATCTCAAAGAGTCGGACATGACTGAGGGACTAACACTTTCGCTATTGGTCAGCCCTAATTGTTGACCACGCTGATGAATATTTCAGAAATTATAGCCATTATAAAATATAGATTTTTGTTTCTTAAGAAGTAGACAGAAAAACCTCAGCTGCTGTTCCTAAAGTTAAAAAAAAAAAAAAAAAGGTATCCCAGGTAGGAAGAAAAAATAAAGAGAAAATATGGGAGCAGAGAATAAGTGAGGAGAGGGACCCTGAGCCCTAAGACCTGTGGAGAGCAACAGTGAGCTAGGAAGACATCTGAAAAGGGAATGACTATTGGGAACTGTGTGTTGGTGTCTAAGACGCACTGCCTGTGTGCAGATTCCTAAGCCTTAGCATATCAATTCACAGGACCTGAAAAAAGAAGTAAAATATTTTCATAGTTATATTGGAGCTCAAACTGGATGAGTTCCCTGGAACTTTGAGACACTTCTGGGGATAGGAAAAAATAGTCAAATAACTGGTTAAGCTACTCCCACTTTAGTAAATGCGGAATTGGGAGTTAATTTTTAGATTAAGTATTTGCGTTTCTTGTGCACTTGAATTTATGGGCTGAGATTCACAACCACTGTGTTTATAGTTCAATTGAATGAGAATACACATATTTCAGATTTCCATTTGCTTGTTTTCTACTGTACATACAGGTGACTGCAATGAGGATACATTAATTTAAACACTTTACACTTAGACAACAGGGGAATTTTTTGCTAGTGTTTGGATCTGTTTTTAACACACTATAAAGGATGTTGGCAAAAATGTAGTGACATCTGTACTGACAGTGTGAAAGCACTGAGGTCAACAACTGCCGAGATGGCAAGGATGAATCTATTGCCCAAATGTGTTCAAGTCAGCACCACATGTTCCAAAGAAATTATAGAAGCCAGCATCTTTCACAAACAGTTTGGGGGAATGTCACAAAATTGTCAAATGTATTAGCAACCTATTAAGTAGGAAACTTTTCCAGAATTATCTCTAACAGTCTAGAATCAAAGTGGAGGCTTGAATATGCCATATGAGACAGACTCATTATTTTTGCTGATGAAAACAATCTCAAACACACCACCTCTCTCAAACATGTTTGTGCAAAATAGTTTGGAATGGTATGAGTATTTTTATTTTTTAATAAGCTGAAGGGCTTATTTAAACAATGGGAGATTGTGTTGTTAAAGTGCATGATGTGGCAGTTAAAGTTAGTGAATGGATTCCAGATTCAACTTGACAAACAAAATAAATGTTGAATGTCTTGAGATTTGAAAGAATAGCTGAAGCAAATGTTGCTGACAAGATTTAATTTAAAATATCATCATTCTATTGATGTGTGGCAGAAGTCAAACCAATATTGTAAAGCAATTATCCTTGAATTAAAATAAATTTTACAACTTTCTTTATTCATCTGTAATATTTTAAGATATACTTGAAAAATAATTTTTCACCAAAGTTCCAAACTGGCTGAGGAACTTAGTTTTCTACTTATTTTAAATGTTTCACCTATCAGAGGATACAGGCAGTTATTAGAGTTATTAGAGGCTGTGATTGATTGAACTGTGAATAAAAATCTCTCTACTATTGAGAATTCTGCTGATTTAAAATGAAGAGCATCCTGTGAATAGAATATTAGCTGTTATTACTGCAGCTGTGCATCTACACACATTTGGATTTTTTTCTGTTAAATTAGCCAAAACAAAATTGTGAAATAAAATGGATGCTAAGACACACATGTATATATTTTTTTTATGTGACATTTCTTAATCCAAATTTTTGGTTATTTTCCAAAAAGCTGTTCTGTGATTTTTAAGTATACACATTTTTGACAATTTTATTTTATATAAATGCCATAAAACTGAACTTAATATATATTATTTGTATGCCACTATCCTTTCTGGAGCTTACAGTCTCTTAGGGATGTCTATACCATACATATTGATGTAATATTATAATAGTAGTATTATAAAGGAAAGGCATATGTTGCTATCAGAGTCTGTGACAATTTTTTTTAAGACATAAAGTCAGCGAAGCCTTGCTATAGCAAGTCTTGCTTGAGTTGAGGTCTAAGGAACTAACTGGACTAGAGCAGGGAAAACCTTGTCAGGTGACAAGAATGCACAGAAGATGGATGTAGCTACAAAAATATGAGAACGGGAGAATAGGTCAGAATGGGAGAATAGGTCAGAACGGGAGGCCAGTGTTGAGATGAAAAGCAGTCAGGGCTCAAGCTAGGGAGCTCAGTCTTCATTCTAAGACCAATAGCAAGTGATTGAAATCATTCCAGTAAGAAATTACTTGATCATATATGAACTTTTAAGAAGTCACTCTGGCTTTATGAGGAGAACAAATTAGAAAGAAAAGAGAGAAGATGATGGAAGACAAAGGTATTAGGCTACTGTGGTATTCCAAGTGAGAGAAAATGGTAGCTAAGTCTATCAAACTTTGAGAGAAAATAGTAAAATAGATAGAATGATTTATTATTGTTGTTTTTAAGTGGAGAATTACCAACAAATTGCCTTTGAGTATATTAAAGATCCTTTGTTTGTTGTTTGAGTATTTAACCTAATGAACAGCATGAACGATGATACCATCTAACGTCATTTTAGGCCTCTATTTTGTTCTGGTATAATATGCAGGTGGGGAAGCCAATGACAACCTACTCCAGTAATCTTACCTGGAAAATCCCATGGATGGAGGAGCCTGGTGGGCTGCAGTCCATGGGATAGCTAAGGGTCGGACGCAACTGAACAACTTCACTGTCACTTTTCACTTTCATGCATTGGAGAAGGAAATGGCAACCCACTCCAGTGTTCTTGCCTGGAGAATCCGAGGGATGGGGGATCCTCATGGGCTGCCATCTTTAGGGTCACACAGTCAGACATGACTGCAGTGACTTGTCAGCAGCAGCAGCATAATATGAAGGGGCTAGTTTCTAATACTGTGCCCAGATCTAAAATAACATAGTGGATTTAACCAATTAATGAAGGATTCAGACAAAATCAGCTTACCGTAATGTCCCATCAAATAAGGTCATCTTTCCTTTGGTCTCTCATCAATGACATATTATTCAGAGATGACTTATAAGAAAGGAAATAGAATAAAATATGAGTTCTTATTCATGATGTAAAAGTTGAAATTAAGTTGGAATTCTACTGAAGCTATTTGCCTTCAAAAACATGAAATAAAAACTGTTTTCTTTACCCTTTCATTTTAAAGTTTCCTTGAGCTGTTGCCTTGTACCACATTCAGCTCTTTCATGTGCTGCCTTTTTCTAGAAGCATGCGATCACTCAGTGCCAGGAACCCACTTGAGGCAACAGCAATCTCTAAAAGTTCCCAAACTTACTCACTTTGTTCCAGCAATACTTTGAAGAGCTTAAAATTCTTAATCAATATTTGCTTGTGGTTTTGAGGATGTTGGCATTTGCATAGTTACAGTATAGACTTTATACTGTATGCTTTACCTGTTGAAGATATTCATCCTCTGTGGTGATGTTTGTCTTTACATTAATTATCATGTTGACCATGGGAAATGAGAAAGTAAGCCTTGGTCTTATGCATATTATCATCTTCCCTGCTGGAGCTTGCAGTCACAGCATGAAAATAAAGCTGGACATAGTTATAATCTCTTTAATACCATCTAAAAATGTACTTTTATTCTAATTTCTAAACTCATAACTCTCCTTGGATGATATCTAGATATATAAAAACCTCATTAACATGAACATTTGTAGCTTATATTTTAATTTAGTTTTTCATTCTTTCTATTTAGCTTTCCATGTCTTTAAGATTATTTTCAAAAACATTTATGGTCTCATTTCATAAGTCTTTATTTATACTCTATGTTAAATTATACAATTCATGTTCATTGATATAAATTTACATGATTATTCTTCAAAATTCTTTCTTATGTAGAGAAGACCAAACATCTAATAATCCATAAACCTGCTATATAACATGAATTTGAGGTAGGTTTTCTCTTGGTAATGAATTTTCTATTTCCCTAGTTTGGGGAAGCATTTGCATATCCCTAAAGAAACATGTCTATAGAGAAAATATATCACCATTTTTATAGGGAAGCCTTTGTTATGTAAGCAATGTATGCTTATTATTTTTACTGACATGATCACAATCATATTGTTAATTATTATGTTTCCCATAGCTGCTATAACAAGCAACCCCAAACTTAGTGATTTAAAAGAACACTAATTGTCTCATAGTTCTGGAGGCTGAAATTAATTTCAATGGGCTGATGTCCCACTGTCACCAGGCTTGTTCCTTCTTGAAGCTCTAGGACAGGTGTCCTTGCCTTGCTTTTTCTAGCTTCTGGAGCCCATCTGTATTCCTTAGCCCATGACCTATTTTTGCATCACTTCAACCTCTTGCTTCCAGCATCATGCTGCCTCTTCTCCCCTCTAGTCAAACTCCCTGTCTCCCTCTTCTAAAGGACACTTCTGATTATACTTAGGGCCCATCCTGATAATCCTCATTTTAAGATCCTTAACTTAACCGCATCTCAAAAGTCCCTTTCGCCTGTAAGGTAACATCCACAGGTTCCATGAAATAGGATGTGGGTGTATTTGGGGTCATTATTGAGCCTATGCTGCTGCTGCTGCTAATTTGCTTCAGTCGTGTCCAACTCTGTGCGACCCCATAGTGGAGAGCCCACCAGGCTCCCCCATCCCTGGGATTCTCCAGGCAAGAACACTGGAGTGGGTTGCCATTTCCTTCTCCAATGCATGAGAGTGAAAAGTGAAAGTGAAGTCACTCAGTCATGTCTGACTCCTAGCAATCTCATGGACTGCAGCCTACCTGGCTCCTCCATCCATGGGATTTTCTAGGCAAGAGTACTGGAGTGGTTTGCCATTGCCTTCTCTGTATTCAGCCAATCAGTTCAGTCACTCAGTAGTGTCCGACTCTTTGCGACCCCGTGAATTGCAGCACTCCAGGCCTCCCTGTCTACCACTAACTCCCGGAGTCCACCCAAACTCATGTCCATAGAGTCGGTGATGTCATCCAGCCATCTCATCCTCTGTCGTCCCCTTTTCCTCCTGCCCCTAATCCCTCCCAGCATCAGTCTTTTCCAATGAGTCAACTCTTTGCATGAGGTGGCCAAAGTACTGAAGTTTCAGCTTTAGCATCATTCCTTCCAAAGAACACCCAGGACTGATCTCCTTTAGACTGGACTGGTTGGATCTCCTGGCAGTCCAAGGGACTCTCAAGGGTCTTCTCCAACACCACAGTTCAAAAGGATCAATTCTCCAGTGCTCAGCTTTCTTCACAGTCCAACTCACTCATCCATACATGACCACTGGAAAAACCATAGCCTTGACTAGATGGACCCTTGTTGGCAAAGTAATGTCTCTGCTTTTGAATATGCTATCTAGGTTGGTCATAACTTTTCTTCCAAGGAGTAAGCCTCTTTTAATTTCATGGCTGCAATCACCATCTGCAGTGATTTTGGAGCCCACAAAAATAAAGTCTGACACTGTTTCCACTGTTTCCCCATCTATTTGCCATGAAGTGATGGGACCAGATGCCATGATCTTCGTTTTCTGAATGTTGAGCTTTAAGCCAAGTTTTTCACTCTCCTCTTTCACTTTCATCAAGAGGCTTTTTATTTCCTCTTCACTTTCTGCCATGAGTGTGGTGTCATCTGCATATGTGAGGTTATTGATATTTCTCCTAGCAATCTTGATTCCAGCTTGTGCTTCTTCCAGCCCAGCGTTTCTCATGATGTATTCTGCATATAAGTTAAATAAGCAGGGTGAAAATACACAGCCTTGATGTACTCCTTTTCCTATCATGAACCAGTCTGTTGTTCCATGTCCAGTTCTAACTGTTGCTTCTTGACCTGCATATAAGTTTCTCAAGAGGCAGGTCAGGTGTCCTGGTATTCCCATGTCTTTCAGAATTTTCCACAGTTTATTGTGATTCCACAGTCAAAGGCTTTGGAATAGTCAATAAAGCAGAAATAGATGTATTTCTGGAACTCTCTTGCTTTTTCCATGATCCAGTGGATGTTGGCAATTTGATCTCTGGTTCCTCTGCCCTTTCTAAAACCAGCTTGAACATCTGGAAGTTCACGGTTCACAGACAAATTCAGCCTATACCAATTCTTAAAAGATTAGCATGGTAGCTGAGTACCTGCGAGGATAGGAAATCAGATGAATGCAATCAGTTACTGTTCATGAAGGCATTTACTTGCAGTACATTGCCCTCTAACCTGAGGACTAAAAAAATCCTTGGAATACATTCAACATAAAAATTCATTGGTCCAATAATAAACATTAAAAGTATCTCTACTACTATGTAGTCAACCCTGAAATGTTTTCAGATGAAAATAGCCTTTCTGTTAGAAAAACTTGGCTTAAAGCTCAACATTCAGAAAACGAAGATCATGGCATCTGGTCCCATCACTTCATGGCAAATAGATGGGGAAACAGTGGAAACAGTGTCAGACTTTATTTTTCTGGGCTCCAAAATCACTGCAGATGGTGATTGCAGCCATGAAATTAAAAGAGGTTTACTCCTTGGAAAGCCTCTACAGAGAGGCTAGGGCTGAATGACTGGAAACATCAAAAGCTGGGGAGGCTCTGTGCTCCCAGCCCCATTTTACAGTAGCAAGAGTATTGTCTGCTTAAGTACTGGACTTCCAAAAATATATGTGGTTTATTAAAAGTCTTGAGATAATAGGCTTTCCAGGTATTGCTAGTGGTAAAGAACTCACCTGCCAATGCAGGAGACATAAGAGACAAAAGTTCAATCCCTGGGTTGGGAAGATCCCCTGGAGGAGGGCATGGCAACCCACCCCAGTCTTCTTGACTGAAGAACTCCATGGACAGAGAAGCTTGGCAGGCTCCAATTCATAGGCTCCCAAAGATTCGAACACGACTGAAGCACACACAAACTACTAGTAATAATAACAATAATAGTCTGGAAAAAGCTGCTTCAAAATGCCATGTATTCTGTCCAGAATACCTTAACAAGGTATGGGTGAGGAACATCTTTTCACATATAAATGATCCATGGTTCTAGCACCCCCTTAAAACCCTGATCCAGGGTTACTTTCTCCCGCCTGTAATCATGCTAATACCTCTTTTCTATAAAAGCACTAACCAGTCAGAGAGGTTTTGGTGGTGGTTGTTTTTAGCTTCACTGTTCTTTAGTAAGTGATCAATTATGATAATGGGTCTTATTAGAATTCAAGGATAAATAGAGGTCTTGAGCAAATTACAGTTCTTTTCAAGTGCTGAATTCCTAAATGAATTCTCATATGTTTAGGCCTATGCTGGCAAAACAGTATTAATTTTAATCTAAGTGGCTTAAAGTAAATTAGCATCCTTTTTCATCCTACCCACTGTTTACTCGCAATTCTCAACCACAGTTGAAATTCGTTTAACATTTTGATTGAGTTATAGGTAAAGTGATAACCATAAGACAGTTTTTCCATTTGTGTCCACATTATACAGTTTTAAAGTTTCAATTCAGAAGCCTATGGACAGAGGAGCCTAGCAGGCTGCAGTCAAGTAGCTTTGCAACTCACAGAGTTGGACATGACTGAAGAGACTCAGCGTGCAATGGAATCTTAATATATGAATTAGAAAAACTATTAAGTTAATACAATCTGAATGCTTGCCTTTTATCTATAAATCACATAAATATGTGATTTTAGCTAAAGAAGACAACTGACAGTTGCTTGTAGAAGAAGAAATTTAGCCTCTGCGATTTGCATTTTGGAAAAAAAAATGTAACTCAGACTATGCCTGATTAATAGATTTAAGCATAAGAAACAATTGAATGTAGTAAAGAATATGCAATATTTTATCTTTTTCCTTGTTTGTTTGTTTTCTATAAACTACCCTTACATCTCCGACTTCCACCTGCTCACCGCTATTGAGCGCTTTTAACTTGATTTCAACCTAAGCCCATTCCCACCCAGCATCTAATTTCCTTATGGTTATTAATGGGGTTATCAATCATATGCCTCCCAGACTTCAAAGCTGTGGATTGCAGAGTCATTTCTAATTTTTCCCTGTTCTTTATCCCAATGTGCTAATAGAAACCAAATAACCCCTTTTCCTTTTAAATACTCTTTGATTTTCATCTTATTTCCAATTATCTATGTCATCACACTGGACAGAAACCAGGCTGATGGCAAGCTTATTTTGACTTGTTCTTGTTCAGTGGCCACCTAATTTAATCTCCCAAGTTTAGCTTAACCTGGTGGCTCAGAATCTGAGAATCTGCCTGCAATGCAGCAGGCTGGGTTGAATCCCTGGGTTGGGAAGATCCCCTGAAGAAGAAAATGGCAACTCACTCCAGTATTCTTGCCTGGAGAATTCCATGAACAGAGAAGCCTGGTGGGCTACAGTCCATGAGGTCACAGAGTCAGACATGACTAAGTGACTAATATATTTTTTTCCAACTGATTATCACAGAAATTCTTTTTAAATATTGTTTTGTCTACTTGCTCTCTTAAAAATGCTTGTTGTTCTTCCTCAATTCCTTCACCACGTTTTTGAGTTCTTTCTTTGCTGAGCCTCATCCTACCGGTCTGACTTGATTTCCATAGTTCATGCTTCTTCAGCCACAGAAATTTTAATTTTTCACCACCCCAAATTTGTTCCTTCATTTATGTGGCTTTACTATGTTATGAAATCATTTTTTTTCTATTAACATTTCACAGGCATTCAGATCTTCTTCAAGTTTTCTTTTATGTTTGAAGTGTTTCACACAAGCATAAAACACTGCTCACTGTCAAAGTAAAGCAGGAAAACCAGTAAGAAAGCAAGGAAGCACTAGACTGCCAGAGTCGTACTATTGATAGCAGTCAGGCTTTCCATAGAAATTACATAGATTATTAGACGATAACATAACGGCTTATTTTGCTGATGATAATCATCTATTTCTAGAATGCAATTATTGTCTGAGTTTTAGAACTATATAGGTAATGTAGTTCTGCATTTTCATTACTAAATATAACTTAAATATAGTCAATAGATCTAGGCAAACACTTATTTTCACAGCATCCTTTTAATCACTTGACAAGATCAAGTTAACTTATATTTTTAAAATTTCTTGTAAATTAAAAAATTTACAAAATACATTTGACTAAAAAAACACTTGTAACAAAATTAAAGCAATTTCAAGAAAATGCTTAAAAATTACACTTGGGTCATCTACTTTCTTCAGAATTTCAGAACCAACAGTGAAAGATCTTAACCACCACTGAAGCCCAGGGATTAAGTTTTAAAATGCAATTTGTTTGACTATGGAAACTATAGGTTTTAATATTTTAGTATTGCCCTAACAATTTCCTAAAGAAGGTAGGTTGACTTCTTCTTAAGGACACCTTATACAAATATAGGAACTACAGTTATGAAATGAGTATTTTATCTCCTCTGTTAATTAATGCCCTATCATTAAAATCACTAAAACTGAGATTGTTTTGAAGAGTACAAGTAGATATGCTTGGAATTTACAAAATTTCTTTCAAACTGTACTCCTTCCTTCTCCAAATTAACTCCTCTGATGGATTTTTTCTGGCAGTCTTTTCCTGCTTTCTCAAGCTATAATTAGTCATTGAGGATTGTCTCAGTGCACGCCTGGAAGACATTATAAACTCCAGTTGTAGTTCTTTCTCCTTGTTAAGAAAAGTCTCTCTCTGAATGATATAATTTGAGGAAACTAATGATCAGATAGCGATTTGGGAACATCATGACTGCTACTCCTCTTTATTAGCACAGGTACAAAATGATTGGTGCTCTGTCCTTTAAAGATATCAGTAAGAAACAAGCATAGCTAGTAGATTCAAAACAAAAAAAGAAACTTGCCTAATTTGCACATCGGATGGAACAAAAAATCATCCTGATTTTAATAAGTTTTTTGTGTGTTCATGCAGTAATAAAACAAACCAAAAAGATGGATAAAATCAAAGCCAGTCATTCATAATGTATTTGCAGTTACACTGCAGCTCATTTTTATTGAATAGTTTCAGGCTAAAGCAATATTTAAATGCTAGATATTTGATATTTGCAATTTTGAGAGGAAATGCCGAATTGGTTTAAAATAGCATCAAAGATACAGATATTCATGTGGGAATTAACTGGCATAAAGAACAAGGAAAATTGCTGAAATGATTTACATTTACCTGTTCATAAAATCTCCTGGGCTTCACACTGAACATTGCCCAATGCTTAGTTGTAACTTTGGGCTTTTTTTTTTTTTTTTTTTTTTTCATTAAACACAACTACACCACAGAAGTTCTGACATGAACAAATATGGAATGTATCCTACTTTCTCTGTGTAGTTGTAGTGGGGAAAGCAATATAATGTTAACTCAATAAGTTACAACACAAAGAACACAAATCACTGAGCCCAACAGTAGGACAACTTTCCTCACTAGTCCAAACTCACAGAATCAGATTTTCCATGTCCCAGTCTGGGAAACAGAGAGTGCATGCATGTAAAGTCATTTCAGTCATGTCCAACTCTTCACAACCCTAGAGACTATATGCTGGCAGGCTTCTCTGTCCATGGGATTCTCCAGGCAAGAATACTGGAGTGGGTTGCCAGGAGAATGAATGAATGAATCCATGTCTTTTTTGCCTCCTGCACTGCCAGGCAGATTCTTTACCACTCGTGCCTCCTGGGATGCCCCTGAATGCATATGTGATTGCTCTCAAACATAATGCTCTTTGGTCTATAACTGTTACATGTTCCATAATTGCTAATTCTTATTGAGTCTCACTCTAGACCAGATGTAATGAGAATGGGAATTTATTTAAATCTAATAAATAATACATGCTCTCTACTAGAAGTCAAACTTTTCATTTGATTTTATACCCTCACTCTGGAGTATAGTACTCTGTTACAATATACTTGCAGTACATTATTGCTTAATGAAAATAAAGTAATTAAAAGCAAACATTCTGATCTGCTCAAACGATATTCTAAAATTTTCAAACTCATTTCAACCCTTTTTTAACAAACCACCAATATATAATGAATAATGGTTTATATTTTAAAGAATGTGAACTGAGCTTCCAGTTCAAGATGGCAATGTAGAAGGACATGCACGCATCTCCTCCTGTGATAGCACCAAGATTGCAACTAGCTGTTGAACAATCACTGACAGGAGGACGCTGGAACCGCCGCACCTCCCAGCCCCCGAAAAAAGAAACACCACATCCAAAGACAAAGAAGCTTCAGCAAGATGGTAGGAGGGGCACAATCATGACCAAATCAAATCCCATACCCACGAGGCGGTTGACCCTCAGACTGGAGAACAATAATACCAAAGAAGTTCTTGCACTATTGTGAAGGTTCTGAATTCCATGTCAGACTTTCCAACCTGGGGATCTGACAAAGGGACTGGGTATCCCCAGAGAATCTGGTTTTTCGGTGTGGGGGGTGGGGGTGTTGATTATAGGCCTTCCAGAGGACTGAGAGAAACAGAGACTCCAGTCTTGGAGGACACACACAAAATTTTGTGCACACCAAGACCCAGAGGAGAGGAGCAGTGACCCCACAGGAGACTGAAACAAAACCACCTGCTAGTGTTGGAGGGCCTCCTGTGGAGCTGTGGATCACAAGGGGCTCACCACAAGGATGGGGTCACTGGAAGGGCCCCCTTGGCATAAACCATCTTGGAGTTCACCATTAACCCTACCATATACCCCAGGGCTGGGTCGCCTCAGGCCAAACAACTACCAGGGAGGAAGTACAACCCCACCCATCAGCAGAAAATTGGATTAAAGCTTTACTGAGCAAGGCCTTCTCCATAAGAGCAAGACCCAGTTTTTCCCACCACCAGTCCCTCCTATGGAGAAGTTTTACACAAGCTTCTTAGTCTCATCCTATCAGAGGGCAGACAGAAGAAGCAAGAAGAGGCACAGTCTCACAGCAGCCAAAACAAAAACCATATTACAGAAAGTAACCATGATGAAAAAGCAGAAAGCTATGTCCCAGATGAAAGAACAAGATAAAATCCCAGAAAAGCAACTAATGAAGTGGAGATTTGCAATCTTCCAGAAAAACAATTCAGAATAATGATAGTGAAGATGATCCAGGACCTTGGGGAAAGAATGGAAACAAAGATTGAGAAGATGCAAGAAATGTTTACCAAAGACCTAGAAGAACTAACACACAAACAAACAGAAATAAGTAATACACTAGGAGGAATAAATAGTGGGGTAACTGAGGCAGAAGAATGGAAAAATGACCTGGAGGACAGAATGGTGGAAATCACTGCCACAGAACAGAATATAGAAAAAAAGAATGAAAAGAAATGAAGACGGCCTAAGAGACCTCTGGAAAAACATTAAACATACCAACATTTTCATTATGGGGTTCCAGAAGGAGAGGAATGAGAGAAAGGACCTGAGAAAATATTTGAAGAGATAATAGCTGAAAACTTCCCAAACATGGGAAAGGAAATAGTTAGCCGAGTCCAGGAAGCACAGAGTGCCAGGAAGGATAAACACAAGGAGGAACATACTTAGACACAGAGTAATCAAACTGACAAAAATTAAAGACAGAGATAAAATATTAAGCAACAGGGGAAAATGACAAATAACATACAAAGGAACTCCCATCAGGCCGTCAGTTGATTTCTTAACAGAAATTCTCCAAGCCAGAATGGAATGGCATGATACATTTAAAGTGATGAAAGGGAAGAACCTATAACCAACAAGACTCCTTCAGATTTAATGGAGAAATCAAAAACTTTCCAGACAAGCAAAATTTAAGAGAATTTTTGCCAAACAAGCTTTACAACAAATGCTAAAGGAACTTCTCTAGGCAGGAAACACAAGCGAAGGAAAAGACCTACAGAAAATAAACCACAAAACAATTAAGAAAACAGTAATAGGACCATGCATATTGATGATTACCTTAAATGTAAATGGATTAAATGCACTAACTAAAAGATTGATACTGACAGGGTGGATGAAACATGTTCATGTAGGGACTTCCACTTACCACATCACTCTGCTTGACCACCCCACCCAAATGTATAAAATTATTTTATATTCTCAAGTTAATCATGTTCCCATTATGACTTGCAATGGTAATTATCTTTTGTTTGTTTGTCTGACTATTGATGTTGAAAACTGATAAATACCTTTTACTATTGTCATTATGTAAGTATTACTCACTTAATACAATTGTATCAGGATTGGTCAACAGAAAAATGATAGAACTCTATGTCACCAAACTAGGATCTATAGAAAAGACTGTAATCACTTTTTAAAATCCAGATGCATATCAGAAATATCTTAAAATTTTTTGAAAAATACAAATGCCCACGTATTGCTTTTTCCTCCAGAACTCCAGATATGTTTCCAATGAGCAGTTATGTTTCAAATCAACTGGACCATATGATGATCTTTTACTTTTATCTAGTTTGTTTCAATTTTTCTATTTCATATTCAGTGCTCCCAGTTCATTTAGTTTATGTTCTTCAATTTCTCCATCACTTCTCTCTCTCTTTTTTTGTTTTTTATGTTCTTCCTCAAGCATTTATCAAGTGTAGCAGAAAAGCTCTTGTGTATATATGTATGGGCTTCCCTGGTAGCTCAGCTGGCAAAGAATCTGCCTGCAATGCAGGCTACCCCAGTTTGAGTCCTTTGTCAGTAAGATCCCCTGGAGAAGGTATAGGCTACCCACTCTGGTATTCTTGGGCTTCTGTGATGGCTCAGATGGTAAGGAACACCTGAAAAGCAGGAGACCTGGGTTCAGTCCAGGGTTGGAAAGATCCCCTGGAAGAGGGTATGGCAATCCACTACAGGATTCTTGCCTGGGGAATCCCCATGGGCAGAGAATCCTGGTGGGCTACAGTTCATGGGATCACAAAGAGTTGGGCACAACTGAGTGACTAAACACAGCACAGTACATACATACATATATATGTATAATATATATATTTTAGAAAACTTATTAGTTTTCCTAACTGAAAATATTATGACATTTTGATTCACTTGTTTGAATAGAAGGCTAGATTTCCAATTAAGAATTAGATATGCAACAAGCATCAAGGAGCATAGGGAACAGTAGTCAATATCTTATAATAACCTAAGATGGAAAATAATTTCAAAAGCAATGTATGTGTATTTGACTAACTGAATCATGTTGCTGTCCATCTGAAACATTGTAAGTCAACTATACTTCAATAATATATGTATATATATTAAAAAAAGAAAGTGAACTAAACTGAATAACTAGGATATGCAGTCCTACAGATGCATAGCTAGTAGAAATATAAGAGGAGTCCTTAAGTAAAAATGATATAGAATATGTAGGAGATAAACTGCACACACATGGAAACTAACTAGAATTAATCAATACATAAAGCAGATATTATATAAATTATACCTCATAAATTTTAAAATGAATATAAGAATAAAAATGCAATTATACCTTTAGAAGATGAAATGGAAGCACTAGCTCACAGTATAAAGTAAACATAAAAACAATTCTAATTAAAGATAAGACATATAATTTCATAGTGGATCCAGGAGACAAAATATTCAGTTGAAGAACTAACAGAGAGAGAAAAATACATTTATGGAGGAAAACAGTAATTGAAGATTGGTTGTTCAGTCGCTAAGTCGTGTGTGACTCTTTGCAACTCCATGAACTGCAGCATGCCAGCCTTCCCTGTCCTTCACTGTCACCTGGAGCTTGCTTAAATCATGTCCATTGAGTCAGGGATGTTATCCAGCTATCTCATCTTCTGTCACCACTTTCTTTTCTTGCCCTCAATCTTTCCCATCATCAGGGTCTTTTCTGATGAGTCATCTCTTCATATCAGGTGGCCAAAGTATTGGAGCTTCAGCTTCACCATCAGTCCTTCCAATGAATATTCAGGATTGATTTATTTTAGGACTAACTGGTTTGATATCCTTGCTGTTCAAGAGACTCTCAACAATCTTCTCCAGCACCACAATTTGAAAGCATCAATTCTTTGGCACTCAGCCTTCTTTATGGTTCAACTCTCGCATCTGTACATGACTACAGGAAAAACCATAGCTTTGATTATACAGACTTTTGTTGGGACAGTGATGTCTCTGCTTTTTAATATGCTGTCTAGATTTGTCATAGCTTTTCTTCCAAGGAGCAAGCATCTTTTAATTTCATGGCTGCAGTCTCCAACCACAATGATTTTGTAGCCCAAGAAAATAAAACCTGTCACTATTTCCACTTTCTCCCCATCTATTCACCATGAAATGAAGGGATTGGTTTCCACGATCTTAGTTTTTTCAATGCTGAGTTTTAAGCCAGCTTTTTCAGTCTCTTTTTTCACCAATATTGAAGATATATCAATTGAAAAAATGTTTCTGTTTGGATTAAAATGGATCACTGACCATTAGACATGATTCTCTCCTTCCTTAAGTCTTTCAATAGATATTTATACAGCAGATACTTATTGGGTCAGCCAAAAAGTTCATTCAGGTTTTTCTGTAAGATGTTTTGGGAAAACCCAAATAAACTTTTTGGTCAGCCCAATATTTAGCATACATTATACCAGGTATTGTTGTTAAGTAGTACAGATATAACTGGGAGAAGACATTAGTAGGGGAAGACAGGCAATAAAGTTAATAAATATATTATGGAAAGGCAGTGCAAAACAAGAGTTTAGAGAGTTTGGGAGGGTTGCTGTTTTCCTTCTATAACTTTATTTTCTTTTTTGTTTCATCTGACTTGTATATGGAGTGATATATAAATGTCATCTTTAAGCAGAACAACAAAAAAATACAGAAATAAAAGAAGACTTGAATTATCTATTGTATTTCCTATTATGTTTTGGAAAACTGACTTGCAATGATCATTGCATGTACTTGTATTCCTTTCTTTCTGTCTAGCTATGAGATCTTTATTTTCTGTAATTTCTGCTTAATAGAGATAATTGCCATGCTTCACAGGAGATAAATAGATACATAACTATTATACACACATAACTGACAACTCTTTATTATAAATTGTATCTTTTAGCATCTAAAAGCCCTCAATTTTAGGCTTAATAATTTTTGGATTGAATTTTACTTGCCTGAGAAGACTCTTGAGAGTCCCTTGGACTGCAAGGACATCCAACCAGTCCATTCTGAAGGAGATCAGCCCTGGGATTTCTTTGGAAGGAATGATGCTAAAGCTGAAACTCCAGTACTTTGGCCACCTCATGTGAAGAGTTGACTCATTAGAAAAGACTCTGATGCTGGGAGGGATTAGAGGCAGGAGGAAAAGGGGATGAAAGAGGATGAGATGGCTGGATGGCATCACTGATTCGATGGACGGGAGTCTGAGTGAACTCCAGGAGTTGGTGATGGACAGAGAGGCCTGACGTGCTGCAATTCATGGGGTCGCAAAGAGTCAGACAGGACTGAGCGACTGAACTGAACTGAAATTTGTTACTTTTATTTCTATGGTATATTTTGTATTCTTTCATTTTAGGAAATTCTGAAACATTTCTTTAGTGTCTTTTGTACATATCATTGTACAAAATGATATGCTATGTACAAACATATTGTTGTTTTGCTTTTGGAGCCAAGCTGAAAGTTGTTTTATTTTATGAGGTGAACTAAGCCCATTTATATTTTTAATAAGGAGGTGATGCTTTATTTTCAATTATTATCTGTATTAGGTGATACTTTCATAGCTTAATGATTTTCTTTTCTTTGTGATAGTTTGCATGTTTTCACTTTTTTTGATATTTGAAAGGCTTGTGTTTTTGTTCTAATGGTCACCTTCCTACTTAGTTCAGTTCAGTTCAGTCACTCAGTCATGTCCGACTCTTTGTGACCCCATGAACCGCAGCACACCAGGCCATCACCAACCCCTAGAGTTTACCCAAACTCATGTCCATTGAGTCAGTGATGCCATCCAGCCATCTCATCCTCTGCTGTCCCCTTCTCCTCCTGCTCTCAGTCTTTCCCAGCATCAACGTCTTTTCAAATGAGTCAACTCTTCACATCAGGTGGCCAAAGTATTGGAGTTTCAGCTTCAGCATCAGTCCTTCCATTGAACACCCAGGGCTGATCTCCTTTAGAATGGACTGGTTGGATCTCCTTGCAGTCCAAGGGACTCTCAAGAGTCTTCTCCAACACCACAGTTCAAAAGCATCAGTTCTTCGGCACTCAGCCTTCTTCACAGTCCAACTCTCACATCCATACATGACCACTAGAAAAACCATAGCCTTGACTAGATGGACCTTTGCTGACAAAGTAATGTCAACAACTGAAAATCAAGATCAAGAGAGCTTTTGGCCTTCTGCTCTACAGGAGGTCTCTGTTCTCCCTGAGCTTACCTTAGGATACCTGTGTTACCATTTGACAGGTGTACCACCCCAGTCAAACTCCCAACATGGCACTGTCCCCAGAGCAAAATGCTCTTTAATTTCATCACCTTTTACTACATGTTTTCAGTGTTTAATATGATCTTTGACTTATACATATTACCTATTCTATATTTCTCTTTCCAAAGCCTTTCTCCTCTCTTTATTTGCATTATACTCACTTTGTCAGAACACAAAATGTAGATATTTTATTCTTTCTTATACTACTTATGTGTTATTTTTCTCTCTTATGACCAGCTTTGTCTGAGTTGTAGTACTACAATACTGAAATCAAGAGTCCTTTTACCAAAATTTGCTATTCATGTCATAGTTTGATGAAATTCATCCTCTAGTAGATTGCTGAATAAGGATTCATGGTTAAAGAATTTATGAATTTTTATATGACTAAAATAATTTTTCTATAGCTTTGACATTTGAAAGACAGCTTAGCTTTTTGTTCACGATTTCTTTCCTTGAGCTTTTCCTTGCTTTCCATTCTGCTTGGCCAGAGTCATGCCAGTTTGTTTTACCTTTGATCTCATTTCTCTGCAACTTTGAAGATTATTCTTATCTTTACCTCCAATAGTTTTACTAGGATATAGCTCAGAGTTTATCATTTCAGTAGTTCCATTTTTAAAATGTATTCTGCATGTATATTCATATGATGAATAGAGCTATTTATACAGAACTATTCTTGTAAGCAATGCTTGTGTTAGCAAAAGATTGGAAACAACATGAATGTCAACTAATACCTGACTGATTAGATAAATTATTGTACATTCATAGAGTGGAATAATCTACAGTTATTTTTAAAAGTGACAGTCTTTCACATTCTAAGGCAAAACTGTATCCACAATTCATTTTATTTACCCTAATCCAATCTGACTTCTATTCTCATGAAAGTGAAAATGAAAGTCGCTCAGTTGTATCTGATTCTTTGTGACCTAAAGGACTGTAGCCCGCCAGGCTCCTCTATTCATGGAATTCTCCAGGCAAGAATACTGGAGTGAGTTGCCCTGTTGCCTTCTCCACGTGATCTTCCCAACTCAGGGATGCATCAAAGTCTCCTGTATTACAGGGAGATTCTTTACCATCTGAGCCACCAGGGAAGCCCAAGAATACTGGAGTGGGTAGCCTATCCCTTCTCAAGGGGATATTCCCCACCCAGGAATCAACAGGATTCTCCTACATTGCAGGCAGATTCTTTACCAGCTGAGCTCATAGCTCTATTGAAACTGCTCTTGAGGAAATCGTCAAAGGTTTTCATGTTGCCAAGACCATTGAATCCTTTTTTGTCTTTATCTTAACCTTTCTATAAATGATTTATTTCCATTAGCCCCTGTTGCTTTCTTGAATACTGTTCTCCTTCAGATTTTATGATATATATTGGTGTTTCTTCCCCCCCCCCCCATACCTTATCATTTCTCTTCATTCTCTAGGTTTCTTTCTTCACTCATTTGTAAGTGTTGAAGTAGCCCAGGGCTCAATCCTGGTTCCTCTAGTTTTTTCTACAAGCACTCTTCCCCAAGGATCAGAGTCATCAAACAGAATTTAAATCACATCAGAACTTGTGACTCTCAAACCCAGAATTTTTCTTTAATATTTCATTACACTTATTATACAATCCAAATACCTCATATAAACCCTAAGATGCAAATGCTTTGTGGTCTGTATACCCTCCATTCTTATAATCTCTATTCCCCTTACCCCTACCTGTAAGATCCAGTAACACTGCCTTGTGAAATTTCCTAGCACACATCATATACTTCCTAGCATCTGGAAATTATACTTGTTATTACCTATCTCTAAGATCTCTTTCCTTGGCTTCCCTGTGGCACTTTTTTATTCTTCAGAACTGAACTTAAATAGCATCTTGTGAGAAAAGACTTCCTCACCACACTATTCAAAATATTGTGTCAGCCTCTAGTGTAGGAAATCTATATATAAAGGGAAGGAAAAAAATGATGAGCCATTGAAATATAGGAAAAACTATTCAATTTTCCATTTATATTTGTTGCTATTACATACTTTCAGATATCAGTGTATATGTTTTATAAAATTTATAATGAAATAATAGTATATACATATATATACATACATGATTTAAGTACACTTCTCTAAAAGTGTACACAAAATTTTAAATTTGTATATATATTTGAGGTATGTTTAAAGACCACTGTTCTTTCATTACTCTGTTTATAGCCTTTGAGACTTAAGTATTAGCTATAATTGTTTTCAATTGTATGTATCTACTTTGTTTCCTGAATATATCATAAATATCATATTCACTATTATATCTTCAATACCTAGTATTATTTGAGTGATTAAATGAATAACTATAACATATATAACTTAATTTATAGGTATACTTTAATGTGTATAACATGAAATACAATAAGGTATTATGTAGTTTTATATATAATTTTTACATTTATTACAGATTTTAACATGGGGTTCACAATGCCAATGAGATAAAAGAATAAAACTAAACTTTTATTCAGATCCCTAACAGAAACTCTGAATAGATGGAAAATGATACTGCTTTCCTTGCTGACACAACTTAAACATAATAGCGTCTTTTGCTTATGAAAATGTAAATTTTGGGCAATTCCCATTAAAGTCCTAATTTCCCCAAAAACTGTACTCAATAATTCTGATTATTGGAACAATTAATATTTAAAACTGCTAAGAAAGTTTTAGAAAGTAAAAAATTAGTAGTAGAAAGTGTTTTCATAATGAATATTAGTGCTACAATCAGGAAAAATCAGAAGTTCTTGAGAAGGCTCAACAACACCCCTGGCATAGATGCCTCAAACCTTGAAATTTCCTAAGCATAAAAGGAGTAAGGAAGAGGATGGCCAAGATGGCAGAATAGGAAAACCCTAAGCTTACCTCCTCTCATGGACACACCAAAATTAGTTATTAGTAGAGTAACGATTGATGAAAAAGACTAGAGATTAGCAGAAAAGATCTTTCTACAACTAAAGATAAAAGGACAACCACACTGAGATGGGTAGGAGGGCTCGAGATACAGTATAGCCAAGACCCACACCCTTTGGGTTGTGTAACACACAAATGAGAAAATAATTACAATTTCAGAGGTTATACAACCAGTATATGACAATAGATAAATGACTAGATAAGAAAAAGTTCAATTCAGGTTCATACATGTTTATTAAAAGTTCAAATGTATCTACCCAATTAGGTTACTCACAAATGAAAAAAAAAAATCATTTAAGAATACCATGGAATGGAAATTGATATTGCACATAAAAGTGCATGCTAAATATTAACATACATTTCTCCATCATTTTGGGTTAAAAATTATAATGGCTTGGTTTTCAATTTAATTTGTAACAATAAATTAAATATTAATATTTTTTTTTTGAATGAATAAATTTCAACTGGTAAAGGATTTAGGATACACAAGGATAATACCAAAATTTGTGGACAGGTATATGTACCAAATATTTCAACAACATATTTACTATTATATTTTCATATTTTAAAATGGAAATAAACTAAAGCTTTTAGGAAAAAAACTATAGAATGTAATATTTAACAAAATCCTCTTTTGTGGGTTTATATTAAATATGGTCTTTTTTTTTTTTTCTTTTTGGTCAGTGAAATAAAGAGTGCTTGCAATCTGATCCAAGCAAAGTCAATAAGAAATACTATATATATCACAGGAAGATAATTTCCTCTGACAAATAAACAATTTACTCATAATGGGAAAGAAAGTGTTGAGTTTTTAAATATCTAACTCATATTTCCAAATGTCAGCCTGTGATTAATACATATTAGATTGTATTGACAATTTCAAGGTAGAGCTGTGTTACACACACAGCTGACAGACTAAGTTTTTGAAAATCTAACATAACAGAGATCAAATTTCTCCAAATTCCCTCATGACCATTCCATCATTGTGGTATGTTTGTGTGTATGTGCCCCCCTCCCCAGAAACTATATATATATATATATATATATATATATAATGAATTTTTAAACTCATATTTCTCTCTAACCCTCTAACCCTTATCAAATATTCTTATGTATCATCCAACCTCTATGGTTTGTCTTAATCTCTCTCACTTATTCTGCTCCCCTCAATTCCATTAACTTCTAATTTTATGTAGAGAAATTTACTGCCACTTAAACTTCTAATTGCTAATTTGCACATGCAAATCATAAAATTGGTCAGACTAAGTTCAGTTCAGTTCAGTTCAGTTGCTCAGTAATATCCAACTCTTTGTGACCCTGTGGATTACAGTACACCAAGATTTCCTGTCCATCACCAACTCCCTGAGCTTACTTAGACTCATGTCCTTTGAGTCAGTGATGCCATCCAACCATCTCATCCTCTGTCATCCCCTTCTCCTCCCACCTTCAATCTTTCCCAGCATCAGGGTCTTTTCCAACGAATCAGTTCTTCACATCAGGTGGCCAAACTATTGGAATTTCAGCTTCAACATCAGTCCTTCCAATGAATATTCAGGACAGATTTCCTTTAGGATTGACTGGTTGGATCTCCTTGCCATCCAAGGAACTTTCAAGAGTCTTCTCCAAAACCACAGTTCAAAAGCATCAATTCTTTGGCATTCAGCCTTTTTTATAGTCCAACTCTCAATCCACACATAACTAACGGGAAAAACATAACTTTGACTAGATGGACCTTTGTCGGCAAAGTAATGTCTGCTTTTAATATGCTGTCTAGGTTGGTCACAGCTTTTCTTTCAAGGAGCAAGCGTCTTTGAATTTCATGGCTGCAGTCACCATCTGCAGTGATTTTGGAACCCCCCAAAATAAAGTCTGTCACTGTTTCCATTGTTTTCCATCTACTTGCCGTGAAATGATGGGACCGGATCCCATGATCTTAGTACTCTTTGATTTTCATCAAGAGGCTCTTTAGTTCTTTGCTTTCTGCCATGAGGATGGTGTTATCTGCATATCTGTAGTTATTGATATTCTCCTGGCAATCTTGATTCCAGCTTGTGCTTCATCCAACCTGGCATTTCACATGATGTACTCTGTATATAAGTGAAATAAGCAGGGTGAAAATATATAGCCTTGATGTACTCCTTTCCCAATTTGGAACCAGTCTGTTGTTCCATGTTAGGACTTCCCTAGTGGCTCAGACGGTAAAGCATCTGCCTACAATGCAGAAGACCTGAGTTCGATCCCTGAGTCGGGAAGGTCCTCTGGAGAAGGAAATGGCAATCCACTCCAGTACTCTTGCCTGGAAAATCCCATGGATGGAGGAGCGTGGTAGGCTACAGTCCATGGGGTTGCAAAGAGTCGGGTTCCATGTTAGGTTCTAACTATTTCTTCTTGACCTGCATACAGACTAAATAAGCCTTCACAATGTTAGGGCACATCCTCCTGAGAGTAATCCTTGGGGTTATAAAATACACACATGTTCTCTCTTCTCTCTCTCTTTCTCCCTATCTTTTAAGTCAGTTACATGGAAATGCGACTTGTAGAGTCATACAGGACTCTGTGCTAAAAAGAGCCCATTCTTGGTTAATGCTCTGCTGTTACCTTGAAATTCTTATAAGAAATGGAGTATTTCCTGCCGTGTCAATAAACAATGATGCCTTAGCCATCCGCCATTCTAGCCCTCCAAATGTGAATTTAAGAGCCTGCAGAGTGCCCTGGAAAAAACAATGCCTGTCGGCAGCCATCAGCCACTTCCCATGGTGAGTACTGAGGAGTTGGGGAGAGGGGGGTGTGGGGGGGGTGGTTAGTGAGAGGTGAAAAAGCAGGATACTGGCCCCAGGTAACTGAGATACATATGAAAGGAATGATGTCACTTAGCCCAGAATCTTGCATCTTCCCATACATAGAAAAGTGCTAAATTCCTTAAATTGAGATACCTGGTTTTCTTTAATTAATAATAATCTTTTGATGTTCTGACTACTTGCCCCTGGTTGCAAATTTCTGCATAACCTGACTCTTCCCCCTACCTCCTCAGAATAGTTCTTTCAGTGTTACTTGAAATTCTGTCTCCCAGGTTTGAAGCCCTAAAAAATCCCCACCAAATAAAACATAACTCTCAACTTCTAGGTTGTGAATATTTTTTAAGTCGACATTTAACAACAAAAGTCCTGCATATTTTTTTGCTGCTTTTTTTTTTTTGTTTGTTTTGCTCTGGGCTCTGAACTTCGTGATTTGTTTTGATCTCTCTGCTGTTTCTCTCTGTCTTTTTGTCTCTCTCTTTCGCTGTCTCTCTCTGTGTGTCATATACACATACACACAAACACTCAAGATTAAAAATTCATAGATGTAAGCCTGTAAAACTGAAATAACAGTGTTACATCAAAAGAAATATAAAGAATGGGGAGGCAGTGAAATATATATTCATATTTAATCGTGTTGTTTTACATCCAGAGAAGTTTGATATCTGAAATATGATGTTTTAAAAAGAACAATGGAACAAGAAATATTTAACAAACCAAAAATTTTAATATGCCAATTTTATAACAATGCCGAAAGGTATCAGTCCTTAAGATTTTTAAGAGAAATTTCACTAAGGATTAATTAATGAATATTTAGAGAGTTTGGGTTCTTTTATTAAAGGACAGATTGGTATTAATTTTATGTCAGAAATCCAGAAATGATTTATTCTTCCTTCATTACATGTAATTCCATATGATCAAGCCTTATGTGAACTAACTCTATGTGGAATTGAATGCAACAGTACAGAGTATACAAACGTTTGAGACTCCAAGTCATCCTTTATTGTACTTGATTATCAGCTAGTCTTTCAGTTTCACTTGCTGCTAAGTGCTTTTCCATCTAATTGCATAGGGACTGATTTGTTTAGCAACCTCTGTTTAGAACTGGGCTTTGTTCTTTCCTCTGTGCACACCATGTTGGTATTGTTTTCCTGCTCCCATTGTTTCATAGAGTACATTTCAACACAAGCATTTTGTGATTCAAATTATCCTCCCCTCAATCCTTTTGTATATAAGTGATATTAACCTTTGGCTCTAAATATATGCTGCTAAGAGCTGCTTTGGAACTTTCACTGAAAATGACAGAAAAAACAAATAAACATCTATGTTGCTAAAATCTTACACACAAAATAGTCATAATAAATGACAACAGTAATTGAAATGGAAATAGAGAAAATAAATATTTTGGTAACACCAGGATAAATCTAGTTGACATCACATTCCATAAATTCATATTGCAATTTTTTCAAAATAATTATGAAAAATGCTTATTTCCTTTGACAATTCACATAATACTTTGTAGTTATGTTTGTTTAAGTTGTGAATTATCTCAAGAACTGTAAAGTACAGGACCTCATTAAGTCACAATTATGTCATATTAAGAATTATACACAAGTAGGATAAAATTTAAAAAATTTTAATCATGCTTCCTGAGGGCTTCTATTCTTTTTTGAAACTTTATGTACTAAGGCTCTCACAGCATCAAAACTAAAATGAGAGACTAAATCTACTGAAAAAATTTAAAGGAAAACTTTTCTTTAAAAAATTTGGATGGATATGTCTAACTCATAGCCTAAATGTATTGAATCATGAATAAGATAAATAACTGAATAAAGGTAAAATAAGATATGGGTTCCACTTTTTAATGTTAAGTTACACAAATGTCCTTGAAATTCTCATCTTAAAAATATTATCATAATAATAATTTTTAAAAAGAAAATTTTGGAGAGGTATAAAAGTGAAATGGGGGGAGTCTAATAGGTTAGAACAAATCTATTTTATTAATGTGCGATATTCTACTGAGAGAATTAATTCTTAGGTAGGTTGATAGGGAGTCCAAGGCCCTTGAGGAGGAGGAGGCAAATATTTTTTACACTCTTTCACCTTAGTCACATAAGACTTTTTTTCCTTAAGCTCTGAGTTACTCTGACAATGTTCTATTTCACCTAAGACTAACTTTCTCTAAATCCAGAGCTAATGTTTACACAACAGAACAATGTATCTTACTCGAGAACATGCTTTTCTTCAAAACTATGCCTTTGATTATATGAATACAATATATCCCACCCAGAGAAATTTTGTCCAGATATGTTCCCCTTGGTTAATCTTGTTTTGATGTTATCTCAATATGTATGTTGTAGGAGAAGAGCTAGGTATTTCTTTTATCTATATTTAACAGTCTGCTAAAAAGTATATAACACCCCACCTAAACTAGCCAGTGTACATATTCTTCTACCCGCTTCCAGCTTCCACTGGAAGCTTTTCTCTATCCTTTCACTTTAATAAAATCTCTCCTACACAAAGCTCTGAGTGACCGAGGCTGTGTCTTTGGTCCCAGAGTGAATTTTTCTATTTTGGAGCTCATGAATCTGACAACATTCACCATAAACTATCACTGCCTAAGTACATGCTACAAACTGGCTAGCCCACTTTTCCCTTAGGGCTTTGGTTGATTAGAAAAAAGAAAACATGAGGCATGGATCCTAGAATTTATGTCTGTCTGTGGAGACAATATCTAGTGAAGAAAATTATTGGAACTCACGGCTGTCAGAACAGTAAGAATTTGAGGGATTGAGATCTTTAGAGTAAAAGAGAACTTTAGATGAGTGGGCATGGCATTCTGTCAAAAATTTCTCTTTAAGTCACTAGCTGAGTAATAAAATTCAAAGAACAAATTCTAAGAAAAAAGAAAAAAAAAACAGAGAATAGCTGCTGAGACATTATGTTTTAAGCAGCTATTCCAGCAGTTTTAAGGTGCCGGGGAGATGAAAACTGGAGTTCAGAACCACTACAGAAGACAGCCTTAAAAAAAAAAAAAAAAAGCCTCAGACTTTCAGTGGAGACTCCTAAAGGGGCAATACCCATGGAGCAGAAGCAAATCATCACTTATGGAGACACGGTGATATGCACATAGTTTAATGACCTACAAGAAGAAAGATAACATCATACCAAGTTACAACCCTTTTCTATTCATAGCTTCTGTCATTCAGTCGAAAATTACCAGACTTTCTGGAAAACGACCAAATGACTGAGAAACACAAGGGTGAAAAAGCAAAAGTAAACCAACAGAAGCTCCAGATTTTTGAGTTACTGGCAATACACAAAGATGAAATATTTTCACCAGAAATTTGGAATGTAGTTTTAAAATAAAGTAGAAATCAAGTACATTACAAAAAAACTGAATTTAAGATATAGACACATTTAATACAGTAGGAGAGAGAAAATGGATACCTATAGAATCACATACAAATACACATAGAAAGTATATAGCTGAAGCAAGCAAGAAAAAGAAATGGAGAAGAAACTAAGAGACACATGGAGCATGATCAAAAAGCCTCACATATCTATAACTGAATTCCAAGAAGAAGAGAGAAAGAGATAAGTATGAGAAGAAATACTGGCTGAGCATTTCTCCAAAACTGATGAAAAACATCAAGCTATTTGAAGCATTCAGGAAGCTCTATGAAGCACAATGTGGCTACATGAAAATAACATCTAGGCACATCATAAAAAACTGCTAAAAATTAAAACAAAATAAAATCTTTAAACATGCAAATAAAAAAGGCACATTGGTTTGAAAAGAACAACAGTAAGGCTGAAAAAAGAGACAGAGGCATTTACAGGTTTGAAAGAAAATAATTGAATCTGTACTTAGGACAAAATATTCTTCAAAAATGAAAGCTAAGTAAAGGGTTTTTTGAAAAACAAAATCTCAGAGAATTTTAGGCCATGATACTTGTTCTAAAAGAAATACCAAATTTTTAATTCTTCATACAGAAAGAAAATAATCCTGGATTAAACTATAATAAAACTGTGTAGAAAGAATTAAAAGTTCTGAAAAGGGAAATACTAGACCATATAAAAATCAGCAGATGAATGGATAAGAAAGCTGTGGTACATATACACAATGGAGTATTATTCAGCTGTTAAAAAGAATACATTTGAATCAGTTCTGATGAGATGGATGAAACTGGAGCCGATTATACAGAGTGAAGTAAGCCAGAAAGAAAAACACCAATACAGTATACTAACAGATATATATAGAATTTAGAAAGAAGGCAATGATGATCCTGTATGCAAGACAGCAAAAAACACACAGATGTGTGTAGCAGACTTTTGGACTCTGTGGGAGAGGGAGAGGGTGGGATGATTTGGGAGAATGGCACTGAAACATGTATACTATCATGTAAGAATCGAATCACCAGTCTATGTCTGATGCAGGATACAGCATGCTTGGGGCTGGTGCACAGGGATGACCCAGAGGGATGTTGTGGGGAGGGAGGTAGGTGGGGGGTTCATGTTTGGGATCGCATGTACACCCGTGGTGGATTCATGTCAATGTATGGCAAAACCAATACAGTATTATAAAGTAAAATAAAGTAAAAATAAAAATTTTTTTAAAAAGTAAATATTGAATGCTAGTATAATAATAATAATGTATACATATATATCTGTGTGTGTGTAGTTCAATATACATAGAATTAATGTTCCTGATATTAATAATGTAAAAGGTGGGAGGGAAATTTTTAAATACTTTCATTGATCAGAAAATGTGAATTAATAAAGACATACTGTAATCAGTGAAAGAAGCATATTACAATATATAGGGTAAGCATTTAAAGCATTAAAAGAATAAGAAATAACATATTGTTTAAAAAACTAAACAATAAAAATGGAACAAAGAGCAGAAGGGACACAAAAATAAATGGTAAGATTATATAAACCCAAATATGTAAGAAATTATTATATATTAAATACTAAAATTGACAGGTTAAGTGAGATCATTAGAATTGATATATATACAACTAGTTCTGCTGAAAGAAAAATAATATATATATAAATATATTAAAATATGTATTATTTAACTATAAGGGTAGATACAGAAAAAACAAGAGCACAGGATATTAAAGGATGTCCTAAAAGAGCTATAATTAGACAGTGAATACTATAAGGAAAATTACTACAAAAAACAAAAAGGAGAATTTTGTAATAATGAAGAGACCATTAACAGCATTATATTTTATATACCTAAAATCATATCCTTAAAACACACACCAAAAAAATTAATTTCTATAAATGAAATTCACACATCCATAGAAATAATAGAAATCTTTAATATATTTTTTCAATAACTTACATAAGCAGAAAAAATAATAAACATACACACAAAAATTTCTAGATTTTATATTTATAGAAAACCATACCCAGCAACTGCAGATGACCATTCTTTTCAAGTGTATACATAGCATTTACCAAAACTGATCATATGTAAGGCCATAAAGTAGTGCCCAGTAAAGTTAAAAGGACTGATAATAGAAAAGGATATTCTTTGATTTTGGTGGAATTAATCAAGAAATAATTATCAAAGGTAATTTTAAGAAACCTGAATCAGTTTGGCAATTAGAATACAGAGTTTCACATAACCAGTGGAACTAAGGAGAAATCACAACAATTAGAAATATTTTGAACTGAATAGTACTGAATATCTGACACATAAAACTCATGAGATGCAGTCAAATCTATACTCAGAGAGTATAGACAAAGCTGTGCCCTAAATGCATATACTGAAGAAACAGCAACAGCAAAAAAAAAAAAAAAAAAAAAGAAACAGAATAAAATTCATGATCTCAGCATAAATCTTAAGAAGAAACAAAAAGAGCAAATGAGGCTCCAAAAACTTAATAAATGGAAAATAATGACCCAGGAAAGTAGAGAAAAATTGAAACAGCCAAAATAATAATAATAATTGGCAAAGCCTTTGCAAGATACACACAGAGAAAGACAGAGACACAGAGAAGGAATTGGCAACCCACTCCAGTGTTCTTGCCTGGAGAATCCCAGGGACAGAGGAGCCTGGTGGGCTGCCGTCTATGGGGTCGCACAGAGTCAGACACGACTGAAGCAACTTAGCAGCAGTAGCATAGAGAAACAGGGAAATAAAAAAGGAGGAGAGAAAGTTTCCTTAGGTAGTTTCCTCAAAGATATGTGCTGAACAGTATCAAGCTGACTATGCCATCAGGATTCTCCTCATGGTTCCAGAATTCTCAGCTTTCTCCTATTTGGCAATGTTTCCATAAAATTCTACTTGCTTTTGTTGCCACATAATCTCAATTCATCTTCTCAATTCCAGAAATCCTTGCCTGGAAAATTCTTTCAGGGTAAAATTATAGGATTTCACTTTTAGTTTCCTCTCTCCCTAAAATCACAACCTTTCATTGTCTTACATACACTATCATAAATATCATTTTTTCTTTTATAATTTTCTCTTCCTTAGTTGTTTGGGGATGGGGGTATCCTGTAATTCAATTTGGCTGTAAGTAAAAGTATTAAAAATTATTTTAAGTCAGCAATAGTTATTTTAAAAGGAAAAATATCAAAATATATTAACTTCTACTACCTAATATGATCAAAGTGATGTTTAGCATTCAGTAAGAAAAAATGTCTTGAGATATATAGAAAAAATTAATTCACTGTTCCTTTCTTGAGAAATTTATGCTTTCTGTCAAGGCAGCTGTGGAAATCATGTGTATCTACTCAAAATTTTCATAGTTATATAATACACAGTAATACAATATCTGGCTAATTACCTGATCCTTTTAAAGGCAGATCTATGTAATTAACAACTGGACCTGGAAGGTACTCTTGTGTGATGAGCCACCTGCCATTCACAAGCAATGAAAACAAAGAGGAGAAAATGCCATTTATAGATATGTCAGAATCTGTAAAAGAAAATTCTCACTCTTCACCAATCTGTATCACAGAAAAGTCCAAACATATTTGCTCAGAATAAATTCTATTTGCTAATCTGGTATGTGGGAGAGTTATGGGACCATATTTTCCTTCCAATAGTCTCAGAGTTGATAATAATGATACTATTTGTGGAAGCTTGAATTACTGACACTTTTCCAAGAATGGGATCACTATTTTTTCCTTTAAGGCTACCTTAAGGATTGTGTAGTTATGAGAAAGATATTCAAAGTTAAATTGTTTCCTGCTCTGTAATAGTATATCAATTTATCCACCTGTCTTTCTCTACACAACGGTGATGGCAATTCAGATCAATTTTACCAGAGTTGAGATAACTAAGAGAAAACATAAACTAGATTCACAAGTAAAATGTCAAA
This sequence comes from Ovis aries, assembly GCF_016772045.2. Lineage (NCBI taxonomy): Eukaryota > Metazoa > Chordata > Mammalia > Artiodactyla > Bovidae > Ovis > Ovis aries. Next base: position 19,273,179 of record NC_056057.1, read on the forward strand.
AATAAGAGGCAAGATATGGCAAATTGGCATTTATTAAAAAAAAAAAATTACTTGATACTCCAAATTCCTTCTGAGGCTTTTTTTTAATCTATGTAAATTTTATTAGTTCACATATCTTTCTTTCCATAAAACATATTTTGGTAAAGGTATAATTTATTATTTATTTAATGATTATGTTAGATTAGCATCTCCAAAAGTAGCCATTGAGACCAGGATTTGAATGTAGGTACTGAGACTAGGATTTGCGTATAAGTACTTCTTTAGAGAGATAATTGCAAGACTTACTAGGGGAGAATAGAAAATTGAGAGAGAAAAAGAAAGTCATTTTAGGGTGTGGAAAAGACCAGATGTCTACTAGAAGCAACTGAGGTTTGATTCTTCTGGAGACTCTTAAAAATTTGTAATATGACTTAAAATTCTAAGAGTATTTAAGACTACTGAGGGGATCACTGTAACATTTGCTACAATGATTGAGGATATTTTTATATTCATTTATTATTATAATAATAGCAATTATTCAATTAATCAATTGATTTAGAAATTTCATAAAGGTTAATTCTCTACTGAAAACAGACCACAGTTTGAAAATTTTCATATTTATGAATGTATGTGATAGTGAAGGGAGATGCATAAATTTTTTGTATTGTTTTGTTTTCAGATAATTAGTATGTCATAGAAAAGGAAAGTGGCACAAATTGTTAGTTTTGATCATTAGACTTTTAAGTGTACTTTGACTCTTAAGTACTCTTAAGTACCTAAGACTTGCTGTCTTAAATTTTTATCCAAAAATTGCCAAGTGAAATTGCTTTTTCATTTGCAATAAAATTGTGAATGACCATTGATTCTCATAGAATACTCCACAAGAAAAGATTTTTGGCATGTGGCTAGGAATGTAATATGTTCCTTTGGTAATTGATACATTTATTTCTTACTGTTATCTTACTTTAACTTGTGTCCTGATTTCTGGAATTCTCAAAATTAAATTTTATTTTTCAATTATAGCAATAATGATAATCCTAGTGGTTGTGTGGTTAAGTCCTCCTTTCCTTCCTATTGACTCAGTTATTCTAAAAGAAACTTAGAGTTCTATAAATACTTTAACACAGAGGTATTCCAATATTTAGGTAGAACATTTTTGGAATTTATGCTAAAGGAACATGCTTCTAAGCAAAATACTCTTATATGTAACAAGAAAAAAGATATTTCCTACAAGAGACATCTTAGTCTTCTATATCTGTTGTTGTTCAGTTGCTCAGTCATGTCCATCTCTTTGCGACCCCACGAACTGTATCATGCCAGGCTTCCCTATCCTTCACCATTTCCTGGAGCTTGCTCAAACTCATACCCATCAAGTTGGTGATGCCATCCAACCATCTCATCCTTTGTCATCCCATTCTCCTCCTGCCTTCAATCTTGCCCAGCATCAGGGGTCTTTCCTAATGAGTCAGTTCTTCAAATCAGGTGGCCAAAGTATTGGAGCTTCAGCTTCAGCATCAGTCCTTCCAATGAATATTCAGGGTTGATTTCCCTTAGGATTGATTAGTTTGAATTCCTTGCCATCCAAGGGACTCTCAAGAGTCTTCTTCAACATCACAGTTCAAAAGCGTCAATTCTTTGGCACTCTGTCTTCTTTATGGTCCAACACTCACATCTATACATGACTACTGGAAAAAATCAGAACTTTGACTCTACAGACCTTTGTTGGCAAAGCTCTATATCTGAGAATACTGCAATAATGGGCCTTGGTAACCTTCCATCTAGTCTAAGACTAGAGGTTAAAAATAGAGATGGTAACTACAAAGGAGAAGACTTATTCTTCGTGTAAATTACAGCAGATTTGCTCTATGACTTGACAACCAGTTTTTTTTTTTTTTTTCACAGAGTACATAGTTGGAGAAAATAATGAACAATATTTTCTCACAGCAGTTTTAGGGGAATTTTTTTTTTTCTGATTCTGGCTATCATGTTGGGGAAATGAATTGTGTGTCTTTTTCTCAAGTCATTATGCCAGTATAACTCAGAGCCAGGAAATAGAAACAAGAGAAGACTTCCAAGTCACTCACTAAGCAATGCATAATCACGATTTTAGGCCAGCATTCAGTTCAGTTTAGTTCAGTTGCTCAGTCATGTCCGACTCTTTGCAACCCCATGAATTGCAGCACGCCAGGCCTCCCTGTCCATCATCAACTTCCAGAGTCCACTCAGACTCACATCCATCGAATCAATGATGCCATCCAGCCATCTCATCCTCTGTCATCCCCTTCTCCTCCTGCCCCCAATCCCTCCCAGCATCAGAGTCTTTTCCAATGAATCAGATCCTCTCATGAGGTGGCCAAAGTACTGGAGTTTCAGCTTTAGCATCATTCCTTCCAAAGAAATCCCAGGGTTGATCTCCTTCAGAATGGACTGGTTGGATGTCCTTGCAGTCCAAGGGACTCTCAAGAGTCTTCTCCAACACCACAGGTCAAAAGCATCAATTCTTCGGCACTCAGCTTTCTTGACAGTCCAGCTCTCACATCCATACATGACCATAGCATAGACTAGAGGGACTTTCATTGGCAAAGTAATGTCTCTGCTTTTGAATATGCTATCTAGGTTGGTCATAACTTTTCTTCCAAGGAGTAAGCGTCCTTTAATTTCATGGCTGCAAACACCATCTGCAGTGATTTTGGAGCCCAGAAAAATAAAGTCTGACACTGTTTCCACTGTTTCCCCATCTATTTCCCATGAAGTGATGGGACCAGATGCCATGACCTTAGTTTTCTGAATGCTGAGCTTTAAGCCATGTTTTTCACTCTCCTCTTTCACTTTCATCGAGAGGCTTTTAGTTCCTCTTCACTTTCTGCCATAAGGGTGATGTCATCTGCATATCTGAGGTTATTGATATTTCTGCCAGCAATCTTGATTCCAGCTTGTGCTTCTTCCAGTCCAGTGTTTCTCATGATATACTCTGCATAGATGTTAAATAAGCAGGGTGACAATATACAGCCTTGACATACTCCTTTTCCTATCTTGAACCAGTCTGTTGTTCCATGTCCAGTTCTAACTGTTGCTTCCTAAACTGCATATAGGTTTCTCAAGAGGCAGGTCAGGTGGTCTGGTATTCCCATCTCTTTCAAATTTTCCACAGTTTATTGTGATTCACACAGTCAAAGGCTTTAGTATAGTCAATAAAGCAGAAACAGTTGATTTTCTGGAACTCTCTTGCTTTTTTCATGATCCAGTGGATGTTGACAATTTGATCTCTGGTTCCTCTTTTCCAAAACCATCTTGAACATCTGGAAGTTCATGGTTCACGTATTGCCATAGCCTGTTTTGGAGAATTTAGAGCATTACTTTACTAGCGTGTGAGATGAGTGCAATTGTGCAGTAGTTTGAGCATTTTTTGGTATTGCCTTTCTTTGGGATTGGAATGAAAACTGACCTTTTCCAGTCCTATGTCCACTGTTGAGTTTTTCAAATTTGCTGGCATATTGAGTGCAACACTTTCACAGCATCATCTTTTAGGATTTGAAAGCGCTCAACTGGAATGCCATCACCTCCACTAGTTTTGTTCATAGTGATGCTAAGATCCACTTGACTTCGCATTCCAGGATGTCTGGCTCTAGGTGAGTGATCACACCATCGTGATTATCTTGGTCATGAAGATCTTTTTTTGTGCATTTCTTCTGTGTATTTTGCCACCTCTTCTTAATATCTTCTGCTTCTGTTAGGTCCATACCATTTCTGTCCTTTATCAAGCCCATCTTTGCATGAAATATTCCCTTGGTATCTCTAATTTTCTTGAAGAGATCTCTAATCTTTCTCATTCTGTTGTTTTCCTCTATTTCTTTGCATTGATCACTAAGGAAGGCTTTCTTATCTCTCCTTGCTATTCTTTGGAACTCTGCTTTCAGATGCTTATATCTTTCCTTTTCACTTCTCTTCTTTTCACAGCTATTTGTAAGGCCTCCTCAAATAGCCATTTTGCTTTTTTGCATTTCTTTTCCAGGCCAGTATTAGTGATTTCCAACTGAGAGATAAAATTCAGGATATAAGATAATGAAAACACTGAATAACTCAAATTGTTCAGGGACACTGGCTGCTTGAGGCAGGTGGTTTAGACAAAGAGAGAAACATGGGGAGCCGTCCACCACAGCTCTTCTAGTGCCCTTAATATGCTTAATGTCAGAGAAGAGTTGTTCACATTGAAGTCCCTTCTCTCACTAGATTGAAACAGTCCAGGGCAGGTGCCACATTTTACTCAGCTGAATAATACCCATTGTGCATCTCATCTTAAATATATTAACTAGGTCCCCTACATGTTTAACTCAGTGTGCTGAGGTAAAGGTCAGGAAAATCAGCCTTCAAAGAGGTAAGATAAATATTGCCATTCAAATCACAGTTGTGTACATGATTTCAGTAAAACATGCTTACTTCTTCTAAAAGATATGATAAGGAAAGATTGTTATGCTATTATCATAATTATTTCACCAGGAAATTGATAACCTAAACGAGTCTATTTATAACTGTGCTGAGGAATTCTGTGTATCAAATTGAGTCATTTTTAAAAATTTTTTTATTTTTACTTCATTTTGCTTTAAAATACTGTATTGGTTTTGCCATACATTGACATGAATCCACCACAGGTGTACATGAATTCCCAATCCTGAGCCCCCTTCCCACCTCCCACCCCATATCATCTCTCTTGATCTTCCCTGTGCACCAGCCCCAAGCATCCTATATCCTGTATTGAACATAGACTGGTGATTCATTTCTTACATGATAGTATACATGTTTCAATGCCATTCTCCCAAATCATCCCACCCTCTCCCTCTCCCACAGTGTCCAAAAGTCCGTTCTATACATCAGTGTCTCTTTTGCTGTCTTGCATACAGGGTTATCATTACCATCTTTCTGAATTCCATATATATGTGTTAGCATACTGTATTGGTGTTTTTCTTTCTGGCTTACTTCACTCTGTATAATAGGCTCCAGTTTCATCCACCTCATTAGAACTGATTCCAATGTATTCTTTTTAATGGCTGAGTAATACTCCATTGTGTATATGTACCGCAGCTTTCGTATCCATTCATCTGCTGATGGACATCTAGGTTGTTTCCATGTCCTGGCTATTATAAACAGGGCTGCTCAACATCCATTTATGATGAAAACTCTCCAGAAAGCAGGAATAGAAGGAACATACCTCAACATAATAAAAGCTATATATGACAAACCCACAGCAAACATTATCCTCAATAGTGAAAAATTGAAAGCATTTCCCCTAAAGTCAGCAAGAAGACAAGGGTGCCCACTTTCACTGCTACTGTTCAACATAATTCTGGAAGTATTGGCCATAGCAATCAGAGAACAAAAAGAAATAAAAGGAATCCAAATTGGAAAAGAAGAAGTAATACTCTCACTGTTTGCAGATGACATGATCCTCTACATAGAAAACCCTATAGACTCCACCAGAAAATTACTAGAGCTAATCAATGAATATAGTAGTCACTGGATATAAAATCAACACACAGAAATCCCTTGCATTCCTGTACACTAATAATGAGAAAGCAGAAAAAGAAATTAAGGAAACAACTCCATTCAAGATTGCAATGAAAAGAATAAAATACTTAGGAATATACCTACCTAGAGAAACTAAAGACCTATATATAAAAAACTATATAACACTGATGAAAGAAATCAAAGAGGACACTAATAGATGGAGAAATATACCATGTTCATGGATCATGAGTATACTACCCAAAGCAATCTACAGATTCAATGCAATCTCTATCAAGCAACCTGTGGTATTTTTCACAGAGATAGAACAAATAATTTCACAATTTGTATGGAAATACAAAAAACCTCGAATAGCCAAAGTAATCTTAAGTCATTTTTCCATGAGATCATTACTCAGTTCAGTTCAGTTCAGTCGCTCAGTCGTGTCCAACTCTTTGCGACCCCATGAATCGCAGGACACCAGGCCTCCCTGTTTATCACCATCTCCCGGAGCTCCCCCAGACTCACGTCCATCGAGTCCGTGATGCCATTCAGCCATCTCATCCTGGGTCGTCCACTTCTCCTCCTGCCCCCAATCCTTCCCAGCATCTGGGTCTTTTCCAATGAGTCAACTCTTCGCATAAGGTGGCCAAAGAACTGGAGCTTCAGCTTTAGCATCATCCTTTCCAAAGAAATCCCAGGGTTGATCTCCTTCAGAATGGACTGGTTGGATGTCCTTGCAGTCCAAGGGACTTTCAAGAGTCTTCTCCAACACCACAGTTCAAAACCATCAATTCTTTGGCGCTCAGCCTTCTTCACACTCCAACTCTCATATCCATACATGACCACAGGAAAAACTATAGCCTTGACTAGACGGACCTTAGTCTGCAAATAATGTCTCTGCTTTTGAATATGCTATCTAGGTTGGTCATAACTTTTCTTCCAAGGAGTAAGCGTCTCTTAATTTTATGGCTGCAGTCACCATCTGCAGTGATTTTGGAGCCCAAAAAAATAAAGTCTGACACTGTTTCTACTGTTTTCCCATCTATTTCCCATGAAGTGATGGGACCAGATGCCATGATCTTTGTTTTCTGAATGTTGAGCTTTAAGCCAACTTTTTCACTCTCCTCTTTATTACTTTATATTTGCCTCTAGATCATTACTAGAGGCAAATATATGACTTTCAGAAAGTTATTTTTAGAAATGTAAATTCCTTTTAAATATCAACCTAAAAAAAATACTGGAAGAACTTAGAGTACATATTCACTGTCTCTTCCCTCCCTTATGTTTGAGAGTCACAAATACTCTGATCTGCACTATATCATACCTAATATTTCTCTTAGATAGTAAGAGCTATCACTAAGCCCAAATTGAAACATTATAGATCATCTACCACTCAAGAATTCTATCAAAAACTTGTGTTTTAAACAATTAATTATGAAATAAGGAATTCAAATAATTATATAGTGAATAGTACACACTATACTTTGGCCACTTGATGTGAAGAGCCAACTCATCAGAAAAGACCCTGATGCTGGGAAAGACTGAGGGCAGGAGGAGAAGAGGATGACAGAGGATGAGATGGTTCGATGTCATCACCAACTCAATGGACATGAGTTTGAGCAAACTCCAGCAGATAGTGAAGGACAGGGAAGCCTGGTGTGCTGCAGTCCATAGGGTTGCACAGGATCTGACATGACTTAGACTGAACAACTACAACAAAATACAATCACTTCATATTATTGATAGTTTCATCTTATTCCTTGCTGTAGGAAGCCAGGGTGTTGTCTGAAAGTCTGTATGTCACAATAAACATCACATTCTCCCCTGGAGAAGGGATAGGCTACCCACTCCAGTATTCTTACGCTTCCCTGGTGGTTCAGACAGTAAAGAATCCACCTGCAATGTGGGAGGCCTGGGTTCGATCCCTGGATTAGAAAGATCCCCTGGAGTAGGACCTGACAACTCACTCCAGTATTCTTACCTGGTGAATCCCCATGGACAGAGGAGCCTGGGAGGCTACTATCCATGGAGTTGCAAAGAATCAGACATGACTGAGCAACTAAGCACACACACACACCTGGCACATGTTTTCTCAGTTGTTGAATAAGTGAGGTAGGCAGCAATGACATTTTTAAATGCTTTAAGGACTGATATTTCAATCTTTAAATTTTTCCCAGTGACATGAAGAGTTAGTGTAATGGTGTGTACTTGCTTTTGAACATGCTAAAATGACTTGGCTCCAAAAACAAGACAAATCAACAGCAACAACAATAAAAAGTTAACAAGCTTATAAAATATACAAACTTTAGGGAAAGGGACCTAAAATTATTTTTGACATGTGAAGAAGTATATTTTCACCTGATGAAGTGGATTTTCCAATTTCAGTTCAGTTCAGTTCAGTCACTCAGTCGCGTCCGACTCTTTGTGACCCTATGAATCACAGCACGCCAGGCCTCCCTGTCCATCACCAACTCCCCAAGTTCACTCAGACTCCTGTCCATCGAGTCCATGTTGCCATCCAGCCATCTCATCCTCTGTCGTCCCCTTCTCCTCCTGCCCCCAATCCCTCCCAGCATCTGAATCTTTTCCAATGAGTGAACTCTTCGCATGAGGTGGCCAAAGTACTGGAGTTTCAGCCTCAGCATCATTTCTTCCAAAGAAATCCCAGGGTTGATCTCCTTCAGAATGGACTGGTTGGATCTCCTTGCAGTCCAAGGGACTCTCAAGAGTCTTCCACAGTTCAAAAGCATCAATTCTTTGGCACTCAACCTTCTTCACAGTCTAACTCTCATATCCATACATGACCACAGGAAAAACCATAGCCTTGACTAGATGGGCCTTAGTCAGCAAAGTAATGTCTCTGCTTTTGAATATGCTATCTAGGTTGGTCATAACTTTTCTTCCAAGGAGTAAGTGTCTTTTAATTTCATGGCTGCAATCACCATCTGCAATGATTTTGGAGCCCAGAAAAATAAATAAAGTCTTACACTGTTTCCACTGTTTCCCTATCTATTTCCCATCAAGTGATGGGACCAGATGCCATGATCTTTGTTTTATGAATGTTGAGCTTTAGCCCAACTTTTTCACTCTCCAGTTTCACTTTCATCAAGAGGCTTTTTTGTTCCTCTTCACTTTCTGCCATTTCCAATTTCACAATCAGTCAATAATGATTTAAGATTCAGCTTGCTGCTGCTGCTGCTGCTGAGTCGCTTCAGTCGTGTCCGACTCTGTGCGACCCCACAGACGGCAGCCTACTAGGCTCCCCCGTCCGTGGGATTCTCCAGGCAAGAACACTGGAGTGGGTTGCCATTTCCCTATCCAATGCATGAAAGTGAAAAGCGAAAGTGAAGTTGCTCAGTCGTGCCCGACTCTTAGCGACCCCATGGACTGCAGCCTACCAGGCTCCTCCATCCATGGGATTTTCCAGGCAAGAGTGCTGGAGTGGGGTGCCATTGCTTTCTCTGAAGATTCAGCTTACTGGCTAAAATATATTTAAAGTCAAAATAAACTAAAGAATGATATTTAAAATAGTAACACAAATACATGTAACATTGGGCATGTCTTCCTGTCCCAGCCTAATCCTGTCACACTGTTTTAAAGCCCATCTTCCACTCTGACTCAAGGCATTGTTCTCCAGGGCATTATTATGAGTCATTACTTTTCTCTGTCTCCAATCTTTTCTTTTCTATTTTATGCTTTCTCTTGCCTATCATTGGTACCAAGCCTCTCTTGTCTTAGAACCCCTTTCATAAACCATACAAAAAATCTTGTACCATGCCCTCCTTAAAAAAAAAAAAAAAATGAGCTTCTACCTTACCATCTGATGGAGAAAATAAACATTAACCAAATAATTACCCACTAATCAGTATATAATTAAAAGCTATCTAATTGCCAAATCCATGGGATTATTTTCAAGATAGTTTTACTTTATCAGTAGCACTGATATAGTCAATACCTCCTTCTTGTAATCTCCTCTTGTCTTACTTGGCTGTGATAATTCTTAATGTTTCTTTGGCCAATATCTCCACTGCCTTTGTAATTATGTGTTATTGGTCTTTGTTTATATCATCAATGAAAGCGAGTTTCCTACAGCTGTACTTTTTAATTCTCTATCTTAAACCATTTTCAGTCCTTGTTATCTTCAGAATTGCTCATTTTAAGGCCACATATGCCTTTCCAAATGATAAATCCACTGATTGCCTTTCAGAGTATATCCTAACTGACTTATGCATCACTAACTTTATTGATTACTTCTCCCATGCACTGCTTTTTCTCCATTTGTCTTTTTTCTCCTTTTTAGCAACAACAATAAAAAATTTTCTCCTTTCATATCTAACAGTTCTCCCACTCCTTCTGATCATTAGTATTCAATGTCTGTTTCTTCATGTTTGTTGTTACTTTTCCATTATCCTCTTAATTTCCCAAAATGACTAATGTTTTCTGTCTTCCTTTAATCTTGGTTTAATCATTATCTCAATAATTCCTTTCTTTCATATAGCTTTAGCCATAATCTGGTGAATTCCAAACCTTTATAGATAAACCAGTCCATCAGCACAGGGAGATAATATTTCCACTTGTGAACTGAATATTATATCACATCTCTGACTTCATCATACCAGGATAGAATTCATCATGCTATGGCTTCATGGGGATATTATTTTATAATAATTACTTCACTGTGTAGAGATCATTGGTTTGCCTAACTCTCTCAATATAGACTATGAGCTCTTTAAAGGCAGGGAGACTTTGAGTCTTTGTCTCTTTAATGTCTAACATATCACCAGGTTAGTAAGTGCTCAATAACAATAATATAATGAATAGCATTAGTCCATTGAAGGCACAGATCTGTTTCTGGCATGTTAAACCATATTTTACTGGAAGTGTATTTGAAGAGTGAAGTAAAAAATTCAAATAGATCTACAGAGAAGGAAATTATAGAGCTTCCTTTTATCATCATTCCATTATTCTCAAGCTGACCCACACTGGTTAAAGCATTTTATAATTACTAGTTTCTAGTATAAAATAAGTACTCCATTTTCTTAGCTTCTAACTAAATGGAGCAACATCCCTAACAGAGCATGACTTTCTTTTCTAGTTAGATTTTGCATTTACACAGCAAAACAAAATAAGGGGTATTTTTCCACTTGCTCTTTTGCATTGTGAGAAATGGATAGTTCAGCCTCCATTTTCAAACAGTATCTCAAGGATTTCTACATTTAGGTAGGGTGACAATCAAAAAAATGTAAGTTCTGCTTGTGTTTTAAATGGAAAAAGAAAAGTATCAAGGTCTTTTCCTTGGGAAAAAAAAATGCAGCACCTTTGAGGAAAGATATAGAATAAAGCAAGTGAAATCAAACTAAAAATCTTAAAATCTCAATAGCAACTGATTAAGATTGACTATGATTTCTCTTTTTTTCTCTCTCATCAGTTCAATATAGAGATTACATTATATATTGTGCTTAATTTTATAAAAATACCTCAAAATGTTCTGAAAAATTAATAGCTTAATTCTTTTATAAACAATGAGGAAAACAACTGCTCTAAAAGTACTTACTGAAAGCTCATCAAGCAGCTTAGGATTCAAACATAGGAAGTTTGAATTTTAATTAACTTTATTCATGAAAAAGTGACTAAAACAGTGAGGAGAAAGAATGAAAAACTAAGACTAAAGAAAAGAGAACAGAACAAGTTATAAGATAAAAAAGAAAATAATATGTAAGATAAGATCTGAGAATGATTTAAAAATAAAGCAGTTAATTTCTTTTACCTATGTCAAAGGATTATATTCATTCTATACTTGCTTTTCTTGCTAACAGAACAAAATTCTATTACACTTTGGCAACATCAATGCTACTTTCATTTGACATAAAATCTATACCCATTGGAACTTTGTAAGCACTAGACACAAGTTTCTGTGGACAATATCTTAAAATATGTGGAGGAAATGATGACTCACACACAAAGAACTTGCTGGATTCTTTCAATAGGCATTGATCTCACAGACAGTTTTCAATGTGGTATTTTAAGTGATTGAAATATTTATGTGTCCTGCTCCAAATCGTTTTTCAACTGGGAATATAATACTTTCTGATAAACTACTGTTCCTTTTTTTTTTTCTTTTTAGTCCATATTTTCTTCAAAGAGCTACTGTTGAAAATGAAGGCTTTTCTTCAATACCAGGGTATAGAAAAGCACTCTGCTCAGGATAAAATGCCTTGAAAGGACATATTTTCTCAAGCTGTGCAAAATTCTACGATGCAATCAACAGAAAGACAGAACTACTTTGTACTTATATACAACTCTTTACCAAAGGCTATCAAAACATTTCCAAAACACAATTATTAACCCACATCTAAAGACATGGAAACAAATAGACACAAAAATTATAAATCAGTTAAAAGGTTGAAAGTATCAGTAACAATCAAAATTCTCTTTAGCTTCATCAGTTGCAGTAGGAACTTCACTCTCCAGACCACCGTAAGAAATGTATAAAGCTCTACTACTTCCATTCCACAGGTTCTTGCAGTTTGATTGCCTGGAAAAGCTCACAGTATAATTAAAGAGTGACAACTGCTTGAGGATACCAATAACGAAAAGAAGGAGGAAAAGAAGAAATGTATTTAGGTGTGAATACAGTAAGCTATAAAAGGGTACAGCAGAAGAGAGACCAGGTGGCTTTAGTCTGTGGACGTCTGTTGAGAACTTGATACTTATTGGAAGGCAGTGAATTATGGAGTGGCTTAAAGCTTCAACCTGGAAGATTGTTCCAGAAGACACGCTTAGAATGACTTAGAATAGTTGGAGTTTAAACAAGATTATCGTCATCATCATAGTCATCATTATCATTAGAGCATTTTATACTCTTTGAGATGCTTTCTTACACAATGTTTCACTTCTTCCATTCAACGTCTCTATTTTGCTGGTTAAAAAATTGAAACAGTGTTTAATATTCCACTTACACACCAATTATAGGGTCAGTGGCAAAATTAGCTCAAATATCCTTTTACTTAGAACTATGTTTTTAAAATTTCCAGAGCAGGGTAAAACTAATTTAAAGTCAAATCAATTTAAAGGTAACTAAAGAAATCATTCTGGAAGTATACATAAGCTAGTTAGGACTTTGCTAAATTTATAAAGAAATGGCATTGTCTTTCATATATGTTAAGTTAAAAACTCCAAACCAATATGCAAAAAGCCCTGATGAATCACCAATACATCTAGATTAATTAATTTCAGGTTGCTTTCATAGTTTAATATGAAAGGTGCTATTATTTTTATTGTTTTATATAAGAAATATATAAGATCCAAGTATTAAACAGAACATATCTTATCCTTCAGAATTCTGCTCATGGTTCATATTTTCTATTATATGCTAAAAAATGGATGATAAACATAAATGTTACACTTAAGCTATAAAATTTGTTGTCAAGAAATGAGAAAAATTTTGTGACTTGTTTAGGTAAATGTTTCTCTGAAAAGATATGAAAAGCACTAATCATAAAAAATAATGGACTTCATCAACGTAAAACATTTTTCTCTTCAAAAGAAATTTAAAGAAAAACCCAGACTAGAAGAAAATACTTGCAAAATGTATGACAATGATTAGCACTGAGATTATATAACACAATCTCATAATACAGAAAAAAAAATACAAACAGAACCAACAAAATTTGGGGAAAAAAAATTAGATATTCATCCAGACTTAATGAAACACCACTGGCTGCCATTAGAATAGGGCAAACATGAACAAAAGCACATGCGAGCACACAGCCATACATAAATTTACAATGTCAAAGGCTGACAAGGAGTTGGAGCAACTATAACTTATTTCTGGTGGGAATGCAACACAGTACAATCTCTTAGGAAGAGTTTGGCAGTTCTCATAATGTTAAACATACATTTACCATAAGACCAAGAAATCTCTGAGGTGACCAAGATTGCAGAGTATGAAGACTCTGAAATTACTCCCTGTCACAGACATACCAAAATCACAACTGCTTACGGAGCAACTATCTATGAAACAACACAAAGACTAGCAGAAAATATTTTCCATTACCAAAGACATAAAGAAAGAGCCATTAGAGAAATAGGAGAGCTTGAGATGCAATCTAGTGAGCACCCACACCCCTGGGCTGATGACCCACAGATAGAAGGAGTATCACAATAGCAAAGGTACACCTCAAGAAGTGAGGGCTCCAAGTCTCACACTGGACTCCCAAGTCCAGGGGTGCTGCACTGTGAAAATGAACCAAAAGAACATCCAGCTTTGAAAACCAACAAGGTTCATGTTTTGAAGATCCAGAGGGTTACCTGAAACACAGATTTCACTCTTAGCAAATTATTGACTAGAGATTTATTAATACATCTTTTGTCACCCAGATGTTTTTGATCAGAGATGTTTCAGTATTCACTTATGTAATAAACTGCCAGCCACAGGCATTAGTTTCTGTGAAATCCCCCAGTCAATGATATGTTAAAGGATACACGCAAAATTTCATATGCTCTGAGTCCCAGTGCAGAAGCTTGAAAGAAGCTTGTGTTAGACAATTTTTCCAAGCTCAAGGAGTGTAAGAAACCTACCTAAAAAATGGAAATAAACATAAAGAGTTAGGCAAAATGAGAAGACAGAAACATGTTAAATATGAAGGAATAAGACAAATTTTCTTATAATAAGAAAAAGCACTAAAGTGCAATAAAGCAATCTACCCAATAAAAAATTCAAAGTAATGATCGAAAAGATAGTCAGTGAATTATAAGAAGAATGAATGAGCAAATGAGAATTTTTTTTAAAAGTTAGAAAATACAAAATAGAACCAAACAGAGATAAAGAATACAATAAATGAAATTTAAAAAAAAAAAAAACTAGAAAAAATCAACAGTAGATTAGATAATAGAAAGGAATGGAAAAGCAATCTGAAAGAGTAGTAAAAATCACCCAAAATGAACAGAACAAAGGAAATGAATTTAAAAAGTTGAGGCTAGTTTAAGCTATCTGAGGCAATATCAAGTGTACTAACACTTATGCTGCTTGGATCTCAGGAAAAGAAGAGAGAGACAAAAGGGCAGAGAACTTGTTTGAAAAAGTAACAGCTAAAAACTTTTCTAAACATATATCCGGATTCAGAGAATACAGGGAGTTCCAAATAAAACTAACCCAAAGAGGTCCACACCAATCTACAGTATAATTAAAATGGAAAAAAAAAAAAAAAGAAGGTAAAAGAGATATTTAAAAACAGAATGAGAAAGGCACAGTTACATGCAAGGGAAATCCCATAATACTTTCAGCTGACTTTTCACAAGCTTTGCAGACCAGAAAAGAATAGAACAAAATATTCAAAGTGATTAAACAGAAGAATCTATAATCAAGAATTACTGCAGATGGCAATGTTTTATTATTCAAAATTGAAGAAATAGTATTTTACAAACAAGCAAAAGCTAAAAGTCTTTAGTACCACAAACCTGCTTTACAAGAGTTGCTAAATGGACTTCTATAAGCAAAAGAGAAATCACTATGGTTTTTTCCAGTAGTCATGTACAGATGTGAGAGTTGGACCATAAAGAAGACTGAGCACCAAAGATTAGATGAGTTTGAATTGTGGTGTTGGAGAAGACTCTTGTGAGTCCCTTGGACTGCAAGGAGATCAAACCAGTCAATCCTAAAGGAAATCAACCCTAGATATTCATTGGAAGCACAAATACTGAAGCTGAAGCTCCAATATTTGGCCACCTGATGTAAAGAGGTGACTCACTGGAAAAGACCCAGCTTCTGGGAAAGATTGAAGGCAAAATGAGAAGGGGGCAGCAGAAGATGAGACAGTTAGATAACATCACTGATTCAATGGGCATGAGTTAGAATAAACTCAGGGATATAGTGAAGGACAGGGAAGCCTGCCGTGTTGCAGTTCGTGGGGCTGCGAAGAGTTGGACATGACTTGCCAACTGAACAACAAGAAATATAAAACTATGAAAGGAAGAAATCTCACTAGTTAAGGCAAATATACAGTAAAAGCAGTGGATCAACCACTTATAAAGTTTGTAGGAAGGTTAAAACACAAAGCAAATAAAATCACCTATATTCACACTAATTAATTAAGGAATACATAAAATAGAAAGATATAAATTAAGATGTCAAGAAATATTAACACATGAAAGAGGAAAAATATAGGGTGATTAGAATGCATTCAACTTAAGAGATCATCAACTTAAAATAATTATATACATTATAATTATGAATTAAAAAATTATAATTTTATAATCATGTATTATAATTAAAAAGACAAAATAGACTTTTAAGCAAAAACTGTAACAAGAGACAAAGAAGGTCATTACATAATGATAAAGAGATTCGTCCCACATGAAGATGCAACAATTGTAAATATATATGTACTGAACACTGAAGCACCTAAATATATAAAACAAATAAAAATACATAAAGGGAGAAAGTGATAGTAATACAATAGTAGTAGAAGACTTCAGCATTCCACTTACATCAAAGGACAGATTATACAGACAGGAAAGCAGTAAGGAAACAATAGCCTTCAATGACATATTAGGCCAGGTGAAGTTAATACATAAGTACAGACCATTTCATTCAAAAACAACAGAATACATATTCTTTTCAAGTGCATGGGGAACATTTTCCAGGACAGAGTACATGCTAGGTCACAAAACAAATCTTAATAAATATTCAATACATGAAGACTGAAATTATATCAAGAATCTTTTCTGAACACAATGCTATGAGACTAGAAGTTAACTAACTACTGGAAAAAAGCTGCATTGAACAAAAATGCATCAAGTCTAAACAACACACTACCAAACAACATATAGGTCCACTGAAGAAATCAAAGAGGAAATTAAAAAATAATGAATACAAATGAAAATGGAAATGCAATGATCCAAAACCTATGGGATGCAGCAAAGCAGTTCTTAAAGGAATGTTTATAGCAATATAAGCCTACCTCAGGAAGCAAGAAACAGCTCACATAAACAATCCAACCTTACAAGTATGAGAACTACGAAAAGAAGAATGAACAACACCCAAAGTTAATAGAAGTAAACAAATAATAAGCATCAGAGTGGACATAAAATAAAGACTAAAAAACAACCGAAAAGACCACTGAAACTGAAAGCTGGTTTTTAAAAAGATTAACAAAATTGATAAACTTTTATCTATATACATCAAAAACAAAAGAGAGCCCCAAATAAACAAAATCATAAACTAAAGAGGAGAAATTGCAACTGACATCACAGAAACTCAAAGGATCATAAGAAATTACTATGGATGAATAGTGTCAGTAAAATTAGTAACCTAAAAGAAATGAATAAATTCCTGGAAGTGTATAATATTCTAAGTTAAATCAAAAAGAAGTTAAAATTATGAACAGTGATTATCAGTAATAAAATTGGATCAGAAATCAAAAACAAAAACAAAAACTCCCAACAAACAAAGGCATTAGCCTTTGCCCTGCTTCATTCTGTACTCCAAGGCCAAATTTACCTTTTACTCCAGGTGCTTTGCAGGGCAAAGGCTAATAGAGTTTTGCCAAGAGAACACACTGGTCATAGCAAAAACCCTCTTCCAACAACACAAGAGAAGACTCTACACATGGACATCACCAGATAGTCAACACCAGAATCAGATTGATTATATTCTTTGCAGCCAAAGATGGAGAAACCCTGTACAGTCAGCAAAAAAAAGACCAGGAGCTGACTGTAGCTCAGATCATGAGCTCCTTATTACAAAATTCAGACTTAAATTGAAGAAAGCAGGGAACACCTCTAGACCATTCAGGTGTGACCTAAATCATATTCCTTATGATTATATAGTAGAAGTGAGAAATAGATTTAAGGGACTAGATCTGATAGAGTGCCTGATGAACTATGGACAGAGATTCGTGACATTCTACAGGAGACACGGGTCAAGACCATTCCCGTGGAAAAGAAATGCGAAAAAGCAAAATGGTTGTCTGAGGAGGGCTTACAAATAGCTGTGAAAAGAAGAGAAGTGAAAGGCAAAGGAGAAGAGGAAAGATATAAGCATCTGAATGCAGTGTTCCAAAGAATAGCAAGGAGAGATAAGAAAGCCTTCCTCAGCAATCAGTGCAAGGAGATAGAGGAAAATAACAGAATGGGAATGATTGGAGATCTCTTCAAGAAAATTAGAGATACCAAGGGAACATTTCATGCAAAGATGGGCTCGATAAATACAGAAATGGTATGACCTAACAGAAGCAGAAGATATTAAGAAGAGGTGGCAAGAATACACAGAAGAACTGTTCAAAAAATATCTTCACGACCAAGATAATCACGATAGTGTGATCGCTCACCTAGAGTCAGACATCTTGGAATGTGAAGCCAAGTGGGCCTTAGAAAGCATCACTATGAACAAAGCTAGTGGATGTGATGAAATTCTAGTTGAGCTATTTCAAATCCTGAAAGATGATGCTGTGAAAGTGCTGCAGTAAATATGCCAGCGAATTTGGAAAACTCAGCAGGGGCCACAGGACTGGAAAAGATCAGTTTTCATTCCAATCCCAAAGAAACGCAGTGCCAAAGAATGCTCAAACTATCGCACAATTGCACTCATCTCACATGCTAGTAAAGTAATGCTCAAAATTCTCCAAGCCAGCCTTCAGCATTACATGAACCATGAACTTCCAGATGTTCAAGCTGGTTCTAGAAAAGGCAGAGGAACCAGAGATTAAATTGCCAGTGTCTGCTGGATCATTAAAAAAGCAAGAGAGTTCTAGAAAAACATCTATTTCTGCTTTGTTGACTATGCCAAAGCCTTTGACTATGTGGATCACAATAAACTGTGGAAAATTCTGAAAGTGATGGGAATACCAGACCACCCGACCTGCCTCTTGAGAAACCTATATGCAATTCAGGAAGCAACAGTTAGAACTGGACATGGAACAGACTGGTTCCAAATAGGAAAAGGAATATGTCAAGGCTGTATATTGCCACCCTGCTTATTTAACTTATATGCAGAGTACATCATGAGAAACACTAGGCTGGAAGAAACACAAGCTAGAATCAAGAATGCCAGGAGAAATATCAATAACCTCAGATATGCAGATGACACCACCCTTATGGCAGAAAGTGAAGAGAAACTAAAAAGCCTCTTGATGAAAGTGAAAGAGGAGAGTGAAAAAGTTGGCTTAAAGCTCAACATTCAGAAAACGAAGATCATGGCATCTGGTCCCATCACTTCATGGAAAATAAATAGGGAAACAGTGGAAACAGTGTCACACTTTATTTTGGGGGGCTCCAAAATCATTGCAGATGGTGACTGCAGCCATGAAATTAAAAGACGCTTACTTCTTGGAAGAAAAGTTATGACCAACTTGGACAACATATTAAAAATCAGAAACATTACTTTACCAACAAAGGTCCATCTAGTCAAGCCTATGGTTTTTCCTGTGGTCATGTATGGATGTGAGAATTAGACTGTGAAGAAAGCTGAGTGCTGAAGAATTGATGCTTTTGAACTGTGGTGTTGGAGAAGACTCTTGAGAGCCCCTTGGACTGCAAGGAGATCCAACCAGTCAATTCTGAAGGAGACCAGTCCTGGGTGTTCATTGGAAGGACTGATGCTGAAGTTGAAACTCCAATACTTTGGCCACCTGATGCAAAGAGTTGACTCATTGGAAAAGACTATGATGCTGGCAGGGATTGGGGGCAGGAGGAGAAGGGGACGACAGAGTATAAGATGGTTGGATGGCATCACCGACTCAATGGACATGAGTTTGGGTGAACTCTGGGAGTTGGTGATGGACAGGGAGGCCTGGCATGCTGCAATTCATGGGGTCGCAAAGAATCGGACACCACTGAGTGACTTAACTGAACTGATCAGAACTGAATGAGCTATCAGAAAGAGAAGTTAAGAAAGCAGTTGCATCAAAAAGAAAAATCTTAGCAATAAATCTAAGAAGGTGAAAGACCTGTGCTCTGAAAATTGTAGGATATTGAGGAAAGAAATTGAAGACAATGCAAATAAATGGAAAGATACACTGTGCTCAGGGATCAGAAGAATTGCTGTTAAAATCACTATACAATCCAAAGCTATCCACAGATTTATTGTGATTCCCATAAAATTTCCCAAGGTATATGTTACAGAACTAGAACAAATAATTCTAGATTTTGAGTAGAAACACAAAAGACCCCAAATAGGCAACAGAATCTTACAAAGAAAGAATGAAGCTGGAGGCATCATGCTACTATAACACAAAGCTATAGTCACCAAAACAGAATAGTACTGTCACAAAAAAAGACACATAGATCAAGAGAGCAAAATAAAGAGCGCAGGGAATAAAATCACATATATGTGGCCAATTACTTTATGACAAAGGAGGCAAAATATATATAATGTGGGAAAAGGGCTCTTCAATAAATAGTACAGGGAAAATTTGACAGTTACATGCAAAAAAATTAAACTGGATTAGTTTTCATACCATATAAGCAATAAACTCAAAGTGAATTAAAATTTTTGATTTAAGATCTGAAACTATAAAGCTCCTTGAAGCAAACATTAATAGTATGTTCTGTGACATTAGTTATAATAATATTTTTGGATCTGTCTCCTTAGGCAACGGAAACAAAAGCAAATTATACAAGTTGAATTACATGAAATGAAAAAATATTTTGCACAGTGAAGTAAACCATTGATAAAAAGAAAAGACAGCTAATTGAATGTGAGAAGATATTTGCAAGCAATATGTCTGTAAAAGGTTAATATCCAAAATATACAAAGAATTCATACAAGTTAATATCAACAAACAAACAACCCCATTTAAAATGGGAAGAGGACATGAATAGGAATTTTTTCTCAAGAAGACATATAGATGTCAAACAGCAATATGAAACATAATCAACATCACTAATCATCACAGAAATGCAAGTCAAATCTACGTGAGATGCTACCTCACATCTATCACAGTGTGGTGGGGGTTTAGATGCTAAGTCATGCCCAACTCTTGCAACCCCATGGACTATAGCCCACCAGCCTCTTCTGTCCATGGAATTTCCCAGGCAAGAAGACTGCAGTGGGCAGCCATTTCCTTCTCCAGGGTATCTTTCCCATCCAGAGATTGAACCTGTGTCTCCTGCATTGGCAGACATGTTCTTTACCACTGAGACACGAGGGAAGCCATCTGAATAAGCTGAAGACATATTATCCTGAGCTACAGAGAGTAATGCAAGTTGATAAAGTAGATATCCTCATTGGTAAAATGGAATAAAAATGCCTTCCTGGCCGAGCTGAGATAAGCATTACTGAAAAATCTATGTTCATTCCTAAGACAATGTTTGGTCTACTACAAACATTCAATAAGCATCGTCATTCACCCTACCTTACCTAACCTTTGAAATAAATCATTCACCTCACAGAAGCAAGTAAAACAGTTTGTATAAGCTGCTAAAACTCCTCTAAAAATAATTCTCTTCAGCAGTAAAATGCATGCCACTATTTACCACGCTGTAACTTTACTCTGGAAGATGATACTCACTGCCAGCATAATCCTTTGGGCTTCTTCTTGGCAGATGCAGGGGCATGACGTGTTTCCTTCTGTTTTGCCAATCCCTTCTTATCCGTTTGTTACAAGGAAGGCCTGAGAAGGCCATTTCTATGCCAGGGAATGTCCAGTACATTAAGATCAGGTGGATCCTTGTATGGGACAAGAGGCAGTTCCAATGGTGAGCAGCAACTGTCTTAAAGTGTTTTTCAAAAAAGGCTGAATGGGGGTGTTTTATCAGATGACCATCATGAAAGCAGATGCTAATAAATTAGGTGTGTTTATGCTAATAAATTAGGTGTGTTCCCTATACAGGGAACAGTCCAGAAAATTGTGTTATGCAGCAGCATTCTAGGTCCTGTTATAATTCAGCTTCCTTATTAATAAGTTTTATGATCCTATATTTTACCTAGTAAGCCTGTCAGTAGGCTACACTTTTCCTGTATAATTGTAGTGACTTTACTCCATATTGCATTATCTTGTCATTAGAGATATCACAAATATCAACATAAAAGTTTGTTATTTTAATAACATACAATAAATTTTGAATACAATAAGCCTATGAAAATCACTTTTTAGTTTGTGGTTTCACTGAAGCTTATAGTACATAATGCTACAGAAATTCTCCAATGTATTTTTCAAAGACTGCAAGAATCAAATGCGTAGTCTCTATTGTTTAACATTCTACAGGCAGCAAGATCCTGGAGTGTGATATTGGCTTTCCATTGTTGTGCATACCAACAGTATCCCACTTGTATATGATAAAACATCAGGAAAACAATAGTCTTTCAACAAATTATAACTAAACATAAATGTTACTGAGCCATTTTTCTGCATGAGGGGATTTGTTATTTTAACATAGTAGAGCCAAATGGGAATCCTGACTAGAAGACTACAAAATAATATTTGTTTGAGGAACAATGGTAAGTTTTTTGGATTACAAGAATAGAATTTCCCATTCTAATTATTGTTTCAGTCTCATTTATCACTGGTGCTTCTATAAGTCCTAGCAAAATTTATATACATACATAGTCCTGCCTTAAATATTAGCAAAAAATTTAGAGGAGGGATAAAAATATACTATTTACAATAAATTAAAAAGTATTATTGATGTATTTAAATAATTAAAATCAAAGATTTATAGAACAATTTTGTAAAGTAATTTTCTACTGTACTTTATTACACTTTTGGCAGTGCCAACACCTAAAATATTTAAGGTGATAAAACAACGGTTTTTGTCTGTTTTATTTCCTCTGAAAAGTAGTTAAATACCCAATTAAAGAGGTAGTATCCAGCTTCACTGATTGTATATCTATGTTTTAGAAGCAAAACCACTATACAATGTGACTAATTATAGTCATGTACAAAAAATTCTATGAGAAGTGATTAGTAATTCTAGGTCTATGGAAATCATGCTAATGTGGAGAATTACGGTTAGTCCAAAGGGTTGTATCCATTCCCACAGACACTAAGATCATCAACACATTTCATATGAACTCTATTGAATAACTCTGGCCAACTTTGCAGATGAGCCAGTTACTAGATGGGTATGAAAATCTGAAGCAAAATGAGACAATGGTGTACATCATTTAATCATTTAAAATGGTCCCTGTTCAAGGTTAAAAAAAAAAAAAAATGATCTAGTGAAGCCAAAGGGTAAAGTGCCATCTGGCTCAAGAGATGGCAGATCTCCAGAATAAAATATACGAAAACTGAAATTGAGACAGAGATAAAAGAAAAATAAAACTTAAATGATGTGTGTGACAAAATTATTATAAGATGTAGTCATGATTGTGCTAAGTTGCTTCAGTAATGTCTGACTTGTTGCAAGCCTAATAGACTGTTGCCCTCCAGGCTCCTCTATTCATTGAATTTTCTAGGCAAGAATGCTGGAGTGGATTGCCATTTTCCACTCCAGGGCATTTTCCCAACCCATGGATTGAACCCTAATCTCTTACCTCTCCTGTATAGGCAGGCAGGTTCTTTACCACTAGCGCCACCTGGAAGCCCAACATGTTCCTTTCTGAATCATTTGGCCCCTAAAGTAAAATTCTATTTAAATAATCAATCAAATGATTTTAAAAGAATCTACACTAAAGATTAATGTAATAAATAATAAATATCATATCAAAATATAATAGTATATTATATATACATGTATATTGGAAAAGTTTAGTGGCATACTAAGACCAAGAAAAACAATGCAAAAAATTTTAAATTTGAAAGAAACATATAAATTAGCAAATTTGTTCTCTTTTGCAATACAGTTATTTCTATAGCTCAAATTTTTTATTAGCAAATCTCAAGGAACCACAAGATGTTTTGTATCAAGTAATTGTTTCAAGAGATATTGTACCACATACTGGGGCATGGTACTTTTTTAACTGGACAGCTTTCGTAATAATAGCCTCTGTGGTCACTGAATCATAGTAGTATAAAACTTCTCATCACTTTTTAATATTAAGTTGCAGGGAATATAAACACCTGGAGATAAAATATAACCAAATATATTATCTGAATTAGAATTGCACTACCGCATCAATGACAGCATTTCTCTGGCAAAATAGTGCATGTGTTAAACTAAAATATATTTTGCTTTCAAAAAAAAAAATTCTGCCCTGTTCTGCTCTAATGAAACTTAGCCAGTTTGTATTACATTCTGTGAATTTACCCTGAAGTGTGCAGATACATCATCTGGCCCACAGGAGAAGTGTTAAAGCAGTATTGGGAAATCACAGAACATAATTGCTAATCTTCACTTCTTTTAAAAGAATCTTTTGCTTAATACTGATTGAAAGGAATTCTCAGAGGGTACTAAATTTCACAGACTATTGCAAAAGGTAACCACTTACGTTTCTTCTGAATATAGTTAAAATTTCCAATGAGTGGTGGTGTCATTTTGTGAAAATTTACTTTAGATGTCTGTTTATTGCATTGTCAATTAAATTTCTGTCCTTCAGTCTCTAAATCTCATTACCTCATTTATGGAAAGAAATAAAATCCAAACAAACAATTAGAGTTGGAAGGCAAATTATTGCTGCATCAGAGGAATACACTCCCTAGAAGAACAATCATTCATACTTTTGGGACATTCTTGAGTACATATTCAAGAATGGCCTCTCCAGTTTTAATGATATATTCAGGACAATTTAGTTTTTATAATAACTTTGCCTTCTTTGGGAGAAATTATAAGTAGACAGACAGAAATGTAAGTGTGTGCATATTCCTATATAGGAAAAATGGAAAGAAAGAGAGCAAACGTATGTAATGTGAGCCCCACTGGCCTCTTTAAGTGGAAATAGATACTTAAATACCTAAATTCTAAGGACATGATATGTAATATCAAAACATTCACTGGTAATTAGGAGCTCTAAGCATTATGGTATATTAAAAAACAATGGTATGTATTTACTAAACAAGAAAATGTGAGAAGTTATTATTTAGGGATAAACTAAATACATTATGATAATCAGGAAAAAGAAACAAAAGTATTGCAGAGAGGAGTCTGCAAAAACTATCCAATCTAAACATGGTTTGAAATTTTGGCACTTTTAATAAACTAAACAAAGATGGTTTGTGCCTTTCTGTACCAAAAACTGACTTGGGAAGAGAAAAGTCTGATTGGAAAAATCTGAATATATGTTAAAACTATTTGCTGTGAAAGAAGTAACTAAACTGAAGTGTTAAGTCTGGAAGTTAAAAAGAAAAAGAAAAAGTAACTCTATCAAAGCTGTTTTCAAAGATATTTATATTACACTTACATTACATGGACTTGAACACTTCATATTTTCACTTACAGTAAAAGCTGTTACTTCAGAAATGGCAACCCACTACAATATACTTGTCCATGGGAAATTCCATGGACAGAGGAGAATGCTGGGCTAACGTCCATGGAGTCACAAAAGAGTCATAAATGACTTAGCAACTAACCAACAGGAACAATTTGATTGTTATTTGTAAATATGGTCTCAGTGGAGATATTTACTGAAACTGCTTTTGCAATTTAGAAACTCCACTATCTCATTTATAGCCAGAGGTTAACATCATCGTGATTCATTTATTCACTGTTCAATAAATATATTTGGGATATGTATATGTATCCCACTCTAATCATAGGGATTAAAACTGTATTCATGGTTGATGCAATCCCTGTTTTCAAAGACTTTACTGTTTGGGGAAAACAAACGAACCCATAAAAAGCATTCAGTTCAGTTCAGTTCAATCGCTCAGTCATGTCAGACTCCTTGTGACCCCATGAATCGCAGCACGCCAGGCCTCCCTGTCCATCACCATCTCTCGGAGTTCACTCAGACTCATGTCCATCGAGTGCGTGATGCCATCCAGCCATCTCATCCTCTGTCGTCCCCTTCTCCTCCTGCCCCCAATCCCTCCCAGCATCAGACTGTTTTCCAATGAGTCAACTCTTCACATGAAGTGGCCGAAGTACTGGAGCTTCAGTTTTAGCATCATTCTTTCCAAAGAAATCCCAGGGTTGATCTCCTTCAGAATGGACTGGTTGGATCTTCTTGCATTCCAAGGGACTCTCAAGAGTCTTCTCCAACACCACAGTTCAAAACTATCAATTCTTCGGCACTCAGCCTTCTTCACAGTCCAGCTCTCACATCCATACATGACCACGGGAAAAACCATAGCCTTGACTAGGCGGACCTTACTTGGCAAAGCAATGTCTCTGCTTTTGAATATGCTATCTAGGTTGGTCATAAATTTTCTTCCAAGGAGTAAGCATCTTTTAATTTCATGGCTGCAGTCACCATCTGCAGTGATTTTGGAGCCCAGAAAAATAAAGTCTGACAGTGTTTCCACTGTTTCCCCATCTATTTCCCATGAAGTGATGGGACCAGATGCCATGATCTTCGTTTTCTGAATGTTGAGCTTTAAGCCAACTTTTTCACTCTCCTCTTTCACTTTCATCAAGAGGCTTTATAGCTCCTCTTCGCTTTCTGCTATAAGGGTGGTATCATCTGCATATCTGAGGTTATTGATATTTCTCCCAGCAATCTTGATTCCAGCTTGTGTTTCTTCCAGTCCAGCATTTCTCATGATGTACTCTGCATAGAATTTAAATAAGCAGGGTGACAATATACAGCCTTGACGTACTCCTTTTCCTATTTGGAAGCAGTCTGTTGTTCCATGTCTGGTTCTAACTGTTGCTTCCTGACCTGCATACAGATTTCTCAGGAGGCAGGTTAGGTGGTCTGGTATTCCCATCCCTTTCAGAATTTTCCACAGTTTATTGTGATCCACAGTCAAAGGCTTTGGCATAGTCAATAAAGCAGAAATAGATGTATTTCTGGAACTCTCTTGCTTTTCTGATGATCCAGCAGATGTTGGCAATTTGATCTCTGGTTCCTCTGCATTTTCTAAAACCAGCTTGAATATCAGGGAGTTCATGGTTCACATATTGCTGAAGGCTGGCTTGGAGAATTTTGAGCATTACTTTACTAGCAGGTGAGATGAGTGTAATTGTGCGGTAGTTTGAGCATTCTTTGGTATTGCCTTTCTTTGGAATTGGAATGAAAGCTGACCTTTTCCCTTCCTGTGGCCACTGCTGAGTTTTCCAAATTTGCTGGCATATTGAGTGCAGTACTATGACAATTAGTTTTTGGAAGAAATGCAAAAGTAGGATTATACACTTAGGAGACAGAATAAGGTTATTCTGGATGAAAGGACTAAGTTTAAGATCTGAATGATAAAAAAAGGAGTGGCATTGTATTCATAAGAAAGAATTGTTGCAAATGTACTGAGAGGTTATTCACAAATTTCATTTTCTCTAGCATTAGGACGTGATAGAATTTTGAAAGGTCACATAACCAGAACAGATTTTGAAGTTCAAGGTAACAAAACTTTTTGGAGTTTTAGGTAATCATTTTTTCTGGCATTTACCTACCTGGCACATAAAAATAAAATTCAATACCACCTACTACATTAAACAACAGCATAAATTCCTTGAATAGGTCTTTTCATATTCATTTCAACTTTTTTTAGTCATTTACCACAATTTTATCCTTTCCAGAAATATTTAAAGGAATTCAAATTTGCAACCTCAATCTTAAGTTTGTAATAGTGTGTAAAGTTTCCAATAGTGTATGTTGCAATAAATCTGTAAATTATAGTTTTACTAGATTTCCTAGTGGGAATATTAAGCTTACCAGTAAAAAGAATTGATTATTTCTATCAAAGATCTTTAGAAATATGCATACCATAAGTACACAGATTAATGATTTTCATTAACAACCCACATAATTACTACTGAGATCAGTAAATAAAATATTATCAGCATACTTGAGGTCTTTCATAATTCATTCCAGGTACTGCTCCTCCCCTCCTTTCCAAAGTAATCAATTAACTTGAGATGAATTCCAATTGCTCCACATTCTCCAACACTGGATAATGGAATGTTTTTAATTCTAGCAATCTGTTACTTAATGATATCTGATATTCATGTGTGTTTATATTTCTCTTATGACTAAGTAGATAATGAAAATCATTTCATATGCTTCTTGGTTACTTGAAATTCCAGTTTAAATCTTCTGCCCACATTATCTGAACTTTAATTAATTTATTTTTATTCAAAGTTTAATCAGTTTA
Organism: Ovis aries; assembly: GCF_016772045.2. Classification (NCBI taxonomy): domain Eukaryota; kingdom Metazoa; phylum Chordata; class Mammalia; order Artiodactyla; family Bovidae; genus Ovis; species Ovis aries. Next base: position 19,300,784 of record NC_056057.1, read on the forward strand.
AATATGGAGTAAATATTGATATATTCAGGCTTAAATTTATGATCTCATAATTTTTTTATTATCCATACTCTGTGCTTCCCTCCCTCCCTTCCTTCTTTGTTCTTTCTCTCTCTCTCTCTCTCTCTCTCTCTCTCTCTCTCTTTCCTTTTGATAGGTCAGGGGTAAATAATTGGATACACCCTAGTCCTCATGCCTCAGATTGCTCACAATTTGCTTTATTCTTCATATTATTTCTCTATGTACTAAATTCTGAATATTTTCTAATAATCTATATTTTAAGTTAATAACTCTATATTCAATCCTCTGCCTATTGAGTACTAAATTTCAGTTTTATTTTTATTTATATAGCCTATGACCTTGGATAAGTTAAAGGATCTTAAAAAGTGCACAAAAAGCTATTTGATGAATTAGATATGAAAAATAACCTCAAAAATCTATTTGCTTTCAGCTCATTGTTATCTTCAGATTACAAAACACTAGAATTTCTCTCCTTTATACTCAGATGTTTCATAAACATACTAATTTTGTTATACAGTTAAAAATTGCATATACTACTTCTAGTAGACATTATAAATATATACCCAACATTCATTACAGGCACGTGAGGCAGAGAGACCAAGTTAACTCACCTACAGACAACTAGAAATTTGCATGTCATGTGCATGTGTGAATGCTCAGTCATGTCTGACTCTTTTGCAACCCCATGGACTATAGTCCACCGGGCTCCTCTGTCCATGGGATTATCCTGGCAAGAACACTGGGGTGGGTTGTCATTTCTTCCTCCCCAGGATCTTCCTAACCCAGGGATCGAAGCCATGTCTCCTATGGCTCCTGCATTGGCAAGTAGATTCTTAACCACCGAGCTACCTGGGAAGCACTTACAAGTCATGATTTGAACCCAAATTTCGTTCACTACTAAACTCAGGGTCCTAATGCTGGTGCTAGATTGATATAAAATTCAGATATAAAATTGTTCAACTGGAACCAATTTTGATACATACGCCATCATTTTATAAAGGACAAAGCTATGATATATGGTTCTCTGGCACAGTAATTTTTTCCAGTAGTACAGAGAAATAGAATTATTAAATGAAGCTTCCCCATCAACTGTTTGGAGGCATTTAAATGCTGTCTAGTGACAGGTGAGAAAGGACAGTGGCACAGTTTAAAGAACTCTAGTTTGGTAATATGGAAAGCAGAATTGTAAATATTTGTAATAATTTTTTCTCATATTACAATTTTGAGAAGATGGTGGAGGAATCGGATGGGAAGACCACTTTCTGCCCCGCAAATTCATCAAAAGAACATTTAAACGCTGAGTAAATTGCACAAAACAACTTCTGAATGCCGGCAGAGGACATCAAGCACCCAGAAAAGCAGCCCATTGTCTTCAAAAGGAGGTAGAAAAAAATATAAAACACAAAAAAAAGAGACAAAAGAGGCAGGGATGGAGCTCTGTCTCAGGAAGGGAGTCTTAAAAAGAGAGAAGTTTCCAAACACCAAAAAACACTCTCACTGCCAAATCTGTGGCGAGCCTTGGAAGCACAGAGGGCAACATAACTGGGAGGAAAAATAAATAAATAAATAATTAAAACTCACAGATTATAAGCTCAACGGTAACTCCCCCAGTGGAGAAGCAGCACAGATGCCTGCACCCACCACTAGCAAGCGGGGGGTGGGCAGGGAGGCACTGCTGCATTGCTTAGAGTAAGGATCTGGCCTGAATGCCTGAGGGCAATCTGAGCTAACTAACTTGGGCTAGCAAACCAGACTGTGGGATAACTACCAAGCAAAAAGCCAGCCCTACGTAAGATACCTCCAGGCCTGTGCACAGAACAAAGGACTGAACAGAGATAGCTGGCTGCAGACCATCCCCCTCCCCCCACGCCCCCGCCCCCGGTGACAGGCAGCCAGAGCCAGAATGGGGCAATTGCAGCCCCAGAGAGACATTATCTACCAAACTGTAAGCAGGCTTCTTTGCTAACTAAGACTTCTTAGAGCTCTGGACAGTCAACATCCACCTGAGAAGGTGCGCCAGTTGTACACCCAGAAAACTGAGCACCAGGGACAGGGGAGGCAATAAGTTGCAGTGACCATGCTCACCAAACACCTCAGTACCTGAGCTGCTGGGACCTGGGAAGGGCACAAAACACAGGCCCAACCGAGTCTGCACCTCTGAGGACTACCTGACTGCCTGAACCTGAGCAGCTTAGACCTGGGAGGTGCACGCAGCCCAGGGCTGGCCTCGGATGGTTCCCGGGGGAGCAACCTAGAGCCTGAGCAGTGTGGGCAGGGAGGGCACACGCACCGTGAGCGGAGGCAGGCCCAGTGTGGCTGAGACACTGTGAGCACATGCTAGTGTTATTTGTTTGCAGCGTCCCTGCCTCCCCACAGTGCCACTGAACAAGTGAGCCTAAAAAGTGTCCACCACCGCCCCCCTTGTGTTAGGGTGGAAATCAGACACTGAAGAGACCAGCAAACAGAAGAAGCTAAAACAGAGGGAACCACCTTGGAAGTGACAGGTACAATAGATTAAAACTCTGTAGTTAGTACCGACTACATAGGAAGGGGCCTATAGATCTTGAGAAATATAAACTGGAACAAGGAACTATCTGAAAATGAACTGACCCCACACTGCCCACAACACCACCAGAGAAAGTCCTAGATATATTTTTACTATTTTTATGATCACTCTTTTTTTTTTTTAACTTTTAAAATTTTTAAGTCCTCTATTACTCCTTTAATTTTCACTTTCATAACCTACTATTACTTTGGGGAAAAAAGCCAACTTCATATATATATATATATATATATATATATATATAATTTTTGTGACTTAGGTTTTTTTTAATCTTTTTTTTTCTTCTTTTCTTTAATATTATATTTTTGAAATTCCAAACTCTACTCTAGATTTTTAATCTTTGCTTTTTGGTATTTGTTATCAATTTTGTACTTTAAGAACCCAATATTCAGTACCCATTTTTACTTGGGAGCGAGATTACTGGCTTGACTGCTCTCTCCCCCTTTGGACTCTCCTTTTTCTCCACCAGGTCGCCTCTGTCTCCTCCCTACCCCCCTCTTTTCTCTACCCAACTCTGTGAATCTCTGTGTGTTCCAGACGGTGGAGAACACTTAGGGAACTGATTACTGGCTGGATCTATCTCTCTCCTTTTCATTCCCCCCCTTTTATCCTCCTGGTCACCTCTATCTCCTTCCTCCCTCTTCTCTTCTCTGTATAACTCCATGAAGATCTCTGAGCGGTCCTGTTGTGGAGTGCACATAAGGAATTGATTACTGGCTAGCTTGCTCTCTCCTCTATTGATTCTACTTCATCTCATTCGGGTCACCTCTAACACTCTCCTCCCTCTTCTCTTCTCCATGTAACTCTGTGAACCTCTCTAGGTGTCCCTTACTATGGAGAAACTTTTCATCTTTAACCTAGATGTTTTATCAACAGTGCTGTATTGAAGGAAAAGTCTTGAGATTACTGTAAAAATAAGACTGAAAACCAGAAGCAGGAGGCTTAAGTCCAAACCTTGAGAACACCAGAGAACTCCTGAATCCAGGGAACATTAATGACAGGAGCTCATCAAATGCCTCCATACCTACACTGAAACTAAGCACTACCCAAGGGCCAACAAGTTCCAGAGCAAGACATACGGCACAAATTCTCCAGCAACACAGGAACACAGCCCTGAGCTCCAATATACTAGCTGCCCAAAGTTACTCCAAAACCATTGACATCTCATAACTCATTACTGGACACTTCATTGCACTCAGGAGAGAAGAAATCCAGCTCCACCCACCAGAACTCCAGCTCCACCCACCAGAACTCCAACACAAGCTTCCCTAACCAAGAAACTTTGACAAGCCACCTGTACAACCCCACCCACAGTGAGGAAACTCCATAATAAAGAGAACTCCACAGACTGCCAGAATACAGAAAGGCCACCCCAAACTCAGCAATATAAACAAGATGAAGAGACAGAGGAATACTCAGCAGGTAAAGGATCAGGAGAAATGTCCACCAAACCAAACAAAAGAGGAAGAGATAGGGAATCTACCTGAGAAAGAATTCCAAATAATGATAGTGAAAATGATCTAAGATCTTGAAATAAAAATGGAATCACAGATAAATAGCCTGGAGACAAGGATTGAGAAGATGCAAGAAAGGTTTAACAAGGATCTAGAAGAAATAAAAAAGAGTCAATATATAATGAATAAAGCAATAAATGAGATCAAAAACACTCTGGAGGCAACAAATAGTAGAATAACGGAGTCAGAAGATAGGATTAGTGAAATAGCAGACAGAATGGTAAAAATAAATGAATCAGACAGGAAAAAAGAAAAAGAAATTAAAAGAAATGAGGACAATCTCAGAGACCTCCAGGATAGTGTTAAACACCCCAACATTTGAATTATAGGAGTCCCAGAAGAAGAAGATAAAAAGAAAGACCATGAGAAAATACTTGAGGAGATAATAGTTGAAAACTTCCCTAAAATGGTGAAGGAAATAATCACCCAAGTCCAAGACACCCAGAGAGTCCCAAACAGGATAAACCCAAGGCGAAACACTCCAAGACACATATTAATCAAATTAAGAAAGATCAGACACAAAGAACAAATATTAAAAGCAGCAAGGGAAAAACAACAAATAACATACAAGGGGATTCCCATAAGGATAACAGCTGACCTTTCAATAGAAACTCTTCAGGCCAGGAGGGAATGGCAAGACATACTTAAAGTGATGAAAGAATATAGCCTACAGCCCAGATTACTGTACCCAGCAACAATCTCATTCAAATATGAAGAAGAAATCAAAAGCCTTAAAGACAAGCAAAAGCTGAGAGAATTCAGCACCACCAAACCAGCTCTCCAACAAATACTAAAGGATATTTTCTAGACAAGAAATGCAAAAAGGGCATATAAACTCAAACCCAAAACAATAAAGTAAATGGCAAAGGGATCATACTTATAAATAATTACCTTAAACGTAAATGGGTTGAATGCCCCAACCAAAAGACAAAGACTGGCTGAATGGCTACAAAAACAAGACCCCTATATATGTTGTCCATAAGAGATCCACCTCAAAACGGGACACATACAGACTGAAAGTGAAGGGCTGGAAAAGATATTCCATGCAAACAGAGACCAAAAGAAAGCAGGAGTAACAATACTCATATCAGATAAAATAGACTTTAAAGCAAAGGCTGTGAAAAGAGACAAAGAAGGACACTACATAATGATCAAAGGATCAATCCAAGAAGAAGATACAACAGTTATAAATATATATGCACCCAACATAGGAGCACCACAATATGTAAGACAAATGCTAACAAGTATGAAAGGGGAAATTTACAATAACACAATAATAGTGGGAGACTTCAATACCCCCACTCACACCTATGGATAGATCAACTAAACAAAAAATTAACAAAGAAACATGAACTTTAAATGATACAATAGACCAGTTAGACCTAATTGATATCTATAGGACATTTCACCCCAAAACAATGAATTTCAGCTTTTTCTCAAGTGCACACGGAACCCTCTCGAGGATAGATCACATCCTGGGCCATAAATCTAGCCTTGGTAAATTCAAAAAAAAAAAAAATGAAATCATTCCAAGAATCTTTTCTAACCACAATGCAGTAAGATTAGATCTCAATTGCAGGAGAAAAACTATTAAAAATTCCAACATATGGAGGCTGAACAACACTCTGCTGAACAACCAACAAATCACAGCAGAAATCAAAAAAGAAATCAAAATATGCATAGAAATGAATGAAAATGAAAACACAACAACCCAAAACCTGTGGGACACTGTAAAAGCAGTGCTAAGGGGAAAGTTCAATACAGGCATACCTCAAGAAACAAGAAAAAAGTCAAATAAATAACCTAACTCTACACCCAAAGCAACTAGAAAATGAAGAAATGGAGAACCTCAGAGTTAGTAGAAGGAAAGAAATCTTAAAAATTAGGGCAGAAATAAATGCAAACGAAACAAAAGAGACCATAGCAAAAATCAACAAAGCCAAAAGCTGGTTCTTTGAAAGCATAAATAAAATTGACCAACCATTAGCCAGACTCATCGAGAAACAAAGGGAGAAGAGTCAAATCAATAAAATTAGAAATGAACATGGAGAGATCACAACAGACAACACAGAAATACAAAGGATCATAAGAGACTAGTATCAGCAATTATATGCCAATAAAATGGACAACATGGAAGAAATGGACAAATTCTTAGAAAAGTACAACTTCCAAAACTGAACCAGGAAGAAACAGAAAATCTTAACAGATTCATTATAAGCACAGAAATTGAAACGGTAATCAGAAATCTTCCAGCAAACAAAAGCCCAGGTCCAGATGGCTTCACAGCTGAATTCTACCAAAAATTTAGAGAAGAGCTAACATCTATCCTACTCAAACTCTTCCAGAAAATTGCAGAGGAAGGTAAACTTCCAAACTCATTCTATGAGGCCACCATCACCCTAATACCAAAACCTGACAAAGATGCCACCAAAAAAAAAAAAGAAAACTACAGGCCAATATCACTGATGAACATAGATGCAAAAACCCTTAATAAAATTCTAGCCAAAAAGAATAAAATACTTAGGAATATATCTACCTAAAGAAACTAAAGACCTATATATAGAAAACTATAAAACACTGGTGAAAGTAATCAAAGAGGACACTAATAGATGGAGAAACATACCATGTTCATGGATCGGAAGAATCAATATAGTGAAAATGAGTATACTACCCAAAGCAATCTGTAGATTCTATGCAATCCCTATCAAGCTACCAGCAGTATTTTTCAAAGAGCTAGAACAAATAATTTCTCAATTTGTATGGAAATTCCAAAAACCTCAAATAGTCAAAACAATCTTGAGAAAGAAGAATGGAACTGGAGGAATCAACCTGCCTGAATTCAGCCTCTACTACAAAGCCACAGTCATCAAGACAGTATGGTACTGGCACAAAGACAGAAATATAGATCAATGAAACAAAATAGAAAGCCCAGAGATAAATCCATGCACCTATGGACACCTTATCTTTGACAAAGGAGGCAAGAATATACAATAGGTTAAAGACAATCTCTTTAACAAGTGGTGCGGGAAAAACTGGTCAACCACTTGCAAAAGAATGAAACTAGAACACTTTCTAACACCATACACAAAAGTAAACTCAAAATGGGTTAAAGATCTAAATGTAAGACCAGAAACTATAAAAATCCTAGAGGAGAACATAGGCAAAACACTCTCCGACATACATCACAGCAGGATCCTCCATGACCCCTTCCCCGAATATTGGAAACAAAAGCAAAAATAAACAAATGGGACCTAATTAAACTTAAAAGCTTCTGCACAACAAAGGAAACTATAAGCAAGGTGAAAAGACAGCCTTCTGAATGGGAGAAAATAATAGCAAATGAAGCAACTGACAAACAACTAATCTCAAAAATATATAAGCAACTCCTGCAGCTCAATTCCAGAAAAATAAATGACCCAATCAAAAAATGGGCCAAAGAACTAAACAGACATTTATCCAAAGAAGACATAGAGATGGCTAACAAACACATGAAAAGATGCTTAACATCACTCATTATCAGAGAAATGCAAATCAAAACCACAATGAGATACCATTGCATGCCAGTCAGAATGGCTGCGATCCAAAAGTCTACAAGCAATAAATGCTGAAGAAGGTGTCGAGCAAAGGGAACCCTCTTACACTGTTGGTGTAAAACAAACTAGTACAGCCACTATGGAGAACAGTGCGGAGATTCCTTAAAAACCTGGAAATAGAACTGCCTTATGTCCCAGCAATCCCACTTCTGGGCATACACACTGAGGAAACCATAATTGAAAGAGACACGTGTACCCCAAGGTTCATTGTAGCACTGTTTATAATAGCCAGGACATGGAAACAACCTAGATGGCCCTCAGCAGATGAATGGGTAAGAAAGCTGTGGTACATATACACAATGGAGTATTACTCGGCCATTAAAAAAGAATATATTTGAATCAGTTCTAATGAGGTGAATGAAACTGGAGCCTATTATACGGAGTGAAGTAAACCAGAAAGAAAAACGCCAATACAGTATACTAACACATATATATGGAATTTAGAAAGATGGTAACAATAACCCTGTATGCAAGATACCAAAAGATACACAGATGTATAGAACAGACTTTTGGACTCTGTGGGAGAGGGAGAGGGTGGGATGATTTGGGAGAATGGCACTGAAACATGTATAATATCATATATGAAATGAATCACCAGTCCAGGTTCAATGCATGATACTGGATGCTTGGGGCTGGTGCACTTGGATGACCCAGAGGGATGGTATGGGGAGGGAGGTGGGAGGAGGGTTCAGGATGGGGAACACGTGTATACCTGTGGAGGATTCATGTTGATGTATGGAAAAACCAATACAATATTATTATAAAGTAATTAACCTCCAATTAAAATATATAAATGTATATTAAAAACTTTTTTATAATCTCTGAAGCAAGTAATACAGGAATATTTTTATAATTCAGGTTGGGAAAGGATTTACATATTTTGGGTTTTGCCTCTGGCTGAAGTCCTCCTTACAGTAGTGATACCTTGAACAGTCTATGTAGAAGAGGTATGATTTTCTCTCTTTGCAATCAGAAACTCTGCTTATTGGCTTTTCTTCACTCGGTCCTTAACAATAACGCCAAAAGTAAAGGTTTAAGAAGTATTTGTTTTGTGGCATTTCTGAAATGAATACCTTGAATAATACCTTTTCTTTCATTCTCAGAATTAACCAAAATATAGAAAATTAGCTTCCCCAAGAAGTAGCCGCATTTCAAAAAGCCTTTTTAGGATTGAGTAACCTGTGGCTGATGAAGTGGAAGTGTACTTTCAATGCCACCTTTTATTTCTAAAAAAGATTCGGTCAAGAGTCAACAAAAGTGCCACTGAATAACTTCATTTGAAATTATAACCACTGTTCCTTCACCAAATTAAAAAAAAAAAAGGAAAAAGAAAGTGCCTAAAGGGAGTGAGCAAATTTAGCTATTATAGGAAAGAAAAGGAAATGCAACAATTGGTACCCAAAGCCTGTTTGGTCAAGTTAAAGGAGTAATTCAAAGAAAATGAGTACTTGTAGCATGCAGAGTTCAACTCTTTTCACCAGGCTCTGGACTGCAGGCTGTCACTGGCAGAGGAGAAACAACATGATGTGCTGGCTGTTTCTGAGCAGGTCATATTAATTTAAAACATGGGAACCTGAGGCACTTGAGGAAGAATGACTTTTCTATGTGAACAAGTAGTGGTGACTATCATGTTACCCCCCAGTCTGTCTCTCTCTGTTTCTTTGTCTCTGTCTCTCTCTCTCACTTGCTCTCAGCAGTGCCCAACCTCATGCCACTCAGGTATCACACCGGAGTTCAGCATTTCCCTGGAAAAAGCATGGGAGTTGGGCTCAAGTAAGGTACCAACAGTTAGAACCTTGCCTGAAGTGTTTTTAATTCTCTGATAAAGTGGATAACTGCTTTTGATCTGACCAAAAGCAAAAATAGCCAATATATCCTTCATACAAAATTAAGCTCATTTCATTTTAATTTATTTTCCTGGCAACTGCCTTTCTCTTTCTTCTGGTGTTCAGGTGAATGACCAGAAAGCCAGCCCAAATACCAATGTTTAACCACTTCTTTAGTTTCTAAAGGCTGCATATGGCAACCCAGCCATTTCAGATGTCCTCCACTTCATGGAATGCAAACACATGCATATGGAGGTCAGAAATCTACTTTAAATGAATAAAGTAAATGATATAAGCTAGGGAGTGGGGAGTTCTAGTCACTTGGACATGGCATGCTCCATAAACAGTCAACTATGACTTTTAAACATGCTCTGCACCACTTGGCCAACTCCGCTTTATGTAATGATCTCTGTGTTTCAGCTGTAAATATTTACCCAATATTCTTTAACTCAAATTCCTTAGAGAATGAAACTACTTGACCAAGAGTGGATTATGACAGGGAACCCCTTGAGTCACATGCCTATTCTTATCTAGTCAATCAGCACAGAAGGGTTATTGTCACATATTTAACACACCAACTTACTCATTGTACATTCAGTTAGTTAAGGGCTATTCCTTCAGATGTAGCAATGGGAACACCAAGCATTCTAATAGCTGACCTTTCCAACAGTACAAAGGTCTTTCCTGAAGACTTAGAAACACAGTCATCTAAAAATACAAGTGACTTTAAGTACTCTGTATTTCCCAAAAATAATCTATAAAGTGACAGCAAAATGGCTTCTCTTTCTCAGCTCAGCGATAGGGGCTGCCCCTCAAGTCGCCCCTGCGGCCAGCGGCCAAGCCCTGCCCCGCCCGCATCCCGCGGCTGCCATGCAGTTTATGTTGCTCTTTAGTGGTCAGGAAAAGCTTAGATTGCAGAGATGGGGTGTCCCATAATCAGACAAATAGAAGAAAAAGATCACAAGAGAACTTCTTCAAACCGTTTTAGCACAGAAACCTAAAATGTGCAGCTTTCTTGAGTGGTGAGATCTGAAGATTGTTTACAAAAGATATGCCAGTCTGTATTTTTCCTATGCTATTGAGGATCAGGACAATGAACTAATTACCCTGGAAATAGTTCATCTTTATGTGGAATTACTTGACAAGTATTTTGGCAGTGTGTGTGACCCTGATACCATTTTTAATTTTGAGAAGGCTTATTTTATTTTGGATGAGTTTCTTTTGGAAGGAGAAGTTCAGGAAATATCCAAGAATGTCCTTAAAGCAATTTAGCAGGCTGATCTACTGCAGGAGGAAGCTGAAACCCCACATACTGTTCTTGAAGAAATTGGACTGACATAACTCTCCTCCCCTGTTGAAGACTTCTTGTGGGATTTCACACGCTGTAGATGGTCACTGCCTTCATGCCCATGTTAGCTAATGGTGTAAGATGATGTCTTGTCGGTATTACTGTTCTGCAAAGCTGCTTCATTCAGGCCTACACAATTATTATTAACTAAATTAACTAAAGGAAACTTTGGTTAATCAGGTGATAACAAGGGACTTAAGTATGAATTAGAATGAATGCAGGAAAAAAAAGTTACTTTTTCTGGCTGTTTTGAAGTTTATAGGTCTGTTTCTCTTGAATAGGTTATTATCATTACCTCGATTATGTGTATCTATGAGTATGACACATTCAGGCAATATACATTTATTATTCTCTTTGGCAAAAAAATCTTGTGAAACCTGGTTTTATGAAAGCAAAGACCACTGCATTTCAGTATATATGCAAATAAAGGGAATTGACATAGTCACATATTAAATGAATGAAAATTTCACTCTATGTTAAAACTTAAATTATACCAAAGACCTTTATTAGAAAGTAAACACCTAAAAACAAAGGGAATACACAAAAGACTAATGGAATGATGCTGTTTTACACTAAAAAATATTTCATAGGCATTCCTGGTACAAGGAACAGAGATCAGCTGTTTCATAATAGTAAACATGCTATTTTTAAGGCCAAGCAACATTTGACTCCTGAGATAAATTTTTTGTGGTCATAATCATTTAGTCACTTAGTTGGATTATTTTTGATGCCTCCCAAATAAAATGGAAATGTTAACTTACCAGGGCTTCTTAAAAACAGTATCTTATGGAAAATGTGTTGCTCTTTTCACAAAGTGTTGAATAAGTCATTGTTTAAAGCATGAATATTCCTTCTGGGGTGTTTGTTACAGCCAAGTTTATTTTACTCCCCTGTTGCTTCCCTCCACTTAGAAGTGCAGCAAACTTTAGGGCAGCTTCCTTCCCTTCCATGGCACTGCCTAGTTATTGGAAGTCCTAAACATAAAAGCAGACACCACCTCTCATGAAAGTGTGAGTTGAATGAAGTAAAATGGCATTAGTGGGCACAATATTTTTAAAGGATATACAGTTGTTTCAATGTCATTTTTAGACATACTTCCATGTATGTAAAGGTTTTCACAGTTTACAACTTTCATTTGTATCTGCTGGGCAGATTAAGCTTTGCTGAGATTGTGACCAATATTCAGTCTACATGAGCACTGTCTTACCACATTGCCAATTAGTTGTAATAAATGTTCAATGTACACACAAAATAATAATAATAATAATTTATAAAATATTATCCTGTAGGATATTTAACTATTAAAAGGTTTTCTGGACTTGGGAACTTCATGAAATATTGAACAGATTTATTTAATCATATCTGATTCCTTAGAACTTTTAATATGTTCACATACACTGTGACTTTCTTAAAAATGAATTAACGTTGTCACCTCAGTCATGTCCAACTCTTTGTGACCCTATGGACTATAGCTTGCCAGACTCCTCTATCCAAGGGATTTTCCAGGCAAGAATACTGGATTGGGTTGCCATTTCCTCCTCTAGGGGATCTTCCCAACGCAGGGATCAAACTCGTGTCTCTTATATCTCTTGCATTGGCAGGCAGGCTCTTTACCACTAGTGCCAGCATTTATATTTCTCAAAGTTTTATTTTCTTGATTTGTTGTTTTGCTTGTTCTTTTCATTAAAACACCCTTCTATTATAAGCATTTATTAGTATACCTAAAACTTGTGTTTGAGACATACTAATCAGTTATGACCAACCTAGATAGCATATTCAAAAGCAGAGACATTATTTTGCCAACAAAGGTCTGTCTAGTCAAGGCTATGGTTTTTCCAGTAGTCATGTATGGATGTGAGAGTTGGACTGTGAAGAAAGCTGAGTGCCGAAGAATTGATGCTTTTAAACTGCGGTATTGGAGAAGACTCTTGAGAGTCTCTTGGACTTCAAGGAGATCCAACCAGTCCATTCTAAAGGAGATCAGTCCTGGGATTTCTTTGGAAGGAATGATGCTAAAGCTGAAACTCCAGTACTTTGGACACCTCATGCAAAGAGTTGACTCATTGGAAAAGACTCTGATGCTGGGAAGGATTGGGGGCAGGAGGAGAAGGGGACGACAGAGGATGAGATGGCTGGATGGCATCCCTGACTCGATGGACGTGAGTTTGAGTGAACTTGGGGAGTTGGTGATGGACAGGGAGGCCTGGCGTGCTGCGATTCATGGGGTCCCAAAGAATCAGACACGACTGAGCTACTGAACTGAACTGAATCTAAAATCATTTTATAGATGAGAAAATGGAGCTATTATAAATCTTTGGTGAATATTATTTTAAGCATCTACTATATGCCAAAAATTTTGCTAGAAAATAGACAAAGCCCCAACTTGTTCTCTCTCTAGGCAGGATGAAGGTAAGGATTGTGTGATATTAGATATTGTACATTCAAGTCCTACTAGCTTTATGATGTCAATGAAAGTTGGTTGAATAAATTTTAAATGAATAAAGAAGTAGTTTTTAATTCTGGCTATAAATCAGTATCTCTCATAGGTATGCTTAAAAATGAACAACAAAACAAAACTCTTATAAGCTTAGGCACACTCCAAAGTTACTAACCATAATTTTTGGGTTAATGACTGCCATGTTTTTAATATTTAGCAAAATCTATTCAACCCCAGGAGCAGCACCTTCCAGTCTCTGACACCATCCCAGCCCTGCATATGCAGCCACTCCTCCTCTCAAGCTCCCTCAATAGGGATCCTTGGGTTATATTGGCTCACGTGCACAATAGAGGACCATCTTCCCATCTCAAGGTCCTTAACCACATCTATGAAGTCCCCTTTCCATATGAGATAACACAGTCACAGGCTGGGGTTCGGGTGTAAATATCTCTGGGGCCCCAACTCAGCTCACCACAGTTCCTTTGATCAGATCAGAGATGTCCCCTTCTTATCTTTGGCCACTAAGACTTTTATTCAAAATAAGCTTTGAATCTTAAAAAACACTTTTACTGCATCTATTGAAATGATCATTTAATTTTCTCCCCCATTTTATAAACAGGGTATAGTATACTGCTTGATTTATGAGTGTTAACCCAACTGCATTTCTGGTTCTGTTTGCCTGGAATGATCATCATTCTGGGCTTGGAGCTCATCCTCATATCAACCATTAATTACTTTCATTTGGGCTTCCCTGGTGGCTCAGCTGGAGAAGGCAATGGCACCCCACTCCAGTACTCTTGCCTGGAAAATCCCATGGACAGAAGAGCCTGGTGGGCTGCAGTCCATGGGGTCGCTAAGAGTCGGACACAACTGAGCGACTTCACTTTCAATTTTCACTTTCATGCATTGGAGAAGGAAATGACAACCCACACCAGGGTTCTTACCTGGAGAATCCCAGGGATGGCAGAGCCTAGTGGGCTGCCGTCTATGGGGTCACACAGAGTCAGTCACGACTGAAGTGACTTAGCAGCAGCAGCAGGTGGCTCAGCAGTAAAGAATCTACCTGCCAATGCAGGAGACATGGGTTTGATCCCTGGGTTGGGAAGAGCCCCTGGAGAAGGAAATGGCAGCCCACTTTAGTATTCTTGCCTGGGAAGTCCAATGGACAGAGGAACCTGACAGGCTATAGTACACAGGTTCACAAAGAGTTGGACACAACTGAGTGACTAAACAAAAACAAACAGCAATAGGCAGCTCTAATATCTAGTCAGGATTAAGATTCAGTCATTTAAAAATATGCAATTTATTAGTGGCATAGGCAGCATTAAAACTGAGGATACTTGACATCCAATCTAATAAATTGTCTGCTACACTAAAGTCAAATAGGGACAATATTGAGGCTAAAATATATGTGCAGAGAATGGCAGAGACATATCCAAAGACCCATGGCAAGGGACTGAGACTGAATACAACCTTAGGGAATTAAAGGAAGGGCAGACCATCTAGGAAGACTCACTAGCAGAATGTTAGGAAACAGGATGTTTAACCAAAGGAAACATACAGCCAGGAAACCAAAGCAGAAAAAGGCTGAACTGAGAAGCATATTTGGCCCTAGGAAAAGGTAACAAAAGAACCTCGTTGTTGGGGGAAAAAAAAACATCATTACCAACTTTTATTGACACTGTAGAGTATATTTGTTCTAGGCACTTTATATGAAGTGTCTCGTTTAATTCTCAGAGCGTTACTATGAAGTGAGAGTCATCCTAATCTCCATTTTGGAGAGCAGAAAAATATAGCTGGAAAGGTTAAGAAAGTCCATAAGATTATCAACCTAATAAATACAGAGCTAGAACTCTATCCAAAGCAGCCTGAAATTAGGGCATGAAGCCAAAAAACCAGCGTAGACAGGCCCATGCATCTCATGCCCTTGAAGTATTACTCAAGTCTTTCTTACATTTCCCAGGAGTCATGGACTGAACCTGGAGGTGAACTTTAAGAGCCTCAGTTACAAAGTTTGGAAGATGAAAAGAAAAAAAATTCAACTGGGTGATTAAACAAAATTATTAAATTCCATATTTGTTAAAACTTGAAACTAAAAAGAGGCTGTTCACAGAACCTCCGGCCTCCTGGAAAGAGTGGCATTGTTTGAGGGTCTGGATTACCTTCAGAGCTCAAGGGAGATTCAACACAGTCCTCAATTCTAATGCTTACTAACTTTGTATTTTCTTTCTTCAACTCTGGTTCAAGATATTTTAACTATTCTAAACACATTACTAAAATAATCCCTTCTAAAATAAAGGGATAAATAAGCTTACATACAAAGCTAGTTATTTTCTTATCTGTCTAGATTATTCCCATGAATATTTATCACTAGTTTTAAAGCAATCTGATTCCTCTTTTATGACAGTTGTGCATACAAAATTCTGTTTTCGTGGAAGAATAAAATTTATAGCATCCTGATTCCTAATCAATGTTACTAATTTCCAAAAGGAAATATACTCCCTTTGAAATAAACTCCTTAGTTGACAGAAATTCTTTTTTTTTTTTCTTAATGACAACAATACACATACTGAATATACACTTGTATTCCCACTCATATGGGCTTCCCTGGTGGCTCAGATGGTAAAGAATCCATGCCTGGGTTCAATCCCTGGGTCAGGAAGATCTCCTGGAGAAGGAAATGGCAAGCCATTCCAGGATTCTTACCTGGAGAATTCCACAGAGGAGCCTGGTGGGCTATAGTCCATGGGGTTGCAAACAGTCAGACATGAGTGAACAAATTTTACTTCACTGCTTCTCGTACAGTTCCGTTGATCCAGTTTGAATAGGATAAATTTTATGTACAAATTTTATACATTTTATGATGGCTTAACTAATTAGCCAAAGTTCATTCCTTATTTTGGTTCTCTCTCCTCTTTCTCTGTCTAAATGTGATCTCAAACCCCTAGAGCAATATATTGCATTGGGAGATACAAAAAATTCTGGTAGCAAAAATATAAGAATTTGACATGGTAATAAAGTGCTTTAGGGAAGCATAATGTATTAAAATCCACTCTAGCCTCACTGTCTATTCATGAGGAAGGGGCAATCATTTTACAAGTTTTCAAATGATATATGGAGCATTACCTTTTTATAATAAGAATCTAGTGGATGTATTTAAATAAAACATTTTCAAGGACTACCCAAATTTTCACTAAGAAATATTTTTAAATTAAGATGGGGTTGTACGTATATATATATACTAGTAATCTAGTGTGAAGTAACAAACTACCACAAAGTTAAAGGACTAAAACAGCACACTCATTACATCAAAGTTTCCCTGGATCAGAGGTACAAGAATAGGTTAGTGGGTCCTCAGCTGAGGGTCTCATCAGGCTACCATCAAGGTATCTTCTGGGTTCTGTTCTCATCTGGAGTCCTGACTGCAAACTTTCAAGAAGACTAGGTGGTTTGTAATATATATTTCCTTAAGGGCTAAGAGCCTAGGCTTCTTGCTAGCCATCACCGTCCATTCCTTGCCCTGTGGTCCTCCCAACATGATTGCTTACTACTTCTAGGATAGCAAGAGTGCATGGAGCCAGTTGGCTAGCAAAATAGAGTCTTATATAATGTACAATAATCACGGAAGTGAAATACAAACACTTCTGTCACTGGTCAAAATCAAATACCAGGTTTCACCCAGCCTCAAAGGAAGGATTTTCCACAAAGGCATGAATGTCAGGTGGGTGACCACCCTAGATTCTATCTGTCTCAGAATGGTAGAAGCCAAGGTGAGTATAGCTTGAAAACCCTTAAAATGCTGCAGATATATTGCTCTCCTTCAGAGAATCACTGCCCTCTATCTGCCATTATTTCCTCTTAAAGTGAATTTGTGGGTCATTTATGTCAAATTCTCTTCTAAATAAAAATCTGGAATCTGCTCTAGTCCCACTTAATGAAAATGTTTTAGACAGATCCTTAGAATTGACTTTAGTATAATGTTGAGAATAGCTTAAAAGCGAGAGCACTTACTAACATCCCCTTATTGAAAGGATTAAAATTTCTGACTATATGTAATATATTTTCCCAGAATTTTAAATAAAGTTTAATCCCAACAACTTCCCTAAATTTTGGATTTTCCCTGTGTGTGTGTTAGTCGCTCAGTCGTGTCCAGCTCTTTGTGTCCCCATGGACTATAGCCTGCCAGGCTTTTCTGTCCATGGAAATTTCCAGGCAAGGATACGGGAGTGGGTTACCATTTCCTTCCCCAGGGGATCTTCCCGAATCAGGGAATGAACCCAGGTCTCCTGCATTGCAGGCAGACTGAGCTGCAATTGCTTTACCCACTGAGCTACTAGGGAAGCCCTAAACTTTTTCATAAGGCAGGGTCCATAGGAAACCTAGGGATCGAACCCAGGTCTCTCACATTGCAAGCAGATTTTTTACCAGCTGAGCCATCAGAGAAGCCCAAGAATACTGCAGTGGGTAACCTATCTTTCTCCAGGGAATCTTCCCAACCCAGGAATCAAACTGTGGTTTCCTGCATTGCTGGCCGAAAGTCCAAACCTGGGATTTGGATTTTCCCTAGAATTACATAATAGCAGTAATATAATACAATGAGTTTTCAAAAAGTGGTAGCAAACTAAGGCTCTTTCCAGCATCTTAAACTTTACAAATTTGGGAGTCCCCTTCTTTAGAAATTAAATTTTATTGCAATAAAACTACAGATTACAATCATAATTGGGATGTTTAAAATAACAGCTTTAGAATATTAGAGAAACATTTCTAACATATAAAGAACATTTCAGAGAATAAGGTGAGGAAAAAGAAATTTAAGAATTTCACTAGGCAGTATCCTTTTGAAAAGGAAAACCAGCACCAAGGAGAATCAAAGATTTTTTTTTGTATCAAAAGAGGCCAAACAAAATGTCTTCCTTTATATTAAAACATGAGATAAGATGTAACACTAGGTTCATAATTTTGTTAACCACTGACCTTTTTTCTTCTAACACCAACCTTACAAATATATTAAAGAATACTTTTCCCCTTAAAGGTGAACCCAATTGATTATTACTATTTCAAAGTAACTTCTGCAAGCAATCTTGTAGGTTCACAACTTAAAAGAAGTTTATAATCTTTGACTATTTTCCTGATTTGAGTACCATTTCCACTATATAACTTTATTCACCTTTCAGAATTTTTTCTCATCTTAAGATACCTAAAGAGAAGAAAATCTCAATAGATATTTTTCCCAGAAATTTATCATTTCCTACTTTTTCATCAGATTCATCTGCTCTTTCTAAGGGTGATCTTTTAAAATCTCTTATATTTCCTTTCTAGTTCCCAGAATACTCTACTGGACCTAAGCATCTCTGAAGTAATATTTTTAAATTAAACTTTTTCTGATTTGAATATAGAAACAGATTTTGATGGTGTTGGTTTCATTATAGAGAACTGCATTGTGTTGCAAAGAGGAATAATATTATATATTCCAAATAATCCAGTATAGATTTGTAGACCAGGAGGTGGGGAAGGCTTGGAAGAGTTAGAAAGGGCAAGTGTGAAAGAGTAGTTAGAGAGAAGTGAGGATGAGATAAGCCAACTCAGCCTTTACTTCTTATCTCCAATTGTAGTGAAATTATCACTTATGAAATCACTCAATATTGTCTAGGCCAGCAAAACAAGGAAAATGTTCTGGGACTACCAGTACTTTTGTACTGATTTAAGAATAATTTGGATATTCTCTTCATGATTATAACAAAAGTAGGAATTATCCTTGGCCCCTTTCAATTTAGATTTCATTAAGCAGATTTACTAATCACTGAGAGAATTATTTTAGCTATTGACTAGATTTCTCTATACTTAATATGTAGCATGTTCATGATATTTTAACCATATACTATCTATTTAAACCCTTACTTAGGCATCTATGCATTACTAAGTGATATCTTGGTCATGTTGTTGAGGTAGCTTTTTGACTGTAAAAACATCAAATTCGTATAGTTTATGAGCCCCCACTGTCTTATTTAGGGGAGATGCTCTCAAGCTTTTTGCTCTTAAAACTATTATTATATATAAAATATTTTTTTATTTAAAATTTCTTGTCTTTTATTGAAATATAGTTGACAATAATACTATGTTAATGTCAAGCATACTACATAGTGATTTGATATTTGCATATATTATGCAATGATCACCTCTATAAGTCTAGTAACTCTTCATTCCCATACAAAAGTGAAGTGAAATTTGCTCAGTTGTGTCTGACTCTATATAGTCCATGGGATTCTCCAGGACAGAATACTGGAGTAGGTAGTCTTTCCCTTCTCCAGGGGATCTTCACAACCCAGGGATTGACCCAGGTCTCTTGCATTGCAGGTGGATTCTTTACCAGCTGAACAACCAGGGAAACCTATACAAAGTTATTATTATAAACCATATTCCTTATATTGTATATTACATCACCATGACTTCTTTATCATATATCTGGAAGCTTGTAACTCTCAATTCCCTTCACCTATTTTGCCCACACCTAACTTCCTTTCCCTTAAGGGCAACCTCTTTGCTTTCTGCATACATGAATCTGTTGCTGTTTTGTTTTTATAGATTGCAAATATAAGTAAGAATATGCAGTATTTATCTTCCTCTGTCTGTCTATTTCACTTCACATAATACTCTTGAGATTCATTCCTATTGTTGAAAATATCAAGATTTCCATTTTTTCATGGATTAGTAATATCCCATTGTCCTTTTGAAGGAACTCACCATTACATCTACCATAGTTTGGACTCAGGCCAAACTACAAGGAGAGAAACACAGCCCCAGTCATCAGCAGATAATTGGATTAAAGACTTACTGAGCATTGACTTGCACACCAGAGCAAGATCTAGATTTTCCCAGAGCCAGTCCTTTCCATCAGGAAGCTTCCACAAGCCTCTTATCTTCATCCATCAGAGGGCAGACAGAATGAAAAGCACAATCACAGAAAACTAACCAAACTTATCACATGGATCACAGCCATGACTAACTCAGTGAAACTATGAGCCATGCAGTATAGGGCCACATAAGACACATGGGTCATGGTAAAGCATTCTGACAAAACGTGGTACACTGGAGAAGGGAATGGCAAAGCACTTCAGCATGCTTGTCTTGAGAACTGCATGAATAGTATGAAAGGCAAAAGGAAATGGCATTTAAAGAGGAACTCCCCAGGTCAGTATTGGCCCAACATGCTACTGGAAAACAGCAGAGAAATAGCATCAGAAGGAATGAAGAGGTTAAGCCAAGGCAGAAACAATACCTAGTTGTGGATGTGTCTGGTGGTGAAAATAAAGTCTGATGCTGTAAAGAACATTATTGCATAGGAACCTGGAATGTTAGGTCCATGAATCAAGGTAACGGAAGTAGTCAAACAGAAGATGGCAAGAGTGAACATCGACATTTTAGGAATCAGTGAACTTGAGTTTGAGCAAGTTCCAGGAGTTAGTGATGGACAGGGAACCCTGTTGTGCTGCAGTCCCTGAGCTCACAAAGACTTGGATGCAACTGAGTGAACTGAACTGAACTAAAATGGACCAGAATGGGCTAATTTAATTCAGGTGATCATTTCATCTACTACTGAGGGCAAGACTCCATTAGAAGAAATGGAGTAGCCCTCCTAGTCAACAAGAGAGTCTGAAATGCAGTATTTGGGTGCAGTCCCAAAAATGACAGAATGATCTCAGTTTACTTCCAAGGCAAACCACTCAATATCATAGTAATCTAAGTCTATGCCCAACCACTAATGACAAAGAAGCTGAAGTTAAATGGTTCTATGAAGACCTACAAGGCCTTCTAGAACTAACAACCAAAAAAAAAAAAAAAAAAAAAAGTCCTTTTCATTATAGGGGACTGGAATGCAAAAGTAGGAAGTCAAAAGATACCTGGAATAACAAGCAAGTTTGGCCTTGGAGTACAAAATGAAGCAGAGTAAAGGCTAACAGAGCTTTGCCTAAAGAATGCACCAGTCATAGCAAACACCCTTTTCCAACAACACAAGAGACAACTCTACACATGAATATCCCCAAGTGGTCAGTACCAAAATGAGATTGATTCTATTCTTTGCAACTGAAAATGGAGAAGCTCTATACAGCCAGCAAAAACAAAACTGGGAACTGACTGTCACTCAGATTATGAACTCTTTATTGCCAAATTCAGACATAAGTTGAAGAAAGTAGGTAAAATGACTAGGCCATTCAGGTAAGACCTAACTCAAATCCCTTACAATTATATGGTGGCAGTAACAAATAGATTCAAGGGATTAGATCTGATGGACAGACTGCCTAATGAAATATGGAGGGAGGTTCATAACACTGAACAGGAGGTGGTGATCAAAACCATTCCCAAGGGGAAAAAATGCAAAATGGCAAAATGGTTGTCTGAGGAGGCCTTACAAATATCTGAGAAAAGCAGAGATGTGAAAGGCAAAGGAAAAAAGAAAAGATATACCCACTTGAATGCAGAGTTCCAAAGAATAGCAAGAAGAGATAAGAAAGCCTTCTGCAGTAAACAATGCAAAGAAATAGAGGAAAATGATAGAATGGTAAAGGCTGAGATCTCTTCAAGGAAATTAGAGATACCAAGGGAACATTTCATGCAAAGATGGGCACAATAAAGGACAGAGATGGTATGGACCTAGCAGAAGCAGAAGATATTAAGAAGAGGTGGCAAGAAACAGAAGAATTATACAAAAAAAGAGAACTTAATGACCCAGATAACCACGATGGTATGATCTCTCACCTAGAGCCATGCAGCTTGGAGTGAAAAGTCAAGTGGGCCTTAGGAAGCATCACTACAAACAAACCTAGTGGAGGTGATGGAATTTAAGCTGAGCTATTTCAAATCCTAAAAGATGATGCCATGAAAATGCTGCAGTCAGTATGCCAGCATATTTGGAAAATTCAACAGTGGTCACAGGACTAGGAAAGGTCAGTTTTCATTCAAATCCCAAAGAAGGTAAATGCCAAAGAATGCTCAAACAACCACACAACTGAACTCATTTCACATGCTAGCAAAGTAATGCTCAAAATTCTCCAAGGGAGTCTTCATCAGTATGGGAACTAAGAACATTCAGATGTTCAAGCTGGACTTAGAAAAGGGAGAGGGCCAGAGATCAAATTGCCAACATCCATTGGATCCTAGAAAAAGCAAAAGAATTCCAGAAAAACATCTACTTTTGCTTTATTGACTATGCCAAAGCCTTTGACTGTGTGGCTTGCAACAAACTGTCAAAAATTCTTAAAGAGGTGGGAATACTAGAACACCTGACCTGCCTCCTGCTAAATCTGTGTGCAAGTCAAGAAGCAACAGTCAGAACCTAACATGGAACAACTAACTGGCTAAAAATTGGGAAATGAGTACCTCAAGGCTGTATATAGTCACCCTGCTTATTTGACTTATATGTAGTACATTATACATAATGCTAGCCTGGATGAAGCACAAGCCAGAATCAAGGTTGCCAGGAGAAATATCAATAATCTCAGATATGTAGAAGACACTGCCCTTATGGCAGAAAGCAAAGAGGAACTGAAGAGCCTATCTTGATGAAGGTGAAGAGGAGAGTTAAAAAGCTGCCTGAAAGCTCAAAATTCAAAAAACTAAGATCACGACATCTGGTCCCATCATTTCACGGCAAATAGATGGGGAAACAATGGAAACAGTGACAGATTTTATTTTATTGGGCTCCCAAATCACAAGATGGTGACTGTAGCCATGAAATTAAAAGACATTTGCTCCTTGGAAGAAAAGCTATGACAAAACTAGACAACATATTAAAAAGCAGAGACATTGCTATATTGACAAAGGTCCAGCTAGTCAAAGCTATGGTTTTTCCAGTAGTCATGTATGGATGTGAGAACTGGACCAAAAAGAAGGCTGAGCACCAATGAATTGATGCTATTTAACTGCGGTGCTGGAGAAGACTCTTGAGAGTCCCTTGAACTGCAAGGAGATACTGCCAGTCAATCTTAAAGGAAATTAATCCTGAATATTCATTGGAGGGACTGATGTTGAAGCTGAAGCTCCACTACTTTGGCCACCTGATGTTAATAGCTGATTCACTGGAAAAGACCTGATGCTGGGAAATATTGAAGGCAGGAAGAGAAGGGGATGACAAACGATGAGATGGTTGGATGGCATCACCAACTCAATGGACATGAGTTTGAGCAAGCTCCGGGAGATGATGAACAGGGTAGCCTGGTCTGCTACAGTCCATGGAGTTGCTAAGAGTCGGAACAACAATATTCCATTGTAGGGGTTTCCCTGGTGGTTCAGCAGTTAAAAATCTCCTTGCAATGCAGTATTCCTGGGTTTGTTCCCTGGCTTAGGAAGATCCCCTGGAGAAGGACATGGCAACCCACTCCAGTATTCCTACCTAGGAAATTCCATGGACAGAGAAGCCTTACAGGCTGCAGTCCATGGGTCATAAAAGAGTTGGTTACAACTTACTAACTAAAGAGTGACAATAACAACAGTGTTCTATTGTATGTATTGGCCACATTTTCTTTATCCATTCATCTACCCATGAAAACATAGATGGCTTTTATATCTTGGATATTGTAAATAAGGCTACAATCAACATTGGTGTCCATATATTATTTCTAATTAGTGTTGTTGTTTTATTTTTAATCTTTGTGGAAATTTCATACGTTTTTTCACAGTTGTTGCACCAAGTACAAGCCCACAAGCACTTCACAAGGATTTCCTTTTCTCCACATTCTTGTCAGCACTTTTTATTTGTTGTCTTTTTAATGATAGCCATTTATGGTAAGTACTTTATAATAGGAGTTGTTACTATTTAAAATGTGTACTATTCAATACAGAAAAGGATAGGTTTTAATAAAATAAAGTGGGTAAATCACTTATAATTAAGATAGTCATATGCCCCAACAACTCATGGCTTTTAAAAGCAATGCTCTGGAGAATCCCAGGGACGGGGGAGCCTGGTGGGCTCCCGTTTATGGGGTCACACAGAGTCGGACACGACTGAAGTGACTTAGCAGCAGCAGCAGCTGCTGCTTTCCTTGCTGGCCACCTGATAAAGAGATGGAAATTGATCTCTATCACTCAGGAAAGGATCAGAACGATCATATGTGACCTTCCTTAATAAGAAAAGAAAAACAAGTCTTAGCTTAGTGTGTTTTTGTTTGTTTTTCATGGGAAGAGGGTGTTTCAATTTGCGATGTGACAGGAAGAGTGACTGAACTCTTTGATGAAAAGAAGGAGGCTTCATCGGACATTCTTTAGTTCTCACTTCATTCTGGGTACACAGAAGATTACATTTCCTAGGTCCTTTGCATTTAGAGAGGATATGTGGGTTTTGTAACCAGTGATATTATCAATTAACTAAAGAATAAAAGAGAATACGTAAGATTCTTATATGCTTATTATTTCTTTTGATGGCAGTTGAAGAAGACATGTGAATCTATGGTGTACAAATGTCATGGTGGTGACTGCATCAGCCTTGTATTTTGTGACTTTTGAAAGACAGGTATTGTCACACTAGCAGTGAATGATTGATGTGAACTCTAAACAAATCATTTCTCTCTAAAAATAAAATAAAAGTAATGTTCTAGATTGTAAGAGAAAGAGATTAGTCATGCATGGAAAACATAAAATTTCATAGCACATGGAATTTCCATTGCTTCAGAGACTTTTTCCTGGGATTTTTATTGATTCATTTCAAGGAAAGTTCTTTTAAAAACAACATAGCATAGTGGTTGAAAACTTGGACTGTGGAATCGGACAGCCTGAGTTCAAGTCTCAGCTCTGCCATTACTAGTCTGTCTTTCAGCTAGTGAATTTATCCTCACTTTACTTTCTTCATATTTAAAGTGGGGCTAATAGTAGTACCTACCCATAGTCCTATTGTAAGAATTAATATTAATGTTTGTAAAAGACTCTTAATAGATCTAGGCACCCTCAGAGTGCTTGATAAATAAATAAATCTGATTTAAATGAATTATATAGATCCATATATATATATATATATATGGATCATATATATATATATATATATATATATATATATCCGAGTATATAAGAAAACCTTTTTTGAAGATGGTGGAGGAATAGGATGGGGAAACCACTTTCTCCCCAACTAATTCATCAAAAGATCATTTAAATGCTGAACAACTTCCACAAAACAACTTCTGAACGCTGGCAGAGGACACCAGGCACCCAGAAAGGCAGCCCATTCTCTTGAAAGGAGATAGGACAAAATATAAAAGACAGAAAGAGAGACAAAAGGTTTAGGAACAGAGAACTGTCCTGGGGAGAGAGTCGTGAAGAAAAAGTTTCCAAACAGCAGGAAACCCTCTCACCAGCAGGTCTGTGGGGAGTCTTGGAATCTCAGAGGGCAGCATAAACAGGAGAAAACAAACAAACAAACAAACACAGAATACACTCCTAACTGCAACTCCCAGCGGAGAAGTAGCCCAGATGCTCACGTCTACCACCAGTGAGCAGGGGTTGGACAGGGAGAGGTGGGTTGCATGTTTAGGGCAAGGACCAGGCCTGAATGCCCTGAGGACAATCTGAGGGAGCTAATGTGAGATAGCAACCCAAAATGTGGGATAGCCAGAGAGATTAAAAAAAAAAGAGAGAGAGAGAGAATTTTCCCATGCAAAGCTCTAACCTGAGGCACAGCCTGGCCCGCTCACAGAACAAGGGACTGAACGAATACCAAAGGAGAGCTAGCTGGCTGCAGACCAGGCATCCCCCGGCCAGAGGCAGAGAAGCAGGCATGCAACAGCCAGAGCCAGAAGGCAAGGGGCAATTTCAGCCCCAGAGATGGCATCCTCCACCAAACTGTGAGCAGGCTCCCAGTTGCTAACCAATTCTTCCTGGGAACCTAGACAGTTGATATCTTCCAGGAGGGTCGCAGTCAGAGATCAGCTCCCCAGAGGAGACACACAGCACCCCTGAGACAGCGCTCTTGTGGTGCACCCAGGAAACCAAGTGTCTGGGACCAGGGAGGTGCTTAAGACAAATAGCTCACCTGGGACAGTGCTTTCATGGTCACTTGGGCGGCTCGGACCTGGGACGGGTACAAAAGCATGCCCAACCGAGTCTGTGCCTTTATGGACTACCCAAGAACCTGAACCTGAGCAGCTTAGACCTGGGAAGTGCATGAAACACGGGGCCCATTTTGAACATTACCCCTGCAGAGCAACCTGGAGCCTGAGCAGTGTAGACCAGGAAAGCACATGCTGCTGTGATCTGGGGCAAACCCAGTGTAGTCCATACACTGCGAGAACTCCCCACACACTCCAGTGATATTTGTTGGCAGTGTTCCTCCCTCCCCACAACACAGCTGAGCAAGTGAGCCTAAATAAGTGATCACCTTGATCCCCTTATGTCAGGGCAGAAATTAGACACTGAAGAGACTTGCAAACAGTGGAGGCCAAAATAAGCAAAGAAGAGGGAACTTCTCTGGAGGTGACAGGTGCAACAGATTAAAACCCTGTGGTTAACATTGACTAAACATTGGAAGGGGCCTATAGACCTTGAGAAGAAGTATCAGATGGAACAAGGACCTATCTGAAACTGATCTGACCCCACAATGCCCTCAACAGCTCCAGAGAAATTCTTAGATATATTTTTACTATTATCATTTTTTTTAATTTTTAAGTTCTTTACTACTCCTTTAATTTTCATTTTTAAAACCTACTATCACCTTGCAAAAAATAGATTCTATTTTAAAGCAAATTTCATATATATGTATTTTTATAATTTTTGAAATTGATTTTGTTTTGTATTTTTACTTTAGACTTTTAATCTTTGCTTTTTGGTATTTGTTATCAATTTTGTACCTTTAAGAATCTGATCTTCAGTACCCATTTTTACTTAGGGGGTGTGATTGCTGGCTTGATTGCTCTCTGTCCTTTTGATTCTCCCTTTTCTCCCCCAGGTCACCTCTATCTCCTCCCTCACTCTCCTCTTCTCTACATAACTCTGTGACTCTCTCTCGGTGTTCTGGGCTGTGAAGAATACTTAGGGAGCTGATTACTGGCTAGATTTGTCTCTCCCCTTTTGACCACACCCCACCCCTGCTTCTCCTCCAGGTCACCTCTATCTCCTTCCTCCCTCTTCTCTTCTCTATACAACTCTGTGAACCTCTCTGGGTGTCCCTCACTGTGGAGAATCTTTTCACAATTGACCTAGATGTATATCATCTGTGCTGTATGGACGGACAAGTCTTGAGGCTACTGAAAAAATAAGACTGAAAGCCAGAGGCAGGAGGCTTAAATTCAAAACTTGAGAACACCAGAAAACTGACTCCAGGGAACATTAATTGACAAGAACTCATCCAAAAACCTCCATACCTACATTGAAACCAAGCTCCACCCAAGAACCAAGTTCCAGAGCAAGACAAACCACACTAATTCTCCAGCAAAGCAGGAACATAGCCCTGAGCATTAAAATACAGGCTACCCAAAATCACACCAAACCAACAGACACCCCAAAACTCACTACTGGACACTTCATTGCACTCCAGAGAGAAGAGATCCAGCTCCACCCACCAGAACACAGGTACAAGCTTCCCTAACCAGGAAACCTTGACAAGTCACTAGTCCAACCCCACCCACAGGGAGCAGCCATCACAATAAAAAGGAACCACAAATTTCCAGCCTACAGAACGGCCACTCCAAACACAGCAATCTAAACAAGCTGAAAAGGCAGAGAAATATTCAGAAGGTAAAGGAACATGATAAATTCCCACCAAACCAAACAAAAGAGGAGGAGATAGGGAGTCTACCTGAAAAATAATTCAGAATAATAATAGTAAAGATGATCAGAATCTTGAAAAGAAAATGGAGTTACAGATAAATAGACTAGAGACAGGGATTGAGAAGATGCAAGAAATGTTTAACAAGGACCTAGAAGAAATTTTAAAAAAAGAGTCAATATATAATGAACAATGCAATAACTGAGATCCAAAGCACTCTGGGGGGAACCAACAGTAGAATACCTGAGGCAGAAGATAGGATAAGTGAGGTGGAAGATAGAATGGTGGGGAAAAATGAAGCAGAGAGGGAAAAAGAAAAAAGAATCAAAAGAAATGAGGACAACCTCAGAGACTTCTGGAACAATGTTAAACACCCCAACATTCGAATCATAGGCATCCCGGAAGAAGAAGACCAAAAATGGCCATGAGAATATACTTGAGGAGATAATGGTTGAAAAGGTCCCTAAAATGGGGAAGGAAATAGCTAACCCAGCCCAAGAAGGTCAGAGAGTCACAAACAGGATAACCCCAAGATGAAACACCCCAAGATACATATAAAACAAATTAACAAAGATCAATACAAAGAGCAAATATTAAAAGCAGCAAGGGAAAAACAATGAATAACACACAAGGGGATTCCCATAAGTATAACAGCTGATCTTTCAATAGAAACTCTTCAGGCCAGAAGGGAATGGCAGGACATACTTAAAGTGAAGAAAGAGAAAAATCTACAACCCAGATTACTGTACCCAGCAAGGGTTCAGGATGGGAACACATGTATACCTGTGGTGGATTCCTGATGTATGGCAAAACCAATACAATATTGTAAGTATTTAACCTCCAATTAAAATAAATAAATTTATATTTAAAAAAATAAAGGAGAAATCAAAAGCTTTACAGACAAGCATAAGCTGAGAGAATTCAGCACCACCAAACCAGCTTTTCAACAAATGCTAAAGGCTCTTCTCTAGACAGGAAACACAGAAAAGGTTTATAAACTTGAACCCAAAATAAAAAATAAATGGCAATGGGATCATACTTATCAATAATTACCTCAAATGTAAATGGGTTGAATATCCCAACCAAAAGACAAAGACTGGCTGAACAGTTACAAAAGCAAGATTCCTATAAATGCTGTCTACAAGAGACCCACCTCAGACTAAGGAACACATACAGACTGAAAGTGAAGGGCTGGAAAAAGATATTTCATGCAAATGGAGACCAAAAGAAAGCAGCAGAAGCAATACACATATCAGATAAAATAGACTTTGA
The DNA here is from genome assembly GCF_016772045.2 of Ovis aries. NCBI lineage: Eukaryota > Metazoa > Chordata > Mammalia > Artiodactyla > Bovidae > Ovis > Ovis aries. The sequence continues at coordinate 19,330,098 of NC_056057.1, forward strand.
AATAAAGGCTGTGAAAAGAGACAAAGAAGGACACTACATAATGATCAAAAGATCAATCCCAGAAGGAGATATAACAATTATAAATATATATGCATCCAACATAGAAACACTGCAATATGTAAGGCAAATACTAATGAGTATGAAAGGGGAAATTAACAGTAACACAATAGTGGGAGACATTAATACCCCACTCACACCTACGAATAGATCAACTGAATAGAAAATTAGCAAGGAAACACAAACTTTAAATGACACAATGGACCAGTTAGACCTACCTAATTGATATCTATAGGACATTTCACCTCAAAGCAATGAATTTCACTTTTTTCTCAAGTGCACACAGAATGTTCTTCAGGATAGATCACATCCTGGGCCATAAATCTACTCTTGGTAAAAAAAGAAAAAAAAAAGAACTGAAATCATTTCAAGCATCTTTTCTGATCACAATGCAGTAATATCAGATTTCAACAGGAAAAAAAAAAAAAACTATGGATGCTAAACAACATGCTTCTAAATAACCAGCAATCACATAAGAAATTAAAAAAGAAGTCAAAATATGCATAGAAACAAATGAAAACGAAAACACAACAACCCAAAACCTATGGGATTCAGGAAAAGCAGTGCTAAAAGGAAGGTTCATAGCAATACAAGCTTACCTCAAGATACAAGAGAAAAATCAAATAAATAACCTAACTTTACACCTAAAGCAACTAGAAAAAGAAGACATGAATAAACCCAGGGTTAGTAGAAGAAAAGAAATCATAAAAAATTAGGGCAGAAATAAATGAAAAAGAAACAAAGGTGACCATAGCAAAAATCAACAAAACTAAAAGCTGGTTCTTTGAGAAGATAAATGAGACAAACCATTAGCCAGACTCATCAAGAAAAAAAGAGAGAAGAATCAAATCAACAAAATTAGAAATGAAAATGGAGAAATAACAACAGACAACACAGAAATACAAAGGATCATAAGAGACTACTATCAGCAATTATATGCCAATAAAATGGACAACGTGGAAGAAATGGACAAATTCTTACAAAAGTACAACTTCCAAAACTGAACCAGGAAGAAATAGAAAATCTTAACAGACTCATTATAAGCACAGAAATTGAAATAGTAATCAGAAATCTTCCAGCAAACTAAAGCCCAGGTCCAGATGCCTTCACATGTGAATTCTACCAAAAATTTAGAGAAGAGCTAACACCTATCCAGTCAAACTCTTCCAGAAAATTGTAGAGGAAGTTAAACTTCCAAACTCATTCTATGAGGCCACCATCACCCTAATACCAAAACCAGACAAAGATGCCACAAAAAAGAAAACTATAGGCCAATATCACTGATGAATCTAGATGCAAAAATCCTCAACTAAATTCTAGCAAACAGAATCTAACAACATATTAAAAAGTTCATACATCATGACCAAGTGGGTTTTATCCCAAGAATGCAAGGACTCTTCAATATTCGCAAATCAATCAATGTGATACACCACATTAACAAATTGATAGATAAAAATCATATGATTATCTCAATAGATGCAGAGAAAGCCTTTGACAAAATTCAACATTCATTTACGATTTAAAAAAAAAAAAAAACCTTCCAGAAAGCAAGGATGATACCCCCAACACAGTAAAAGCCATATATAATAAACCCACAGCATTCATTATCCTCAATGGTGAAAAACTGAAAGCATTTACCCTAAAGTCAGGAACAAGACAAGGGTGCCCACTCTCACTACTACTATTCAACATAGTTTTGGAAGTTTTAGCCACAAGGGATTAACACAGTAATCCCTTGCATTCCTATACACTAACAATGAGAAAACAGAAAGAGAAATTAAGGAAACCATTCTATTCACCATTGCAACAAAAAGAATAAAATACTTTAAATCTACCTAAAGGAAAAAAAAAAAAAGACCTATATAACCTATATATAGGAAACTATAAAACACCGTTGAATGAAATCAAAGATGACACAAATAGATGGAGAAATATACCATGTTCATAGATAAGAAGAATAAATATAGTGAAAAGGAGTATACTACCAAAAGCAATCTATAGATTCAATGCAATCTCTATCAAGCTACCAAAGGTATTTTTCACAGAACTAGAAGAAATAATTTCACAATTTTTATGAAAATACAAAAACCTCGAATAGCCAAAGCAATCTTGAGAAAGAAGACTAGAACTGGAGGAATCAACCTACCTGACTTCAGACTATACTACAAAGCTATAGTCATCAAGACAGTGTGGTACTGGCACAAAGACAGAAATATAGATCAGTGGATCAAAATAAAAAGCCCAGAGATAAATCCATGCACCTATGGACACCTTATCTTTGACAAAGGAGACAAGAATATACAATGGAGAAAAGACAATCTCTTTAACAAGTGTGCGGGAAAACTGGTCAACCACTTGTAAAAGAATGAAACTAGAACACTTTCTAACACCATACACAAATATAAACTCAAAATGGATTAAAGATCTAAATGTAATGCCAGAAACTATAAAACTCCTAGAGGAAATCATAGGCAAAACACTCTCTGACATAAATCACAGCAGGATCCTCTATGACTCATCTCCCAGAGTAATGGAAATAAAAGAAAAATAAATGGGACCTAATTAAACTTAAAAGCTTTTGCACAACAAAGGAAACTATAAGCAAGGTGAAAAGACAGCCTTCAGAATGGGAGAAAATAATAGCAAATGAAGCAACTGACAAAGAATTAATGTCAAAAATATACAAGCAGCTCCTTCAGCTCAATTCCAGAAAAATAAACAACCCAATCATAAAATGGGCCAAAGAATTAAACAGACATTTCTCCAAAGAAGACATATAAATGGCTAACAAACATGTGAAAAGATGTTCAACATCACTTATTATCAGAGAAATGCAAATCAAATCCAAAATGAGGTACCATATCACACCAGTCAGAATGGATGCTATCAAAAAGTCTACAAACAATAAATGTTAGAAAGGGTGCAGAGGAAAAGGAATCCTCTTACAATGCTGGTGGAAATGCAAACTAGTACAACCACTATGGAGAACAGTGTGGTGATTCCTTAAAAAAGTGGAAATTCAACTGCCACACAACCTAGCAATCCCACTGCTGGGTATACACACCGAGGAAAACAGAACTGAAAAAGACACGTGTACCCCAGTGTTCATTGCATCACTACTTACAATAGCTAGGACATGGAAGCAACCTAGATGTCCACTGGCAGATGAATGGATAAGAATGTTGTGGTACATATACACAATATATTACTCAGCTATTAAAAAGAATGCATTTGAATCAGTTCTAATGAGGTGGATGAAACTGGAGCCTATCATACAGAGTGAAGTAAGTCAGAAAGAAAAACCTCAACACAGTATATTAATCTATATATATGGAATTTAGAAAGATGGTAACGATGACCCTATATACAAGACAGCAAAAGAGACACAGAGATAAAGAACAGATTTTTGGAGTCTGTGGGAGAAGGTGAGGAGGGAATGATTTGAGAGAATAGCATTGAAACATGTGTATTACCATATGTGAAATAGATCACCAGTCTATGTTAGATGCATGAGATAGGATGCTCAGGGCCAGTGCACTGTGACAACCCTGAGAGATGGGATGGGGAGGGAAGTGGGAGGAGGATTCAGCATGGGGGACACATGTACACCCATGGCTGATTCATGTCAATGTATGGCAAAAACCACTACAATCTTGTAAAGTAATTAGCATCCAATTAAAATAAATTAATTAATTTTTTTAGAAAAAGAAAACATTTTTCAATCTGTAACAGAAGCTAAAGCAATTATATATAATAAACATAAAGAAAGATGGCCAGGTGGCTAAACCAATGGCAGATGATGAAATCTACACAGACAAAAAGCTGAAGAAGGAAGATGGAGAAAACAAACCAATTCTGTATCCCATATGCAGCTAATGTGCAAAATGTGTAAGCACAATCTTCTTTCTTTAGTATGCATAAGCAGCAATGGATATTTGCAACTTATTTTAAAGTATAAAATTTTAAACTGCTCTAGGATCTATAGGATCTTTTTTGAAAAGGAAAATAAATGAGCTGTTCCCTTTCCAAGTGAAATATCAAATAAAATGTTGAAAGGCTTCCTATCAAAGAAATGGTTTGTGATATATTTTATACCTGGGTTAAAAAATAAAGAAGCATGTTTGGAACACTAAGAAATTTAGATTTGTATTGAAGTAGCATAATTTTATAACAAAGTACAAAATGGCAAGCTTAGACAGTTTTCCATCTACTATAATTACTTTTAAAAGAACACACTAAAAGAACATTTTTATAAACACAATTCCATACAAAAGACCATAAACACAGACAAAGTATTTAAAAATAAAATAAAGGGGGAATCACATTGAACAGAGGGGCAGAATCATGAGTTCTACAAGCAAGTTTGGTAGAAAATAGACCAAGAAGGGTGAAGATAAACCCTGGGAAGCCTGTGGGAAAGGGTGGCCTCAGATTCCAGAAGGAAAAAGAAAAAGAAAAAGTGTTTGAAAGGACATTAAGATAGCAAAGCTATGTATAATAAGGAGAAGTTGAGAGAAGGGATGTGTGTGTGTATGTGTGTGTGTGTTAAGTCACTTCAGTTGTGTCTCTTTGCCTCCCACCAGACTCCTCTGTCCATGAGATTTTCCAGGCAAGAATACTAGAGTGCATTGCCCTACCCTCCTCCAGGGGATCTTCCCAGCCCAGGGATCAAAACTGCATCTTTTATGTCTCCTGCATTGGCAGGCGGGTTCTTTACCACTAGTACCATCTGCAAGGCCCAAGAGAAGGGAGATATATATATATTTATATTCATATTTATATTTATGCATATAAATATACACATGCCATGGATATAAGGTATTCACATGTAATTAAAAAGGCATAATTAATAAATGGAAAGAATGCCCAGGATAGAAATTCACACTAAATTTTAGATATAGGTTTTAATTATTTTTTTAAAAGATACAAATATTACCAGCAAAGAAGATTAAATATAGGAGCTTAAAACCAAAAGAAACTTAAGTATTTTCAACTCAATCTTATCATTTTGGAGATTAGGGAAATGAGGCTCAGAAAAATGCAATGACTTGCTTCAATCCACAGAACTGGTTAGTAGTGGAATCAGAGCTTGGAGCCAATGTCTTGATTCACTGAGTCAGCGCTCTTCACAATATACCCATCCAACATATCATGTCAGAGGGCTGAATTTTTCCTCACCCAATTAACCTGAACAATGTTATTCCCAACAATTAGACAAACAAGTAGATTCAAACTCACCATAAATGTACATCAAAAAAACAAAAAAACAAAAATTCTCTGTGGTACATAGTACTAAAAATACTTGTAAAAGTAAGGAAAACATTTTTAAGTATAAGTGCTGTGCCTGTTTACTGGTAAATGAAAATTAAGAGTCATTGAACTTGCTAAATGAGATTCTTAGAATCTAAGTATACATGTTCCAGCTGAAAATAATTGTAACCCTTCAATTTTCTGTGCATTCATTCAATTGTATTTATTGAGCATTGTTACATGCCAGCCACTGTGCTGTAACCCGAGTCAGTAATCAATACAGACCTTTTCCTTACCAGCCATGCACTGATTAATGATTAATAATTAACTTTCTAGGGAAAGAAAATTTTGCTGTGTAGCACCTGCTAATTTCCATGGTATAAATACTCCACCATGACGTGATAAATTTTGTTAATTATCTAGCTCTCCCAACAGAAGATATACCATGCAGGTCCATTGGTATGCTGGAGCCGCTCATATTCGCTTATGTAAATGGTTGATCTTAAGCTACCAAAATAACATCACTGAATATGAAATTAAAAAGAGATGTGCTGTAACAAACTATTATTTAGTGTTTACAGTAATAACTGTCATCTTTTACAAGTAAATATGAGCTGGCTTCAGCATACCACTGAAACTTCATGGAGTATCTCCTGTTGGGAGAACCAGATAATCGACAACCAAACTAAAAATTTCATAAGATAGTACATACTGTAGTATAAGTATTGTGAAAGAAAGACAGAGGGTAGTGGCTCACTGGGAGAGGATTGTTAAGGTGGAGTGGACATGACTTTCTAAAGTGATGACATAGGCATTCACAGATAAAAATGAGCTGAGGAATGAGCTTTCCATGTAGAAGGAAAGCTGGGGAATGCAAACGAAAAGCATATTCTGGAAAGCAACCAAACTTCCTATGAGTTAATCACTAATACATGCAGATTCCAGTAGATGGTACAAAACATTTTACTGTTTTTGCTTATTCACCATTTAATTCCAAGTTCATTGAGCTTGATCTCTTCCCTCACCCCAGCAACATCATTGATCTTTTTCTTACTTTTCTGCCTTCTTTCTGGGGGTTCTGAAGAAGTAGCACAATGTTCTTAATATTCTGAGTCCCCTCCAGATTCTTTTCAAGTAAGCCAGAGCCCCACAGTGTATTTTAGAAGGAAGCTTAAAGTCTTTTGGACTACCCAGAACAGAATATCTACCCCAGCAACATCACTTATCTTTTTCTTACTTTTCTGCCTTCTTTCTGGGGGTTCTGAAGAAGTAGCACAATGTTCTTAATATTCTGAGTTCCCTCCAGATTCTTTTCAAGTAAGCAGGGCAGAGCCCCACAGTGTATTTTAGAAGGAAGCTTGAAGTCTTTTGGACTACCCAGAACAGAATATCTACAAATCAAACCATTCTTGTAATATAAACATTACACCCAGGTGGCTCAGTGGTAAAGGATCCACCTGCCAATGCAGGAGACACCAGAGATGTAGGTTCAATCCCTGAGTTGGGAAGATTCCCTGGAGGAGGGACTGGGAATCTGCTCAAGTATTCTTGCCTGGAAAATCCCATGAACAGAGAACCTGGTGGGCTACAGTCCATGGGGTCTTAAAGAATCAGACACAACTGAGAGACTGAGCACACATAGATCAACCACAAATACGACTTACATTTTACTCTTCCTTATTAAAGACTCCCCCCCAGGCAATAATCAATAGACAGGGGAGGAAAATACGAAATATAAGAAAATTCTTTGCCTCCACATAAACTTTTTACATTATTTCAAATTCATCATTTTAAGCAATTAAATAAGAACTTTATACTCTGTTGGCAGTCATTCACTTTCCTGTCCATGGTGTGAGATCAGGAGAAACTGAGACTGTATTAATAAAAAAGCAATAGTATTTATAGTACTGAATATTTCAAAATCCTTTCAAGATGCCTTGTTTAATATTGTCACTGAAGTGCACACACTGGTAATGCTACCTCATCTCTTCACCCTCTTAGCCATTTCATCTACACCCAAAGGTTTAACATATTTCCTTCAGAGCTAAGAAAATATCCTGCAATTTCTAATTGAGTGAGATGCCAGGAACACTAGGGACTTCCTTGCTTCTAACAGAAATTACACAGCACCAATCTGATTGCTTTGTCTATGAGAATTTGTACAGCAAATAAATCCAAGATAGTAGTGCAACTATATTATAAGGAAATTAGAAGAATGGGAGATGTTCTATGTTACAGATTTAAATGAGATTTTAAAAAGGGTTTTAGAAGTTTTGACAAATATTGTTGAAATTATTTCTATGGCTTTGGCCAGAGCTTCCATATTCAAGTCCCATCTATTTTCTACATTTGAATGAAAAAAATGGGCAATTATTTTATCAATTTTTTACTAAAATATAGTATGAGCATACTTTTGGTTTTCAAGGACAAGATTCTTAAATATATACTTTATGGAAGAAAAAAATTACTTCAGTGTGTACACTGAGAATTAAAAAAAAAAAAAGCATGCCCATGCTTCTAGAAAAAGACTATCAGTCAGTAAAGTGGATCTGGCGGATCAGCTTTTAATCTCATTGAATCAATCAATGTCAGTTCTACAACTTAGGACTGAATTTTAACCAATGTGATTAATCAAGGACATTGAGCTTTAGTGAACCAGCCTCTGTAAGACGGAGATCAGTATCAGCCTCAGGCTTTGAAGGTCGGTCAATAGGTGGCAGATTCAGTCCAACAAACACTTAAAGCTGTTTTAACATACTCTCTCTGCTCTATATAACACAATTTCAAAAGAACGCTTCCCCCCAAAGCGCATATAAAATCAGTTATTTTGTTCAGAGACTGCTGCTACTGCTGCTAAGTCGCTTCAGTCGTGTCCGACTCTGTGTGACCCCATAGACGGCAGCCCACCAGGCTCCCCTGTCCCTGGGATTCCCCAGGCAAGAACACTGGAGTGGGTTGCCATTTCCTTCTCCAATGCATGAAAGTGAAAAGTGAAAGTGAAGTCGCTCAGTCGTGTCTGACTCTAGCGACCTCATGGACTGCATCCCACCAGGCTCCTCCATCCATGGGATTTTGCAGGGAAAAGGACTGAAGTGGGGTGCCATTGCCTTCTCCGGTTCAGAGACTAGGTCTAATCAATATATATCTCTCTGTTACTTAGGTAGGTAATAAATTTAGCCATTTGGTTTCAGATATTGTGTAATTATTTCATCTTTCTACCAAACTGACTGAAAGTCTATTTCTGTTACATGCCTGAAATTGAAATATATTAATATTTTATGAGACTATAACCCAAAGACACAATCCAAACTCCAAAACTCTTAGGACCCTATGCATTTCAAAATTCAGAACTGTTCAAATTTACAGAGGTAATACAGATGCATATACTATATATTCTAATATCTTCAGTGAAGTCTGGGTTTGATAGTCAGTCAATGTGTCCACATCAAAACAGTGGTATAAATAAAAACTATTTATAGCCTCTCATCAGTTCAGGTATTCAGGTAGGATTTTGCTACCAAAAGTTCACATCAGTTCAAGTTCTCCCACCATATGACAAAAAAAGTCATTGGATTTTAAGAACTCTTGTGGAACTTTCAATTTTGGAATTACAGATCACAGATTATGGAGCTTATATACCTACTGACATAGAGATACAGAAATTATCAAGGCAGAGCTATGCTCTAGATATTCTCACATTTAATAAAAGGTAAAACAGCAAAGCAGTAATTAAAAATATATTTCAGTTCAATTCAGTCACTCAGTCATGTCCAACTCTTTGCGACCTCATGGACTACAGCATGCCAGTCTTCCCTGTTCATCACCAATTCCTGGAGCTTACTCAAACTCATGTCCATCGAGTGGGTAATGTCATCCAACCATCCGCTGTTATCCCCTTCTCCTTCTACCTTCAATCTTTCCCAGCATCAGAGTCTTTCAGTTGAGTCAGTTCTTAACATCAGGTGGTCAAAGTATTGGAGTTTCAGCTTCAGCATCCGTTCTTCCAATGAATATTCAGGACTGATTTCTTTAGGATTGACTTGTTGGATCTCCTTGCAGTCCAAGGAACTCTCAAGGACTCAATTAAAAATATATTTAATAATTATTAAAAAGAAATCCACAAGGGACTTCCCTGATAGTCCAATGGTTAAGATTTCATGCTTCTATTTCCAGGGACACAGGTTCAATCCCTTGTTGGGGAATTAAGATCCCTCATGCCATGTGGTATGACCAAAAATAATTTTTTTTTAATCCACATGAATTATAAAAGTTTCCTAATGGGGACAAAGGATGTGGGAGGTGTTAATCAGGGATGGCTTCCAATGATGCCGAATTGTGTCCAGAGGAATAAGGGAATGTTAAATAATGACATACAAAAGGGAAGAACATTCTAGGCAAAGCAAAGAGAATGTCCTAAGGCGACTGATAATGAGGCTATCTTGGAGTATTTCATATAATTCAGGTGAGTTGATGAGTAAATGAGTGGCAGGAAAGGAGGCTGGAGAAACAGAGACTGGTGCAGGAAAATTCATATCACATGCATTTAGCAAAGCAGGATAATAAACTGTAAAAATATGGAAAAATACCAATATTGCATTGTTATATTACAACCCAAAATATTTTTAAAAATCCATGAGTTTATACTGCTCTAATAATTTTTAATGGGAGAGAATAGATGATTTTCTGTGCAGAAAAATTCCATATTCTGAATAATTATATGATGCTGCCCCTTGAAGGAGATAGAGCATTAATTCCTACCCCTTCACTGTGGTCTGCACACAGTTTCATTTTTCCAAGGATACAGTATAGAGTGATGGGAGAAAGAGTAACTTTATAGTGTAGGAACCTAAAAAAACACCATCTCCACTAGATGATCAAGGTTAACACCAACAGGGACATCATGTTGATAGCAGGTATCCTTGATCTGATAGGATGAGACTGGCTCCTTACCTCTGTGGCCTTACTCCCCAAACCAATTACCCCAGTCCAGTTATGAGGAAAACACCAGCAAATCCAAACTGAGGTGATATACAATATTCCTGATTAGCACTCTTCAAGATTCTCAAAATCATCAAGACAAGGAAAGTCTGGGAAACTGTCACAGCCAAGAGAAGCCTAAGGAGACAAAGCAAATATAACATAATAGTCTGTGTGGGATCTTGTGATGGGTTTAAAAAAAAACTAAAAATATGAATAAAATATGGAATTTTGTTAATAGTAATGCATCAACATTGGCTCATTAGTTGTGAAAAAAGTACTATTCAAATGTAAGATGCTGCCAGTATGGGAAATTTGGTAATGGGTACAAGGGGACTTTCTGTATCACCTTGGGACTTTTCTTTGCACCTTATCATATCAAGAAATTTTCTCAGTCCCATTTAGTATTTCATATAAAAAGAGTTCCTTAGCCAGACTGCCCAAAAGTTGGAAATAGCCTGTCTTTGAACTTCCCCTTCAGAGATGCTACTGGGATTCTGTCAATGTAAGATCTTTCCTTCCTACAATAATCAATAAATTTGTCTTTGCCTGAGCAATGGGCTATATGTGACTTTTTTTTTGGAAGTCTACAGTCAACATCATGCAACATTCATGTAAGCAATAGTTTTGACCTAAAATTCCTTTGGTGTAAGAGGATCTAATATATTTTGGTAAGTGGTCTTTTGCTTCCTTGATAGCTCAATTGGTAAAGAATCCATCTGCAATGTAGGAGACTCCAGTTTGATTCCTAGGTTGGGAATATCCACGGAGAAGGGATAGGCTACCCACTCCCATATTCTTGGACTTCCTGTGTGGCTCAGCTGGTAAAGAATCTGCCTGCAATGCAGGAGACCTAGGTTCGAGTCCTGTGTTGGGGAGATCCCCTGGAGAAGGGAAAGGCTATCCACTCCAGTATTCTGGCTTGGAGATTTTCATATATATCCCCCACGCTTGATACTCTTCCCCATTCACATTAGTTCTCTGAGGGTCATGGGTTCTTTTCTGAAATGAACATAAAACTTCTCTCCTTACTATTTCCAGACCTCATACTCCTGAAATTAGGCACATAAGAAGAAATGAATCAAGAGGTTCCTATGTCATGATCCAGTTATGAAAGACAATCATGACAGTTAAATTACAGTGGCCATTAACTACTCTATTATTCTTTAAATGATTATTCTTTAATCTTTAAATGATTCTTTAAATGATTATTAAATAATATTTATGAGAGAATGCACAAATACCAAAGAGTGAGGAAAAAGAAAGAAAAAGAGAATGCTTTAACTTTCTATTCATCTAGAAGTAGAAATGGGAAAATCATAACTAATTATTAAATCAAATCATGTTAACACTAGATTATAGTAACTGCTTAGTAACTTGCTATCCTAACAAAGCAGCCATTACCTAATGATGGCAGCTATTTACCCAGATGGAAAGTCACAGGAAATTGGAACTACTGCCATACCACACAGCATTAATCAGAACAGCCATTGTTAATGGCCCCTTCAGTGTATCAAATCAGTCATGATTAGTAGGGGTGGTTCAAGTTCAAAGAATTGAGAAGTTAGACAGAATGCTTCTTGGTCCCAGGACCAGGACTCTGCTGTTCACCAATCTGTTTGCCTCAGAGTTTTATGAGCTGGTTAGAACATGGTTCAAGGGATGCACAGCCCTATATGGGCTAGGTAGCCTTGCCCTCCTCAGCTATCTTAAGCCATAGTAGAAAATTTTGAAATGGCTATTTTTTAACTCAGCTAGCCTGTTCCAAAATATAAAACATATCAACCCTCACTGTTAACTCACTGTTTCCCCCAGCCTTGACCCTCAACTCATCTCCAAAGAGCAAAACTTTTCTATTTCTTACTCCATCCCTGAACAGTATACCAACTATAAATATAATGCATGTCTTATCTCAACTCTCATCTTCTTGAGCAAATATCAGAGACTGAGAAATAAACTGTTTCACATGTTAATATTTCATAGAAATAAAAAAATTTGTCTCATAATTTATTTCAAAGTTATATCAAAGTGTTCCTGAATGTGAAAATTCTAGGCGTCAAAATGGTTAAGCCAAGTAACTCATCAAGACATAATATTTCCATTACTATAGGGAACCATTGTTTATAAAGGATCAAATGAAATGTAGAGTAATGTAATACAAAACACAGATTAAAGCCTCTACTCTTGATGCTTCAAAATGATTTTAGTCTATGAAAGAGGGCACTTTTTTTAATTAGAAATGACATGAACAGGTCTCTAAGTGAGTTGCTATGACAACAGAAATGATCCAGCAGTCTGTGGCTCAGACGAATAGGATGAATTAATATTCATAATCTATTACTCAGAAGGTTGGGACTCCCCACAGAAAGAAATGGGAAAAGGTATGAAACAAGACAGTTAGAAATGCCTCATTGATTCTTTTCAATGAGAGAAAATCTCAGCAGACAGAGTAACTCTTGGAAATACAAGTAAGAGGAAACATCTACATTCAAAGATTTTAGAAGAATTGGTTCTAAGTAATACTACAATGAGGATAAAGAGTCTTAAGCTAGTATTAAAGAGTTGTTATTGCTTTAACTGTAACTCTTAATTTAAGCCAGGACCTTCAAGGTTGCCTGAAGTTGTCCCAAGTCAGAGGTAAATCCTGGATGTCAGCAGAAGTAGGCAAAAATGACCTCCACAGGTAGATGAAAATCAAGTACTGATTTCATAACCAAAGGGTAATCTAACATATTAGGAGGTAAGTCAGCATGAGTAAACGTCAGAAGAAAAAAAGTAAACAATAGACTTAGATCCTAAGTATAACTGTCTGACTTAGAATATAAAGTATTATCTGTTTCTGCTATTTAAAGTAAAATTAAATAAAATTTAAAATTTGGTTTTTCAGTCACACTAGCTATATTTCAAGTGTTCAATAGCCACATGTAGCTAGTGGCCATTGTATTGGACAGCACAGATATAAACATTTTTTTTTAAATGGCAGAAAATTCTATTGGACAGTGTTGGTTTAGAATATTTATAGCCATAATACATAGGATAAAAAAGATAAGTATATAGTAATAGATGTGTCATAAATTATTAGATTTTGGTACATTGACATGAATACATTTTAATGTGATTTAGCAAATAATGTGTTATGTTATTAAAATAAAAACCAACTTACCAAGTGTTTCTATCTCCCCTACAAGTGCACTTGTGCTCATTTGAAGTTTATCTCTTAACCTGTAGCCCCATAGTAACCATTGGTCTATTTTCTATCACAGTAATTTGTGGGTTTTTTCCCCAGAAATTCACATTAATGGCATTATGTGGTATAGAGTCTTTTGTATTTGGCTGCTTTCATCTATCATAATGCTTTTGAAATGCTTCTTTGTTGTCTTATGCATCAGTACTTCATTTTCTTCTACTGCTGAATGGCATTTCATTGTACAAAAATACCATGAGTTGTTTATTGACTCAGTAATTGATGGAAATTTGAATTGTTTCCAGCTGTGGGCAATTACTGGTAAATCTACAATGACCAACCACATATATATGTTTGTGTGGATATATATGTTCATTTCTCTTGTGTTAATACATTGGAGTGAAATTACCAAACTGTTTTTCCAAAGTGACTGCATCATCTGGCATGCCCACATACAATAGCAATATGTAACAATTGATTCACTCCACACTACTCCACAGGGGTACACTCCACACGGGTATTGTCAGTCTTTTTCATTTTAGCCACTCTAGTAGATTTGTGGTAGTAACTTCATGTGGAATTATTAACTTGCATTTCTAGAAGGAGTATTGATACTGAGCATGTTTTTCTGTGCTTATTTACCACTCACTTACCCTCTTTGGAAAAGTTCCTGTTCAAAACTTTTGCCTGTTTATTTCCAAAAAATTGAGCCGTCGATTTTTGGTTTTTATTTTATTTTTTATTTTTATTATTATTTTTTTATTTTTTTTTTTAATTTTAAAATCTTTAATTCTTACATGCATAGATAAAGAAATTATCTATATGTTCTAATTCTTGATCAGGTATTTTGAAAGTATTTTCTCAAATGTATGCCTTGCCTTTTCAGTTTCTTAACTGCTTCAAAAAATAGAAGCTTTCAAAAAAAAAAAAACCCAGAGGATTTTAATTATAATTTATAAACTTTTTTCTTCTATGATTCATGCTTTTGGTATATTATTCACTAATAAATCTCAAATAATCAAAAGTGTTGTAGATATTTTTCCTATATTTTCCTCAAAATTTATATAGTTTTAGCTCATTTGTTTACATATGTGATATGTTTTGAGTTAATTTTTCTGAGATGAGGACCAAGGATAATTTTCCCATAGATATGAATTGTTTTGAGATTATTGAAAACATTTCCTTCCCCATTCAATTATAATAGCAATTTTTTTCAAAAATCAGTTAACCATGTATTTGTAAGCTGATTTCTGGACTACCTTATCTAATGCACTAAACCAGAATCATGTTTACTCCAATATACCACATTGCTTTGATCACTGTGATTTTATGGTAAGTTTCAATATCTGGTTGTATAAGTATTTCAAAACTTTTGTTTTTCTAGGTCATTTACATTTCCATAGAAGTTTAAAATCAGCCTATAAGTTTTATAGCAACGTAACAAAAATAGCCAGATAGGAATTTTAAAGAAGTTATATTGGAGTTATAGACCAATCTGCAGAGAAGTCCTCAATTCAGCAATATTGAGTCTTGCACTAAATGAACATGATTTATCAATGCATTTATCAGATATTTTTACACAAATTTCAGCAGTTTTTGCACAGTTTTATAAAATTTATCCTAATTATAATCTCAGTTACCATGGGACTGTACAAAAAGTATACTTCCTATTTCTATGAGTTTCTTGGAAGATGACACCATACAAAATGAGGACAGTCTGTATTTTATGTGTCTTTGTGCTATTGTAAAGGTTATTTTTATTTCAAATTTCAAATTTTTGTTGCTGTCATATAAAAATCCAGTTGCTTTTGTTATATTCCAAAATCACTGTAAACTGACTCACTAGTTTAATCCTTTTTTATGTCTTTACCTTTGAGTTTCTGCAAAAATTTTCAGGGAATAAAAATAGTTTCACTTTTTCTATTCAGTTTTGTGTCTTTTATTTCTTTTCCTTACCTTATTTCACTAGCTGGAACATCCAGTACAATTTTGGGTACAGATGATGAAAAGAGATATTCCTGTTTAAATCATTCTGTTTTTATCATTAAGTGTAATATTAGCTATAAATTTTTATAGTTTTTTTGCCAGATTGAGAAAATTTATTTTTATTTAATTTGTTAAAGCTGTATTAAGATCTACTATTTTAGTCTTTATTCTCATTTGTTTCTATTTTTGTTTCCCTTTCTTGCCTTCTTTTGGAATATATGAATATTATTTTTAATTCTATTTCAATTTTATCTTTTTTTAGCTATACAATTTTGTTACTTCATTATCTTTTAAAGAAATTAAAATTAGAAAAAGTATATTCTATATTATTTGCATATTTACCATTCTTGGAACTCCTTATTTTCCCTTGCTTTCTCTTTTGCTCTTGTGCTCTCCCTCTCCCTCTGTTTACTTCCTTTTATCTGTCACTTTCATTTCAAGTTTCAAATTCTACCTGCCTCATTTTGATCTCTGTCTTCTCAGTTCAGCTAGTCTTTGTGATGGTTCCTCTCCTTGCATTGTAAACAGTCAGTAACCTAGGTAAACTTTAGGGCCCATTTCATTTGCTTCTTTTCTCTCAGACATCACAGTTTTGTCAGTCTTCCTACTGCCCATTGTCTGAAAACCATTATTTCACTTAATTTTCCAGTTTTCTAGTTGTTTCCACTGAACAGCAATTGCTATGGCAATTAATCTTTAATGCACAGAAGTTGAAATTCAGTTTTTACTTTTAGACCTGTCTTCTATCTTATCTAATATCAACAGTGGTGTTCTTTCACTTTTGTCTTAGACAGTTCCCTAGTATGCAGTTCAAAGTTGTCTTTTTCATTGTGATCTGTCTTGAAATTGTCATTTAATAGATAAATTGAGATAATTTACTTAAATGACAAATACATTTGATTTTAGCAATTTGGTTTCGTTTAATTGGTTTTGTTTGCATCATTTAATCATTCTTTTTCATGTTGATTTATTTCTTTGCATCTTGACATATGTGTAATTCTTATGTTTATAAAGTGTTGTTGCTGTTGTTCTAGCTTGACTAGATTTATAGTTTTACATTATGCTATTACCACTCTATTTACAAAATATTAATTTTACCTTATTTCTTTTATCTTTCTCCACACTTTCTTCTTCAGCAATATACATTAGCCAGTAAGATTTTCTTTCTAGTTTAGAACCCTTGAAATGTCAAAGATGCTTATGCTTATATTTGATCTGTTAAAATAAAATAATATACTTAGGATTCTAGTTATATATTAAAAGCGAGGCAATCTGAGAAACTACTTAAACTTTAATTTGGTTACCCCTGTTAAATTAATTAAACAATGAGACAGTTAGATGGCGGTGGCTCCAATGTCATAGAAGTCTAAATAAGCAAACCAAAATTCTAAACCTGTAAAGGCCTTATGGTTACAAAATTGAAACCTAAGGACAACTATTTACAAACAGCCAACTAGGTTTGAGGCTATAGCCTACCAAATAATTTCCTGTCTTTACTATCACATCTTCTATATATAAGTCTTTTCCATAGCTTCTGTCAGCAGAGTGCTTTTAACCAGTTCCAGTTTGGCATGGGCCCCAGTTGAATCTATTTTTGCTCAAATAAATTAAAATGCTTTAATATGCCTCAGTTTATCTTTTAACATGCTTCTCCTTACCACATGTGATGAGATATGTCCTCTCTACTTCTTCTACATACATTTACATCCTATTCTATTCTCCTAATCTACTCATTATAGTTGCAATCTAAATATTTTCCATTGCCAGTCCTTTAACCTTGGTTTCCCCACTCATCTCTTAGCCATAGAAATTGTCTTGTAGCATTTGCTCAAGGAAGGCTCATGTAAAAATTTCCCTAAATTTTACATGTTCAAAGTAGCATGACTGGGATTGATATAGCTAAAGTGCAATTTCACATATTTATACTCTTCAGAACATGTATGTATGTTCATCATTGAGTGCTGATGTTGAATCTTGGTGAAAAGAAATGCAAAGCCAATTTGATTTTTGCCCTTATAAGAGATTTAGTATTTCTCCTTGGAAACACAAAATTTCCTTTTATCCCAGTGTCCCATAATATTACTAGGGTATGTCATGCAGCTAATCTGGATCAATTTTTCCTAGCCATATCTTTTCTTATTGTGTAAATTTAGCATTTTTTATTTCAAGACAGCCTTCTGTTGAACAATGTGTTTAACATTGCATTTAATGTTTGTTCTATTTCATTCCTTTGCAATTCTTCTTTGAAGTATTATCCAGGATCTAGTCTGGTTTCTGTAGGGGTAAGACTGGTGAATAGAGCTACAGATCTGTTATAGGGATGAACACCCACTCATCCTTTAAACCTTCCATGCCTAAACCCTAGATGGACTTTTGTTTTGATCTACTATCCTGGCCAGAGGTGGTTCAGTTCCAGAAGCTTTTACTTGACCTTCCATACTATGATGGCTCCATACCATGCAAGCCAAAGGCCCAACATGGAGTGTGTGCCAGCTATCTAGTATGTCCACCCCAATAATAGATTCAGACATCAGAGGGGAAAAATCACAGAATAACTAAAATAGGTTCACTGTGAATTGGACCATGGCCAAGATGCTCTGTTACCTAGTTCCCGTATGCTCCATTTTAATAAAAATACCGTGACAACTATTATTTAAGTTCTTAAAATATTCCCCTTTCTCTAGTACAGTTACTGATGTCAATCATTGTAGGTTCTTTTGTGGAAGAACATGAAGATTTATTACCATGTATGCCTGTCATGGTATTGCAGAGTCCTTTTCCTGGGGATTTAGCTTTTTCTTCAATAAATAAATTACAGGTCTGGAAATTGACTGAAATTTGGAAACTGGACAGGGATGATAGCTTTTTACTCAGTTAGGTAATGGTCTCTCCTACTACCATACCTGAGCAACAGTGGAGAATAGCCATTGAACTTCCTGGTGATTCTATGCCTTTCTTATCAGAGCTAGCCTTATGATATTAATAAATGGTGCATTCCCTAGACATTTCCATAGAACACAGCAATATGGCAGGTCTTCTAACATTACAGTATTTCACTTCAGCATGCTACCTTCTCTGAGCTTTTTCATCCTGCTTCTGTTGTCTGACATAAACAATTCAGCACTTTAACTTCACTTAACATGGCTACAGCATGCTTGTCCACATCTCTTGTGATCTTTGGCAGGATATTAAATCTTGAATTTCAGGAGTGCTTCAAAATCAATAAGCTCTCCCTTATTTGATTTGTGTACTGACCCCTTTCATAAAGCATCTTCAGGATTCAGTCCTGCATGTAATCCCCCAGCTCCCGAGACTAGTTCTTGTAGTTCCTTTGTGGTAGAAGGCCTTTACTCCCTTGTTCTTTTTTTATCCCTGGTTCTGACTCAGTTATGCTATGAATTAATCCTAGTTATAATACTGGGGAAGGTAAGGGTATATCCCAAGAACCAGCATAGCTGTCTCATTGAGGAAAGAAATTTGCATGACTTTTTGAAAAAGTGCTGCTAGAGTCCTGAGAATTCTCTCAACAACTTGTTCACTACTATATGATAAGTCCTGTATATGCTGCTTCTGATAACCATAATAGGTAAGCAATTTTGTCTGTTTACTTGTTTGATTTTTTTATTCTTCTCTGTGCTCCTGAATATACTTCATAGAGAGCAGCTGAAGATTCTGGTTCATGCAAACATTCAATTTAAAGTTCAACATACTTTTAATATAATAACTTGGCTTCAGGCAATTCAGTACAATTTGAAAACTATGCATTTGTACAGATATTTGTATGTTTCCATGTAATGTCCATGATTATTAATGTTAGAAACCTTTTTTTTAGGTTTGGAAATTATAGCTGGATCATCTGGAATTTAAAATAGAACAGCAAGAAGCCCGGGCTTCTTGACAATCTTTGCAAATTTAAAGATAAATATTTTATTTTACAATCTTTTGGAAAATAATCCCTCATTATCTTTTAAAAGTATAAGTACACAAAGCCTTTGACCTGGTAATCCCCCCCCCTTTTGGGAATCTACTATGTACAAAATATATATTCATACAATGTATTTACTGAAGCACATCTTTATGATGGCAAAAATCTGGAATCAATTATAATACCATTCAATAAGAGAATAGAATGATTTAATAAATGGCAGTATGTCCATGAGAAATAACATGTAGCTTTAAATGAGATACTTTTATAACCCTGGAAGGAAGGAAGGGTGACCATGCTATCACATTAACTGAAAAAAAAGCAAATTATACAGTAGTAGGCAATGTAATTCTGGTTTCTATAAATATATGTGGAGAAAATTGTTTAAGGCCATGTAGAATAAAAAGAAGCATACTGGGCTGCATTATAGAATGATATAGGGATATAAATGGATGAAATTATTCACTTTTGATTTATACATCTTGAAATTAATTTACTCATCATAGCTGCTGCTGGTGCTAAGTCACTTCAGTCGTGTCTGACTCTGTGCGACCCCATAGATGGCAGCCCACCAGGCTCCTCCATCCCTGGGATTCTCCAGGCAAAAACACTGGAGTGGGTTGCCATTTCCTTCTCCAATGCATGAAAGTGAAAAGTGAAAGTGAAGTCACTCAGTCGTATCTGACTCTTAGCAACCCCTTAAACTGCAGCCTACAAGGCTCCTCTGTCCATGGATTTTCCAGGCAAGAGTACTGGAGTGGGTTGCCATTTCCTTCTCCACTCATCACAGCAACCATGCATGATTTCTTCAACTAAAAAAAGCAATACAAAAAATGTGAAGGATGAAAAAGTACAGGAAATAGTCTAGGACCGTTCAGAAAACACTGAAGTACCTACTTCTGGGAGTATAACAAGACATCAACAAAATTAGAGGAAAAAACAGTAAGTTGGCTTTAAATCTCAAACCACTTTGTCTACATTTTCTATTTTTTATGCTATTGTCTGCATCTATTAATACCCATCAATTAATTTATTCAGCAATCAGTCATGATTATTTGGAATCATTTAAAACCAAAGAGTGCAACTTGTATACTTGATTTTATGACTAGGCCTGTATATTTGAATGGTTTCTTGTTCTTATAAGACATTAAGCAAGAATGTTAACATTCCTGATAACACTGCATGTTAAGAATGTTCTTTCAATGTTAACATACTAATTTAGTCATTGGTTGTGAACGATGTTTCCCACCTCCCTTATGAACTTTGAGAAACATTCCAATTATAATATAGTCTCATTTATATGCCATCAACTTATACAATGTATACAATCAATCCTACCCCTCTTCAAGTTTTATGTGCTGTAAGCAAAGTATCAAAAAAAAAATCCTTCTTGTTATGGAGTTTAAGTGGAGAGAGATACAATAAATTTATAGAGTAAAATGTCAGGAAATGATGAGTGCAGTGACAGGAAACAAACCAAAGTAAGCAGACAGAGAATGAATTAGTGTGTTCTTTGGAAGGGTGGTCTGGGAAGATCTCCCTCCTAGAATTGAGCATTTGAGAAGAGCCCCAAAGGAAAAATTACAGCAATTCATGGGAATATTTGTAGAAATAGCTTTTGGAGAGAAGATGCTATGAAGTACAAATGCCCTAACTAAAATGGATGAACTACTCTAATTGGATAGAAAACCAAGCCTCTACAGGCATGGAGAAATGGCAGGAATTAGCATGCCAAAAGCCTCATTGCCAAGCTGAGTAAAGTGGCTCGAGTAGGACCTGAGGCAAGATGAGGGCTGAGTCAAGAGCACTGACACAAAGCAACTCTCCTCAAGTTTAGTCCCAACCCGGGGTCAACCAAGGTTTGGCTTCTAATTGAAACACTACTACCATTCTAGGAAATATTTTTAAGCTTTTTCACTTGTAAACTAGAAAAATGATAATCCAGTACTCTGACTGCTTCATAGACATATTTAGAGTTCTTATCCTTTAAAAGAACTTAGAAGTTAATGGAGTATACTGAACATCAGAGTACTTAAATATGTCATGTACATGCTCAATTGCTCAGTTGTGTCTGATTGTCTGTGACCCAGGGACTGTAGCCCACCAGGATTCTCTGTCCATGGAATTTTCCAGGCAAGAATACTGGAGTAGGTTGCCATATCTTACTTTAGGGGATTGTTCTGTAGGAGCATTCCTAAGTGGCACAGTGGTAAAGAATCTGCCTGTAAATAAATAAAGCAAATACTAATAGAACTAAAAGGAGAAATAAATCACAATAAAATAATAGTTGGTAACTTTAATATTTCACTCTCAAAAAATGGCTAGATCTTTTATACAGGCAGTTAATAAAGAAAGAGAAGATTTGAACAACACCATAATCCAAATGGTTATATAGACATATACAAAACATTCCATCCAACAGTAACCTAATACATATTTTCCAAGTGCACGTGGAACATTTTGTAGGATAGATCATATGTTAGGCCATAAAACAAGTTCAAGAAGACAGAAATTATTAAGTACCTTTCCAAACTACTATATTATTAAACTAGAAACAATAACCAGAGGAAAGCTGGAAAATTGACAAATATGTAAAAATTAAGCAACACATTCCTAAACAACCATGGATCAAAGAAGAAATAAAAAGGGAAATTAAAAACTATCTTGAGACAAATGCAATAGAAACACAATATAGAAAAACTTATTGGATACAGCAAAAGCAATTCTAAAAGGAAATTTTATAGCAATAAATGCCTACATAAATAAAAAATTATATGCTGAAAATTATATTGATTAAGAAATTGAAGAAGATACAAACAAATCACTCATTTTAGATACAAACTCCTTTACATCTTCCAAGGTTCTATGATTCTAAATATTCCCTCTCCATCTCAGAGAAAAAGGTTTGGCTCAGGCACTGGCTTAAAAAATTGGAGACAGTTCTCTTAATTTACAATTTCCATAAGAGACATGTCAAGTGCTACCCATCCTCTTTCTGGTAAATTATCCTCTCCCTTCAACTTAAATAATATGGGTAGAATCTCCAATCACAGTAACCTACCTCTAAAGAGAGGGCCTATGACCCATGATGGAGTAATCATAATTCTTTATGGCATTTTTCCAAACTGAAAGAAAAAGCATCCTATAGTTTAGGAAATGGCAGCCCACTCCAGTATTCTTGCCTGGAGAATTCCATGGGCAGAGGAGCCTGGTGGGCTACAGTCCATGGGGTCACAAAGAGTCAGACACAACTGAAGCAACTAACGCAAGTATCTGGTTACATGCACTCCCAAATCTTCCCTGGTCAGAAACTTAAAGTTGATAATTAATCAGCACAAACTCAAGAAAACAGCACACTAGATAACTTCTCCTTGGGTACCCTTGGTTATTCACAGGTCATTAGAGTCCTAGGGCTATAGCACAGAAGATAGCTTGGTTATAAGGAAAACAAGAACTTACTTAATGCTCAATACACACAGTTCTATGCTGTGCTCCTTACAAACTCATTCTTTCCTCAAAACCATGGGAGAAAAATGTTACCTGCTCTATTTTAGGCACAGAAGTCACACAATTGTGAAATAACAGAATGATGATTGAAAGCCAGATTTCTGTAGTATTTGCTTTAGTCTCTACAATACTTCCTCATACAGGAGGCATAAGTGTTATAAGTGGTACTTGTAAACTATGTTGAGAAAAATATGAAACTCAAGCCAGATTCTCTTACATGAGTGTTGAGCTAAACTTCCTTTTCAGAAGACCCTTTTTGATAGTTGAAGTTATGTTACATTGTTTTCCCATTTTGGTAACCACCCAGGTGATGATTTGGTAATCATTCAGTTATATGTTGCAAACACATGATATAGTAACTTAGAGAAATTTCCACTCATCCTTTGAGGTGAAGAATTGAAACCTTTATAGAAGAAACTAATATTAAAAATCATTGCCCAAGACATTCATATCAAAGAAACCACCTACTAGAAATTGCTGTCTACTTGCTATCCTTTCCTTTGCGCACTCTCAGAGTTCTGCTTCTCTGGGAAATTGAAAATCACTCAGTCGTGTCTGACTCTTTGAGACTCCATGGACCATAGTCTGCCAGGCTCCTCTGTCCATGGAATTCTCCAGGCCAGAATACTGGAGTGGGTAGCCATTCCCTTCTCCAGGGGATCTTCCTAACTCAGGGATAGAACCCAGATCTCCCATATTGCAGGCAGATTGTTTACCAGCTGAGCTACCAGGGAAGCCCAAGAATACTGGAATGCATAGCCTATCCCTTCTCCAGGGGATCTTCCCAGCCCAGGAATCAAACCATTGTCTCCTGAGTTACCAAGGAAACCCTTCCAAGAGAATTTATATAAAGAGCCTCAGAATTAGACTCAGACCTTTATTCCATTCTCAATCTCAAACCTATTGTCAATCTTGGCCCATCAACTGCTGTCATTTGGTTTGTGAATGTAAAAACTTCCGATTTAGGTAGACTCTCTAGACTGAAGGCATCAATTGTAGGTAGATAAATCTTCATGTGTACCTTCAGTTCCAGCCAATCTCCAAGATCTGCCCACAACATATTTAATTTTCTGAGCACTGTCTTGTACATGTGACACTTGCTTCATTACATTATCTGGCTAACTGAGGGCACTCACTTCACCCCAAAGTACTTTCTTTAAAATGTTTTCCATTGGATTATAATTCAAGCTTGAAAATTCAAAAATGTTTACTCTCTCATATCAATCAATTGCCTATAATTTTATTATTTATAATCTCCCACATGAATGTCTTTCCCAATTTTCACTGCCACTCTTTTCTCATAAATACTTATTAGTGGATCATCTTTAATACTTGCAAGTAGATACCCTGGCTCCAGAGTTGCTTTTATATATAATCACCCTAAAATGACTGGTAGATTAATTTCCTGAGTAGCATTTTGATTATAAGACTTTTAAAATTTCTAGGGTTTAAAACTTAACTATCTTTTGGATGTTATTTCAAAACCAAAAGTTTCCTCACCATTCACAATCCATCCTGAAACTATTGCTTAGTTTCCTAACACTTTCTTGCTCATGTGCTAATTTCACACAAATTAAACTATCCTATAAACATAAATTATATATAACAAGGGCTCCATCATCCCTTTCTCTAGCTTGCTTAGTATTGGACTGATAGAAATTGAAGCCTTTTCCTCTTCCAGTAGGAAAGACAGCACTCAAACATCAACTTCCTATAATTAAATATTTCCTCCCATTGCTCCTTATATCTCAGCTTGTAAAGAATCTGCCTGCAATGCCAGAGACCTGGATTTGATCCCTGGGCTGGGAAGATCCCCTGGAGAAGGGAAAAGCTACCCACTCTAGTGTTCTGGCCTGGAGAATTCCAGGGACTGTATAGTCCATGGGGTCACAAAGAGTTGGACACAACTGAGCAACTTTCACTTTCACTTCACTTTTGCACCAGTAGGAGGAACCACCATATTCTAAGCTGCTGAAATCTCAAAGTATGTACACATGACTCTCCCAGTACTCCTAAAATTGTTGGCATTTAATCTCTGAATCTAAAGTCTGAGCCCTAAGTATTTATTCCTATTTATAGGGTTATTTTCACGCTTGTGCTTAAAGAAAATAGAACAGTAGAGCAGACAGGAACTCTCCTGAAGCACAATCATGGTGCATTCACGTGTCTGACATGCGTTCCTTTCAAAATGATGCCAAAAAATTAGGGGTGCTCTGCCCCGTGACATTTGCCCCCACCGATAAGTAGTTTCTCAGCTTATACACCATGATACCGTAAACTCTGCCCTCACCCATCTCTCTAAACACACTTACTTTTGCTTCTATAATGTCCTCAAGTTTAAATGTGCTCTTCAAAGCAAAGTTTTACTTTGTCTTAAGTCATTTTCAAATCTTATTTATTTCATGTCTTATTTCCCTTGTTCTCTAATCAGAAGTTTTTCTTTGTTGAATTCCAAAGTGTTAAGCGCTTTTCCTACACTGCTTTTTATTTTTATGCTGACAATATTGTTTGTAAGTTTTTATCCAGATTTAGAAACACTGATGAGAGTTTACTGTCTTTCCTAAATTTCTGCATATCAGCATACAATCTCTCACAGTTTATTCTCCATATTACAAGTAATAACTAAAGAAAATACAGGAATAATTTCTTCCCTGAAAGAATGAAACTGACATCTACTGGTTCAAGCTATCTGGAGTATCATTGGTTGGACCAGTAGAAAAAAAAAAAAAAAGACTGATGATGTCTAACAATCTGACTTAACCCAGATGCTTCAGTTCTGCCTGGGTTGGTCAAGATGATAAAGTTATAATTTAAGTACTATTTTTATGAATGTGAGAACTGTTTATTTTATCAAATTCTTAATTCATTATAATATTATTCTTATTATTCTTAAACCCTTAGGGTATTTAGGATGAAATTGTACAACTCAGATATCTAAATATATAAAGCAATATTGACTGAGTTTCAAAAATATGAAAAAGCAGATATATCCATATTATTTTTATGATTCTGTTCATTTAACTAAAAACATGCATTGGGTTCCAAAGCCTTTGATTATTTTAATAGAATACAGTTAATTTTGTCCCATCTGGTTCTACACATGAAAAAATCAGCACAAAATTTGGAACAGGCCAATTTTACAGAGAGAAGAGCATAAAAGGCAGTTTCTTATGATCTTTCAGGAGAAAATGCACTTGAAATACTATGAGAAAGGAAGTCTTATGATATTTCTCATTATAAAAGGTCACTGCTCTACTCATTTATCACTATTTTATGAAAGAAGCAGAGTAGATTGTGTTTAGGTGGGAGCACTGTTGCTCAGAAGAGTTTAAAAAATTACCTGGTGTTAAGACAGACAGAGAAATTATTTGACATATTGCAAACCAGAGTTTGGAAATATATTGCTAGTGCTAAACATCATAACATCATATTTTAAGATATGAGAGTAGAAAGAGAAATCTGAAGGGGCTATTCTCTTCTTTATAAACGTCTCCTCTTACCATAAAGGGGGACTATTCATGAGTTAAAAATTAAAAAAAAAAAAAAAAAGGATACTCCCTGGGCACTTAGGTTTCAATTCTCTATTACAGGTCACTGGAGAATAATTATGAGTAATAATAGATATTAACATAGGGAAAAAATGTACATAGAAATATTCCAACACCTCAGATAAAGTAAAATAGACTTCTCAAAGACTCTACATAAATGCTAGTATACCAGACTCAATTCCTGGGTAAGGAAGATCCCCTGGAGAAGGGAATGGCAACCCACTCCAATATTCTTGCCTGGGAAATCCCATGGACAGAGAAGCCTGGTGGGCTACAGTCCATGGGGTCACAAAGAGTCAGACAGGACTGAGCAACTGAGGACTCACACCCACTATATTCATTACTATAGAACTGGTAACTGGACTAAGAACTCATATACAGCAGTTTTAAAAGCAGAATATAGAAAACCATTCTTGCTAACTCCTCAAAAAAAAAAATGTTGTGTACAAGTTACTTTACCTTTCTATTATATGCTTTCTATCATGTGAAAGAGGGAAAACTGTAAACCTATTTTGTATAATTCATTCATTAAGAGCCACAAATATAATATGAATGATTACAATTAAATGTGAAAATATAAAGCACATATGGTATTAGCATCATTTCAAGAACATTCTACACAATGATAATGAGAAGATAAAAAAAATACATCTGGCAAAATAAAGGAAAACAATTTCCCACTATTATTGATATTTACATTAATGAGAAAAAAAGTAAAAATACAGTCTAATCAATTATTTCATATTAATATATAATAAACAATATTGGACAAATTCAGGTTTAAATTTAAAAATGAAATTTATTTAAAAAGCCATATTATTGTTAGTCATATAAAAGTTAACTTCACAAAGTTTTAGCCTGATTTGTGTGTGTGTGTGAAGAGTAAGCTGATCTTTCCTTCACTTAGACAGTTTCTAAATTTTCATAAGTATTTTAGAAGAATGTGCTTTCATTAATAAAAGTTGGATTCTGTTACAAAAGAAAAAAGTCTTGACAATGTCTGCTTGAGTGCATCTGGCAAGGGAGCCACAAATTTAACTTCTGAGCATTTCTAAGGCAATGTGGTTCTTGAATAGGACTTTTGTTGGAGAACATAAGTAGGCATAATGAGCAGCCAATCATGAATTTCTCTTCTTTCACAGGAAATAAAATAAAGAAAATATGTAATAATATTATACTGTTTTAATTGGACATATTTACATTGCCTGGAAAATCCCATGGACGGAGGAGCCTAGTAGACTGCAGTCCTTGTGGTCGCTAAGAGTCGGACTCGACTGAGTGACTTCACTTTGACTTTTCACTCTCATGCATCTGAGAAGGAAATGGCAACCCACTCCAGTATTCTTGCCTTGAGAATCCCAGGGATGGGGGAGCCTGGTGGGCTGCCATCTGTGGGGTCGCACAGAGTCGGACACAACTGAAGCGACTTAGCAGCAGCAGCAACAGCAGTCTTAACTGAAATTTCTACCATATTGTGGCTATATTCTACACATTAGTGATTCTCATTATTAGGGAGTTTATGAAGCCAAAGAAAGCTTACTTTTTCTTGGAAATCTTAAATTTTCTTGCTTAAGTATAGAATTCTTTATACTATGATGCTTCTCTCTTTTCACCAGTCAATTCTGCTTAAGCAGCTAAAATTTTGATTAGAAAACCTGTAGTCTACTGTTCTGGAGAACCAGAGACAAATCTAACAAAGGAGAGAGTCACTGAGGTGCAACCCCAATTTTACATGTGAACTTGGCCTAAATGGCTGCTCCCTAAACCACACTTAACATAAGGCAGGCCCCAAGCAGCACAAAGTTCAAAAACAGTTGAGATTTAATGTGGTACTCAATGCAAGAGACACAAAGTTTGCAGTTTTAGTTTAGACAGGTTAAGTTATAGCTTTTAAAAAGGTGGAGATTGGGGGAGTAAATAAAAATTCTCAAAGAAATATAACAGAATCTAGATTGTCTACAATATGCCACTCACAATGTCCAAGACACAATTTAAAGCAGACGGGTGTATAGAAAATGCAGGAAAATGCGATCCTTTCTCAAGTGAAATATAGTCAACAGAGATAAACCTCAAGATGATCCAGATGGATGTTCCAGTTCAAGATGGAGCAGATGGATGAACATGTGCTCATCTCCTCCAGCAAGACTGTCAAAATCACGACTAGCTATTGAATAACTATTTACAGGAGGATGCAGGAAACTAGGGGAAAAAAAATCCAAAGACAAAGAAGAAGCTGCAGCCAGATGGTAGGCGAGGAACAATCATGATAGAATCAAATTCCATACCTTGGGTGGGTGACCCACAAAGTGGAAAACAATAATACCAAATAAGTTTTCCCATTATTGTGAAGGTTTGGAACCCCACATCAGGCTTCCCAGCCTGGGGACACGACAAAGGGACTGGGAATCTCCAGGGAATCTGACCTTGAAGGCCAGAGGGATTTGATTAAAGACTTCCACAGCACTGGGAAAACTAGAGACTCCAGTCATGAAGGACACAAACAAAACTTTGTGTGCACCTAGACTCAGAGGAAAGGAACAGAGACTCCACAGGAAACTGAACCAAAACTACCTGCTAGAGTTGGAGGGTCCCCTGTGAAGCCATGGGTCAGCAGGGTCTCACCACAAGGACAGGGGGACTGGCAGCAGCTGTCTGGGAAGGTTGCCTTTGGTGTAAAACTTGGAGTTTGCCATTAACCCGAGCATAGAGCCCTAGGTCCAAGATCCAGGTCGCCTCAAGGCAAAAACTACCAAGGAGGGAATGCAACCCTACCATCAGCAGATAACTGTGTTAAAGCTCTATTGAGCAAGGCCCTGCCCACCAGAGCAAGACTCAGTATTTCCCACCACAAGACCTCCCCATTAGGAAGCTTACATAAGCCTCTTAGCCTCTTCCAACAGAGGGCAAACAAAAGAAACAAGAACAACAGTCTCACAGTGACTAAAACAAAAACTACATTACAGAAAGTTAATCAGTACGAAAAAGCAGAAAGTTACATCCAAGATGGAGGACAAGATAAAATCCCAGGGAAAAAAAAGAAAAACTAAATAAATTGGAGATAGGAAACCTTCTGAATGCAGACTACCAAGGACTAGCAAGGGGAGAAAAGAAAGCCTTCCTAAGTACTCAATGCAAAGATACAGAGGAAAACAGTAGAATGGGAAAGACTAGAGATCTCTTCAAGAGAGATACCAAGGGAATATTTCATTCAAAAATGGGCATAATTAAGGACAAAAATGGTATGTACCTAACAGGAGCAGAAGATATTAAGAATACACAGAAGAACTATACAAAAAACATCTTCATGACCCAGATAACCACGATGGTGTGATCACTCACCTAGAGCCAGACATCCTGGAATGCAAAGTCAACTGAGCCTTAGGAAGCATTACTACAAACAAAGCTAGTGGAGGTGATGGAATTCTAGTGGAGCTATTTCAAATACTAAAAGATGATGCTGTGAAAGTGTTGCACTCAATATGCCAGCAAATTTGAAAAATTCAGCAGTGGCCATAGGACCAGAAAGGGTCAGTTTTCATTCCAATCTCAAAGAAAGGCAATTCCAAAGAATGTTCAAACTACCACACAATTACACTCATCTCACACACTAGCAAAGTAATGCTCAAAATTCTCCAAGAGAGACTTCAACACTATGGGAAATGAGAACTTCCAGATGTTCAAGCTGGATTTAGAAAAGGCAGAGGAACCAGAGATCAAATTGCCAAATATGATCTATGCCAATTGGATCATAGAAAAAAACAAGAGAATTCCAGAAGAACATCTACTTCTACATCATTGACTATGCTAAATTTTTGACTGTGTGGATCACAACAAACTGTGGAAAATTCTTAAAGAGATGGGAATACTAGACCACCTTACCTACCTCCTGAGTAATCTGTATGCAGATCAAGAAGCAACAGCTAGAAATAGACATGTAACATTGGACTGGTTCCAAATTAGGGAAGGAATATGTCAAGGCTGTATATTGTCACCCAGCTTACTTAACTTATATGCAGAGTGCATTCACTCCTTAATCCTCAGTAGAGGTCTATCCTCACCACCCTACAGGAATTTATATTTTAAAACATAGCAGCTCTTTTCTATTCAATTTTCAGTTCTCTGAACTCAATTTCATTTAGCTTTATAGTGTGTATCACTAGTAACATCATCTTCTTGATTCATTTCATTCTTTTTCTTCTCTAGATATCCATGTTGATTGATCCTTTTACCCTTTAATTTTCCTTTTATATTGCTTCTAGCTTATTCTAACTCCCAAATATATGAGTTTCTCAAATTTCCTTCCTTGGTTGCCTTTCTCGTCTGTCTTCATTACTTTCTTCTTCCTTGGCCATCACTCCATCTGTCTAGACTCAATTATCTCTTTAGTGTAGTGACTGTGAAATTAAAAACTCTAGACTGGTACTTCATTCAAGATATTTTTTTAAGGTCAAATATGCTACATATGCATTTGACATCAGAAGGCTATATAATTCATTTTATGAAGAAACATGCAATAAATTATTAAAAAGTCATTTTTTCATCTACCAGATTAATATTCCCAAAGTCTAGTCTTTAATATGTTCTCCCTTTACTTAGAAATCTTTGATGGTTTCCCACTGGGCACCAAGTCAATCCCAATGTGTCTGGCATCACCATCTAAGACCTCTTTAAGAGATATGACAGGTTGGCTAACTCGATGCTTCTAGCACCACTTTTAGTGCAATTTCCAGTCAGAGCTTACAGAAGAAAATTTACATGCTTCAAATTTTCTGGCAGCTGAGGTCTCCGCATAAAACTTAGCTTCAAGAAATAGACACCCTTTCAGGACTTAGGATGAGAAAGTGGGAACATCAAGTGGTATGCACACAGATCTTCAGTAAGTTACAGATATAGCTGCATGTTTCAGTTGTCTAAGAATGATGCCTGTCCAGTCAGTTCCTATTTTGGGGATACTGAGCTTCAGTGGCACCTCCTTTGCAATCATTCTCTTGCCCAATTATGTCAAAGGAGGCAACGTTGCTTCTTGTGGTGGCCACAATGGTATTTTTTTCCTTGCTAAGCCAATTTTGTAATACAATTCTAAGTCTATGATGTAATCCTGAAAGCTCAGCTCAGAACACCTCCTCTAGAATTTCCAATTATGCTATAAGATATGGCATCATCTGCTTAATTCCCTTTTGGTTTAAACTAGCTAGAGTGGCTATGCGGGTGCAAGAGGGCTGAGAGGAGCTACTCCATGTTCAAGGTCAGGAGATAGCTCTCATCCAAGGTAAGGAGCAGTGGCTGCGCTTTGCTGGAGCAGCCGTGAAAAGATACCCAACGAAACCCAAGTAAAATGGTAGATGTTGCAAGAGGGCATCAGAGGGCAGACACACTGAAACCATAGTCACAGAAAACTAGCCAATCTGACCACATGGACCACAGCCTTGTCTAACTCACTGAAACTAAGCCCCATGCACTGTGGGGCCACCCAGGATGGGTGGGTCATGATGGAGAGGTCTGATGGACCACTGGAGAAGGGAATGGCAAACCATTTCGGTATTCTTGCCTTTAGAACCCCATGATCAGTATGAAAAGGCAAAATGATAGGATACTGAAAGAGGAACTCCCCAGGTCGGTAGGAGAAGGAAATGGCAAGCCACTCCAGTGTTCTTGCCTGGAGAATCCCAGGGATGGCAGAGCCTGGTGGGCTGCAGCCCATGGGGTCACAAAGAGTCAGACATGACTGAAGCGGCTCAGCAGCAGCAGCAGCAGCCAGGTCGGTAAATGCCCAATATGCTACTGGAGATCAGTAGAGAAATAACTCCAGAAAGAATGAAGAGATAGAGCCAAAGCAAAAGCAATACACAGTTGTGGATGTGACTGGTGATAGAACCAAGGTCTGATTCTGTAAAGAACAATATTACATAGGAACCTGGAATGTCAGGTCCATGAGAGAGGGCAAATTGGAAGTGGTCAAACAGGAGATGGCAAGAGTGAACGTTGACATTCTAGGAATCAGTGAACTAAAATTGACTGGAATTAGGTGACTTTAACTTAGATGACCATTATATCCACTACCGTGGGCAGGAATCCCTTAGAAGAAATGGAATAGCCATCATGGTCAACAAAAGAGTCCGAAATGCAGTACTTGGATGCAACCTCAAAAACGACAGAATGATCTATGTTATTTTCCAAGGCAAACCATTCAATATCACAGTAATCCAAGTCTATGCCCCGACCAGTAACACTGAAGAAGCTGAAGTTGAACAGTTCTATGAAGACCTACAAGACCTTTTAGAACTAACACCCAAAAAAGATATCTTTTTCATTATAGGGGACTGGAATGCAAATGTAGGAGGTCAAGAAACACCTGGAGTAACAGGCAAATTTGGCCTTGGAATACAGAATGAAGCAGGGCAAAGGCTAATAGAGTTTTGCCAAGAGAACACACTGGTCATAGCAAACACTCTCTTCCAACAACACAAGAGAAGACTCTACACATGGACATCACCAGATGGCCAAAACCAAAATCAGATTCATTTTATTCTTCACAGCCAAAGATGGAGAAGCTCTCTACAGTCAGCAAAAACAAGACCAGGAGCTGACTGTGGCTCAGATCATGAACTCCTTATTGCCAAATTCAAACTGAAATTGAAGAAAGTAGGGAGAACTACTAGACCATTCAGGTATGACCTAAATCAAATCCCTTGTCATTATACACTGGAGGTGAGAAATAGATTTAAGGGACTAGATCTGATACAGTGCCTGATGAACTATGGACGAAGGTTCGTGACATTGTACAGGAGACAGGGATCAAGACCATCCCCATGGAAAAGAAATGCAAAAAGCAAAATGGCTGTCGGAGGAAGCCTTACAAATAGCTGTGAAAAGAAGAGAAGTAAAAAATAAAGAAGAAAATGAAAGATATAAGCATCTGAATGCAGAGATCCAAAGAATAGCAAGGAAAGATAAGAAAGCCTTCCTCCACAATCAATGCAAAGAAATAGAGGAAAAAAACAGAATGGGAAAGACTAGAGAGCTCTTCAAGAAAATTAGAGATACCAAGGGAACATTTCATGCAAAGATGGGCTCGATAAAGGACAGAAACGCTATCGACCTAACAGAAGCAGAAGATATTAAGGAAGACGTGGCAAGAACACACAGAAGAACTGTACAAAAAAAGATCTTCACGACCTAGATAATCACGATGGTGTGGTCACTCACCTAGAGCGAGACATCCTGGAATGTGGGTCTTAGAAAGCATCACTATGAAGAAAGTTAGTGGAGATGATGGAATTTCAGTTGAGCTACTTCAAATCCTGAAAGATAAGGCTGTGAGAGTGCTGCACTCAATATGCCAGCAAGTTGAGAAAACTCAGCAGTGGCCACGGGCCTGGAAAATGTCAGTTTTCATTCCAAATCCAAAGAAAGGCAATGCCAAAGAATGCTCAAACTACCACACAACTGCACTCATCTCTCATGCTAGTAAAGCAATGCTCAAAATTCTCCAAGCCAGGCTTCAGCAGTACGTGAACCATGAACTTCCAGATGTTCAAGCTGGTTTTAGAAAAGGCAGAGGAACCAGATCAAATTATCAACATCCACTGGATCATTGAAAAAGCAGGAGAGTCCCAGAAAAACATCCATTTCTGCTTTATTGACTATGCCAAAGCCTTTGACTGTGTGGATCACAATAAACTGTGGAAAATTCTTCAAGAGATGGGAATACCACCACCTAACCGGTCTCTTGTGAAATCTATATGCAGGTCAGGAAGCAAGAATTAGAACTGGACATGGAAACACAAACTGGTTCCAAATAGGAAAAGGAGTATGTCAAGGCTGTATATTGTCACCCTGCTTATTTAACTTATATGCAGAGTACATCATGAGAAATGCTGGGCTGGAAGAAACACAAGCTGGAACTAAGATTGCTGGGAGAATAATCAATAACCTCAGATATGCAGATGACACCACCCTCATGGCAGACAGTGAAGAGGAACTAAAGAGCCTCTTTATGAAAGTGAAAGAGGAGAGTGAAAAGTTAGCTTAAAGCTCAACATTCAGAAAACAAAGATCATGGCATCTGGCCCTATCATTTCATGGAAAATAGACGGGGGAACAGCGGAAACCATGTCAGACTTTATTCTGGCGGGCTCCAAAATCACTGCAGATGCTGACTGAAACTCTGAAATTAAAAGATGCTTACTCCTTGGAAGGAAAGTTATGACCAACCTAGACAGCATATTAAAAAGCAGACATTATTTTGCCAACAAAGGTCCATCTAGTCAGTTCAGTTCAGTTCAGTCGCTCAGTCATGTCCGACTCTTTGTGCTACATGAATCGCAGCACGGCAGGCCTCCCTGTCCATCACCATCTCCCAGAGTTCACTCAGACTCACGTCCATCGAGTCCGTGATGCCATCCAGCCATCTCATCCTCGGTCGTCCCCTTCTCCTTCTGCCCCCAATCCCTCCCAGCATCAGAGTCTTTTCCAATGAGTCAACTCTTCACATAAAGTGTCCAAAGTACTGGAGCTTCGGCTTTAGCATCATTCCTTCCAAAGAAATCCCAGGGTTAATCTCCTTCAGAATGGACTGGTTGGATCTCCTTGCAGTCCAAGGGACTCTCAAGAGTCTTCTCCTACACCACAGTTCAAACGCATCAATTCTTCAGCGCTCAGCCTTCTTGACAGTCCAATTCTCACATTCATACATAACCACAGGAAAAACCATAGCCTTGACTAAGCCGACCTTAGTGGGCAAAGTAATATCTCTGCTTTTGAATATACTATCTAGGTTGGTCATAACTTTTCTTCCAAGGAATAAATGTCTTTTAATTTCATGGCTGCAGTCACCATCTGCAGTGATTTTGGAGCCCCCAAAAATAAAGTCTGACACTGTTTCTACTGTTTCCCCATCTATTTCCCATGAAGTGATGGGACTGGATGCCATGGCCATGATCTTTGTTTTCTGAATGTTGAGCTTTAAGCCAACTTTTTCACTCTCCTCTTTCACTTTCATCAAGAGGCTTTTTAGTTCCTCTTCACTTTCTGCCATAAGGGTGGTGTCATCTGCATATCTGAGGTTATAGATACTTCTCCCAGAAATCTTGATTCCAGCTTGTGTTTCTTCCAGTCCAGCGTTTCTCATGATGTACTCTGCATATAAGTTAAATAAGCAGGGTGACAATATACAGCCTTGACGCACTCCTTTTCCTATTTGGAAGCAGTCTGTTGTTCCATGTCCAGTTCTAACTGTTGCTTCCTGACCTGCATACAGATTTCTCAAGAGGCAGATTAGGTGGTCTCGTATTCCCATCTCTTGAAGGATTTTCCACAGTTTATTGTGATCCAGTCAAAGGCTTTGGCATAGTCATTAAAGCAGAAATAGATGTTTTTCTGGAACTCTCTTGATTTTTCCATGATCCAGCGGATGTTGGCAATTTGATCTCTGGTTCCTCTGCCTTTTCTAAAACCAGCTTGAACATCAGGGAGTTCACGGTTCATGTATTGCTGAAGTCTAGCTTGGAGAATTTTGAGCATTACTTTACTAGCGTGTGGGATAGTGCAATTGTGTGGTAGTTTGAGCATTCTTTGGCATTGCCTTTCTTTGGAATTGGAATGAAAACTGACCTTTTCCAGTCCTGTGGCCACTGCTGAGTTTTCCAAACTTACTGGCATATTGAGTGCAGCACTTTCACAGCATCATCTTTCAGAATTTGAAATAGCTCCACTGGAATTCCATCACCTCCACTAGCTTTGTTCATAGTGATGCTTTCTAACACTCACTTAACTTCACATTCCAAGATGTCTGGCTCTAGATAAGTGATCACATCATCATGATTACCTTGGTCATGAAGATCGTTTTTGTACAGTTCTTCCATGTATTCTTGCTGCCTCTTCTTAATATCTTCTGCTTCTGTTAGGTCCCTACCATTTCTGTCCTTTATCGAGCCCATCTTTGCATGAACTGTTCCCTTGGTATCTCTAATTTTCTTGAAGAGATCTCTAGTCTTTCCCATTCTGTTGTTTTCCTCTATTTCTTTGCATTGATCACTAAAGAAGGCTTTCTATCTTTTCTTGCTATTCTTTGGATCTCTGCATTCAGATGCTTATATCTTTCCTTTTCTCCTTTGCTTTTTGCTTCTCTTCTTTTCACAGCTATTTGTAAGGCCTCCCCAGACAGCCATTTTGCTTTTTTGCATTTCTTTTCCATGGGGATGGTCTTGATCCCTGTCTCCTGTACAATGTCATGAACCTCATTCCATAGTTCATCAGGCACTCTATCTATCAGATCTAGACCCTTAAATCTATTTCTCACTTCCATTGTATAATCATAAGGGATTTGATTTAGGTCATACCTGAATGGTCTAGGGGTTTTCCCTACTTTCTTCAATTTCAGTCTGAATTTGATAATAAGGAGTTCATGATCTGAGCCACAGTCAGCTCCTGGTCTTGTTTCTGCTGACTGTATAGAGCTTCTCCATCTTTGGCTGCAAAGAATATGATCAATCTGATTTTGGTGTTGACCATCTGGTGATGTCCATGTGTAGAGTCTTCTCTTGTGTTTTTGGAAGAGGGTGTTTGCTATGACCAGTGCATTTTCTTGGCAAAACTCTATTAGCCTTTGCCCTGCTTCATTCTGTATTCTGTATTCCAAGGCCATTCTGTATCCCAATTTGCCTGTTACTCCAGGTATTTCTTGACTTCCTACTTTTGCATTCCAGTCCCCTATAATGAAAAGGACATCTTTTTTGTGTGTTAGTTCTAATCTTGTAGGTCTTCATAAAACCATTCAACTTCAGTTTCTTCAGCATTACTGGTTGGGGCATAGACTTGAATAACTGATATTGAATGGTTTGCCTTGGAGACGAACAGAGATGATTCTGTCGTTTTTGAGACTGCATCCAAGTACTGCCTTTCAGACTCTTTTGTTGACCATGATGGCTACTCCATTTCTTCTGAGGGATTCCTGCCTGTAGTAGTAGATATAACGGTCATCTGAGTTAAATTCACCCATTTCAGTTCATTTTAGTTCGCTGATTCCTAGAATGTTCACCCTTGCCATCTCTTGTTTGACCACTTCCAATTTGCCCTGATTCATGGACCTGACATTCCAGGTTACTATGCAATATTGCTCTTTACAGCATCGGATCTTGCTTCTATCACCAGTCACATCCACAAATGGGTATTGTTTTTGCTTTGGCTCTATCCCTTCATTCTTTCTGGAGTTATTTTTCCACTGATCTACAGTAGCATATTGGGCACCTAATGACCTGGGGAATTCCTCTTTTGGTATCCTATCATTTTGCCTTTCCTACTGTTCATGGGGTTCTCAAGGCAAGAAGTGGCTTGCCATTCCCTCCTCCAGTGGACCACATTCTGTCAGACCTCTCCACCATGACCCACCCATCTTGGGTTGCCCCACAGGCATGGCTTGGTTTCATTGAGTTAGACACGGCTGTCTAATTGCCTAACATCAAATCAAGGATATGGTTTTTTCAGTGGTCATGTATGGATGTAAAAGTTGAACTGTGAAGAAAGCTGAGCGCCAAAGAATTGATGCTTTTGAACTGTTGAAGACTCTTGAGATTCCCTTGGACTGCAAGAAGATCCAGCCAGTCCATCCTAAAGGACTGGGTGTTCATTGGAAGGACTGATGCTGAAACTGAAACTCCAATACTTTGACCACCTGATGCGAAGAGTTGACTCATTGGAAAAGACCCTGATGCTGGGAGCGATTGGGGGCAGGAGAAGTGGATGATAGAGGATGTGATGGCTGGATGGCATCACCGACTCTATGGACATGAGTTTCTAAACTCTGGGAGTTGGTGATGGCATGGAGGCCTGACGTGCTGCGATTCATGGGGTCACAAAGTGTTGGGCACGACTGAGCAACTGAACTGAACTGAACTGAGCTAGAGTGGATTATACCATATACAACTGAATCCTGGCAAATATACCCCCACAAAATCTACAGCTAACCTACCCACAGACCATATCCATTGTTCATGTATAACTCATACACCAGGAAAATTTAGCAACTCGTTATTCCTCTTTTTAGCTTTCTGTTTCTATCTTTGCCCTTCTGCAAAATCTTTGCTTCAACCATTCCTTCTAAGTGTCTGGCTTAACTATCTCTCCCTCTGATTCCCATATATTCTAAAGCTCTCCATTCTTACAAAGCTTACCTCCTCCTTGCGTGCGAGCATGCTCAATCACTTCAGTCATGTCCAACTCTGTGACGCTATGGACTTAGCCTGACAGGATCCTCTGTCCATGGGGATTCTTCAGGCAAGAGTACTGAAGTGGGTGGCCATGCCCTCTTCCAAGGGATCTTTCTGACCAAGGGATCAAACCCACATCTCTTCTGTTTCCTGCATTGGCAGGTGGGTTCTTTATCATTAGCACCACCTGGGAAGTCCTATCTTCTCCTTAAAGCTTTTTTAATATTCCCAGCCAGAATAGTACCTTTCTTTCAACTTTTCACAGTATTTTACTTGCACATTATTTAACCCACTCAGTTAGTTGTTGTCTGCACTTAACCGTGATTGTTTGAGGGCTTCCCAGGTAGTGCAGTGGTAAAGAACCCTCCTGCCAATGCAGGAGACAGAGACACAAGAGATGTGGGTTTGATCCCTGGGTCAAGAAAATCCTCAGGAGTAGGAAATGGCAACCTGCTCCAGTATTCTTGCCCAGAAAATTCCATGGGCAAATAAGCCTGGCAGGCTAAATTCCATGGGTCTCAGAGAGTCAGACATGAAGCTATAAATGTTTCAGAGGCAATAAAATCTAATTTCTGATTGTATTACAATTTTTTTAATCACCTAACAAACCGTACCACTTGTTTTACCAAACAGTGCTCCACATGGCCCCAGTTAACTCAAGTCTTTTCCTCCAGGCTGAAGTCCTAGCAACAGATAACTTTGTCCTTCCTTCTATGTTTAATAGCAACTGGAAGAGCCATTGTAGCATCTGTGTGAACAATTGATTAATAGTTAACTTGAATTACTTGAATAACAGCTTTTCAACTCTGTGAAAGTTTCCCTAATGAAAGAAATAGTTATCATAGAAATTACAAGTCAAAGATACTTCAGCTTACTATCCATTTCTTGCCTTTCTGGCTATTGGATGCTACATTCTTTGATAATTATGCAGCAAACATCACAAAAATGGGATTTTAGTTGCAACATTGATAATCTTCAAAAATCTGAATTAATTTTTGCTGAGAGGTACAGTATTTCTGGTATAATAAATCTCTTTTCGCTTGAGTAATGTATTTTCTTGTTTTAGAAAAAGATGGGTTTGGGTTTGTTACTTTTGCTTGCAGAGAAAAAGTGAACCCACAACATGTTCTATAGTGACAAGTACTAAGAGTTGGACTGAGTATTTAGCTAGTCCATGACCAGAAATGGAATGAATTGTATCAAATTAGACTTCAGTAAATATTTGGAGATTCAATGCATGTGTGATTTTTTTTTTTTAAGTGAGGAATTTTCAAGAATTAAACAGGCTAGTAAGGGAGATTTTAGGAAGCAAATGTACTCATCAAAGCACAGCAGTGAAGAGACTTTGATCTGCCTGGACACTGACTTGACCCTTCATCAGGATAAATCAATGCAGCAAAATAAATTATCATGGCTTTGATTCAGAACTAGTTTTGAAATGCCGGGAATGAAACAGATCAAATGAGAGAATCAAAGGAGATGAGGTCCGTGAAAGCACAAAGAACAATATCAAACACAACACAAATGTTTAAAAGTCTATAATTAAAATAAAAGTAAGCTAGGAATGCCAAGGAAGCAGTTTCCAATTAGTTTCATTTGTCACTAGCCAATATGATTTGACATTGGGCAAGATTCTGTGACAAGTCATCTTCTTTGGGAGTTTAGATGTGGCCCAATAATTTGATGAAGTTTTTTACATGAACCTTCATAGAAAACTTTCTTCATTTATTTGTACATTTAAGAAACTTTCCTTATATCAAAGTAAACTTTTTTTGTTCATTTGAAAATTCCTGTTTTGAGAGAACTTGGTTCAGACAGCAAAAGTATCACCACTTTCTTTTCACAAAAATAGTATTGATACCTTGGGCTATGTATGTTATGCAAAATATTCACTTTAGCAGCTGAAATGAGAATCCTCATTTTAATATAGTTTCCAGAGGCTTAGACCATGGTTTGAACCGTAATTACCTGCAGGGAAAAATTTAAAGATCAAAAATGTCCATTTGCTTCCTTAACCCAAATCTAGTATTTTCTCTGTTGGAAACTGACTTTGATTTCTTCTGAAAAAAATATTTAAGTTTCAGTGTACTGCTTAGAATTGCTAAAGAGAGTAAGATAGTATGCTGCTGCTGCTAAGTCACTTCAGTCCTGTCCAACCTATGCAACCCATAGATGGCAGCCCACCAAGCTCCCCCATCCCTGAGATTCTCCAGGCAAGAACACTGGAGTGGGTTTCCATTTCCTTCTCCAATGCATGAAAGTAAAAAGTGATAGTGAAGTCGCTCAGTGGTGTCTCACCCTCAGCAACCCCATGGACTGCAGCCTGCCAGGCTCCTTTTTCAATGGGTTTCTCCAGGCAAGAGTACTGGAGTGGGTGCCATTGCCTTCTCCATATAAAATGTTTTTAAAAATGCAATGTTATCAAAACAATAGTTTATATATAGGAAAAATTACTGTTCTGGTGAATTAACAAGTAATTGTAACTCAAATTTTCTTGGAATTCTTATTGTCTTATTGGAAAACATGCTTTCAAGTGAATTTTATTATTTATATAATATGTGAAGCTGAGAAATATGGGTTTTGTTAGCTTTGGTGTACATCAATAGAATTTTATACTTACTTGTTTAAGGATTGTCCCTGTGAACTCAAAATATTAAGACTCCATGAAGCTCACCTAAAATATAGCTCAGATTGAAATACATACATTTCAGTATATGATCTTATAATCTGAGTGGCTATAAGCCATTTGCTAGAAAAATAACTTTCTCTAAATCTGATTCTTATTCCACTACTGAATAAACTATCTCTAACCAAAACTGTGATAAAGGTAATAGGATGATGGAAATTAAATAAATCCTTTTTGAAAAACATTACTCTCCTTGATTAAACATGTCTTGCTTCCCCATCTATTTTGGTCTCCTTGATATTTGCTGGGTTAATCTTTTTTTTTTTTTTTGGTAAATCATTCAGTTAGCTTTCTAACCTAAGATTTAAAAAAAAAAAAACTAAGTATAAAATACTAAGAGCAATATGACATTCACATCTGTACATTTCATTTATACCTTTTTTCATGCTATGCCCTTGCAAAATCTTTTAACTCTAAAATAATTTTTGAATTGTTAATAAAACTGTATTACTAAAGTATGGTTTTAGAACTCTAAGTTCTTTAACTAAAAAACCCTTTGGAGTGTATACCTCAATACTATGTGAAATTTATAAGTAATATAATAAGTAAATTATCAGAAAGTATAAAATAATGGTAAATTAAACTGGCAATAAAATAAATACCTGTGTTTTAGTTAAATGTATTTTATTAAGAGGTAGACAAAAATCTGAGAGAGAAAAAAATGTAAAAATAAGAATTAAATTATTAGAATGGTATAAAACAAGAACTAGGTTGATTTTACAATTATTGATATCTAGAGGCTATAATTAAAAAAATAGAAGATTCTTTACATATATGCATAATATTATTCTCCAAGCTAGGTTTCAACAGTACATGAACCAAGGACTATTAAATGTTCAAGCTGGATTTAGAAAAGGCAAAGGTACCAGAGATCAAATTACCAGCATCCACTGGATCACAGATAAAGCAAGAGAATTTCAGAAAAACATCTACTTATGCTTCACTGACTACACTAAAGTCAATGAAGTCTTTGGCTGTGTGGATCACAAC
Organism: Ovis aries; assembly: GCF_016772045.2. Lineage (NCBI taxonomy): Eukaryota > Metazoa > Chordata > Mammalia > Artiodactyla > Bovidae > Ovis > Ovis aries. The sequence continues at coordinate 19,372,414 of NC_056057.1, forward strand.
AAACTGGAAAATTCTAAAGAGATGGGAATACTAGGCCACCTTACCTTCCCCCTGAGAAATCTGTATGCAGGTCAAGAAGAAACACCTAGAGACAGACATGAAACAACAGACTGGTTCCAAATTGGGAAAGGTGTAGATCAAGACTGTATACTGTCACCCTGTTTATTTAACTTATATGCAGAGCACATCATGCAAAATGCCAGACTAGATGAAGCACAAGTTGGAATCAAGATTGCCAGGAGAAATATCAATAACGTCACATATGCAGATAATATTATCTTAATGGCAGGAAGGCAAGAGCTTTTAAAGAGCCTCTTGATGAAGGTGAAAGAGGAGAGTGAAAAAGTTGGCCTAGAACTCAACATTCAAAAAACTAAGACCATAGCATCTGGTCCCATCACTTCATGACAAATAGATGGGGAAACAATGGAAACAGTGAAAGACTTTATTTTCTTAGGCTCCAGAATCACTGCAGATGGTGACTGCAGCCAAGAAATTAAAAAGTGCTTGTTCCTTGAAAGAAAAATAATGACCAACCTAGACAGCATATTCAAAGGACATTACTTTGCTGACAAAGGTCCATATAGTCAAAGCTTTAGCTTTTCCAACAGTCATGTATGGATGTGAGAGTTGGACCATAAAGAAAGCTGAGTGCCAAAGGACTGATGCTTTTGAACTGTGGTGTTGGAGAAGACTCTTGAGAGTCCCTTGGACAGCAAGGAGATCCAACCAGTCTATCCTAAAGGAAATCAGTCCTGGGTGTTCTTTGGAAGGAATGATGCTGAAGCTGAAGCTCCAGTGCTTTGGACAGTTGATGCAAAGACCTGACTCACTGGAAAAGACCCTGATGCTGGGAAAGATTAAGGGTGGGAGGAGAAGGGGATGGCAGAGGATGAGATGGTTGGATGGCATCACTGACTCGATGGACATGAGTTTGAGCAAGCTCCAGGGGTTGGTGATGGGCAGGGAAGCCTGAAGTACTGCAGTCCATGGGGTCACAAGAATTGGACACGACTGAGTGACTGAACTGAGACCATTGTTAGGAAGGACTCTGTAGGTTCTAAAGTGATATTACAAGGCACCAAAATATTCACTATATTATGAAAATCAAAATATCATCCTGAGAGTTGATCCTTTCCTACTCATGGGCAGAAAATTTTGAAAGTGAGAAAATTAGATAATCACCTTTAACATTAGGAAATCAAATGCCCAAAAGCTTTTATTTTCTAGTAATGAACATTTCAAAGCTCAAGACTATTTAGTAGTAGTCTGCAATGAGAGAAGTATTTTAAATGCAGTATCTGTGACTCAAAACTCATTATCTTACAGAAAGCAATAAACATATATATGGGTAAAGCGAGGCAAAGAACTGTGATCAGTATTAGTTGATTTGATAGGTCTAACTACAAGCTGATCACCCTTATGCATTTGTTTTACTAGCATTAGTTAGTAATCTCTAGCATACCATGGAAAACAAATGGTGAGGAAAGAGACTGGAATAGGGAAAAAAATATCTATTAGGAATTGAGAGCAGAGAACTGGTGGATGAAAAGGAGAGCAAACATGTGACAGGATAGGATGGAAAGGAAAAGAAAGGCTGAGTGAATACAGAGACAAATTATAAGAGATGGTGTCTTATCAGTTTAGCCTCCTCCCAAGGCAGGCCTGAGGAAGAATTTAGCTGTAAAGAGGGATGGGGAAGTAAAGCAGGAATGGGGGATATGCTTATGATCATGTTACAGAATTCACTTCCCAGTTGGTGCTAGTGGTAAAGAACCTGCCTGCCAATGCAAGAGACATAAGAGATGCTGGTTCAATTCCTAGGCCAGGAAGATCCTCCAGAGAAGGAAATGGCAACCCACTCCAGTATTCTTACCTGGAGAATCCCATGGACAGAGTAGCCTGGTAGGCTCTGGTCCATAGGATCACAAAGAGTTAGACACTGAAGCTACTTAGTATGCACTCACAAGGGCATTCTAAGTAATGCAAATCCCCCTTTAGAATTATTTCACTATAGGTGGAAAATGGAGCATTTACCATCAAATTCTGCTCTGTATTGTTGGGGGTTAACCTTAAGAGAACTAAATAATTCTCTCCCATTTCTATCTGTATTTGGCTTGGAGAAACTCCTCTGAGAAAACCTCCAGGCAGAGGGTGCTTAATGTTAGCACTTTCAAAATGGTCCTCTGAAACAGCAGGGAAACTCAGAGTTAGGCAGAGGAATTTGGGGCAGGACATCAAGCTCTACTGGGCTTGCCTTGTGATTCAGCGGTAAAGAATTTACCAGCAGTGCAGGAGACATGGGTTCAATCTCTGAGTTGAAAGATTCTCCAGAGAAGGAAACATCCTCTGGAGAAGGAAATGGCAACTCACTGCAGTATTCTTGCCTGAGAAATCCCATGGACAGAGGAGCCTGGCAACCTACTGTCTATGGGGTCACAAAAGAGTCAGACATGACTTAACAGCTAAACAACACCAACAATCAAGCCCTACTGAAGATGGAAAAGGCAATGCTCTCCTTACTGGCAGCTGAAGTACATCATTGTGTGTACCCTAGATTCCAGCTGATTGATAGTTCTCATCAACAGACATGTTCCTTGTGTTACATATGCCTTTCCACCAGGATCCCTTCCCTTCTACTCTGCCAAGTGAGACTCTACCATTGCTCATTTACTTGGGGAGACTGGGAAAGGCTCTTCCCCTCATGGTCATCCTCCATGCAGCACACTGCTTAAGGCCTTTTGTTTTTTCTTCCATCCCAGTCGGGGGGGAGGATGTCACTAACGTAAAATAATAATAAAGACTATTCCCATATTAGCGTACCTGAGTTATGCTTTGAACGTGGTCAGTAATAGGCAAGAGAAAAGTTTATTTACCTTTCACCATGCGGTGGCTCAGACAGTAAAGAATCCGCCTGCAATGTGGAAGACCTGGATTCAATCCCTGGGTTGGGAAGATCCCCTGGAGAAGGGAAAACTACCCACTCCAGTATTCTGGCCTGGAGAATTCCATGGGCAGAGGAGCCTGGTGGGCAACAGTCTATTGGGTCACAAAGGGTTAGACATGACTGAGTGACTTTCACTTTCACGATGTTTCATTCAGGAGAATTAGAAAGTTTTAAAAGGTGAGACCACATACATGGCACCCAATATCTGCCCTTGTCTGTCCAGTATAGAAGAGAATAATGGAGAGAGGACAGAAGAGACGCAGGGAGCCTCAGTTCACTTCAGTTGCTCAGTTGTGTCCAATTCTTTGCAACCCTGTGGACTGCAGCACACCAGGCTTCCCTGTCTCATCACCAACTTCTGGAGCCTATTCAAACTCATGTCCATCACATCAGTGATGCCACCCAACCATCTCATCCTCTGTCATCCTCTTCTCCTCCCACCTTCAATCTTTCTCAGGGTCAAGGTCTCTTCCAATGAGTTGGTTCTTTGGATCAGGTGAGTTTCGGCTTCAACATCAGTCCTTCCAATGAATATTCAGGACTGATTTCCTTTAGGATAGACTGGTTGGATCTCCTTGCAGTCTAAGGGACTTTCAAGAGTCTTCTCCAACACAATAGTTCAAAAGCATCAATTCTTTGGCCTGGAGAATCCCAGGAACGGGGGAGCCTGGTGGGCTGCGGTCTGTGGGATCACACAGAGTCAGACACGACTGAAGTGACTTAGCAGCAGCAGCAGCTTTCTTTATGGTCCAACTCTCATATCCATACATGACCGCTGGAAAAACCATAGCTTTGACTAAACAGACCTTTGTTAACAAAAGCAAAGAACTTTGTCTCTGATTTTTAATATGCTGTCTAGATTGGTCACAGTTTTTCTTTCAAGGAGCAAGCATCTTTTAATTCCATGGCTGCAATCACCATCTACAGTGATTCTGGAGCCCAAGAAAATAAAGTCTTTCACTGTTTTCATTGTTTCCCCATCTATTTGCCATGAAGTGATGGGACCAGGTTCCATGAGCTTAGTTTTCTGAATGTTGAGTTTTAAACCAACTTTTTTACTCTCCTCTTTCACTTTCATCAAGAGGTTCTTTAATTCTTTTTCACTTTCTGCCATGAGTGTGGTGTTATCTGCATATCTTAGGTTATTGAGATTTGTCCCAGCAGTCTTGATTTCAGCTTGTGCTTCATATAGCCCAACATTTCACATGATGTACTCTGGAAATAAGTTAAATAAGCAGGGTGACAATATATAACCTTGACATACTGCTTTTCTGATTTGGAGCCAGTCTGTTGTTCCATGTCCAGTTCTAACTGTTGCCTCCTGACCTGCATACATATTTCTCATCAGGCAGAGCAGGTGGTCTGGTATTCCCATCTCTTTAAGAACTTTCCACAGTTTGTTGTCAAATGTTTTGGCATAGTCAATAAAGCAATAGTGGATTTTTTTTTTGGGGGGAACTCTTGCTTTTTCGATGATCCAGCAGATGTTGGCAATTTGATCTCTGATTAAAATTGTCCTCTTCACTTTCCTAGGCATCATGGGTACCCAGAGTGTGTTACCCATGCACATAACTAATTTTTTATAATGTGTGTCCTACATGCTAGGTGCTGTGCTGTGCTATATGCTGGTGACAGTGAATAAATAAATATAGTCCCTGCCTTCATGGCATTTAGAGTCATAAAATGTTAGAGAACACCCCATCGATGATTCCTTCTTCTGCTTCCCTGAGCTCACATCTGTCTTATTTCCCTCTTGAGTCTTCATTTATATCCTGCCTTACTTGTGGGCAGGGCTGGTCTCATCTAACAGATTAAGAGCTCCCTGAGGGTACAGACTGTTTCTTTTCCCACACAAATACTAACTGACTCTGACTGATGGCCAGAGGCAGCAGAGATGAGTGATGGTCTCATTTAGTGTCCGGCAGAAGTCTTGATCTGAACATTGCAAGCCTACAGTGTGTTTGACCTAATCTGCTCGGCTGTATGCACAACTGTGGAGAAGGTTCTTTGCCTGAAGGAGTCTTGCTCCTCTTACTTTTTATCTTCAAAGCAACATACTTAGTGATTAAAGCCATATGTGTTACACTTATTCTGGAAACAACATTGAAGCTTGAGCTTTAAAAATGATGGGAAAAAGTTCAACTTTTGGCCACTGCTTTTAAGTTTCTGGGAATGAATATTCAAAGTGATATTCTTTAACAGAGCATTTTGAAGTTTCCAGCACTGTGTGATTATATAAGCAGTTATAATATTAGGGAATAGCCCAAGGACTAAAGCGGAACAACATGGTGAAAAGGACAAGGACTTTAGATTGAGAATCAGTCGTCATTTATTAACTGTATGAATTTGAACAAGTAAATTAATCTCTCAGGATCTCAGCTTCATGTTTAAAATAGGATGTTAATACCTCTTTAAAAGATTTATAAGGATTAAATGAAAAAATTCATGTGGCATATCTCATCTACTATAGCTTACAGTTGTCACAAATGATGCCTATTTATTTCTAAGGTAGATATGACAAATATTTGCCAAGCATCCCTATTTGATTCATGACCAGTTAGGTGTGCTATATGCTGTGATAAGTTGCTCAGTCGTGTTTGACTCCTTGCGACCCCATGGCTTGTAGTCTGCCAGGTTCCTCTGTCCATGGTATTCTCCAGTCATGAATACTGGACTGGATAGCCTTGCCCTCCTCCAGGGGATCTTCCTGACCTAGGGATTGAACCCACATTTCTTATGTCTATTGCATTGGAAGGCAAATTCTTTACCACTAGCGCCAGCTGGGAAGCCCAACTAGGTAATGGAATGCTTTTGAAAAACTAATGCTTTATAGCAGCTGCAAAATTAAATAATAAGACATAGCAAGGGACCATGCATGATAATAGGGAAAAGGACAAAATATAGTTAAAATATCCTTATTTCTGAAGAGTAAAGAGGACAATATTCTTGTGGCAAAATTCCAAAAGTATATTATTATAGAGACTTTGCCAAAATTTTTATTTAAATCAATGGAAAGGGCTTAAAAAAAATTCAACTTTCAAAACCACTTAGAAGAAGAACCATAATAGTACTGCCTCTATGAGGGAAATTAATCTGTGGAGAATTCCCAGAAAGCAGTAATCATATAACTTCTTCCTAGCTCCTCTTGAAAGAAATCAGAAAAAAATGACATACTAATTTCTCCTGTCTCTGATTCACCATAAAATCCATCAAGCCATCTTTCTTGCTAGATGTGTGGGTTTCAGATCAAGCAGAGACAAATCCCAGTGTCGTACATGGGAAGTATTAATGTATTCATAAAAAACACAGGATTGGTATTCTAAGTCCACAGATGCATGCATCTACTCAAATATTACAAAATGAACATGCTAGGATGCTACAAACTGGAAACACACACAGACACACATGTGCACACACATATTTTTAAGCTCTCATAGTCATTTGTAACCCTCTGAGGACACTCATTAAAAAAATTTATATTTCAATCAAGCATATATTTTTCATTTGCATTTTAGATTACAAACTATTTGGAAATAAAGACTATGCCTTGTTTATTTTTTCACTGTTTTATTTCCTGTAATGCCAACACAACCAGCCTTCTGACACAGCTCAAGAAAATAAAGAAAATAAATTTTGTGAGTGTTTAATATCTGCCAGACACTAAAGCTTGGAGTTTCTTATAAAATACCTCTTCGAGTAAATTACTGAAATCAATTTTTTTATATAATGTGAGTCTTCCTGGCCTCTTGTAAAAACCAAGGTGATGCCTCTTTGCTTTATCCAAAACAGCTTCAAAGGCAACAAGTTATCACATGGTAGTAGTTTAAAGGCATAGCTGTGAGCCACATAATTCTATCTTCTCCAACATAAAGTCTGAACTACAGATCAACTCAAGTGAAAATACTCATTGCTTTCAATTTTTCACCATTGAGGATAATGTTTGCTGTGGGTTTGTCATAAATAGCTTTTATTATGTTGAGGTATGTTCCTTCTATTCCTGCTTTCTGGAGAGTTTTTATCATAAATGGATGTTGAATTTTGTCAAAGGCCTTCTCTGCATCTATTGAGATAATCATATGGCTTTTATTTTTCAATTTGTTAATGTGGTGAATTACATTGATTGATTTGTGGATATTGAAGAATCCTTGCATCCCTGGGATAAAGCCCACTTGGTCACGGTGTATGATCTTTTTAATGTGTTGTTGGATTCTGATTGCTAGAATTTTGTTGAGGATTTTTGCATCTATGTTTATCAGTGATATTGGCATGTAGTTTTCTTTTTTTGTAGTATCTTTGTCAGCTTTTGGTATTAGGGTGATGGCAGCCTCATAGAATGAGTTTGGAAGTTCACCTTCCTCTGCAGTTTTCAGTGGTGAAAAATTGAAAGCATTTCCCCTAAAGTCAGGAACAAGACAAGGGTGCCCACTTTCACTGGTACTATTCAACATAGTTCTGAAAGTTTTGGCCACAGCAATCAGAGCAGAAAAAGAAATAAAAGGAATCCAAATTGGAAAAGAAGAAGTAAAACTCTCACTGTTTGCAGATGACATGATCCTCTATAAAGAAAACCCTAAAGACTCCACCAGAAAATTACTAGAGCTAATCAATGAATATAGTAAAGTTGCAGGATATAAAATCAACACACAGAAATCCCTTGCATTCCTATACACTAATAATGAGAAAGTAGAAAAAGAAATTAAGGAAACAATTCCATTCACCATTGCAACAAAAAGAACAAAATACCTAGGAATATATCTACCTAAAGAAACTAAAGACCTATATATAGAAAACTATAAAACACTGATGAAAGAAATCAAAGAGGGCACTAATAGATGCAGAAATATACCATGTTCATGGATCGGAAGAATCAATACAGTGAAAATGAGTATACTACCCAAAGCAATTTACAAATTCAATGCAATCCCTATCAAGCTACCAGCCATATTCTTCACAGAACTAGAACAAATAATTTCAAGATTTGTATGGAAATACAAAAAACCTCAAATAGCCAAAGCAATCTTGAGAAAGAAGAATTGAACTGGAGGAATCAGCTTGTCTGACTTCAGGCTCTACTACAAAGCCACAGTCATCAAGACAGTATGGTAATGGCACAAAGACAGAAATATAGATCAATGGAACAAAATAGAAAGCCCAGAGATAAATCCACACACATATGGACACCTTATCTTTGACAAAGGAGGCAAGAATATACAATGGAGTAAAGACAATCTCTTTAACAAGTGGTGCTGGGAAAACTGGTCAACCACTTGTAAAAGAATGAAACTAGATCACTTTCTAACACCACACACAAAAACAAACTCAAAATGGATTAAAGATCTAAATGTAAGACCAGAAACTATAAAACTCCTAGAGGAGAACATAGGCAAAACACTCTCCGACCCTATGATCCACCTCCCAAAATTCTGGAAATAAAAGCAAAAATAAACAAATGGGATCTAATTAAACTTAAAAGCTTCTGCACAACAAAGGAAAATATAAGCAAGGTGAAAAGACAGCCTTCTGAAAGGGAGAAAATAATAGCAAATGAAACAACTGACAAACAACTAGTCTCAAAAATATACAAGCAAACTTATGCAGCTCAATTCCAGAAAAATAAATGACCCAATCAAAAAATGGGCCAAAGAACTAAATAGACATTTCTCCAAAGAAGACATACAGATGGCTAACAAACACATGAAAAGATGCTTAACATCACTCATTATTAGAGAAATGCAAATCAAAACCACAATGAGGTACCACTTCACACCAGTCAGAATGGCTGCAATCCAAAAGTCTGCAAGCAATAAATGCTGGAGAGGGTGTGGAGAAAAGGGAACCCACCTACACTGTTGGTGGGAATGCAAACTAGTACAGCCACTATGGAGAACAGTGTGGAGATTCCTTAAAAAATTGCAAATAGAACTGCCTTATGACCCAGCAATCCCACTGCTGGGCATACACACCGAGGAAACCAGAATTGAAAGAGACACATGTACCCCAATGTTCATCGCAGCACTGTTTATAATAGCCAGGACATGGAAACAACCTAGATGTCCATCAGCAGATGAATGGATAAGAAAGCTGTGGTACATATACACAATGGAGTATTACTCAGCCGTTAAAAAGAATACATTTGAATCAGTTCTGATGAGATGGATGAAATTGGAGCCAATTATACAGAGTGAAGTAAGCCAGAAAGAAAAACACCAATGCAGTATACTAACACATATATATGGAATTTAGGAAGATGGCAATGATGACCCTGTATGCAAGATAGCAAAAAAGACACAGATGTTTATAGTGGACTTTTGGACTCAGAGGGAGAGGGAGAGGGTGGGATGATTTGGGAGAATGGCATTGAAACATGTATACTATCATGTAAGAATTGAATCGCCGGTCTATGTCCAATGCAGGATACAGCATGCTTGGGGCACTGGGATGACCCAGAGGGATGTTATGGGGAGGGAGGTGGGAGGGGGGGTTCATGTTTGGGAACGCATGTACACCCGTGGTGGATTCATGTCAATGTATGGCAAAACCAATACAGTAATGTAAAGTAAAATAAAGTAAAAATAAAAATTAAAAAAAAGAGAAAATACTCATTGTAATTAAAGAATTTTCTCTTTCAAGCTACAAATCTGAACATTTAGCATAAAGGAAATGTCTAAGAAATAAATCTCACTAAAATAATGAGTCAATAAGAATCATAAAGTGTCAGCTTCCAGATACTATTTTCCTTTCTAACTCACATATTATGTGTGAGTTAGAATCATACCAGGAAACTGATACGATTCTTTGACAATCAGGAAATAAAATTTAAATTAGAGGCTTACAAATGTTCAAAAGTATAATATAATCCACAAATAAAATGCAGATCTCTCTCTCCCTCCTCCAAAGATAATAACTGAGAGTATTTCTAAACAAGCAGTGATGTTCAACAACATTTCATGTGCCTGTTGACCCTCTGTATGTCTTTATACAGAGGTCTAAGTACAATATGCAACTGGTAAAAGTTACCTATATAAGGCTATACACAAATTTAAAAAGAAGTAAAGTTTTTTTTTTAATGTTCCCATTGAACAAGGCACACTATAGCAGTTGCCTCATGCATTTGCAAGCAGTTTTTAAAGGAGTCAAAGAATCTCTTTTATAATTTTACACATAGTCACAGAAGGGGAAAAATTAGTTTCAGTTTTACTCAGCAGTTGACTCATATAGGATGAACTAAGATCAGAAGGACAAAATTGACACTGGAAAAGGAAAAGTTAAATGCGGTATTCTGAATTCTGTTCAGAATGGAGAACACCAATGGGAGACTAAAGCTCTCTCTTTACTGAAGCAGCAGCTTGAAGTACTCTTGTGTACTATAATAGAATAATTGACCCAATTAGGGCCCTATTCATCAGAAATTAGATTTCTGCAGGTGCCAAGCACAAAGGCTTTTAAGGGCCTTCTTGGCTTCTCACTAGCAACATTGGGAAATTGCAGGCACAACAAAACTGCAAAATCTGCAATTTAATATCTTTCCTCAATGTATCTGCTAAACCTCACTTTAATTTTAAAGACAGATGAAAGGGACACAGCTTTAGAGCTGTGGACACCATAGAGTCTCTTCCCCTGCCAAGAGAGTCCTTTTCTGGTAAGCCTATGGCCAGCCATCCCCTTTAACTTAGCTTTAAAGAAACAGTTTTAAAAGCAACAACCATAGCCTATGATTGAATATTCACCTTTCAGAATATCTCATTCCAAAGTCTGTCCAATTCAGATCATTTTGAGGGGATTCATATTGTATTCACCATTTAAGTTTGCAGAATCCAGAATGTGTTCAACCAAGTCTTTTAGATGATGTTTCTTCAGATACAATTCACATTACATAGTTGAAAAATCTGCTTAAACTGGGCCTGAAATTCTTAAAGAGAAATTGATGGTATGTCAAGTGTTTCTGGGTGTATGGGATAGAAAAGGGGTAAGAAAAAGCCACTCTCTGAAGATCAAGGGATTCCTGAATACAATTCAACTCTGATTTTTTTAATAGAATGTTCTCATTTGCTGATAGGATATGAAGAAATTAACTTCCCTAACTTCCCCAGGTTTACCACTTGGAATACATACACAATCGCTCTGATTTTCAATTCTTCTCAATTTTCTTTCTAGCATTGATGATTATTTTAATTATGTTTAGATGAGTGTATTTACTTATCCTGATTTCTGTATCTTCCATTAGAATGTGTGTTCCAGGGGAGCAAAGACAATGTCCCACTTATTTACTGCTTTGTTCCCCATCCCTCGTGCCTAGAGAAGTACAGTCAGCCCTCCCTACCCATAGATACAGATTCAGAGGGCCAACTGTATCTGGTCATTTTATATAAAGAACTTGACCATCCAGGGATTTTGCTATCTGTGAGGGTCTTTGATACTGAGATACTGAGTGATGGCTGTACAAGGCACACAGTAGAGTCTCAATATATGTTTCTTAAATGAATGAATAAATAAATAAATTTCTTTAGAGAAATTTAAAATCAGCACATTAAATGTGTACCAATATTAAGGGAAATAAAACCCCTGGCTTTCTTCATGGGTTCAAGTAGAATATACAACATCTGGAAAGTATATAGAATAAGGCTGAGTTAGCTTTAAGCTGGTTCCAGTGCTAGAGATGCTATATATCAAACTGTCTACTAGACTTCATGACAATTGAAGGAAAATACACCCAAAAATAAGTATTATATCCCCTTCCTTCCTCCAGCTCTCTTCCAATTACAACCGAATTTTCCCCACTATGTTGTGTTACACTTTACTAGTTATACTTAACTGATAGGCCAAAACCTAACTAAATTTTAAATTCTCAGACCAACACACAGGCACCAAATCCTACCAGTGCCACTTAAATATCTCTCCAATATCTCTATCATTTTCCCTTCATCCACATCTTAGATCATTTATTTTTTGCTGACTAATGAGAGAGTATCATAACTGGTCTCCTCATTTCAGTTTTCCTTTTATCTTCCCAACCATCCTTTATATTTTTATCCATATATTTTTAAAGTATAAGTCTGATCATGTGCCTTCAATATATCCAATTACCTACTCAATATAGTATAAAGTTCTTAGTAGGACATAAAAGACTGTTTGTTCCATGGTTTGCCTGTTTTCCAGCCTCAGCCCCTGTTGCTTCCTTACTTTCATGGTAACCTCTGCTCTTTGACTATTCATTTTTAATAGCAACAATGTGCTCCATTCCCCCATCCCTCTTCCATTAGGAAAGTCCTTCTAAGTCTCAGGATTCAGCACAAGTGCCAGCATACTTCTCTGGGTACAGACGTGGGTACCTGGAGAGAAACGAGTAGTCTTTCTGCTCTGGTTCAATATCATCTTCTTGAATGCCATCTATTTTATTATTGCAAACGTCTGTGCATGTGTTTCTCTCATACTAATATGGGGCCTCTTTTAAAGCAGAGCATCGTGCAGAGTATGGACCTGTTTGCACAAGGAATAACAGAATGGCCCCTTCTCACTGTATACTAGTTTCCTTTTCATGATCAGCCTAGGCACCTCTCTGAACTCAAGAAGGGCTCCAGTCCCTCTTTTAAAGGGCTCATTGGTTTAGGTCAGGTCCATCCAGGATAAGCTCTCTTTTGATTAACTCAAAATCCACTCATTATGGACCTTAATTATATCTACAAAATCCCTTCACCTTTGCCTTGCAATGTAACATAAGCATGAGTGGCACTTCACGGTAGACACAGGTTCCAAATACACTCCAGAGAAGGGAATTATGCAAGGGAATGAGTTATTGGGAGTCATTTTACAATTCTGTCTATCAGAGCTGGGAACCTATAGACTAACTAATGGTCCTCAGTCCTCAACTCATATCACTAGGGTGATCTGAGAAATTTCACAACCAAGCTGAAATTGGAGGGAGCCAGCCAAATGGATTTAGGAGTATGGAGCTATCTCAGGGTTTATTCACCAACAAAGAGCTTGTGATGTTATTTTCTAAATCCTTGTCTTATCGTTTAAAGTCCATGTGTGAATGGTCAATTAAATGATAGATCCGTACGTGTATGCCATTTTTTAATGACTAGCAGGGTTTGTTTTCTAACTTTCAGAATGCTTATTTATCTCTGCATCTATATTCATAGATATAATGTGAACCTTGTGAGGGCAATGAGAATACCATATTCACGTTTATATTCCAAGTGCCTATATCTCAATATTTAATCAGGACCCACCCAAGTAAGCAGTTCTTTCTAATTCTGCTTAAGATAGATCGTCTTGTTTGACCTTTGGATTGCCTATGTCCCTTGTGAGATAAGAGATGAGAAGGACATTTGCTGTTTACTTAAAATATTGTGCGAATATATGCATAATTAGGTTCCTTGTTGTTGTTGTTCAGCTGCTGAGTTGGATTCGACCCTTTGTGACCCCACAGACTGCAGCACACCAGATTTCCCTATCCCTCACTCTCTCCCAAAGTTTGCTCAAATGCCATTCATTGAGTCACTGAAGCCTTTTCTAAAAATAATGTTCTAGCTCTTTGGCAGACAAAAGGAAATATATGTGAGCCTCAGCATTCACAGCTCAAAAATGTCTTGGAAGTTACCATTTCTTCAAAACCAATTCAGGTCAGTGATTTCACAGAGCTATTCCTGAGGACTTTTCCTTCTTCAGCAAAATCAGGCAGACAAAGGCCTATGAAATAACATGCCCCCTCTACCAGTGGAGAAATCTGGGCTCAGCCCTGTGTGTGTTCAGGCTTTCTATCCCTCTGGGCAGCAGACCTGTCTTAATTCAAACTCCCCACAAGACATTCTCACTCAGAATGCTGCCAGTGCAGGCCCCATGTCAAAGGGAAGAGAAGAGCAAAAAAAGCGAACTGACATGACAGACACTGTCCGTGCCCCATGTCTACACAGGCAGCAGCTTCAATAATGAACTTGTTCAATCTTCAGTGATGCATGAAGGAAAGAGAGACACACAAAAGCAAACTCATGGGAAATCCTCAGATTCTCGTATAGTAGAAAGGGGGCTGGTGATTGATTCAGCCACATTTTTGTCATCTAAAGCCAGCTTAGTATTAGAAACATCTTTGCAGATCAAGAGTTTAACCTAAGGAATGTGAATTGCATCAGAGAGCCCAAGAATCCCCTGAAATAAAAGGGGAAAGGATTTTCCAGAGCATGCATGTAACACAAATGGCATTTGGGATTTTCTCTGCCCTTAAAGGCTCAGAGAATTTTCACCTAAACTCCAGATTCAGGCTGCTGGGCACCAAGAAGCCCCACCCACTGTGTGTATGCCTTACTGTGCGTCTTTCTGTCTTACTCTGGGATCAAGGCAGCCTGTTTTGTGTCTCCCTACTTCAGGACCAGAAGTGAAGCTTTATCATTCTCACTTGCCTTCAGGAGAAATTCCAGTCATAGTAAACACATCGGGACATTTACGGAGGTACCAACATTTGTGAGGCGATGAAGAAGCAGCTAATAAGAGTTCCCTGGATTTGTTTCACTTCCTTCTTTGTCCTTGTAGTTCATGTCCACACATGTTTGCCTTTCCAAACCTGTGTTTATCACATAGACCCTTCCTGTACCATAAAGAGGGCTTCCCTCATAGCTCATTTGGTAAAGAATCATCCTGCAATGCAGGAGATCCTGGTTCGATTCCTGGATCAGGAAGTTCTGCTGGAGAAGGGATAGGCTACCCATTCCAGTATTCTTGGGCTTCCCTTGTGGCTCAGCTGGTAAAGAATCTGTCCTCAATGCGGGATACCTGGGTTCAGTCCCTGGGTTGAGAAGATCCTCTGGAGAATGGAAAGGCTACCCACTCCAGTATTCTGGCCTGGAGAATTCCATGGACTGCATAGGCCATGGAGTCGCAAAGAGTTGGTATCCTTGAGAAATAGCATCCTGTCCCTGCTGCCTGATAGGATCCTTCCAAAATTATGTTCCTTCCTCAATTTTCTGCATTTGGGGGAAATAAACATTATCTGTCTGTGTTTACGCCTAGGTGCTTTTGTTCCCTAGAGAAAAAGTGAAGAGCTTTAACCATATTTTCAAAAAGTGTCCATGATCCAAAGTGAATAAGAACAATATCCTTAGAGGAAGTGTTTGGAAGTCACACTCCACTGCCAAGAGAGATGAAGGGCACAACACACACAAGCCCCCGATAAGGCTAGAGTGTTCATCTTCTCTCTGTGCCCTCAAGGCAGCAAAGCTCTAACGATAGGTTCTCTTCAGAGCAAGGCTATTGGACTTCACATCCCAGTCACCAGCCCACTCCTCTGGGCCACCTGCTTGCCTTTCCCCACTGCTCCTCTCCACTTTCAATTCTGCCCAGTATACCCTGTGGAATCCCCTAACATTATTAATAAATACATTTTCTTCACAACCTCTTATTAGAACATCCTCTCTCCAGAGTGGTAGTATGGCCTAACAGTTTAAGAGTTTGAATCTGAAATTAGTCTTTCTTTTTTCAAATCTTTGCTCTATTATTGGCTAACACTTGTGAATTTGGGGAACTTCATTTTTCATCTAAAACATGGGATAACAATAGTCCTCATGGAATATTGTGAAGATTAAATGAGTAAATATCCCCTGGAGAAGGGAAAGGCTACCTACTTCAGTATTCTGGCCTGGAGCATTCCATGGACTCTGTAGCCCATGGGGTCGCAAAGAAACATGACTGAGCGACTTTCACTTCACTTTCACTAGAACTTATATATAGTTATATATATAAATACAGATCTATATAAAAACATAGAGCTGTAAATCTGTAAATACAATATAGAACTTAGAATACAGCAAGCCTGCAGAAAGTGTTAGCTTTCTTTGTTATCTTTTTTTATGTGATCATCCATCATCATTAAGTTCCACATAAAAGATCTACCATGAAAATGCCATTTCTCAGGAAGCTTCTCTAGTGGAAGCGTTCATTTCCACATGCTCCAAACCAAAGGCCTGGGTAGAGAAACTGGCAAAATGCCAACTCATCAACCCATTTACATATCCATGTCCAACCCAAACTACTAAATGGAAGATAGTTTTATTATTTATTAGCTTAAAAAGAAAAGTGAAATTTAGTAGGATGATATGTTAGGAATGAAGGTTTAGCTAACACTGGAAAATATGGAAAACTGCCCCAGAGTGAAATATGTTATTTGAGGACATAGCAGAGTCCCGTCTTGAACACATTAACAGAAGTTGTGTGCCTGCCCCCTTTCTCTGATGTTAGAAAAAGGATTACTACCTGAAGAGGGACTTTGAACCTCATTTTAAAAATCCCTTTCAAAATAAAATCCTGGGAATCCTGGATCTCCATGGAATTTGTTCATATGCCAAGGAGCACACATGAAAAAAGTCGGTAGTTTCATGCGGGTAACACAGTTTGGGTTAATTGGGGGTAGGGGGCGCACAGCGCTTTTGGTTACTAGACCTGTGCTCTGCTTGGCTCTTTGACTCATGCGTGTGACCTTGAAGAGGTCACTGCATCTCTATCAGAGAGGGGAAAGAGGATGTCGTACCCATGGCTCTCACAAGCTTTTCAACTGTAAAATTCTTTTTACTACTGAAAGCCCACGGAGAAGCTCTATATGTAGCAGAAATAAACTCCCAGCAGGAAAGATTTCAGAAGGGATGATAGGGGACTAACCAATTCCCTGCCTCCCCACAACCTCATATCTCTAGGGTTGGCCCTTCATGTGACTTCATACACCTTCAAAGATCGCTCAGAATCAGTTTTCAAAACAAACCAACCAACCTGAATGAAGTGGCTTCTACAGTCTTTTCACCTTTGAGATTTACTTTGTTTATCTATATCTTTGAAATTAGCCACGTTCTATCCCTGTTCAAAATTTCTCTTGTTTGATACTAACAGTCAGCTAAGATCAAAGGAGTTTAGCATTGAGTTGGCTTTGTTTTATGGCTTGTTTTAATATTATTCAGGAAGACAAGAAAGAATACATTGATCGTGTGGTCTTTTGCTTTCTTATTTACATTTTAAGAGGATATAAGAATTTTTATATTTGGTATGAAGTTACATTCTTTTTGCTACAAATATATGCATTTTCAGATATAGTATATATTTCATATGTTATTAATAGCAACACACACATGCACGCACACACATGAGCTTCCCTGGTGGCCTAGCAGTAAAGAATTCGCCTGCAATGCAAGAAATGCAGGTTCAATCCCTGAGTCAAGAAGTCTCCTGAAGAAGGAAATGGCAATCCACTCCAGTATTCTTGCCTGGGAAATCCCACAGACAGAGGAGCCTGGCAGGCTACTGTCCATGGAGTCACAAAGAGTCAGACATGACTTAGCAACTAAACAACAACAATAAGTATCTATATATACGCTACATCTAAAAATATTTTTCATAAGTGAAAAATCCAGGGAAATACTTTTTAGCTGCTTTCAACCTCATTTAAAGACATCAACAGTTTTCAAGTAATAATATAAAATAAATATGCAAATAATACTTCTAAGAAAAGAGAACTAAGCATAATATTTTGACTATGATTAACTTCTGGCATTTAAAGGAACTCTAATATGGGTATCAAATATCTCAAGATACAGTTTAGTAGTGAAAAGTTATGCTCATGACCAAGGATAAAATCTTCAGCTAAAGATATATCTGGTGGAAGAAAAGATTTTCTAGTTTTTATTCTTGGCTGGAAATGAAACTCTAAGACTTAACTTGTAACCCAGTAAAAGAGGAATTAAATTAAAGCAGTCACTATTATAGGTAGAAAAAAAATAAGATACAGATTAAAATAAGCAATAACAAGAAACAGTAAGGTACTGATGAAAACAAGTAATTACGGGACACACATCATTTTCTATGATAAAATTGATATTTCTTAAATGCTATCATCACAATGTAGTTAGCACTAGTCAAGACTTTATTAAAATACTCAATCTTGTTTAGAGGGAACAAATTAAGTTATCTATAGGACTACAGACAAAGCCCTGAAGAAAGTTACAAGTATATATCACTAATGAACTAGAATGTGTCTTAAGACATAGTATTTAAAGGATTTTGGCCTGTTCCCTCATTTGACCAGATGCTCACTATTGCATTAACACCTGTAATTCCATATTACCAAATTCTTAAAAGTGGATCCTAAGAGAAAAGAGAAAAGTTAATGATCCTTATCATTAACACTGATATTGATGCATTTGCTACTTCAATGAGAAACAGCAAACAAGGGCGTTCAGTCACCAAACACTTCTCCGAAAAATGACCTCAGACAGGAAGAAAGAAAAACACACCTCCTCTTTCGTTGCTTTGTCTCTTTCATTCTCTTCATCAACCAATGACTAGAAAGAGCGGCTTGCACACTGCCTGAGCTTCCTCAACTGCTGCTACAGCCTTGTTGCTGTTTAGTTTCTAAGTCATGTCCCACTCTTTTGGGACTCCATGGACTGTAGCCTGCCAGATTCCTCTGTCTATGGGATTTCCCAGGAAATAATACTGGAGTGGGATGCCTTTTCCTTCTCCATGGAATCTTCCCAAACCAAGAACTGAACCCACATCTTGTGCATTGGCAGGTGGATTCTTTACCAATGAGCCACATTTGAAGCCCCTGTTAAGTGCTTTAGCCTTTTGTAATCTGACATTTTTCCATCAACATTCAACTAAAAACCTCTTCACTTCAGATTACAGTGGACTTCCAGTGGCATATTCAATAGCATATTTAAATTATATAAAACTTGATTGTGCTCCCATATTTGAATATAATTTGCTTGCATTTTTGATGATTCTTTTCTCATTTGGTTCAGTTTTTAACCCTCTGGGTATTATTTTCAGCATTTTGACTGGTTTCCCTTTCACTGTTTGCCTCTAGATGTTAGTGTGCCTCAAGGTTTCAAGCAAGAGGTTTCCCTTTTGCTATTTGCCTTCTGGATGTTAGTGTGCCTCAAGGTTTCATGCAAGGCCCTCATTTCTCTGTATTTATTTTTATTGGGCAACCCCTCAACTCTGTGCTTTCAACTCTCATGCATCTCACAAACGTGTAGGTTGTCCTGTTTCAGCATTTGCTGTCAATCTATTCTCCTATTACCTACCTCTTTTACTTTTCGACTATCAAAATAGTATTTCTCCACTTGGATCTTCCAAAGACAGCCAAACTAAAGAATGCCTAAACTGGAACTCATACTTCTATTTACAGTTAATTTTATCATGCTCTTCAGTTTGGTTCAGTTCAGTTCAGTTCAATACAGTTGCTCAGTCGTGTTCAACTCTTTGCGACCCCATGAATTCCAGCATGCCAGGCCGCCCTGTCCATCACTAACTCCCAGAGTTCACTCAAATTCATATCCATTGAGTCGGTGATGCCATCCAACCATCACATCCTCTGTCGTCCCCTTCTCCTCCTGCCCCCAATCCCTCCCAGCATCACAGTCTTTTCCAATGAGTCAACTCTTCGCATGAGGTGGCCAAAGTATTGGAATTTTGGCTTTAGCATCAGTCCTTCCAAAGAACACCCAGGACTGATCTCCTTTAGAATGGACTGGTTGGATCTCCTTGCAGTCGAAGGGACTCTCAAGAGTCTTCTCCAAAACCACAGTTCAAACGCATCAATTCTTCAGCATTCAGTTTTCTTCACAGTCCAAATCTCACATCCATACATGACCACTGGAAAAACCATAGCCTTGACTAGATGGACCTTTGTTGGCAAAGTAATGTCTCTGCTTTTATATATGCTATCTAGGTTGGTCATAACTTTCCTTCCAAGGAGTAAGAGTCTTTTAATTTTATGGCTGCAATCACCATCTGCTGTGATTTTGAAAAATAAAGTCTGACACTGTTTCTACTGTTTCCCAATCTATTTCCCATGAAGTGATGGGAGCAGATGCCATGATCCTTGTTTTATGAATGTTGAGCTTTACGCTAACTTTTTCACTCTCCTCTTTCACTTTCATCAAGAGGCTTTTTAGTTCCTCTTCACTTTCTGCCATAAGGGTGGTGTCATCTGCATATCTGAGGTTATCGATATTTCTCCCGGCAATCTTGATTCCAGCTTTTGCTTCTTCTAGCTCAGCGTTTCCCATGATGTACTCTGCATATAAGTTAAATAAGCAGGGTGACAATATACAGCCTTGACGTACTCCTTTTCCTATTTGGAATCAGTCTGTTGTTCCATGTCTAGTTCTAACTTTGCTTCCTGACTTGCATATAGGTTTCTCAAGAGGCAGGTCAGGTGGTCTGGCATTCCCATCTCTTGAAGAATTTTCCACAGTTTATTGGGATCCTCACAGTCAAAAGCTTTGGCATAGTCAATAAAGCAGAACTAGATGTTTTTTCTGGAACTCTCTTGCTTTTTCAATTTTCCAGCGGATGTTGGCAATTTGATCTCTGGTTCCTCTGCCTTTTCTAAAACCAGCTTGGACATCTGGAAGTTCACAGTTCACATATTGCTGAAGCCTGGCTTGGAGAATTTTGAGCATGATTTTACTAGCATGTGAGATGAGTGCAATTGTGTGGTAGTTTGAGCATTCTTTGGTGTTGCCTTTCTTTGGGATTGGAATGAAAACTGACCTTTTCCAGTACTGCAGCCACTGCTGAGTTTTCCAAATTTGCTGGCAAATTGAGCGCAGCACTTTCACAGCATCATCTTTCAGGATTTGATATAGCTCCGCTGGAATTCCGCCACAACCACTAGCTTTGTTCGTAGTGATACTTTCTAAGGCCCACTTGACTTCACATTCCAGGATGTCTGGCTCTAGATGAGTGATCACACCATCGTGATTATCCAGGTTGTGAAGATCTTTTTTGTAGAGTTCTTCTGTGTATTCTTGCTACCTCTTCTTAATATCTTCTGCTTTTATTAGGTCCATACCACTGGGTGCATAAATAAAAACTTTGAACCCTTCTCAAATCTTCCATCTACTCTGCCTTTAATTTTCACACCCCCCTGAGTATTAAACACTAATGATCTTCCCAAGTTAATGTTTTTACAATTATTTCTTCTGTCCATTTCCCTCAGCCTTTTGTTGTTGTTCAGTCACTCAGTTATGTCTGATTCTTTGTGACCCCATAGACTGCAGCATACCAGGCTTCCCTGTCCTTCACCATCTCCCAGAACTTGCTTAAACTCAGGTCCATTGAGCCGGTGGTGTCATTCAAACATCTTGTCCTCTGTCATTCCCTTCTTCTTCTGCCTCAGTCTTACCCAGTATTAGGGTCTTTTCCAATGAGTCATCTCTTCACATCAGGTAGCCAAAATATTGGAGCTTCAGCTTCAGCATCAGTCCTTCCAATGAATGAAGTGAAGTGAAGTGAAAGTTGCTCAGTCATGTCCAACTCTTTGTGACCCCATGGACTATACAGTCCATGGACTTCTCCAGGCCAGAATACTGGAAAGGGTAGCCTTTCCCTTCTCCAGGGGATCTTCCCAACCCAGGAATCGAATCCAGGCCTCCCACAATGCAGGTGGACTCTTTACCAGCTGAGCCAAAAGGGAAGCCCAAGAATACTGGAATGGGTAACATATTCCTTCTCTGGAGGATCTTCCTGACCCAGGGATTGAACTGGGGTCTCCTGAATTGCAGGCAGATTCTTTACCAACTGAGCTATCAGGAGAGCCCTTCCAATGAGTATTTATGACTGATTTCCTTTAGGATTGACTGGTTTGATCTCCTTGCAGTCCAAGGGACTCTCAACAGTCTTCTCAAGCACCAAGGTTTTAAGGCATCAATTCTTCAGTGCTCAGCCTTTTATATTGTCCAGCTCTCATACTTGTAAATGACTACTGAAAAAAAAATAATAACTTTGACTATATGGACTTTATCAGCAAAGGAATGTCTCTGCTTTTTAATACATTGTCTAGGTGTGCCATAGCTTTTCTTCCAAGCAGCAAGCATCTTTTAATAGCATGGCTGCAGTCACCATCCACAATGATTTTGGAGCCCACGAAAATAGTCTGTCACTGTTTCCATTTTTTCCCCATCTGTTTGCCATGAAGTGATGGGACCAGATGCCATGTTCTTAGTTTTTTGAATGTTGAGGTTTAAGCCAGCTTTTCCACTTTCACCTTCATCTAGAGGCTCCTATTCCTCTTCATCTGTGTATCTGAGTTTATTGATATTTCTTCCGCAACCTTGATTCTGGCTTGTGATTCATCCAGCCTGGGATTTTGCATGATGTACTCTGCATATAAGATAAATAAGCAGTGTGACAATATAGCCTTAGAGTACTCCTTTACCAGTTTGAACTAGTCCATTGTTCCATGTTGCTTCTTGACCTACATACAGGTTTTGCAGGAGGCAAGTAAGGTGGTCTGACAGTCCCCTCTCTTTAAAAATTTTCCAGCTTGTTGTGATCTACACAGTCAAAGGTTGTACCATAGTCAATGAAGCAGAAGCAGATTTTTTTCTGGAATTCTTTTGCTTCCTCTATGATCCAGTGGATCTTGGCAATTTCATCTCTGGTTCCTCTGCCTTTTCTAAATCCAGCTAGAACATCTGAAGTTCTCACTTCACATACTGTTGATGTTTGCCTGAAGGCTTTGAGGATCTTACTAGCATGTGAAATGTGTGCCATTGTGTGGTAGTTTGAACATTCTTTGGCATTGCCTTTTTTTGGGACTGGAATGAAAACTGAACTTTTCCAGTCCTGTGGCCACTGCCAGTTCAGTTCAGTTCAGTTCAGTTCAGTCGCTCAGTCGTGTCCGACTCTTCGCGACCCCGTGAATCGCAGCATGCCAGGCCTCCCTGTTCATCACCATCTCCCAGAGTTCACTCAGACACATGTCCATCAAGTCCGTGATGCCATCCAGCCATCTCATCCTCGGTCATCCCTTTCTCCTACTGTACCCAATCCCTCCCAGCATCAGAGTCTTTTCCAATGAGTCAGCTCTTTCCATGAGGTGGCCAAAGTACAGGAGTTTCAGCTTTAGCATCATTCCTTCCAAAGAAATCCCAGGGCTGATCTCCTTCAGAATGGACTGGTTGGATCTCCTTGTAGTCCAAGGGACTCTCAAGAGTCTTCTCCAACACCATAGTTCAAAAGCATCAATTCTTCAGCGCTCAGCCTTCTTCACAGTCCAACTCTCACATCCATACATGACCACAGGAAAAACCATAGCCTTGACTAGATGGACCTTAGTCGGCAAAGTAATGTCTCTGCTTTTGAATATGCTATCTAGGTTGGTCATAAATTTTCTTCCAAGGAGTAAGCGTCTTTTAATTTCATGGCTGCACTCACCATCTACAGTGATTCTGGAGCCCCCCAAAATAAAGTCTGACACTGTTTCCCCGGTGGGAAACAGCGATGGGACCAGATGCCATGATCTTCGTTTTCTGAATGTTGAGCTTTAAGCCAACTTTTTCACTCTCCTCTTTCACTTTCATCAAGAGGCTCTTTAGTTCCTCTTCACTTTCTGTCATAAGGGTGATATCATCTGCATATCTGAGGTTATTGATATTTCTCCCAGCAGTCTTGATTCCAGCTTGTGTTTCTTCCAGTCCAGCGTTTCTCATGATGTACTCTGCATATAAGTTAAATAAGCATGGTGACAATATACAGCCTTGACGCACTCCTTTTCCTATTTGGAACCAGTCTGTTGTTCCATGTCCAGTTCTAACTGTTGCTTCCTGACCTGCATAGATTTCTCAAGAGGCAGGTTAGATGGTCTGGCATTCCCATCTCTTTCAGAATTTTCCACGTTTTTCAAATTAGCTGACATATTGAGTGCAGCACTTCAACAGTACCATCTTTTAGGATCTGAATTACTTATTGGACATCTTTATCTAACAACTTCATGCTACTTCAAATTTAGTATATCCACAAATTGACTCACTGACCCAAACTGACTCAAATCTAGGTAGCAGTATCAAGGTCATTCATCATCATGAAAAACCAAAATCTGAAAATGCCCCAAACTCTAATAAAATTACTCCCACTTTTTCTCCACCATCATTACCACACAAATTAGGTTACCATGGCCTATCAATACTGCCTATTAAATATCATAACATTCACTATCTGAACCATCCCCTTTGCTTTTCTCTCATTTAGGTCATGGTACAGTCTAAATTCTAAATTTAGTTTCTAAATACCAAGTTCTCAGTCACAATTCTCATGAACTACATAAGATATAAAATGAAAACAAATACATTGTATATGAACAATCAAGTTTATGAAATAAAAGGATATACCCTCTAATTTACATATACCATAGTTTTAGAGCTGAGAAAGATTTAGACATAACTCAAGGTTCTCAAATAATACTGAAATGGAGAAAGAACTAAAAGACTCTTCTGGTTAGAAAAACCAATAAATAAAGAATAAACTATATTCTTTGCTTAAAAATCCTTTTTTTCTTCTTTTGGTCTGGATGAAATGTTGAGTAAGAAAATGCTATATGGAAAATACTATTACCCGTATATGGATATGACCCATGTTTGTAATGGATCATTATTAATTTCAGGCCTCCCATGAAGAGTGAATAGATTTGACTTCTTTTCAAGGTGGGTTGAGCCAAGAATCTCTGTTAATGCCTGTATTTGAAGACAATGCTACAGACTGATGCTTATGTCCTTCCAAAATTCATTTATTAAAATTCTAATTTCCAATGTGATAGTATTTGATGCGAGGGCTTTGAGATATAATTAGATTCAAAGAGTGTCATGAAAGTAGAGTCCTCATGATGACACTACTACTCCAAAAAAATTGAGTCACCAGAGATCTATCTCTTTCTCCCATGAGGACATAGCAAGAACAAGGTCATCTGCAAGCCAGGGAGAGAGTTCTCACAAGGAATGGAAATAGCTTGCACCTTGACCTTGTACTTCTAAGTCTCCAGAACCATGAGAAATAAAACTTTTTTGTCAATGGTATTTTGTTATAGTAGCTGGAACTGACAATGGATTTATTCCATTTTGGACTGTAAAAATAACTATATGCTATGAAGGCAATCCACTTTTTGCTAACATCTCATTCTTATTTTATCTCTACAGGAAAATCCTGTTGAACAAAACAATTATTCATCAATGACCCCTATTTGCAATTCCTTTGTGACTATATAAATTTATTATGCAATTCATTTACTTTCCAGGTCTAAAAGGGCATATAGGAATTGGCTCTCCTAAGCCAATATACCCCATATTTTCATTTATTTTTTGAATAAAAAATCCCATGAATTGCTGTGTCCATTATTGAAAAGAAATAACCAAATATATTAATCAGAAATAACTTTGAGAAAAGTAAAAAATAACATGACTAAGAATAGATAAGGAGTATGAAAGTAGGCATTGATTTACCAATTCAGTGGTATCAAGAACAATATCTCTGTGAATATCTATGATTTCAAAATGGCTGCTCTAGCTCCAGTCATTAGATCTAAATCCAGGCATAAGGAAGGAAGGAAGATGTCTACTATATCTATTCTCTTTACCAAGACAGTGAAAGATTTCTGAGATACATCCCTAACAGGCTTCTTTTTATATACAATTAACCAGAACTGTATCACTTGGCCATTCATCACGTAAAAAGAGACTGTGAAAGGAATCATGCAACTTTCTCAGCCCATGTGATAGAGGCAAGGAAGAGAGAAGAAGATTGGGAACAAGTTTGGGGCTCATCTACCAATTGTGTCTGCTATTCCAACTATCTACCAATTGATCCAGAATTTAAAAAAAAAAAAAATGAAGCTACACAGATTTGTAAAATGCCTCAACTATTAGAAACATAATATTTAAAATTTCATTTCATGCAGAGACATTCTTTCTATCTTTAAATACTTTTCACAGTATTAGGCCAAGTCATGGTGCCCTGTCTCTTTAACAGATCGAGAAACAGCAAAGCAAGCAGATAAGTCTTTGCCGACATCTTAGGCCTATGAATTTTTTTAAAGTTTACTGCATTTGTATGTCAGTCCAGGTTCCCTGTACCCTTCAGAGGAATTAATTCATCATTGAAATCCAGAGCTGGTTTCCTGAAATAAAACCAGCAAGACCCCTGGAGCATGAGTTCAGAAGCAATGAGGTCGAGTGAGTAAGAGTTTGGCAGCTATTTCAAGTAGAAATAAGTTCCATTCCTGGTTCTACCCTACTACCCATGTGACTGGGTGAGTTATTTTGCCTGCCTAAACCTCCACTCCCTCATCTGTAAGAAGAGAATGTTAACAATATCTACCTTGTAAGACATAAATGGAAAATGCATACAAATTTGGCCTTGAGATAAGTGTTCAGGGTTGTTGAACAGAATGCTAGTTATCTACCCAATAACCATTTCCTCTTAATATGAGGATATGTATAGAAAGACCCCACATCCATTGAAAATAAGGGTAACCATTTGACAATACTCCAATCAGTGATATGTAACCATTGGTGTGTCTGAGAATGCAACTTTCTAAAACCATGCTGAATAGTTGGCACATTTTACTCTTACCCTTTTTTCTTGACTGATGCCTAGTGTCCAGCTACCATCTCATGACTAGAAAAGGTATAATTCAAAAAAAAAAAATGTCTGGTAGTTTGCTGAAATTGCTTGCAAAATGTTTTCAATAGTATGCTGTTCTATTTTGGAATACAATGGAAAATTAGATACTTATTTCTTGCATTGCAACTTCAGTGTCACAGAGATTGTCAGCAAAAGCATTAATACAAATATGGGGAACCACAGAAAACTGAAAAAAGAACTCACTATATTTACTACCCTAGGAGAAAAAAATAAATAAATGAAACATCACTTTCCTCTGAAATGAATAGAAAAAGAAGGAAAGGTCTCATCTATTTGTTTTGTTCCAATGAAATCTGTCTTATAACCATGTAATAAATTATGAAATAAAACAAAAAATGTCCCTCCTCATACCTGCTATATCATTTTCTCAATGGAAATTTCACAACTGATATTCTTTGAGCATAGTATCAACTACAATGTGGACAACATTAGAAGAATTCATCTTTGCTCAAAGCTTTCAGGCAATATATTAATAATTTTCCATCATTAAAAAAAAAATTGGGAAGTGACTCCCAGGCCAAGAACCACATTTAATAAGCAGATTCAGGCCCAAAGAAGTTGATTCAAATATCCTAAACTGAATACATTAACTCTAAGTGAAAAGCCTCCTTAAAAAAATCTCCTTTTGTGTGATATTTTAAATAATATTTATGATATTATTGGAAAACCTACAAAGTATGAAGAAGAAAACTTTTGAGCTACAAATGGAAAATACCAATGCATTTTCAACTTACACTTTTTTCATAACACTTCCTTTGATAGTCAGATATTAATCTGTTTTTTATTTTTATGGCAAATTACTTAAAATGGCAAAAAGATTTTCTTTTAAAAACCAACAAGTAAACAAACATAAAAACTTGATCTTCATTCTACATCAAGCTCTACCACAGAACAAATCAAGTACTGCTTGCTTCATTTCTTTAAGTGAAAACCTTCAGATTTGTGCCCTTTAGATAGATGCCATTCATGCCATTTTGATCATTATGCTTCCTATTTAGAGGCTATCATTAGTGTGGCAATAGCTGAATCCAGAGGAATGAGTGAACTCCCTGAAGGAGAAGGCAAAGAGGGAAAAAAGTAGAGAAGAGCCATATCCATGTTGTAAGCAACAGTTACAGATAGTGGGAGGAGGGCTGTGGGAGGAAAAAAAGGGATCATTGAAACTGAAGAGAAAAGTGACATGGGTCAGAGCACCAGGATTTTTGAATGCTGCAGAAACCAATGGAGGACAGGAGTGACCTTCTCTGTGAAAATATCTGAGAGACTGACGATGATAGAACTGAAAAAAGTGTTATTGATTCTAGCAATAATCTGGATAATTTTGACCTCAAGAAAACGAATCTCAGTGGTTAAGACAGTACAATGATAGGCAAGTGATATATCAGCAAAGATATATAAGATCCAAGCTAAAATAGCCATTACTGTCAGGAAGAAAGGGTAATTTTTCTTTTACAGTATGGCAGTCTTTTCTGTTGTCTTAACATGTTTGTCTTGTTTCACTTCTCTTCTTGTTATTGCTAATTCACCTGCCTCTAAGAATAGCCTCTTGCACTTTCTAAAATCTTATTAAAGACACACAGGAATTGGGTTCATTGTATATTCATTCTGGGCATAATTGTTTATAAATATTAAGTATTTGTGTTGGATGGAAAAGTGGCCCTGTATTAAAGTATATGTTGAGTTTATTTTTGACCTTGTAAGATAATTGTCTGCTTATTATTTGTCTGTGTTCTTTGTCTTCAAGGTTATCAGATAAGTAGTATCTGAATGACTAAATCATTCCTATACCTAAGACTTCTATGTTTTCCTGAAAGATCTATGATATAGGCCCTTGAGATATCACCCTGGATAAAGGCTGGAAAATGAAAGTCAGAGGATTGCTCCTGGAAGCTTACCAGTGTCAACCACCGAGAACCCCCGAAATCCCCCTAAGGATCTTCCGCATTTTAGCCCTTTGACTAGAAACAAATATTTTAAGAGCTTTAAATAACAAATTTTTACTTCTTAATCAAATCTATAGGTGAAATGGCTTGCACCATTTAAAACAAGTCCCACAACTGTATACAGTATATGAAATGATTTCTATTTTAAATGATGAAAATGATTTAAATACTGGCTCTAGATTCAAGAACATTCAGTTTGCAGAAACTGGATACCTATTGCTCAAATATATTCCTGCTTTAAAATATACACTTTAGAGGCCAAAAAGGCTGGCAGTTTGTTTTTTTTTTATAGACATACTACTATTTCATCAATCATATATCGTTAATGCAGCTGCTGGAAGTGGCATATGCTCTATAAGTAAATTTTAATTTTATATCTATTCATTTGAACTATGTATCCAAAGCTTTTAAAAACATCATAAGAGAATAGTTCTTATTGCACAGATTTGGTAGTATATGTTGCAATGCTCCCTATTTAAAAATTAAATAGTTAAACACTAATTCATTCCTTAATCCAACAAAAAAGAACATATCTATGACTTTGGATTTCTTTGCAGAGAGATAAGTCTATTCCTGTGATTGCTTTAAATTCATTCTGAGTTTAACAGATAGAGTGGCACAAGAAGAGAATGGCATTTTCTGATATGGTTATTAACATTTTCTAAGGATTAAAAATAAAAATCTATAATAATGACAGCTAGAAGCTGTTTCTATGTGTATTTTACTAAAAAGCACTGTTATTAGTAATGGACACCGCTTAAATGTCTAGTTTCTTTGTGTAGATAAGACTTATAGGGTTTGAAGGTTAATCTGAAGTTTCTCTAAACCAATTCTTCAAGCAAATTTGACTGAACATTTCACAAACTCAGCTCTTTTGCCTTCTCTGTAATTTGTTTGTTTCAGGTTGTGCTAAAATAAGGGTTTTGTCCTGAGGCATACAAATATTTATAAGAATAAAAGGGGAACATTAGAAGAAAAACTTTAAATATTATTATTCTCACTTACTGTTTTTGTTGTGATATAAAAGATGCAAAGAAATAAAATGTCAAGGTAGAACCATACTGCAGTGTGTATATAAAGTCATTTCTTAAAAGTAAAATTTAGTGGTCAAAAATTAGAATGATCAAAAAGTTGTCTATATCTAAGTACCACTAAAGGAAAGGAACAGCATAATTATTTTGTTGAGATGCTAAGAACAAACTAATCAGTTCTAAGCAAACTGAGACCTGAGATATATGGTCAATTGAGTTACAATTTAAAAGAAGAAAAGATAAATTGTGGTCTAGATGACAGAAAAAAAAAATATGAATGAGAATCTAAAATGAGAACAAAGAGATGGGAAGCAATGCTGGAGAAAGAAACACAAGAGACCTAGAACTTGCATTCAGATAATGAAATTCCCAAGACAGAATATACAGGGGAATAAATGGTAGCGGCTTATTGGGAAATTCAGGACTCTTAAACATTTTGTTTAGAAAATATATTACCATCAAATAAAGTATAGTATTGGAAAGGCAAAAGTAAATCCTGGAGGCAGTGAATTAAAGTCTTCCATATAATACCCTGGACAAAAATGAGAGAGAACCAGTCTGTGTAGGCAGATGATGCTGCCCTCAGGAATGTAGCAGAACCCAGATAAATACTGCTGGACCATGGATGAATTCCTGTCAGTCACAAGGAATTGGAATGAGGGCTTGGGTGCCACAGTGAACTCAATCTATGCAACAGAGAATATATATGACAACTATCCAGTTGAACAAAGTGTAAAAACAATGATTTTATGGCCACCTATTTTCTACTGGTCAGGAGTTTAAGAAGGAGAAATAAGAAAGTTAAACACAAACTTTATGAAAAAAAAACTTGAAAAAAAAATTGGACCTCTTTAGTGAACATTCAGAGAAGTAACTTCTTTCTAAATATGTTACGAAGACATAAATATTTAGAAAACTATTTGTAATCACAGAAAGACATGGTTATTTGAATTAGCAGGAGACAGACATCCAAAAGGAGAGAACAGGAAAAAACAATTTTAAATGTCAGAATAAATGTAAAGACACTAAGATAAATAAGGTTAAAATGACTAACAACAAAGAGATAACATTCCCAAATACAGTCTGTACAAATAGAATTGACTTCTAAGAATTTAGCTTAGTTAAATAGAGAAAAAAATATATATAAATTTTCTCAGGATTCAGGGAAAAATTCAAAGAACCTAAAATAATGCAAGAGAAGATAAAATATATGAGAATATGCAAGGCTCCTATGTGAGAAATGGATATATTCCTAAGGAATAAATGAAAAAGATTAAAATAGGACTAGTAAAAGATAATATAAAAAAATATTTTTTTCTGATTAAAGGGAGAATTGACTTCCAAATGGCAGACTAGCTTGTTTCAGAATAACTATACTACAGAGAACAATTATAAAGATAAATATATTTTTTAACTGCTTAAAAGAATGGAGGTGTTACCAAATCAGAGGAGACCTGCGTGACAATATTCTAGAGAGAAGAGCAGCTATGAGAAATATGTTGCAGATGTAGGTAAATTCAGTTATTGGTTGGGTTAGGTATGTCTTGTCATCTAGAATTGGCAATAAATCCCTTTATGGAGAAAGGACCATTAGGTACAACTGTCTAGGTATAGAGCTACCAAAGTATCTTAAGCATAATGAACACAAGTTAAAACAGAAAATATTGGTTGATTCTGTGCTGTGCTTGGTCTCTCAGTCATGTCTGACTCCTTACGACCCCATGGATTGTAGCTCGCCAGGCTCCTCTGTCCATGGGGATTCTTAAGGTAAGAATACGAGAATTGGTTGCCATGCCTTCCTGCAGGGAATCTTCCCAACCCAGAGATCAAACCCAGGTCCCCATCATTGGTTGATTCTAGATTGATTATTATGTGAACCCTGAGGAAAACTGAAGAGCTTCAGAGCAATAAACAGATCACTGAAGAAAAAGAACATACAAACAATGAAGCTTTATTTAGTCAGATAAAACAGTAATCAATAAAAATACAGAATAATAGAATTTACAAATATTAAGAGAAATTAATTATAAAATATAATGAATGTCAAATATTTTAACATACAGAGCATAATTATCATATTATATACAAATAAAAGACTATATTACTCTCCAACAGTTGAAGGCTGTATTTACTTTAAATTTACTATCTTTATTTATTCAAGTGCCATAAACAAAAGAAGTTCATGTATTTTACAAATGTGAAAAGGTTATCAGAAATCACATTGATCAATACTCACAGAAGCACTTCCTGTCAAGGTCAAATGATAACCTCAGACTATGCAAAGTAAAAACAGCCTGCAGCTGCTATTTCAAGAACTGACTTTTGTTTTACTACAGCTCTGGCATTGTTTCATTTTCTAATGGTGACACTGCAGTTCTAGCTGCAATAATCTCATAGCATGACAGATGCTCTTCTAGGCTAATTTTTCTTCAAATCACTTATTTAAAACCTTGAAATGTGTATACAGATGCACACTGTACAAGTACTGTCACTATCCTATCTGCTCTCAAAAATTCATGAAAAAAAATGACATGTTAATTTATGTTGTAAATGAATGAAGAAAAACATTTCAAACAGCATGGAGAGAGGCAATAATCTATTAAATCAAGTCGAGGAAAAAAATTAAAAGGTGCCATCAACTCAGCTATTTATTTATTCAAAGACAGTGTCTAAATGAGCCATAACTGACACCAGAGACATTTAGCTACATATTTTAATGTCATATCAAATTTACTGGTGCTCTAAGTGTATAAACAATATATTTGCATCATATTAGTGACAAATGTCATGCTAATACCATAGCAAAATGACTACAAGGGGATTTCATAACTTATTTACAGAATGTATTTCTAGGTACAAGAATTCATTTAGAATTGTCAAACAACCAGAGAATTATAGGAACTTTTATTTTACAGCACATATGCCATTGATATTTCTAGTGTAATAAATTCTAGATGTTCTTCCTGTGTTTTGTAAAGTCAACCATTTTTATGAGGTTTCTTTTAGCATTTCTAGATAAGAGCTGACTTTTGAACCTATATTTCACAGTTCCATTTATCAATGCCCCCAAGATCTCCCCTAAATGGTTAATGATTTCTTTTTTACTGAAGTCTCCTTTTAAGAAAAATCAAGTCACCAGAAATACTTCAGTTCTTGGAACATGGCTATCTTTCCTACTTGAGGATAAATCTTTTCTCTCTTCTGACCTTCCTGAGTTTCCCATTATCTACCTGAGCCATTGAAATCTAGGAATTATCAGGCCACTGTGCACCATGAAATACAAGTCCTTGTCCCATGAGAAATGGTTTTGTAATGTCTCCTGTATCAAACTGCTTCCCAAATTGTTAAAAGTTACACATCCTTTGAAACAAGCACTAACGGGATGACTGTATTTTAAAATATATTCAAAAGTATTAAGCTGTTTTAAAGAGAATAGATTTAAAAGAAGTTTTTATCTTTATAGACAATTAAACCAACCATTTCGTTAGTTGACTTCACTGTCAGCAATGATGGTCTAATCCTATTCCCAAGTGGCTTGGTGGTAAAGAATCTGCCTGCCAGTGCAAGAGATGTAGGAGATGTGGGTTCGACCCCTGCATCTGAAAGATCCTCTGGAGAATGGAATGGCAACTCACTCTAGTGCTTCGTCTGGAGAATTCCATGGACAGAGGAGCCTGGTGACTACAGGCCATGGGGTCGCAAAGAATTAGACATGACTGACCACACACACACACCTATCTGATAGACTAAGTCTACAGAGAAATACAATTATTAAACCCATGTTAACTTGGACATGACTTAGCAAAAAAGTGCCTCTCTTACATGAAAATAATTCTGAAAGTATGAGGCTGAAGGACCGCCATGCACTTGTCTTAAAATTTACTTTCAAGTTATACTAAACTCTAAAAAAAGTGTGTGAAGTGAAGTGAAGTTGCTTAGTTGTGTCTGACTCTTTGTGACCTCATGGGCTGTAGCCTACCAGGCTCCTCTGTCCATGGGATTTTCTAGGCAAGGGTACTGGGTGGGTTGCCATTTCCTTCTCCAGGCATTTTGGACTGAGAACCTTGCAAATTCCCACCCTGCCCCTCATAAGGAGGGGAGTCTTAGACTGTCATTTACCACCGCCTCGTAAACAGTTCTCAGGGCAAAAGGCCAAGTGGCCATTTATCACTGAAGCACACATCCCTGAGAGCTGACAATAACTACGTTGCGTTCTCTGTGCATCTCCACTGTCCGGCCATAATTCCTGACTCCCCCAGGCACGGCAAGGCTCAGGGTTGGGTGGGGGCTGAATGTGGCTGATGAGCATATTCAGGCATCCTTTGCTGTCCCCTTGCAGTGTGTGTCATTGACCTGGGTACAGCAGTTAACACGAGTGTGGGACAGAACACTTTTCTTTAACCATAAAAGTGCTGCCTATGGTTCTACACACTGTGATGTAGTTTCATCACGCCCGTAATTCCTTGGGTTTGATCAAATAGCCTGGGTCATTCCGCTCTGTCTCACACAGGTGGCTGTGCTTGGGCCCTGTTCTCAGCCTGCAAAGCAGACTGCGGGTGGTCCAGTCTCAGACACAGAACAGGAGAGACAATTCAGGCTGCCGGCTGTCAACATCATCAAGCAGCAGAAACTCTTCCTTAAACGAAACCACATATAGAATATGAAGAAACATGAATGTAGAATGCGGCAGGACAGAGACCAGGTCCCTGGACCTTCAGCTCCATCAGGCCTGAGTAACCTTTAAGGAACTTTCTGGGTCCCCCAGGTTTCCATAGAAACCAGGGCAGGACCAGGGGATAGAGTCTAAGCCTTTCAGGCCACAGAGGAGGAAACAGCATCCAGAGAAGGAAAGTGTCAAATTTGAAGTGAGTGGATATGATCCCAATGGCAGATTTCAGTTTTCTCTTCAAAATTCTAACACGATTGCATCAGCTAGAAAAAATGGAGATGGTGCCATGTTCTGGAAAGTCTAAGTTCTGGGGGAATCTTGGCTCTCTCCTGTTAACTGTGGGGCCCTATACAATCAATCACTCAGCTTCTCCAAGCCTCAGTTTCCCTATGTGTAATAATGCCTGCCCTGGGGACCTGCTGTGGGCATTGGGTGCCAGGAAAACCATGAGGTGCCTGAAAATCTTTGTAAAATAGTCATTTTTACTGTTTGTAAAAATAGTCATTAATAGTACATGTGGGAAACAAAGAAATGATGTATTCTCTTCTTTGTTTTTTTTTTCTTATAAGGCACTTCTGTTTCTGACAACTATATGTTTCAGCTATTAATTTGTTCACTGACTTCAATTAAAGTCACTAAGTTTGAGGATAGATGAGCTCACCACAGTAAATCTGAGTTGCAAACATCACAGCTCCTGGTAACCTAGTTTTTCCACTCAAATCAAATTAGAACTCTGAAAACCATGAGAAGGGCCTGGTCTTGTTTAGTCAAAGAAAAAATCCCATTACATTTGTTTCCCTTATGACAAAGACCTTTCTGTTATACTCTTGCATCATAAAAATGGCACACAAGATCTGTTCCTAGGTACTTTCCTGACTCAGCTTATGTGAAGTCCTCCTCTTTCTCTGAGAGAGAAAAACAAGGAATGTAATGCCTTTCAGAGTATCCTTTCATCACTGGTACTTTTACTTATTATAGAAGTAGTTTTCACAAACAAGTCTCTAAGATCCTTGAGATTCAGTACTTGGAGAAAGTTTCATTCACATAATCATCACCACTAAAAAAATCTAAAGATAAGAGAACTGAGCTGCACTGTTCTTAAGATAATGTCAGACTCAAAATATCATATTTTGTGATGTGAAAAGAGAATCAAATTTCCTCCATAAGCATGCAAGTAATGTAGGGTTTTCAAGGTTTTTTTCTCTTGGGAATAGAGAAAAGGGGTTGCATCATATTACATAGGATGAAAGGAGTACATCAAGACTGCATATCGTCACCCAGCTTATTTAACTTATATGCAGAGTACATCAGAGAAACACTGGGAAAAAAAAAAAAAGAAATACTGGGCTGGAAGAAGCACAAGCTGGAATCAAAATTGCTGGGAGAAATATCAATAACCTCAGATATGCAGATGACACCACCCTTATGGCAGAAAGCAAAGAAGAACTAAATAGCCTGTTGATGAAAGAGAAAGAGGAGAGTGAAAAGGTGGCTTAAAACTCAATATTCAGAAAACTAAGATCATGACATCCAGTCCCATCACTTCATGGCAAATAGATTGGGAAACAATGGAAACAGTGAGAAACTCTATTTTAGGGTCACTGCAGATGATGACTGCAGCCGTGAAATTAAAAGATGCTTGCTCTTTGGAAGAAAAATTATGACCAACCTAGATAGCATATTAAAAAACAGAAACATTACTTTACCAACAAAGGTCTGTCTAGTCAAAGCTATGTTTTTTCCAGTGGTCATGTATGGATATGAGAGTTGCACTATAAGGAAAACTAAGTGCTAAAGAATTGATGCTTCTGAACTGTGGTGTTGGAGAAGACTCTTGAGAGTCCCTTGGACTGCAAGGAGATCCATCCAGTCAGTCCTAAAGGATATCAGTCCTGGGTGTTTGTTGGAAGGACTGATGCTAAAGCTGAAACTCCAATACTTTGGCCACCTGATGTGAAGAACTGATTCATTTGAAAAGACCCTAATTCTGGGAATGATTGAAGGTTGGAGGAGAAGGGAATGAGAGAGGATGAGATGGTTGGATGGCATCACTAACTCAGTGGACGTGAGTTTGAGTAAGCTCCAGGAGTTGGTGATCGACAGGGAAGCCTGGTGTGCTACAGTCCTTGGGGTCACAAAGAGTTGGACACAACTGAGTGACTGAACTGAACTGAATTGAAATGCTCCAATTTATCTTACTATTACCCCATAGTATCATAATTTTCTGAGTGTATCATTCTACCCCTTTTTATAAATGTTGATTTTGACATGGTCTAGGATTTAGAAACCTCAAATAATCCTGGCTTTGTTAAAAGGGGATAGCCATAAGAAAAAGTACTTTACTCAATTAGCTTAACTTCTCTGAAGCTGAGCTGTATTGAATAAGAGGTCTTTTCCTCATGAGGTTTATTCAAAATTGTTATTTTTATTATGTGCTTGATGAGATACAATTTAAGAAAAATAGCAGATCTAAACAAGTGAAGATACAACCTAAAAGTGTCAATATTTAAATAACTTCTTGAGAATTTTCTTATGTCCAGACCTCATTACAACTATCACTTTGATATTTCAGTTTCTGTTATTTGCTTTGGTGCATCTTGGTTTTAATCATTCTCTCTGTGACTCAGCTTCCTTAGAGCATTAGGGAGGAGACTTCCACAATTTACTGTATGTAATGAAGGGTTCTTGGAAGGATACACTAAATGCATACAGGAAGTCATCTCTTCAGACACTAGCTCCTAGCACTTCCAATACAAGCATATACAGTTGGCTTCATAAAGAACTGGAAAAGTAATTCCTTAGGTGAAGTTTTGACATGAGCACAGGTGGCCTGATTTCTTGCCCTCACTGGTAAATAACTGATTATGCACCAACAGACTGCTCTCTTGTATGGAGCACTCCCTATTGGCAGATTTGATGCCAATGCCTACTGAGGTTTGAGATATCCCTCACATTAGCCTATGGAAACTCCCCACATGTGCTTCAGCTCCCTCTTTCAATCAGCTGTAGAGTTGCAGCATTCTTTTCATCTGCTTCAGGATTTACAGTAGTTTAAGGAGAGATATTGGTAGTATAATTCTCTTAAACAGTAGCTGTGTAGAGAGGTATCTCATAGGGTTTTATGAGCTCTTCTTTCAGCCTCCTGAATATACTCAGAAACAAGAAAATGTGATGCAATAAAACATACTGTAATGACCTCTGAAAAAGAAAGAGATCTCTGTTTCAGAAGTAAGGAAAGAGGTCCTCAATATGATTTTCTAGTAAATCTTCTGTTCTTTTGTGGCATATTCAGTAAAGCATGTGTCTTTTTAGTATAATAGAAGAGAAAAAATTACATGTAACATGTATATAATGTTCTGATAAAAACAAAAAGCAGACGTTCAAGTTTTTTGCTTTTAATAGATTTAGAGAATTAACTTAGAAAATGAATACAATAAATACTGAGTTGCTAGCTTCTATATAAAGGACTTAGTTCAGAGCTTCAGAAAATTTACTTGTAAAATTAAATTTAATGAGTAATGTAAATGAACTGAAAATTCTATTAAAGGTCATAAAAATAAAACATTATATAATAGATGCACTTTGTCAACTTGAATGGAGTCAGAAATTGGAGACCAAAAAGAATGACAATTTGAAGTAGCCTTATTTCAAAAACAAAATAGAAGATCATAATTTTAGCTGAATTTACATATATGATGCTGAATTTTTATGTGTTTTAAAACTAAAGAATCATAAATACATAAGTAAAACAGATGCAATTTGGAAAAGAGTTAGCTGACATATGCTTTATCTTTGATAATTTCCAGGAATCTTTATGGCAAAATAATACAAAAAGTAGTAAATAAAGAGTAGCCAAATTTTACAATCAGCGCTAGAAAGTAAAAGATCTCTTTTGCTTGTTTGATATTATCCTTAAATATTCTATCTGCTTTCAAATGTTTATTCTCATTCCTAAGAATAGCTGATACTTCAAGATATCTGTATCTATTAATATAAGCGTTTGAGAGCCATTTACAGTCATCGGTCAATGCACATTATGCCAATTTTAGCATTTTAACACAGTAAAAAAAAAAAGCATTAACTTTTCTCTAGTTGCTAATTTGACTGAATTGACTTGGTAATAATTGGGTCTAACCATTCAGTTCAGTCAAATTAAGTGATAAAACATCCCTGAAATGTGAGCATTACATGAGGCCCCATCCTTGACCACCTTTATTTTTTCACTTTAATTATTTTCTCTTGTGCAACCCATGACCACTTTCTCCATCTATATGCTGATGACTTGATCAGGAACTTGAATTTGGACAATTCTTCTCTCTTGGGTTTCATATTAAACAATTTCATGTGGCTGTCTGACTTTAAACTCAACTGGTCCAAAATGAGATCATATTCCTTAGGATTATGCCAACTTTACTGAAGCATAATGCATATACAATGAAATATATTAAATTTTGTTGTTGTTATTTAGTTACTAAGTTGTGTCCAACTCTTTGCGACCCCATGGGCTACAGCATCCCAGGCTTCGCTGTCCTTCAGTATCTCCCAGAGTTTGCTCAAACTCATGTCCATTGAATCAATGATGCTATCCAACCATCTCATTCTCTGTCACCCATTTCTCCTTTTTCCCTCAGTTTTTCCTACCATCAGAGTTTTTTTTTTTGTTTGTTTGTTTTTTTTTTCCCAATGAGTCAGCCCTTTGCATCAGGTGGCCAAAATATCAGAGCTTCAGCTTTAACATCAGTCCTCCCAATGAATATTCAGGGTTGATTTCCCTTAGGATTGACTGGTTTATCTCCTTGCTGGCCAAGGGACTCTCAAGAGTCTTCTCTAGCACCACAGTTCAAAAGCCTCAATTCTTTGATGCTCAGCCTTCGGCCCAATAGGTGTGAAATTTAATGAGCTTTGAAAAATGAGGATACAGAACATCCTATCATACCAAAAATTCTCCTCCTATCCTTTGTAATTAATAGCATCTTTCCATCCTCTACCCTCTAGCAACTATGAATCTGCTCACTAAAGTTTTGCCTTTCCAGAATTTTGTGTGTATGAAGTAGTACAGTGCATAGTCTTTTTTGTATGGCTTCTTACATATAATACAATGCTTTTAAGATTCAGAGCTGCATGTATCAAAGCAGGATTCCATCGCATGCATGTACCACAATTTATCTATTCATCAACTGATAGACATTTGAGTTTTTTCCAAATTCTGATTATTATGGATATAGTTGTTAGGAACATTTACATACAAATCTTCATTTATCTTGGGTAAATACCCAGTAGTGGAATTGCTGGCTTGTATGGTAAGTGTATGTATAGCTTCATAAGAAATTGTCCATCTGTTTCCAAAATGGCTGCAGCATTTTTGCTCTCAACAACAATTCATGAGAGTTCCAGTTGCTGCACATCCTTGTTATCACTATTTTGGGTCATATTGTCCTCATTGTAGCCATTCCAGTAGTGTGTTTTGCTATCTCATTGTGGGTTTCATATGCATTTCCCTAATGGCAAACATGTTTATTTGCCAGTAGTAAATAACTCAAGGAAAGCATGTGTTCAAATGTTTAGCCCAATTTTGGTGCTTATTCTTAAATTGTAAGTATCTTTTGTATAGTCTGGATATAAGATTGCAAAATCTTTTCATTCATTCTATGGTTTGGCAATTCATTTTCTTAACTGTCTTTTGAAAAAGAAGAGATTTTAATTTTGAAGAACTTTGATTTATTATTTTTATATAGTCTTTTAATGTGAGTGTTCTGTTAAATAGATTTTTGCCTAAATCAAGGACACAGAGACTTTTCTCTGATGTTTGCTTCTAGATTTTCAGGGTTTTGCTCATATTTTAATGATTCAAGTTAATTTTTGCACATAGCTGAAGCCTTAACTGTTTAATGTTGGGGTTTGTCTGTGTGAATGAATGGATAATAATTGCTACTGCACCACTGGTTGAACAGATTATCTATGCCATTTTTAATGATCTTAGAATTTTTATAAAAATCAATTGGCCAACAGTTTTTCTGAATGTTATATTTCATTGCCTGTATATCATCTTTAAACCAAAGGCACAATGCCTTGATTACTGTAGTCTTAAAAGTCTTGAAGTCAGATAGAATAATTCCTCCAATCTTATCCTTTTCTTTAAAATGGTATTGCCTGTTTCAAGTCTTTTACATTTCCATTAAATTTTCGAAGCAGCCTGTCAGATTCTATTAAAAACAAATAGATTCCTGGAATTGGATTGGGATTATTTTGAATCCACAGATAAATTTAAACAGAATTTACATCTTAATCATATTAAGTCCTCTGATTCATGAACATTTGATATTTCTCAATTTATTTAAATCTTCCTCAATGTTGACTGAAATGGTTTTGGTTTTGAATATTAAGAATTCTTGGTAAATTCTTCCCCAAATATCTCATAATTCTTTTGCTATAGAAATAATATTTTTATAATTTCAATTTGTAATAGTTCATTGCTAGCATTTAGGAACAATAGATTATTGTATATTATTCTTGTATTCTACAACCTTACAAAACTTTGCTA
Organism: Ovis aries; assembly: GCF_016772045.2. Classification (NCBI taxonomy): domain Eukaryota; kingdom Metazoa; phylum Chordata; class Mammalia; order Artiodactyla; family Bovidae; genus Ovis; species Ovis aries. The sequence goes on from NC_056057.1 coordinate 19,413,008, forward strand.
TTAGCTCTGGAAGCATTTTCTGCAGATATCTTAGGATTTTCTACTAGACATTTATGACATCTGCAAATAAAGATAGTTTAATTCTTCTTACTAATCTGTAGCCATCAGGCTCTCTCCATGGAATTCTCCAGGCAAGAGTACTGGAGTGGGTTGCCATTTCCTTCTCCAGGGGATCTTCCCAACCCAAGGATCAAACCCAGGTCTCCTGCATTGCAGGCGGATTCTTTACCATCTGAGCTACTAGGGAAGCCCCCTTACTAATCTAGATGTCTTTTTTTTTTTCTTGCCTTACTGCATATGATAGGAAATCCAGTATAATATTTAACAGAAGTGATAAGAGAGAATATCTTTGCCTTATTCCAGATACTAAAGAGAAAGCATTCGGATTTTCATTAAATATCAGTGATGTAGGCTACATAAGTTTTTCATAGCCATATATTAGATTGAATAAGTTTCTTTCTATTCCTTGGTTGCCAAAAGATTTTGTCATAAACGGGTAGAAAATTTGGACAAATGAAAACATAGACGATGCTGAGGTTTAATTCTCCCTATCCCCTCTATATAGGAGGCATTTCAGAAACAGGGTATGGGGGGGAAAGCCAAGAATAGATATAACAAAAAAGGTATTTTTCATGAGCTATCTTAATCTTAAAACATATTCAAGGGACAGTTTTCAAAGATAAAGTTTTCATGTAAAGGGGTTTTCAGGTACCCAATACAATGAATGACAGAAAACCCATACATAGACATTCCTCAAAAAGCAAACAAACAAACAAACTGGGAACAACCAAAATAAAAATAATATCTCAAAAATTCCAAGGTTCAGAAACCAGTTAGCCAAAGAGTAGTATTAATCTGATTGATATCAGACTGACTTATGAGCTACATGGAATTAGAGGACAAATGGAGCACTATCTTCAAATCTGTGAGGTAAAGTGATTTTGAAAACATATTTTGACAGCAAATCATGAATAAACAGAAAATAAGGTTAATGCCAGGAAACAAGGAGACTCAGTGAAGTTTATTTCCCTCATACCTGTTTTAGGAAAAACAAACAAAGACCTATCTAGCCCATAAAAATTTAAAAAAATAAAGGAGCAACAAAATAATAAAATTTTACTGAAAATGGTGATATTGAACCAGATTTCAAGAAACATAGGTTCCCCAAAGACAATCAAATAACAGTCTACAAAGTAGTTGATCTCAATGACTAATAGCAAACAGCAGAACATTTTATTCTTTAGGAATAAAATGGATTCCATTGCAAAAGGAGAAGTGAGGATGAAATAGGGATGATGTCCTCATATATATTTCAAAAGGAAGTTAGAAACTCTAGGAACAATAAAAATGCATGGAAGCAAACTATAGCCCACATATCTAACCTCCTAAAATGAAGCTTCACTTCCAGCCATTGATAGGATGAAAGAATTGAGAATATATTTGACTGTACAGATTGAAACAATATTTGTGGAATGGTAGAGGTTGCCTGAAATAGAATTGATTACATTTCTTCCTGTAAAAGTTCAGTTACACCATTGGTTCTGTAGTGAATAACATGTCCATACATTTAACACTGTTTAGTTTTTTCTTCCCCTAATCTTCAGAATAAACCTATCAGCAATGAATAAAAACAATTGTAATTACAAAAAAAGAATACAGATGTTATCAGTTCTGACACTGTAAAAGCAACAAGATAGCTGGCATATGTATAACTGGGCCTTGCAGTAGGCGAGAGAAGTGTTGGGGAGTTGGCTCACATAGATGGTTATTAAGAGATAACCTGGCATTGTTGGAAAGAACTGCAGTGAATAGTTTAAAGCTATAATGTTAGCAAATAAAAGAACGAAAGCTAATGTGCGTTATACATTTTTTTAATGAGGTGAGGGTAAATGGAAGTAGTATCAGTAATTAAGTTACTCTTTAACAATCAGGACTCAATATTATCTAAATTTGATAAATTTTAAAATGGAGCACAGGCTATTAATTAAAGTGGTGGTAGCCAACCAGGTAGACTAAAACCTGAAATGATTTGTTAACTTTTCACGTACCTTCCTCAAAGTCACTGAACTTGAACTCTCCAAGGAGGTCGGCCAGTACATGTAGACTAAAGAAGGTGCCAGTAAAGGGAACCCATGGCAAAGGGACTATGGCTTCCGTTTAACTCCAAATCTTTGTTGCCAACCAGGAAGCTAGCCTGGTGTTGCCAAATATTCTGACTACGTAAAAGGTTTCTCTGTGACATTCAGATTTTTTGTATTGGAAAGTAATTTAAGAAGTGATTCAAGAGTCAGCATTGTATGGCCCAAAAGAAATGTGATTCTAGGTCACAGTTTACTAATGGACCACTAGTTTTCCATTCAAGTAACATAAATGGTCTTTTCACAGCTATTTGTAAGGCCTTCCCAGACAGCCATTTTGCTATTTTGCATTTCTTTTCCATGGGGATGGTCTTCATCCTTGTCTCCTGTACAATGGCATGAACCTCATTCCATAGTTCATCAGGCACTCTTATCTATCAGATCTAGGCCCTTAAATCTATTTCTCACTTCCACTGTATAAGGGATTTGATTTAGGTCATACCTGAATGGTCTAGCAGTTTTCTTCAACTTGAGTCTGAATTTGGTAATAAGGAGTTCATGATCTGAGCCACAGTCAGCTCCTGGTCTTGTTTTTGTTACCTGTATAGAGCTTCTCCATCTTTGGCTGCATAGAATATAATCAATCTGATTTTGGTGTTGACCATCTGGTGATGTCCATGTGTAGAGTCTTCTCTTGTGTTGTTGGAAGAGGGTGTTTGCTATGACCAGTGCATTTTCTTGGCAAAACTCTATTAGTCTTTGCCCTGCTTCATTCCGCATTCCAAGGCCAAATCTGCCTGTTACTCCAGGTATTTCTTGACTTCCTACTTTTGCATTCCAGTCCCCTATAATGAAAAGGACATCTTTGTTAGTTCTAAAAGGTCTTGTAGGTCTTCACAGAACCATTCAACTTTAGCTTCTTCAGCGTTACTGGTTGGAGCATAGACTTGGATTACCGTGATATTGAATGGTTTGCCTTGGAGATAAACAGAGATCATTCTGTCGTTTTTGAGATCACATCCAGGTACTGCATTTCAGACTCTTGTTGACCATGATGGCTACTCCATTTCTTCTGAGGGATTCCTGCGAGCAGTAGTAGATTCCTGCCAGTCCATTTAAGTTCACTGATTCCTAGAATGTCGACGTTCACTCTTGCCAGCTATTGTTTGACCACTTCCAATTTGCCTTGATTCATGGACCTGACATTCCAGGTTCCTATGCAATATTGCTCTTTACAGCATCGGACCTTGCTCCTATCACCAGTCACATCCACAACTGGGTATTGTTTTGCTTTGGCTCCATCCCTTCATTGTTTCTAGAGTTATTTCCCCACTGATCTCCAGTAGCGTATTGGGCAGCTACTGACCTGGGGAGTACCTCTCTCAGTATGCTATCATTTTGCCTTTTCAAAGAAGAGGAGCAAAAAACCAAGGAGAAAAGGAAAGATATAAGCATCTGAATGCAGAGTTCCAAAGAATAGCAAGAAGACATAAAAAAGCCTTCTTCAGCAATCAATGCAAAGAAATAGAAGAAAACAACAGAATGGGAAAGACTAGAGAGCTCTTCAAGAAAATTAGAGATACCAACGGAACAGTTCATGCAAAGATGGGCTCAATAAAGGACAGAAATGGTCTGGACCTAAAAGGAGCAGAAGATATTAAGAAGAGGTGGCAAGAATACACAGAAGAACTGTACAAAAAGAAATCTTCATGACCCAGAAAATTACGATGGTGTGGTCACCAACCTAGAGCCAGACATCCTGGAATGTGAAGTCAAGTGGGCCTTAGAAAGCATCACTATGGACAAACTAGTGGAGGTGATGGAATTCCAGTTGAGCTATTTCACATACTGAAAGATGATGCTGGGACAGTGCTGCACTCATTATGCCAGCACATTTGGAAAACTCAGCAGTGGCCACAGGACTGGAAATGGTCAGTTTTCATTCCAATCCTAAAAAAAGGCAATGCCAAAGAATGCTAAAACTACCGCACAATTGCACTCATCTCACACGCTAGTAAAGTAATGCTCAAAATTCTCCAAGCCAGGCTTCAGCAATACGTGAACCGTGAACTTCCTGATGTTCAAGCTGGTTTTAAAATAAGCAGAGGAACCAGAGATCAAATTGCCAATATCTGCTGAATCATGAAAAAGCAAGAGACTTCCAGAAAAACGTCTAGTTCTGCTTTATTGAATATGCCAAAGCCTTTGACTGTGTGGATCACAATAAACTGTGGAAAATTCTGAAAGAGATGGGAATAACAGACCACCTGACTTGCCTCTTGAGAAATCTGTATGCAGGTCAGGAAGCAACAGTTAGAACTGGACATGGAACAACAGACTGCTTCCAAATAGGAAAAGGAGTACGTCAAGGCTATATATTGTCACGCTGCTTATTTAACTTATATGCAGAGTACATCATGAGAAACGCTGGGCTAGAAGAAACACAAGCTGGAATCAAGATTGCCGGGAGAAATATCAATAACCTCAGATATGCAGATGATATCACCCTTATGGCAGAAAGTGAAGAGGAACTAAAGAGACTCTTGATGAAAGTGAAAGAGGAGAGTGAAAAAGTTGGCTTTAACCTCAACATTCAGAAAACGAAGATCATGGCATCTGTCCCATCACTTCATGGGAAATAGATGGGGAAACAGTGGAAACAGTGTCAGACTTTTATTTTTTTAGATCCAAAATCACTGCAGATGGTGACTCCAGCCATGAAATTAAAAGACGCTTACTCCTTGGAAGAAAAGTTATGACCAACCTAGATAGCATATTCAAAAGTAAAGACATTACTTTGCCGTCTAAGGTCTATCTAGTCAAGGCTATAGTTTTTCCAGTAGTCATGTATGGATGTGAGAGTTGGACAGTGAAGAAGGCTGAGCGCCGAAGAATTGATGCTTTTGAAGTGTGGTGTTGGAGAAGACTCTTGAGAGTTCCTTGGACTGCAAGGAGATCCAACCAATCCATTCTGAAGGAGATCAGCCCTGGGGTTTTTTTCAAAGGAATGATGCTAAAGCTGAAACTCCAGTACTTTGGCCACCGCATGTGAAGAGTTGACTCATTGGAAAAGACTCTTATGCTGGGAGGGACTGGGGGCAGGAGGAGAAAGGGACGACAGAGGATGAGATGGCTGGATGGCATCACTGACTCAATGGACATGAGTCTGAGTGAACTTGGGAGCTGGTGATGGATAGGGAGGCCTGGCATGCTGTGATTCATGGGGTCACAAAGAGTCGGACACATTTGAGTGACTGAACTGAACTAAACTGAACATTAATGGTCTAGTTTTATACCAAGTCTTGACAGTATGAATGTGTCTTGTGGTTCTCAATTTATTCCGAATTTGAAACATGTTACAGCTACAAATGTGGTAATTTAAAATAACTAGTCTGGAAAGTGTATTTAGTTAGTCAGCTCAACCGCTCACTCATGTCCGACTCTTTGTGACCCCATGAATTGCAGCACTCCAGGCCTCCCTATCCATCACCAACTCCCAGAGTTCACTCAGACTCACGTCCATTGAGTCAGTGATGCCATCCAGCCATCTCATCCTCTGTAGTTCCCTACTCCTCCTGCCCTCAGTCCCTCCCAGCATCAGAGTCTTTTCCAATGAGTTAACTCTTCGCATGAGGTGGCCAAAGTATTGGAGTTTCAGCTTCAGCATCAGTCCTTCCAATGAACACCCAGGACTGATCTCCTTCAGGGTGGACTGGTTGGACCTCCTTGCAGTCCAAGGGACTCTCAAGAGTCTTCTCCAACACCACAGTTCAAAAGCATCAATTCTTCGGCACTCAGCTTTCTTCACATTCCAACTCTCACATCCATATATGACCACTGGAAAAACCATAGCCTTGACTAGATGGACCTTAGATGGCAAAGTAATGTCTCTGCTTTTTAATATGCTGTCTAGGTTGGTCATAAATTTTCTTCCAAGGACTAAGCATCATTTAATTTCATGACTGAAATCAAGCTGTCCAGAAAAATAATGTCTGACACTGTTTCCACTGTTTCCCCATCTATTTCCCATGAAATGATGGGACCAGATGCCATGATCTTCATTTTCTGAATGTTGCACTAAGCCAACCTTTTCACTTTCATCAAGAGGCTTTTTAGTTTTTCTTCATTTTCTGCCATTCAGGTGATGTCACCTACATATCTGAGGTTATTGTTATTTCTCCCAGCAATCTTGATTCCAGCTTGTGCTTCTTCTAGCCCAGCGTTTCTCATGATGTACTCTGCATATAAGTTAAATAAGTAGGGTGACAATATACAGCCTTGACGTACTCCTGTTCCTATTTGGAAGAAGTCTGTTGTTCCATGTCCAGTTCTAACTGTTGCTTCCTGACCTGCATATAGGTTTCTCAAGAGGCAGGTCAGGTGGTCTGGTATTCCCATCTCTCTCAGAATTTTCCACAGTTTATTGTTATCCTCATAGTCAAAAGCTTTACCATAGTCAATAAAGCAGAACTAGATGTTTTTCTAGAAGTCTCTTGCTTTTTCCATAATTCAGCAGATGTTGGCAATTTGATCTCTGGTTCCTCTGCCTATTCTAAAACCAGCTTGAACACCTGGAATTTCACAGTTCATGTATTGCTGAAGCCTGGCTTAGGGACTTTTGAGCATTACTTTACTAGCATGTGAGATGAGTGCAATTGTGCAGTAGTTTGAGCATGCTGTGGCATTGCCTTTCTTTGTGATTGGAATGAAAATGGACCTTTTCCAGTCCTGTGGCCACTGCTGAGTTTTCCAAATTTGCTGGTGTATTGAGTGCAACACTTTCACAACATCATCTTTCAGGGTTTGAAATAGCTCCACTGGAATTCCATCACCTCCACTAGCTTTGTTCATAGTTTTGCTTCCTAAGGCCCACTTGACTTCACATTCCAGGATGTCTGGCTCTAGGTGAGTGACCACACCATCATAATTATCTGGGTCATGAAGATCTTTTTGTACCATTCTTCTGTGTATCTTGTCACCTCTTCTTAATATCTTCTGCTCCTGTTAGGTCTAGACAATTTCTGTCCTTTATTGAGCCCATCTTTGCATGAACTGTTCCCTAATTTTCTTGAAGAGCTCTCTAGTCTTTCCCATTCTGCTGTTTTCCTCTACTTCTTTGCACTGATTGGTGAGGAAGGCTTTCTTATCTCTCCTTGTTATCTTTGGAACTCTGCATTCAGATGCTTATATCTTTCCTTTTTTCCTTTGCTTTTCGCTTCTCTTCTTTTCACAGCTATTTTTAAGGCCTCTTCAGACATCCATTTTGCTTTTTTCCATTTCTTTTCCACGGGGATGGTCTTGTACCCTGTCTCTTGTACAATGTCACGAACCTCCGTCCATAATTCATCAGGCACTCTATCAGAAATAGTCCCTTAAATCTATTTCTCACTTCCACTGTATAATCCTAAGGGATTTGATTTAGGTCATACCTGAATGGTCTAGTGGTTTTCCCTACTTTTTTCAATTTAAGTCTGAATTTGGCAATAAGGAGTTCATGAGATGAGCCACAGTCAGCTCCCAGTCTTGTGTATGCTGACTGTAGAGAGCTTCTCCATCTTTGGCTTCAAAAATATAATCAATCTGATTTCAATGTTGACCATCTGGTGATGTCCATGTGTAGAGCCTTCTCTTGTGTTGTTGGAAGAGGGTGTTTGCTATGACCAGTGTGTTCTCTTGGCAAAACTCTATTAGCCTTTGCCCTGCTTCATTCCATACTCCAAGGCCAAATTTGCCTGTTATTCCAGGTTACCTGGAGTAACAGGAAAGGATATTTACTGTATGCTAATTAGGCAAGTAGTAACTTTTCCAGTACCTATCTATAACTCAATTTTTTAAAGGTGAATAATAGCAGCTGATTCAGTTATCTTTTGGAATTTTGGTAAAGCCTAAGTAAAAGAATGTCTATACAAATGTATTTTGAATAGTCAAGAGCTATACAAATATAAGGCTGCAATATTAATATAACTACATCCTCACTCCATTCCACCTCCAAAAGGAATATGCATTCCTAGGATGATTTGATGGTTAATTTTATGTGTTGATTTCACCAGGCTAAGGGATGCCCAGATACGTGGTAAAACATTATTTCTGGAAGTGTCTGAAGCTTGTTTGCAGAAGAGATTAGCAATGTAGGTGGGCACCATCCAATCTACTGAGGAGAGAGGAGAGATACAATTCAACAGGCAGTGATAGGGTGACTTTGTTCTCCTTCTTGATCTATGGCATCAATCTTCTCCTACCCTTGGGCCAGACCTCCTGCTTCTTAGGCCTTTGGGCACACACTCGTACTTAAACCATAGGCTCCATGGGCTCTCAGGCCTTTAAGTTGGGACTAGATCTACATCATCAGCTTCTCTGGCCTCCCCCTTGCAAACAGCAGATTGTAGAACTGCTCAGCCTGAATCACTGTGTAAGTCAATTTCTCAGAATAAATCAATCTATCAATTGACTGACCATCAGTCAGTAGATCAATATATCCTCTTGGTTCTGTTTCTCTGGAAAACACTGATTAACCCAGAGGTAGAGAGCATTTCTCATGTTTTGGCTACAAAATGGGATCAAATGCCTTGAAAATAATAAATGATTAATAAACAAAATAGTGATTTGCTGCCTTTGTTATGAAAAAACTGTTATTGCACTCTATACTTTTTAAAAAGGGATTGTTATATCTTCTTCTTGGATTGATCCTTTGATCGTTATATAGTGGCCTTCTTTGTCTCTTTTCACAGCCTTTGTTTTAAAGTCTATTTTGTCAGATATGAGTATTGCCACTCCTGCTTTCTTTTGGTCTCTATTTGCATGGAATATCTTTTTCCAGCCCTTCACTTTCAGTCTGTATGTGTCCCTTGTTTTGAGGTGGGTCTCTTGTAAGCAGCATATACAGGGGTCTTGTTTCTGTATCCATTCAGCCAGTCTTTGCCTTTTGGTTGGGGCATTCAACCCATTTATGTTTAAGGTAATTATTGATAAGCATGATCCCGTTACCATTTATTTTATTGTTTTGGGTTCGGGTTTATACACCCTTTTGTGTTTCCTGTCTAGATAATATCCTTTAGAATTTGTTGGAGAGCTTATCTTTGAAAAAGGAGGCAAGAATATACAATGGAGTAAAGACAATCTCTTTAACAAGTGGTGCTGGGAAAACTGGTCAACCACTTGTAAAAGAATGAAACTAGATCACTTTCTAACACCACACACAAAAACAAACTCAAAATGGATTAAAGATCTAAATGTAAGACCAGAAACTATAAAACTCCTAGAGAACATAGGTAAAACACTCTCCGACATAAATCACAGCAGGATCCTCTATGATCCACCTCCCAGAATTCTGGAAATAAAAGCAAAAATAAACAAATGGGATCTAATTAAACTTAAAATCTTCTGCACAACAAAGAAAAATATAAGCAAGGTGAAAAGACAGCCTTCTGAATGGGAGAAAATAATAGCAAATGAAACAACTGACAAACAATTAATCTCAAAAATATACAAGCAACTTATGCAGCTCAATTCCAGAAAAATAAACGACCCAATCAAAAAATGGGCCAAAGAACTAAATAGACATTTCTCCAAAGAAGACATACAGATGGCTAACAAACACATGAAAAGATGCTCAACATCACTCATTATTAGAGAAATGCAAATCAAAACCACAATGAGGAAGCACTTCACACCAGTCAGAATGTCTGCAATCCAAAAGTCTCCAAGCAATAAATGCTGGAGAGGGTGTGGAGAAAAGGGAACCCTCCTACACTGTTGGTGGGAATGCAAACTAGTACAGCCACTATGGAGAACAGTGTGGAGATTCCTTAAAAATTGCAAATAGAACTGCCTTATGACCCAGCAATCCCACTGCCGGGCATACACACCGAGGAAACCAGAATTGAAAGAGACACATGTACCCCAATGTTCATCGCAGCACTGTTTATAATAGCCAGGACATGGAAACAACCTAGATGTCCCTCAGCAGATGAATGGATAAGAAAGCTGTGGTACATATACACAATGGAGTATTACTCAGCCATTAAAAAGAATACATTTGAATCAGTTCTAATAAGATGGATGAAATTGGAGCCAATTATACAGAGTGAAGTAAGCCAGAAAGAAAAACATCAATACAGTATACTAACACATATATATGGAATTTAGAAAGATGGCAATGATGACCCTGTATGTGAGACAGCAAAAGAGACACAGATGTGTAGAGCGGACTTTTGGACTCAGAGAGAGAGGGAGGGGGTGGGATGATTTGGGAGAATGGCATTGAAACATGTATACTGTCATGTAAGAAATGAATCACCAGTCTATGTTCCGATGCAGAATACAGCATGCTTGGGGCTGGTGCACAGGGATGACCCAGAGAGATGTTATGGGGAGGGAGGTGGGAGGGGGTTCATGTTTGGGAACGCATGTACACCCATGGTGGATTCATGTCAATGTATGGCAAAACCAATACAGTATTGTAAAGTAAAACAAAGTAAAAAATATATATATATATAAATTTTTTAAAGCAAAAAATAAATAAATAAAATGAATTAAAACCAAAACAATAAATAAATAAATAAATAAATAAATAAGGGATCACACTGCTTAGTTTATTTCTATCTTATGATTGTAGTTTCTTATACCAAAAACAAAACCATTGTATCAATTATAGCATAGACTATAGAATGACTAGTGGTTGGTATTTCCTTAGATGCAGCATGTAGGTAAGACAGTAGTGAAAATATAATATTTTGCCCCTGGAAGAATATACCTAAAAAGGAATGCACTATCTGTGATTTCTGAAAACCAAAGATGTGCAATGATAAGAACCCTCAACAGAGACTTAGAAAAGCATTCTTACTGTGCCAAACCTATCACCTACGAGCTGTGTGACCTTAGTCAGGCCACCATCCACTCTGAGCTTGACTTCCTTATCTCTAAGGTCACACTTGATTCAGTTCAAAAGTTCTATTGTTGCTGTTGTTGTTTTAGCCACTAAGTTGATTCTGACTCCTTTGCGACCCCATGGACTGTAGCTCACAAAGCTCCTCTGTCTATAGGATTTCCCAGGCAAGAATACAGGAGTGGGTTGCTATTTTATTCTCCAGAAGATCTTCTCGACAAAGGGATTAAACTTGTGTCTCCTGCATTGGCAAGCTGATGCTTTACCACTGAGCCACCACTGACTATTAAATGTAACTATACTGAAATGAACAAAGCTGAACAGAAAGAGAGAAGCATAATTTAAAAAAGAAAAAGAAAAGCCCAAAATAACTTTCATTGTGTTTCCTAATGAATAAGGTCTGAGTCATGTGTATAAGTAAATAAAATGAAATGAATTATGTTTCTGTTCATATTTGTAGATTCAAAGACAACTTAGCTCCAATACATATGTACATGATAAAAATACAACTTTTTATCTAGACATTTTTTACAATAGAAAACAGCATTGTATCTGTCAAAGGAAATGGATATCAAAAATTTCTTCCACTGCCCTTTCAAAACTATGTGCCAAGGTTAAACTTTCAAAGGGAACAAAGGAAGGTAACATGGTGGAATGGTAACAGAAACTAACAAGATGGAATCAAGATTGCCGGGAGAAATTTCAATAACCTCAGATATGCAGATGACACCACCTTTATGGCAGAAAGTGAAGAGGAGCTAAAAGGCCTCTTGATGAAAGTGAAAGTGGAGAGTGAAAAAGTTGGCTTAAAGCTCAACATTCAGAAAATGAAGATCATGGCACCAGTCCCATCACCTCATGGCAAATAGATGGGGAAACAGTAGAAACATTGTCAGACTTTTATTTTTCTGAGCTCCAAAAATCACTGCAGATGGTGACTGCAGCCATGAAATTAAAAGACGCTTAATGCTTGGAAGAAAAGTTATGACCAACCTAGATAGCATATTCAAAAGCAGAGACATTACTTTGCCGACTAAGGTCCGTCTAGTCAAGGCTATGGTTTTTCCTGTGATCATGTGTGGATGTGAGAGTTGGACTATGAAAAAGGCTGAGTGCCGAAGAATTGATGCTTTTGAACTGTGGTGTTGGAGAAGACTCTTGAGAGTTCCTTGGACTGCAAGGAGATCCAACCAGTCTATTCTGAAGGAGATCAGCCCTGGGATTTCTTTGGAAGGAATGATGCTAAAGCTGAAACTCCAGTACTTTGGCCACCTCATGTGAAGAGTTGACTCACTGGAAAAGCAGCAGCAGCAGTCTTCTTTAGGTAACATGATAGCCCTTTCTTCCTCAGGTACCTCATCTTACCATGCTGCTGCTAAGTCGCTTCAGTCGTGTCTGACTCTGTGCGACCCCATAGATGGCAGCCCACCAGGCTCCGCCATTCCTGGGATTCTAGGCAAAAACACTGGAGTGGGTTGCTATTTCCTTCTCCAATGCATGAGACTGGAAAGTGAAAGTGAAGTCACTCAGTCATGTCTGACTCTTTGCAACCCCATGGTCTACAGCCTACCAGGCTCCTCCATCCATGGGGTTTTCCAGGCAAGAGTACTGGAGTGGGTTGCCATTGCCTTCTCCATAGAGCTTAAGTATTTTAAAAAGGTGAGGCTTTACCAAGTATTTTCCAAGTTTCACAATCCTACCATCACTATCAAATGTATCTACGTGCAAAGAAACTCTGTTTTTCTATTAACCATTTACAGTATCATATTTCATTAACCAAAAATAAATGTATGTTAAATTCTTAGACTCAATCTTAATTGCAAGAAGCAAGATGAAAAAAATAACATTTAAAGTGGAATTTCTAGTAAAAGAGTGTTCAAAACAAAACTCTATGCCTCTCAAAATTGGCATTGGGGAAAAAAGTGACTTTTATTTGAGAATAGAGCCAAATGGAAAAAGAGTGATAAACTTGGCTTAAAACTCAAAATTCAGAAAACTAAGATTATGGCATCCTGTCCCATCACTTCATGGCAAATAGATGTGGAAATGGATAAACATGAAAACAGTGACAGACTTTATTTTGGGGGACTCCAAAATCCCTGCTGATGGTGATTGCAGTCATGAAATTAAAACAAGTTTACTCCTTGGAAGAAAAATTATGACCAACCTAGACAGCATATTAAAAAGCAGAGACATTACTTTGCCAACAAAGGTCCATCTAGTCAAAGCTTTGGTTTTTCCAGTGGTCATATATGGATGTGAGAGTTGGACTATAAAGAAAACTGAGGGCCGAAGAATTGATGCTTTTGAACTATGGTGTTGGAGAAGACTCTTGAGAGTCCCTTGGACTGCAAGGAGGTCCAACCAGTCCACCCTGAAGGAGATCAATCCTGGGTGTTCATTGGAAGGACTGATGCTGAGGCTGAAACTCCAATACTTTGGCTACCTGATGCAAAGAACTGACTCATTTGAAAAGATGCCCTGATTGAAGGTGGGAGAAGAAGGAGACAGAGAGGATGAGATGGTTGGATGGCATCACCGACTCAATGGACATGAATTTGAGTGAGCTCTGGGAGTTGGTGATGGACAGAGGCCTGGCATGCTGCAGTCCATGGGGTCACAGAGTCGCACACGACCAAGCGAGTGAACTGAACTGAGAGCCATGTTGCATGAAGCAGCCCATATTTTCAGATAATGTATGGATATTAAAAAGCAGAGACATTCCTTTGTCAACAAAGGTCCATTTAGTAAAGGCTCTGGTTTTTCCAGTAGTCAGGTATGGATGTGTGAGTTGGACTATAAAAAAAGCTGAGCAACTGAACTGAACTGAACTGATGGATAGAATACATGACTTAAAATCTCTCATCCCTCCAGCAGAAAACTTAAAGGAAATAAACTGTTGTAATAATCATGTGAGGTTATAAAACCTGTAGGAACTGGGAGAACCAGGAGAGAAGGAAAACCTAAGGAAGAGATGGAATAGATTTCAAGGGCTGCCCTACAGAACCATCTTTAAGAAAGAATCAAATTCTCAGATCACCTTTCCTTAATTTGTTGCAAATTCCTTCACCCTTCAGTCTACAATGGAATTGATCACTTGCTCAGCAATTTGTGGAGAGAGGTTATGTTGGTCTTGAACAGCTCCAAATGTCTATAAGAGGAAAAAAAAAAAATATTAGCTGTGACTTACTTGTTAAGCTGCCAAGTACACACAGGGCTTTTAAAAATGTCATTGTCCAGCTTTCTACTTACCCCCTGAGATTCTTTAGTGAAGGAAGGATGGAATACATTGTATCACATTCATCAAACCTGACTCTGCTCAACCATAGTGAGACCGAAAACACCTGAGAAGAATTGATGTGTCCCAGCTGAACATCATAGCAACATAAGCAACATGGAGAAGGCAAGGAAACACACAGAAAATTGAAAAGCAAACTCATTTTTGTTACTCTGGTGAATCTAATGAACTTCAACAGTTTTGATAAATAGGACTTTTAAAATTTTAATCTGGATAGCATTTGCAGGTGGACTTGACATTATATAAAATAAAATACAATTCAAACATTTTTATTAGGCATGATTCTATATGTTTTAATGAAACAAAATTAAATCATTGTTGCTACATGCCTACATATCTCTGGGTACACCTGATAGCAAGAGTTGGGATAAAAGGTATTAGTTACAGGAACACTGAAAAAATTAATTTATTAACAGAAAGAAAAGTGATATATGAATGTGTCACACTACAAATAGAGTAAATAAATATTTTACTATACACTGAGTGCATCAGACCTATTATTAAGTTGTGTTTAACCACATCCTCTTATGTTGTTATTTTAAAGCACAGCAATTCTTTGGAATCCTATTTGATGTGCTGGCCTATAACATTTGACCACACTTACAGCACGAGTGTAAAATCAATTTTCTGTTCTCCCATTTATCTCTGTACTGATGTTAGTTGGCTCTCTAATGGAATGACTCTTCTGGATAGGTAATTTTACTTCAGAGTGGCATTTCAGAAGACTTAAATGGGCTGAAGAGATGGCATGTGACCTTTAAGAATATTTTAACTCTACATTTCTTTGAAAACAGTACTGTTTAACCCTTCTACGTTATTACATCTCTGATGCCTGTTTTGTTCCTCTTTGTATTAACTATATCATAAGTAAGTTTGGTGTTTATGTCAGAATAATACTGGGAATTTCAGTACCTGCCAAATTTGATACTTGCGTTTTTTGCTGAAAAGGATAATCTCACAATTAAATAATATGTATTGTGATCCAATTTTCTGATTATAGTTTCTTTAAGATCAATATCATGCTGTTAATCTTGCTTATGATAAACTGATACAAATAAATTTTAAATTGAAATGCACAAATACTAAATAATCTACATAAAAATAAATTTTAAATGTCATTGCAAAAAATCTACTTTTTTGAAGACGTGTTCATTAATCATGTTACTTTAAAAAACAGGGCTTTTAATTTTCATGAGATTTTTAATGTATTTTATCTATTGCATCCTTTATATTTTCTCTAAGTAAATAGCTATGTAATTTTATTTCCAGTTGAATATTATTTATAAAAATTGAGGGTAGAGTACATTGTTATATAATTTACTTAACTAATTTTAGAAATCTTGAGATATTAAATACTAATTTTAGTGGTTTTTCAGTTGGTTCCCTTATTTTATCTCTTTTGGAAAAAAAAAATCACTGTATAAATTTTAAAAATTTTTTCTAGCATATGTAATCTCTGAAATTTCTTCTTCAATATAGGTACACCCCATAAACCCTAATGCATTATCCCAAGAAGTGATTTTGAAATAAACAAACCCCTTCACACAGGGGTAGATAGTATTGTTATTACCTTTAAGAATTTAGACAGTATATATCTTAGTGTGTTCATTATAAATTACAATTGTTTAATCTAAATCACAATCTTCTTCAAAATGTAATTCATAGTGACAAAGGGCATAAGAAAGGTATTACTGACAAGAATAAGACAAATATATTTGTTAAATCTTTTTTGTGCTCAAGATTTTATATGTATCAATACTTCCATTATAAAGTCACATAAAATGATCACCATGGTATCTACTAAACACATCCAGTACACTGAATATCTTTCTGTATATTCTATAAATCTCTATTAACCACAGGCCTACTTTCCTAATCAAAAGGAAGGGGTAAATCCTGTCCCTGAAGTTAACACTTGAACAACACAGGCTTGATGAGTTTGGGTCCACTTATTGGCAGTTTCTTTTGTTTTGTTTTGTTTTCCCACCAAATACATACAACAGTAGCACATGATCTGTGGTTGGTTGAATATGCAGGTGTGTGTGTGTTTGTGTGTGTGTGTGTGTTCAGTCACTTCAGTTATGCCTAATTCTTTGTGACCCCATGGACTGTAGACCACCTCGCTCCTCTGTCCATGGGATTCTCCAGGCAAGAATACTAGAGTGGGTTGCCATTTCCTTCTCCAGGGGATCTTCCCGACCCAGGAATGGAACCCGTGTCTGCTGCACGTCTCCTGCATTGGCAGGTGGATTCTTACTTCTGGGCCACCAGGGAAGTCAGAATATGCAGGTGTGGAACCTCAAATACAGAACTGTAAAACTATGGATGGATTTTCCACTATGCAGGAAGTCAATGGCCCTAACCTTTGTGTCATTCAAGGTTCAAACACACATCAAGATTTGGACCATCTTCCCCTACAACCAATTCATCTCCCAGTTGTCAACATTTCATACAGGTAAAAATTGATTCAGAATCTCCAGTGGAAAATAAATGACTCGAGCAGGGAAACCTACTCTAGATGATGAAATGGATAGAGATGGTTCACATGGCAACAGGAAGGTCACCTGCAGAACTGTCTTCTGAACCTCTCCTCTCCCCTTGCCTACTTCTGACAAAACTGAACCCTCTCTTTTAAGACATAGAAATCTTTTCTTTCTTTTTAATAGGGAAGGCAGCTAAGTGCTTACAAATAATGATGAGGATCCACCAACTAGGACTAGCCATTAGTGGGAGATAATCAATGGTATGGACCTAACAGAAGCAGAAGATATTAAGAAGAGGTGGCAAGAATACACAGAAGAACTGTACAAAAAAGATCTTCACGACCCAGATAATCACAATGGTGTGATCACTCACCTAGAGCCAGACATCCTGGAATGTGAAGTCAAGTGGGCCTTAGAAAGCATCACTATGAACAAAGCTAGAGGAGATGATGGAATTCCAGTTGAGTTATGTCAAATTCTAGAAGATGATGCTATGAAAGTGCTGGACTCAATATGCCAGCAAATTTGGAAAACTCAGCAGTGGCCACAGGACTGGAAAAGGTCCATTTTCATTGCAATGCCAAAGAAAGGCAATGCCAAAGAAAGGCAATGCCAAAGAATGCTCAAACTACTGCACAATTGCAACTCATCTCTCACGCTAGTAAAGTAATGCTCAATCTTCCCCAAGCCAGGCTTCAGCAATACTTGAACCGTGAACTTCCTGATGTTCAAGCTGGTTTTAGAAAAGGCAGAGGAACCAGAGATCAAATTGCCAACATCTGCTGGATCTTGGGAAAAGCAAGAGAGTTCCAGAAAAACATCTAGTTCTGCTTTATTGACTATACCAAAGCCTTTGACTGTGTGGATCACAATAAACTGTGGAAAATTCTGAGAGAGATGGGAATACCAGACCACCTGACTGGCCTCTTGAGAAACCTATATGCAGGTCAGGAAGCAACAGTTAGAACTGGACATGGAACAACAGACTGCTTCCAAATAGGAAAAGGAGTACATCAAGCCTGTATATTGTCACCCTGCTTATTTAACTTCTATGCAGAGTACATCATGAGAAACGCTGGGCTGGAAGAAACACAAGCTGGAATCAAGATTGCTGGGAGAGATATCAATAACCTCAGATATGCAGATGACACCACCCTTATGGCAGAAAGTGAAGAGGAACTACAAAGCCTCTTGATGAAAGTGAAAGAGGAGAGTGAAAAAGTTGGCTTAAAGCTCAACATTCAGAAAACGAAGATCATGGCATCTGGTCCCATCACTTCATGGCAAATAGATGGGGAAACAGTGGAAACAGTGGCAGACTATTTTTGGGGGCTCCAAAATCACTGCAGATGGTGACTGCAGCCATGAAATTAAAAGACGCTTACTCCTTGGAAGGAAAGTTATGACCAACCTAGATAGCATATTCAAAGGCAGGGATATTACTTTGCCAACAAGGGTCCGTCTAGTCAAGGCTATGGTTTTTCCTGTGGTCATGTATGGATGTGAAAGTTGGACTGTGAAGAAAGCTGAGCACCAAAGAATTGATGCTTTTGAAGTGTGGTGTTGGAGAAGACTCTTGAGAGTCCCTTGGACTGCAAGGAGATTCAACCAGTCCATTCTAAAGGAGATCAGCCCAGGGTGTTCTTTGAAAGGAATGATGCTAAAGCTGAAACTCTAGTACTTTGGCCACCTCATGCGAAGAGCTGACTCATTGGAAAAGACTCTGATGCTGGGAGGGATTGGGAGCAGGAGGAGAAGGGGATGACAGAGGATGAGATGGCTGGATGGCATCACGGACTCGATGGACGTGAGTCTGAGTGAACTCTGGGAGATGGTGATGGACAGGGAGGCCTGGCGTGCTGCCATTCATGGGGTCGCAAAGAGTCGGACACAACTGAGCGACTGAACTGAACTGAACTGCTATATTTAGAGTATCAGGATTTAAAACAGATTCTTAAAGTATATTTTACTTTTATATTTCTAATTAGCACAAGTATTTATTCAAGTTTTCCATCATTGTAACTAGAGTTCATGTTACTAAGAAGAGAAGAGCACATGATGGTTTCCAGTATTCTGATGGTGTCATTAGAAATGAGGGCAGAGACAACGACCATTGCATTCAATGCTTCATTCCAAGCTCCCAGAAGACTGCCTCACAGAAAGCAAATGCTCAATAAACAATCATTAAATGAATGAACATGCAATCTGACATGACCAGCAAAAGCTACACAACCTTATTTGCAATAATGGCAAAATTATTAGACAAATTAGATTCAATTTAACCTGATAGGATAATCATGACCTTATGTAAATATTCTATATATTTTATTTACCCAAGCTTTATTATAAAGACTTGAAACAGAATAAAGAACTGTCTTTAATTGTAAAAAAGCTCATGTGGAGAACAAATAAACCCCATGAGGACAAATATCTTCTTAGGATCATAGTATACACTATCCTACCCAAAGCATTCCTCAAAAACATGCAAATTTATGTCACATACTTTCTTTTTTGTTGCAATGCATTTAAATATAAAAGCATCATAGATATTGTCTGACTTTTCTTTCATTTTTACATTATCCTAAAATATGTGAAAATGTCATTTGGCCAAAGTTGTACTTCTAATCTCATTTTTGTTCTTTATATAACATAGCCCTCATGAAGCAAATAAGCCCTGTAGAGAAAATTGAAAAATGCTTATCAGTTTAACCAAAGCACAAACTTTGATCTACAAAGTCAGAGACACATTTCTTTTCATTATAAAACAGGGGAAGTCAAGCCTTTACAACATGGAGAAGTTGAGTTCCTGCCTATGTAGCTGCTAGAAATCTAAGGAGCCCGATTACAGAGCAATTCTCTCAGACATACTGAGCTTTGGATCATTGCACTGAACTTAATGTATCAGCATAATCATCCCACTTCTTTGCTATTTTTTCTTTTCCTTTTACAAAGAGCAAATGAATCAGAAATGTACTTACTTGACCATTTTAGACATCAAAGCAATGGTACAAAATTCAAATATTTATATTTTGATACAGTTACATGAAATTTCATGAGAAGTTAGATTGTTAAGGCCCTAATACAGCACATATTTAGAAGAAGAACACTACTCCAGTTGCCTAACAGATATCCTTAAAAATGTATTGTGATATTTTCTATTTATTGGACCTAAAGAACTTTCTTGTACTAGACATAGATAATATTCTAAATCTTCTAAATGTCTATGTACTCACAAAATAGCTTTTACTAGAGCTTTCTAGAACATGGAAAGATTCCAGTACTTGGAATGTCTCCGTATTAGAATACACAGGCATGTAGTGCTCAATCACACGCACATTGTTGAGAGCAAATCAGACTGAAAGCGCAAAAGCTACCCCATGAAATTTTTTTACACCCCTCAATTACCAAGATGGAAAAGCAAAAAAAATAAGTTTAGGGGTGCAAATAGATAGGGAAAGTGTGGTCACTCTGCATCTATCCTTTGAAATATAGATTTAAGAATTCAAAAGCAACGACACATAAAAATATTTCAACAGTATATTCAGCACTCAATTTGTTCAGCAAATATAGGTTTGATATGCTGAGTGTTTAAATTTTGCTGGGTAGCTAATGAGGCTTTCTGAAGAATTTCTTGGGCAAGGTTAGAAACAAACTTTCCCCTTGGGGTTCCTGTACTAGAACACTTCATAGTCATGATTTGCTGGAAAGAGCTTTTTACACCATGAGCTTTTTTCACTATGATTTTTTTGATAAAATATCATTGATTGACAGTGTTCTGTCAGTTTCAGGTATATAGCAAAGTGATTCAGTTATATACATATATATATAATTTTTTAGAATATTTTTATTATAGATTATTAAAATATATTAAGTGTACTATTCCCTGTATTATATGGTAAGTCCTTGTTAGTTATATATTTCATATATAGTAGTGTACACTATGATCTTTTGATTCATCAACAGATGGATAGATTGATTTTCTTAGGCAACCTGGTATTATCACAGTTTTAACCATTTAGTTTATGCACCTGGATTCTAATTTGTTGGCAATTCTGTGCCTGTGTTCCTACAATGTTGAGACAAGTGATTTTTCTAGCTGACTAGTCAAGAACAGGGTTTTTCCGCTTTGGCATTTTTGTCTTTTTGTATGCATCATCTCTTTGCGGAGGACTGTCCTGTGAGTGGGCGCTATTAAGCAGCATACCTGCCAGCAGCAGTTCTCCCTCCAGTTGTGACAACCAAAAATGTCTCTAGACACCACCAAAACTGTCTACTGAATCATGAATTGAAGCATGTCCTGGAAGATTGTCCTTTACACTGATTGGTGGTGTAGCATGTGATGGAGTTGGAGGTATGACACTGTTAGAAGAGTACTTCAATATATCTGCAGAAAACCCTGACTTGGTTTATAACTTCTCCCTTACAATGATTTGTTTCAGTTGTGCCAATGTATCCTTGTTATGAAAGATAAGTTCCAACCAAGTCAGTAAATTAGTTAATATGTGGTCACACTCCAGTTATAAGATAAATAAGGAGTAGGGATATAATATACAACATGAGTGTCGTTGTTCAAACACTGAGTCATGTCTGACTCTTTGAGAAACCATGGGATTTGGCTCAAACTCAAGTCTATTGAATTGATGATGCAATCCAACCATCTCATCCTCTACTGCCCCCTTCTCCTCCTGCCCTCAATCTTTCCCAGCATAAGCGTCTTTCCCAATGAAAATAAAAAGAACCTTTGGGCTCTTTGCATCACATGGCCACTGCACTGGAGCTTCAGGATCAGTCCTTTCAATGAATATTCAGGGTTGATTTCCTTTAAGATTGACTGGTTTGATCTCCTTGCTGTCCCAGAGACTCTCAAGAGCATTCTCTAGCACCACAGTTTGAAAGAATCAATTCTTTGTGGCTTCCCTCTTGGCTCAGATGGTCAAGCATTCACCTGCAATGCAGGAGACCTGGGTTTGATCCCTGAGTTGGGAAGATGCCCTGGAGGAGTGCATGGCAACCCACTCCAGTATTCTTGCCTGGAGAATTTCCATGGGCAGAGGAGTCTGGCCAACTACAGTCCATGGGGTCTCAAAGAATCAGACACAACTGAGTGACTAAGCACACAGCCTTCTTTATGGTTCAACTCTCACATCAAAACCATTGCTTTGACTATACAGACCTTTGTCGGCAAAGTGATGCCTATGTTTTTTAATACATTGTCAAGGTTTGTCATACCTTTCCTTCCAAGGAGCAAGCATCTTTTAATTTTGTGGCTATAGTCACTGTCCACTGTGATTTTGGAGCCCACAGAAAGTCTCTTACTATTGACATTATTTCCCCACCTATTTGCCATGAAGCAATGGGACTAAATACCATGATGTTCATTTTTTGAATGTTGAGTTTTAAGCCAGCTTTTTTACTCTCCTCTTTCACCTTCATCAAGAGACTCTAGTTACTTTTCTCTTTCTGCCATTAGGGTGGTGTCATCTGAATATCTGAGGTTGTGGATATTTCTCCTGGAAAATTTCATTCCAGCTTGAGATTCATCCAGCCAAGCCTTTCGCATGGTGTACTCTGGATATAAATCAAATAAGCAAGGTGACAAAGTACAGCCTTGAAGTACTACTTTCCCAAGTTTGAACCAATCCATTGTTCCATGTCCAGTTCTAACTCTTGCTTCTTGACCTGCATACACATTTCTCAGGAGGCAGATAAAGTGGTCTGGTATTCCCACTCCTTTAAGAATTTTCCACAGTTGGTTGTGATCCATGCAGTCAAAGGCTTTAGCGTAGTGAATGAAGCAGAAGCAGATATTTGTATGGAATTCCCTTGCTCTTTTCTTTGATACAATGGATGTTAGCAATTTAATCTCTGGTCTCTACCTTTTCTAAACCCAGATTTACAACTGGAAGTTCTCATTTCACATACTATTGAAACCTAGCTTAAAGGATTTTGAGCATTACCTTGCTAGTGTGTGAGATGAGTGCAATTGTATAGTACTTTGAGCATTCCTTGGCATTGCCCTTCTTTGGGATTGAAATGAAAACTGACCTTTTCCAGTCCTGTGGCCACTGCTGAGTTTTCCAAATTTGCTGGCATATTGAGTAGCACTTTAACAGCATCATCTTTTAGGATTTGAAATAGCTCAGCTGGAATTTCATCACCTCCACTAGCTTTGTTTGTAGTAATACTTCCTAAGGCCCACCAGACCTCACACTCCAAGATGTCTGGCTCTAGGTTAGTGACCACACCATCGTAGTTTTCTGGGTCACAACATGATAAATATAATTAAAAGTGCTGTATGTTATATATAAAAGTTGTAAAATTCTAAGTTCTCATCACACACACAAAAATTTTCTCCCATTTCTTTAATTTTGTATCTATAGGAGATGATAGATGTTCACTAAACTTATTGTGTGGTCATTATTTCATGATATATGAAGCCCAAATCATTATTCTATATACCTTAAACTTATATTGTGCTATATGTCAGCTATATTTCAGCAAAACTGGAGGATACAAGAGAGAGTGCATGTTTAAAATAAATATGGTCATACTTTTTCAAGGATACAACAAAGTACACAAAAAGGCACTGTTTATTAAAGGTGAGTACACTACAGAACTATCAAACATGGTATTGTCAGTACATCTTATTCTAAATTTTACAAACTCCTATAGTGGTGGCATGCCTCATATCCATATAACTAAAATCTAGTAATGTGTTACAGTCAAAAGAAAGTATGTAAGAAATCAGTAGAGTCATTTCTTTAAAATATCCCCAGGGATTAAAAATTATAAGAGTGAATGTATTCAATGCATCCCTACTTCCTAACCTCCTTCAACAAAAGGAAAGCAGTTACTGGTTCACTGTGCATATTTTAACACAGTATAATAAATAAATGCACATTATACATATAATTCTAAACATAATTGAATAAAGTAATTTTGTTTCTAAAGCGGCAAATGGAGGCCTCTATCATTCAGTTTAAATATATTGCATTTTATACAACCCTAGTGAAGGATAAAGCATGAGTTGTAACCGTTGTGTGATTCTGCATGCTCTCCAGTGAGAACCTTTTAGGAACTGCTGCCACCTGTTGGTCATAGGTTATAATACATAAGATCAAGACCAGCTGCCAGAGATTTTGTATGTATGTTATGAGTTTTACTGTGGCTATTTGCATTTATCAATATTTATGAATATAATTTTTATCACTTTCCATTTAATCATACTTAACTAACTTATGGTGTATATTTTTGCACAGTTGTCATATGATTTAACATCTAAGAAGTTTGCTCCTAAAATGATTTGGATTTTGAAACAGAGTCAAACCTTGCTTGAGATTAGCTAGTTTCACAAAGAAGTGATATAGTGTGTTAAAGAATAATTCTATAACAAGCCTTTAATATTCAGTAATGGTTTCTACGTTACTGACTTCATTCAATAATGATGTCAACTTGCACAAGATGATAATATTGTTTCAATGTAAGAAATTGTTCTTAAACTAATGACTTAGCTATGGAAAGAGATATAAGTATGCAGAAAAATTTAAAAATTCCAAATACAACTTATCATTAAACTAGAGCATAAACCTATATCATTATAGAAAAAAATACTCTTCATATACAAATACTAAAATAAACATTTTAGTGGTTTACTTCAAAACTAAGAAGTCAGACTAGAAGCCCTTATGAGATTACGAGGACCCTATATGCGAGACAGCAAGAGAGACACAGATAAAAAGAACAGAGTTTTGGACTCTGTGGGAGAAGGTGAGAGTGGGATGATTTGAGAGAATAGCATTGAAACATGTATATTATCATATGTGAAATAGATCGCCAGTCCAAGTTGGATGCATGAAACAGGGCACTAAAAGCTGGTGCGCTGGGAAAACCCTGAGGGATGGGGTGGGGAGGGAGGTAGGAGGGGTTTCAGGATGGGGGACACATGTACACCCATGGCTGATTCACATCAATGTATGACAAAACCACTACAATATTGTAAAGTAGTTAGCCTCCAATTAAAATAAATTAATTTATTTTTAAAAGATAATTTAAAAAATGCTAAATGTCAAACATTTCTTTAGATATATTTCTATTTCTGAACCAAATGGAAGAAATTTGCTGAAGTTTAACCAGCTAAACTGTGAGATTTTATCAATCATTATAACAATACCACTCTTAAGGGTATACAATTATATATACAATAACTATTTTTAATCAAATACTGCATGTGCTAGGTAGGTGCTCTGTTAGGTAAAAGATTCTTAAGGCATAAAATATGAAAAGGGGAACTTCTCTTGTTGGAAAATATACTTATTTACATGCTACTCCATTTTAATTACTGGTGGTTTTGATGAAATTACTTTGGCTTTTTCCATAAACTAAGTAGCAAATGAAAAAATTGTGAAAATACTGGTTTTGCCTCGCGATAGTCAAAGACTCCAAAAAGGAATGGAAAAGAGTTTCAAAGATTAGCATTACATTGAAACAGAGAGACAGAATAGTAAAGAAAATGAAAGTGAAAGACAGTTACTCAATGGTGTCCAACTCTTTGTGACCCCATGGACTGGAGCCTGCCAGGCTCCTCTGTCCATGGAATTCTCCAGGCAAGAATATTGGAGTGGGCTGCCATTTTCTCCTCTAGGTTGTCTTTGCGACCCAGGGATGCAACCCAGGTCTCCTGTATTGCAAGCAGATTCTTTACTGTCTGAGTCACCAGGGAAGCCTAGTTTTTTAATTTTTTTTATTTTTTATTTTATTTTTTTTACTATAGTAAAGGGTTTGAAAAAAATCATGATAGACCTGGCTCTTAGCAATGACTTAACCACTTATAAACTGAGTAATCTTTTCAAGTTTATTAGCTTTTTGAGGGAGAAGGAAATGGCAACCCACTCCAGTATTCTTGCCTAGAGAATCCTGTGGACAGAGGAGACTGGTGGACTGCCATCCATAGGGTCGCATAGAGTCGGACATGACTGAAGCAGCTTAGCATGCATGCATCAATAACCGCAGATATGCAGATGATAACACCCTTACGGCAGAAAGTGAAAAGGAACTAAAAGCCTCTTGATGAAAGTGAAAGAGGAGAGTGAAAAGGTTGGCTTAAACCTCAAAATTCAGAAAACGAAGATCAGGGCATCTGGTCCCATCACTTCATGGGAAATAGATGGGGAAACAGTGGAAACAGTGGCAGACTTTATTTAGGGTGGCTCAAAAATCACTGCAGATGGTGACTGTAGCCATGAAATTAAAAGACGTTTTACTCCTTGGAAAGAAAATTATGACCAACCTAGATAGCATATTCAAAAGCAGAGACCTTACTTTGCCAACAAAGGTCTGTCTACTCAAGGCTATGGTTTTTCCAGTTGTCATGTATGAATGTGAGAGTTGGACTGTGAAGAAGGCTGAGCACCGAAGAATGATGCTTTTGAACTGTGGTGTTGGAGAAGACTCTTGAGAGTCCCTTGGACTGCAAGGAGATCCAACCAGTCCATTCTGAAGGAGGTCAGTTCTGGGTGTTCTTTGGAAGGAATGATGCTAAAGCTGAAACTCCAGTACTTTGGCCACCTCATGCGAAGAGTTAACTCATTGGAAAAGACTCTGATGCTGGGAGGGATTGGGGGCAGGAGGAGAAGGGGACGACAGAGGATGAGATGGCTGGATAGCATCACTGACTCGATGGATGTAAGTCTGAGTGAACTCCAGGAGTTGGTGATGGACAGGGAAGCCTGGTGTGCTGCGATTCATGGGGTCACAGTTGGACATGACTGAGCGACTGAACTGAACTGAACTGAGCTGATGCATGCATTGGAGATGGAAATGGCAACCCACTCCAGTATCCTTGCCTGGAGAATCCCAGGAACGGAGGAGCCTGGTGGGCTGCTGTCTACAGGGGCACACAGAGTTCGACACAACTGAAGTGACTTAGCAGCAGCAGCAACAGCTTTTTGAGGACTCTCTTCCCTTCATTCAATATCAAAAGCATTACAGAAAGAAAGATTGGACTCAATGATATTTAAGTTCCTTTTCAGCCATAATATTCTACTACTTGGAACAAGTCTCAGTAATATCTTTATATTTTAAAATTATCATGATCATTAATCTTGTCACAGTCTCAATAAATCCCACAACTCCCTTACATTTAGCCATTTTTAGGATGTAGTCTATGTAGGGCTGCTGATTCATTAGATTTGCTGTGCTTTGTCATTTTGGAGGGTGTTAGCTTTAAGACGTTTACACTGATGGTAATTTTTTTCCTTCCAACTAATATTCTCTAATACTTACAATCATATACTGGGGGGAAGGAAATGAACAAGAGATGGTTCTCACCTTAACATAGGTAACAACATAGTATAAAGGTCAAACAGAAACAGATAATACTCGACAATGATAAGAGAATTCACAAGAAATAAACATTAAAACCACCTAACCCAGTCTTATGGTGAGGAAGGGGTCAGAAAAAAAGCTTGCTAAAGGAAGGAAACACTCAATGTAAATTTTGAATGTCTTAAAAGATGACAAAGAGTATGTACAGAAATAAATAATGCAGATAGATCTATCACATTATTAGAAGCAACAAAAAGAATAAACAGAAATGAAAACACAGTTGAGGACAGAAAAGAGAAGTTTTTAAGAAAGGGAGGTGGGAGGGAGGTTCAGGATGGGAAACACGTGTACACCCTTGGCAGATTCATGTTGATGTGTGGCAAAACCAATACAATATTAAAGTAATTAGCCTCCAATTAAAATAAATAAATTTATATTAAAAAATAAAAAATATATCATGCAAAACAAAATATATGGCAATAATGTACTTTGGAATGAAGCAAACATAATTGGAAAGAAGATGATAGATATTAAAGATATCAATTTTATCATTAGCATTTCTTTAATTAGATACCAGATTAAGTAAAAGAGAAACAAATAAATATTCAAATGTAGAATAAAAGTGTATGTTTCTGAAAAAAGTTTTAAATATTCATATTAAAACCGCCCAGGATAAATTGACACACAATGGATAACTTCAAGATATATAATATTAAAATTAGTAAACTTCAAAAATATTCACTGTGGGCTTCCCCAGTGGCTCAGTGATGGAGAATCCACCTTCCAGTGTGGGGGACATGGATTCGATCCCTGGTTCTGGAAGATCCCACATGCCACAGAGCTATGAAGCCCGTGGGCCACAACTACTGAGCCTGTGCTCTACAGCGTGGGAGTCACAACTGCTGAAACCTACCTGCCCTACAGCCAGTGCTCCCAACATGAGAAGCTGCTTGCAATGAGAAGCCCACAACCACCAACACAGAGTAAGCCCCACTCCCCACAATTAGAGAAAAGCCCACATAGAAACAAAGACCCGGCACAGCCAAAATAAATAAAATTATGTAAAAATATTCATTGCAAAAGGAGTGACTACAGGATGCTAAATCTTGCATCCCCTCGCCTTTTTTCCTTAACAAGCATTATGTTTGATGCACATACTACATCTGGGCCTCCTATTCCGACTCAAAGGTCTTAAGTGGATATCAGGGAAAGAAAAACTTTTTCAGCTGATCCATGGATAGGACATGTAACTCTCACCACTAGCAGATCCAGTGGTCATCTGAGGGTCAGGAGCAGAGCAGAGTGCTTTATGTTGCCCCTGGCTAGTCCTAACCCAGGAATCACAATGGAGTTGCTGGGTCCCTTGAATACACTCAGGGTGAACATAAAGCAAATTCAAGTGAGTTAACAAATGGTTCCACATGATATACATGCAGTAACTTGAAGCTGAACTACTGGGGCTAACACAGACTCAGGAGCGGCACTAAATCAACAAGGCAATCTTCCTAGAGAGCAGGACATCGAGCAGTATATCGTTTTGCTTTTAAGAAGATATAACCATGAGTAAGGAATTTGCACAGATGTCAGAGGCTAATTGTCCAACCAGCTAGTCAAGGACATGAAAAGAACAATACTGGAGCACTGCTGATGAAGAAATTGAGGAAGGGAGACATGGACAGTGTCTTAGTTTGGTCTTATAACAAAATGGCACAGGCAGAGTATTCTGACAGTTATGGACACTGAAATTCCAAGATCAGGGTGCCAATAGATTCGGTTCTTGGTGAAGGCCTACTTCCTTGCTTGCAGACAACCACCATCGCATTATGTGGTTACATAACCTCTTCTTTGTGTGCAAATGGAAAGAGAGACATCTCTGCACCTTCTTCCTCTTATAAGGGCATGAATCCCATCATGAGGATCCTACCCCTCCTGTCCTAATCTAAACCAAATACCTCCCAAAGGTTCCACGTCCAAATACTATCACACTAGAGGTGAGTAGCATAATGCATTTGTGGTGGGGGAACACAAACATTCAGCTTATAATGGATAAGCTTCTCCTACTCACTACTGCCTCTCACCAAGTGCAAAAGAAATAAAGCGGTAGACTGAAGCCTATGGGATTATTGGTTTTACCACGTAGTCCATCACCCAGAAGTGACAGCTTTATAAATGGTGAAAGAGTCTGTGGGGGAGCTGGCTATAATATGAGTTAAAAGATCTTTTACATACAGAGCTCTATCCTGCAGAATGGAATATATGTACAAACAACCTAAATATGGTGATATTTCCCATAAGTTGCCTTCATGCATCCAGAAGCAAACAGGGGGAACAAGAACAGTACACATAAACTTCACACACCTCATAGCCCTCTCTAAACAACTGCTACTATTTATTTGGCATAATTTTTTCGAGTGCAGGTATGAATAAGTCTCTCCCCTCCCCATTATTCTCAAACAGCCTGCCTTTTATTGCACACCGGCACCCTCTTTCAAAAGCCTGGGCACCACTGCTTGTAGACATACATAGCTATTTCCCTCGCTAATGCCTATGCCACCTGGGGAATTAATCTGAAGGGTTTCCATCACCAGGTAAACACTATGTCCCAAACTGCCCATTATCGGAAACTTGGAAAAACACTGCTCTTCTGTCTATGATCAGTTCTCTTCCCCCTAATCAGAGCTATGATGGGCTCCAGGAGATTTGGGGACTTCACTTCAGCTACCAGCTACAGAGTAGAGATAGACTAACAATGGAATCACCATTGTTCAGCTATTGGATCACCAGGGAAATTTAGCAGTCTGAGTCTTTAAAGAATCATGTCTTTTTACTTTGATGACTAAACAACAATGACTGACTTCAGGACATAAATTTCAAGAGGTCAATGTCTCAAATGTAGATTTTCTTCACAGAGGAGATTCTCTAGGCACATTTTTAAGCACTGGAACTATAGAAGAAAAAAAAATCAAAGATGTGTGTATGCGTATGCTAAGTTGCTTCAGTCGTGTCCACCTCTTTGTGACTTCATGGGCTGTGGCCCGCCAAGCTCCTCTGATGATGGGATTCTCCAAGCAAGAATACTGAAGTGGGTTGGCACACCCTTCTCCAGGGGATCTTCCCGACCCAAGGATTGAACCCATGTCTCTTATGTCTCCTGCACTGGCAGGTAGGTTCTTTACCTTTAGCACCACCTGGGAAGCCCTAAGGATGTCCAGGTCACTAATAAGCTTGCATTCTAATCAACTGTAGCGAAGTAAAGAAACAAACAGTAAATCTGTCACTTAACTGCTGATAATAGGAAATTTCATGAAGAAAATAGAGTAATGTGATTGGAGTGAAATGGATGCAAGGCTAACTTAGCTAGGGTAGTTAGAAATGGAAATGTTGAGACAATGACAGTTAGGAAAACATATATTGAGCGGCTGGCTTTGGAAAAAGCAAGGAAAGAAGGAGCCTCCCAAGCAGAGAAAATAGCAAATGCAAAGACTCTTCAACGGGAGGAGGCTTAGGATATATTCACTGTGACTGTGGCATAGCGGAGAAGCAGTAGCGTCGGGAGATGAGATCACAGAGAGGATGGCCATATGCTGCAGTCACGGAGAAAGGGTGGAGAGGACTGAGACAGCGTGAATTGTGTTCTAACTGTAATGAAGCCACTGGAGCATCTGGACCAGGGAATCAATATGACCTGATTTATGACCTGTGGTTGTGATGGGGAAAATGGGGGAAAGAGGGTGATCAAGGAGACCAAGTGGAGAACAGAACTAATGGCGGCCAAGAATAAAGTTGTTGAGTTGCAGCTGGTGAAAAGTAATCAGATATAAAATATTGGAGATAGAGCCAATATATGCATCCTGATGAAGTACATGTGGAATGGTTTGAAAAATGAATGATATTTGCCTGGAGTACTCACACAAAAAATAGTTCTAATACTTAGTTTACCATGATTGACACTACACTTATGTTAAACTAGTATCATATATTTGGAGAAATATCTAATCACAATGATCTTTAAAATACAGTCAACATGAGGGCTTCAGAATGCTATTCTAACCACTGAACATGACTGGCATGAGTTCTAGTCGAAGTCTTTTCCTTGCCCTTTAAAATATGCAATATTTTCACTTATAAGCTCTATAATGCAATTTATTATAATACATGATGCTAAAAAGCTATGTATTTCTACAAAAATGCTTGTAATCATTATACAGCAAAAATTATAAAGCAAAAAAGCAATCACCCTTTGATAATAGTAGTTATAAATGTTTCTTCTCTCTTATGTTTATATTTTTATTTTTGTTTATTTATTTAGTCATTCACTCATTAAACAAATATTTACTGAGCACCTTCAATGTAGCAGAGAAGATACTATTATCTAAGGACAAAAATAAAGTGGGCACACAGGGATAAAAGACATTCTCCCTACATCGAAAAGCTTATGATTTAGTGGAGGAAAGGGACACACATACACACTCAGTCATGCACACAAGTACACACACAAATAATAATTATGAATCCCTAAGAGCTGTTAATTTTTCCAATAACTTTCAAAAGATGCATATCAAAAGGTTTCTAGTACTAGTAGAAACTATATTAAACTATATATAGAAATTATATAAAAATGGAAAATATAAACTTGTAGGTTTTTAAATATTTAATGTTTAGAAACCCATATTAAACTGCTATTATGTATCACAGATAGATCCATTTAAAATACATAAGTATATCCTATTAGTGGTTTTAAAGCAAATTGTTTAACTAAATCATACTAGAAACACTTCTGGTGATTACCTTGTACGGTCAAAATTACTCCTTGCATGCTAAGCCATTTAAGAGGGAGAAAATGTTCATAACTAACAAATCTAAAATGCTTCGAGGTGAAAAATATATTTCTTGAGCATTTGAACAAATGCAAAGGTCAAAACTGATTAGATTTATTTTATTAACTATCAAAAATAAGCTCCTTTAATTCGAATGCACAGAATTTGACAGATAACCAGATGTAAATGTTAGCTGCTTAAAGCAAAAACATCTTTCTCTTTGGTTGATGTTCATTTTTGCATAGTACCTGCTATAGTGCACAGTTCCTCAAACACAAAAGCCCATCAAAGAAAAAGGAGGCATCAAAGTTCTTAACTTAAAAAAAAAAAAGTACAGAAAAAAGAAATGGAAATTAAAGCTATTTCATGCCCTCGTGGTGAAAAAATGGAAGTAATAGGGGAAACAGCTTTACAAATGCATCCACTATTTGGGTGCATAGTGGATGCATCCACTTTCTCCTAGTATCTCAAATTAAATTTTGAGTTTAAAGTGAGCTAGGAGATCCAAAGTTTTTATGAGAGAAACGCTTCACCCATTAGGTAATTTAGACAGAGTACATGTTCGTACTTACAGTCCCAACACTCCAAAAAAAAAAAAAAATCAGCGTCATTTCCTAATACCACAGACACTAGTACATGTCAAAGTACATTTGGGAAGGAATTTCTCCCAGGACCCTGATAACACAAGCGTAGACAAAATAAATCTGTCAGTGTGAACAAATTGCCCACAAAGCCAGTTCTCAGGAGCAGCCTTTGTACTCTCACTCAGCCCTTTGACATTGAGGGATTTCTTCACCATTGACAGTGAGAAGGTGCAGGTCTTGGCAGAACAGCGCAGGTACTGGCTGAGTGCACATCCTCACACAGGTAACTTCTCATGCACATTTCACCTGGGTCTGCTGCCCACGTCTCTTGTCCTCACTTATCCATGACAGTCTGCTCCTCAAACACCCTCCAAGGGCACTATTTGTTGATAAAGTCCTGACAGGCTCCTGTCTGAAATACCATAAAGCCATTGAAGGCTCAATTAAGTTCACTTAAAATAGAAACAATACCTGGGTTTCACTCAAATCCACTTGGAGGTGTGTGTCAGCGTGGAAGCTATCAAAAAGCTTGTGGGACTCTCTCAGTAGCATTTCACTAGATCCTACTCATGTCAGAAGCTCCACTTGAATGCTGACAAATGCCCTCCATTCTTAATTTATTCCTAAGCTTTAATAATACATTTTCCCCTGATCTTCTCAATTTTTTTTTTTAGTTTCTTAAAGGCTCTTCAAATATCCTAATAATGTCAACATATATTACACAGCACGTATGTTTTATTTCTTAAAGGTTCTCCCAATTCCTGATATTGTCACATATATCACACAGCACAAAACTTTGGAGTTTCCTTCTCTGCAGTCCTTATTAGTAGGATTCAAGGGGATACACACAGATTTGTCATTTCAGCAGTAATGGATTCCCACAGTCTCTGATATTACATCACTCTTTCAGTAAGTTTACTTTTCCTGTAGACGAAAGATGGATTAAAGCAGCTATAACTCAAACGCTATCTATCTACTGGGTGAAGAGGTCCCGTGTTTCTCAGAGAGAGTGCATGGAAGTGAAGAAGAAAGCTTCTCACTTCCCTTTAACCTCTTGTGCCGCTGCTCTGTTCTTTCCACCCCTCCCTCTCTAATATCTGCAATATGATCTCTGAACCGCAGGATATGAAGAAAAGTGCACAGAACATTTTTGATGAGACCAGATCGTTTTGCTAGACAGTACTGAGAAAAGAACAGAAAAAGCACAATTAATAAAACCATTTGTACATGAAAGAATTATGATGCATCATGCAGGTCATTAAACAGAGAAAATTCCCCTTGCTATGTCTTCAGGTTGCTTCAGGCAAAATCCTTCATTACCACAGAGGATTGAGCCACAGGCTCTCTATCAGCTTGTCCCAACTCATGATTCTCTTGCTGAGGGAGAGAAAAATGCAAACACACAGAGACAGTACTATATATTCGGAACAAGTAAAATTGCCTAATTTTTTTTTTAACACGTGTCCAATACAGTATATTTTTGAATTAAAGTTTTGGAAAATGTTGTACAGAGATAATTTTGCTCATTATATGTTGAATCCAAATTATGTATGTCATTAAGACAAATCATGCTTAATGCATTCAAAATAGTAGAATGCTCACTTTAATCTCCATCACAAGTTTGTGCAGTTATCAATTCATTTTTTTTTTCACATACTATGGAATAAACAGCCAGATTCTGCCCAAATCCAAACTAACTCTCTAGTTGTAAAGTGTAAATTCAAGTGGCCCATGAATCATTCTGAGCATTAGAATAACCTTCCACAAAACTTGAAGAGTGAATTCAAATGAAGAGAACAAGATATATGCCTTATAAGGTACTTTAGAATCTTAACCTTGTTTTTATTAAAAGAATCATTCGTTTGGTGTGTACTCTAGGAAAGACAATGTACTAGGCAGCAATGACATAAAATAAAGAAACAGGTTAACAAGAAAATGAACTACAAAGGTACTTAACACATCCAGAGCCTCTTTGAGTGGCAGGCATCTCATTTAATAAACACAGCAATACTATAAGCTAGTTTTATAGGACACAGAAGGAAGAATGCATGTGCAAAATCTCCATCTTATAAGAATCCGGACATCCGGTAGGTAGTAAAGTTGATATTTGATTCTGGATCTGTACGACCCAAAGTTATTAAAAACTCTATTATGAAGTTCAGCTAAATGGTTTCCAATGATGATTTAATGGCTAGACATTAGCAGAGGGTTCCTTTATTGTTTGTTTATTTTCACATTTAGGTTCACAGTAATGAATATAGCCAAGTATACTTAGAATCATGGAATTAGGAAGGAATTTCATATATTGAGGAGGGAAGATTAAGTTCAGCTGAAACAGGAGAAAATTTCCAAATAATAGTAGAAGCATTTCTCTCAAGTAAAGAAAAGCTTCATGTTTGGGAATGCGTGTACACCTGTGGTGGATTCCTGTCAATGTATGGCAAAACCAATACAGTATTGTAAAGTAAAATAAAGTAAAAATTAAAATTTTAAAAAAAGACAGTCTAACATTAGTGTAGACACTGCATGAAGTTTTCAAAGACATGGACTCCTTCCATACTACTAATTTGCCATCCTTAGATATAGCCTTCTTTGAGATTCAATAATGCTGCTAGAGTTCCAGCCATCCCATCTATATTCCAGGAAATAGTATGAAAGGAGAAAGGAAAAAAAGAATGTTTCAGCATCTCCCTTTAAGGCCTCCTTGAATTTACTGCTAAAACTACTGCTCACTGGCCAAAATCAAATCCCACATCTACACTCTGCTACAAATATTCAGGAAGAGAATGAGAATAGATATGAAGAGGGAATAAAAATGGCTACACTTGAGAAATAAATTAAGAAACAAGTCTTCTTTCTCCTCCCAAGTTTGGATAAAAACTAACCATTTAGTCAGACCTAAAAATTTAGCTCTACAAGTTTTTAAGTGCTGAATTTCATCTGGGGAAGGGAAGCAGCAAAATTACTATGGTCTTTCACCTCCTCTCTCCCTGGTGTCCTCAGACATGTTGAGGATGTGGGGAATGGTCTGACATTCAGTCTCTATACAGATCCCAAGCCAGGAATCCCTCAAGGCTATGTCCACTTAGAAGGGTGCCTTTTTAAAACTCTCATCAGTTTTAATGATGAGAATGAGCCAGCTGCAGTCCTTGGCCTTAGAAGCTGTTTGTCATCATCAAGGTAGCACTGGCCTTTCTGCTCCCATGTCAGATCTGATTTAACAAATTTAGAGGAGCCTCTGAATTATTTCCAAGCAGTACCCTTATCAATAAAATCATAAATAAAAATTTGTCACCACTCTAGATATATATACAGTGGCTTTTTAAAGTTATATTCCTGTCCTAATGAACTAATCTGTTATGTATAATGTAAAACACAAGAATATAATACCAAAAGATTAATATAATAGCAAAGGGAAAAGCTTACAAATAATTAATTTCCAAAATATATAAGCAGCTCATACAACTCAATACAAAAAAAAAAAAAAAACAGTGGGGAAAAGACCTGAACAGATATTTCTCCAAAGAAGACATACAGATGGCTAACAAACACACGAAAAGATGCTCAACATTGCTCACTATTAGAGAAATGCAAATCAAAACTACAATGAAATACTATCTTACACCAGTCAGAATGGCCATCATCAAAAAGTCTGCAAACAATAAATGCTGGAGAGGGTGTGGAGAAAAGGGAACCCTCTTGCATTGGTTGTGGGAATGTAAATTGATACAGCCACTACAGAAGACAGTATGGAGATTCCTTAAAAAACTAAGAATAAAACCACCATATGACCCAGCAATCCCTCTCCTAGGCATATACCCTGAGGAAACCAAAATTGAAGAAACATGTATCCCCAATGTTCATTGCAGCACTATTTACAATAACTAGAACATAGAAGCAACCTAGATGTCCATTGACAGATGAATGGATAAAGAAGCTGTGGTAAGTATATACAGTGGAATGTTACTCAGCCATAAAAAGGAACACATTTGAGTCAGTTCTAAGGAGGTGAACAAACCTAGAGCCTATTATACAGAGTAAAGTAAGTCAGAAAAAAATATAAATATCATATTTTGATGCATATATATGGAGTATAGAAAGATGGAACTGATGAATTTATTTGCAGGGCAGCAATAGAGAAACAGATATAAAGAACAGACTTATGGACACAGGGGGAGGGGTGGAGGGAGAGGGTGAGACATAGAGAGTAACGTGGAAATTTACAATGCCATATGTAAAATAGATAGCCAATGGGAATTTGCTGTATGACTCAGGGAACTCAAACAGGGCCTCTGTAACAACTAGAGGGGTGAGATGGGGCGGAAGATAGGAGGGAAGGGGCATGGGTGTACCTATGGCTGATTCTTGAAAACGACAAAATTCTGTAAAGGAATTATCCATCCATTAAAAAATAAAGTGGCAAATAAAAGAAAAAAATATATAATAATTGAAACACAAATTAAGAAACAAACAGTAGGTAGTAGTTCTAATCTCTTCTTCCTGAATACCCATAGAAACTCCTGTCCAATCCTTGGGAAAGGCAGCCCATTTCAGAGACTATTGTTCTCAAATATGAACCTTGATTCTAAAAGTTTCTCCTTTGCCATATACCCAGCCATCTCTGAACTCTTCTTCCCCTTCTAATGACCTTCCTCCCAGCTGAATAATCTCCACTGAATGCACCCAAACAGCTGCAGCTCTCCACAGAAGCTCTCTAGCAGAATTTCAAAAGGAAGGGCTGTTTCTTAACACATTACAATGTATTTTAAACATATAAAAAGAATTTTTAAATGCACATTGATTTCTCACACTGACCTAAATCCCTCCCAATGCAGTTGGCTTCTGAATCCTGATCTGTCAGTAGTGGGAGTGGAAAACATCTGCTCTCGTTCTATGTCTGTGATTTCTTCAAATAACGTGAATGCCGCTACTATCTGAAATGGCCACTAGTCGAATCTTAAGGCACTTATTAATTTGCTCTTGGTGTCCTAATGTATTTTTCTTATCAAAATGAGAGTCATGAGGATTCAAATGCTGAGGATATATAACCATATAAGGAAATGAATGTTTCATGACTGTTTTCACAATACAAGATGAAGCCTGAGATTTCAGCCCAAGCACCCAGATGTTGTAAAGCTGCCACTGAGTCAGACACATTGGTTCATTCAGTCCCACTTCAATCAGAAAGACACAGGCACGTTAGAGATTCCAGGGAACTAGAGAAGATTCAACAATGTGAGCTGTTTGACTAGTCCAACATCATTCAGATCATCCTTGTAGTTCAAGGGAGCCTGCCTTCGCCAGAAGTCTTTGGGCAGTGGAAACAACCCCCGGCAGGATTAGTGGGCTCAGTCCTTCTTGTCTTTGAGATGGATCCAAAGCAAGACTGCTGACTTTTCATAGCTCAGTTGTGTTTGAGGGTGCCCTCAGTGGGACCAGTAAAGCTCTCTATCACTAAGTTTGACACATATAGGAGCACAAAGAATGTTAAAATTGCTTAGACAAATCTCCCTGGACATAGGCAAAATTCAGAAAGATTAAACTCCTGAAAAGTACAATTCACCATACTTTTCTTTAAGGACTAGACCAGACATCTTGTCAAATAAATTATTCATTGTTTGTTCTCCATGTTGTTAAAAAAAAAACAAAACCCTGAACTTCACTGATGTCACCATTCCATAGCCTCAAAAATGAAAGTCCAGTTAAATACCTATTTTTAGAAATTTACTGAACTGGAGTGGAGGGGTTGGGGAGTCGGTTGAGGTGAAAGCAAAAGGCCCAGAGAAAAGCATTTTTCCTCAGGAGTAAGGAGAAATATTTTGAAGGGTCATTTCAATGGCAGATAGCACTATCTTGTTCCTTTAACATGTCTCTGGGAATCTGTAAGATGTAAAGAAGAAAATCATGCATGTTAAACCTAGGAAGCCAGACACCAGGTCCTCAGCTGCCAGCCTGGACCAAGACCTTCATGCCCTTACTTGATTTGGAAGCAGGAAAGCCGGACAGTCGGGCTTGGACAATGAACACCTAGAAGTAATCAATGTGGGAGGAAAACAGGGGGCCCATCTCAAGTGTTTAGGAACGACCCTTGCAAGAATAGATGTTAAAAATAAGACAGAAATTGAATTTCTTTCCAACCTACTGCGTGGGTCTTAGGCAGATATGATTTGATTTCTTAAAAAATGCAAATATAGCAATTCATATGCCCACAAGGTAGGGTAAAAACTATACTATACCAATAATAAAATATCTCATATTCATTTGAATTTATTTATTTACAGTCTGTGTCATCTGAAGTTCAGTAGAAATGATTGCTACTTTAGTAAGGATTGTTTCCTTGTTCAACCTTCAAGTTACAATAGGAATTATTTCTGAATTCCTTCATGATAATTATTATGATTTTTGTTAATCATAGCTAAGACTGTCATCTCATGTATAGCCCATTAGTTTTCCATAAGTTAAAATTATATATATATATGATAAAAGGTATTGACCACAAGGAAATAATTTAAATAATTAGGCACATGCTTTTTAAGTTAAGGACTATTTTAGGCATGTTAAAAAAGATGGAGAACAGATAAGAAATATTCATATACTCATTGCAGACTTGAAATCCTATAATTCCCACACTCTATTAGATACCATCAAACTTTTAATTTTAGCATTTAGATTTCTCTCAATGTTTTTGATAGTTGTACTTTACACAATTATATACCAAAAACAGTAGAAATAATTATTTTGTTCCTAAAATTTACATAAATGATATTATAATACATATATAAACACCTTCTGAAACTTGCTTTTGTTTTGTTAAACTATACAATTTTTGTGAATTAGACATGCTAATATAAATAGCTCTAGTCCATTCATCTGCTAAATATTATTTCATCAATTAAATTCACATGATTTATCCATTATCTGATTGATGAAAATATACACTGATTCTACATTTTCACTGGATACTGAAAATAAGACAAATTCTCTTAAGGCAGCAGTTTTCTTAAACAATCTTATATTTTTTTGTCCATGTGTGTCACAATTTCTCTTAACTAGACCTGGAAATAAAATTGCTGATCCTAAGAGTATAAATACATTAGACACTGTAAAATTGCTCCCCTAAGAAGATAATACTAATTTATCACCTATCACCAGCATTGTATGACACTTCCCATTTTCCACATTCATGATATTGTCAGACTTTCAAATGTTTGCCATTTTGGTGGAATGCAGTGCATTTCACCAGCGCTTTTATTCTTTTTCTATTACTGCTATAATACATTACCATAAACTTA
Source organism: Ovis aries (assembly GCF_016772045.2). NCBI lineage: Eukaryota > Metazoa > Chordata > Mammalia > Artiodactyla > Bovidae > Ovis > Ovis aries. Next base: position 19,452,767 of record NC_056057.1, read on the forward strand.
ATGACTTAATAATAACACAAGTTTATTATCTTATAGTCCAGGAAGTGAAATGTACAAACTGGGTCTTAAATCAAGGGATCAGCAGGACTGTTTTCCTTCCAGGGGTTCCACAGGAGAACCTGTTCCTTTGCTTTATCTGGCTTCTATGGGCTGCTTCATTTCTTGGCTTGTCGCTCCTTCCTCCCCCTTCAGATTTCTTTCTGACTTTCCTGCCATCATCTTCCACATATAAGGATGCTTGTGACTACCTAGGACCCATCCCAATAATCCAGGATAATCTCCCAATCCCAAGGTCAGCTGATTAGAAAACTTAATGCCTTCTGCAACTTTAACTCCTCTTTATATTGTAAACTAACATATTCAGTTTCCAGGGACATCTTCAGGGGTCATTATTTTGCTTAACATGGGGTTTAATTTTGTATTCTCTTTACTACCATTGACATTATCTATTTTTACATGTTTATTGGGTTTCATCTCTGTGAATTTCCAATTTTTTCCATTGAGTTCTTTTTCATAAAATTTGCCAAACCTCTTTGTATTTTGAGGTTTCTAATAATTTGTAAAGTACATATGTTTCAAATAACAACTCCAAACCTCTGACTTATCTTTTGCCTTTTGTTTGGTATCTGTAATTCAGAAGTGCTGCTCCCAAAGTTGTTGTTGCTCTCAGTTCAGTTCAGTTCAGTTCAGTTCAGTTGCTCACTCATGTCCGACTCTTTGCGACCCCATGAATCGCAGCACGCCAGGACTCCCTGTCCATCACCATCTCCCAGAGTTCACTCAGACTCACATCCATCGAGTCAGTGATGCCATCCAGCCATCTCATCCTCTGTCGTCCCCTTCTCCTCCTGCCCCCAATCCCTCCCAGCATCAGAGTCTTTTCCAATGAGTCAACTCTTCGCATGAGGTGGCCAAAGTACTGGAGTTTCAGCTTTAGCATCACTCCTTCCAAAGAAATCCCAGGGCTGATCTCCTTTAGAATATATTGGTTGGACTTCCTCGCAGTCCAAGGGACTCTCAAGAGTCTTCTCCAACACCACAGTTCAAAAGCGCTCAGCCTTCTTCACAGTCCAACTCTCACATCCATACATGATCACAGGAAAAACCATAGCCTTGACTAGATGGACCTTAGTCAGCAAAGTAATTTCTCTGCTTTTGAATATACTATGTAGGTTGGTCATAACTTTTCTTCCAAGGAGTAAGCGTCTTTTAATTTCATGGCTGCAGTCACCATCTGCAGTGATTTTGGAGCCCAAAAAAATAGTCTGACACTGTTTCCACTGTTTCCCCATCTATTTCCCATGAAGTGATGGGACTTGATGCCATGATTTTCATTTTCTGAATGTTGAGCTTCAAGCCAACTTCTTCACTCTCCATTTTCACTTTCATTAAGAGGCTTTTTAGCTCCTCTTCACTTTCTGCCATAAGCGTGGTGTCATCTGCACATCTGAGGTTATTGATATTTCTCCCGGCAATCTTGATTCCAGCTTGTCTTTGTTGCTCTACTATAGCCAAATTTATCACCTTCCAGTTTATAGTTTTGGTGACTCAAGAAACTTTTCTGTATATTATTTCCCAATTGTTTGAAGCTGTTATACAGGATGCAAAAACTTCTGTATAGTAACTTGATTTATAGGAATCTGTTGCTCTGTCTTAGTAGTTCTAATAGTTTATATGCAAATTCTTTTGAACTTTCAAGGTAGGGGATTTTGTTATCTTCAAATAGAATTTTTGTTTCTTCCTTTCCAATTCTTGTACATTTTATTTCTTTTATTGCTCCTACTGTGCTAACTGGAACTTTAAAAGTAATATTAAATAAAGTGTAATAGCAGATATTCAAAATTGCCTAACTCTGAAAAACTATTTCTAAAATTTTATCATTAAATTATTACGTATAATTCTTCTGGAAGTTCATGGTAGATATCTTTTACAAAGTAATTTTTTAAAATTCTATTTTAACAAGAGTTTTATCACAAATAGTGATTTAATTTTATTAATTTTTCTATCTATTAATTGACTACTTTCTAATGTAAAACAAATTTACAGATAAATGTAGGTTAGTTTTTCAACATATCAGTATATTATAATTTAGCTGATATTGATTAAACTTTGAAGCACCAAAAAGTAAAAATATATATACAAATATAATTATTGACTACAATCTAAAACAAATTCAATATTTCTATCTTCTAAAATACTATGTGTTAATAGTTATGACAGTGTCTCTTAATCATTCAGGATAATCAAAGAATATTTAATAAGCTATGCTAGACAATACCAATATTTTAAAAATTATCTTCCTCCTCTTTCCCCAGGTTTGAATCTCATGTCTTTAATTTTCAATCCTCACTAATTACCTACTGAAGTCATCTACCAACTCCTTATGGTTGGAAAACTCAGCAATGACCACAGGACTGGAAAAGGTCAGTTTTCATTCCAATTCCAAAGAAGGGCAATGCCAAAGAATGTTCAAATGACCATGCAGTTTTGCTGACTTCACATACTAGTAAGGTTATACTCAAAATCCTTCAAACTAAGCTTCAGCAGTATGTGAACTAAGAACTTCCAGATGTACAAGCAGGATTTAGAAAAGTCAGAGGAACCAGAAGTCAAATTGTCAACATCCATTGGATCATGGAGGAAACAAGGGAATTCCAGAAAAATATCTACTTCTGCTGACTACACTATAGCCTTTGACTGTGTGGATTACAACAAACTGTGGAAAATTCTTAAAGGGATGGAAATACCAGACCACCACCTTACCTATCTCCAGAGAAACCTATATGCAGGTCAAGAAGCAATAGTTAGAATCAGACATGGAGCAACAAACCAGTTCAAAATTGGGAAAGGAGTACATCAAGGCTGTATATTGTCACCCTGCTTATTCAACATATATGCAGAGTACATCATGCAGAATGCCAGGCTGGATGATTCACAAGCGGAAATCAAGATTGCTGGGAGAAATATCAGCAACTTTAGATATGCAGATGATACCATTCTAATGGCAGAAAGTGAAGAGGATCTAAAGAGCTTCTTGATGAGGGTGAAAGAGGAGAATAGAAAACACTGGCTTAAAACTCAACATTCAAAAAACTAAGATCATGGCATCTAGTCCCAGCACTTCCCAGCAAATAGAAGGGACAGTGGAAGTAGGGACAGTTTTTATTTTCTTGGGATTCAAAATCACTGCAGATGGTGATTTCAACCATGAAGTTAAAAGACACTTGCTCCTAAAAAGAAAGCTAAGACAAACCTAGACAGCATATTAAAAAGCAGAGACATCACTTTGTCAACAAGGTCCATATAGTCAAGGCCATGGTTTTTCCAGTAGTCATTTACAGCTATGGCGTTAGACCATAAAGAAGGCTGAGCACTGAAGAACTGATGCTTTCAAATTGTGGTGCTAGAGAAGACTCTTGAGAGTCCCTTGGACTGCAAGGAGATCAAACCATTCAACCCTGAATACTCATTGGAAGGACTGATGCTGAAACTGAAACTCCAATACTTTGGCCATCTGATGTAAAGATTCAATGCATTGGAAAAGTCCCTGATGCTTGGTAAGATTGAGGGCAGCAAGAAAAGGGGGTGACAGAAGATGAGACAGTTGGATATCATCACAGACTCAATGGACATGAGTTTGACCAAACTCTGGGAGATAGGGAAGCACAAGTAAGCTTGGCATGCTGCAGTCCATGGGGCTGCGAAGAGTTGGACACAACTTAATGACTAAACAACAACAACCAACACACCCATCTCAGTCCATCTCATTTTTGAAGATTTTAGTTCTCAGCTTACTGTCAGCTCCCTTCACTATTACTGCTATTATTATTCCTGGAGATATCTGTAATTGTATATCTGATGCTTTTCAGACCCAGCACTTAGTCCTTGAGCTCCTTTATACATAAGAAAAACCTCCTCACTCTTTTTTAGCAAAGCCCTTGATTATGCCATTACCAAATGCTATAGCCTCATTCCACTCAGTTCTAGGCACTCCACTCCCCAGAAGTAATCTATTATTCCAACTCTCTTCTTCTTGTCTTGCATACAACTCCTAAAATCTTTTGACCACAGACTAATACACAGTTGATCCCTTAACCTTTTCATTGTTCTTTTCATGTCTTCCTTATACACCTTGAAATGGATAATAGTGTTAAAATCTTGCAAAAAAACATATGTAGTCACTAAGTTAATTGCTGGAAGACTCTACAGTAATTAAGACATAAGACCCTGAATTAATTTATGTTTATTTTCAACTAGAAGCTTTTTTTCTCTCTGATTTTGGTTTCTTGACTTTTCACGGTGTGCTTGATTTTACCAGATAAAAGCACTTGGAGTAAGTAAAATATAACAATAATTAGTACTAATAATTTTTCAAAATTAATATATAAGGCCCTTGAGTGCTGTTTTTTCCCAATTGGATATTAATGTGATTGACAGAAAGATGCTAAGAGGTACAGTGTTTTGATATACAATTTCATTAATGTCAAAAAACAGAGGAGATTTACTGATAAGCTAATGAAGCTTAATCTTCAAGACCCCATACTCGCACAGGTCCCTTCTAAGGCCCTGGAAGGTGCAAGCAATGCGTTCACATGGTCATGTTTTTGCATAAAATGCAAAAAAAAAGCAGTTTTAATCACAAGTTGTTCAACCGACTGTTACTTTTATCTCAAATAAGACTTACCTGTAAAATTGGTGGAGCCTGGGCAAGAATACAAATGGAGGCCCCATCCTGCAGCCCAACCCCAGTTCTGCTCCAGACTCTACCCAACAAGTCAAGGGTCCTCAGCTTACATGTCACCCTAACCCACACAGTGGAGCTCCACCTACACTCTCCCTTTCTCCATTTCTAAAATATCACCTCTCCAACCAAGATCAAACCAGTAAATTTTAAGGGAAATCAACCCTGAATATTCATTGGAAGGACTGATGCTGAAGCTGAAACTCCAGTATTTTAGTCATCTGATAAGAACAGCCAACTCATTGGAAAATTTTCTGATGCTGGGAAAGATTGAGGGCAGAAGGAAAAGAGTGTGCCGAAGAATGAGACATCTGGATGGCATAAGCAATGCAATGGACATGAACTTGGGCAAACTTTGGGAGATGGTGAGGGACAGGAAAGCCTGCTGTGCTGCAGTCCATGGGGTTACAAAGAGTCAGGCATGACTGGGCAACTGAACAATAACAAAAACCAAGACCTCAGGACTTATGTAACTGGAGTGCTGAAAAAGAGGATGCACCTGAGGGAAATTCATGCCCTGGAAGCAAGTTTGAGGCTCCATGGAGCAGGAGGTTCCAGAGCTCCAGGTATCTGGGTCATGGTTATAGGGGATAACGGGGATATGATTGGGGTTTACCACAGACTTGAGAAGGATACATATTCTCATGGTCCATCAGACTGCTTGTCCCAGATCTAAGGGCAATTCTGAGGCCTTTTGATCTCCTCCTTATCACAATTCCCCTCAAATAAGATGACACTGGAATGGACATAGGCGTCTAAGTGATGGTTGACTTGGGGACAGAATTTCTGTTTCATTTAGTGGAATATGTCTACATGGATTGCCGTCACCTCCAAGTATAGTTTATTGGTACTGGCAATTCTGATATAGAAATTATGTTTAGAAGCCCTTCCTATACTGACTCACTTATTGAGGTGACCCAAAGAAGAGGGCCAAGGGATCACATCACAAAATGATGCTCTTGTACCTGGAGCTGGAATATATGGGACATAGGGAGAAACAAGATTTGAGGAATACAGATATAAACTAGTAGAAAAGAAACAAAGTTGAAATGACATAGCCAGAACAATATATTTGCAGAAAAGTCTTCTAAATTTTATGCTATATATGTGAAAGAATCTTAATAAAGGTTTTCCTAAATTTGACCTCAAAAATACCCTTAAAAAAGTGTATATATCTTCATCAATAATGAGTTATAAAGCCAAAATAATTTTTATATTAGCAATAATTAAGTCAATCAACTGTTCTCTACACAAACCACTTGAAAATCTTTGCCACACAAGGAGGTGATCAGAGAGCATGCAGCCAAAGACGCAAGGGGAAAAGCATGGTAAAGATGTTATTTCTCTGAGATTTATGATGCTTCCAATATTTATCTGCTCTTAAGATGTATTTGGGCTTGTCTTTTTGCTCAAATGATGAATCTGCCTGCAATTCAGGAGACCAGGGTTCGATCTCAGGGTCAGGAAGATCCCCAGAAAAGGAAATGGCAACCCACTCCAGTATTCTTGCCTGGAGAATCCCCATGGACAAAGGAGCCTGGCGAGCTACAGTCCATGAGGTCACAAAGAGTCAGACACGACTGACTGACTAAGCACAAGATGTATTTACCAAATTTACATATCCATATATTTTGTATCCATAAGTTTACATTGTTTTTCATAAAAAGGGCTTCCAATATTATACAAACTTCAGGCCCCACAAAACTTGGGTCCATCCTGGCAAAGAATAAGGAATTATATCAGTCTGAAGATGAATATTCAAACCAGAAGACTAGTAAGGCCCTTCTCAAGACTCCAAACTCCTCTGGAGGAAGCACCACTGTTCTAGATGCCACCTGCAGAAAGCGGATCCCACCAGGCATGAAAAGCTCATCTTGACCATTTTCATGGGGAGAAGGCTTCACATCCTGTTCCTTGCACACTGTTCACCAATTCTTTTGAAAACCCTGGCTGCAGGCCTGTCTACTCACCAGATTCTAATAACATGCAAATCAACACTCACACAGCCCAAATCCAAACATAAATTGCTCTATTTTTATTCCAAAACTTGATGAATCTGAGCTGTGTTTTCAGAAGTAACTCTCAGGAGGTTCAGACTTTAGGTCAGTCTGAGGACCACACATGTATTCTCCTTCCAAAGAATTCCATTTATATGATGAAAGGGATACTGTTTCCAGAATGAGACTTTTAAAAATATTTTTGAGATGTTTTCTACATCCTAGTTTTGACCCCACCTTCAACACAGAAGTATAATGAACAAGAAAGAGATTTGACTTGGGTCTATATATTAGCTTAAAACAGAAAGCAGATACTTTAAAGTCAGTTGCTGCCTGCAAACTATCAGGTAGATTACATACTGTGGCAATCCTCATCTTTATTGCATGTTAATGTGGCAAGATTAGGAGAAGGCAATGGCACCCCACTCCAGTACTTTTGCCTGGAAAATCCCATGGACAGAGGAGCCTGGAAGACTGCAGTCCATGGGGTCACTGAGGGTCAGATGTGACTGAGCGACTTCGCTTTCACTTTTCACTTTCATGCATTGGAGAAGGAAATGGCAATCCACTCCAGTGTTCTTGCCTGAAGAATCCCAGGGACAGGGGAGCCTGGTGGGCTGCCGTCTATGGGGTCGCAGAGTCTGACACAACTGAAGCAATTTAGCAGCAGCAGCAGCAGCAGTGGCAAGATTTCTAGAACCAGCATCTAAAAAATGCTGGTGCACTTCACCTATTTCATAGGTAAATGGGTAAGTCCCCCTGTCACATATGTGAACCACCAGAAGAAGTAAATCCAGAGAAGTAAGGAGAGTAGAAAATTTTTTCTTTATAGACTCACAGAACTTTAAAGGGTAAATGAAACAGATCTGAAACCACTACCTCTCCCTCAAGCTTTTTTTAATACCAAATCAGACAAGACGTGTAGCCATTATTAAATATGTGTGGAGCTACTGGTTAGAAGCCAGAGCAGTGTATATTCTGCCCTACTTTTCTCAGAGTCTGTGATTGGAGCTATCACTGTAACTGACAAGAGCCCTGTACTCTCTTGCCAGGAGGCAAAACCAGTCTGGAGAGCAGCGCTCAGTGACTGCACATTCTTCCCTTGGAGCTATGACAAGAGCTGATCTGTGCTGCCAAGTCCAGTTATACAGATCGTCACAGCCCGCTTGTTTCTCATAGATTGCAAGAAGCCCTGACTTCTTAAGAGAGTGCCAAAATAAATCTACTATATTAAATAAGGATGAGCATAGGTTTATACATTTCATTCTAAAAGCCTAGTCAAGTCATATCTTACAGTGTGTCTAGTAAATAATTATTTTTAGAGTGAATAAACTCTCTCCCTGGAAAAAATACATGCCAATGCTGCCAAGCTAATCAACTTAAAACAATTATGTAAATTAAATAACTGACTTTTTCGTCTAGCCTCTCAAGTCAGACTATATACCCTTGAAGCTAAATTAGCATATTTTCTTAGCTGATTCATCTAAGACTATCAAAATACTCAACTGAGGAAAACTGGCTTGCATAAAAACTTGTGCATTTGAGGGTTACCTTACCTTTAAGGCTAAAATGTCACCTGTTAATAATGACAGAGACAAGAGGCATAGAATAAGGTATTCATTTTTTTGTCATTTTCTTACCTAACAAGACAGAAGTACTTTATAAACTTTGATGCTTCAGTTCAGTTCAGTTCAGTTGCTCAGTCGTGTCTGACTCTTTGTGACCCCATGAATCGCAGCATGCCAGGACTCCCTGTCCATCACCAACTCCCGGAGTTCACTCAGACTCACGTCCATCAAGTCCATGATGCCATCCAGCCATCTCATCCTCTGTCATCCCCTTCTCCTCCTTCCCCCAGTCCCTCCCAGCATCAGAGTCTTTTGCAATGAGTCAACTCTTCGCATGAGGTGGCCAAAGTACTGGAGTTTCAGCTTTAGTATCATTCCTTCCAAAGAAATCCCAGGGTTGATCTCCTTTAGACTGGACTGGTTGGATCTCCTTGCAGTCCAAGGGACTCTCAAGAGTCTTCTCCAACACCACAGTTCAAAAGCATCAATTCTTCAGTGTTCAGCCATCTTCACAGTCCAACTCTCACATCCATACATGACCACAGGAAAAACCATAGCCTTGACTAGACAGACCTTAGTCGGCAAAGTACTGTCTCTGCTTTTGAATATACTATCTAGGTTGGTCATAACTTTTCTTCCAAGGAGTAAGCATCTTAAACTTTGATGCTTAGGAGTCTATTTTAATGCATTCTCATTATAAACCAATAAACTAGAAATTCAAAACAAACTATCACAGATCTTTTTCATGTTACAGATTGTTTGATTCTTTACAAATAACATTATATTGAAAATTTCATTATTCTTTGATATTAAGGTAAAAATTGCTTCATCCAACATCTGTTTTCACATAAAGATTCACTTTCCAGTCATCAAATGATTCTTTTGCACATATACAAAGAAGTCTAGTATTCTAATCTGTTTGGTCCAGTGTAACAAGACATAAGTTATAGTATCATGAATCTGCATAATTTTGAAATTTAATATATTCTTAGATGCACTCCCTTTTTTCAGACAAGGAAATTAGGCTGAAAGAAGTTCCATGACTTACCCAAGGTCAAAGAGTTCTTTAACCACAGGCCAGTGCAAGAATGAAGTTTCGCAAACACTTGGTCCCATGTTCTTCCATTACAGCTCAGGTTGCACAGCAAAACCTGATCAGTTGCCTTAAGAAAGAAACACTGATTTCCAAATATATAAAAGTCTAGATGTGAAAAAGTATTAAAGTTGTGCTTTTTACCTGTTAGCATTAGATTAAAAGGTGAGCAAAGTAATAAAACAAAATGGTATTAGTCATTACTTTTACTTTTTAGTGAATGGTGTTTAAGTTTGGAAAGACTTAAAAGAGATATATGTCATGCCAGAAATAAAACCATAATAAAATAGCTAGTGTTAAATTGTTGTTTTTAAAAATATAGAGAAAACAAAATTATTACATGTGATTTTATGAAAAACTAAATATGTCACGTTTAACTCATCACCAATTAAAATGACTAGTATCTCAATTATTGATATTTTACTATTGATTTTTCTCCATATTGGAGTTAAGTGTGATAAACATGGTGTGAGCAGAAAATTCTGCTCAATATCCTATAATAACCTAAATAGGAAAAGAATTTGAAAAAGAAAGAAAAAATGATAGTGTAAACTGCAAAATATTAGAAGTTAAAATACTCCATACATGAGGGCAATACTGATTTCTTAATTTGTTTTTATGAAATTTAGCTCGAGGTTAATCCAGAAATTCAACCACTCAGTAAAGTTTGCTTCCTTATTTGAATAATCATCTTTGCATCTACTTGCATTATCTGTCAGCTTTTCACTCTCCTGTACCCGTGTTAATCATTATGCAAAGCTATTTACCTTAAACAATTTTTCATTTCATTAGGCTACCTAAAAAGTCCACATTTTCAAAGGAAAGTTTTCCTAGTAGCATAGAGCTAGTGCTTTTTTTAAAAGTAGAATTTTCAATATAAGACAACCTATGGTTACTCAAAAGTCATAAAAGTCAATATAAATGTAAAAACCTTACCACATATATTAAGGAATCCTAAAAATTATTTTATTTAATAATAAATTAACAAACACTCTGTTATATCAAATTTTTTGAAAAGTTCAACTTCATACTGCAATGAAGATTCCAATTTGAAAAATACTGGTTCAAAACCAAATCCCTACTTTCCTGTCCTATTTTTAAATCTGCCTTTTCTCCAATATCCCCCAATTCCCTAGATGCAACTATAAAACATCAGGGCAATCAGAGCTAGGAATCATCTGAATTCCCTCCACTTTCCCATTGTCCACTAGCAAATGGTTATCCAAAATAGGCATAAACCCTAACCTATGCTCCCAATATGCTAAAAATAGTTTTATAAGGTCCTTCTGGCTTTTGTTCTTGATTCTCTGCAGTCTGCTTTCCACATAGCTGCAGGAATGATTCTTTGCATTGTTTACTGAATCCTGCATGCGTCTGACCAAAAACCTGTTTATTTTTTTTTTTTTTGCATTTGACAATCTCACTGAACTATTCCTTACTCCCATTAAGCATGTTTCCTCTTATGTTCCAAACATGTCTCCCTTCCTAACATTTGCATGTGTGTTTTCCTCTACCTGGAATGCCCTTCCCTCTTTTCTCTGCGTGTTGTGTTCTGTTCATTGGTCATAATACAGCTAAACTTCTCAGAAAGCCTCTTCCTTTCATCTCACTCGAAAATGGGTTCTCTGAATCCAACCCACCCTACTCCCATATGTTAGGCTTCCAGATTCAGTTGTTTAACTCATCAACCTGTCACTGTTTATATGTCTTTGATTTAATTGTTTAATGCTGATGGCTTAGCCTTTCCCCCACCCTAACTATAACCTCCTGAAGTGAAGAAATCTTATCTCTAGTAGTGCACCAAAATGCCTCCAATATTTAGCAAATTTAAATCAATAACTAATTGGTAAAGATGTGGGTATAATGTGAAAATTCTCATAGTTTTTGATAATTTTCATGATGCTAGTGGTAAAGAAGCCACATGCCAGTGCAGGAGACATAAGAGATGTGGGTTCTATCCCTAGATTAGGAGGATCCCCTGGAGGAGGGCATGGCAGCCCACTCCAGTATCCTTGCCTGGAGAACCCCATGCAGAGAGGGGCCTGGCAGACTATAGTCCATGGGGTCACAAAGAGTTGGACACAACTGAAGAAACTTAGTACATGCTTATAAAAGTAAAAGCAAAGAGCTCTCAAGCATTTTCAAGTTAAATAAAGATAGCATTCACATGGGTAAAGAATCCTAAGACCAAGGAGAGCACATCTAAGTATGTGCCTTGATGACTACATATACCCTGATGACTATTGAAGATATTTTTACTGGGATCATCCTGAGGCATTGCTTCCCTGGGGGCTTAGCAGTAAAGAATCTGCCTGCAATGTAGGAAATGCATGCAGGAGATGCGAGTTTGACCCCTAGGTCTGGATAATCCCTTGAAGACCTAAATGGCAACCCATTCCAGTATTCTTGTTTGGGAAATCCCATGGACAGGGGAGCCTGGCAGGCTACAGTCAGGGAGTCACAAGAGTTGGCCACAACTTGGCAACTAAACAATCCCAAGGCACTGGAAGTTAACAGATAATTCAGGTGAAGCTTTTTTAAATTTTTTTGAGGAACTACATACCTTTGTCTACTTAACTACAGAAAAAATTCTTCATGGACCTATGTTCTGGAGAACAGCAATTTCAAGATCAAATAATATACATAACTGGTGGGTTATTCATAAATTGTGATGGATTTTTGCTGATAATGGTAAGCTCTTTCACCCTTTGTAACTTGCATGCATTGGTGGTACAGCTGGAGAGAGTCAGAAAACAATCTTAGGCTCTGAAGCGGAGGTTTACCTCAGTGTGAAACTAATTAAGCTACACAGGGGCTCTAACCCCCGAATTTGCCCTCATTAGCATCATACTGTAAACAATGAAGCCACCTAACCAGACAGACTGAAGGCCAAAATACTCCTACTGACATCCCACCTCTCATTTTCGGAGAGAGAATAAGAGAATTTCAAGAGAGGAATCAGCTTTTGATATTTAACAGAAAGGCTGGTGATAAATTCCACAACTAACTTTAACAAATATTGTTAATGTAATGAGATGGCAAATCCCATACTTCAAATGGGATGGCAAAGTAACCATTCAAACACCTTTAGATATTGTTGGTAAGGTCTATTTCATTATTCTCTAAATTATACCATTTTCCCAAATAATCTATGCTTCAAAGATGGAAAACTCATGATGACAGCATAGAGGGCTTCACTTAGCATATGAAATATTTTCCTAAAAAGTGAATAATCGCACACTGTGTGTATATATGTGTGTATGTATGTTATATGTGTGTATGTATACATATAAAAAGTATATGTATGCATACAGAGCTCATATATAGTTTCCCCAAATTCTGAACCCCATTATATGCTCCAAGGCAACCACTGAAAGAGTATCATATTCATTTCTTAGAGTAAATGTGCATTCTACCTTGAGTTTTGACTGTTCTGAAACATGTTTTGTTTACTGCACTTGTTCTTTCTGTTGTTTTGCTTTCAGATGAAAAATTTTTATCTTTGATAAGTGGCAAAATGAATATGTGATAGTACTGAACTATTGCAAAGAAGACACAAGGGGAGAATACATCAGGCTGATGTTAAGTTTTTCAGTAGATCAGGAACAAGAAATAAAAGATAAATCATTGATGCAGAGAACAAACTAGTGGTTACCGGGGTTGGGGGGGGTGGTGTGCAAAATAAGGGTAGAGGATTAGGAACTACAAAATGTTAGATATAAAATAAGCTACAGCACAGGGAATATAGCAAATATTTTATAATAATTACAAATGGAATATAACCTATAAAAACTGTGAATCACTATAATGTACACCTGTAATTTATATAATATTGTACATTGGAGAAGGCAATGGCACCCCACTCCAGTACTCTTGCCTGGAAAACCCCATGGACAAAGGAGCCTGGTAGGTTGCAATCCATGGGGTCACTAGAGTCGGACACGACTGAGTGACCTCACTTACACTTTTCACTTTTCACTTTCATGCTTTGGAAAAGGAAATGGCAACCCACTCTAGTGTTCTTGCCTGGAGAATCCCAGGGACGGGGAAGCCTAGTGGGCTGCTGTCTATGGGGTCACATAGAGTTGGACACAACTGAAGCCACTTAGCAGCAGCAGCAGTACATCAACTATACTTCAATTAAAAGAAAATGTAAAAAAAAAAAAAAAAAAAAAAGACCACAAATAGCAAATGTTGCTCAGTATGTATAAAAAATGAATCCTATTACACTGTTGGTTGGAATGTAAAATTGGTACAGCCCCTGTGGAATAACAGTATGGCTGCTGCTGCTGCTAAGTCGCTTCAGTCGTGTCTAACTCCGTGTGACCCCATAGACGGCAGCCCACCAGGCTCCTCTCTCTGTCCCTGGGATTCTCCAGGCAAGAATATTGGAGTGGGTTGCCATTTCCTTCTCCAATGCATGCACACATGCTAAGTTGCTTTAGTCATGTCCGACTCTGTGCAACCCCATGAACAACAGCCCACCAGGCTCCTCTGTCCACGGGGTTCTCTAGGCAAGAATACTGGAGTGGGTTGCCATTTCCTTTTCCAAAAAAACAGTATGGAGGTTTCTCTAAAAACTAACAGTAAAACTACCATATGACTCATCAGTTTCACTCCTTAGTGCATATTCAAAGAAAATGAAAACAATAATTTGAAAAGATACATCACCCCAATGTTCATAGCATCATTATTTACAATAACCAAGATATGGAAACAACTTAAGTGTCCATCAACAGAAAAACTGATGAAGAAGATTAATAGAAACTATAAAATTCTTAGAGGAAAACATAGGCAGAACACTCAGTGACATAAATCACAACAAGATCTCCTATGACCTACCTCCTAGAGTAATGGTAATAAAAACAAACAAGTGGGACCTAATTAAACTTAAAAGTTTTTGAACAGCAAAGGAAACTAAAAACAATATGAAAAGACAATCTTCAGAATGGGAGAAAATAATAGCAAATGAAATAATGGACAAAGGATTAATTTCCAAAATATATAAGCAGCTCATACAAATTAATGCCAAAAAATCAAACAACCCAATCAAAAAGTGGGAAAAAGACCTAAACAGATATTTTTACAAAGACATACAGGTGGCTAACAAACACATGAAAAGATGCTCAACATCATTCATTGTTAGAGAAATGCTAATCAAATCTACAAGATATCACCTCACACCAGTCAGAATGGCCATCATCAAAAAATCTACAAACAATAAATGCTAGAGAGGGCTTGAAGAAAAGGGAACCTTCTTGCACTATCAGTGGAAATGTAAATTGATACAGCCACAATGGAAGACTGTGTGGAGATTCCTTAAAAAACTAGGAATAAAACTACCATGTGCCCAGCAATCCCACTCCTAGGCACACAGCCTGAGGAAACCAAAACTGAAAAAGACACATGTATCCCAATGTTCATTGTAGCACTATTTACAATAGCTAGAACATGGAAGCAACCTAGATGTCCATCAACAGATGATGGATAAAGAAGTTGTGGTATATATACACAATGGAATATTTCTCAGCCATAAAAAGAACACATTTGGGTTAGTTCTAATGAGGCAGAAGAACCTAATGCCTATTATACAGAGGGATATAAGTCACAAAGAGAAAAATAAGTATCATATACTGATCCATGTATATGGCATCTAGGGAGATGGCACTGATGAAGTTATTTTCATGGCAGCAATGGAGACACATAGAGAACAGGCTGGTGGACAAGGGAGGGGGAGGAAGAAGAGAATAGGATGTATGGAGAGAGTAACCAGGAAACATATTACCATATGTAAAATAGACAGCCAAAGGGAATTTGCCATTTGACTCAAGGATCTCAAACCAGGGCTCTGTAACAAGCTAGAAGGGTGGGATGGGAAGAGAGCTGGGAGGGAGGTTCAAGAGCAAAGAGATATATGCACACCTATGGCTGATACATGTTGATGCTTGGCAGAAACTAACACAATTCTGTAAAGCAATTAGCCTTCAACTAAAAAATAAATAAATTTTTAAAAAGAATCAATAAAGAGATAAATATATATAATGGAATATTATACAGCCATCAAAAGAATGAAATTCTGCCATTTGCAACAATGAGGGCGGACCCAGAGAAAAGGAAAGATATAGCCATCTGAATGCAGAGTTCCAAAGAATAGCAAGGAGATATAAGAAAGCCTTCTTAAGTGAACAATGCAAAGAAATAGAGGAAAACAATAGAATAGGAAAGACTAGAGATCATTTTGAGAAGATGAGAGACACCAAGGAAACATTTCATGCAAAGATGGGCACAATAAATGACAGAAACAGTACGGATCTAACAAAAGCAGAAGATATTAAGAAAAGGTGGCAAGAATACACAGAAGAACTGTACAAAAAGATCTAAAAGGACCAGAATAACCGCAATAGTGTGATCACTCACCTAGAGCCAGACATCCTGGAGTATGAAGTCAAGTAGGTGCTAAGAAGCATCATTACAAACAAAGCTAGTGGAGGTGGTGGAATTCCAGCTGAGCTATCTCAAATCCTAAAAGATGATGCTGTGAAAGTACTGCACTCAATATGCCAGCAAATTTGGAAAACTCAGCAGTGTTCACAGGACTGGAAAAACTCAGTTCCCATTCCAATCCCAAAGAAGGGTAGTGATAAAGAATGTTCAAACTACTGCACAATTGCACTCAATTCACATGCTAGCAATGTAATGCTCAAAATCCTTTAGTTGGACTTCAACAGTATGTGAATTGAGAACTTCCAGATGTAAAAGTGGGATTTAGAAAAGGCAGAGGAACCAGAGATCAAATTGCTAACATTCATTGGGTCAAAGAAAAGATCAAGAGAATTCCATAAAAATATCTATTTCTGCTTCATTCACTACCGTAAAGTCTTTGACTGTGTGAATCACAAAACGGTGGGAAATTCTTCAACAGATGGGAATACCAGACCACCTTACCTGCCTCCTGTGAAACCTGTATGCAGGTCAAGAAGCAGCAGTTAGAAATGAACATGGAACAATGGACTGGTTCAAAACTAGGAAAAGAGTATATCGAGACTGTATATAGTCACCCTGTTTATTTAATTTATATGCAGAACATCATGAGAAACACCAGGCTGGATGAAGCACAAGCTGGAATCAAAATTGCCAGGAGAAATATAAATAACCTCAGATATGCAGATGATACCACCCTAATGGCAGAAAGTGAAAGGGATTTAAAGAGCCTCGATGAAGGTAAAAGAAAAGAGTGAAAAAAATGGCTTGAAACTCAACATTCACATAACTAAGATCATGGCATCTGGTTCCATCACTTCATGGCAAATAGATGAGGAAACAATGGAAACGGACAGACTTTATTTTCTTGGGCTCCAAAATCACTGCAGATGCTGACTGAAGTGATAAAATTAAAAGACACTTGCTCCTTGGAATAAAATCCACGACAAACAAAGACAGCTATTAAAAAGCAGAGATATTACTTTGCCGACAAAGGTGCAACTAGTCAAAGCTATTGGATTTTCCAGTACTCATATATGAATGTGACAACTGGACCATAAAGATGGCTGAGCACTGAAGAACTGATGCTTTCAAACTGTGGTATTGGAGAGTCTCTTGAGAGTGCTTTGGATTGCAAGGAGATAAAACCAGTCGATCATAAAGAAGTTCAGTTCAGTTCAGCCACTCAGGCATGTCCGACTCTGCAACGCCATGAATTGCAGGACGCCAGACCTCCCTGTCCATCACCAGCTCCCAGAGTTCACTCAGACTCACGTCCATTGAGTCGGTGATGCCATCCAGCCATCTCATCCTCTGTCATCCCCTTCTCCTCCTGCCCCAATCCCACCCAGCATCAGAGTCTTTTCCAATGAGTCAACACTTCGCATGAGGTGGCCAAAGTACTGGAGTTTCCGCTTTAGCATCATTCCTTCCAAAGAACACCCAGGACTGATCTCCTTCAGAATGGACTGGTTGGATCTCCTTGCAGTCCAAGGGACTCTCAAGAGTCTTCTCCAACACCACAGTTCAAAACCATCAATTCTTCGGCGCTCAGCTTTCTTCACAGTCCAACTCTCACATTCATACATGACCACTGGAAAAACCATAGCCTTGACTAGATGGACCTTTGTTGGCAAAGTAATGTCTCTGCTTTTGAATATGCTATCTAGGTTGCTCATAACTTTTCTTCCAAGGAGTAAGCATCTTTTAATTTCATGGCTGTAGTCAGCATCTGCAGTGATTTTGGAGCCCCAAAAAATAGTCTGCCACTGTTTCCACTGTTTCCTCATCTATTTCCCATGAAGTGATGGGACCGGATGCCATGATCTTCGTTTTCTGAATGTTGAGCTTCAAGCCAACTTCTTCACTCTCCATTTACACTTTCATCAAGAGGCTTTTTAGCTTCTCTTCACTTTCTGCCAAAAGGGTGGTGTCATCAGCATATCTGAGGTTATTGATATTTCTCTCGGCAATCTTGATTCCAGGTTATGCTTCTTCCAGCCCAGCGTTTCTCATGATGTACTCTGCATAGAAGTTAAATAAGCAGGGTGACAATATACAGCCTTGATGTACTCCTTTTCCTATTTGGAACCAGTTCCATGTCCAGTTCTAACTGTTGCTTCCTGACCTGTATATAGGTTTCTCAAGAGGCCAGTCAGGTGGTCTGATATTCCAATCTCTTGAAGAATTTTCCACAGTTTATTGTGACCCACACAGTCAAAGGCTTTGGCATAGTCAATAAAGCAGAAATAGATGTTTTTCGGGAACTCTCTTGTTTTTTCCATGATCCAGCAGATGTTGGCAATTTGACCTCTGGTTCCTCTGCCTTTTCTAAAACCAGCTTGAACATCTGGAAGTTCACAGTTCATGTATTGCTGAAGCCTGGCTTGGAGAATTTTGAGCATTACTTTACTAGTGTGTGAGATGAGTGCAATTGTGCGGTAGTTTGAGCATTCTTTGGTGTTGCCTTTCTTTGGGATTGGAATGAAAACCGATCTTTTCCAGTTCTGTGGCCACTGCTGAGTTTTCCAAATGTGCTGGCATATTGAGTGCAGCACTTTCACAACATCATCTTTCAGGATTTGAAATAGCTCTCCTGGAATGCCATCACCTCCACTAGCTTTGTTCATAGTGATGCTTTCTAAGGCCCACTTGACTTCACATTCCATGATATCTGGCTCTAGGTGAGTGATCAAACCATCATGATTATCTTGGTCATGAAGATCTTTTTGTACAGTTCTTCTGTGTATTCTTGCCACCTCTTCTTAATATCTTCTGCTTCTGTTAGGTCCATAACATTTCTGTCCTTTATCGAGCCCATCTTTGCATGAAATGTTCCCTTGGTATCTCTAATTTTCCTGAAGAGATCTCTAGTCTTTCCCATTCTTTTGTTTTCCTCTATTTCTTTGCATTGATCACTGAGGAAGGTTTTCTTATCTCTTCCTGCTATTCTTTGGAACTCTGCATTCAGATGCTTATATCTTTCCTTTTCTCCTTTGCTTTTGCTTCTCTTCTTTTCACAGCTATTTGTAAGGCTTCCCCAGACAGCCATTTTTCTTTTTGCATTTCTTTTCCATGGGGATGGTCTTGATCCCTGTGTCCTGTACATTGTCATGAACCTCCATCCATAGTTCATCAGGCACTCTGTCTATCAGATCTAGTCCCTTAAATCTATTTCTCATTTTCACTGCATAATCATAAGGGATTTGATTTAGGTCATACC
The DNA here is from genome assembly GCF_016772045.2 of Ovis aries. NCBI lineage: Eukaryota > Metazoa > Chordata > Mammalia > Artiodactyla > Bovidae > Ovis > Ovis aries. Next base: position 19,471,869 of record NC_056057.1, read on the forward strand.
TGAATGATCTAGTGGTTTTCCCTACTTTCTTCAATTTTAGTCTGAATTTGGCAATAAGGAGTTTATGATCTGAGCCACATTCAGCTCCCAGTCTTATTTTTGCTGACTGTATAGAGCTTCTCCATCTTCGGCTATGAGCTAGAGAAAAATAAGCTTAGGCCAATATCTCTCACCCTGCACAAAAACTAGTTTGGTATAGAGGACAACTCTCAAAGAAAGGTGAAACTATAGAACTTATTTTAAAATATTTAGAATTATTTTCATGACCTGGAGGTAAACAAGAATTTCTAAGAGCCATGAAAGCAATAACAAAGGAAACTACTGATAAATTAGAGTTTATGAAGTGCAATAGTTTCTCTTCAAAAGACACCATTAAATCTGATTTAATTAATAAGCCACAAGCTAGGAGGAAAATTTGTGACACACATCTGACAAAGGATTTATATCTAGAATTTATAAGAAACTTTTATAACTCAATGATAAAAAGGTTAACAATTTAAAATGATTAAAAGGCATAAGCATACACTTTACAGAAGGAAAGGTACAAATGGCCAATGAACTCATTAAAAAATGTTAAACACCATTAGAGATGAAGGAAAAAAAAACTTTTTTTAATCCTCTAATAAAGTACCACTACACACCAGAACACCACTACATTTTAGTGAACATTTGGAACTTTTATGCATTGTTGACAGGAATGTAAAATGATGCAGACACTTTGGAAAATGATTTTGAAATTTCGTATAAAATTAAACCTACTTAGCCTTTGATCCAGTAATTTCGTTCTTGAGAATTTCTCAAGGTAAGGGAGAGTATGTGTCCACAAACTGACTTGTACAAGAATGTTCTTGTAGGACTATCTATAATAAAAAGAAGTTGGACGATATCCATATATCTATCAACAAATAATAATCTATTCACCCCATAGATGGTGTAGTAGTCAAGAATCTGCCTGCAGGAGACTCAAGAGATGCAGTTTAGATACCTGGGTTGGGGAAATCCCTTGGAGTAGAACATGGCAACCCACTCCAGTATTCTTGCCTGAAAAATTCCATGGACAGAGGAGCCTGGTAGGCTATGGTCCATGAGGTCACAAAAAGTTTGACACGACCGAGCATACGCATACACCATGGAACACTACTAGACGGTAAAGAAGAATAAACTAATGATAGAAGAAATAACATGAATGAATCTCAGAAAATTTATGCTTAGTGAAAGAAATTCAATCTTTCAACTTAATATCCATCAGAAGTTTCTAATCACCTATAAAGTGGAAAATGTTTTGCATAACAGGCTCAGGTCTCCATTATCAGGTTCCAACTTTATCTATCTACACTTTTCTCAGCAATCCTGAGATTTCAACAATACTGTATTTATTTCAGAATTTGTAAACTTTTCTGTGAAGATAGTAAATATTTTAGACATCACAGGATGTATGAGCTCTGTCATAAATACTCAACTCTGCCACTGAAGTACTCAAGGTGTCATAAGGTAAACAAAAGATTATGTGTGTTTCAATAAAACTTTATTCAAAAGACAGGCAATTGTCTGCATTTGCCCTCAAACACATAGTTTATGACTCCAGCTTTGGTACTGAGTCCTTGACATAAAACCAAGTTATACTCTATTCAAATGAGTGCCTACTGCATGATTCTAGGTTAGAGTAGACAAAACTGCATGTGCTAAGTTGCTTCAGCTGTGCCTGATTCTTTGTGACCCTATGGACTGTAGCCAGACAGGCTCCTTTGTCCATGGGAATTCTCTAGGCACGAACACTGGAGTGGGTTGCCATTTCCTCTTCCATGGGATGTTCCCAACTTGAACCCTCATCTCTTATGTTTCCTGCATTAGCAGATGTGTTCTAGCGCCACTAGCACCAACACTTGTAAATAGACAAAACTAGTCCCCAGTAAATAATACCAAGGTAATAGTTGCTTTTGAGGGTTGTTCAAGGGATTGTCTAGGAAAGGGTACAAAGGGATTTTGTTGGATGGTGGAAAATTTATGTCTGATAGGCATGTATATCCATGGGTGTTAACATTTTTCAAAGCTCAATTTTTAAAATTCAAAAGCAAAACTGAAAACTGTTACATCAAAAAAATAAAAATTGATGCAGATACAAGTATCTAGAATTTACAATTAATGTTCTATGTATTCTGTAATGACAGCCTGTTATAAAGATTGTAATGAAATGTCCTTTAAAAGAACTAAAAAAGTCTCCTCAGGTTTATATATAAAAAAAATGCTGCACAGTAATGAAAACTTATTGTATGTGAATTTCAACACTGAGAACATCGTGTCACAATATAATTTTGTCCTTTTGTGTATGCCAAGCAGATTATCATGACAGTAAACCATTATTCAGAATTTTCAACTTTTCACTACTAAAGTGAAAAGATGCAACTTTTCACTATGGAAGCAAAGAATTAAATGGGAAAGCTGGATGAAACTAAAGAAAGTAAGACTGCCATCAGACTTAAATATAACTTTTAAATGGGATACATATATGTGTATATGAATATACACACATATAATACCTAAAAAATATATATGGAATTATAGTGTGTTTCTTAATGACTTGAGTTTTGAAGCTTGTTTTTAAAAGTGGCTTCACCACTTACAAGCTGTGTGACTGCTGGTTAAGTCATTTAATCTTTTGATTTCTGAGTATAAAATGCAGATAATAGAAGAATCTAACAAAGAGAGTTTTGTGAGGAATCTATGAGACAACACAAGAACAGATTTTTGAGCAACACTTTAGACATACTGAAGTTTCAATAAAAATTAGCTGCACTGTTCTCATTTTATTGGTTATATCCATAGATTAAGCTATCAGTATTGATACTGGAGTAAATATGAATATGGATATTAAAAAAAAAAACACTAAGCAACAGTGATTTTCCCTGGGTGGTGGGATAATGCACAATTGTTTAAATACTTTATGCTTTCTACATTTCTTCAGTAAAAATTTCTATAATCAAAAAAATATTTTAATCTGGGTAAAACATTATCTCTCCAAATCCCAGGCAAACATTCTAATGCCCTCCAAGGTAGTCGAGCTGTCCTTGAGATATGCAGACATCCTCCTAAGTGAATTCTCTGCTATAACTGAAAATATCCTCTCAATAATTAAAGCATTAGCCAGTTGGCCTTTTCCATAAAATCATAACAGAAATGGCTGATCACCACATTATGTAGGAAATTCTGTATCCCATGGCTGGAGATTAATAGAATGGCATATTCCATTGACATTGTCATACTAAGCAACAGTGTTCTCTCCATGCAGCCGCAGAAGTGGGTACGCTGTTCTGAGCCAATCTAAGGTGATTACCACAGAACGGCACTCATTTTACTAACAGCAAGGCATATTATCCTTCATGCATGGTGTAGCATTCAAGTTTAATAAAATTCTGAAAGTGAAACTGAGGACATTTGGGACAAGGACCCTAAATCCTATGGAAAGTATTTTGTCACCTCTTACTTGTTTATCACTTGTGTGTCACATAGCCATCTCAATTATGTGAACAACTCAATTTAATAGAAGGACAAGTGGACACACCATAGTAGAAAGAAGGCAACAGTGATATTACACACTTGAAAGTTTGATTAAAGGAGCAGAAACATCATCCTTCTTCTGTTAGAGACTTTTCCTTGGGGTAGGAGATAAAACAGAAGACCATTTCATATTAGGATGGCATAGATAAATAAGAAAGTAGTCTTTTAAATTACAATTTTTGATGAGGCTCACCAAACCCCAAAGATCAGGACAGGCCTCAGGTTAATTCTGGAGATTGGGACAGACGTGCCACTCTCCAACCCAGCCCACCCGACTGCCAGTGTTCTTTTTATAAGACAAATCCTTACATTTTAAAACTAATCAAAAGCTCCACCATCACCTACAAGGTAATAAGAAAATGGCTTTATTTAGCAGGCAAGGGCCTCCATAATCGGGCTCCAGGTTTGTCTACTTCCACTCCTTTTGGTATTCCTGAGGCTTTGGCAACAGTACTTGCTGATCCCTTAACACAATTCCTTATTTTTCTGTACAGCAACATACTGTATATGTTGTTTTGCATAATTAAGTGTCCCTTTTTCCTTTGTTCATCTGAATTATTCTTGCTCCTTTAAAAATAAGTTTGTAAATTTTCTAAATGCTGAATTGAGTTGCTTACACCTCTTTTGAGTTGCCCATACCCTGTACGTTGGTACCACAGTAACATAAGAATTATTGACGCATGTGCTTGTCTTCCTAGAGGATTGTGTGTTTCTGGAGAGCAGAGGAGAGGTTGCATCGTTTTTAAACTGTCATTTATTTACAATATTGTGTTAGTTGTAGGTGTACAGTATAGTGATTCAGTAATTTTGCAGATTATACTCCATTAGTTACCACAAGGTAATGGGTATAATTTTCTGTGCTATACAGTATATCCTTATTGCTTACCTATTTTATACATCATAGTTTGTATCTATTAAACCCATACCCCTAATTTGTCCCTTACCTCTTCCCTCTCCCCTTTAGTAACCACAGATTTTTCTATATCTCTAAGTCTTTTTCTGTTTTGTATATACAATCTTTTGTATTACTCTTTTTCATATTTGACATATTTTCCTCTGTGAGTAGTTTAACTGATATATCTCAATAGATTTCTCCACAATCCTTTTCCTTACCCTTGTATCAGCCAATTAGAAAATCCCAGAGCCTAGTTAAGCTTTCAAGCTCTCTCCAGTTAATATCAAGTCCCTAGAACAGAATAGTATTTACTAAAGTGTACTACCTAAAATCTCAGTTCCACAGGATGTTAATGTTTAGTATGTGAAAAGAGGATTCTGTGGTCAAATCAGTAAATGGAAAAATGTTTTCTTTCATGAGGACTCCTCAGAGCCTTTAATACATTAAAGTGTATCCAAAAAATTAATATATTAATATATGTGGATATATTATACAAGAATTATTGCATATATAACCATGGCCCATTTTTTCCAGGTCACCTCTCACTGTACTAGTGGTCTATGAAATACACTTTGAAAAATTCTGCTCTTTCACCCAAAAGAAAGATGTAAGGAATGTGAGATATTTCAAGAGTATCATAGCAGTCCAGTCTTCATATAAGACAGACAAGACAATGACCACTGTTGGCCCTGGGTCATCTCACTACAATTTATCCCCCCAATAAGAAAGTGGTGTATATGAGAATAGTCAGATGGAGTTTTTCTTGGTCACATTTAAATCATTTTTCCAAATTTAAAAAAAAATGGAGGTAATTGCAGATAAAGCAAATATCTACATTAATTAAATAGAAATGGAAGACTTCTGGAGTCAAAATAATGAAGTAGAGCATGCATTATCTCACCTAAAATTCTGGTCTTAGAATTTCTTGTGGGGGTAGCTTATATACAAAAAAAAAAAAAAAAGATTATACAAACTCTCTTTTGAATTAGAAATTAACAATAACAAATGCACACCCATGGGTCTTTCATTTGGAATGCTAAATAAATCATATTGTACAAATGACATATGTAGAGCTTCTCACCTGCTTTTGAGCAAGATATAGAAATATGACTTGCATGGGAAGTCAATTAAGGTCAAGAATGATTATTAGGGAAGGCAAATCATGAAGCAGCACCAATTGTTTGTGTGCTCACTCAAGAATGTCCAACTCTTTGTAGCCACATAGATTGTAGCCCACCAGATGCCTGTACCCATGGAATTTTCCAGGCAAAGGATACTAAAGTGGGTGCCATTTGCTACTCCATAACATCTTCCAGACCCAGGGATACAACCTGCATCTCTTATGACTGCTGCAGTGGCAGGCAGATTCTTTATAATAGTGCCAACTAGGAAGCCCACCAATTAAGACAGATTTGAGATCAAAGATAAGTGTTGGGAGCCCTAAACATGAGTAGACAATGGTTAATACACAAAATTCCAGGCAAATAGTTGGCCCAAGTCTGTCTATTGATGGGGAATATTCAACTAGTGAATAGAGGCTCAGCAGAAAGACTTCAGTTTGATGTAAGTGAAAGTGTTAATCGCTCAGTTGTGTCCGAGTCTTTGCAGCCCCACAGATTGTAGACCACCAGGTTCCTCTGTCCATGGGATTCTCCAGGCAAGAATACCAGAGTGGGTTGTCATTCCCTTCTCCAGAAAGTGAAAGAAAGTGAAGTTGCTCAGTCGTGTCCGACTCTTTGCGACTCCATGGACTGTAGCCTACCAGGCTCCTCCATCCATGGAATTTTCCAGGCAAGAATACCAGCATGAGTTGCCATTTCCTTCTCTAGGATATCTTCCTGACCCAGGGATTGAATCGGGGTCTCCGCATTGTAGGCAGATGCTTTACCATCTGAGCCACCAGGAAAGTCCCTTGGCAGGTCAGTCTAAACCCCTGACAGGGTTTCTGCCATAAGCTGTATGAGGTCACCATGGAACCGCAGAGTAGGGCTCCTTAACTTGTTTCATGTAGGGCATGTCATTCATTCACACAAGCACACTGTAGAGTTAGTAAAAGTAAAAAGTAAAGTCGCTCGCTCAGTCGTGTCTGACTCATTGCGACCCCATGGACTGTAGCCTACCAGGCTCCTCCCTCCATGGGATTCTCCAGGCAAGAGTATTGGAGTGGGTTGCCATTGCCTTCTCCAGGGGATCTTCCTGATCCAGGGATCAAACCCGGGTCTCCTGCATTCCAGGCAGACACTTTAACCTCTGAGCCACCAGGGAATCATAGCAGAAAATATGTTCTCTAGGAGAACAAAGAACTAGAGCTCCAATCATCTTTATCTTGTCCTAAAGAATCTGGGGTGAGCCTCCAAGATAAAAGGTTGCTGCTGAACCACAAAAGACACTGGAATTCCTGGCCTCCAGAGGAGAAAAATTCAATCCATGGCCAGTGACAAGGCTTGATCACACAGAGCTTTTGTGTCATAACATTTTATTAAAGAATAAAAGAGATAGAGAAAGCTTCTGACACAGACATGAGAAAAGGGCAGAAAGAGTGCCCCCCCCCACCCCCGCCGCCAACTCCAGAGGGTGTTCCCAAATCAGGGATCAAACCCAGGTCTCCTGAATAGCAGGCAGATTCTTTATTGTCTGAGCCACCAGGGAAGCCCAATATGCATATGCTTCAGAAACAAATTTTATTTCATGCCCATCTTCCTTATTCAAAGGCTTCGCTGTCCACGGAATTTTCCAGACAAGAATACTGGAGTGGGTAGCCATTCCCTTCTCCAGGGGCTTTTCCCAATCCAGGGATCAAACCCAAGTCTCTTGCGTTACAGGCAGATTCTTTACAGTCTCAGCCACCAGGGAAGTAAGACAAGCTAAGTAAAATTAAAATAGGTTTCAGATCCTGGAAAACTAGAGATTATGTACTGTGATCTAATAAGACTCACTTTAGCACAATTGGTTAGAAAGCTTGGCTATTACATAAAAAGTTCACAGAGAGTCATGAATTTAATTCTATATTCCATCTCTTCCTAACTATGAGATCTTTGGAAATGTTCTTTGTGAGAAATTCCCAAGACTATCAAGACAATTAAATGAAATAATGCATATAAATTAACCAGAACCCTCCCTATCACTCTAAGATGTTTAGTAAATATTGGCTATTGTTAATCTTGACATTACTTTGTCAACAAAGATCCATCTAGTCAAGGCTACGGTTTTTCCAGTAGTCATGTATGGATGTAAGGGTTGGACTATAAAAAAAGCTGAGCACAGAAGAATTGATGCTTTTGAACTGTGGTGTTGGAGAAGACTCTTGAGAGTCCCTTGGACTACAAGGAGATCCAACCACTACATCCTAAAGGAGATCAGTCCTGGGTGTTCATTGGAGGGACTGATGTTGAATCTGAAACTCCAATATTTTGGCCACCTGATGCAAAGAGCTGACTCATTAGAAAAGACCCTGATGTTGGGAAATATTGAAGGCAGGAGGAGAAGGGGACAACAGAGGATGAAATGGTTAGATAGCATCACCGGCTCAATGGACATGAGTTTGGGTAAACTCCAGGAGTTGGTGATGGACAGGGAGGCCTGGCGAGCTGCAGTTCATGGGGTCACAAAGAGTCGGACATGACTGAGCAACTGAACTGAACCGAACATTGACATGTTTCCAGGATAGTAATTATGGATCAGGATGAAGCAGAGAGCTACTTATATTAAATAACTGGAAACTTATGTAATAGGAAACTCTTTATCAGAAGGGAAGCCAGGAGAAAAACCATTAGGCAGTTTAGACATTCAGGGAACAACACTGGACCATGTCCAAGGTCTAATTCACAGTTGGGTGTCTCATGTTTAATGTCAGGCTTCAATGATTCTTGTGGTTTCACCATTAACCTGGGTCACCTCAGCTGAATGTACCAACAATACAGCACATTCTCTATCTCTCTCTGTCTCATGAAGTAATATTTAGAGACTGCATCTAACAACTTGCTTCTTCAGTGAGAAGCGTGAGTACAGAGCACAGCATGGAGCTGAAGACGGCCTGCATCTGAGTCTGTACTTTACCTGAGCAGCTAGGTAACCTTCAACAGGCCTTACTAATATGTCAGTTTTAACTTCTAGGCTTCCTAAGATGAGAAAAATACCCGCCTCAGGCAGGACTTGAGCAGGAACCAGGGTAGGACATAGGCCATAATTGGGAGATGTCTAAGGATGAAGAAAGTAGAGGCTAGTGGCAGGCAAGAAGGAACTAGACTTGCTGTTCACTTCCTGTTTCACTAAATCCAGCCCTGATCTTTTTTCCATGATGTTTGAGGCCTTCTACTGACTTCCTTGAAGAAGGCAATGGCACTACACTCCAGTACTCTTGCCTGGAAAATCCCATGGACCGAGGAGACTGGTAGGCTGCAGTCCATGGGGTCTCAAAGAGTCGGACATGACTGAGCGACTTCACTTTCACTTTTCACTTTCCTGCATTGGAGAAGGAAATGGCACCCACTCCAGTGTCCTTGCCTAGAGAATCCCAGGGACGGGGGAGCCTGGTGGGCTGCTGTCTATGGGGTCGCACAGAGTTGGACATGACTGAAGTGACTTAGCAGCAGCAGCAACAGCAGCACTGACTTCCTTCGATTCTCTTTTTCTCATCTCACTTCTTATTGATCTTCTGGTACTTATGCTTCTTCATTGAGCAGAGAGTACACAAGGATCACCTAGAAATTCTTTGTCAGTCAATGTTGCCCCTATGGCTACTGAGAGAATCGGAAGCATGTGTTCCTGATTTTGCAGACCACAGGGCAATGTCAATGTAGAAGGTAACCCAACCAATTCTAAAACACAGACACACACAAAGCTTTGCCTAACTTTGAAAATACTGCTGTCACCTTGATCTTTTTGTCACTCAAGGAGACATAATTACCCAATGCCGATTGGGTATATACACATACACCTGTGCTCACACACCTGAATGTCATCCTGTCATCACTAATCCATGACTAATATTCAGCTCAAAATTGGACAATTAAATACGGAGCCTCTAACTTTGTTATACAAGACAGACAAAATCTGGATATGTGATATGAACTTATCTCCCTTAATATACACTATGTACCAAGGGAACACTTCATGCAAAGATGGGCTCAATAAAGGACAGAAATGGTATGGACCTAACAGAAGCAAAAGATATTAAGAAAAGGTGGCAAGAATACACAGAAGAACTGTACAGAAAATATCTTCACGACCAAGATAATCATGATGGTGTGACACTCATCTAGAGCCAGACATCCTGGAATGTGAAGTCAAGGGGGCCTTAGAAAGCATCATTACAAACAAAGCTAGTGGAGGTGATGGCATTCCAGCTGAGCTCTTTCAAATCCTGAAAGATGATGCTCTGAAAGTGCTGCACTCAATATGCCAGCAAATTTGGAAAACTCAGCAGTGGCCACAGGACTGGAAAAGCTCAGTTTTCATTCCAATCCCAAAGAAAGGCAATGCCAAAGAATGCTCAGACTACTGCACAGTTGCACTCATCTCACATGCTAGTAAAGTAATGCGCAAAATTCTCCAAGCCAGACTGCAGCAATACGTGAACCGTGAACTTCCAGATGTTCAAGCTGGTTTTAGAAAAGGCAGAGGAACCAGAGATCAAATTTCCAACATCCGCTGGATCATGGAAAAAGTAAGAGAGTTCCAGAAAAACATCTATTTCTGCTTTATTGACTATGCCAAAGCCTTTGACTGTGTGAATCACAATAAACTGTTGAAAATTCTGAAAAAGACAGGAATACCAGACCACCTGACCTTCCTCTTGAGAAATCTGTATGCAGGTCAGGAAGCAACAGTTAGAACTGGACATGGAACAACAGCCTGGTTCCAAATAAGTAAAGGAGTGCGTCAAGGCTGTATATTGTCACCCTTCTTATTTAACTTATATGGAGAGTACATCATGAGAAACACTGGACAGGAAGAAACACAAGCTGGAATCAAGATTGCCGGGAGAAATATCAGTAACCTCAGATATGCAGATGATACCGCCCTTATGGCAGAAAGTCAAGAGGAACTAAAAAGCCTCTTGATGAAAATGAAAGAGGAGAGTGAAAAAGTTTGGTTAAAGCTCAACATTCAGAAAATGAAGATCATGGCATCTGGTCCCATCATTTCATGGGAAATAGATGGGGAAACAGTGTCAGACTTTATTTTTCTGGGCTCCAAAATCACTGCAGATGGTGACTGCAGCCATAAAATTAAAAGATGCTTACTCCTTGGAAGAAAAGTTATGACCAACTTAGATAGTATATTCAAAAGCAGAGCCATTACTTTGACGACTAAGGTCCGTCTAGTCAAGGCTATGGTTTTTCCTGTGATCATGTATGGATGTGAGAGCTGGACTGTGAAGAAGGCTGAGCGCTGAAGAATTGATGCTTTTGAACTGTGGTGTTGGAGAAGACTCTTGAGAGTCCCTTGGACTGCAAGGAGATCCAACCAGTCCATTCTGAAGGAGATCAGCCCTGGGATTTCTTTGGAAGGAATGATGCTAAAGCTGAAACTCCAGTACTTTGGCCACCTTATGCAAAGTGTTGACTCATTGGATAAGACTCTGGTGCTGGGAGGGATTGGGGGCAGGAGGAGAAGGGGACGACAGAAGATGAGATGGCTGGATGGTATCATTGATTTGATGCACATGAGTCTGAGTGAGCTCCTGGAGTTGGTGATGGACAGGGAGGCCTGGTGTGCTGGGATTCATGGGGTCGCAAAGAGTCAGACATGACTGAGCGACTGAACTGAACTGATACACTATGTAAGTAGAAGCAAAATGTTTGCCCTTCTCATCCTGCTTGAAATGCAACCTGTTAGAGCCACTGAATCATCTACAAAGCTTACACTAATTTTAAAAATCACCCTCTGAATTGTTCTTTCTTTGGTTGGAGTCATCGTTTGACTGGCATGCCCCATAAAAGCTTTGCAAGTAATGCAAAGAGGTTGCTAAGTAGAAAATATTTCAAGAGTTTTGAAAATATAAGCCTGACAGAGTCAGCCTTGAAACCCTCAGTTTACATGAAAATTTATTGTCTATACATGTTTTAGCATTAGAATGCAATATATGGCATTAGATCAAAACTGAGACAGCCAATCACCTACAGTTCTATGCTGAAGTAAAAAACAAAGGACAAGAACTATCACCCAGAGAAGGAAAAAAAATAAGTATCAGGGAAAGAAATGACTATAGAAAGCACCTTTGGAATATTTTAAACTATTATTTTCTGGGCTTTGAGTTTGAGTCAGTAAGAGACCACCAGCTTCTTCAAATGGCTTCAACAGATGGAAAACAAAAATTACCGATGAATACACTGGGACCTTGTTTCACAGCTCTGTACATTTGAGACACATTTCAAAGAATGAAAACTGAATACCCTCCATAAATATAATGGTAATGGTTATAGATATGGCAAGTATGCAGTTGGCCAGAGGGAGAAGACATTATAATTTTTGTGTTTTTTCAACATGTTAGTTTGTGGAACCAAGAAGCTACCATTTCCAGAGGATATCACAACAGGTGTAACAGGCAGCAATTCAACACACTCTACCTTGGACTCCCAGTGATGCAACTGACTCTGCTTGGCAATGAGCAAAGGGTTTATTCCAAGTCTTAGAAAAATGTGCAAGGATCATCATAAGGGCAACAGTTGAAAAAAAAAAAAAAACCTGCAGTCTATTTAGAAAACAAAAAAAGTAATTTTTCAAGAAGGTATCTTTATTAGTACTGGTTCTTTGTGCTGGAATTTAATAGCTCTCAAGATTTGTCTTGGTCCTGAAACTATAATGCTCACAGGTATACCACTGTAACTTCAAACTACTTGGATACGAAAGACACAATAAGAACAAATAATTAAACACTGTTCTCAGTAACGTGCTCAGTCAGAATCCCAATTTAGTGCCCAGAAATACTGAGGGAGAAATGAAGAGGAGAGAAAACAGCAGAAAATGCTCAACGCATAAAAGAGCAAATCGCCTAACTTGGCTTTGGGCAGTCTGTGTAAATTCTTCTTCAGATTCTTTTCCATTAAAGGTTATTACAAGATAACAAATATATTCCCTGTGATATATACTATGTTCTTGTTGGTTATCTATTTTATATATAGTGGTGTGTATCTGTTAATACCAAATTCCCAATTTATCCCTCCCCACCCTTTATCCTTTGGTAACCATAACTTTGTTTTCTATGCTTGTGAGTCTACTTCTGTTTTGTATGCATCATAATAAAATTTTTTAAACTTTTAAATGATCCAAATGTGCAGTCTTTTAAATTAGAAACACACATATAGTGGCTAAACCATATATTTCAATGTGACATAACAAATAGCAACAGAAGAATAGTATTGATGAGTATAGTCAAGGAAATACAAGAGATTTTTAACAAGCTGAAGTCAGAATACATTGTTTCAAGTGTCCCCATAGACAATTCCAAGGTCCAGCATTTTAATGCTTGGGGCTGGTGTACAGGGATGATCCAGAGAGATGATATGGGGTGGGAGGTGTGAGGGGGTTCAGGATTGGGAACTCATGTACACCCGTGGCTGATTCATGTCAATGTATGGCAAAATCAATACAGTATTATAAAGCAAAATAAAATTTAAATTTAAAAAAAAAGAAATCTAAAAAATAAAAGACAAGTAACATTATACAATAAAGGAAGGCTTCACAGACCTTTTGCAAGCTCTGAGTTAGGTGATTACCTTTCCTCTCATGTCTTCTAAATAGTGCAGCTTCTATGTTATTTTGCCACACATATTCTTGCATGAACTCTTTTCTTGGGGTATGTATATGCTATGAAGAAAAGACTCAGCTATGCTGGTGTTTATCCAACAATAGCAAAGCCTTATTCATAACCCCAGCAAACACATGCTGAATAGAACCAAGTCCAGATTGTGCCAACTAGATTGTTATGCTGACCCTGAAGGACAACCTATTGTATTTCAAAGCAACTGTTAGTAACATATGCAAACAAAATATGAGATGGCTTAAATTTTAATTTGGAGTGTGCAGCTGGTTCTGTTGTTTACCTTCCATCTGTTAACCCTTCCTCCTTACCAAAACCTGAATTTTTTAGGTATTAATACCCACAAATGGCCTAAATGACTTATGCGGTACAGTATTTCTAACTGTCAGTATTTGTTTCTGAAATGTTCATCCAATCATTATGATATCCAGTGGGATAGACTGCAAAAACAGAGAATTGAATACTTTTGCATATCCTCTTCTAGTCATCTGGATATTGTCCAAACTTAAGCAGCAAATGAGGCTTTTTATCAAATCCTAATAGGGCAATTTGTTCTGATAACCACCCATTCATCTCATTCAGGAAAGTCAAGGGAAGGTCCTGTTACGGATCTTATTATAAGCAAGGTATTTCCATGATTGAGTCTATGCTTCCTCAGTCTCATCTAAAACTGATCTTCCCAAGCCCTTGGAATATTGATGATGTTTATATTGTTGATAATGAGTCCAAGCACACCACTTCCCCAGTGTTACCATCTATTAAACTGAGCTACTGTCATGAAATTGCTGTTTGATGAAGTTCATTCAATGATAATAAAGTCACAAGATAATTTTGTTAATTTTGTTGTTTTTAAAAATATCCAAATACACGTTGTCCTGGAAAAGGGTCAGCTTTTAAGATTATGCTACATAATTCTAATGAGGCTTCCAGGGTTTAAATATTTTTATAACAACTCTAGAGAACTCAGGGTCAATTAGTTGCTGTTGTTTAGTCACTCAGTCATGTCCAACTCCTTGCAACCCTATGGACTGCAGCATGCCAGGCTTCCCTGTCCTTCACTGTCTCCTAGAGTTTGCTCAAACTCATGTCCATTGAGTCAGTGATGCCATCCAACCATCTCATCCTCCGTCTCCCCTTTCTCCTGCCCTTAATCATTCCCAACATTGGGGTCTTTTCCAATGAGTTGGCTCTTTGCATCAGATGGCCAAAGTATTGGAGTTTCAGCATCAGTCCTTCCAATGAATATTCAGGGTTGATTTCCTTTAGGATTGACTGGTTTGATCCCCTAGCTGTCTAAGGGACTCTCAAGAGTTGATTAGAAGACACGGGGGGGGGGGGTCTATTTGATTTATACCACATATAAAGTGATAATGACCAAAACCAAGGTTATCAAGACAAATACTCAAGATATTGCACTTAGTGACCAGTTCTAAACCACACCATCTGGGTACTAACTAGGATAGAGACACATTTCAATATGTTGACAATGGTAGAATTTTGACACAAATAGGTATTTCACATAAGGACTTTAAAATATATCACCATCAATTATATAGGGCTTCCCAGCTGGTGCTAGTGGTAAAGAACCTGCCTGCTAATGTAGGAGACATAGAGATATGGGTTCAATCCCTGGGTCCAGAAGATCCCCTGGAGGAGGGCATGGCAACCCACTCCAATATTCTTGCTTTGAGATTCCCATGGGCTACAGTCAAGAAGATCACAAGGTGTCCGACATGACTGAAGTGACTGAGCATGTGCATATCATCCATTATATAAAGTTTTGAGGTATTTCATTATGTGGCCACATTTAACTGGGTTTGACAACATTAACTTGGACACCTCTCCTAACATGCTCTTTATTTTATTCATTAATTTTCTGCCACCCTCAGTAGAATATAACCTTTCATAAAGTTATGTTATTTTTTATACATCCCCAAAGCAGGGAATTGCACTTAAGACATAGTAAGCAACCAAGAGATATTTGCTGAATTCATTAATTCAGTAAGTTAACTTAGACCATATGCTCTGCAAAGGAAGATCTAAGTTGCAGGCTTCCAAGTATTTCCTAGTCATGGTGCTTAGAACAAGGATAAATAAGCAAATTGTCATAGTGCATCACCAGGCTTGGTAACCTGGCAAAGATTTTTATATTTTCACACCTTAAGCACAAGAAGCATCTTGGGACACTGTAACATTAGCATTAGCATTAAAACTTAATCCATCCCTGGAAATTGGTAATCACTTGTTGCCTTTGATTTTTTTGGCTAAGAGTTTCTAGATGCCCTAAGGGAAGACTTCATGAAGATTGCTGAGCATGACATCATAGTCATCAAATCATTTTATTCATGACACCCAGGGAGCCACGAAAGCTAAATTATGTCAAGTACATCACTTGAAAATAAAAGGCAGAGTACCTGGGACCTGGAGACATCACTAACAGTTTAAAAATACAGAGCTTGTAAAATAATGACTAAATTGGAGAAGAATTTTAAAAGGTGAAATAGAGACTTTCATATATGGGCACCAGATTTATATCCAATTGATTGTGAAGTTAAAACAAAATTGGAGAGCAAGAAATACTTGAATTGTAATACTAAAGATTAATTCTTTCTTAAACAGGTAAACAAAAGTAACTATGGCAAGAAAGAAACATGATGAAAATGCTTAATAAAATCAATCCAGATGTTGCTTGACTTCAAGGACACAGTTCATGTATTACTTTCTGTCCATTTTCACTGACAGATCACCCCATTTTTGTTGATAAAGTTAACAGACAAGACAATTTTATTTTCTGACAAGAAAGCTATAGCTTGCTTTATGCTTGTGTGCATGCTAAGTTGCTTCATTGTGTCTGACTCTTTGCAATCCCATGGACTGTAGCCCTCCAGGCTCTTCTGTCCATGGATGTCTCCAGGCAAGAATACTGGAGGGGGTTGTCATGCCCTCCTCAGGGGATCTTCCTGACCCAGGGATTGAACTTGTGACTCTTAAGTCTCACGCATTGACAGGCGGATTCTCTACCACTAGCACCTCCTGGGAGTTCAGTTCAGTTCAGTTCAGTCGCTCAGTCATGTCTGACTCTATGCGACCCCATGAATCGCAGCGCACCAGGCTTCCCTGTCCATCACCAACTCCCGGAGTTCACTCAGACTCATGTCCAACGAGTCAATGGTGCCATGCAGTCATCTCATCCTCTGTCATCCCCTTCTCCTTCTGCCCCCAATCCCTCCAGGCATCAGAGTCTTTTCCAATGAGTCAATTCTTCGCATGAGGTGGCCAAAGTACTGGAGTTTCAGCTTTAGCATCATTCCTTCCAAAGAAATCCTAGGGCTGATCTCCTTTAGAATAGACTGGTTGGATCTCCTTGCAGTCCAAGGGACTCTCAAGAGTCTTCTCCAACACCACAGTTCAAAAGCATCAATTCTTCAGTGCTCAGCTTTCATCACAGTCTAACTCTCACATCTATATATGACCACTGGAAAAACCATAGCCTTGACTAGACGGACCTTTGTTAGAAAAGTAATGTCTCTGCTTTTCAATATGCTATCTAGGTTGGTCATAAATTTTCTTCCAAGGAGTAAGCGTCTTTTAATTTCACGGCTGCACTCACCATCTACAGTGATTTTGGAGCCCCCCAAAATAAAGTACGACACTGTTTCCACTGTTTCCCATCTATTTCCCATGAAGTGATGGGACCTGATGCCATGATCTTCGTTTTCTGAGTGTTGAGCTTTAAGCCAACTTTTTCACTCTCCTTTTCACTTTCATCAAGAGGGTCTTTAGCTCCTCTTCACTTTCTGCCATAAGGGTGGTGTCATCTGCATATCTGAAGTTATTGATATTTCTCCCTGCAATCTTGATTCCAGCTTGTGTTTCTTCCAGTCCAGCGTTTCTCATGATGTACTCTGCATATAAGTTAAGTAAGCAAGGTGACAATATACAACCTTGACGTACTCCTTTTCCTATTTGGAACCAGTCTGTTGTTCCATGCCCAGTTCTAACTGTTGCTTCCTGACCTGCATACAGATTTCTCAAGAAGCAGATCAAGTGGTCTGGTATTCCCATCTCTTTCAGAATTTTCCACAGTTTATTGTGATCCACACAGTCAAAGGCTTTGGCATAGTCAATAAAGCAGAAATAGATGTTTTTCTGGAACTCTCTTCCTTTTTCCATGATCCAGCAGATGTTGCCAATTTGATCTCTGGTTCCTCTGCCTTTTCTAAAACCAGCTTGAAAATCTGGAAGTTCACAGTTAATGTATTGCTGAAGCCTGGCTTGGAGAATTTTGAGCATTACTTTACTAGTGTTTGAGATGAGTGCAATTGCATGGTAGTTTGAGCATTCTTTGGCATTGCCTTACTTTGGGATTGGAATGAAAACTGAACTTTTCCAGTCCTGTGGCCACTGCTGAGTTTTCCAAATTTGCTGGCATATTGAGTGCAGCACTTTCACAGCATTGTCTTTCAGGATTTGAAAGAGCTCAGCTGGAATTCCATCACCTCCACTAGCTTTGTCTGTAGTGATGCTTTCTAAGGCCCCCTTGACTTCACATTCCAGGATGTCTGGCTCTAGATGAGTGATCACACCATCATGATTATCTTGGTCGTGAAGATCTTTTCTGTACAGTTCTTCTGTGTATTCTCGCCACCTCTTCTTGATATCTTCTGCTTCTGTTATGTCCGTACCATTTCTGTCCTTTATCGAGCCCATCTTTGCATGAACTGTTCCCTTGGTATCTCTAATATTCTTGCAGAGGTCTCTAGTCTTTCCCATTCTTCTGTTTTCCTCTATTTCTTTGCACTGATCGCTGAGGAAGGCCCCCCCATTTTATGGTTAAGATACTCAAAATGGAATGAGGTGGATAGGTCCTCATCTTCTCGTTTATATACTTGAAGAAGAGTATGTCTTAGCCTTTACATTAAGATGGACTGCCACTGCAATGCAGGCATGCTTATGTTTTTAATGTGGCTCCTTTGTGTCCTTCTCAGTGGTCATTTCATAAAGGCATATGACTTGGCCCCACTCTCATGTCCTTCATTAAGTTACCTTTCTCACAGCATAGTGCTTCGAGGACTTTTAAACTACCCAGCCAACACTATTCCAGGAAACTCTTTCTATATCACTACATTAAAACAAAACAAAAATGTATTTAGCAGATCTATACCTATGACAGAGTTAGATTTTTGGCACATGTCATTTCATTTTAATCTTTACTACTCAGTGAGGAACCAGAGATCTAATTGCCAACATCCAATGGATCATCAAAAAAGCAAGACAGTTCCAGAAAAACATCTATTTCTGCTTTATTGACTATGTCAAAGCCTTTGACTGTGTGGATCACAATAAACGGTGGAAAATTCTGAAAGAGATGGGAATACCAGACCACCTAACCTGCCTCTTGAGAAACCTGTATGCAGGTCAGGAAACAAAAGTTAGAACTGGACATGGAACAACAGACAGGTTCCAAATAGGAAAAGGAGTATATCAAGGCAATATATTGTCACCCTGCTTATTTAAATTACATGCAGAGCACATCATGAGAAACGCTGGGCTGGAAGAAGCACAAGCTGGAATCAAGATTGCCGGGAGAAATAACAATAACCTCAGATATGCAGATGACACCACCCTCATGGCAGAAAGTGAAGAAGAACTAAATAGCCTCTTGATGAAAGTGAAAGAGGAGAGTGAAAAAGTTGGCTGAAAGCTCAACATTCAGAAAACAGATCATAGCATCTGGTCCTATCACTTCATGATAGATAGATGAGGAAACAGTGGAAACAGTGGCTGACTTTATTTTCTGGGCTCTAAAATCACTGCAAATGGTGATTGCAGCCATGAAATTAAAAGACACTTACTCCTTGGAAGGAAAGTTATGACCAATCTAGACAGCATATTAAAAAGCAGAGACATGACTTTTCCAACAAAGTTCCGTCTAGTCAAGGCTATGGTTTTCCAGTAGTCATGTATGGATGTGATAGTTGGACTATAAACAAAGCTGAGCACTAAAGAATTGATGCTTTTGAACTGTGGTATTAAAGAAGACTCTTGAGAATCCCTTGGACTGCAAGGAGATCCAAGTCCATCTTTAGATGGAGGGCCAGTCCATCCTAAAGAAGATCAGTCCTGGGTGTTCATTGGCAGGACTGATGTTGAAGCTGAAACTCCAATACTTTGGCCACCTGATGCGAAGAGCTGACTCATTGGAAAAGACCCTGATGCCAGGAAAGATTGAGGGCAGGAGGAGAAGGGGACTACAGAAGAAGAAATGGTTGGATGGCATCATCAAATTGGTGGACATGGGTTTGGGTGGACTCCGGGAGTTGGTGATGGGCAGGGAGGCCTGGCGTGCTGCGGTTCATGGGGTCGCAAAGAGTCAGACACCACTGAGTGACTGAACTGAACTCTGCGAGATAGAAATTAATTGCCTATTTTATGAATTCTGAAGCTGGAGAGTCATGTCTTGCTGAAAGTAAAAGAGCTGGTCCATATGTTTGGCTATACTGATACCAGATATTTAAGACTGGAGGGTTTTTTTGTTGTTGTTTGTTTCACAGCAGCCTGCCTATTGAACTTCTCAGAGTTGTTCAGTTTTCAAAACACACTTTCACATTCTGTATCATCGTAGCTACTGTTCAATGAAGATACCAGAAAACTTTTTCCCAAGAATCAAAAACAATTTAAAGACCTAATTCACAAATGACAACATCCATGGATGAAAAATAAAATAGCTAGGCTACAAGGGTAAAAGATCATTTCTTTTGAAAGTCTGCAGCCTGCACACACAGATAAATGATTAGTCTTCCTTGATTTGTATGCAGCTGGTAGCTTGTCTGAACCCTTCAGGTTATGACCACGACACTGGGATATTTTTGATTTTCTTCTTAATTGAAAATCACATGGTAACGATGGCCAAGTTCTATGTAACACAATCTCATCATCTCTCAGGGGCAATCAATGACTTCAAAGCTGTCTGGCACTAATAGAAGTGCACTCAAACAGCTTTAAGAAGAACACAATCACTGTCTTCTCTTTTCTAATTTTTCAGCACAATTTAGAGCAATCGAGGAAATAAGTGTGTGACCAGAAAAGAAGATGTGTTTTTATCTTGGTTTTATTTCTTTCTAACTAGTTTACCTTGGGTAGGTCACTTAACCTCTCTGAGCCTCAATTATCTTATATGTAAGATTTGGAGATAACCACACTTGATCTGCCAATATCACAGGGCAGTTATGGGAGAATCATTTGGCATAAGGTGGATATAAAGTGTTATGTAAATATAAAGGGCAGGCAAGGAAATCTGGAGATTTTCAATCAAGTGCCTTATTTTTACTTTTTTATTCAAATTTTTTAAATTTAACATTCCATAATGTAGCAGAATGAAAATTTTTACAAGCTTTTCCACAAGGTTTTTATTTTTCTCAAAGGGTTATAAGATTGGGGTTTATTTTTATCTTAGATGGTTTTGTTTTTCATTTTATGCTATACATGCTCTTGAATAAATTTTTTGGGATAATATATAACATGGTGGGGGAAATTACCCATGACAAATTTCACAGACATTTTAATTTATTCATTCCCATGCCATTTCTTTGCACATATTTATAAATAAATGCATGCTATTAATATAAAATTAGAATCATTGTTTAGAGATTTATTTTTTCACTTATCAAGAGCTTCATGCAGATTTTAGGTCTGTGGAAATGAGATCTTTACATAAAAAAACACTACTTTATGAATAAATTTAACATTTAATTTTTGCACATACTGAGGTTTGTTTCATATTTATACTATCATCAATAATTATATTATAATTATCTTTATATGTAAATTGTCGACTGTTTTTGAGTATTCTTTTATGATTTGCACCTAAAAGTGGGATTTCCAGTTTAAACATTTTGAACGTTTTTAAGCTTTTGCTACAGATTGAAAAATGGCCTTCATAAATGGTGTTACTGTGCACTCCCACAAGGCATGAATAAAAGCTTATCTTAAGTCACCACCAAGAATCAAAATCCTATCACACACTCACCCACAGAGATCAACACACACATTGTACACACAAAACAATGTGTAGCATCTATAAAGATGATGAATACACATTAGTTTGTATTCAAATCTCAGATTGGTAATAAACACTTTCATGAGGCTGAGACACATCCAATAACCTGTTTTGATACTACTTAAGAGACTGAGGATATGTATGTTTTAGTCATTGATTATTTACTTAAGATTCTTAAAAGTGAAATGTACTGGGGCAAAAACTTACAAACAAGTAAAAACAAACCTTATATACATTCTCAAATTTGCTTTTCACTATGATTATGTTGATTTAGCTTTCTGCAAATGACATTTTTCATTCATTCACTTAACAAACACATACTAATTACTTACTATGTGCTAGACATTGTTCTGGGCACTAGAAACACAGCAAAGAACAAAGGAGTCAGAAACTCTCACAGGGCTCATGACCTAGTTGGAAGGAGAGAGACTATAAACAGGATGGATAACTAAAATATAGATGGACACAGAGAGAAGAGGCAAAGAAGTGGGAATGAGAGTAACGAGGGTGGGACGTAAAAAATTCTACATGGAGTGGTCAGGTAAAACCTCAAAAAGAAAGTGACATTTGAATAAAAATCTCACTATGCCACTGACAGATTAGATAAATTAAAGTCAAGAACTGGTCAATGGATTTAGCAAAGCAGTGATCTTTTCTGACTTAAGACCAATTTCAGTGGGCTGATAGGTGCCAGAGCTTGAATCTAAGGGAGAAAAGTCAGAGGTCATTAGATCTGTAGGTACAGATCTTTCTCCACTTTCAAGGAGGCTACCTCCTGAAAACCCATAAATAAACTGAAAACATCATAAGTTGAAATGTATTTAATAAAACTAACCATAAAATATAATACTTCTAGACTCACATATCTTAAATGCATTCACAACACTTACATTGGCCTTCAGTTCAGTTCAGTTCAGTTGCTCAGTCATGTCTGACTTTTTGCAACCCCACAGACCACAGCACACCAAGCCTCCCTGTCCATCACCCAATCCCAGAGTTTACCCAAGCTCATGTCCATCGAGTTGGTGATGCCATCCAACCATCTCACCCTCTGTCATCCCCTTCTCCTCCTGCCTTCAATCTTTCTCAACATTAGGGTCTTATCAAATGAGTCAGCTCTTCGCATCAGGTAGCCAAAGTATTGGAGTTTCAGCTTCAGCATCAGTCCTTCCAATGAACACCCAGGTCTGATCTCCATTAGAATGGACTGGTTGGATCTCCTTGCAGTCCAAGGGACTCTCAAGAGTCTTCTCCAACACCACAGTTCAAAAGGATCAATTCATCAGTGCTCAGCTTTCGTTATAGTCCAACTCTTACATCCATACATGACTACTGGGAAAAACCATAGCCTTGGCGAGACAGACCTTTGTGGGCAAAGTCATGTCTCTGCTTTTTAATATGCTGTCTAGGTTCGTCATAACTTTCTTTCCAAGGAGTAAGTGTCTTTTAATTTCATGGCTGCAATCACCATCTGCACTGATTTTGGAGCCCAGAAAATAAAGTCTGACACTGTTTCCACTGTTTCCTCATCTATTTCCCATGAAGCGATGGGACCAGATGCCATTATCCTAGTTTTCTGAACGTTGAGCTTTCAGCCAACTTTTTCACTCTCCTCTTTCACTTTCATCAAGAGGCTCTTTAGTTCTTCTTAGCTTTCTGCCATATGGGTGGTGTCATCTGCATATCTGAGGTTACTGAAATTTTTCCCAGCAGTCTTGATTCCAGCTTGTGCTTCTTCCACCCAAGCATTTCTCATGATGTACTCTGCATAGAAGTTAAATAAGCAGGGTGACAATATACAGCCTTGACGTACTCCTTTACTTATTTGGAACCAGTCTGTTGTTCCATGTCCAGTTCCATGTCTAACTGTTGCTTCCTGACCTGTATACAGGTTTCTCAAGAGGCAGGTCAGGTGGTCTGGTATTCCCATCTCTTGAAGAGTTTTCCACAGTTTATTGTGATCCACACAGTCAAAGGCTTTGGCACAGTCAATAAAGCAGAAATAGATGTTTTTCTGGAACTCTCTTCCTTTTTCCATGATCCAGTGGATTGTGGCAATTAGATTTCTGGTTCCTCTGCCTTTTCTAAATCCAGCTTGAACATCAGGAAGTTCATGGTTCATGTATTGCTGAAACCTGGCTTGGAGAATTTTGGGCATTACTTTACTAGCATGTGAGATGAGTGCAATTGTGCAGTAGTTTGAGCATTCTTTGGCATTGCCTTTCTTTGGGATTGGAATGAAAACTGACATTTTCCAGTCCTGTGGCCACTGCTGAGTTTTCCAAATTTGCTGGCATATTGAGTGCAGCACTTTCACAGCATCATCTTTCAGGATTTGATAGAGGTCCACTGGAATTCCATCACCTCCGCTAGCTTTGTTTGTAGTGATGCTTTCTAAGGACAACTTGACTTCACATTCCAGGATGTCTGGCTCTAGGTGAGTGAAGACACCATTGTGATTATCTGGGTCATGAAGATCTTTTTTGTACAGTTCTTCCGTGTATTCTTGCCACCTCTTGTTAATATCTTCTGCTTCTGTTAGGTCCAGACCATTTCTGTCCTTTATTGAGCCTATCTTTGCATCAAATGTTTCCTTTGTATCTCTAATTTTCTTGAAGTCATCTCTAGTCTTTCCCATTCTTCTGTTTTCCTCTATTTCTTTGCACTGATCACTGAGGAAGTCTTTCTTATCTTTCCTTGCTATTCTTTGGAACTCTGTATTCAAATGAGTATATCTTTCCTTTTCTCCTTTGCTTTTTGCTTCTCTTCTTTTCACAGCTATTTTTAAGGCCACCTCAGGCAGGCATTTTGCTTTTTTGCATTTTTTTTTTCTTGGGGATAGTCTTGATTCCTGTCTCCTGTACAATGTCACGAACCTCCATCCATAGTTCATCAGGCACTTTGTCTATCAGATTTAGTCCTTTGAATCTATTTCTCACTTCCACTGTATTATCGTAAGGGATTTGATTTAGGTCATACCTGAATGGTATAGTGGTTTTCCCTATTTCTTAAATTTAAGTCTGAATTTGGAAATAAGGAATTCATGGTCTGAGCCAGTCAGCTCCTGGTCTTGTTTCTGATGACTGTATAGAGCTTCTTCATCTTTGGCTGCAAAGAATATAATCAATCTGATTTTAGTGTTGGCCCTCCGGTGATGTCCATGTGTAGAGTCTTCTCTGTTGTTGGAAGAGGTTATTCGCTATCACCAGTGTGTTCTTTTGGCAAAACTCTATTAACCTTTGCCCTGCTTCTTTCTGTACTCCAAGGCCAAATTTGCCTGTTACTCCAGATGTTTCTTGACTTCCTACTTTTGCATTCCTACAGTTGGGCAAAATCATTTACCACAAAGCCCATGTAAACGTATTGAATACTGTACTGAAAGTAAAAAAACAGAATGGTTTTAAGTGTATTGGTTGCTTACCCTCATGGATGACTGAAAGTTGAGGCTCACCACAGCTGACCAAGCATCACAAGAGGGTACTGTATCACCCATCAGTGTCCAGGAAAAGATCAGAATTCAAAATTCGAGGTATGTTTCTACTGAACGCACATCACTTTCACATCATCATAAATTTCCCTTTTTAAGTTGAATAGTATTAAGTACTCAAGTCAATGAGGAAAAAGGCATAATCCAGGTCAGGAGACTGGAGAGTAGTTTAGGACTACTAGCTCAAAGACCTAGCTCAGAATAAACTTTGTTTATTTGGCCGAATGTCATCTATGTATCATATACCCAGTGTATACTTGTCAGCCTAGAACTTTACTTTAAACTGCTTAAATATGGTGTTGAATTACACTGGGAAAGGAAAAGAAGGTAACATGCATTTGGAAGTATATTCAATCAAATCTGTTCTCAGGGGTAGCCATGCAAGTGCTTAAGATTCATCAAAATCTATTTTCAGAACATCCACTAATTAACAGGAGGTAAGTGAGTAATAATTTTCATTGATAAAACAAATCTGTTCAAGATATGTGGTTAGCTAGAAAGATTTGCAACACTCCCTTACTTTGATAAACATAAAAGAATCTTGAATCCAAGTTTTCCCAGTAGCCTATTTGAAATAGCTCTTTAGGTTAGAAGCTCCATATAGGCTCATGCATCCCTGCTTCATGAAGGATTTTGATACGAAACCCAGATTTAAAAGTGGGCTGAACTTGCCTTCAGAGTACTGTTAGATTCACCTGGAAGTAAAACTCTCATGAATGTGCTTGCCCAAAAGCCTGAGGGCCTCCTACATCTATTCTCCCTAAACTTCTAATTCAGTCTTATGTCTGGAGTGTTGAAGACAATTGTGAGTGGGGAAAAAATGAAGTTAGAGTGTTTTCTGGATCTCCAAAATATCCGTGGATGCTGCACCATCTCCCAAGATATTCACATGTCATCTCATAGAGACTGGGATAACATGTATGCCATAGAAGCCTCCATGGCCTTTGAGAAGACCCTGAATCAAGCCTTGCTATGCCTTTATCAACTCTTCTATGTGGATTCCTGGGGAGTCACTTCCTGGGTGAAGATGTGGAAATTTTCAAGATAAGTGACCACCTGACTGGGTTACACAGCTTCCTTGAGTAGTTACACCATGTAAATACATGTAACTCCATGTAACTCCATGTTCTTTGTCAAGAATGGCAATGGACATTCAGTTTGCATCTCTCAGGAGGGTTGCCTCAGTACCTTAGCCTAAAGGCTTCTCCTCAAATTTCTTCCAACATTATGGATGCTTATTGGCCATTCTCCAAGATCCACAACCACAAGCCAAGTGGCAAGAGTAAATCTTCTCTTTTTTTCTAAACAGCTTAAGCTCAACATTTTCTTTTCATTTATTTTGTTTGTATTTACATATTTCTGGGGAGGCCTTACAAATAGCTGTGGAAATAAGAGAAGTGAAAAGGAAAGATATAAGGATCTGAATGCACAAAGAATAGCAAGAAGAGATAAGAAAGCCTTCTTCAGTGATCAGTGCAAAGAAATAGAGGAAAAGAACAGAATGGGAGACACTAGAGATCTCTTCAAGAAAATCAGAGATATCAAGGGAACATTTGATGCAAAGATGGTCTCCATAAAGGACAGAAATGGTATGGACCTAACAGAAGTAGAAGATATTAAGAAGAGGTGGCAAGAATACACAGAAGAACTCTACAAAAAAGATCTTCACGACCAAGATAATCATGATGGTGTGATCACTCATCTAGAGCCAGATATCCTGAAATGTGAAGTCAAGTGGGCCTTAGAAAGCATCACTATGAACAAAGCTAGTGGAAGTGATGGAATTCCAGTGGACCTCTATCAAATCCTGAAAGATGATGCTGTGAAAGTGCTGCACTCAATATGCCAGCAAATTTGGAAAACTCAGCAGTGGCCACAGGACTGGAAAATGTCAGTTTTCATTCCAATCCCAATGAAAGGCAATGCCAAAGAATGCTCAAACTACCGCACAATTGTACTCATCTCACATGCTAGTAAAGTAATGCTCAAAATTCTCCAAGCCAGGCTTCAGCATTACATGAACAATGAACTTCCTGATGTTCAAGCTGGTTTTAGAAAAGGCAGAGGAACCAGAGATCAAATGGCCAACATCTGCTGGATCATGGAAAAAGCAAGAGAGTTCCAGAAAAACATCTATTTTTGCTTTATTGACTATGCCAAAGCCTTTGACTGTGTGGATCACAATGAACTGTGGAAAATTCTGAGAGCGATGGGAATACCAGACCACCTGACCTGCCTCTTGAGAAATCTGTATGCAGGTCAGGAAGCAACAGTTAGAACTGGACATGGAACAAAAGATAGGTTCCAAATAGGAAAAGGAGTACGTCAAGGCTGTATATTGTCATCCTGCTTATTTAACTTCTATGCAGAGTACATCATGAGAAATGCTGGGCTGGAAGAAACACAAGCTGGAATCAAGCTTGCTGGGAGAAATATCAATAACCTCAGATATGCAGATGACACCACCCTCATGGCAGAAAGTGAAGAGGAACTAAAAAGCCTCTTGATAAAAGTGAAAGTGGAGAGTGAAGAAGTTGGCTTGAAGCTCAACATTCAGAAAACAAAGATCATGGCATCCGGTCCCATCACTTTACGGGAAATAGATGGGGAAACAGTGGAAGCTGCGGCTGACTTTTTTTGGGGGGGCTCCACAATCACTGCAGATGGTGATTGCAGCCATGAAATTAAAAGACACTTACTCCTTGGAAGACAAGCTATGACTAACCTAGATAGCATATTCAAAAGCAGAGACATTACTTTGCCGACTAAGGTCCATCCAGTCAAGGCTATGGTTTTTCCAGTAGTCATGTATGGATGTGAGAGTTGACTGTGAAGAAGGCTGAGTGCCGAAGAATTGATCCTTTTGAACTGTGGTGTTGGAGAAGACTCTTGAGAGTCCCTTGGACTGCAAGGAGATCCAACCAGTCCATTCTGAAGGAGATCAGTCCTGGGTGTTCTTTGGAAGGACTGATGCTGAGGCTGAAACTCCAGTACTTTGGCCACCTCATGCGAAGAGTTGACTCATTGGAAAAGACTCTGATGCTGGGAGGGATTGAGGGCACGAGGAGAAGGGGACGACAGAGGATGAGATGGCTGGATGGCATCACTGACTCGATGGACGTGAATCTGAGTGAACTCCAGGAGTTGATGATGGACAGGGAGGCCTGGCGTGCTGCGATTCATGCGGTCGCAACACGACTGAGCGACTGAACTGAACGGAAGAAATAACTGTTTTTTCTATTGATTTTTACCCATAAACATGTGGGTAGATTTTCCGAGGTGTCCTTCATTAAACACCTGATTCCTATTTGAATATTCTAGGACAATTTACCTCAGAGTCTCCGAACAAATTTCCAGTATCTTTAATAACTTTTACCTCCTGCTTCTAGTATATAATTATCTGGCTCTATAGAGATGAATTTCTGCCTTAAACATTTGAACTATTCTGAAACTAATTAGGAATAGTGACATTCAAATCAAGCAGAAATGGGGTCTACCAGTGCTACCATTTTCAGGCTGTGAAATCATAAAGCATATGATTTAATCTTTGAAACTCATTCCCATCAGTTGTAGTGTCATGAGAATTAAACAGAATAGTATATGTGAAATGTTTAGCAGATTACCTGGCACATAATAAATTCTGGATAAATGGTACCTAATATTGCTATTAAAATACTGATATTTTCTTGCCAGCATAAGTGCCACAATTCTCAGTATACTTGCTTTGACACTTGCAGTTCCCACTTTTTCTTACAACTGGTTTTTCAACATGGTAGGACTGTATCACTTGTCACCCATGGCCAATGTGCATTACAAGGAAAGGTGTGAATGAACAGCCAGACAGCAATAAAATTGCTCTACATTCCTCAAAGAGCAACTTGTATATAGTCAGAGGGTGGCTTTATTTTTAGTTAATAAATTGATTCAGTATCTTAGAAGCATGGTTTGTAGTAGGAATAGATAGAAAGCCACCCTCTTCCTGGGTAACTGAACTCTCAGTGGTCTCTCTGGGCTCTGTTAATAAATAATTCCTTCTAAGATATAGTAATTTTTTAACAATTAATCTTAATATATATTATTGTCATTTTGTATAGCCTTCTATATTACGGTTGGTTTTCATTTTGTTGTTAGCATTTTGTCTATTGTTGTTCTGCATTTGTTTTTCCTATTCAGAGTCTTAGAAACTACTGAACAATTTTCCTGTTGTCCACTGAACATGCTTTCATGTCTTCTTATAAGAAAAATGATCAGAAATAATGTCGAGTATATTATAAAGTAAACGTATAAATGCTGTATCAGCATATGTTCTCTTAAACATTAAATAATCTTTTAAAAAAGATCTATTTATATGGACTCAATTTATTACTAAATTATCTTAATTGATTGCACTTCACAAGATTCTGTAAGAACACTTAAAGGCAAATTTGATAAAATTTTTTCTAGCATCATCTCTGCCTTACTGGATGGCACCATTTTCAATCATACATCTCAGGTTTTCATTTTTGTGTCATCGCAAAAGAAAGCATCACCACAATTAGACCCCGAGACACAAAAATAATACCTGCAAAGGACAGAGGGAAAAAAGAAGCCGAAAATGTTTCAATTGTATGTTGTTCCGGAAAGCTTGTGAGGCTTTTCATGAAAGAGCTCTTCAAGTAAATGAGCTAATGACTAGCACTCCCTGAGAAACGGAACAGAGCCCATACAAAAAGTTCAGTATGCATCGCTGAGCAGGCTTCACCTGAACACACTCAGCAGCAGCAGAAAACTCAGTCCATAAATCTCACAGCTTTGCAAGTCATTTTATTTCATGATTCCCTCAACATGCTTGTACTAAGAATCATTTATTTGCAAGCTCTTTTGAGGATACCAAAGATAAGAGGCATGCCCCAGGCTTCCAATGAGCTTACACTTCACCCAAGGAGCTTTTAAAACTACTCATAGCATAAGAACACAAATTTGAAATATTGAATATGCCACCAAATACATGTTTGACAGAGACAAGGAGTTCAATGAAAGACTACAGGAGAGATATTCCTCCTGGTTGAGAAATAAGGGAAATCTTCACAGAGAATTTGAGGATTATAAATGCGGGTATATTCCAAAATTGTGATGCAAATATGATAGGTATTCCTTGACAAGCAAAGTCTGTTCAAAGAGATAAAAGTAAGTATGCAGTGAGTTCATATGTCTAGTTACAGTGGAAAATTCGTGTAAGAGAATTATTCAGAAGAAAGATTTTAAGTACTTTGTGGACAGTCCAAGTAAAAAATAAAACAGTCATATCACTAGCTAGTTTCAATTAAAATAGCAAGTGTTTAGTATCTCAAGAAAAACCCTTCTTCTATCCACACACACACACATGTCCCAGAATGAAATGGCAGACTGTAAAGTAGAAGAAACGTTTAGATTTTTACTTACTCTCTTCAGATTTCTGAATCTTACTGTCACATGTCCTGTATCCTTCCCTTGACAGTCCAACTCATAGTTTCTTCCTTCCTCCCAAAGCCTGAGTCACTTGCTATCACTGTCTCTTATTTGGCAATTTTGTTTTGACCTTATTTTTCCCTCTCTTTTTATAAATATTATATTCTTATAAAAATTTTAATATATCTTGAGAGCAGATACCATGTTTCATATTTTTATGCCTTATATTTATTTTCATTTATTAACCTAATATTTCTGGTATTAGTGCCTCTGGATTGTAAGAATGGTCACTTTATACATTCTAGTGGAACACAAAAGAAATAGAAGAAAACAATATAACCTCACTATCTACTAAATAAAGTGAAGAATAAAAATATATGGATCTGTCTCCACACCAACCATCTACATGCTTTTAAAATAAGCATTCCGTAAATAAAACTTTTTTGGACTAAACGATACGGACACATTTTAGTGCTAATATCTCAATTTAATAGACCAGAGCTTTATAATTACTTCAGAGTGGGCCTGGGGAATAATTATGCCACCGTTTGGTGAATTTTCATCTCAGATGACATCAACCTGAGAATTCAACCTCAGGGGGCTTTTAATAGAAGGTAGTCATCTCAAGTTGCTATGACAGTTAGCTGTAGAAATTTTATTAAAACAGATTAGAGTCCAATGTAAATTAGTTGGAATATCAGAAATTTCTAGACTTAGCATTGACTGAGGAGCTATAAAGCAATGTCAAGTGAATATCAGTTATACAAACATTCCATGTTTACTTTATTACTATTGAGGTTTAGAAGACACACTAAATAAATATATTTTTCCTTGACCCATATAAGACCAGTTGTGTGATAAGCACAAGAATCAGGTAGCTAGATACCAAAATATTTTTATTTTAAAAAATTTCTTACAGTATAAGCAAGCACAAAATTAAAGGGAATAGTACTATAAACCTATATACTAGATCATCCAGCTTCAACATTCATCAATTCTTGGCCTCGCTGGTTTCATTCATATACTTCCATATATTTTCCTACCCTCAGCTGGATTATTTTGAAGCAAATCACAGACTTAAATATCACTTTACCCATAAATATTTAAGTATTTATCAATAAAATAAAAGAAATATTTATAACAAACAATAAAGTCATCAGGGGTTTCTCTGGTGGCTCAGACAGTAAAGAATCTGCCTGTAATACAGGAGACCTGGATTCAATCCCTGGGTCAGGAAGGTCTCCTGGAGAAGGGAATGGCAAACCATTCCAATATTCTTGCCTGGAGAATTCCATGGACAGAGGAGTACTATAGTCCTAGAGGACTAAAGTCCATGGGGTTTCAAGGAGTCGGACATGACAATATCATTATCATACATAAAGAAAATAAATAATAATTCCTTAATATCTGTGATAGGAGCCTTCTAAGATGACCCCAGTGATCCTCATCTCCTGCTTTGCAAGCCATTGTTATAACTGCCCTTGAGTGTGAGCTGGACATAATAAAGAGTATAATAAGGCAAAACTGATGGGACCTCATTCAGATACAAAGACATTGGGGATTTCGTCTTGCAAATTCTCTCTCTCTCTCATTTACAATCTCTGAACTCTCTCTCTTCCTCACTTTGTCTCTTTCTGAGCCCTTATCTGTAGAAAGTAAGCTCCCTTGTTGTGAACGGTCCTATGGACAGACCTAGTGTAGCATGGAATTGATGACTGGCCATCAGCCAGATTTCAGCTTCAGCCTACCAACAGCAGCAAGAGAGAACTTGGAAGCAGATCCTTCCTAGTCAAGCTCTGAAACAACTGAACCCCTAGAGAACACCTTCATCATAGCCTATGAGAGACTTTGAGGCAGAGGCACCCACACAAGCCATGCCCAGATTCCTGACCCACAGAAATCATGAGGTAATCAATGTTTGTTGTTTTAAGCCACTAAATTCTGGAGTAATTTTTCACATGGCCATAGATAACTAGTATATATCATTATATATTCGATCAGTATTCAAATGGTCTCCATGTGTTATGGATGATTTTCATCAGTTCAGTCCAGTCGCTCAGTCATGTCCAACTGTTTGCAACCACATGGACTACAGCACACCAGGCTTCCCTGTTCATCACCAACTCCCGGAGCTTGCTCAAATTCATGTGCATTGAGTCAGTGATGCCATCCAACCATCTCATCCTCTGTCATCTCCTTCTCCTGCCTTCAATCTTTCCCAGCATCAGGGTCTTTTCCATGAGTCACCTGAGGGCTTCACATCAGGTGGCCAAAATATTGGTACTTCAGCTTCAGCATCAGTCCTTCCAATGCATATTCAGGACTGATTTCTTTTAGGATGGACTGGTTGGATCTCCATGCAGTCCAAGGGACTCTCAAGAGTCTTCTCCTACACAACAGTTCAAAAGCATCAACTCTTCAGTGCTCAGCTTTCTATTGGTCCAGGTCTCACATCCATATGTGATTACTGGAAAAACCATAGCTTTGAGTAGATGGAACTTTGTCAGCAAAGTAATGTCTCTGCTTTTATATACGCTGTCTAGGTTGGTTATAACTTTTCTTCCAAGGAGTAAGCGTCTTTTATTTTCATGGCTGCAGTCACCATCTGCAGTGATTTGGGAGCCCAAGAAAATAAATTCTGTCACTGTTTCCATGGCTTCCCCATCTATTTGCCATGAAGTGATGGGACTGGATGCCAGGAGCCTCATTTTTCTGAATGTTGAGTTTTAAGCCAACTTTTTCACTCTCCTCTTTCACTTTGATCAAGAAGCTCTTTAGTTCCTCTTCACTTTCTGCCATAAGGGTGGTGTCATCTGCATATCTGAGGTTATTAATATTTCTCCTGGCAATCCTGATTCCAGTTTATGCTTCATCCAGCCTGGCATTTTGCTCTATGTACTCTGCATAAGAGTTAAATAAGCAGGGTGACAATATATAGCCTTGATGTACTCCTTTCCCATTTTGGAACCAATCTGTTGTTCCAAATCCAGTTTTAACTCTTGCTTCTTGACCTGCATACAGATTTCTTAGGAGGCAGGTAAGGTGGTCTGGTATTCTTGTCCCTAAGAATTTTCCACAGTTTGTTGTGATCCATACAGTCAAAGGATCTGGCATAGACAATAAAGCAAAAGTAGATGTTTTTCTGGAACTCTTTTGCTTTTTTGATGATCCAGCAGATGTCAGCAATTTGATCTCTGGTCCATCTGCCTTTGTAAATCCAGCTTGAACATCTGGAAGTTCTTGGTTCACATACTACTGAGGCCTTCACTTGGAGAAAATTCACTTGGTGAATTTTGAACATTACTTTGCTAGCATGTGAGATGAATGCAATTGGGCAGCAGTTTGAACACTCTTTAGGATTGCCTTTTTTGGGGATTGGAACAAAAACTGGCTTTTTCCAATCATGTGGCCACTGCTGAGTTTTCCAAATTCTCTTGCATATTGGCTGCAGCACTTTAAGAGCATCATCTTGAATTAGATTTGAAGTAGCTGGAATTCCATCACCTCCACTAGCTTTATTCATAGTGATGCTGCCTAAAGCCCATTTGACTTCAAATGGATGATTTTTATAGATGGTTTATTTGAATCAGGATCCAAATAAGATCCTCACATTTCATCCAGTTATATATGGTTTACATTTTCTTATCACCAGATTCCTTTTCCTGCAATTTTTTTCTTTGCCACCCTCCACATTTGTTATTGAAAAGCTGATTATTAAAGACCCTGACATGGTGTGAAAACAATAGATTTGCCAGCTCTTCCTTCTACTCCTATCAATTCCTCAAAATAGCTCTCTGAGAGGAAAGTTTAGATGTCCTGAGCAACTACCCTTCCTTGGTGTCATAATTTGATCTGGTCTAGCATAAAAATAGCAGAAAAAGACTACTAGCCTCAGTGAATGGGGAATAAGTTATTAGTCAAAATAACACCATTTTAGACTTAAATGAAACGTGAGGGCCATACAATCAAATGTTTATTTATGTCAAAATTTAAAATTTGCCTCCTATCCTTATTACTCTTGAATAAATGAAGCTTCAACTAAAGAATGTTTCTCACTGTAGCATCAAGAGAAAGACTTCAGTATCAGTTTTTCCAGTAGTCATGTATGGATGTGAGAGTTGGACCATCAAGAAGGCTGAGTGCTGAAGAATTGGTGCTTTCAAACTGTGGTGCTGGAGAAGACTCTTGAGTGCCCCTTCGACAGCCAGGAGATCAAACCAGTCAATCCTAAAGGAAATTAACCCTGAATATTCACTGGAGGCACAGGTGCTAAAGCTGAAGCTTCAGTACTTTGGCCACCTAATGGGAAGAGCAACTCATTTGAAAAGACCCTGATGCTGGGAAAGATTGAGGTCAAGAGGAGAAGGGGGCAACAGAGGATGAGATGGTTGGATGGAATAACTAACTCAATGGACATGAGTTTGAGCAAACTCAGGGAGATAGTGAAGAACAGGGGATCCTGGTGTACTGCAGTTCATGGGGTCGCAAAGAGTCAGACATGACTTAGTAACTGGACAACAAAAACTGACAATGTGCCTGCCCTTAATGAGTTTATGATTTACTAGAAAAGTTAACCAAACAATCATACACATGCATGCGCAGACACACACATGCACAGAATGTGAGAGACAGATGAATTTTAAAATGTATGAAATCCTTTGAAAGAAAAAGTTGCTCTGAAAAACACAATAAAAATCTAATACAGTCCAGGAGGATAGGGAAGGCTTCACTAATGTCAGAGCATTGGACTAAAATAAAAAAGAAGATATTTTAATGAAGAAGATATGTAAAAATGAAGATATTGCATTAATCATATTAATGACCAATGACAAGATAATAAATTTTAAGCAAGAGCAAGATGTGATAGGACTTGAATTTCAAAGAGCATGGACAACAGTTTGGAGAGGGCAAACATGGTGCAGTTGGTTCAACATCTGTCTTAAACACTAGCCCTTTGATTTCACTACCCACACAGATGATACTTCCAATACCCTAGCCATTCTATTCCTTGACTCTATTCTCCAAATATTTTCTCACCTATGCTACCTCAACTACCACTGCCCTCCCTTCATAATCTCAGTCTGAAGCATCTCACTTTCTGGTGATCACCTCCTAACATTTCCAATGCATTTCTTCCACTAATATTAGTTTCCTATTGCTGCTGTAATAGATCACTAATATGGTGGTTTAAAACAGTGCACATTTATTGTCTTATAATATCTTCACCATTCAGTGTAAAATGGGTCTCACTAAGCTAAAACCAAGATGTCAGCAGAACCCTCTCCTTTATTAACCCATCAGCAAAATTTGGCATAGTTGATCACTTCCTTCTTGTTGAAACTCTTTCTTTACCTGCTTCCCAGGATATCACTCTCTCAGGATCTCTGCCTACGTTATGGCTATGATTTCTCAGTTTTCATCACTGGGCTCTCTTCAACTTTCTAAGCTCAAACATTGGAGTATTCTAGGGCCCAGTTCTTAGGTGTCTTCTCTTGTATTTAATCTCTCTGTTCAAGTCATCTTATCTTGCTTATGGTTTTAATTACCACTATAATGTACACATTCAGATATCACTGTACTTCCACTGAAACGGGTATCATTCTACATATGGTATAGTATGTGACTATGGTTTAGTTGTGACTAAAAATCACAAGCTCCAAGGGCAAGTTTCTTGGATTCAAGACCCCACTCTGTCACTTCCTAGCAATGTGGCATTGAGCAAGTTAATACTCTGTGCCTCAATCTTCTTATCTGTAAAATGGAGCTAACAATTTTTAAGCTCACAAGGATACTGTGAGGACTAAGTGAGTGAATACATACGTAAAGTTCTTAGAACAGTGCCCAGCATATTGCAATAGTCAGTAAATTCTACATATTATTGTTTGGCATCCACTTAATTTTTTCAAGTCTAAAATCCTGATTTTTCCCCAGCAAACATATGTTCCTATAGCCTTTACTATTTCAGCAAATAATAATTCCATCCTTCCAGATGTTTAGGAAAAATAACTGGGAGTTTTATTCATTTCTTTCCTTTATATCTATGGCCAACCCTATCAGTAAATTTTCAGTTCTACCTTCAAATCACATCTGGAGTCTTACAGCTTCTCACCATTTCCATTAATAATACCTTAGTCTCAATCTAAGTCTTAATCTGAGATAATTATTCCTCATTCTATTTAGCTCATTTGTCTAATTACTGGTCTCACTCATTCTACTCATCCCCTTTAAAGTTAATTTTCAATAGCGCAGCCAGAGTGACCACATTAAGTCATAAGCAAAATCACTTTATCAGCCCAAAACCCTCCACTGGTTCCACATTCAGAGTACTCCAATCAAAGTACAAGCCAAGGCCCTTACAGTGACCCCAAAACCTGTGCAAGAGTCTGCCCCCATGCTCCACCTCAGTCTTTAACTCCTTACTCCATCAATTACTCCACTGTGACCATCCTGGTCTGCATGATGTCCTTCAGTGCTACCAAGGAAACTCTTACTGACCAAAAAGCCTCTTATTGGTGGGACTCTATTTCCTTTACTCCACTTTACCTCTCCTTAGCCCTTACTACTATTCAGTATGCTAAATAGTTATTAGCTCCCACCTCTTCCAAGTAAACCGTCAACTTCATGAGGACACAGTTTGTTTTATATAATGTTGTATTTCAAATGCCTAAAACTGTGCCTGGCACATTCTAATCACTGAATGAATAAGTGAACCTATTCTCAATCAATGATTTTATGCCATATACAACCAGTGGAATACTACTGCCATTCAAGGAACTCAACACATGTATACCCATGGCTGATTCATGCCAATGTGTGGCAAAAACCACTACAATAATGTAAAGTAATTAGCCTCCAATTAAAGTAAATAAATTTTTTAAAGTAAATAAAAATAAATAAATGAATTGGTGCTGGATATGTTGAATGTTAAAGTGCCTTTGGGGCACTCAGGTAAGCACTAAACACTTGTGTCTAGAGCCAAGAAGATAAACTGAGATGTTTAAGTCTGAGGATCATTAAGAGAGAGATAATCATTGAAATCATACAAGACAGATATGATCCCTGAGGGAGAGAGTACACAGCGAGAACAGAAGGCAGCATCTAGAGGAAACCTGAAGACCCCCAGTACAGAAGTGGAGCCCGGAAGAGAGAATCCCCCAGTAAGGGGGAAAGAGCAATAAAGGAAGAGACGTAAGAGGCCACACAGAGTGAGCAACAACTCTCAACACCTATTTCAATTTTGCTGGAAAGGAAATGCTATTATATGAAGTGACAGAGGCAGCGCTGGGAAGGGCCAGGACCAGGAACTTTTGTGCAACTTGTTAGGGAGACCAGAGTTTAGAGTGGGAACTCTGAAGGCTTTAAGATAACACACACACACACACACACACACACACATACACACACTAAACCATAGTTTGGGCTAAATGGATTAGGGCCAGGTTTCAAAGAAGCAGTATTTGTAACGATTAAAAGGTGAAGACTGCCACCTTGATTCTCAGCATTTTTCATCTTTGTGCAATAAAAATATTTTCAGCAAAGGACTTC
The DNA here is from genome assembly GCF_016772045.2 of Ovis aries. Classification (NCBI taxonomy): domain Eukaryota; kingdom Metazoa; phylum Chordata; class Mammalia; order Artiodactyla; family Bovidae; genus Ovis; species Ovis aries. Next base: position 19,509,601 of record NC_056057.1, read on the forward strand.
TATGTGTCTAACCTCATTAAAATCTTTCAGAAACATTAGGAGAAATTACTCTTAAAGCAAAGGGTGTGTTCTAGTTGACTTGAACAGAGTTTAAAGAATTTACTATCAGGGCTTAATCTTTGCACAGTGACTTCAATTTCTCTATAGTCAATCATCTGAAAGGAGTCATTTCACAATATATGAACCAAATCAATGGCTAAATATATCCTATTTGGTTTTTCTCCCTACAACTGGCCTTGATGACTCTAGGAATAAATGTTATGATTCCTCAGGCTTTCAGAAGGAAAGCAGATTTTTAAGCACTTTGCATCCCAGAAGAAATTTACATATGACTATTGAAGAAAATTAATCAGAGAAGACTGCCACCCATCACCCATCAGGAATTAAGATGACTTAGATATGCAAGAGCATTGCATTGTTTATAATCAAATCAGCACCAGAATATCAAGAGGCAGATACATTGACACAGCTTTAAACCACTTACAGCATTGATTAAGTACACAAATATTTTGTTCAGCATAATGATTGCTCAATCACTGTAATTTTCTTAAAACATAAATGTCATGGTCTCTTAACTTTTAGGCTTTATCCGATAAGCACCTAGAAGGTTTTCCCACAGATACCTAACTAGTTCCTTTACTCACTTCCTTGAGATATTATCTCATGTCACCTCTCAGGTGAGCTTTCTCTGACAACCCTGTATAAAATTGCAATCCCTCTTTCAATTCTCCTACTTCAACTATTATTTATTTACTTACTGTCTTTGCTCCCCACCTGGCTCCAGCTAGAATGTGACATTTTTGAAAGCAGAAGGTTTGTTTTGTTGCGGATATATTCCCAATACCTGGTATATTGTAGGTACTCAAGAAATATTGCTTGTTTGTATGAATGAATGAAGCATACTTATTTGAAGGAGAGGCTGTGAACAAACTAATTTCACACCATTCTTTACAGCTGAAGTTACCTGAAGTTTATAGTTGTTTCAGAGAAATAACATAATACAGAGGAAAGATAGGAGGAAGCTTTGCAGATAAAGATTTCAAAGGCTTGGTTATTCATCTTAGCACTGCCATTTCCCAGCTCTGCAACTTGGGTAAATTTTTAATTTTTTATGCATCAAGGTTTTTATTTATAAGTGTCAACTACTCATTCCTCCAGAAGACCAGCAATAAAACCTATTGATAAAGCACAGCTAACTTCATTAGATTTAACTGCAGTAGAAGAGACCATGGCAAAATGTCCCAGATCTGAGAAGCTGGAAAAGCAAGAACATTTATAGAGTTCTTAAGGCCAAGGCTGGGTGATTTTAAAGCAAGTCTTTCAAGAAGTGAGTTGGGCAGGATTAGTGATATAGTACTTTTGGATCGGTTGGCCCATTGAAGTGAAAGTCTTAAAGGGATTCTTGTTGAGCTAACTGATAGTCTTGATTAAAACATACTGTTTTAGTTGGCTCACAGTTTTATCTTCTCACATTAAGTGTACCTGAAATAAACAGTTGAGTTATGTTTTACTTGTTGTTCTCAATATTGGGAAAGTAAAGTGTGTCTGTATCCAGTATTTTAACACAAGGACAAGAAATTGTGTTGGTTTCAGTCCTTAAATATGAGGTCAATAATTTCTGCCCAGTTTGTAGAGTAAGAATCAACTCAGATATTGTGTTTCCAAACTTATAGATAGGCATGCTGCTATTATTGTAAAACACGATACAATAGTTATTTATATTCAAACTCATTACGTACAAGAAATAGTATTAGTCTCTGGAAATGATACTGAAAAAAAATAAGACATGATCATTATTTGCAGGAGATTACAGTTTGGACAGGTGGTTAAAGCTAGAAAAAACAAATAACTGAAGAAAAGTCAGAGTAAGGTATGTGCCGTAAGAAAGGTACCTATAAAAGTGCTACAGATTTTTCAATAAGGAGACCTGTGTTTGACAGTGACTCAAGAAAAGATTTATGGAAGAGGGGGCATTTGTATGGGTTTGTAATTTTGAAGGAGAGGATTTTGTCAGTTGTGCATAGATGCTCTGAGGATGAATTCATGCCAGACAGAAGGATTAGCCTGAAGAAAAGCACTTGACCTTTTAAGGAATTGTTTGCACTGAAAAGCATTCTACCATCCAGTTAGTTTGAGAAAGCTGCTGCTGAGGCTGCTAAGTCACATCAGTCGTGTCTGACTCTGTGTGACCCCACAGACGGCAGTCCACCAGGCTCCCGTCCCTGAGATTCTCCAGGCAAGAACACTGGAGTGGGTCGCCATTTCCTTCTCCAATGCATGAAAGTGAAAAGTGAAAGTGATGTCTCTCAGTCGTGTCCGACTATCACTGCCGGGGTCCAGCCCCGGTGGATCCAGGGTGATTCGAAGGTGGGGGGACGGAGTCGGCGTCTTTGGAAAAATACATATTTAATCACAGATATAGAGAGAGATTAGAAACGGATAGTGTAGTAGGAAGATTAGTGGAGAAAAAGAGGCTGAATAACTTGGATTACGTGGAATAGCATCCATGCTCCAGATGGGAATTCAGCCCGAAAAATGGGGAGCAGAAAAGAACGACATGAAGGAATCAGTCTTTCCGGAAACTGATCCGATGTCTTTATTTTTGGGTTTGCTTATATACCTTTTGTTACACATAGGGATGAATACAGAGTCATGCGGGGGTCAGCAGTCCTGACCTTTATCAAAATCAGGTGCTTCACATAAATGCATAGAAAAAAGGTCTTAGGGATATTACATCATCTTCTGGCCATGAGTGAGACCTGCTGACATTTTATGATCCTTTCTTTCTGATAACAAAAAAACTTATTTTTTCCAAGGGTGTTTTTTCTTAAACCAAGCACCGCCCTGCAAATAAAGTTACATTCCTATAGGGTGAGGGTGTAGTGAGTTACAATCAAGAAAGGAATTTATTTAACCCAAGGTTAACATGATTAGTCTTAAAGGTTAATACTTATTTCTCCCATATGTTAGTTATATTCATTATAAGGGTAGGGAACATGGAGATTTAGCAGCAAACATCAGCCCAACAAATGAAAATCCTTTCACCAATGCTCCCCTTAAGATCTATTTAGTCTTAAGATATGATAAATTTACATTTTCACATAGCAAGGACACAGTGATTTATAACAAAGTACAGTGATCTATTACAAAAGAGAAAATCTATTAGCTCAAAAAGTCTAGTATTGCTAACATCAAAAACTACTATATTTCCTTTGCTATATTCCAAATACATTGATTAATATATTCCCAGGTACCTAAGGATATGGAGGCCTGGCGGCAATCATTGACTCAACAAGAAGAAAAAGCCCTATGCTAATTAAGACTCTCCAAATACTCCAAAACTCTCTGTGCTGTTTATGGTTGAGAGGTAATAAACAATCATGTGGCAGGAGGATGGATAATCCTGTCACACAAGCTAGTCTGTCAGCAGAGAGGTTTGACCTGAGACATCCTTGTCCTACCCAGAGCAGGGAATTAGCAGCAATTATTGACACAACAAATGAAAAACCTTTCACCAATATAATTCCTAACCAACCCATTATACTAATAATTTCTAACTCCCCAAAAGAATTTGCCTTTAGTAAGTCTAAAACATCTCATGCCTCTCAGATTGGGAGGCTATAAACAATCACATGTGGCCGGACGAACCTATACAGGTGGGCTAGATAACCTTCAGAGGAGTCCATAAGCTGAAACACTCTTGTCACGCCCAAGAATTTTTATTGCCTTGGAGCTGCACGTTTACTCCTTCTCTGAGAGAAACGGTTATGGGGGAGAGCCCCCCGCAAAGTCAGAGGTGTAGGTGAGAGCATAAAACAGACTCTGATTTTGGGGTTAGATGCTCGGGAACAGGGGGTTTCCTGAGGCTTGATCACGCCTTTGCGTATGCCAAGCCTCCTTCCTCATGACCTTTGCCATGGGCGGAGTTCCTCACACTGGCCCCCGGCATATCACGACCCCATGGACTGTAGACTACCAGGCTCCTCCGTCCATGGGATTTTCCAGGCAAGACTACTGGAGTGGGTTGCAGAAAGCTAGTCAAAACTAAACACTTTTCTTTACTGCAGGCCATTGTAGGCTTTCATTTGTGAATATGCATTGTCTTCCAAAAAGAACAAACAGTAAGCCCACTTCCTAAACTTATGTTACAAGAGACAACCCTTCCCATATTTTAAAGTGTCTCACTGCACTTTCTTCTATCAACACAGTCTAGTTAACACCGGAATGGAGAGAGGTAAGAAAGTTGGAGGAGAGTGTAGGAGGCAGCAAGGTCATGGAACAGCAAATAGTTCTGTTTACCTGGACCTAAAAAAAGTTCTTGGAGTCCAAAGTTTAAAAAATTACAAGCATTATATACATTTCAGTAGAAATGAGGGAAACAACAGAGTGAGCAGAAACTATTATTAAACAATGCTTGACATGGATCTGTTTGTCATCATTAAGTAAAATACACAAGGACTGGGAGAAAAGGAAATCAGGAGAGCAGGTTTCAGAGTTCCACAGCACCCTACATAAAAACCATAGAGAGACATAGCTAAGGGAGTGGCAGTAATGATAAAAATAAGATTCAAGAAACAATGAGGTAAGATCTACAGAATATGGCATATAGAGGATAGCAGAGGCGGATTATAAGTCGAAGTTGATACTGAGCTCCCAAGCCTGGTTCGTAGGAGAACCCTGATGTTAGTGACAGGAAGGAAATCAGGAAAATATTTGGAAGTAGGTGTTTAAAAGAGAATCGAAGCAGTTTTTTGACATTGTGAATTTCATATTCTACCTCTTTTAAAAATAATACTCTGTGCACATAACATTAACACTTCTATATGCATCTATGTAAGGATAATACTTGCAAGAAATTTTTTATATTTCCAGAAGTTTTACAAGTTTCATGATTTTTAACTTTCTAGTGAAATTTAATGCTATTAAAACATGCCTTATAATTTAATAAAATGCTCTTTTTATTTTCTATTATGCAGAATGTATCTCATAGTTACACCATCTATATAGTAGAAAATATAAAGTGCATCAAAGCAAATACTTGTCATAGTTTATACAAACTAATGCAGATGATACCACCCTTATGGCAGAAAGTGAAGAATAACTAAAGAGCTTATTGATGAAAGTGAAAAAGTGAAAAAGGTGGCTTAAAGTTTAACATTCAGAAAACTAAGATCATGGCATCCGGTCTCATTACTTCATGGCAAATAGGTGGAGAATCAGTGGAAACAGTGGCTGAATTTATTTTTCTGGGCTCCAAAATCACTGCAGATGGTGATTGCAGCCATGATATTAAAAGACGCTTACTCCTTGGAAGGAAAGTTATGACTAACCTAGACAGCATATAAGCAGAGACATTACTTCACCAACAAGGGTCTGTCTAGTCAAGGCTATGGTTTTTCCATTGGTCATGTATGGATGTGAGAGTTGGACTATAAAGAAAGCTAAGCACCGAAGAATTGATGCTTTTGAACTGTGGTGTTGGAGAAGACTCTTGAAAGTTCCTTGAACTGCAAGGAGATCCAACCAGTACATTCTAAAGGAGAACAGTCCCGGGTGTTCACTGGAAGGACTGATGTTAAAGCTGGAACTCCAATACTTTGGCCACCTGATGTGAAGAGCTGACTCATTTGAAAAGCCCCTGATGCTGGGAAAGATTGAGGGTAGGAGGAGAAGGGGACGACAGAGGATGAGATGGTTGGATGGCATCACTGACTCGATGGACAAGGGTATGGATGTACTCTGGGTGTTGGTGATGGACAGGGAGGCCTGGTGTGCTGTGGTTCATGGGGTCTCAAAGAGCTGGACATGACTGAAAGATTGAACTGAACTGAATTATCTTTGAAAGGTAAATTTCAAATCAACAGAAACTTACTGTGCTTAGATAATTGGCATTGTGTAAAGAACTAAGTATTAGACTGACTAAGAAAGAGAATAACACTATAAGTTGACAAAAAAATAGCTTCTCAAGTGGATGTTAAAGTCAATACTGTAAAGGAAGTTTTAAGTTCTCAGTAATTTTAAATGCTCAAATTGCTGAGACATTCTCCCCAAAACTGTCTTGCCATAAAAATCATCTGTTAATTTAGACTAGAACGTCTTCATTTCATTTACATAACACAAGCCCTGTCACAGTATGAAGTACCTAAAATAGTTATTATGTCTTTGGGCAAATATAGGCAGACAGCACTGGCGAGAAAAGCATGTGAATGCTTAGATCCCCTACAGAGACAAAGATTATATGTCTGGTTTCCTAAATACCAGAAGCAAGATTGGATTAAAACCCTGCCATTGAAAGACTTCCAAATGTAGCTGGTTGCTATCCAAGATTCTCTCTTCCCAAACGTACTCGATTCCCAGGAGGATGATTTTCATGGTGCAAGGGAATGAAATACTCTTCCACTGGTTATGATTTGAATAGTTTTCTGTGACCTTGAGAAGGGTTTTCTCAGCATATTCTTCTATACACATCTCATTGACTCAGCTTTGGAGGTTGGTTTAATTCGTAAAGTATTCTGAGATGTTAAATAAAATGTGCTAGACAAGTATGATGTGTTTTCCTTTTCGAGTCCATTTTGAAACCACAGTGAAACAGAATTAGATCTTTACATCCTGCTAATCACGAGGAAGATGAGCTATCTATAGAGTAATTTAGAACAAATAGTACAGAGGATAGGAGGGTAATCTCTAAAAACTACTTTAAAAGATACATGATTTTTAAAAAAATAAAATAAAAATGGAGAGTAAAGGACGGGAAAATAAAGATAAACTGACTATAGCTACAATGACCAGTTCCTAAAAAATAAAAAAAGAGAGAGAGACAAAGCACAGGGCATTTTAGGGCAGTGAAATTATTCTGTATGGTACTCTAATGATGAATGTAGTGATTATACATTTATCATAACCTACAGAACTCTGCAGCACAAAGAGAGAATCTTAATGTATGCAAATATTTTTAAACAAACATTTAGGAAGTCAGAGTATCTCAGGAAGGAATGCACACTGTGATAAAAGAATCTACCTGTATTAAAAATGTATAAAACAACCTCACTGAAAACAACAGGCAAAAAGTCCTGACGTAAAGTAACTTTGGAAAGGAGTAGAGTCTATAAGACTGAAACAAAAAAAACCTACACATAAACACTGTAGTCAGTTGATAATGTTCTTTCCAATGGGACTATGGATTAAGGATTCTGGTACTATTATACATGTAAACTGGAATGGAATATTTAAGTAAGGTTTATCACTGTTGGAATATGAGTTTACAAACAAGCAAGAGTGAGAGGCTAGAACAACCCAGGCGGTCATAAACTAGAGTTGAAGACATCAGTAGGCACTCACATTTTTCTTAAAATAGATATGTGTTTACATACAGAAATATTTATAGATGAGTACATCCATGTATTAACATAAACATATAAGTTTTCTTACTCTATTATCTGAAGGGACCTAAAAGAAACAATACCCCAATAATATTGAGCACACCTAACACCCACACAGACCTTGGTTTCTAATACCATTCTCCCATAAAGGAACAAGAATCCTTGGAGAAAAAGTTGATTCTAGAATTGGAACAGGAAATATACAAGGTGAGCTTTGTGCATCTTATAGTGCCAAAGAGTAAGAAAGTGCTCAATTTAATCAGCAAAATAAATTTATTAGTATTGCATAATTGAAAATACCAAGGGAATATTTCATGCAAAGATGGGGTAGATAAAGGACAGAAATGGTATGGACATAACAGAAAAGAAGATGTTAAGAAGAGACGGTAAGAATACACAGAAGAACTGTACAAAAAAGATCTTCATGACCCGGATAATCGCGATGGTGTGATCACTCACCTGGAGCCAAACATTCTGGAATGTGAAGTCAAGTGGGCCTTAGAAAGCATCACTATGGACAAACTAGTGGAGGTGATGGGATTCCAGTTGAGCTCTTTCAAATCCTGAAAGATGATGCTGTGAAAGTGCTGCACTCAATATGCCAGCACATTTGGAAAACTCAGCAGTGGACACAGGATTGGGAAAAGTCCGTTTTCATTCCAATCCCAAAGACAGGCAATGCCAAAGAATGCTCAAACTACCACACAATTGTACTCATCTCACACACTAGAAAAGTGATGCTTAAAATTCTCCAAGCCAGGCTTCAGCAATATGTGAACCACAAACTTCCAGATGTTCAAGTTGTTTTTAGAAAAGGCAGAGGAACCAGAGATCAAATTGCCACAATCCACTGGATCATGGGAAAAGCAAGAGAGTTCCTGAAAAACATCTAGTTCTGCTTTATTGACTATGCCAAAGCCTTTGACTGTGTGGATCACAATAAACTGTGGAAAATTCTGAAAGAGATGGGAATACCAGACCACCTGACCTGCCTCTTGAGAAACCTATATTCAGGTCAGGAAGCAACAGTTAGACATGGAACTGGACATGGAACAACAGACTGGTTCCAAATAGGAAAAGGAGTACATCAAGGCTATATATTGTCACCCTGCTTATTTAAGTTACATGCAGAGTACATCATGAGAAACACTGGGCTGGAGGAAGTACAAGCTGGAATCAAGATTGCCAGGAGAAATATCAATAACCTCAGATATGCACATGACACCACCCTTATGGCAGAAAGTGAAGAGGAACTGAAAATCCTCTTGATGAAAGTGAAAAAGGAGAGCGAAGAAGTTGGCTTAAACCTCAACATTCAGAAAATGAAGATCATGGCATCCAGTCCCACCACTTCATGGCAAATAGATGGGGAAACAGTGTCAGACTTTATTTTGGGGGGCTCCAAAATGACTCCAGATGGTGACTGCAGCCATGAAATTAAAAGACGCTTACTCCGTAGAAAGTTATGACCAACCTAGATAACATATTCAAAAGCAGAGACATTACTTTGCCAACAAAGGTTCGTCTAGTCAAGGCTATGGTTTTTCCAGTGGTCATGTATGGATGTCAGAATTGGACTGTGAAGAAAGCTGAGCACCGAAGAACTGATGCTTTTGAACTGCTGTGTTGGAGAAGACTCTTGAGAGCCCCTTGGACTGCAAGGAGATCCAACCAGTCCATTCTGAAGATCAGTCCTAGGTGTTCTTTTTTAGGAATGATGCTAAAGCTGAAACCGCAGTACTCTGGCCACCTCAGAAAAAGAGTTGACTCATTGGAAAAGACTTTGATGCTGGGAGGGATTGGAGGTAAGAGGAGAAGGGGACCACAGAGGATGAGATGGCTGGATGGCATCACCGACTCAATGGACATGGGTTTGAGCGAAATGCGGGAGTTGGTGATGGACAGGGAGGCCTGGCGTGCTGCAATTCATGGGGTCGCAAAGAGTCGGACACAACTGAGCGACTGAACTGAACTGAACTGATTACATAATTATCTAAAATATAAAATGAATATATATAAGTCAATACTGACATATATAAAAACATATATACAAGATAAATACTCTTACAGAAGAATTCCATATAATCAGTGTCGATACTCTACCCTCAAGCATGTCTTTGTAGTTATCTGTATTATTCTCCTCCAGTAACATACAAAGAAGAAATATGGGAAAAAATTGTTGAACTTTGGATTCAGAAGTTGCAGATATACAGATCTGAAGGGATGCATAACATACATGAGGTAATTTGTATATCATTTATGAAAATAGACTTCATTGATCACATAGGTAATTCAATTATTCATTTAATTTATCCTATAGTAGGATAGTGTTAGTCACTCATTCATGCCAGCTGTATGCAACTGTAGCCTGCCAGGCTTCTCTGTCAATGGAATTCTCCAGGCAAGAATATTGGAGTGGGTAGCTATTCCCTTCTCCAGGGGATATTTCTGAGACAGGGATCTAACCCAGATCACCTGCCTTGCAAGCAGATTCTTTACCCTCTGAGCCACCACGGGAAGAAAGGGGACGTTTCATGTAAGAAAGTGAAAGTGGAAGTGACAGTTTCTCAGTTATGTCCAACTTTTTGTGACCCCATGAACTATAGAGTCCATGGAATTCTCCAGGGCAGAATACTAGAATGGGTAGCCTTTCCCTTCTCCAGGGGATCTTCCCAACCCAGGGATCGAACCCAGGTCACCCACATTGAAAGCATATTCTTTACCAGCTGAACCACAAGGGAAGTCCAACAATACTGAATTAGATAGCCTATCCATTCTCCAAAGGATCTTCCTGACCCAGGAATTGAACTGGGGTCTCCCACATTGCAGGGCATGATAAAGGACAGAAATGGTAAGGACCTAGCAGAAGCAGAAGAGATTAAGAAGAGGTAGCAAGAAAACACACACACATAAAAATAAAAATTATACAAAAAAAAAAAAAGGTCTTAATGATCTGTATAACCACGATGATGTGGTCACTCCTCTAGAGCCAGACATCTTGGAGTGTGAAGTCAAATGGATTTTAGGAAGAAATAGAGCAAACAAATCTAGTGGAGGTGATGGAATTCCAGCTGAGCTATTTCAAATTCTAAAAGAAGATTCTCTTCAAGTGCTGCACCTAATATGCCAGCAAATTTAGAAAATTCAACAGTGGCCACAGGACTGAAAAGGCCAGTTTTCATTCCAATTCCAAAGAAAGGCAATGCCTAAGAATGTTCAAACAACCATACAATTGTGCTTATTTCACATGATAGTAAGGTTATGCTCAAAATCCTTCAAGCTAGGCTTGAGCAGTAGGTGAACTGAGAATTTTCAGACATAAAAGCTGGATTAGAAAACTCAGAGGAACCAGAGATAAAATTGTCCACATTTGTTGGATAATAGGAAAAACAAAGGAATTCCAGAAAAACATCTACTTCTACTTCATTAACTGCGCTAAAAACTCTGTGTGGATCATAACAAACTGTGGAAAATTCTGAAAGAGATGGGAGTACCAAGAAATATGTATGTGAGTCAAGATGCAACAGTTAGAAACGGACATGGAACAACAAACTGGTGCAAAATAGGAAAAGGAGTAAGACAACGCTATATATTGTCACCCTGTTTATTTAACTTATATGCAGAGTACATCATGTGAAATGCTGCATTGGATGAATCACAGGCTGGAATCAAGACTGCCCAGAGATTATCAACAACCTCAGATACAGATACCACTCTAATGGCAGAAAGTGAAGAGGAACTGAAGAGCCTCTTGATGAGGCTGAAAAGAGGAAAATAAAAAAGTTCATTTGCAACTCAACATTGGAAAGACAAAGATCTTGGCATCTGATCCCATCACTTCATGGCAAATAGAAGGCGGGGGCGGGGAGGAGGGAGGGAAGCAGTGACAGATTTTTATTTTCTTGAGCTCCAGAATCACTACAGACGGTGACTGCAGCTATGAAATTAAAAGATGCTTGTTCCTTGGAAGGAAAGCAATGACAAACCTTCATACTGGGGTGAGTTGTCATTTCCTTCTTCAAGGGATCCTCCCAGGGATTGAATTCACATCTCTTGAGTCTCCTATATTGATAGGTGGATTCTTTAGCAGTAGTGTCACTTGGGATGCTAAAATATAAGGGTGGAGGTACTAGGGATTGAACCCAGGACCTCATGCATGCTAAGCATGGGCTCTACAAGTGAGCTATACCCGAGGCATGATAAACCGTGAGAGTGTACTAAAAAACAGAGACATCACTTTGCCAACAAAGGTCCATATAGTTATAGCTATGGTTTTTCCAGTAATTTCATATGGATGTGAGAACTGAACCATAAAGAAGGCTGAACACTGAAGAATTGATGCTTTTGAATGGCAGTGCTGGAGGAGACTCTTGAGAATTCCTTGGACTGCAGGGATATCAAACTAGTCAATCCTAAATGAAATCAACCCTGAATATTCATTGGAAGGATAATGTGAAACTCCAACACTTTGGCCAAATGAGGCAAAGAGCCAACTCAATGGAAAAGACCCTGATGCTGGGAAAGATTGAAGGCAGGAGGAGAAAGGAGTGACAGAGGATGAGATGGTTAGAGAGCATCACTAACTCAATGGACATGAGTTTGAGCAAACTCCAGGAAATAGTGAAGGACAGGGAAGTCTGGTACGCTACCACCCATGAGATCACAAAGAGTCAGATACAACGTAGTCAGACACAACAAATAGGAAAAGATTTAAATACACTAACAGATAAGTTCTTTAGTCCCAATTAAAATTTGCCCTTGAGATCAAGGAATTCCAAGTTTATTACCTCAGGGAAGAACCTACATAGCCCAAACCAGAAAGTCAATTTGTTGTCTTTTGGGTTTCCAAGTAGGCTTTTGGGTTTCTAAGTAGGATTTTGGGTTTCTAAGTAGACTTTTGAAATTCATTTGGAAAAAAAATAATTCAGAAAGCTAAAGATATTTAAATTTAAAAGCTACACTTTTGGAGAAAGAATAAGGCTTACACTTTAAAACTTTCAATTGGGATGTCAAATGCAAATTTCTGATAGAAAAGAGGTATAAAGTTTAGTACACAAAGAACTGGGAAACAATGACTACATTAACATAGGTTCATTGGTTGTAACAAATGTACCTCTCTGGTGAAATATATTGATAATAGAGGAGGCTATGCATAGGTGGGGGCATATGGGAAATCTCTGTACCCTCCCCTCAATTTTGCTGTGAAACTAAAACTGCTCTAAAAGAATAAAGTGTCAATTTAAAAAGAAGACAAAGTTCATGCTAAGTCACTTCCAGAATTTGATCAGGAGAGAAAGAGGACCTCAAAGAGGAGAAAATAATTACTGGAGAAATGTCCCTACTCCCTAGCCTCTAACAGTAATTGTCAGGAGGCGTAAGTCAAGAAAATCAACCCTGAACATGCACTGGAAAGACTGATGCTGAAGCTCCAATACTTTGGCCACCTGATATGAGAAGCTAACTCATTGGAAAAGACCATGATGCCGGGAAAGATGGAAGACAGGAGGAGAAGGCAGCAACAGAGGATGAGATGATTGGATGGCATCACCAACTCAATGGACGTGAGTTTGAGCAAATTTGGGGGGAACAGTGAAGGACAGGGAAGCCTCGTATGCTGCAGTCCATGGGGTCACAAAGAGTTGGACACAACTTAGGGACTGAAAAACAATGAACAACAAGTCATGGCAACTGGGGTTCTACATGATGGAACCCACAGGAGATTTTTCCATCAGGATCCCTGGATGATAAAAGGGAATGTTTAGACAAATAATATTGAAGTAGACTCTTAAGTCTTCTGCAAGCCGTAGAGAATTGGAGGAGCCTCCAGAAGTTTGCCCTAACATTAAGAGGCGTTATAAAAGAGACAGAAGGATAAAATCCCCCAGTCATAAAGGTATCCACATGTCAAGACTGATGACTAGGAAGATGTGACATTGGTCAGCCTATGAAAAACCATATAGTCCAAGTGGGGTCATTCTAGAAAAGAAAGGCAATGTGATTCAAAGGGAGAATGAACAAACCAAAAAGTCTCCAGAATTACATTGTGAACTTTATGAACAGAGACTAAGTCTTAAAACTCGTAGCACAGTGCTATTCTCTAGATAGATAGTGATCAGTCGATAATCAGAAAATGATTACAATCCATAAATAGATACTTTTAATCTCTAGAGAGTATAATGATTGCTATTGCTTAAAACTTCTAGAAAAATCATGGTAGGATCATGGGAAAATGGTGACTACCAACTACCTCTCTGACCAAAAAAAATACAACTGACACCCTTAGTCTGTGTTGCATCTATTCTCCGAATGAATCCAGCATACCCCTAACTTCAGGTAATACATACTTTCTGATTCTCCAGCCTGTAACATTCTTACTCCAGGTAATCTGCAAGGCTCTCTTCCCTCAGAGTTAGATCTCTGAGAGGCTTTACCAGACAAACTTGCCTAAAATTTAAACATGAATGCACTCAAACACGTGCACACACACATTCATATACTTCCAAAAAGTTTACTCATTCTCACTGCTAAGTCGCTTCAGGCATGTCCGACTCTGTGCGACCCCATAGATGGCAGCCCACCAGGCTCCCCCATCCCTGGGATTCTCCAGGCAAGAACACTGGAGTGGGTTGCCATTTCCTTCTCCAATGCATGAAAGTGAAAAGTGAAAGAGAAGTCGCTCAGTCATATCTGACTCATAGTGACCCCATGGACCGCAGCCCACCAGGCTCCTCCATCCATGGGATTTTCCAGGCAAGAATACTGGAGTGGGGTGCCATTTCCTTCTCCAACTCATTCTCACTAGTCTGCTTTATTTTTCCTCTAGAGCTCCCCTTAGTATTAGATATAATATACATGTATGTACACAGATATATACATACCCATATATGTTTCTTATCTGTCCCCAGACACTAAAATGTAAGCTCTGCAAGAGAAAATTTTGTCTGATATGATCCTGGGCGGTGGATGGCTCATGGTAGACAGGGACTCCTGGGCAGCAGTGAGCTAGTCAGCCTCCAACACACTCCAACATTGGCTCCAGCCTTCTCCAGACCCCCCTCCCAGCCACTCCAGCAGGGCCTTTGCCTCAACCCCCAGCCACATGTTGATCAACACTGAACAGCCAGTGAAGATTTATACACTCAGTGATGACTAGCAGTGGGACAACCAGGGCACCAGGCATGTCATCCACATATGTTGAGCAGCTGAAGTCCCGGCTAGTTAGGGACTGACAAAATGTGGTCCACTGGAGAAGGGAATGGCAAACCACTTCAGTATTCTTGCCTTGAGAACCCCATGAACAGTATGAAAAGGAAAAAAGATTTGACACTTTAAGATGAACCCCCAGGTTGGTATGTGTCCAGTATACTACTGGGGAAGAGGAGAAAAATAGCTACAGATGTGAATAGCTACAGTTGGCTATCTGATGTGAAGAACCAGCTCAGTGGAAAAGACCTTGATACTTGGAAAGGGCAGGAAGAAAAGGGGGTAACAGAGAATGAGATGTTTGGATGGCATTACTGACTCAATGGCCATGAGTCTGAGCAAACTCAGACAGATAGTGAAGAAATAAGCCTGGCATGCTGCAGTTCATGAGATTGCAAAGAGTTGAACACAACTTAGCAACTGAATAACATAATCCAAATTTCTATAACAGTGCCCAGCACATAAGTATCCCATGCATATTGACAAATAAAGGAATCAAGTTTTCAAGAGATAGCCAAGACTTCTCTGCATTGGAACCTAATTGTAAAGTTATTTCTTGAAATAAGTTTCATATCATCTGGAGCTTTCTAATATATTTCATTATGAAGATTTTTATTGTCAATGCTTTCTTTTTAATGGAATGTGACTTGCTGAAGAATAATCTTTCATATTAATTTTTCAACACACCTGGAAGTTGACCATTTGCTTATATCTGAGATAATTGCATTATTTTCTGCATATAGTTTTCTCATCAGATCCAGGTTGTACAATCACCATTGCATTAACAAAAAAAAAAAAAAAAAAAACCACCAACAAAAAAAAAAACCAACTTACAAATTCAGGCTGCAAAGAAAGCAGGTATAGGCTTAGCTTTATTAGAGCCAAACGGGAAAAAGTTAACAAGTATAAATTCTATTAGTTCTTAACCAATTTGTATATTTATCTTCTTACTGGAACTCTTAATCTGTCTTAGGAAGCTGTTTCCCTGTACTGTCAAAGAAGCCTATTTCTTGTGTGTGTGCTTATAACAATGTGTGCTTACATGTCCATCAGAGCACATAAACTCAGATCCTGTCTCAGGCTGTTCCTCATTCTCATAATTAATTTTCATGATTGTGTTTGATGGTACACCATCTGCACACCTAATAGGCTTTTCTCAGGCTCTGTTGTTCTTCATTAAACTCTATTTAAACTGGAGACTTATAGGCAGGAGAAGTGCCCAGATATTATTTGCAAGACTGGCTAATATATTACCCTAAAGAAGCCAAAGTCTCTCAAACTAATAATCTCAAGCAATGAGTTTTCAAGTCCTGCCATAAATAGCGGAAGGCAGCCATGTGCCATAAAGATATAGCTTCTTTGAAATAAGCGGTATAAAGGAGTGGCACTGCAAGCTATTTATTTAAGAGAAAGTTTAATAACATAGAGTTATTGTTTCTGAAAATCTGGATGACTTTTCTTAATTTGGACCAGATACATAAAGGCCCTCCCTACCTACCAACTAGATCCTAAGGTGGGGTGGAAAGGAAAGAATTTTTAATATATTGCTGGGCTTAAGAAAGGTAATGGAAACCTCCAATCCTTTCCTTCAGCTCCAGTAATAAAAATAAGCAAACAATAAAATTTGAACTGCGAATTCTGATGTGGAGTGATGAATATTAAGCAAAAGAGAAGGATTCTCAGAAGGCAATACTCATGCCAGGTCTGCTATTTGAAGACTGTGTGCTGGCCTAGCAGCTGAGGGGTAGCTAAAACAAAGACTTAGGCCTTCAATTCTGAACTTTTAAAAGAAGCTAAAGTAGTTAAAAGCTGGAATTCTTTTAGCTTCTGATAAAAGTAAATGTAAATCCTCTCTCAAGAAGAAATCTCCTATTTAGACCTTCAGGATTCTTGCAGAATAAAGTAAAATAAAATGAGATCATAAGCATGAGAGTTCTGTCAAATAAGCAAGATAAATCTGAAGGAGAAGCAATCCATGAAAATAATAAGTTTTAAATTTAGAAAACCCAAGGCTCTCAAATGTTTCGCTTATCAGTATAGAATATGTTAATTATATAGGAAAAGTTTAAAAAATAAAAGGTGGAATCATAAGAATGAACTAACAATAGTGACTTTTTAAATGTTCAGGTTAAAAAGAACAAAATAGAACACTTAGAATTAAAAATCTAATTTTTGAAATTAAAAAAAACAATGGATGGCAAAATACAAAATAAGCATAACTGATAGCAGAATTAATAAACTTGCACTGTTCAGGTAGAATGGTTAGGATATTGTTGAGCCTCAGACTTTCTTTAGAACGCTACCCCTGGAAACATTTCAAAATGTCAGTGATTAAAAAGAATAGAAATAAAGGCTATGACTTTTGAATACAAAAAGATGAAAAGTAAACTTTAAAAAACTTAGTAAAAGAAAAATGCAATCAAGATTTTAAAATGCAAGAAAGGAGAAAAAAGAGAAAAAGGATTATAGAAAAAATGAGACAAAATAAGATCATGAAAGTAAATCAAAATATATCAAAAAACACAATAAATATATCTACTTTATAAGATATCCACTTCTTATAAGAGGCAAGTAAAATATAAGGACATAGAATGGTTGACATGTACATGCTACTATATTTAAAACAGAAAACCAACAAGGACCTACTATATAACACAGGAAACTCTGTTCAATATTCTATAATAACCAAAATGAGAAAGAAATGGAAAAAGCGTAGATACTAGTATATGTATAACTGAATCACTGTGCTACACACCTGAAACTAACACAGCATTGTTAATCAACTGTTCCAATATAAAATAAAAATTAAAATAAGCTTTAAAAAAAGGAAGTAAAAGAATGGGTACAGAAACAACAAGGATTTACTGTGTTTCCCAGGGAAGAATATTCAAAATCCTGTAATAAGATGTAACAGAAAAGAATGTAATAAATAAACAGACTTCCCAGGTGGTGCTGGTAGAAAGAACCTACCTGCCAATGTAGGAGACATAAGAGACTTGAGTTACATTTCAGTTATAACTGAATCACTTTGTTGTACATCTGAAACTTACATAATATTATGAATTAACTATATTCCAACTTGTCAAAAATGTAAAGGAATGGCAAAAACATATATAAAGTCATGGAAATTTTGAAAGAGATGAAGTAAGACTCTAATAAATACAAACTAATAAAAACAATTTTCAGGCGCTACTACAAAGCCACAGTCATCAAGACAGTATGGTACTGGCACCAAGACAGAAATATAGATCAATGGAACAAAATAGAAAGCCCAGAGATAAATCCACACACATATGGACACCTTATCTTCGACAAAGGAGGAAACAATATACAATGGATTAAAGACAATCTCTTTAACAAGTGGTGCTGGAATAACTGGTCAACCACTTGTAAAAGAATGAAACTAGAACACTTTCTAACACCATACACAAAAATAAACTCAAAATGGATTAAAGATCTAAATGTAAGACCAGAAACTATAAAACTCCTAGAGGAGAACATAGGCAAAACACTCTCAGACATAAATCACAGCAGGATCCTTTATGACACACCTCCCAGAATACTGGAAATAAAAGCAAAAATAAACACATGGGATTTAATTAAAATTAAAAGCTTCTGCACAACAAAGGAAACTATAAGCAAGGTGAAAAGACAGCCTTCGGAATGGGAGAAAATAATAGCAAATGAAGCAACTGACAAACAACTAATCTCAAAAATATACAAGGAACTCCTGCAGCTCAATTCCAGAAAAATAAACGACCCAATCAAAAAATGGGCCAAAGAACTAAACAGACATTTCTCCAAAGAAGACATACAGATGGCTAACAAACACATGAAAATATGCTCAACGTCACTCGCTATCAGAGAAATGCAAATCAAAATCACAATGAGGTACCATTTCACACCAGTCAGAATGGCTGCCATCCAAAAGCCTACAAGCAATACATGCTGGAGAGGATGTGGAGAAAAGGGAACCCTCTTACACTGTTGGTGGGAATGCAAACTAGTATAGCAACTATGGAAAACAGTGTGGAGATTCCTTACAAAACTGGAAATAGAACTGCCTTATGACCCAGCAATCCCACTGCTGGGCATACACACCAAGGAAACCAGAATTGAAAGAGACACGTGTACCCCAATGTTCATTGCAGCACTGTTTATAATAGCCAGGACATGGAAGCAACCTAGATGTCCATCAGCAGATGAATGGAAAAGAAAGCTGTGGTACATATACAGAATGGTGCATTACTCAGCCATTAAAAAGAATACATTGGAATCAGTTCTAATGAGATAGATGAAACTGGAGCCAATTATACAGAGTGAAGTAAGCCAGAAAGAAAAACACCAATACAGTATACTAACACATATATATGGAATTTAGAAAGATGGTAATGATAACCCTGTATGTGAGACAGCAAGAGAGACACAGATGTATAGAACAGACTTTTGGATTCTGTGGGAGAGGGAGAGGGTGGGATGATTTGGGAGAATGGCATTGAAACATGTATAATATCATGTAAGAAATGAATCGCCAGTCTAGGTTTGATGCAGGGTATAGGATACTAGGGGCTGGTACACTGGGAATACCCAGAGAGGTGGTATGGGGAAGGAGGTGGGAGGGGGGTTCAGGATCGGGAACTCATGTACACCTGTGGTGGATTCATGATGATGTATGGCAAAACCAATACAGCATTGTAAAGTAAAATAAAGTAAAATTTTAAAAAAATGTTCAGTATCTATAACAATATCAGAAAAATAGACTTTAAAGCAGCACTTAGGTTAAGAGGATCACATCATCGGGATAAGAGGTCCAGTTCACCAGGATGACACAATAATTCTTAACTTGCATGTACCTACTAAAATGATCTCAAACTATATTAAGCAAAAATTGATAAAATTCAGTTGTCAAATGTATTTCTTCCTCAAAAACTAGTAGGTTAAAAAGACTGAGAAATACTAAAAATATAAAATACTCGATTTTTAATTAAGTATGACTTAATGAACATTACTCTTTTGTTCACCTAACAATTAAAGGTTGCATATATCTGTCAGTTGTGAACACATTTGTAAAAAATGACCATGTAATACACCATGAAGAATGTGTAGTTGTTTCAAAATATACCTTCAAATGTTTTGACATATCTCCTATTAAGATATGAGTTCTATGTCATATTTTGTTGATCTGGGAATAGTTATAACTTCTTTGGCCAATGGAGCTCAATGGAAAAAAAATCACTATATGACTTTACAGGCTAAGTTATAAAATGACACACCACTTTCTCCTCTTTTGCTCTTAGAGCCCTGAGCCTCAAGATGAGAAAGAAGTCCAAATATCTTCAGGCCACCAAATTGGGGAGATCACCTTAGCCCTCTGGCCAGCTGAGCCTAATCTTCCAGTCATCCTTGCCAACACCCCAGACATGTAATGAAACATGTTCTCTCTAGGTCAGTCCCCCCAGTGATGCCCCATGGTATGAAAGATTTACTCATACAACTCTGTCTAAAATTCAGTAAGTAACTAATACAGTAGTTTAAAATTATGAAGAGCAAAAATTATACAGACCACATTCTCTGACTCAGTACAAAGTTACAGTCAGTAACAGGGAAGATCAACTTAACAATGTCCTTATATTTAGAAATTAAAACTAACTTACAAAAAAAGGAAATAATATCAAGGTAAAGATTTTAATAATAATTCCTAATGTTAACTAAAATTCTGCATATGAAATCCTGTGGGATAAAGCAACAGTGGTAATTACAGAAAAATGTACAGCTTTAAGTATTTGTATTAGAAAAGAAGAAAAGGTTGAAAAATCACTTGTGTATAATTTAAGAATGAACAAAGAAACCTTTGAATAAACCCAAAGATATCCTATCCTTAGCTCAAAATCTCACAAACACTTAGGCATTCAGGCTTAATTGTATAACCCATATAATTCTTATTTCACAGTTCAGAGTTAATCATCTTCAACTAATCCTTTTATTGTCATCATAAAGTCTTAAATTAAATATTGTTTTAGGTCACTAAAGAGGGTTAACCAGGCCAGTTGGACCAAATTAACCAGTGAACCAAGGTTCAGTACAGGTTAGGTTCTCCCTTATAGAATTCAGTGCTTATTTTCCATATTGCTATCTGGAGAGTGTTTACTTAAGTGACATTATATTTGTGTGTGTGTGTGTGTGTGACATTACATGTTTTAGCACTTCCTCCTCAAATTTCTTCTCATTTTACAGTTATTGTCTGATGCTTCAGGTCTTTCCAAGAATCTGTAAGGTTAAGAAAAAAAACCTACAATGATATTCTAATACATGACACCAAAAGTAACTTTGCAAATCCTTGCCAATTTATAAACAAGAAAAAAAAAAAGATAATGGAAGATGCTACTCTCTTAATATTTTTTACACATTATTTGCATTTTTGCTGTTTAGAGAGTATTTACTTCAGTGACATTACATTTGTGTGTGTGTGTATGACATTATATTTTATGTTTTAGCGCTTCTCAGGGCCTCCCTGGTGGCTCAGAGGTTAAACGTCTGCCTGCAATGCGGGAAACCTGGGTTTGATCCCTGGGTTGGAAAGATCCTCTGGAGAAGGAAATGGTAACCCACTCCAGTATTCTTGCCTGGAGAATCCCATGGACAAAGCCTGGTAGGCTACAGTCCATGGGGTCGCAGAGTCGAACACAACTGAGTGACTTCACACACACTCACACACAGCGCTTCTCAGTTTTCTTCTCATTTTACAGTTATTGTCTCATGCTTCAGGTCTTTTCAAGATTTTGTAAGGTTTAAAAAAAAATACTACAATGATATTCTAATATATGACACCAATACTTAGTAAATCCTTGCCAATTCATACACAAGATAAAAAAACGTAATGGAAGATGTTATTCTCTTAATATTTTTACACATTATCTTTAAGAAATATGAATAAATCAATATGCTTTACTCTAGCCTCTATTAATCTGCATTATTTTCCAGAGTAAAGATTAATTTTTATTTTTTTTATTTTTTTTTTATTTTTTATTTTTTTACCACAGCAGTACACTTTCTGTCTATTCAAACAACCAACAGCAACTCTTGTCCCTTTGGTATTGTCTATGAGCAAAGCTGTGCCTTCTGAAATTCTTTTTTGTTCTTCCCAGGTGAAAACTTTATTTCCTCTAGTTACATAATAAGGTAGAGATAAGATGTCCATCTGATAGCAATCCCGTTTTAATAAATACTAGTTAATGGGGTAGAAAATGGATCACTAAAGTGGCACGATAATTGTCAAGAGCTTCCTTTGGTAGACATTACGCTGAGAAATAATTTTCATTATCATTAGTGAGTTAAAAGATCACCTGATATTCAATTTTAAGACTGAACTTCCCATCTCACTGATTAGTCAGAAATATGTTGAGGGGTTATTTTATTCTTGTCTCACAAGATTCCTATTTTCCCCTTCTGTTGGGATAACCTATGATCGCCACTTTAATCAGCACTTATTTCCTGCTTCTTAAACAACTCAAATAGTGATTTTGATGTCAATTAAGCACTTTACATGACAAGTCTTGCTTTCAAAGTTTTACATATATTCTTATTTTATTCATCTTGATATCACTATGAAGTAGATGATATTTTCATTCTCAGTTTTGAAATGGGAAAATCAAGGCACTGAATGTTTAAGTAACTTGTACAATGTCATAGTAAGTTGGGGGACGGGGCTGAAATAAAATAAAGAGGTCAATCCTTTATGTACCTTATTACATCAGGATAAAAGGACAAAGAAAAGAAGTCTCAGGGTGGTGTTTCATGTCATTATAAATGATGGTGCAAACATGGAAAGAGATTGGCTAGGAACATGTACACGCTTTTCCTCCCTCCTCGCTCACCACACTCTCCACACTCCCTTGCTTTCTCATTTGAGTCTAATGTTGAAAGAAAAGCCAACATCTTCTCCTGAAACAGACTCTAACATTCAGACAATCTAATCAGCAAATAAACTTATGATGAGATCCTACAACCAAAGGCTTCCTTGTCATTTTTCATGAGACTGAGGGATTCTTCTTATCACTCAATCATGAGCTTTGCAATGCTCAGCTAGACACCAGGAGAAAGGAAAAAAAATAAAAGACATGATTCTTAGCAACAAAGAAGCACAATATAATTGGTTACCCACAGCATACAGGCAGGGGGACAAAATGACTAGAAATGTTTTCAAAGTATAAATGGTTACAAACGATCACATTGTAAAGAGAACAAAACCACCCAATAGAAATGTAAGATGAATTTCCTGTCATAATGAAACAGCGACACAAAAGGAAAGTTTCCTGGAAAGTGGAGATTAGAACTAGGCTTTAACGGTGTGGCATGGGAGGAGAGAGTTACCAGCTGCTCCTCTCCTGACAAATGTCAAGACAGCATTATCTCAGGTGTTCCATGGGCAATGGGCTCCCTTCACAGCCCTGTGACTGAATACCATTCTCTCTGCCACACTGCCTGAGGACTGTATCCACTACACATTTACCATGGGGCCGAAAACACAGCTCTGCTTTCTGGAACAACAATTGTTACAAACACATTCCATTTCTAAAACACATAAAAACTGGAGGACACCTTCAAAGCGAAGCAGAGAAATACAAGTGTCATTCATCATCTGTCTGGCCTCTCCAAACTCCCTTGAGGAAAATTATTTCATTTTGGACTTTCTCAGGAAGAGACAAAAATTCTAAGATTTAGAATCTTTACAGTGTTGGGGAGTTCAGCGGGAAAATGAAAGCCTGAGAAAGGGGGAAGAATTTGTAATGAAAAGAGGCAGGAAAAAAGGCTTATATCAAAAGTTCAAGGCAGCTTTCTACAGGCCCAAATTTCCAAAGTTTAAGAACTTTATAAACTATTTTTCTCAGCGATTCTTTATATTTAAAGGGGTCGCAAAAAGCACAGTTTGTTTTCAGCCTCCCCTGTTCTGCTCCTCTTTCCCTGGACCTTTTGCAAAGTCAAAAGCTGACAGTCAGAATATGGTTTCAGTAGCTTCTGCTCCAGGCTTTGATTTGGGGAGGAGGAGAACCGGCTACCTGGCCTCCGGCCTTGAGATGGGGTTATATGCAGCAGTTCTGATCTTCTCCTTTGCAGCAGTGGAAAAGGCATATGTTTTCTCCTTCCTTTTCTTGGTTGATTTTTGTGTAGTTGTCCTGACATCTGAAGAGGTAGCTCATGAGAAAATCTCAGTAACTAGCAGGTGAAACCCTACTAACATTTGAACAAATAATTGGTCCCAACTTTTCAGAAATATGGGATACAGATCTATTCTCCTTTTTTCCTTAATCTCTCTCTCCTGGTCTAACTAAAGTGTGCTGTCCCTATAAATCACTGAGACAGAGTTTCTCAAGTCTGCCTGCTGGAGATATAAACCAAATATGATGCTCTCTTTTTCTTTTTTTTTTTTTTTCAGCTTCACAGGCAGAGTCAAGAAATGTTTGTTACACCAACAACTGTCAATGGAATTAAGGCAGGTTTTCTGTATTTGTCATATTTCTGCCATATCCGCTCTCTTGATCATGAAACTCAGAGGACATAGGCAGTTTTACAGAGAAAACACATGAGTATCTTCCTATAAACACCGGTTGCTACCCTGAATATTATATTTAAATCTGTAGTACACATCACTCTTTATTCAGGAAATGTCCTTGTTTCATACTTCTTATCTAAGAGGTAAATGTGCTGTATTTCTGTAGTTTGATGGAGCAACTTTAGAGTTCCTTTAAAGTTTGATAAGGCCTGGCATTCTAAAATAGGGGAATGGAATGCAGAATTACAGTAGGACCTATCTCTTCCTCAAGGATATATCTCAGATTATAAAATAGTGTAAATACCACTAAATCATCATCTAATTAGGGGAAAAAATGATAGCATTAGGAGACAAAGATGATAATTCTGGGTGAGGAATAATCTGTATTTGACAGTCACAGGATCAATTAAAATAGCCATTATTACATGAAAGGAATCATAGATAACAGTTTCTGCTTAGTATGATCTGACTTTATATTCATTGCAAAATGAAGAATTAAAAAGCAGAGACATTACTTTGCTGACAAAGGTCCGTATAGTTAAAGCTATGGTTTTTCCAGTAGTCATGTATGGATGTGAGAGTTGAACCATAAAGAAGGCTGAGCGCCAAAGAATTGATGGTTTTGAACTGTGGTACTGGAGAAGACACTTAAGAGTCCCCTGGATTGCAAGGAGATCCAACCAGTCCATCCTAAAGGAAATCAGTCCTGAATACTCACTGGAAGGACAGATGCTGAAGCTGAAACTCCAATACTTTGGCCACCTGATGCAAAGAACTGACTCATTGGAAAAGACCTTTATGCTGGGAAAGATTGAAGGCAGGAGGAGAAGTGGACAACAGAGGATGAGTTGGTTGGATGGCATCACCGACTAGATGGACATGAGCTTGAGCAAGCCCCAGGAGCTGGTGATGGACAGGGAAACCTGGTGTACTGCAGTCCACAGGGTTGCAAAGAGTCAGACACAACTGAGCCACTGAACTGAACTGAACTGAAAAATTTTATATGTGGTAATGCATGTTTCAGTGCTACTCTCTCAATTCTTCCACCCTCTCCTTCCCGCTCCTGTGTCTATAAGTCCATTCTTTATGTCTGTGTCTCCATTGCTGCCTTGCAGATAGGTTCATCAGTATCATCTTTCTAGATTCTATGTGTGTGTGCGTTAACATATGACATTTGTCTTTCTCTTTCTGAACTTACTTCACTCTGTTTAATAGGCTCTAGGTTCATCCACCTCATTGGAACTGAATAGTGATTTACATTTCTATTAAGCCTACTAGCAAGTATTTGTTGAATGCTTATTTGTGAAGAATTAGAAGTACCATGCCTGGGACTGCCCAGGTGGCACTAGTGGTAAAGAACCTGTCTCAGTACAGGAGACATAAGAGACACAGATTCAATCCCTAGATTGGGAAGATACCCTGGAGGAGGAAATGGCACCCCATTCCAGTAGTTTTTCTGGAGAATCCCATGGAAAGAAGAGCCTGGTGGGCTATAGACCATGGGGTCGCAAAGAGCTGGACATGACTGATCGTCAAAGCACATACATAGAAGTACTATGCTTAATCTGTTTTTGATAATTGATCAAGATTTAACAAGAAAAATACTGGCTAAATATAACATGGCAGATTGTACAATACTATTGTTAGTTATTCACTTCCTCTTTCGCCATAGAAGAATTATATCTTTGCTCCATTAAATTGGACTTGGTTATACGATTTGCTTTGGCCATTGGGATGTTTATATATATGCCATATACCACGTGTAAGTATAACATTGAAATGTAAATCCATGGCTTGACATAGTCTGGTGAATGAAGTGATTGGAATAGAGCACCTAAACAGTAGTCATTATGTTTCCTGCTCAAGACCAACAAGTCAGCACAGTAACAGCATGATCCCGCATAAGTTGCAATGAGGAGGCACACTCCTCTCAGGGAGCATATCAGATTCCAATGGATAGCTTGAGTACTGAAAAAAAATATCTCATTCTCAAGATATCTAGCCCCAAAGAAGAATATGGAACTTAGCAAATTCGGCATACTCTTTACCAAATAGTTTGTTTGTTTCTTTTTTTTTTTTTCTTATAGTATCTCTCTCTGGGGAAGAAGTATATATCTCTACAGTATAAAATTCAGAAATGTCCAGGCGACCTGGTTCAGCCAGTGAAACATGGACAGAAGTGACGTGTGGCACTTGCAGACATGAACTTTACCAGTTTGTGGTTCTCCATGTCTCTTTTACTTACACCACTGAAGTGGAAATGTTCAAAATAGACATTGATCAATCATATCAGGTTTGGGGCAAATAAAATGTGAAGCAAAGTCACAAATGACCTATAAACATGTTTCTTGCATGGATGAGAAATTTGTGACTTTAAATACTGAGAAAGGGGTCCCTTTGTTACTGTGACGCAGCCAAGCTTATTCTAATAATACCATTAGTCTGGGAAACTAACATTCTTTCCTGATAATCATGAATTTAGTGAACTTCATAGGATCCAAGTGCTCCTCTCTATAATTGTTTCTCTTTCTTTTTGAAAGGTAATGTACAACAGACAGTTCAATCTTACATCATGACAAGGACCTACAAGTACAACTACTCCCAATGTTGATTTTAAAGTTGATTTTAGTTTTAACAATTAGTTGATGTAAATAAGGAACCTAACAAAGATGTTAGTCTAAAGAGAGGAGATAAGCCAACTAAATGCCCATATCCATCATTTTCTAAAAATAAAAGTGGTCATAGGTAGTCTCTGACCAAGACAGGGGTGATAGATGATGGGTAGTTAGGTAAGGAGGTAGATAGATATGCAAAATTCTATTCCTAAGTCAAGTTTAATTATAATGTGGAGAGATTTAACTAGCTATAACAGAGTATACTTCTCAACCACCAATTTTATTTTCAGTAAAACACCCATCGTTTCAAGTAAAAAGAAATCTTCAAAATTAATATAGAATTATTCTAAAACATACTTCTAGACAGCTGCATATGAAGTGATTATAAATCAGTCAAAATAAAGCATCGGACTTCTGTTAATGACTTTGGTTTTAAAGCAATTGATCTAGATGTTTTCTCTCTTCCAGGATGAGACAGCAGAGTTACTCCTTTATTAAAGCCACTCCAAAGTCATGATACTAAAATCATGCAACCTTTATGATGAGTGAATGCCTCGATCACTCTTTACTCTTGAAGATGGAAATACTTCCAAATCATCTGAACATGGAGTTAAATTACAAAGGAAAAGATTTAAAAGACAGGAAGGGGTAAATTAAAACACATCTTTTCAATCACTTTGGAAATAATTGTCTGTGAAGTGTAAAGACAGCATTCTTATTTTCTTCTGGTTTAGATGCAGTCTAAGATCTATATGGTCAAATTTTAACAAATTTCTACCCAGAGAGTCAAAAGCCAAAGAAAGAGCATTAAAATCTGTGATTTTATATTATTAACACTATACTCCTGTATTATTCTTGGAATTTCATACAAAGAATGTGAGTTTACTAGGAATCTCCAGTGGAAGGGATAGGCCTCCCTGAGCTCACTAGCTCTGCACATCAAACATTGAGCTAAGAAGTAGGAGCTTATAATTTGTCAAGCTTATATGTGACGTGTTTTAGATTGATCAACTTGTATTTCAGTGTGTTTATAATTTAGAGAAAACAAAGGCCCAGTGAGGCAGTATCCTACCCATTGAAGTGGTAAAAGTAAACAAATTAACAAGATGGAACTCTGCATTTCACAGGTGCCTTTAAATACTCATGAAGCAACAATTCTTTCCCGGTTGGCCTTTAGCTATTGATGACTGCACTGCACCATCATGCTGCTTATTTCTAAACATATTAATTTCAGCTTGACATTTGCTTTGTGAACATTTGATTCTCAGAGTTAAGAAAACAGCTCACCTAGGAGAACAGATATGCAAAATTAAAGGTTATTTATATAATCACTAACAGTGATGTTTAAGACTCTTGGAACTGCTGTGAAATTTTAGGGTTATAATATCATGCCACACACTGAAAAATTAATTCAAATTAGTTTGGAAATGAGCACTTGTATATCTGCTGAAAATTTCATTAACCATAGAAATATGGGCTTATAATCGAAGAAATGGTAGAACACTAAGAAGATGTCTACAGAGATTAAAATTGGATTCTTTTTTAATATCTCCATTTAAGACCTAAAATTAATAACAAGCTGATTATTCAAATGTACAAATATTAAGAAAGAATAATAATAAACTCATTAAAAAAGAATTTTAGTATTTAAAATGTAAGTGTCAAAATTCGATTAATTTTAAATGGCAAAGGTCTGGAAAATAGATATAGATATTAGGAAAAAAAGAAGGTAAAAGCTCTGGAAAGCAATTATGTAAATAAATAAATCCACAATGTTATGTGAAAATATCAATACTATCTGGAAAGAAGCTGTTACAGTTGGGAGAGTTGAGGCTTTCTACATTACACTGTGTATGGAAATGAAGATGATTAATGATATTAAATAGATGGGAATAATATAAGGTACTATTAAACCACACTTTGTTCTTTTGATACTATGGTATCAAAACTAGTTCACATGATTTTCAAAGTCTGATAAAAAGAGGACAAATCATTCAAAACTCTAGGGCAAGCCAATAATTCATAATGAGTCTCCTGGTCCTTATAGTACAGTCAAGCTGCAATTAATCCCTCCCCCACCCCACCCCAGTTCAAATCACCCACTTTGTGCTAACTCTCAGGGCTCTGGTGGAAAGCAGGGCTATAAACTGTCTCTTCATCTTCTAATTGAAAAGTGTGGCTATCTTAAAGCCAAGGCCACTATAATCTAACATATTCCCTCAAAGTGGTACATAGTTTATCAGCTTTCTTATTATCCAGGGTCACAGTCTGGCAGGGAAGAGATAAAAGAAATCACTGGAGATGCTGCTCTGAATATATCGACAGAGAAACACCAGGGCCTTGACCACCATAGGTCTGGAACCTGTTCTTGGCAGAGTATTCTAAGCTGTTGACCAGCAGCTGTTAATCACAGTGAGTTTACAAAGACTCCAGCATGGAGTAAAATAGCCATAAAGTGTCTCTTGGAGAGTTCTGAAGAAGGACCACTGGAGCAATATCTTTTAAAATTAGGAATGAAGATAAGTTTCAAAATGTGTATACAAATGTTTGGTTTTTTTTTTTTTTTTCTTTGAGGCTAAATAGAAGCAAGCAAGAAACAACACATCCCATCAACTGGTCCAATGACTTTCTGATCTTTAAACTCAGGAAACAGAGAGAGAAGAGCAACTGCAATCACTGCCTGAAAGACAGCCTGAAAGATGGTCAGTCTATGTTCCAACCATTAATATAGGCAGGAGTCAAGGGTGATAAGGGCAAAAGAGCAAAATTGCAATTTTGCCTGAATAAACCCTTTTCCAGCTCTTCCAGATAACAGAGACAGACAGTCTAAAAAGGTTAATGCTAATGACATTCACCACTGAAAAATGAGCTTAGGTGCCCCCCTCTGCCCATTCTTTTTCCTCTTGGATAATCATAATAGATAGTTGTTCCCTGTGATTAAACAATTGGGAAATTACTAAAACAATCTGAAATAAACAGACATTTATAACATTGAAATATTAGAGAAGAAATAAACTGACATTTCAAAGGCATTTTACCAAAGGAATCTTGCAGTTTTCAAATTGAAAGGAGTTGTTTTGGCACAACAAACTAGAACTACCTAAACAATCTAATCTAAAACACATGTTATCTCCCTCCAAAAATCTTCCATGGATGAGATATCAGTTTTGTGGCTTTCATGGGCATATTTTGAAATTAATATTTTAATATGTAATATTTAAATGTGCTAAGTCAAGTCAGTCATTGATTAGTTATTCCTCAAGAAAATATCAGAAGAAATAAGCTTGTGAACAGCCTTATTCTAAAGATCTATAAGGAAGTCAAGATGGTTCTCTTATCACTCAGAAAATTATCATGAGTTTTATTCTTAGAACTTCATATATAACTTCTATAATTCATTTTCTGCACATATTTTTATTTAATTATGTCTCTTCTTTGATTATAAACAATCTTAAGTTACAGATTTTGTCTTTATATTTTCAATGTCTATGCCAGTATCTGACATGCTGTAGGTTGTTAAAGAAATGCTTTCTGAATGAACAAACTGGAAATTTTTTGTGTTCTGAAACACAACCTTGGATCATCTCAAGGTTGCCACTTCTATATTAACGTTCTTCTCTTCTTTTATTTCCAATTTATTCCTCCTTATTAGATTAAATTCTTGTCTCAAACCATTCTAAATCCTCCCTTTCCCACATACCACCCCAGCTATTTTTCCTTCTTATTTCCCCCAAATTTCTACTCCCTGTTGGTACTTTTTCGCCTCCCATTTATTCTTCCATCCACTCCAATTTGACTCCCTACCTTATTACTGCAAAGACATTTTTAATCTGATCTTTAATGGCTTCCATGTTGAATATCCAATGAATGCTTCTCTTTTTGTATTTAATCAAATTTCTCATAAGATTTTTACACAGTTAAATGTTTACTCCATTATTTACATTTCTTTTTATAATTTAGTCCTCAGCCTTCTCTAAAATATTCTTAGTCTCAATAAT
This sequence comes from Ovis aries, assembly GCF_016772045.2. Lineage (NCBI taxonomy): Eukaryota > Metazoa > Chordata > Mammalia > Artiodactyla > Bovidae > Ovis > Ovis aries. The sequence goes on from NC_056057.1 coordinate 19,540,346, forward strand.
CTAATTCATTTCTAAGTCTTAAAATGTTATCCACATACTATCTTTTCAATTTTTATCTCCTTTTTATTATTATCCACACACTGATGATTTGTAAACATTTATCATATACGTATATATTTCTGAATTCCTTACTCATATAGCCAGTGGGTTCCATGACTTCTCTACGTGGATGACTTAACATATTCAAAGGAACCTAGTGATTCCCTTAACTTTGTTTCTTAACTAGTCTTTTCTTAGTAAAAGATACCAACAAACTGCTCAAACCAAAAACTATAGGATTTACTCTTCACTCTTCCCTTCCTCGATAAATCCACATAACATCTATAAATAAACTGTCTGTTCTACTTCCAAAGTAAACCCAAATCTAGCCACTTTTCTTCCTCATTTGTATCCCTCCAGTTCAAATCACCACTCTTACTGGAATCCTTTTCTATGGTGGCCTCTAAACTGTGATAGTTTTCCTACTTCAACTGTTGTTCCTCATTCATGTGCTCAGTTCATTTTCCACTTAGCAGCCGTTATCTTTTTAAATGAAAATTAAATTACATTGTTTCCCCACTTAAAACCCTCTTTCCCAAAGCATTCTGAAAAGAATTCAAACTCCTTACCAAGATTTATAAGATCCAAACATGTTCCAGCCCTCGAATGCCTCTCCAATTTCATTTTCTACTCTTCAACCACTCTTGCTTCCTTTCTTTCCGTGAAAACTCTAAACTTTTCCCAAGTAAAGAGCTTATGCACTTGTTCCCTTTGCATAAAAATCATTCTTCCCTTGGTTCTTTGCATGGCTACTTCCATCTCACCCTTCAAGACTCACTTCAGTCTCCTTGGAGAGACTACCCATGAGCACCCTACCAAAAGTAGCTCTCCCCAACCCCTCAGCTCAGTTATACTGTTTCATATCAAGATAGTTATTACAACCTGAAATTTTGCTAACTGTCTGTTTGCTCTAAGTAAATGGTCTTGCTCAATTGCTTTATTTCTGAAACCCAGAATAGTGTCTGGCAAGCAATAAAGAAATAAATAAAATTCATGTGTTAATGGATGAATGAATGGATTATGAGAAATGGAGTAATTTAAGTCATATGCTCCTGAACATCTTACAGTTACATAAAATCCTAATCACTACAATAGACTCCAATTTTTGTTAAGAATCAATCAGCAAAACATGAAACATATAAATTAGCTCATCAAATCATTTTACTGGGAGATTTTTTTTTATTATTGTAGAGGAGGGGGCTATTATCCTACAACCCCTGCCTCATCTCTGTACCTTTAAGTCAGATCTTATATTTCCATTGGATTAAAAAAAAAAAAAATGAGCTACAGAAGCACAAAGGTTTCATTCTATGGCCAACTCAACTCTTTCCCTTTGTCCTTGGCTCTTACCCTGTCTATCCACTCCAAACCCCTAAATGCTTCTGCCATTTCAGAATCAATGATCTGTGGGATCTGTGGGCTTACACTTAAGACTATCCCTGAACATTCTTGAATTCCCTTCTCCAGGGCATCTTCTCAACCCAGGGATCAAATCCGGGTCTCCACCACTGCAGGCAGATTCTTTACCATCTGAGCCACAAGGGAAACCCCACAAACATTCTTGAATTATTCTTGTTCCATTGGCTTTTTTTCCTTTCATACCTCTTGGAGTAGGATGCGTCAAGTTATGATGACTGGCAACTCTACCTTGAGCAGGAAATTCTATGATAAGTATTAGTTCAGTTTCTTCTCTCTCCTACCCAAAGGGGATGGTTGGCAGATTTGCAAATAGATATGCAAGACTCCTAGCTAAATTTCAATTTCTGATAAACAACAGTTTAAAAAAAAATAGATCCCACATTTGCATGGAACATATTTGAGAAATACTGGTGAAAAGAAAATCACCTACTTAAGTAGGTAACTTGGATTTTATCTGGCCACCTTACCAAGGAAAAAGAAGGGTTTTCTCAGATATTGGTCCAAATGAGGAGAGAAGTTCTCTCTGAGTCAGAGTTCCCAGATATGAAAGATGAAAGAATTAAGCGAGCTCATGCATAAATTTATCAAGCATTATTGAGCATATATTTTATACTCAGCACTGTTGGAATTACTGGACATTCAGTGGCCAAAAAAGCAGACATGGGCCTATCCAAGCTAATCATCCAGCATGGGAAAGAGAAAATAAACATTTAAATAAACAAGTAAGTTCAGGTACTATCCTCCTTTCTCAAGGTTTTCCTCAGATCTTCTCTTTCTCTCTCTTTCTCACACCACATCCAACAGCAGCTAGCAGTTTTAGTGATTGATGAGTTTAACATAGTTCTATTTAAGTTTTCTTGTAATTAAGTGATGGCTTCCTTTCAGAAAGAAACAAGCCAATATTATTACCATTCTACCAGTAATGTTACAGAAAAATTAAATAGTACTGATGTTATCATATGCCTTGCAGAATTTTTTTGAGATCTTGATTTTGGATTTTAAGGCAGAGTAAAACTCACTTTTCATCTAAATAGCAGTGAGTTTGTTATGAATGGACCATCTTAAGATAAGAGGATCCTTTATGATACTTATCATTTATATTTGCCTTATTTTTTCTTATTAACATGCTCTGCAGTTATCTATTACTTTGGATCAAAAAGTTTTAGCTCTAAGCATGAATTAGTTAGTGGTAATGCTGAGTTAAATATTTATACATACCATGGCAGAAAAAGTCAAGGAAATGTATTCTAAAGTCCTTTATTAACCTGATATGCTGAAGGTTAAAGAAATTTTTATGGAAGAAATGTTTCATTTAAAAAAATAATATTGAAGCAAAACAAAAATACATCAAAGGTAATAAGTTGAGGGACTGTCCTCTCTGATACATAGACCTGAATGAAAAATCACTTATCAAAAATTGTCTCCCACCTCTGACTTCCAGAAGCAAGCACCAGAATATGAAATACCCTTGTTCTGGCAGCAAGGGCTAACGCAGTGAAAACCAGGATGGTTGGCAGGGCTCCTACTGAAGCCTACTCCTGCACTGCAATGTCCTCAGTGATTTCTGTTTTCTCCAGCCCCTCATATCTGTTTCATCTATTCTCACATGCCCTGGGACCCTAAAGGCCAACCCATGATGGTCAAGCGAAATAGAACTCCTTTTAACCTCATCAAATCTTTCTGCATCAGTATTCTCCAGCCTAAGGCATCCTGTCCTTAGTATGAAGAGGAGAAAAAGAAATGACAGCATCATTTACCATTCCAATCACTAAGCCCACATTTATGCACTTCAGTTTCAAAAGTCTGAATATCATGAGGTCTCAATTCAATCAGCCCCATGTAGGCTATGTTAAAAATCCTACTAAAAAACTGTAAGTTTTCATCAGCACTTAGACTAAGCCTGGGGCCATTCCAAGATACTGGTGAAAAGTTTAAATTATGGATTGCTATTAAAATGGAGTTTCACTACTTTTCTTCATGTTCAATATCTGAAATTAGGTCAACTCAGTCCTACCTTGTAGATACCTTACTACAAAAAAATATAATTACTATTAATTATATTAATTTGTTCAACAAAAATGTATTCAGTGGCTACTATATTTGGGATATTGTGAGGGGCACTTAAGAATACTACTATAAAAATGTGGTTACATATCTAATGTTATATGTAAATGATGTTTTCAGAATATTTGATATTCCTAAAAAATAGTATACACTGTTTAAAATACTTGAGATTCAAATACTAATTATTGGGGTAATTTTTATTCTTTTATCTCTAGATGAGTAGATAAGATATGTAGAGTCAAGTCATTTACATTCTGATGAAAGGCAAAAGCATACACGGTTTACAAATGCAGTAAACTTGGGCAGCAGGAGTATGGAGCACCATAAATCACTGAGCATAGAACTAGTCATAGAACCTAGAATTACTGTGGTCTGAATGCTTGTGTCCTCTCAAAATTCATATGTTAAAACATAAAGCTCCACATGAGAGTATTTAAAGATGGGAGGCTTTGGGTGATTAGGTTATACCATGGAACCCTCAAGAACGGAATTAATGCCTTTACAAAAGAGGATCTGGAGTGATCCCTGGGTTCTGTATGTCATATGAGGATAAAATGAAGTCTGAGACCTGAGGAAGACCCTTACACATCCAGACTGGCACACTTATCTCAGACTTCCAACATCCAGAACAGTGAAAAATTAATTCCTGTTGTTTATAAGCCATCTAGCTTGTGCTGTTTGTGTTGTAGCAGCCCATATGGGCCAAGTCAGTTTCACACAGACTGCAGCCATATCCTCCACTGTCCTGCACTACCCTCCACTGCACTACACAGAATTTTGCACAAAATTTTAAATAGTTGTTTAGAGTTTAGTATTGAGAATTCATATGTGAACCAGATGATAAAGTTTCTGTCTCGTGTAGCATCTACTCTACTACATCCTCATTAACATACAACAGAAATTATACATTTATTTTAATAAATATTGGAGTACAATCCACTCAAATGATATAAATGCCTTCTTCTCAGGCCTGGTGCCATGCCTCCACATCTTTGGGTTCTTAGCAGATGCTTCTTGAATAAGTAAATTAAACCTTACAAAGCATAAAAACCATCTTGTTAGAAAACTGTATTATCAAATATCACTTCAAAACAGAAAGCTTAACTCCAAAATGAAGCCTTTAAAGAGGCTGAGAGACTTGCCCAAGGTTACACACTTAGTATAGAAATTAGCTTGAAGTTTTGTTGAAAAAACAGAATAAAATAATGGAGTGAAGGAGCTCTGTAAACTCCAGAACTAATGTGTTGACCTATAAGGCACTCACAGGAAATAGCAGCAGCAGCTTTCAATACTCACAGTTATCACTCATTTTTCAAACAAACCTTGCAAGATATTACCCTGGATTTCTACCATGCTTGCTTATTCTGCCACTTTCAACATCAGATGCTATTTAAATGAATTATCTTCCAAATAATAACTATTATTTGTGCTAATAATAATCTTCTAAATAACAATGATTATCTGTGCTAATAACTATTAGTCATAACTAATCACTCAGTCATATCTGACTCCGTGTGGCCCTGTGGACTGTACGTAGCCCACCAGTCTCCTCTGTCCATGGGGATTCTACACAAATCTTAAAGTCTGGCAGAATGGTTGGATTTCTATAGCAACTAAATTCTTTCTATAAAAGTTTACAGACTCATACGGAAATTTGAAGGTATGCTATACATTCAATTAATGACAGTCACCAAGATCAAGATGCATTAATGCTTCCTTCAATTTGACTAAGGTTTAGACAAGCTCCTCCCTGACTCCAGGTTCCAGATCTCCCTTTTCTAGAACATTTCCTTCAGAAAGCTTGTAATTTGTAAATTCTTTCTCTGCCCCTTGAGATGTAAATTTTTTTAAAACCCTCTTGACAGCTTTACAATCCAAACATGTCTTTCTTAGGGGTCTGGGAATCATCTCTTCTAAAAGTAACCATCAAAGGAGATAGCCCCCCTCTTTCCCAATTTCTGCAAAAAGGTAGAAGCCTAACTTTAGATGGCACATTGCTCCAAGTTACAAAATTGCCTCCTATCATGAAGATATGAGAAGTTAACTTTTCCTTTGGAAAAAGGTTAAAGCCAATTAGAAGACAACAGATAGTCTATGACTTATCCCTCATGTCCTCCAGTACTTTTCCACTAACTCACTTCAGTCCATAAAAAACTACTCCCTATGTTGCATGCTGTTGCTAAGTCATGTCAGTCGTGTCCGACTCTGTGAGACCCCATAGACGGCAGCCCACCAGACTCCCCCTGTCCCTGGGATTCTCAGGCAAGAACACTGGAGTGGGTTGCCATTTCCTTCTCCAATGCATGAAAGTGAAAAGTGAAGGTGAAGTTCGCTCAGTCTCGTCCAACTCTTCGTGACCCCATGGATTGCAGCTTACCAGGCTCTTCTGTCCATGGGCGTTTCCAGGCAAGAGTACCGGAGTGGGTCACCAGTGCCTTCTCCATGTTCGTGCAGTTCAGACTTATTCTAGCATCACTCCCCTACTGCAATAGCAGTGGATAAATTTTTCCTTGCCTTAATACTTTTTACAGTGCAATTTTTGCTTTGATACTATATTTTTAGAAAAGATGTTCATGGTATATGGGCATGCCATATATATGAACAAAATACAAAACAGAGAACACTTAATCTACCATAAATATTCCAAGTCTGGGACAAAATATAAATTCAAGTAGTGAAGTCTAGTTTATAAATTATTGGTTGAGATGTTTCTGACATTTAATAAGTGAATTTATTTTTGCCATTCAAAGGGTCATTTTCACAGGCAAGAAACAGTCATGGAAGCTACGAATGTGAAAGTTGTTAATCTCAATGTTATTTACAGAAATTAGAGTAATTTAAAAATTAAAGTAAAATACATTTGATTTATAAACAGATATCTATAATTAACCAATTCTACAAAAGGAACCTATACTTGGGAGTTCAAAGTCAAGTATGATCAATAATAGGTAATCACTATACTTCCAATGCAATGTCACACCCTTTTCCTTTTCTACTCTGGCAATTAAGACAATAATAGAAAGAAATCAAGTTACTTGTCATAAGAAACTATAAATGAGAAAAAAATCAAAAAGATGGAATACAACAGGCAACAGAGCATGCAGAAGATAAAGTAAGTAGGAGGAAAATCAATCTGAATGTCTAAAACAAAAATGCAAATTAACATCACCAAACTTGAAAAAAAACTCCTTAAATTAGACAATTTGAATGTGGAAATGAACTCAAACATAAAGATATTCATAAGTTTGCCCTGTCCTCATTGCTTAGAATAGCAAGAACCAATTTTAAATGATAGTTCATCAATATGAAACTTCTGAAGAAGACAGATCAACAAATTAAATTAGAATCTAATTTCTCATAAACTGGAATGATAACACATGACTGACATATCTATGTCCTAGAGAAAAAAAATAAAGAACTAGGAATGTAGGTATAGGAGACAGGAAGTTATGGAACACTTTCCAAACTGCTCTGTAATGAATTGAGAGAAATAATATTTCCTAAATAATACAATCTTAATATTTACCCCAAACCAACCAATAGTCTTGAAAGATGAAAGTAGCCCACGTTGACTATGGATGTGAAAATGCAGACACACGTGGAAATAACTTGACAAAAAGAGTCATTTCACAGGAATCAATTTCATATTTGTAAACATTACTTGGCCTTAAAAAAATTACCAAGTGAATGTAGTACCCATAAATCATAATCATCTTTATTAAAATGCTACTATTATTTCAGTTACTTTAACAATAGAAGCTTTGACTGTCAAGAACTAGAAATAAGATCCATGGAATAGGAAACATTCAATCTATTAACTTTCTATGTGATTTATACAGCATGGCATAGTTCAGAAAAATATAATGAAATTCAATTATACAGCTAATTTGGTTCAATGTTTATCAAATTAATTTTATGAAACCAAAAGTAGCAGTAGTCTAAAATAATTTTTAAATCACAGAACTATTTATTTAACAGGTATTAGATTGGATCTTAAATCTCCCTATATAAATTTCATTTACTGTGTCAAATTATTTTAAAGAATTTACAACCCAGAAATTGCAACACGTATTTCTGATGAATTCTAAATACCAGTGAAGTGCTCTCAAAGACTTACTAACTCAATAAACACACAAAAAAATAACATTACAGACCTTGTCATTGAGGTATTCATCGATATACTCTCCACCACAATGTGATTGAAATTTAGTGCAAGCGCTGTGTGAGAAACAAAAGGCAACTTCTTTGTTCACATTTTCCTTTCCTAGAGTAACATAGACTATTAGCCTTAATATTTCATATCTCATTTGTGTCTTCTCTTTTTATAGCAGCATTTAGTACACACCCAGAAATCACTATACTGACATTTATGCATGCATGCTTAGTTGCTCAGTTGTGTTCAACTCTTTTGTAACCCTATGGACTGTAGCCTGCCAGGCTCCTCTGTCCATGTGATTTTTCCAGACAAGAATAATGGAGTGGGTTGCCATTTCCTTCTCCAGGGGATTTTCGCAACCCAGGGATGGAACCTGGCTCTCCCGTGTCTCCTGCACTGACAAGTGGATTCTTCATACCACTGATCCACCTGAGAAGCCCATACTGATATCTATTCATTCAACCACTATCTTTTTTACTCAAAGGCCAATAAAAAATTCACACTGAAACATTAGAAATTATATTTCCTAACCAAGAGGAAACAAAGAAAATTGCACATCTTTTCCTTTAGGAATATTTTTCCCAGAATAAAGTTTAACTTTTGAGGAAGCAGAAAACAAAGTCCATGATTTTTTACTTATATTTACATTGCTATCTAGCTCTGGTTAAAATCAAATACTGTGATTCAACTGAAATTAACACATTATATGAGTAATCAGTACTTTATTCTCTCATTAAAGCTATTGTGATTTTTATAAAGTGATAGATTATTTTATAAAGTGATCTCACTATTTATGATTTTTATAAAGTGTTGACCTACATAATGCCGTACTTTATTTTTACCACTTTATAATTTTCTTCTAAGTTTGTCTGCATTTGTTGTTTATGAGATGGAAAAAAGCATTCTTAAAAAGCTGCTAACAAAGTTTACACTGAGAATTTGGAGACTATGTGTTTGCTCAGAACATAAACATATATAACTAAAACTTGAGTGTGATGCTAAACATCTCTCAGAAGGATCAAAACCAATATGTTAGAATATTGGAGAGAATTTGTATGCTCCACAGAAAGAAAGGTAGGAGAAAAGGAAAACACAGAGAGATGAGAATGTGAGAGAAGAAAGACAGAGAGCAGTGAAAAATTCACTGGAGCCTGATAGAGACTCTCCACAGACCTCACAAACATTTAATGAGTTTTTTAAACTCAAGAGATATTTAATGTGCATGAATATTTTCAGAAAATGGTGAGTGATCACATTTTCACATACAGATTAACATCAGGCAACATGGCAAAAGCAAGTGAAATTTCAGGAATAAAAGACTCTTGAGAAAATAAGACTCTGGGAACTTCAGACAAAGCTTGAAGATGTTCAAGATTGTGCCATTAGCCTTCAAGATAATCCCCCCTGGATGTCAAGAGTCTAGGAAGTTCAAGCTGGCAGCCAAGTAAGGGACAATGCTTGAATGGAGGGAGATTTTTAAAGGGGTGTCAAGTTGACTTTTTTGCAATTTCCTGTTTATTCTTACATTCTTACACAATGTCTTATTAAATATTCCGGACATGACTGAAGCAACTTTGCAGCAGCAGCAGCATGCCTCTTTTAATTGCATTCTTTTCCTGTGTTTTTGTTAGATTTAGAATTTTCTTTCCTTCTGGGTTTTGTGAAAGTTATACTGTTGGAGTTGCCATTGTTTTTTGAGCTGAATTTCCTTAAAGAATCTCTCATCTTGGTAACTGTATAGATGCCAACTATGATAGCTAAGGTCATCATACAAAAATGTACACAATACACATACAAAGTGTATTGATATGGTATATCAGTACCACGGATAGAGCATATCAATACCACGGATATAGTATATCAATACCACAGATTGGTGGGTTAAAAAACAGGAACTTAGTTGTTTGTCAATTGCTTCATTTGCTATTATTTTCTCCCATTCCGAAGGCTGTCTTTTCACCTTGCTTATAGTTTCCTTTGTTGTGCAGAAGCTTTTAATTTTAATTAGATTCCATTTGTTTGTTTTTGCTTTTATTTCCAGTATTCTGGGAGGTGGATCATAGAGGATTCTGCTGTGATTTATGCTGGAGAGTGTTTTGCCTATGTTCTCCTCTAGGAGTTCATTGCAGCACTGTTTTTAACAGCCAGGACATGGAAATAGCCTAGATGTCCATCAGCAGATGAATGGATAAGAAAGCTGTGGTACATATACACAATGGAGTATTACTCAGCCATTAAAAAGAATACATTGGAATCAGTTCTAATGAGATGGATGAAACTGGAGCCAATTATACAGAGTGAAGTAAGCCAGAAAGAAAAACACCAATACAGTATACTAACACATATATATGGAATTTAGATGGTAATGATAATCCTGTATGCGAGACAGCAAAAGAGACACAGATGTATAGAACGGACTTTGGGACTCTGAGGGAGAGGGTGGGACGATTTGGGAGAATGGCACTGAAACATGTATACTATCATGTAAGAAACGAATCGCCAGTCTATGTTCGATACAGGATACAGGATGCTTGGGGCTGGTGCACGGGGATGATCCAGAGAGATGATATGGGGAGGGAGGTGGGAGGGGGGTTCAGGATTGGAAATCATGTACACCCGTGGTGGATTCATGTCAATGTATGGCAAAACCAATACCGTATTGTAAAGTAAAATAAAGTAAAATAAAAATTAAATATAAATAAATAAATAAATAACAGAAACTTATTTTCTCACAGTTCTGAATACCAGATATCCCAGATCAAGATGTTGCTGCTGCTGCTGCTGCTGCTGCTGCTGCTGAGTCGCCTCAGTCATGTCCAACTCTGTGCAACCACATAGACGGCAGTCCACCAGGCTCCCCATCCCTGGGATTCTCCAGGCAAGAACACTGGAGTGAGTTGCCATTTCCTTCTCCAATGCATGAAAATGAAAAGTGAAAGTGAAGTCACTCAGTCATGTCCGACCCTCAGCGACCCCATGGACTGCAGCCTTCCAGGCTCCTCCATCCATGGGATTTTCCAGGAAAGAGTACTGGAGTGGGGTGCCATTGCCTTCTCCAGATCAAGATGTTAGGAGGATTGATTTCTTGTGTTTCACTCCTTGGCTTACAAAATGGCAGCCTTCCCCCTGTACCCTCACATGGCCATCCCTGTGTCTGCATCATGATTCTCTATTGTAAAGACATCAATCATATTGGATTAGGGCCCACACTAATGACTCCATTATAACTTAATTATCTCTTTTAAAGACTCCATTTACAAATACAGTCATATTCTGAAGTATACAGATGAAGGCATCAACACATGAATTTTGGGGAAATACAATTCAGTCCATAACAGTAACATTATCATATTTTCTCTGAAATTATGTGATCTAACTTGTCAAAATCTTCTGTGTCACATCTGAATGAACCTTCTCTCTATAATGTGTTGTATTCCTTTACCATCATAGATTGAAACTATTGTTTCTCATCAAAAATTGCACATTTATAAACAGACACACCTACATACATAAGTCAGAAATCCCAGTACAGGCAAGGTTTCTGTTCTGATCATGCTAGATTAGAGTCTTTATCCTCTGTATACTGGACTGTATCTGTGGATACATGGATGTGTGTATCTTTAGGTGCTAATGTGTTAGTCTTATTTATTCACAGTATCCCGATTAGGGTTACGATGGATTGATTCTTAGCACTATCATCAGTTCAGTCAGTCAGTTCAGTCTCTCAGTCATGTCTGACTTTTTGTGACCCCATGAATCGCAGCTCGCCAGGCCTCCCGGTCCATCACCAACTCCCGGAGTTCACTCAGACTCACGTCCATCGAGTCCGTGATGCCATCCTGCCATCTCATCCTTGGTCGTCTCCTTCTCCTCCTGCCCCCAATCTCTCCCAGCATCAGAGTCTTTTCCAATGAGTCAACTCTTCACATGAGGTGGCCAAAGTACAGGAGTTTCAGCTTTAGCATCATTCCTTCCAAAGAAATCCCAGGGTTGATCTCCTTCAGAATGGACTGGCTGGATCTCCTTGCAGTCCAAGGGACTCCCAAGAGTCTTCTCCAACACCATAGTTCAAAAGCATCAATTCTTCAGCGCTCAGCCTTCTTCACAGTCCAACTCTCACATCCATACATGACCACAGGAAAAACCATAGCCTTGACTAGACAGACCTTAGTCGGCAAAGTAATGTCTCTGCTTTTGAATAGCACTACCATAGAAGTCACATATTTTAATGCAGTGAATCACACATGGAATTGTCTATTGGGCAACTATCTAGTGATCAATGTGTATGTCTATTTGGAGTAGGTAACTTGAGTCAGAAACCTCAGATGGTATGCTCAAACTCAAGTCCATTGTGTCAGTGATGCCATCCAACCATCTAATCCTCTGTCATCTCCTTCTCCTCCTTCAATCTTTCCCTGCATCAGGGTCTTTTCCAATGAGTCTGTTCACATCAGATGGCCAAAGTATTGGAGTTTCAACTTCAGCATCAGTCCTTCCAATGAATTTTCAGGACTAACTTCCTTTAGGGTTGACTGGTTGGATCTCCTTGCAGTCCAAGGGACTCTCAAGAGTCTTCTCCAACACCAAAGTTCAAAAGCATCAATTCTTTGATGGTCAGCTTAATTTATAGTCCAACTTTCACATCCACACATGACTACTGGGAAAACCATAGCTTTGACTAGACAGACTTTTGTCAGCAAAGTAATGTCGCTGCTTTATAATATGCTGCCTAGTTTTATCATAGCTTTTCTTCCAAGGAGCAAGCATCTTTTAATTTCATGGCTGCAGTCACCATCTGCAGTGATTTTGGAGCCCAAGAAAATGAATCAGTTATGTCAGATATATATATATATATATCCACCACTTTTTAGATTTTCTTCCAGTCTACAAAGCACTGAGTAGAATTCCCTGTTCTATATATAGGTTCTAATTAGTTATTTTATATATAGTAGCATATATATGTCAAAACTTCAAATTTATTCCATTCCCCCTTGTGCCCTTGGTAACCGTAAGCTTGTTATTTACAACTGAAACTCTATTTCTGCTTTGCAAATATATTCATCTGAACCATTTTTATGGATTCCATATACAAGTGATATTATTCAATATTTGTCTTCCTCTTTCTAACTTAACTTCACTCTGTATGACAATTTCTAGACCCATCCATGTTAATGCAAATGGCATTAATTTGTTCCTTTTTATGGCTGAGTAATGCTCAACTGTATATATGTACCCTATCTTCTTTATCCATTCCTCTGTTGATGGACATTTAGGTCACTTCCATATCTTGGCTATTGTAAATAGTGCTGGAACAAACATTGGGGAGCATGTATCTTTTTGAATTATGGTTTTCTCTGGACATATGCCCAGGAGTGTGATTGCTATATCATGTGAGGCTTTACCCTTAGATTTTTAAGGAAACTCCATACTGTTCTTTGAAGTGGCTATCCCACTTTACATTCCCACCAACAGTGTAGAAGGATTCCTTTTTCTTCACAGCCCCTCCAGCATTTATTGTTTATAGGTTTTGTGATGATGACCATTCTGAGCAGTGTGAGTTGATACCTCACTGCAGTTTGGATTTGCATTTCTCTAACAATTAGTATGCTAAGCATCTTTTCATGTGTGTGTGTGTGTGTGTGTGTGTGTGTGTGTGTGTGTGTTGTTGTTTTTTTTTTTTGGCCATCTGTATGTCTTCTTTGAAAGAGAAATGTCTATTTATGTGTTCTACCCATTTTTTTGATTGGGTTGCTATTTTCTTGATATTGAGCTACATGAGTTGTTTGTATATTTTGGAGATTAATCCCTTGTCAAGTGCTTCATTTGCACATATTTTCTCCCATTCTGAGGATGGTCTTTTCATTTTTTTATGGTTACCTTTGTTGTGTAAAAGTTTTTAAGATTAACTAGATCCCACCTGTTTGTCTTTGTTTTCATTTTCATAACACTAGGCAGTGGATTGGAAAAGGTCTTGCTGTGATTTATTTCAAAGAGTACTCTCCTTGTGTTTTCCTCTAATACTTTTATAGTATCTGGTCTTACACTTAGGTCTTTAACCCACGTTGAGTTTATTTTTGCATATGCTGTTAGAGAGTATTCTCTTTTTTTAATTTTTATTTTTACTTTATTTTACTTTACAATACTGTATTGGTTTTGCCATACATTGACATGAATCCACCACGGGTGTACATGTGTTCCCAAACATGAACCCCCCTCCCACCTCCCTCCCCATAACATCTCTCTGGGTCATCCCCTGCACCAGCCCCAAGCATCCTGTATCCTGCATCGGACATAGACTGGCGATTCGTTTCTTACATGATAGTATACATGTTTCAATGCCATTCTTCCAAATCATCCCACCCTCTCCCTCTCCCTCAGAGTCCAAAAGTCCGTTCTACACATCTGTGTCTCTTTTGCTGTCTCACATACAGGGTCATCATTACCATCTTTCTAAATTCCATATATATGTGTTAGTATACTGTATTGGTGTTTTTCTTTCTGGCTTACTTCACTCTGTATAATTGGCTCCAGTTTCATCCATCTCATTAGAACTGATTCCAATGTATTCTTTTTAATGGCTGAGTAATACTCCATTGTGTATATGTACCACAGCTTTCTTATCCATTCATCTGCTGATGGACATCTAGGCTGTTTCCATGTCCTGGCTATTATAAACAGTGCTGTGATGAACATTGGGGTGCTGATTTTATTCTTTTATATGTAGCTGTCCAGTTTTTCCAGCACTACTTCTTGAAGAGACTGTCTTTTCCTCCATTTGTATGCTTGCCTCCCTATCATAGATTAGGTGGCCACAGACATGTGGGTTTATCTCAAGACTTTCTATCCACTCCATTGAGCTATATTTCTGTTTTTGTGTCAGTACCATAGTTTCTTGATTACTGTAGCTTTGTCATACAGTCTGAAGTGAGGTAAGTTGATTCCCCAAGCTCTGCTGTTATTTCTCAAGATAGCTTTGTCTATTTGTGGTCTTTTGAGTTTCCATACAAAATGTAAATTTTTTGTTCTAATTCTGTGACAACAAATGGCAATTTGATAGAATTACACTGAATCTATATGATTGCTTTGGGTATTATAGTCATTTTCACAAAACTGATTCTCCAATCCAATAACATGATATCATGATATATCTCTCCATATATTTGTGCCATGTCTGAATTCTTTCATTAGTATCTTACATTTTTCTGAGTATAGGTCTTTTGCCTCTTTTTTTGTTACTGTACAAGGACTTTCAAGAGTCTTCTCCAGCACCACAGGTTGAAGGCATCAATTCTTCAGCACTCAGCCTTCATTATGGTCCAACTCTTACTTTTGTACATGACTACTGGAAAAACCATAGCTTTGACTACATGGACCTTTGTCAATGAAATGATGTCTCTGCTATTTAATATGCAGTTAAATAGGTTGGTCTAGGTTGGTCATAGCTTTTCTTCCAAGGAGCAAATGTCTTAATATCATGGCTGCAGTCATTGTTCGCAGTGGTTTGGGAGCACAGGTAAATAAAAATCTGCCCTTGTTTTCACTTTTCCCCATCTATTTGCCATGAAGTGATGGGACCAGAATCCATAATTAACATTTTTTCAATGTTGAGTTTTAATCCAGCTTATTCACTCTCCTGTTTCATGCTCATCAAGAGATTCTTTAGTTTCTCCTTACTTTCTGCTATCAAAGTGGTATCACCTGCATATATTATGTTGTTGATATTTCTCCCAGCAATCTTCATTCCAGTTTGTGCTTCATCCAGCCTGGCATTTCACATCATGTACTTGACATATATAAATAAGCATGGTGACAATGTGCAGCCTTGACATACTCCTTTCCCGATTTAGAACCAGTCCGTTGTTCCATGTCCAGTTCTAACTGTTGCTTCTTGACCTGCATGCAGATTTATCAGAAGGACATAAGGTGGTTTGGTATTCCCATCTGTTGAAAAATTTTCCACAGTTTGTTGTGATCCGCACAGTCAATGGCTTTAGCGTCATTAATGAAGTAGAAGTAGATAGTTTTTTCTGGCATTCCCTTGCTTTTCAAATGAGACTATACAAAAAAAAAAAAAAATATATATATATATATATATATATATATATCCTACAGATGCTCTCAGAAAGCTACTAGAATTCAATAAATTTGGTAAAATTGCAGAATACAAAATTAATACACAGAAATCTCTTGCCTTCCTGTATACTAGCAATGAAAAATCAAAAAGAGGGATTTGGGAAACCATCCCACTTACCATCGCATCAAATAGAAATGCCACTCTTTCTTGAAGTCCTAGTGCTCCCTCTCATAAGTGATTTCCACCACATTACAGAGCTTTTATGAAAATTAATTGTAGAAAAAGGCCCAAAGTATTTTGAAGTCCTGGGCTTACCTGGTAGCTCAACTGGTAAAGAATCTGCCTGCAATGCAGGAGACCCCAGTTCATTTCCTGGGTTGGGAAGATACCCTGGAGAAGGGATATGCCACCCACTCAAGTATTCTTAGGCTTCCCTGCTGGCTCATATGGTAAAGAATCTGCCTGCAACGCGGGAGCCCTGGCTTCGATCTCTAGGTTGAGAAGATTCCCTGAAGGAGGGCAAGGCAACCCACTCCAGTATTCTTGCCTGGAGAATACCCATGGACAGAGAAGCCTGGCAAGCTACAGTCCATGGGGTCACAAAGAGCCGGACACAACTGAGTGACTAAGCACACCACAGCACTATAAAGTCCTGAAAAGAAAAGCATAAAGTAAAGCCAAGTAATTGTCATATTATCAGTATTATGTATCACTATGTCAGATTTCTTCAGAAAGGTCACTCGTGGAGCTGAAAAACTAGTATTGGAGTGAGTGATATATTAAATTGATTAATATTAAGAACGGTATATAAGAATCCTTGCCTCTCAGGAATTTACCTTTCATTAGGCAAATTACTAAATATAGGTACTAAAGCAGTACTCCATGCATAGCAACAAATACAGAATTCTCGGATAACAAATAAAGGTTAAATTTGCCTCCCAGCACATGTAGATTTGTCTTCATATTAAACACTCCACAACCAGAATATAAAATATTTACAGCTCTAGGGATTCCAATAACTAAAGTAATTTTATAAGGCACCCTCTGAATAACTATCAGGAATCGCATGATACTGCATGAAATCAACTCTGTAGATTTGATAAGTATAGAACTTCTTAGTAAGTGTCTTTGTGTTCTCAAAAAATGTAAACTTTTCAAGCCAGGAATCTAACCTTTAGCAAAACAAAAATGAGAATTTCAAGTGTTTTCCACACTCTGTCAGTGCTACCCACTTTCAGTCATCAGACACATAAGCTATGTAAAAGAATCTGTATATTAATTTCAATGAGGCATTTTGATGCTCAGGAGAACTGAGATGAATCAAGATTCAAATTGTTTGCCTGTCCAATTCATACAAAAGGCCAGCCAATGCAAATGTAGTTGTAAATTCAAATTTCAGAATTACTAGATTATCACGTCAAAAAAATTATCAATTTCTTATAGAGATTTGTAAATTATTACTCACCTCTTATGAAATGTGTTCATTTCTGTTTACTTTCATTCACACATATAGCTTACTTTTTAAAAACTACAAAAAGTAAACAAAAAATTAAGAATTTGTTGCTAACAGACCTACTTTACAAGAAATACTAAAGCAATTTCCTCAGGATTAAAGTAAGTAAACCCAGATAGTAATTTGAATCTACATGAATAGGGAGTATTACTATAGGTAATTAAGTAATTATATTTTTAAAAGACTATAAATACATGTTTATTCTTTCTCATAACTTATTTATAAAGCAATTTAATAATAATAATTTAATAAAATAAAATATAAGCCCAAATATAATGTTGGGCTTATATAGATATGTAATATTTTATAATACATTTGCTAATAACAGCTTTAAGGTCATGAGTAAGAACAAAGCCATTTTTCACTAAAAATATCTATAAATGGTAAACTGATAATTATAACATTTGTAATATTAATAGGTATATATATGTGTGTGTATATTTATATAATATCACACAAAGGGAGAAAAGGGAATAGAGCTATATAGGATAACATTTCTATATGCTGGAATTAAGTTTGTATATACCTGAAGATGATTCTGTCAAGCTTAAATGTATATGATTAGCCCTGGAGCAACCACTAAAACAAAAAATAAAAATAAAAAGAAGAAAAAATGCTCAGAATAATTTAGTGAAACCTCATTAAAAATGTTGAAATGTTAAATAGAAATGATTTACTGAATGCAAAAGGAAACAAAAAGGAGAAATAGAGAAGCAAAAAATTCAAGATGTGAAAAAAAATGGTAGATATAAATACAGCCATAGCAATAAAAACTTAAATGTGAATAAATTAAACAACCCAAGAGGCATAGATTGTTAGACTAAATTTTTTCTAAACTTCACATGTTGAAACATTAATGTCCAGTGTGATGGCATTAAAGGGTGGGACCTTTTGAGAAATATTTAAATCATTAGGTAGAGTCTACACAAATGGTATCAGCATTCTTAATAATTAATGTACAGAGACCTCACAGGGATCCTAAGCCATTTCCACAGGGAAGGAGCAAAATGCTGCTAGCTATGAACCAGGAAAGAGGGTCCTTATCTGACCGTGCTCATATGGTGCCCTCAAACTTCCAGTCTCCAGAACTGTGAGAAATTCATTTCTGATGTTTAAAAACTACCTAGTTTGTGGTGTTTTGTTATAGCAGCTGGAACAGATTAATACAGTACCACACGTGCAGAAAATACCACATGCATAGACTGTATCACTCTGCTCTAAGAATATATCAAGCTAACAATGCTTTTGAAAAATCAACAATTCTTGTCTCACATAAGGGAACAGCTAATAAGTAAATGGGCAAATTTGATTTATTTGGATAAATGATTCTGTCATGGATGCTGTTTTAAATAACCTTTTTGGCTTTCATCCTGTATGTCCAAAAGTGATACTCAAATTTCACTAGATATAAAAAGAGCCAAGCAAGGTCATTATATAGTGGAGCTCCTTTGCAGTGTTCATGTTAAGACCAAGGTTACTACCTGTCCAATAGATAAATTGTATAACCATAGAAAGATGTTTGTGGTGCCTAAGACAAGTCTTTACCCAAAATATTGCATAATAATGGCCATTGTCATAATATTACAGGGATTTTTTATTATAGAATAAAGTATAGACTGTAATGCTAATGATCAGGCAATAGGTAATAGATACAGGCATAGCTAATTGGCAAGCTTTTCATTTGCCAAGAATGACACCACTTTTTAAAAAAATATTGGATTTGTGTGTTCATTTTAAGGTTCAAAGTGTTTTTGCATGTGGCATTTCAACTAATCCTTACAAAGAGGATAAATAAAATCTAGGACAAAGCAAGAGAATATATATATATCCTTTTATCAATAATATTTTCATTTTTAAGTGAAACATGGCTAAAATCATTCTGTAGCATGCATTTGATGAAGAAAATAAGTTTTTCTCTGATATTCAAGAGGGTCATCAGATCATATGCTCAACATTTAGCTAGTATAGATTTATGCCTGACCTAGGTTATTATAAATGTATGAACTTTTTTGTAAAAAAAGCAATTTCTATTTGCAGTTAATCAAATGAGTTATTTCTTTAAGATAGTATCCTAGCAACTTCAGACAGAAGAGGAAGTTCTGCTGATGTTAGAAAGAGATTTGTTTATCACATGTCCAGATCTAACTTCTGAATGTACTTCAAAGTGTTGCTTTCATCAAGCAACTATCAAAATTTTATGTTATAGAACTAACAAGGTTGTAAGAACCATTTCATAATTTCTGAATCTGAGATGCCCATAGAGAACAGCAATTGTCATTTATAATAAATAGGTTTCTTTAAGTAATAGATTAATGAGAATGTATATCACAAATAAATCCAAGTCATCAGTAACAAAATATTTAACTAAATTTTTCAAATATTTGGGCTGACAGTTAAATAGAAGTTTTCCAACCAACCTTAAAATACACCTTACCTGCATATTATCCAACTACGTATCTCAGTCAGTGACAGATGGAAAGGGTTTGAGCCACTAATTTCATCTTTAAGCTTAAGAAATCCCTGATCTTTGCCTCCAACCTCGACTCTAATTTAAAGCCAGAAGTCAAAATAAAAAAAAAAAAGAAAAGAAAGAAAGAAAACACTAACCTCAGCTAAAAACCAGCTAACAGTCCAATCCATTCAGGATATTCCATGACTTCATGTCTCTATTAAACTTCTCTCAGGTAATATGATGTAATAAGAGATGTGGCCTTGACTCTGCAATGTAACACAAAACTGTAAGGGCCCTATTCATTGGTCAGATTAAGTTAGAGGAAGGGGCAGGAAATGCAATAACCAAATCCAAATTTGGAAGTATTGATAGTTCAGGAAATTATCCAACCTAGACCACAAAGTTAAACAGCCAAATAGAAAGTGACCCACATAAGACTGTGAATTGGGCCTTAAGGACAATATATCAACAAGCTGTGAAGAGAAAATCTCAGTTTTTTCAAGTTTTATAAGTTAAGATACTATAAAACTTTATATTTGAAAATAAAGATGTGTGCTTCACTTTTTAAATCTTGTAATTCATAATTAATTACTAACAATCAAGGAAAACACAGCCTGTAATGTTTAAATTTCACACCTATAAATTTCATTCCCTGAATTTAGTAAACAAAGACATTCTAAATGTATTAAATATTGCTTATTGTTTACTCTCCCCATCACTCCCCATGAATCAATGACTATTAAGAAAGTAGGTTAGGCCAGGAGCAATGCTGAACATAATGGATACTGGAAATAATAATGTTAAGAAGCAAGAGGTGGAGCAAATCAATAAATCAGGAAGGGAATCACCCTACCCTTAACTGATAACAAAGACAAGTCAATAATAACATCTCACCTCTAGTAAGTTTTAGGCATTGTGATAAATTTTTTATATATATTAGCTCATATAATTTTCACAACAAACCTACAAGATAGAAATTATTATTACACTCAATTTGTAGCTGGAAAAAAAAATGAGGTTTAAAGAGCTTATGCCACTTTTCCAGAATTGTTCAGAAAGTGACTGTTTGAATTCAATTATTCAGGTCTCTATGCTCCCTAGCCTGTGAACACATGCAAGCTGCTACCCAGCCTTCCATTGAACCCAGCAAAATTGCTATTATCCTTAGATAATGTGACATGCCTGTTTTTAGGAGCCAGCAAATCCTATAATATTATATTTATAAACAGTAGCAATGCTTTACCTTCCCAGGAGCCATTTCCTCACAACAGCAATTACAGTTTGGGTATTCATCAGATAGAATTAGACTTGTCTTCAGAGAACAGAACATCTTGTCTCAAAATAAGATCAATGGCACCCCACTCCAGTACTCTTGCCTGGAAAATCCCATGGATGGAGGAGCCTGGTAGGCTCCAGTCCATGGAGTCGCCAAGAGTCCGACACGACTGAGCGACTTCACTTTCCCTTTTCACTATCATGCATTGGAGAAGGAAATGGCAACCCACTCCAGTGTTCTTGCCTGGAGAATCCCAGGGACGGGGGAGCCTGGTGGGCTGCCGTCTCTGGGGTCGCACAGAGTCGGACACGACTGAAGTGACTTAGCAAGTAATATAGATGTTTATTTTTCTTTATATTAGGGAAAGTTCAGATGTACGGAGTCCAGAGCTTAAACGACAATTACACAGGCACTTGGGATCCAAGCTTAGCCTGTCTTTCATACACATTAATCTTTAGAGCTGGCTTCCATTGACAAAATTGCCTCAAGGTCCAAGATAACTGCTTAGTGAAAGTGAAAGTGAAGTTGCTCAGTCGTGTCGGACTCTTTGCGACCACATGGACTATAATGTGCCAGGATCCTCCTTCCATGGGATTTTCCAGGCAAGAATACTGGAGTGGGTTGCCATTTCCTTTTTTAGCCATTTAGTTTGAGACTGGAAGAAGGAAGAGGAGAAAAATGAGGAGGGGCATACCCTCCCAAATGAGTCCACACGTTATTAGAAAAAAAAAAAAATTTAGAAACACCAGCACGACATCTTGCACTCATATCTTAATGGCTACTCATAATTCTAAGAAGGTATGAAAAATGTAGTCCAACTGGGCAGGCTTCTGTTAGTAAAGTGGATGGGGTAATAGATACTATATCAACATCTAGTAGTTTCTACCACTGACAGTGAGAAATAATCACCATTTAGGCTTTTTAATATCGTCTTAAACTGTTTCCAAGTCAAAGCTACTAAATAAAAGTTGGCATCTGGTAGAAGGAACGTTTATTGACTTCCTCAGAAACACATAAAAGGATGCAAATCTCATCATCAGAATTCTATTGCTTATTTAATAAACAAACATTCTTCTAATCATTTATAGTAATTTCAAGTTTGCTAATTCAATATGAAATACAAATCTGACACAAGTAATAAAGGACTAATAACAAAAATCCTAAGCTAGTAGGTAATACACATCTGTCTAATTTATTCTACTTCATTTGGCTCTGTTGCCTGGAAGGATTTCATGAACTTATGACAAATTCTGGTCCAATGATCATGCCCATAATTAAGATTCCCAATCTCATGCTCTGTGTTTTCTTTATTAAGTTCTGTTATCTCAGATGTAGCATCCTCTGCTTCACTTCTATTAACCTAAATAGATCAAACTATAACCTCAAAGCATATTTAATCTAATTTTTAATCAAATACCCTTTTTTCTCTGCTACTGCACTGAGAGAAAATCACACAGTCCCTACCTCTGCTTCCTATTCTAAAATCTTACTATGTCTTCTTCTCTTTCTTTTAAGTAACTATACATGTATTTCTCTTCCCTCAAATATACTCATAAATAATTATCATCTGTAATAAAATGTGCTAAAGTAAACAATGTGGCTTCTTAGTAGAGAAAGAGAGCTTATTGGTATAAATGATAAGAGGCAAGTTTAGATAATGATTCCTAACCTTTATGGCTGCCCCATAGTGGATAAGACCATCTCAAGGGAGAGACCATAAGCACCATAAATGGTCAAGCAAAGGCTAGATGATAACTACCGAGAAATCCAAAAAATCAATTGTTATATTGAGTAAAGGTCAACTGATTTCCTAACATCCTTTCCTACTAAACAATTTTGTAAAATTTTTAAAATAAATTGAGTTGCAATACAACCCTCCAAATGATCGCTAATGAAACATCATATTTTCTTGGATATTAGCCTAGCTCATGAAATTACACTGAACCCTCTTTGGGAGTCCCTGTGTAAAATATTTAATACTAATTAGACAGTAAATTTCAGATCTAGCATTGACATAGGGAGGAGAAGCAAAGAGGATTATTAAATAGAGGTGATAATTACACTGATTTTTATTGCTTTTAGGAGAACTTAAAACTTAATCAGCTCTTCAAGTGTTTCATTATTTACATTGATGACAAAGGATTAAATATTGAGAGAAAATACAAAGAGTTCTAAAGAAAGCTAAGTGAAAATCTATTATCACCATTAACTATTGATAATAAGTAACATTAGAAGACAAGGTCAAGTCAAGTCAAGTGAAGTCGCTCAGTCGTGTCCGACTCTTTGCGACCCTGTGGACTATAGACTACCAAGCTCCTCTGTCCATGGGATTCTCCAGGCAAGAATACTGGAGTGGGTTGCCATTTCCTTCTCCAGGGGATCTTCCCAACCCAGGGATCAAACCCAGGTTTCCTGCATTGCAGGCAGACACTTTATCTTCTGAGTCACCAAGGAAGCCTGTAAAGAAGAAGACAAGGTAAATGTCTATAAAAATATATTAAATAACTTGATGGTTCAAAATTATTGAGCAAGTTAATATAATGCTATTGTAAACTATGCCAAGGTAAAACTTTTATATTTTTACATAAAAATGATAAGTTGTGTTTCTTAATTTAATGATTTCTTCAATTTTAGTAATGTCATTAAATAGATATGGTTATCCTGAGACTAGGCTGTTGAATTTCAATAACTTCACTTCTATAGAACCATGCATACAAAGAAATAATGTTAAAAAGCCATTTGAGTTAGTATTCCACAGAGTTGTTGGTTTAGTTGCTAAGTCAGGTCTGAGTCTTTTGCACCCCAATGGATTGTAGCCCATCATGCTCATCTGTCCATGAGATTTTCCAGGCAAGACTATGGAGTGGGTTGCCATTTCCTCCTCCAAGGGATCTTCCCTATCAAGGGATCAAACCCCTATCTCCTGCACTGGCAGGCAGTTTCTTTACCACTAAGCCAACAGGGAGGCCCCATTCCGCAAAGTACAAAGCTGTATTTTAATGGAGAAGAGACATGGGGATCAGGGTGTATGAGGCATCATACATTTCACTTTTGAGCTCTCTGTCAATATCATAACACTTTAAAAAGAAATGAAGCATTTTCCTATAAAATAACCTCTATTTTAATGGAGCAAGATAGAAGAGTTAAGGCTAAAGAAAATGTAGTGATGGCCTAGAGTTCTTGAAAACCCTATTGAAAAAGACAACTGAATTTAATTTATGTCACATTTAATTTATGAAGAGAGTTAGAAGAACATGAGACACAGGATGCTGACTCAATTCCATCTTCAAACTGGAAAATAGCAATATTAGCATAGTTATTAAGAGAAAAATAGCTTGCTCATATTATTGCAAAATGCTCTAAGAAATAAGTTGTTATGATATATAATAATAAAAATGTCTATCCTGAGAGGTTTTGGTGATATTTTAAATTAATTGATTTCTAAAATTTTATCTTTACTATAATATACCAGTTTGTTATAGAAATCTCTGCATGATGTCTTGAAAGAAGTGTGTTGCAATTATACATACAATAAACTAAACCAGTAAAAGCTCATAGTCTTGAATAGTGGAAAGAACATTAGGTTCAGGTATGAACTTTGGTGTAACCTGATTGTCTGTGAAACTATCAATTGTCTCAAAATTTCTATAAACTGATACAGGAAATTAGGATGTTAAGTCTAGTTACATATTACCCACTTCTACATCCAAAAAAAATGCATGAAATACAGCAGATACTTGATACCTGAGAGTCATATGTCCCTCCTCCCATCCACTACTTACAACACTTACATAATATTTCAGTCCTCTTGCAAGCGAGAGGCAACCACTTGGTTGACCAAGATGCCATTAAAATAATATTAAAGTATTTTACAAAAATATGCACATATATGAATGCATAGTATATTTCTGATAAACAGAAAACTACTGAGTGAGGAAGTGGGGTAAAGGAAGCCACAGTCTAATATCCATGAAGAGTATAACATAGGAGGAAGTCAATTTCAACCCTGAATCTAAAGAAACAGAAGAATGCCGTGTCATATCAGACATTGTACCTGATGCTGAACTATAAACTGAAGTGAAGAACGACTTTA
This sequence comes from Ovis aries, assembly GCF_016772045.2. NCBI lineage: Eukaryota > Metazoa > Chordata > Mammalia > Artiodactyla > Bovidae > Ovis > Ovis aries. The sequence goes on from NC_056057.1 coordinate 19,565,432, forward strand.
ATAAGTCCATTCCTAGATTGGACATACCTGAGGGGAGAATTTATGAGCTTAAAGATATGTTAATAGAAACTTCCAAAAGTGAATTGCAGAGATAAAAAGGAATGAAACACACACACATACACCAAACAAAAACTCAGAACAACAGAAACTATGTTGTTGTTTGGTTGCTAAATCATGTCTGACTCTTGTGACCCCATGGACTGTAGCCCACCAGTCTCCGCTGGCCATGGGATTTCCCAGGCAAGAATACTGGAGTTGGTTGCCATTCCCTACTCAAAGGGATTTTCTAAACCAAGTGATTGAACCTACATTTCTTGCATCTCCTGAATTGGTAGGTAGATTCTTTACCACTAGCACCACCTGGGAAGTCCAAAAATGATTCCAGTTCAATTCAGTTCAGTTCAGTTGCTCAGTTGTGTCTAACTCTTTGTGACCCCATGGACTGCAGCACATCAGGCCTCCCTGTCCATCACCAACTCCCAGAGTTCACCCAAACTCATGTCCATTGAGTCAGTGATGCCATCCAACCATCTCATCCTCTGTTATACCCTTCCCCTCCGGTCTTCAGTCTTTCCGACTATCAGGGTCTTTTCAAATGAGTCAGTTCTTCGCATCAGGTGGCCAAAGTATTGGAGTTTCAGCCTCAGCATCAGTCCTTATTATGAAAATTCAGGAATGATTTCCTTTAGGATGGACTGGTTGGATCTCCTTGCAGTCTAAGGGACTCTCAAGAGTCTTCTCCAACACCACAGTTCAAAAGCATCAATTCTTCACAGCTCAGCTTTCCTTACAGTCCAACTCTCACATCCATACATGACTACTGGAAAAATCATAGCCTTGACTAGATGGACCTTTGTTGGCAAAGTAATGTCTACTTTTTAATACGCTGTCTAGGTTGGTCATAACTTTTCTCCCAAAGAGTAAGCGTCTTTTAATTTCATGGCTGCAATCACCATCTGCAGTGATTTCGGAGCCCAGAAAAATAAAATCTGACACTTTTTCCACTGTTGCCCCATCTATTTGCCGTGAAGTGATGGGACCAGATGCCATGATCTTCATTTTCTGAATGTTGAGCTTTAAGCCAACTTTTTCACTCTCCACTTTCACTTTCATCAAGAGGCTCTTTAGTTCCTCTTCACTTTCTGCCATAAGGGTGGTGTCATCTGCATATCTGAGCTTATTGATATTTCTCCCAGCAGTCTTGATTCCAGCTTCTGCTTCTTCCAGCCCAGAATTTCTCATGATGTACTCTGCATAGAAGTTAAATAAGCAGGGTGACAATATACAGCCTTGACGTACTTCTTTTCCTATTTGGAACCAGTCTGTTGTTCCATGTCCAGTTCTAACTGTTGCTTCCTGACATGCATATAGGTTTCTCAAGAGGCAAGTCAGGTGGTCTGGTACTCCCATCTCTTGAAGAATTTTCCACAGTTTATTGTGATCTACACAGTCAAAGGCTTTGGCATAGTCAATAATGCAGAAGTAGATGTTTTTCTGGAACTTTCTTGCTTTTTCAATAATCCAACAGATGTTGGCAATTTGACCTCTGGTTCCTCAGCCTTTTCTAAAACCAGCTTGAACATCTGGAAGTTCATGGTTCATGTACTGTTGAAGCCTACCATGGAGAATTTTGAGCATTACTTTGCTAGCGTGTGAGATGATAAACATTCTTTGGCATTGCCTTTCTTAGGATTGGAATGAAAACTGACCTTTTCCAGCCCTGTGGCCACTGCTGAGTTTTCCAAATTTGTTGGCATATTGAGTGCAGCACTTTCACAGCATCCTCTTTTAGGATTTGAATAGCTCAACTGGAATTCCATCACCTCCACTAGCTTTGTTCATAGTGATGTTTCCTAAGGCCCACTTGACTTTGCATTCCAGAATGTATGGCTCTCGGTGAGTGATTATACCATTGTGATTATCTTGGTGATGAAGATCGTTTTTTGTACAGTTCTTCTGTGTATTCTTGCCACCTCTTCTTAATATCTTCTGCTTCTTGGTCCAAACCATTTCTGTCCTTTATCGAGCCCATCTTTGCATGAAATGTTCCCCTGGTATCTCTAATTTTCTTGAAGAGATCTCTAGTCTTTCCCATTCTATTTTTTCCTCTATTTCTTTGCATTGATCACTGAGGAAGGATTTCTTATCTTTCCTTGCTATTCTTTGGATTCTGCTTTCAATGGGTATATCTTTCCTTTTCTCCTTTGTTTTTTGCTTCTCTTCTTTTCAGAGCTATTTGTAAGGCCTCCTCAGACAGCCATTTTGCTTCTCTGCATTTATTTTTCTTGGGGATGGTCTTGATCCCTGTTTCCTGTACAATGTCACAAACTTCTGCCCATAGTTCATTACACACTCTGTCTACCAAATCTAATCCATTGAATCTATTTCTCACTTCCACTGTATAATCATAAGGCATATTACTTAGATCATATCCGAAAGGTCTATTGGTTTTCCCTATTTTCTTCAATTTAAGTCTGAATTTGTCAATAAAGTGTTCATGATCTGAGCCGCAGTCAGCTCTCGGTCTTCTTTTTGCTGACTGTATAGAACTTCTCCATTTTTGGCTGCAAAGAATATAATCAATCTGATTTCGGTATTGACCATCTAGTGATGTCCATGTGTAGAGTCTTCTCTTGTGTTGTTGCAAGAGGCTATTTGCTATGACCAGTGCGTTCTCTTGGCAAAACTCTATTAGCCTTTGCCCTGCTTCATTCTGTATTCCAAGGCCAAATTTGATTGTTACCCCAGGTGTTTCTTGACTTCCTACTTTTGCATTCCAGTCCCCTATAATGAAAAGGACAGTCTTTTGGGGGTATTAGTTCTAGAAGGTCTTGTCAGTCTTCATAGAGCCATTCAACTTCAGCTTCTTCAGCATTACTGGTTGGGCCATAGACTTGGATTGGGGTGATATTGAATGGTTTGCCTTGGAAACAAACAGAGATAATTCTGTCATTTTTGAGATTGCATCCAAGTACTGCATTCCAGTCTGTCTTCTAAGAGAGAATGTGTCCTTTGACATAAGTGCTACATCCTTCCTCAGTGGATAGGCAAACAGCAGCTCAGTAATGGATTCTTATCAGTTAAGAATCTGCCTGCCAATGCAAGAGATCCAAGAGATGCAGGTTCTTTCCCTGAGTCAGTAAGATCCCCTTGAGTAGGAAATGGCAACCCATTTCTTTACACTGAGCTGACAGGGAAGCCTTCAGGAACTATGGGACCATTTCAAAAGACGTAATATACCTAATTTTTTTTTTTTTTTTTTTTTGGCTATAACTTGTGGCTTGTGGGATCTTAGTCCAGTCCCTTAGTTCAGGGACTGAACTCAAGCCTTTGGTAGTGAAAGTACGAATCCCTACCCACTGGCATGCATTCTCAGCCATTCAGTCATGTCTGACTGTTTAAGACCCCATAGACTGCGTGGACTGTAGCCCGCCAAGCTCCTCTGTCCATGGGATTTTCCAGGCAAGAATGCTGGAGGGAGTTGCTATTTCCTCCTTCAGGGGATCTTTCTGATCCAGGGATCAAACCCACATCTCCTGAGTCACTTGCATCTTCTGCATTGGCAGGTGACTCTTTATCACTGAGCTGCCTGGGAAGTCCCCTAACCAGTGGACCACCAGGGAATTCCTCTGCCTAAATTCTAGCTATCGTGCTAAGAAAAGACTGTTTGTGGACAAGGGTAGAAGCCAGGAAACCACTTACAAGTTGATTTCAGTAATCCAGGTGAGATATTATGATGATGTAGGCCAGAACTGCAACAGTAGAGCTAATCTCAAGTAGTCAGACTCTGGATATATTTTGAAATTGTCTTAACCCTTGGTTCTAAATATAATGAATAGTTTATTTCTGTGTCTTGAGTTACAGTTCACATGCATTGTTGAATTTGGGCTTTAGAAAACTTCGAAAAATACTTTAAAAAATAATCTATAGCAGACAAGTTTGAAATACTAAGTGGTTTTTTCTGATAACATAACTAGTCAACTTTTGCTGCCTACACAAGTTTCAATGTTAATTTTGATCCTTTTGGTAGCCACCAGAGGAAGTGTTACTCTTTGGAACAGAATAGATAACCCTACCAAAATCTTACAGCTAAAAAACCCTCTAATACTGACACAGAAGAATTCTAAACCATGTTTGAGCTAATAAGCCTATTGTGCCTACCTGAAGCATGATTGACACAAATTTAGAAATAGAAATCTTTCTGATTCTTTGTTCTATTAATGATTATAGTGCATTTATTCAGTAAAGTATGCTAGTAGAGAAAGACTATAATAATTTGGTGCCTTTGTACATAGACATGGCCTATGAGGCAATTTATTATCTGTGAATTCATTAACATGAAAATTTTAAATGTTCTCATCATGTTGAATAGGAGCTTGGTTACGCCTATTATGAATAATGGAATGATACATATTGTTGTCATATTAGTGTAATGCAAGACAACATGCACTTGCTTCTTATAATAACATAACCTCCCCTTTTCATAACTCTTCTCATTCATGGCTCCTAGATGGCTTTACAAACATTAATTAAGACTTACATCACTTCTGTGAGGCTGGGAACTGCCACAGTTGTCATCCTGATGCCAGACTAGAGATTAAACCATGTTATTAAAGCAGTCCTAGGGTGAAAGCTCATAACATTTCAAACCAGAACTTTTAAACAATATAACAAATTCCCATTCCATCATCCTTTGGTGCACCTAGGTCTCAAATTTAGCTGTTCTGTAGCACATATTCATGTCTTTGTGGAAATTATCCACACCGATCACAAAAGTTTTCAAATTAAAGTGTACTTATTTTGCATATCTTCATCTTAATACTGCCAAAGACTAAAATTCTTTTAGTAGGTCATCTTCATTAGTATAATAGGTTATATTATCTTCTACAGCCATTGAGAGAAGGCAATCAGGTTATGTTAATACCAGCCCCCAAGACTGCCTGGCAACTTAGTTACAGTGTGTGGACTGGAACTTCTTATCCTCTAACTTTTCATCTGACTTGCTCTAGTGAGTCGTGCTGCTACTGCTGCTAAGTCGCTTCAGTTGTGTCCGACTCTGTGAGACCCCATAGCTGGCAGCTCACCAGGCTCGCCCATCCCTGGGATTCTCCAGGCAAGAACACTGGAGTGGGTTGCCATTTCCTTCTCCAGTGCATGAAAGTGAAAGCGAAGTTGCTCAGTCGTTTCCAACTCTTCCTGACCCCATGGACTGCAGCTACATTGCACTAAAACAGAGTATGCTAAGAATGTTAATTTTCTTTAGAAGGTCAGCTTTGCTGGAAGATTGCTGCTCTTTTCTTCATCATTAAATAGACATTTCTCCAAAGAAGACATACAGATGGCTAACAAACACATGAAAAGATGCTCAAAATCACTCATTATCAGAGAAATGCAAATCAAAATCACAATGAGGTACCATTTCACGCCAGTCAGAATGGCTGTGATCCAAAAGTCTACAAGCAATAAATGCTGGAGAGGGTGTGGAGAAAAGGGAACCCTCTTACACTGTTGGTGAGAATGCAAACTAGTATAGCCACTATGGAGAACAGTGTGTAGATTCCTTAAAAAACTACAAATAGAACTGCCTTATGACCCAGCAATCCCACTGTTGGGCATATACACAAAGGAAACCAGAATTGAAAGAGACACGTGTACCCCAAGGTTCATCACAGCACTGTTTATAATAGCCAGGACATGGAAGCAACCTAGATGTCCATCAGCAGATGAATGGATAAGTAAGCTATGGTACATATACACAATGGAGTATTACTCAGCCATTAAGAAGAATGCATTTGAATCAGTTCTAATGAGGTGGATGAAACTGGAGCCGATTATACAGAGTGAAGTAAGCCAGAAAGAAAACACCAATACAGTATACTAATGAATATATATGGAATTTAGAAAGATGATAATGATAACCCTGTATGTAAGACAGCAAAAGAGACACAGATGTATAGAACAGTCTTTTGGACTCTGTGGGAGAGGGAGAGGGTGGGATGATTTGGGAGAATGGCATTGAAACATGTATATCATATAAGAAACGAATCGCCAGTCTAGGTTTGATGTAGGATATAGGATGCTTGGGGCTGGTGCACTGGGATGACCCAGAGGGATGGTACGGAGAGGGAAGTGGGAGGGGAGTTCAGGATGGGAACACATGTACACTCGTGGTGGGTTCATGTTGATGTATGGCAAAACCAATACAATATTGTAAAGTAATTAGCCTCCAATTAAAATAAATAAATTAATTTTTTTTTTAAAAAGCAAAAAGGTAAAAAAAAAAAGTAAAAAATAAAAAGCTATGTTCTGAAAAGTCATCTTATATTGCGTCCTCCACACTCTAATATAAAACTGAGAAAGTTTTCAGTGCTATTATAGGATCACGTTGAAGAAGCTACCTATTTCCCCACAAATTATCTTCTTTTTCATTCAGTATCCTGTTGAAACACCTAAAAGTGTTTACTCTCATTTACTTTCTCAATTCTTTATTACTTCCAAAGTATCAATATTCAATCGACTATCATTTTGATTACCTGTAAATATTAGCATAATCATTTGGCTTTATTATATATGGCTTTACATTGTCAGTTATCTTTTCAAAAGTGGGTTTCTATATGAAAGCAAAAAATAAAAATTGTTTGACCTCAGGGTTTTTTTTCCCCCCATCTAGTCTAAGCCTTTTAAGAAATTCTGCACAGGCAGAATAAAGCAATAAATGATAAAAATGTGCCTTTTAACTACACCTTCTCTATATGGATGCGGGTGAAATTACCTCTTATATTTATTAAGATGGATGGAACACACACTTCAAAGACAATGTGGAGTAAAAGTATCCTATACATGTTCAATATTAAATTACTGTCAACAACTGCTGCTGCTGCTGCTTCTGCTGCTGCTGCTGCTAAGTCACTTCAGTTGGGTCCAACTCTGTATGACCCCATAGACAGCAGCCCACCAGGTTCCTTCGTCCCTGGGATTCTCCAAGCAAGAACACTGGAGTAGGTTGCCATTTCCTTCTCCAATGCATGAAAGTGAAAAGTGAAAGTGAAGTCACTAAGGGCTGCTAAAAATGCCACCAAAAGCATGATTTTTATACAAAGAAAACATTTGTACTTTCTGGCTCATAATGGTGGTATGATGTTTACTTTTTTAGCAAAAGCTCCCTACTTGAAAGAAGTACAATTCAATTAAATATGGATTGTGAGTTTCCATATTACAGCATCCTTGGTACTCATTTTTCAGGACTATATGAAGTGGAAGGACAAAACTTCACGTACTACTTTGAAGTATTTTTGAAATATAAAGGAAGATCTTACACTAGATCTTTTTTTCAAGAGTTATTGAACAGTCCCTGGCTAGCTGAATAAAAAAGAAGATATATTCAGTGTTTTTATGATATGCATTAACTTTAAAATAAATGCTTTAATTATATGGATATAAATAAGCCACTTTTCAAGAGATTGCATTGTTTATACAGGATCTTATTATTTAATATTTTGTATTATCATTCAACTTCAACTTCTCTCTGAAAAGAGAATAAAATTTAAAGGTATAGTAGAAAAGAGATGTATTATCTATTTCATAATTAAGTTGTTCCATTGTTTTTCATTATAATTTGGTGAAAAAGTGTTACTTAAATTGCTTAAAAAGTCATAAAGGCAAAGAACTTGATTTATTATTTATATAAGTTATTGCTGCTTTTATTTATTTGGAGAGTACTTCTTACACCTGAAAAAATTAATACATTAAGACTATACTAAGTTCTGATTAATAATTCTGGCACAGGTAAAGATGTAGACTCATTATTACTATACTAAAGGAATCATCAATACTACAAAGGCAGAACATTCTGTTTGAGTAAAATTTCCTGAGCTAGATCTTGACAGAGGTCCCATTTTAACCCTGCAGAGCATGGAAGAAATTATTTTACATGTACAAATTTAGAACAAGTGTAAATAATTTGTTTTCTTGATAGCAGAAGAATACCCAGCATTATTCTTGTTGCTCTAAATGCTTTTAGTAACACAGTTTTCCAAACAGCTTGCCTGCAAAATCTATTCCAAAGTAATTAAACAAATTGATCTAAATAGGCACTGAAATTATTTAATATTGTCTATCTGAATTTTGAAGAATGTCCGCCCTAGTCAACTGAAATACTTTCGTTTTGACACACTAGGTTGACACTGAATTGCTACTTCCTACAATAATTAGACAAAGGCAATATTTGCTTCTCTTGGCCAATTCTAATTCATTTGTGTCCTCAGTATGAGGTTGGTCTCAATTATTTTCTATCCCAGGGGACTATTCATCCATGTCATCATCTGTATCATCAAGGTGTGTGCGTATTCAGTCACTAGGTCATGTCGGACTTGTTGCAATCCCATGGACTGTAGCCCATCAGTCTCTTCTGCCAATCTATATTAAATTTATATAAGTTCTATAGTTGATCTCTGTAAAATCCAATGAGATAAAAGAATACTGTAAATACTTTTGCAAACTTTTGCAACTTTGTACCTCAATGTACCCATCCATTGACCAGAAGCCTGACTTATCTATTGAGGATTATGTAATAATAAAGTAGGCAGTTAATAAAAAGCATTCTCATTGTTTTAGTCTATCATCTCTCCCTATGTCCCATCTTTAAGATGGAAATAGTAATTACCAAGCTTTATCCTTCCTAGAGGAAACGGTGAGAGCTTAACTCACTTTTAGAATATCAATTATCTATTATTTGTAAGACTTATTCATCTGACACATGATATTTGTTTCGGTATACTTCATATACTAGATGGTATCATGACATGAGAATTGAGGTTATTTCCTTATTTCATAATATATCAGAAATCACAGTCCCAAAGGTGTTGATTAAACTCTGCTAAAATCAAACATATGATTTACATTTCCTTGAAACAGTCCTCTACAGTCTCACCCTTTGTGAAACATAGTTTTCACTGAAATCAGTTGGCTTTTCAAGGCACATCCCCTAGCAACCAGCTAAGAGAATTTAGTCACTCTTTCTAAAATACCAATAGCAACCAACAGTTGATTTGTGCACATAAATCAGCTATCCAGACTTAACTAAAATACTATGAACTCTATGTTTCCACATCTGAATGATTTTTTATTTTTAAAATGTTTAAAAATAATCCTATAAATGTAAAACCCAATGACCTCTGCATATGTACTAACATTGAAATATTCAACGAAGTAACCTGTGAAGCAAAGCTTATAGTAAAAAAGAATGTCTATCAACCATTCCTTTCTAATGTATTTGTGAGCTACATCTATTTAATATTAAAAAAAAAAGAGAGAGAGAGAGAGAGAGTGAGTTCCCCATCACACGTCAGACCTATAACCTTCTTGCTCGTACATACATCTACTCAGGTTAAGCTTCAGAGCCTATGACCTCTGAAATAGTTTTCAAGGAAAGGTTTGCTAGAATTTGTCCTTACTGTGAGCTCTTTCTCATCTTCATTCAGCTTCTGATAAAGTTGCTCAACCTCAGTATTACTAACGTTTTGGGTTCAACCTCAGTAGTATCTCTTGCTGTTTATTTTTTGTTTATGTGGGGGTGGAGCAGTGTTATATAAATTGTAGATATTTAGCAGCATCCCTGGCCTCTACCCACTTGATGCCAATACCAACCCCTTCCAGTTGTCACAACCAAAAATCTCTTCAGACGTTTTCAAAAGTTGGGAGACAATGAGCAAAAATTACCCCTGGTTGAGGACCACTGGGATAAAGCCTTTAATTGACTTTTCATATAGACTTATAACTTCTTTTTTTTTTCCTGAGTTTAGCCTGAGATAGGGAAAAATATTCATTTGATTTAAAAAATAATCTTAATCTGAGATGTTTTTCTCTACTTCGGGTAGGGAGATTGGTTTTTATCTCTATTCTAGCCCCCACTCACTGTCTTCTTTAAGAATTATATTAATAATAATAAATATTTTTAATAAGAATGAATTTTGAGAGTTATATAAGTTGCCTAAATGTATGTGCATTTTTGCCAAGTGATTCTACTTCTTTAGAGATAACTTCTATGCCAGTATTGATTGCAGTACTCTTTACAATAGCCAGGTCATGGAAGCAACCTACATGTCCATTGACAGATGAATGGATAGATAAAAAATTTATGGTATATATATACAATGCAATATTACTCAGACATTAAAAGGAACAAATTTGAGTCACTGAACTGAGATGGATGAACGCACCTCATGAATCTTTGCGACCCCATGAATCACAGCACGCCAGGCTTCTGTGTCCATCACCAACTCCTGGAGTTCACTCAGACTCACATCCATCGAGTCAGTGATGCCATCCAGCCATCTCATCCTCTGTCGTCCCCTTCTCCTCCTGCCCTCAATCCCTCCCAGCATCAGAGTCTTTTCCAATGAGTCAACTCTCTGCATGAGGTGGCCAAAGTACTGGAGTTTCAGCTTTAGCATCACTACTTTCGAAGAAGACCCAGGACTGATCTCCTTCAAAATGGACTGGTTGGATCTCCTTGCAGTCCAAGGGACTCTCAAGAGTCTTCTGCAACACCACAGTTCAAAAGCATCAATTCTTCACTGCTCAGCTTTCTTCACAGTCCCACTCTCACATCCATACATGACCACTGGAAAAACGATAGCCTTGATTAGACGGACCTTTGTTGGCAAAGTAATGTCTCTGCTTTTGAATATGCTATCTAGCTTGGTCATAACTTTTCTTCCAAGGACTAAGTGTCTTTTAATTTCATGGCTGCAGTCACCATCTGCAGTGATTTTGGAGCCCAAAAACATAAAGTCTGACACTGTTTCCACAGCTGCCCCATCTATTTCCCATTAAGTGATGGGACCGGACGCCATGATCTTCATTTTCTGAATGTTGAGCTTTAAGCCAACTTTTTCGCTCTCCACTTTCACTTTCATCAAGAAGCTCTTTAGTTCCTCTTCACTTTCTGCCATAAGAGTGGTGTCATCAGCATATCTGAGGTTATTGATATTTCTCCTGGTAATCTTGATTCCAGCTTGTGCTTCTTCCAGCCCAGCGTTTCTCATGATGTACTCTGCATAGAAGTTAAATAAGCAGGATGACAACATACAGCCTTGACGTACTCCTTGCCCTATTTGGAACCAGTCTGTTGTTCCATGTCCAGTTCTAACTGTTGCTTCCTGACATGCATATAGGTTTCTCAAGAGGCAGGTCAAGTGGTCTGGTATTCCCATCTCTTTCAGAATTTTCCACAGTTTATTGTGATCCATACAGTCAAAGGCTTTGGCATAGTCAATAAAGCAGAAATAGATGTTTTTCTGGAACTCTCTTGCTTTTCCATGATCCAGTGGATGTTGGCAATTTGATCTCTGGTTCCTCTGCCTTTTCTAAAACCAGCTTGAACATCTGGAAGTTTGTGGTTCACGTTTTGAGCATTACTTTTCTGGTGTGTGAGATGAGTACAATTGTGCAGTAGTTTGAGTATTCTTTGGCATTGCCTTTCTTTGGGACTGGAATGAAAACGGACCTTTTCCAGTCTTGTGGCCACTGCTGTGTTTTCCAAATGTGCTGGCATATTGAGTCCAGCACTTTCACAGCATCATCTTTCAGGATTTGAAATAGCTCAACTGGAATTCCTTCACCTCCACTAGCTTTGTTCATAGTGATGTTTTCTAAGGCCCACTTGACTTCACATTCCAGGATGTCTGGCTCTAGGTGAGTGATCAAACCATTGTGATTATCTTTGTTGTGAAGATCTTTTTTAGAAAAAAGATCTTTTTTTTAATATATAAAGTCAGAAAGGGAAAAACAAATATCATATACTAATACATGTATATGGAATATAGAAAAATGGTACCGATGAACCTATCTGCAGGGCGAGGATAGAGTCGTAGATGTACAAAACAGACTTGTGAACACAGTAGTGGAAGGAGAGAGTGAGATAAGTTAAGAGAGTAGCATTGAAACATATACATTCAGTTCATTTCAGTTCAGTCATTCAGTTGTGTCCGACTCTTTGTAATCCCATGAATCACAGCATGCCAGGCCTCCCTGTCCCTGAACCAAATCCCAGAGTTCACTCAAACTCATATCCATCGAGTCGGTAATGCCATCCAGCCATCTCATCCTCTGTCATCCCCTTTTTCTCCTACCGCCAATCCCTCCCAGCATCAGAGTCTTTTCCAATGAATTAACACTTTGCATAAGATGGCCAAAGTACTGGAGTTTCAGCTTAGCATTAGTCCTTCCAAAGAAATCCCAGGGTTGATCTCCTTCAGAATGGACTGGTTGGATCTCCTTGCAGTCCAAGGGACTCTCAAGAGTCTTCTCCAACACCACAGTTCAAAAGCATTAATTCTTTGGCGCTCAGCCTTTTTCACAGTCCAACTCTCACATCCATACATGACCACTGGAAAAAGCATAGCCTTGACTAGACGGACCTTTGTTGTCAAAGTAATATCTCTGCTTTTCAATATGCTATCTAGGTTGGTCATAACTTTCCTTCCAGACATTACCATATTTTAAATAGATAGCTAGTGTGACGTTTCTGTATAACAAAGCAAGCTCAGCCCCGGGTGCTCTGTGACAAGGGGTGGGATGAGAGTGTTGGGATGCAGTGGGTGGGAGGGAGGCTCAAAAGAGAGGGGACATGAGTATACTCATGGCTGATTCATGTTGCTATATGGCAGAAACCAACACATTGTAAAGCAATTATTCTCCAATTAAAAACAAATTAAAAAATATTTTAAAAGCTATGTTATGAAAATAGACACAGAAACATTTGTTTTGTCATTGTTCAATCCCCAAGTCATGTCAAATGCTCTGCAACCCCATAGACTGCAGCGTGCCAGGCCTCACTATCCATCACCATCTCCTGGAGTTGGCCCAAGCTGAGACAGTTGTTACTAGTATAGATTTTGAAAGGAATAAGGTGAAAACAATGTAATTCTCTAATAGTAGGGAGAGGGCTAGATAAACTGTGTTCTAGACATACAGGGAAGTGCTTTGCAGTAATTTTTTAAATGTTAAAACATCATATTAATGGTGTTAGAAAGTGTTCTTGTTTCATTCTTTTACAAGTGGTTGACCAGTTTTCCCAGCACCACTTGTTAAAGAGATTGTCTTTAAACCATTGTATATTCTTGCCTCCTTTGTTGAAGATAAGGTGTCCATATGTGTATGGATTTATCTCTGGGCTTTCTATTTTGTTCCATTGATCTATATTTCTGTCTTTGTGCCAGTACCCTACTGTCTTGAGGACTGTGGCTTTGTAGTAGAGCATGAAGTCAGGCAGGTTGATTGCTCCAGTTCCGTTCTTCTTTCTCAAGTTTGCTTTGGCTATTCGAGGTTTTTTGTATTTCCATACAAATTTTGAAATTATTTGTTCTAGCTCTGTGAAAAATACCTCTGGTAGCTTGATAGGGATTGCATTGAATCTGTAGATTGCTTTGGGTAGTATACTCATTTTCACTATATTGATTCTTCTGATCCATGAACATGGTACATTTCTCCATCTATTAGTGTCCTCTTTGATTTCTTTCATCAGTGTTCTATAGTTTTCTATACATAGGTGTTTAGTTTCTTTAGGTACATATATTCCTAAATATTTTATTATTTTCATTGCAATGGTGAATTGAATTGTTTCCTTAATTTCTTTTCTACTTTCTCATTATTAGTGTGGAATGCAAGGGATTTCTGTGTGTTTATTTTATATCCTGCAACTTTACTATATTCATTGTTTAGCTCTAGTAATTTTCTGGTGGAGTCTTTAGGGTTTTCTACGTAGAGGATCATGTCATCTGCAAACAATGAGAGTTTTACTTCTTCTTTTCCAATTTGGATTCCTTTTATTTCTTTTTCTGCTCTGATTGCTGTGGCCCAAACTTCCAGAACTATGTTGAGTAGTAGCGGTGAAAGTGGGCACCCTTGTCTTGTTCCTGACTTTAGGGGAAATGTTTTCAATTTTTCACCACTGAGGATAATGTTTGCTGTAGGTTTGTCATATATAGCTTTTACTATGTTGAGGTATGTTCCTTCTATTTCTGCTTTCTGGAAGTTTTACAGTAATATTTAATTTACTTATTTAAGCAACATTTAAGGAAAGTAATCAGACCATATTATGGAGAAAAACCCATAGAGCAGCATGTACAATACAGTACAATTAGGTAAACTATTAAAAAAGTTGTGTCCAGCTCTTTGTGACCCTGTGGACTATACAGTCCATGGAATTCTCCAAGCCAGAATACTGGAGTGGGTAGCCTTTCCCTTCTCCAGGGGATCTTCCCAACCCAGGGATTGAACCCAGATCTCCCTCACTGCAGGCGGATTCTTTATCAGCTGAGCCACCAGGGAAGCCCAAGAATATTGGAGTGGGTAGCCTATCCCTTCTCCAGCGTATATTCCTGACCCAGGAATTGAACTGGGGTCTCCTGCATTTCAGGTGGATTCTTTACCAACTGAGCTATCAGGAAAGCCCAAACTATAAATATACACAGAAAAAACTTTGGAAGCACAGATACCAATTTATTAACCATGTTTTGTGGGTATAGATATTGTGTGGTTTTTCTCATTTTCCTTTAAGGTTTTCTAATTTTATACATGACATGTTTGCCACTTTTAGAAGATAGAAAATGAGTTGTTGGTATCAGATTGAAAATTATTAGTGATTATATAACTGTGTGTTTCTTCAAAGTCTCAGGTCTTTACATTAAAAACAAATGAATTTTAATGTATGTCAACTAAATGGATACTTGTATGAATCTTGTGTGCATCACATCAATTCAGGTTACATTTCTATAGCACAAGTCTCTTTATTTACTAAAAGAGAAAAAAGAAAAGAAAGCAAAACTCTGTACTTGCTATTATTTTGTGTTCCATCATTTTAATATTAATATTTTTACTGTCCTTCTGTTTGGACCAAAGTAAAAGTAGCTAGTCAAACAACATCTTTAAAAAGATGATAGTATTCAAGATCATATTTTAAGAAATTGTAAAACATTACATATATGTCATGGTGGTTTAGCTGCTCAGTCATGTCCGATTCTTTGTGACACCATGGACTGTGATCCACCAAGCTCTTCTGTCCACGGAATTTTCCAAGCAAGAATACTGGAGTGGGTTTCCATTACTTTCTCCAGGGATCTTCCCAATACAATTATCAAACCAGGGTCTTCTGCATTACAGACATATTATTTACCAACTGAGCCACCAGGTAATATATGCATATATGTGTCATATGTATATATATATATCAGTTCAGTTAAGTTCAGTCACGCAGTCGTGTCTGACTCTTTGCGACCCCATGAATCGCAGCACTCCAGGCCTCCCTGTCCATCACCAACTCCCAGACTTCACTCAGACTCACGTCCTTCGAGTCAGTGATACCATCCAGCCATCTCATCCTCTGACGCCCCCTTCTCCTCTTGCCTCCAGTCCCTCCAAGCATCAGAGTCTTTTCCAATGAGTGAGCTCTTCACATGAGGTGGCCAAAGTACTGGAGTTTCAGCTTTAGCATCATTCCTTCCAAAAAAATCTCAGGGCTGATTTCCTTCAGAATGGATTGGTTTGATCGCCTTGCAGTCCAAGGGACTCTCAAGAGTCTTCTCCAACACCACAGTTCAAAAGCATCAATTCTCTGGTGCTCAGCCTTCTTCACAGTCCAACTCTCACATCCATACATGACCACTGGGAAAACCATACCTTAACTAGACAGACCTTAGTCGGCAAAGTAATGTCTCTGCTTTTGAATATGCTATCTAGGTTGGTCATAACTATTCTTCCAAGGAGTAAGCGTCTTTTAATTTCATGGCTGCAGTCACCATCTGCAGTGATTTTCGGGCCCAAAAAAATAAAGTCTGACACTGTTTCCACTGTTTCCCATCTATTTCCCATGAAGTGATGGGACCAGATGCCATGATCTTCATTTTCTGAATGTTGAGCTTCAAACCAACTTCTTCACTCTCCACTTTCACTTTCATCAAGAGGCTTTTTAGCTCCTCTTCACTTTCTGCCATAAGGGTGGTGTCATCTGCATATCTGAGGTTATTGATATTTCTCCCTGCAATCTTGATTCCAGCTTGTGCTTCTTCCAGCCCAGCGTTTCTCATGATGTACTCTGCATAGAAGTTAAATAAGCAGGGTGACCACATACAGCCTTGGCGTACTCCTTTTCCTATTTGAAACCAGTCTGTTGTTCTATGTCCAGTTCTAACTGTTGCTTCCTGACCTACATACAGATTTCTCAAGAGGCTGATCAGGTGGTCTGGTATTCCCATCTCTTTCAGAATTTTCCACAGTTTATTGTGATCCATACAGAGTCAAAGGCTTTGGCATAGTCAATAAAACAGAAATAGATGTTTTTCTGGAACTCTCTTGCTTTTTCCATGGTCCAGTGGATGTTGGCAATTTGATCTCTGGTTCCTCTGCCTTTTCTAAAACCAGCTTGAACATCTGGAAGTTCACAGTTCACATATTGCTGAAGCCTGGCTTGGAGAATTTTGAACATTACTTTACTAGCATGTGAGATGAATGCAATTGTGCGATAGTTTGAGCATTCTTTGGCATTGCCTTTCTTTGGGATTGGAATGAAAACTAACCTTTTCCAGTCCTGTGGCCACTGCTGAATTTTCCAAATGTGCTGGTGTATTGAGTGCAGCACTTTCACAGCATCATCTTTCAGGATTTGAAACAGCTCAACTGGAAATCCATCACCTCCACTAGCTTTGTTCATAGTGATGCTTTCTAAGGCCCACTTGACTTCACATTCCAGGATGTCTGGCTCTAGATGAGTGATCACACCTTCGTGATTATCTGGATCATGAAGTTCTTTTTTGTACTGTTCTTCTGTGTATTCTTGCCACCTCTTCTTAATATCTTCTGCTTCTGTTAGGTCCATACCATTTCTGTCCTTTATCGAGCCCATCTTTGCATGAAATGTTCCTTTGGTATCTCTAATTTTCTTGAAGAGATCTCTAGTCTTTCCCATTCTGTTCTTTTCCTCTATTTCTTTGTATTGATCACCAAAGAAGGCTTTCCTATCTCTTCTTGGTATACTTTGGAATTCTGTATTCAGATGCTTATATCATTCCGTTTCTCCTTGTTTTTCGCCTCTCGTCTTTTCACAGCTATTTGTAAGGCCTCCCCAGACAGCCTTTTTTTTTTTTTTTTTTGCATTTCTTTTCCATGGGGATGGTCTTGATCCCTGTCTCCTGTACAAAGTCATGAACTTCATTCCATAGTTCATCAGGCACTCCATCTATCAGATCTACGCCCTTAAATCTATTTCTCACTTCCACTGTATAATCATAAGGGATTTGATGTAGGTCATTACTGAATGGTCTAGCGGTTTTTCCTATATATATACTTATATATGTTTTGCATCCAATTCTGCTTCATAGACTACACTAAAGCCTTTGACTGGGTGGATCACAAAAAAACTGTGGAAAATTACTAAAGAGATGGGAATACCAGACCACCATACCTGCCTCCTGAGAAATATGCATGCAGATCAAGAAGCAACAGCTAGAAATGGATATGAAACAAGGGACTGGTTCCAAATTGGGAAAGGAGTATGTCAAGGCTGTATATTGGCACCTTTCTTGTTCAACTTAAATGCAGACTACATCATGTGAAATGCTAGGTTGGATGAAGCACAAGCTGGAATCAAGATTGCCAGGAGGCATATCAGTAACTTCAGATATGCAGATGACACCACCCTTAGGGCAGAAAGCAAAGAGAAACTAGAGTTTCTGATGAAAGAGGAGAGTGAACCAGCCGCTTAAAACCTAACATTCAAAAAACTAAGATCATAGCATCCAGTCCCAAAATATCATGGCAAATAGATGGGAAAACAGTGGCTGATTTATTTATTTATTTATTTATTTTTGGCTCCAAAATCACTGCAGATGGTGATCACAGCCATGAAATTAAAAGACGCTTGCCTCTTGGAAGAAAAGTTATGACAAACCTAGACAGCATATTAAAAAGCAGAGACATTTCTTGGCTGACAAAATTCAGCATAGTCAAAACTATGTTTTTTCCAGTAGTCATGTATGAATGTGAGGGTTGGACCATAAAGAAAGCTGAGTACCAAAGAATTTATGCTTTTGAACTACAGTGTTGGAGAAGACTCTTGAGAGTCCCTTGGACTGCAAGGAGATCCAATCAGTCCATCCTAAAGGAGATCAGTCCTGGGTATTCATTGGAAGGACTGATGTTGAAGCTGAAACTCCAATACTTTGGCCACCTGATGTGAAGCACTGGCTCATGGAAAAGACACTGATGCTGGGAAAGATTGAGGGCAGGAAGAGAAGGGGACAACAGAGGATAAGATGGTTGGGTGGCATCACCAACTGAATGTACATGAGTTTGAGCAAGCTCCAGCAGTTGGTGATGGACAGGGAAGCCTGATGTTTTGCAGTTCATGGGGTAACAAAGAGTTGGACATGACTGAGCTACTGAACTGAACTATATATAAAACATGACATATATATGTCATATATATAAAACATTTACTAATACATTCAATTACAGTAAACTTCTATTGAAATAAATTTGGTTGTTTTCCTACTAATAAAAAATTAGTTTTGCAACAGAATATATATATGTTCATATTATATACATACATATATATTATATATATATATAGTTGAATGAATAGGAAAGTGTTTTATGTATAGACAAAAATTAACAGATCCTCAGCCCATGGTTCTTAAAGAATGTGTAAAAAAATAATTATAGACATAGAAATTGTTTCATTTAGCAATAAAATAGAGTATTATTTTCAATGAACATTTCTTTTAATAAAATTGTTTTTGTGAAATGTTGCCTTCAAAACTACCACTTAATTATATCTGAAATCTAATCAGGTCACTTATTTAAGGAAAGAGATTGTAGGACTCTTAAATTCTAAGCCAAGAAACAATTGAATTCCAGAGCTTATTTATTCTTCTTTCTGTATAGGAAGTTATCTAGAAATATTACTTCAATTAGAGTTTTCTGTATTAGCTTTTTTCCTTCATTTCAATGTTAAAATAAATATTTTTATATCTAAATAATTTAAGGAATGTTTTTCTCTGAGGCTGAAAAACTGCTTTTTTCCTATAGTCTGTTTTTCTTGGGTTAAAAATTTTGTTAGGTCCATTATAAGCAAAATATCAATAAGGAGATAAGAGCTAGCATAAAGCCATCATGCTCCACAGACTACACAGATTAGATGCAAATTGACTCAGGGGAGGAAAAGAAACAAGTCTCCCAATCTTCACATATTATTTCTCCCTTACTACACCTCCAAAAGTACCCTTCCAAATAACCTCAATAGTTCAGAAGTTTGCTTTTCATAGGCAAGATTTGTCTTTAAGGAAATTAATGAAATCCTTCTTTTTAGAATTCTTTTATTTTCTCAGTTCTCACATGATTAGACCATGTTAAAAAGAGCACTTCAAGCTTGCTTAAAACACTACCCTTCAAATCTTGCTCCATCAGTTATGTGGCAGTTCAATCAATATTAGATAGCATCAAAAATCTATTTCTTGTCCCTGACAAGAGAAGGTGGTCCCTAAGATTAACTGTTCTAAATGGCAAATGCAAACTTTATACTATCTCAAATTGCCAACTATGCTATTTTTGCCTCTACACGTTATTGGAACGATGGTCAAAGCCTGGGTCTTTTAATCACCTAAAAGGTTAATTTTTAATTATGATTAAAAGATCATGAAAAAATAAGCCACCAAATCACCTCAAAGTCACTGAAAGGCTGAGATTGTTTTCTGTCAGGTGTTTGGCTCATAAAAACTGATTGAAACTATATACAGTCTTTTAGTTTCTGTCAAATACCATCAAAAATGAAACTGAGGGTGCCAGAGAAATTTTCAGAATAGTGTATGCACAAAGTTGTTGGACACAGTTTTTCAGGAAAAAGGAACACAAATCTCAACAGTTTCTCACTTCAAGAAATAAATTAAAATATAGAAATACTTCTACTATGTTTAACTGAAATACTCAAAGCAGCAAACATCTAAAAACACCATGGTAAATCAAGATTTCTGTTGATAATCTTTATTTCACTTTTATATCTGAATTTAGAGAAAATACGAAACTATTGTGGAAAATTTGGGAAAGAAAACAAGAAACAATGACAATAACTAGCTAATGTTTAACACATATCCGTCAGGCACTGTGATAAATCTGTGAATTCATTTAATACTTAAAACAATCCTTCATGATTAACAGTGTGCTATTACCACTATTTTTAATATGTAGAAACTAATGTAGAAAGCATACATGACAGTCAAACCCAGACAGCTTTGCTAAAGATTAAATTTATCCACAGTTCCACTGGACAGAGAACAGATTTTATTTATTCTTACCTATGTATTTCTTCTATTGAATTTTCAAACCAATTTATTATAGCTCGAAACAATAGCAAATTAAGGATGTCAATTTTCCTGGGAAATCTAACCAAAAAAAATTAGCACCAAACATTATGTGTTCACTTTATGAATTGATGCAGTTATTTTCACTACCTATTTTTGCATTAAAATACTGGAGTTTAAATTTGTACTTTAGGATACATAGAAACAAACATAGCTTTATTTACTGTTCTGGATTCCCCAGTTCCTACTAAAGGCAGAAAAGAGGTGAACAGTTAGAAGTAACTAAACTTCATTTTGCTTAAAAACAATCTATTTTTTATAAATATTCATGCAATTCTACATTGAAATTCTCTAGGTTGACTTCTCTTTCTTTGGTTCTCTTTCCAGACTCCTTTCCTCTGCCTAGATGGTAATTATGCATGGAAAAGCCTCTGTAACCTCAGTGTCAAGGAATCGGAGGAGGAGTGATGAGCAAGAGATGTCTCCCCATGTCATTCCCCACTCCAAGTCCCATCTCTGAGCCTGTAGCTCTGCCCTCACTATTGGAAATAATTTTGGTCTTGTCTGTAGGCATAAGCAAAGTACTGTGATGGTTCCTGGGGAACTCAGCCATTTCTAATGATAATGCATCACTGAGACATGTTTTAGAAATACAGAACCTTAGGACCCACCAGACCTACAGAATCAGAACATACATTGAATCCAGATCCCTGGTAAATGCAGTCTGAAAAGCACTGCTCTAATGGATATCATCTTTCTTTCGTATTTTATGATCTTTGATCCTACCCTTCAGTTTGTGGACAATCAATGTCATTCTTTAGCCTATATATACACAGAGGAGAAAATACATTTCAAAAACAATTTCCAAAATACAAAATAAAACTACCTTTATAATTTTTGTAACCAATCAAAATTTTTTCTCCGCTATTAATTATGAAACCTTCCTATTTTAAATGAGTTAAATTTTGCTACAAACATGAAATCTTCTTTACTTTTTCTACTTTATTAAAAATCCTATTTTACATACTTGAGTAAAGGATTTTAGTTTTCTTTATATTTGTCCAAACTATGTATATTACTAAGTTTGCTCTTAGATAGTTAATTTTCTAGTTTACTGGTTGCATGGATCTTTTTTCAATTAAGTTTCCTACCATTTATTGCTAGTATATGGTTATTGTTTTCTACAGCTATTGTTTTTACTGTTTTGACAGTCATTTTGTAATAAGCACTAATAAATAATCTTAAACATTCGAGCATATACTATGCCTTATTTACAATTCATGTAGAATACTCCTAACAGAATTGTATTTGCTTTTTTAATCCAAAGCAGGTTTTTTTAGAGAATGGACAATTTTTCTTTTAGAGAACTATCTCTAAGATTGAACATTTCTATTATTTTTGTTCCTGTTCTCTAATTTATTAATTTCTGATTTTATCTTTACTATTTCTCTCCTGTTTTTCTTGGGATTGTTTTGGGGTGATATTTCTAATTTATCTGATACTAATGGTATGACCCTCTTTTTTCATTTACTTGATACATCTTTCTTATTCTTTAACTTTTAAGCAATCTATATCATTTGTTTTAGATACAGCCAAAGCATTTTAAACACTGATTGTGGATTTTAACTATCTAATTTGAGATGTTTAAAGTTTTGTTATAGGATTTCAGTACACTTGCATTTATTATCAAAGGTGCTAAAATGAAGTGAAATGAAGTGAAAGTTTCTCAGTCATGTCCAACTCTTTGGGACCCCATGAACTATACAGTCCTTGGAATTCTCTAGACCAGAATACTAGAGTGGGTAGCCTTTTTCTTTTCCAGGGGATCTTCCTAACCCAGGGATTGAATCTGGGTCTCCTGCATTGCAGTCGGATTTATCACCAGCTGAGCCACAAGGAAAGCCCAAAGGTGCTAAGCTTGGCATTGTACTGTCACCTGGTTTTTTGCTTTATCAATGTTTACTTAACCACTTTATTTGTTCTCTTCATTTAAAAAAAATTGAATGCATGCAATTCTTTCCTTTAACTGTTCAAAAATCATTTGTGAACTACAATTTTATTTCTTTCCATTTTTAACAACTTCAAAAAGTGAAAATGTTATTCATTCAGTCATGTCCCACTCTATGGGACCCTATGGACTGTAGCTCTCCAGGGTCCTCTGTCCATAGAAATTTCCAGGCAACATTGTAGAGTGGGTAGCTATCCCTTTCTCCAGGGCATAACCTTACTTGAACCTATTTCTCTAATTATCAATTTAAATAATATAATCACATCTATTAGTTTGTACCTATGTTTAGAAGAAAACTAGTTTTCTTTTCAAATTTCTTCCTGGTATTGTTGTATAACTGAACATTTTAGAGAATGTTGATTATGTTATAAATTAACTTCTTTTAATAATTAAAATATTAAATGATAACCACTATAATTATAGATGTCAAAAGTAAATGTTGATTAATATCAACAAATCTAACCAAATTACAATATACCAAAATGGGAGGATCGAGGAAAGAGAACTAGGCATTTTTGTTACGGGCACAATACAGTCAGGGAGAAAGAGAACTAAATCCATATCTTGTCTATGAAAAGCCAATAGATAATTTCTGAAAAATGAAAAAGTGCCAGTAGCAATGTAAGAATATTATTGATATTTAGATATGCAAATGCCTGAAAAAACAACTTAATAAAGGAGTGGGACATGGGGAAGGGAGAAAGAACTTCTACATTTCATGAAAAGAACTTGCAGGACAAAAAATACCAAAGTGATATTGCCTACCTACATTTTCTTTTAGAGTACCTATAAATCGGTTTTATTATTAGCTATATTTAAAAATTGCTTTCTGAAATTTCTTTCTGCTTTTTATAATACAAATTTTAAGAATACGCCTTATCTTATAAACATCATATTGTGTGTTTATTTGACTTCATGCTTACTCATTCTTGAACAGAAGTCTCTCCATGCTTAGAAATAGACCAGAGGCAACAGTGTCTGGCTACTCTTGATTCCCCTCAGTTTCTACCTTTTTGCTTTAGAATTCTCTCAACAGACATCAATCTAAAATTTTGTCCAATATAAATTTATATCATTATTTTAATAATTTGACAGTCTTTGGGAAGAGGCAAGAATAGGCTCTGGGAATTCCTAGCATTGGAACATGATTTCCAGCCTCTTCTCTAGTGAAGCCATCTTATCGGAAAGCAACTTTCTCCTGGTTTAATTCAATTTGTATACTTTGTACAATACAAACTCTGCCTCTGACTGGCATATTTCCTGATGCTGTTACCCACTTCATTGGAAACAAACCTCCATCTGCTGCTGACTTTCTATTTGTGTGTCCAGTGTGTGAAAAATTCCGGCTCCATGCTAGTATTTCTCCATGCTAGCACTAGAGCATGCTAGAGAAAGGGATGCCCCAACACTGCCTCCAGATTTCACTTTTGTTGAGTCATGCTTGACTTTCCTGTATTTTTTCAAAGCAGAGATAGTAAAGAGGCTGCTGCTGCTGCTGCTAAGTTGCTTCAGTCATGCCCGACTCTGTGCGACCCCATAGATGGGAGCCCACCGGGCTCCCCTGTCCCTGTGATTCTCCAGGCAAGAACACTGGAGTGGGTTGCCATTTAACTTCCGTTGGTCAAGGAGGATCTGAGTCCTAACAGAAATCATTTTATTTAATTGTGTGTGGGGGTCCAAAAGTCATGGTTAAGCTATTACAGAGCAAAAATTTCTTAAGGGATCACAACTCAAAAACCCCTCAGGTCTCTCCAGCTTCTCAGAGGCAAAACTTCTTACATGTGTGGTCAGCTCCTGAGTTTATTTTGACAAGCAAAATCTGGGTGAGGGGTGAAGTGAAGAGAAAATGAAACAAGAAGACAAAAAGATAAAATATGTATCTCTTTAAGAGAAAAAGTTTGGCTAGAAAGTCAGAAAAGAACTACATGAATTCTGTGTTAGGAATATTTCCAGGATTGGGATTTGAGAGAGTGGAGCAGAGTTTCTAGGAATGACCAGCATCAATGGGGAGGATATAAAGAGTGGCTGCTATGGGAAGGATGGATTTTACATTTAATAAGTGTAATGGGCTGAGTGATATCCCCTAAAAGATATGAACATATCCTAATCCTTGAAACCTGTGATTGCTATCTGATTTATGATTAAGTTTGGGGATGAAGACACTATCCTGAATTACCCAGGTAGGCACTAAATGCTATCACGAATGTCCTTATGTAAGAAAAGGCAGAGGGGGATAAGTTGGAAGCACACAGGAAACGGCCGTTCAGAGACGGAGGCAGAGACTGGAGGCAGCCACCACAAGCCAGGGAACATTTGCGGCCACAAGAAACTGGAAAAGATAAGAACTAAAGTCTCTTCTAGAGTCCAGAGCCTCCAAAGGAAACGGGGCCCAGCTGATACCTTGATCTAGACTTCTAGCCTCCAGAACTGTGAGAGAAGAAATTTCTGTTGGTTTAAGCTACCCAGTGTGTGGTAATTTGATAAGGCAGCCCCTGGAAATTATTATGATTATGCATCCCCTCCCTTTGACTATTCTCCTAGGAGTAGGTCAAGATTCCAAAATGTTTTTGATTATATTTTAGCTAACAAAGCGTATTTCTTTAAACACTGTTTAAGGACGGGGTCATGCAAGAGATTGAGTCAGAGCGCAGAATAACAACTAACATGAGCAGAGTACTTCCTGTGTGCAAGCATTTGTCTAAGCAGTTCACACACAGTAGTTCTTTCTTCCTCATAAAACAATAATGTGAGCCTTCAAGAGTTGTACAGCTTGAAGAAGATCACAGGGCAAGTGATCAGTGGTAGACCTGGGCTTAAAACCAAAGTCTTCTGAATTTGAAACCCAAGGTCTTAGTGGCTAAAAGGCATTGCACTGCTCTTCATCTCAATTTGCAGCTGAGGGACTAGTTAGATGCTTTTATGCCTGTCCCTTTATCATTCAAGTGTTTAAACCTTTTTATCAAAGAAAAGGAAATGATGGCTTAGTCTGCATGAAGAGTTCTCTAAAGGCACACACTATCAAGACAGCTTTTGGGAAGCACATCTCTGCTCCCTGGGATCTCTGTTGTTGATATTAGAGGTACCCCTGTTAAAGTCCAATTGTTTGCTGTGCACAGTCTGAGAAGTGCCCCCCTCTCCTATACCCTAGTCAGCTCTTAAGTAAGGGAGTGACTCTAGTCTTTCTCTGACCCTCTCTCATAAACCAGGTTTTATCCCTCTACAACACTTAAATAATCATTATTTTAGGATGACTATTTTTATTTTATAAACCAAAAATATTTTGAAACAAAAAGTGTCCTGTTGATAATTATACAATGACAAAATTCTCCAGGTTCACCTGAGCAAACTGGCATGTATGATCATTCTATTTCCTTGAGTGAAGTTGCTCCATCGTGTCCGACTCTTTGTGACCCCATGGACTCTAGCCTACCAGGCTCCTCAGTCCATAGGATTTTCCAGGCAAGAATACTGGAGTGGGTTGCTGTTTCCTTCTCCAGGGGATCCTCCTGACACAGGGATCGAACCTGGGTCTCCCGCACTGTAGGCAGATGCTTTACCATCTGAGTTACCAGGAAAGCCTTAGTGGGCTGAATATTTCAATCCTCTCTTTCCTTAAGGACTGTACGGCCTAGAGACCAGGGACCTGATTTATTTCTGTTCTTCATTTTATCCTCAATGCCTAGTACAGTGTATTGTACTCAGTTGATATTCAATAAACACTTGATTAAAGAGCAAATATAAGTTAGCAAGTGATTTCATATGGTGGTAAGAAGCATGGCTGGTATATTTATAGCATATGGTAAAATTCACAAGTCACTATCTTGAAAAATATTGGGGGGGGGGTTCCTAAGATGGCAAAGGAATAGGACAGGAAGACCACTTTCTCCCCAACAAATACATCAAAAGAACATTTAAACACTGAGTAAATTCCACAAAACAACTTTTGAATGCTGGCAGAAGACATCATGCACCCAGAAAAGCAGCCCATTGTCTTCAAAAACAGGTAGGAAAAAAAATATAAAAGACAAAAAAAGAGACAAAAGAGGTAGGGACGGAGCTCCATCCCAGGAAGGGAGTCATAAAAAGAGAGGTTTCCAAACACCAGGAAACACTCTCACTGCCGAACCTGTGGTGAGCCTTGGAACCACAGAGGGCAACGTAACTGGGAGGAAAAATAAATAATTAATTAAAACCCACAGATTACAAGCCCAATGGTAACTCACCCAGCGGAGAAGCAGCGAAGACACCTGCACCCACCACTAGCAAGCGGGGGCTGAGCAGGGAGGCACGGGCCAGAATGCCCCGAAGGCAATCTGAGGGAACTAACTTGGGCTAGCAAACCAGACTGTGGGATAGCTACCTCACAAAAAGCCCTAACCTAAGACACCACCAGGCCCACTCACAGAACAAAGGACTGGACAGAGCTAGCCGGCAGCAGACCATCCCCCTCCGGTGACAGGCAGCCAGAGCCAGAAGGGGGCAATTGCAGCCCCAGAAAGACATTATCTACCAAACTGCAAGCAGGCTTCTTTGCTAACCAAGACTTCTTGGGGTTCTGGACAGTCAACATCCACCTAAGAAGGTGTGCCGGTTGTACACCCAGAAAACTGAGCAACAGGGACAGGGGAGGCGATAAGTCACAGCGACCGACATTTGCCAAACAGCTCATCACTTGAGCTGCTTGGACCTGGGAAGGGCACAAAACGCAGGCCCAACCGAGTCTGCGCCTCTGAGGACTACCCGAGTGCCTGAACCTGCGCAGCTTAGACCTGGGAGGTGCATGCAGCCCAGGGCCAGCCTAGAACGGTTCCCAGTGGAGCAACCTAGAGCGTGAGCGTGTGGGCAGGGAGGGTACACGCGCCGTGAGTGGGGGCAGGCCCCATGTGGCTGAGGCACTGTGAGCACACACCAGTGTTATTTGTTTGAGTGTCTCTCCCTCCTCACAGCACGACTGAACAAGTGAGCCTAAAAAAGTGTCCACCACCGCCCCCTTGTGTCAGAGCAGACACTGAAGAGACCAGCAAACAGAAGAAGCTAAAACAGAGGGAACCGCCTTGGAAGTGACAGGTACAATAGATTAAAACCCTGTAGTTAGTACCGACTACATAGGAAGGGGCCTATAGATCTTGAGAAATATAAGCCAGACCAAGGAACTATCCAAAAATGAACTGACCCCACACTGCCCACAACACCAGAGAAAGTCCTAGATATATTTTTACTATTTTTAATATCATTTTTTAAAATTTTTTTAAATTTTTAAGTCCTCTATTATTCCTTTAATTTTCATTTTTATAACCTACTATTACTTTGCAAAGAAAGACCCTATTTTTTAAAGCAAACTTCATATATATATATATATATATATATATATATATAAAATTTTTGTGACTTTTTTACTTTTCTTTAATATCGTATTTTTGAAAATCCAAGCTCTACTCTAGATTTTTAATCTTTGCTTTTTGGTATCTGTTATCAATTTTGTACCTTTAAGAACCAAATCTTCAATACCCATTTTTACTTGGGAGTGAGATTACTGGCTTGACTGCTCTCCCCCTTTGGACTCTCCTTTTTCTCCACCAGGTCTCCTTTATCTCCTCCTTCCCTCTTCCCTTCTCTATCCAACTCGGTGAATCTCTTTATGTGTTTCAAACTGTGGAGAACACTTAGGGAACTGATTACTGGCTGGATCTGCCTCTTTCCTTTTGATTCCCCCCTTTATCCACGTGGCCACCTTTGTCTCCTTCCTCGCTTTTCTCTTCTCTGTACAACTCTGTGAACACCTCTGAGCCGTCCAGGCTGTGGAGCATACGTAAAGAAGTGATTACTGGCTAGCCTGCTCTCTCTTTTGATTCCACCTCATCTCATTCGGGTCACCTCTAACTCCCTCCTCCCTCTTCTCTTCTCCATGTAACTCTGTGAACCTCTCTGGGTGTCCCTTACTGTGGAGAAGCTTTTCATCTTTAACCTAGATGTTTTATCAACAGTGCTGTATAGATGGAGAAGTCTTGAGACTACTGTAAAAATAAGACTGAAAACCAGAAGCTGGAGGCTTAAGTTCAAATCATGAGAACACCAGAGAACTCCCTGACTCCAGGGAACATTAATCAACAGGAGCTCATCAAATGCCTCCACACCTACACTGAAACCAAGGAACACCCAAGGGCCAAAAAGTTCCAGAGCAAGCCATACCATGCAAATTCTCCAGCAACACAGGAACACAGCACTGAGCTTCAATATACAGGCTGCCCAAAGTTACTCCAAACTCATTGACATCTCATAATTCATTACTGGACACTTCATTGCACTCCAGAGAGAAGTAATCCAGCTCCACCCACCAGAACACCAACACAAGCTTCCCTAACCAGGAAACCTTGACAGCCACTCGTACAACCCCACCCACAGTGAGGAAATTTCACAATAAAGAGAACTCCACAAACTGCCAGAATACAGAAAGGCCACCCCAAACACAGCAATATAAACAAGATGAAGAGACAGAGTAATACCAAGCAGGTAAAGGAACAGGATAAATGCCCACAAAACCAAACAAAAGAGGAAGAGATAGGGAATCTACCTGATCAGTTCAGTTCAATTCAGTTCAGTCGATCAGTCATCTCTAACTCTTTGTGACCCCATGACTCTTTGTGCCTCCCTGTCCATCACCAACTCCTGGAGTTCATTCAGACTCACATCCATCGAGTCAGTGATGCCATCCAGCCTTCTCCTCCTGCCCCCAATCCCTCCCAGCATCAGGGTCTTTTCCAATGAGTCAACTCTTCACATGAGGTGGCCAAAGTACTGGGGTTTCAGCTTTAGCATCATTCCTTCCAAAGAAATCCCAGGGCTGATCTCCTTCAGAATGGACTGGTTGGATCTCCTTGCAGTCCAAGGGACTCTCAAGAGTCTTGTCTAACATGACAGTTCAAAAGCATCAATTCTTCGGCACTCAGCCTTCTTCACAGTGCAACTCTCACATCCATACATGACCACAGAAAAAAGCATAGCCTTGACTAGACAGACCGTAGTCAACAAAGTAATGTCTCTGCTTTTGAATATGCTACCTAGGTTGGTCATAACTTTCCTTCCAAGGAGTAAGTGTCTTTTAATTTCATGGCTGCAGTCACCATCTGCAGTGATTTTGGAGCCCAAAAAAATAAAGTCTGACACTGCTTCCACTGTTTCCCCATCTATTTCCCATGAAGTGGTGGGACCGGATGCCATGATCTTCGTTTTCTGAATGTTGAGCTTTAAGCCAACTTTTTCACTCTCCACTTTCACTTTCATCAAGAGGCTTTTAGTTCCTCTTCACTTTCTGCCATAAGGGCGGTATCATCTGCATATCTGAGGTGATTGATATTTCTCCTGGCAATCTTGATTCCACCTTGCGTTTCTTCCATCCAGCATTTCTCATGATGTACTCTGCATAGAAGTTAAATAAGCAGGGTGACAATATACAGCCTTGACGTACTCCTTTTCCTATTTGGAACCAGTCTGTTGTTTCATGTCCAGTTCTAACTGTTGCTTCCTGACCTGCATACAGATTTCTCAAGAGGCAGGTCCGGTGGCCTGGTATTCCCATCTCTTTCAGAATTTTCCACAGTTTATTGTGATCCACACAGTCAAAGGCTTTAGCATATCCAATAAAGCAGAAATAGATGTTTTTCTGGAACTCTCTTGCTTTTTCTATGATCCAGCAGATGTTGACAATTTGATCTCTGGTTTCTCTACCTGATAAAGAATTCGAAATAATGATAGTGAAAATTATCCAAAATCTTGAAATCAAAATGGAATCACAGATAAATAGCCTGGAGACAAGGATTGAGAAGATGCAAGAAAGGTTTAACAAGGACCTAGAAGAAATAAAAAGGGTCAATATATAATGAATAATGCAATAAATGAGATCAAATATACTCTGGAGGCAACAAATAGTAGAATAAAAGAGGCAGAAAATAGGGTTAGTGAAGTAGACGATAGAATGGTAGAAATAAATGAATCAGAGAGGAAAAAAGAAAAACTAATTAAAAGAAATGAGGACAATCTCAGAGACCTCCAGAACAATGTTAAATACCCCAACATTCAAATCACAGGAGTCCCAGAAGAAGAAGACAAAAGAAAGACTATGAGAAAATACTTGAGGAGATAATAGTTGAAAACTTCCCTAAAGTGGGGAACGAAATAATCACCCAAGTCCAAGAAACCCAGAGAGTCCCAAACAGGATAAACCCAAGGCGAAACAACCCAAGACACATATTAATCAAATTAACAAAGGTCAAACACAAAGAACAAATATTAAAAGCAGCCAGGGAAAAGCAACAAATAACACACAAGGGGATTCCCATAAGGATAACAGCTGATCTTTCAATAGAAATTCTTCAGGCCAGGAAGGAATGGCAAGACATACTTAAAGTGGTGAAAGAAAATAACTACAGATTACTGTACCCAGCAAGGGTCTCATTCAAATATGAAGGAGTAATCAAAAGCTTTACAGACAAGCAAAAGCTGAGAGAATTCAGCACCACCAAACCAGCTCTGCAACAAATGCTAAAGGATATTCTCTAGACAGGAAACACAAAAAGGGTATATAAACCAGAACCCAAAACAATAAAGTAAATGACAAACGGATCATACTTATCAATAATTACCTTAAACATAAATGGGTTGAATGCCCCAACCAAAAGGCAAAGACTGGCTGAATGGATACAAAAACAAGACCCCTATATATGTTGTCTACAAGAGACCCACCTCAAAACAGGGGACACATACAGACTGAAAGTGAAGGGTGGAAAAAGATATTCCAGGCAAATAGAGACCAAAAGAAAGCAGGAGTAGCAATATTCATATCAGATAAAATAGACTTTAAAGCAAAGGCTGTGAAAAAGGACAAAGAAGACACTACATAATGATCAAAGGATCAGTCCAAGAAGAAGATATAAAGATATAACAATTATAAATATATATGCACCCAGCATAAGAGCACCTCAATATGTAAGACAAATGCTAACAAGTATGAAAGGGGAAATTAACAATAACACAATAATAGTGGGAGACTTTAATACCCCACTCACACCTATGGATAGATCAACTAAACAGAAAATTAACAAGGAAACACAAACTTTAA
The DNA here is from genome assembly GCF_016772045.2 of Ovis aries. NCBI lineage: Eukaryota > Metazoa > Chordata > Mammalia > Artiodactyla > Bovidae > Ovis > Ovis aries. Next base: position 19,596,906 of record NC_056057.1, read on the forward strand.
ATGATACAATAGACCAGTTAGACCTAATTGATATCTATAGGACATATCACCCCAAAACAATGAATTTCACCTTTTTCTCAAGCATACACGGAACCTTCTTCAGGATAGATCACATCCTGAGCCATAAATCTAGCCTTGGCAAATTCAAAAAAAAAATTGAAATCATTCCAAGCATCTTTTCTGACCACAATGCAGTAAGATTAGATCTCAATTACAGGAGAAAAACTTTAAAAATTCCAACATATGGAGGCTGAACAACACGCTGCTGAATAACCAAAAAATCACAGGAGAAATCAAAATATGCATAGAAACGAATGAAAATGAAAACACAACAACCCAAAACCGGTGGGACACTGTAAAAGCAATGCTAAGGGGAAACTTCATAGCAACACAGACATACCTCAAGAAACAAGAAAAAAGTCAAATAAGTAACCTAACTCTACACCCAAAGCAACTAGGAAAGGAAGAAATGAAGAACCCCAGGTTTAGAAGAAGGCAAGAAATCTTAAAACGTAGGGCAGAAATAAATGCAAAAGAAACAAAAGAGACCACAGCAAAAATCAACAAAGCCAAAAGCTGGTTCTTTGAAAGGATAAATAAAATTGACAAACAATTAGCCAGACTCATCAAGAAACAAAGGGAGAAAAATCAAATCAATAAAATTAGAAATGAAAATGGAGAGATCACAACAGACAACACAGAAATACAAAGGATCATAAGAGACTACTATCACAATTACACGCCAATAAAATGGGCAACTTGGAAGAAATGGACAAGTCTTAGAAGAGTACAACTTTCGAAAACTGAATCAGGAAGAAATAGAAAATTTTAACAGACACATCACAAGCACAGAAATTGAAACTGTAATCAGAAATCTTCCAGCAAACATAAGCCTAGGTCCAGACGGCTTCACAGCTGAAATCTACCAAAAATTTAGAGAAGAGGTAACACCTATCCTACTCAAACTCTTCTAGAAAATTGCAGAGGAAGGTTAACTTCCAAACTCATTCTATGAGGCCACCATCATCCTAGCACCAAAACCTGACAAAGATGCCACAAAAAAAGAAAACTACAGGCCAATATCACTGATGAACATAGATGCAAAAATCCTTAACAAAATTCTAGCAATCAGAATCCAACAACACATTAAAAAGATTATACATCATGACCAAGTGGGCTTTATCCTAGGGATACACGGATTCTTTGATATCTGCAAATCAGTCAATGTAATTCACCACATTAACAACTTGAAAAATAAAAGCCATATGATTATCTCAATAGATGCAGAGAAATTCTTTGACAAAATTCAACATCCATTTATGATAAAAAGAAAAACTCTCGAGAAAGCAGAAATAAAAGGAACATACCTTAACATTCAGTTCAGTTCAGTCACTCAGTCATGTCCAACTCTTTGTTACCCCATGAATCACAGCACACCAGGCCTCCCTGTCCATCACCAACTCCCGGAGTTCACTCAGACTCACATCCATCGAGTCAGTGATGCCATCCAGCCATCTCATCCTCTATCGTCCCTTTCTCCTCCTGCCCCCAATCCCTCCCAGCATTAGGGTCTTTTCCAATGAGTCAACTCTTCACATGAGGTGGCCAAAGTACTGGAGTTTCAGCTTTAGCATCAGTCCTTCCAAAGAACACCCAGGGCTGATCTCCTTCAGAATGGACTGGTTGGATCTCTTCGCAGTCCAAGGGACTCTCAAGAGTCTTCTCTAACACCACAGTTCAAAAGCATCAATTCTTTGGTGCTCAGCTTTCTTCACAGTGCAACTCTCACATCCATACATGACCACAGGAAAAACCATAGCCTTGACTAGACAGACTGTAGTCAGCAAAATAATGTCTCTGCTTTTGAATATGCCATCTAGGTTGGTCATAACTTTTCTTCCAAGGAGTAAGTGTCTTTTAAGTTCATAGTTGCAGTCACCATCTGCAGTGATTTTGGAGTCCAAAAAAATAAAGTGGGACACTGTTTCCCCATCTATTTCCCATGAAGTGATGGGACCGGATGCCATGATCTTCGTTTTCTGAATGTTGAGCTTCTAGCCAACTTTTTCACTCTCCTCTTTCACTTTCATCAAGAGGCTTTTTAGTTCCTCTTCACTTTCTGCCATAAAGGTGGTGTCATCTGCATATTTGCGGTTATTGATATTTCTTCTGGAAATCTTGATTCCAGCTTCTGCTTCTTCCAGCCCAGCGTACCTCAACATAATAGAAGCTATATATGACAAACCCACAGCAAACATTATCCTCAATGGTGAAAAATTGAAAGCATTTCCCTTAAAGTCAGAAACAAGACAAGGGTGCCCACTTTCACCACTACTATTTAACATAGTTTTGGAAGTTTTGGCCACAACAATCAAAGCAGAAAAAGAAATAAAAGGAATCCAAATTGGAAAAGAAGAAGTAAAACTCTCACTGTTTGCAGATGACATGATCCTCTACATAGAAAACCCTAAAGACTCCACCAGAAAATTACTAGAGCTAATCAATGAATATAGTAGAGTTGCAGGATATAAAATAAACACACAGAAATCCCTTGCATTCCTATACACTAATAATGAGAAAATAGAAACAGAAATTAAGGAAACAATTCCATTCCCCATTGCAACGAAAAGAATAAAATACCTAGGAATATATCTACCTAAAGAAGCTAAAGACCTATATATAGAAAACTATAAAACACTGTGAAAGAAATCAAAGAGGACACTAATAGATGGAGAAATATACCGTGTTCATGAATCAGAAGAATCAATATAGTGAAAATGAATAAATTACCCAAAGCAATCTATAGATTCAAGGCAATCTTATCAAGCTACCAATGGTATTTTTAACAGAGCTACAACAAATAATTTCTCAATTTGTATGGAAATACAAAAAATCTTGAATAGCCAAAGCAATCTTGAGAAAGAAAAATGGAACCGGAGGAATCAACCTGCCTGACTTCATGCTCTACTACAAAGCCACAGTCATCAAGACAGTATGGTACTGGCATAAAGACAGAAATATAGATCAATGGAAAAAAATAGAAAGCCCAGAGATAAATCCATGTACCTATGGACACTGTAACTTTGACAAAGGAGGAAACAAAATACAATGGATTAAAGACAATCTCTTTAACAAGTGGTGCTGGGGAAACTAGTCAACCACTTGCAAAAGAATGAAACTAGAACACTTTATAACACCATACACAAAAATAAACCCAAAATGGATTAAAGATCTAAATGTAAGACCAGAAACTATAAAACTCTTAGAGGAGAACATAGGCAAAACACTCTCCAACATAAATCATAGCAGGATCCTCTATGACCCACCTCCCAGAATATTGGAAATAAAAGCAAAAATAAATAAATGGGACCTAATTAAACTTATAAGCTTCTGCACAACAAAGGAAACTATAAGCAAGGTGAAAAGGCAGCTTTTGGAATGGGAGAAAATAATAGCAAATGAAGCAACTGACAAACAACTAATCTCAAAAATATACAAGGAACTCCTGCAGCTCAATTCCAGAAAAATAAACAACCCAATCAAAAAATGGGCCAAAGAACTAAACAGACATTTCTCCAAAGAAGACATACAGATGGCTAACAAACACATGAAAAGATGCTCAACATCACTCATTATCAGAGAAATGCAAATCAAAACCACAATGAGGTACCATTGCACACTAGTCAGAATGGCTGCGATCCAAAAGTCTACAAGCAATAAATGCTGGAGAAGGTGTGGAGAAAAGGGAACCCTCTTACACTGTTGGTGGGAATGCAAACTAGTATTGCCACTATGGAGAACAGTGTGGAGATTCCTTAAAAAACTACAAATAGAACTGCCTTATGACCCAGCAATCCCACTGCTGGGCATACACACCAAGGAAACCAGAATTGAAAGAGACACATGTACCCCAATGTTCATCGCAGCACTGTTTATAATAGCCAGGACATGGAAGCAACCTAGATGTCCATCAGCAGATGAATGGATAAGAAAGCTGTGGTACATATACACAATGGAGTATTACTCAGCCATTACAAAGAATACATTGGAATCAGTTCTAATGAGGTGGATGAAACTGCAGCCGATTATACAGAGTGAAGTAAGCCAGAAAGAAAAACACCCTTACAGTATACTAAGGCATATATATGGAATTTAGAAAGATAGTAACAATAACCCTGTATGCGAGACAGCAAAAGAGACACAGTTGTATAAAACAGTATTTTGGACTCTGTGGGAAAGGGAGAGGGTGGGATGATTTGGGAGAATGGCATTGAAACATGTATAATATCACATAAGAAATGAATCACCAGTCCAGGTTCAGTGCAGGATACAGGATGCTTGGGGCTGGTGCACTGGGATGATCCGGAGGGATGGTATGGGGAGGGAGGTGAGAGTGTGGTTCAGGATGGGGAACATGTGTATACCCATGGCAGATTCATGTTGATGTATGGCAAAACCAATACAATATTGTAATTAGCCTCCAATTAAAATAAATAAATTTAAATTTTAAAAAAGAAAAATATTGGAATTATGAAACAATTTAAATGGTTGAAAATAACCCAGGCCAAGGCAAAATGAACACATCCAAATAAGATTAGCACCAACTCACAGGGGGCAATTTTTAGCCTGATGAGGCAGGTAGTTCTTTGGGCAGAGCACAGCCACAAGCACTTGTTATGGCAAGTCAGAATTTCATCTCATCCAATTTGATTTTGTTTCTAGAGCCACAGGCTGAGTCACCTCTGATATGTAGTGCAATTTGTTACATCACTATACACTGAAAACACTATGGCCCAGAATTCTCTAAACATTAAAATACATTCTTTACTTTCCGAAAAAAATATATTATTGAAATGTTTAGAAGGCCATGAAAATTATCTGTAATCTACGATCTTGCTAAAAAAAAAGCTAAAACTGTTTCATGATTCCCAGTAAGCTGATAATTTTAAAACCCTTATCAGTAAGAGCCAATATTTCCATTGAACTATTACCGTGCTGCTTTGTCATATTCAGGAGGATTTATTCCAGTTGTTGTGGTTGTTATTTTTAATATAAACAGATAATATCCAAGTTTTGCTTTAGAAAACAAATAGCTCTAAATGCTGTTACTATTTACCAAACTATGACCCAGAAGCAAAAGCAAAAAATAGGTTGAATTTGTTTCTTATTGACTAACTTACAAATTGTTAGCCTTCTCTCTGAGTTCCTTGAAAGCTAAATAGGTACCACACAAATAGATGTAAAGATTGTCTTGACCGTAGGCTTGTCATTAGGCTGTTAATAAAAACTAAGTATCAGTGAGCACCTTTCCTGGGAAAGTACGATAAGGGTGGCACTGAAAATCTGGCATCCTTACAGCACCATTATCAGGCTCTGAAAAATCTTGGCTGAACTGAAGCTGAAAAATAATTTACCACATCACCAGTTGAAACAGGATGTTCAGCTCATCCAAAGTCTACTGACTGTACATTTGACTCTCTCCTCCAAGAGGCTTGGAAATCATTCACAGTGAGATAACTAGCTATCCAAAGATAGGCTGACAAGCACAATGTAGGAAAGGTAGATGCCCGTACCGATTAAGCTCCAGGCTATCATGGTTGAGCTGCACAAACCTGAAGAGTGTAAAAAGATAAGGAATAAACTATATGGACCAAAACTTAGTTTATAATTTAGAAGAGAGAGAGTTCAAGGTATGAAAAATCCTAATTAAAGATATTCTCTCCATATATCTCACATGTTCACATCTCTTTGACAGTTTTGAAATGGAAATATCTTTTCTCCTAAAATTCAATATGTTAAAAACATCTGTAGCACATTTCCCTTGGCTGTTGATTATTAGAAATATCAGTTCATGATTTTTTATGAATTTCAAAACGTTTTATATCTGTGTTGGACAATGGACTTAATACTAACAGAAGTGAAAGAACGCTGGAGATTAAATGTTGAAACAAAAAGAAATAGAATTGAAATACTTGGTCTTTCCTTGAAAGTCTTTCTGAAGAGATTGATCAATGGAACGATATGCAAAATATGGAAATCAATCCAGCTGTCAGGAAAGTTTCACCCTTGTCCTTTAGAAAAGGTTAATAAGAATTTATTATTAATAGGCCTGAACTTAGAGTTCCAAATGAAATGTGAGTAATAGTGGTGAGCCAGGTATATCATTTGAGAAGTAAAGTAATGGCATGAGGTTATTTCCAGGGCAGTAAATGACTATTATTTCATCCCAGTACAACACAGAAGTGGAAAACACTTCCCTCATTAGGTATAAGACAGTTTCTTAAACACAGCCCTGAAACACACAGCCTCTTTGCATTATCAGTGGGCATCTAGACTCCTAAAGAGCAATTTAACCAGCATCTAAGACACTCCCATGGTGTAGTTATTTTGAAGTGCAATGGCCATATGATGGGAACAATTTTGCAGTCTTTTTTTTTTTTTCCAAACAATTCAGCTTATTTTTGCTCACAAATTACAGTTTTCTGAATACTAACTCTAAAATGGAGTTCTAAGGGAAAAAAAGAATATGTTCTGCTGATATCTAATCTTCTATTACTTCATTTCAGTCCAAATCATATATATTCAAAAACCACATTATCTTACTGTCATCGTATGTTATGTAAGATTTTGTACTACTTAAGTTATATACCTGTTATATCGCTAGTCATCAGTTCTTTGGACAGTAATCAATATGATGGGTGATATAAGTGATTTCAGATGAGGGGTTTGCTGATGAATATGAATTGCATCTCTTCTTTCTTGCCCTGACTACACTTTTATGGAGTTATTCATCACCATTGAAACAGAGGGCTATAAACATTCCAGGAGGGAAACAAAAAGTCCCTGTAAGTTACGGACTGAAAAATGAGCTCTCACAAACGTTAAAGCATCCTTTACTTAGAGAATTAACATCTACTAATATTAAGTTATATCCTTCCTCACTGAGTTTCTTTACTACTAAGGGGAAGTCATATTTAGAAAATGGCTTTTTCCTAAATTAAAGATAAAACTTTCTCCTTAGGACAGAAGGTATGAGTGATGAATCTATTTTAACCTGGTTCTTTAGAAAGTGAGTAAAGGATGGAAGTATTGTTATAAAGAAAACTGGCTCTAAGAACTAATGTTCAGTTCAGTTCAGTTCAGTTCTGTCACTCAGTTGTGTCTTACTCTTTGCGACCCCATGAATAGCAGCACGCCAGGCCTCCCTGTCCATCACCATCTCCCAGAGTTCACTCAGACTCACGTCCATCGAGTCAGTGGTGCCATCCAGCCATCTCATCCTCTGTCGTCCCCTTCTCCTCCTGCCCCCAATCCCTCCCAGCATCAGAGTCTTTTCCAATGAGTCAACTCTTCGCATAAGGTGGCCAAAGTATTGGAGTTTCAGCTTTAGCATCATTCCTTCCAAAGAACACCCAGGGCTGATCTCCTTCAGAATGGACTGATTGGACTGGATCTCCTTGCAGTCCAAGGAACTCTCAAGAGTCTTCTCCAACACGACAGTTCAAAAGCATCAATTCTTTGGCACTCAGCCATCTTCACAGTCCAACTCTCACATCCATACATGACCACTGGGAAAACCATAGCCTTGACTAGACGGACCTTTGTTGGCAAAGTATTATCTCTGCTTTTGAATATGCTATCTAGATGGGTCATAACTTTCCTTCCAAGGAGTAAGCGTCTTTTAATTTCAGGGCTGCAGTCACCATCTGCAGTGATTTCAGAGCCCAGAAAAATAAAGTCTGACACTGCTTCCACTGTTGCCCCATCTATTTCCCATGAAGTGGTGGGACCAGATGCCATGATCTTCATTTTCTGAATGTTGAGCTTTAAGCCAACTTTTTCACTCTCTTCTTTCACTTTCATCAAGAGGCTTTTAGTTCCTCTTCCCTTTCTGCCATAAGAGTGGCGTCATCTGCATATCTGAGGTTGTTGATACTTCTCCCTGCAATCTTGATTCCAGCTTGTGCTTCTTCCAGCCCAGCGTTTCTCATGATGTACTCTGCACAGAAGTTAAATAAGCAGGGTGACAATATATAGCCTTGATGTACTCCTTTTCCTATTTGGAAGTAATGTAGAACCTCTGTATTTGAAACACACAACAGATTTTGAAAATAGATATGCAAATTTTAAGACACTTTTTTCATTGTGTATAAAATTACAGGATAGAGTTTTCATTTTTGACTAGCTGGAAAGTCAAGGGAGTATAAACAAGTCTAATTTCTATATACTATGCTTCCCTTGTGGCTCAGGGGGTAAAGAATCCGCCTGCATTGTGGGAAACCTGGGTTCGATCCCTGGGTTGGGAAAATTCCCTGGAGAAGGGAAAGGCTACCCACTCTAGCATTCTGGCTTGGAGAATTCCATGGACTGTATAGTCCATGGGGTTGCAAAGAGTTGGACACAACTGACTGACTTTCACTTCATGTTCATGCCAACCTGTAGGCTTTCCTGGTAGCTCAGACGGTAAAGAACCTGCCTGCAATGCAAAAGATTCTGGTTCGAATCCTGGCCAGGAAGGATCACCTGGAAAAGGGAATGGCAACCCACTCCAGTATTCTTGCCTGGAAAATTTCATGGACAGAGTATCCTGGTGGACTACAGTCCATCAGGTTGCAAAAAAGTTGGACATGACTGAGTAACTAACACTTTCATGCCAACCCTTGGTAGAGGGTTCCCTGAAGTGTTGACTTCCCAAGGTCTCTAAAACAACAACATAACTGCCTGCTGCCATCTGTAAATAGGACCTCCAAAGTCATACATGCTTTGATAAGACAGGGCATTCCCCCTGCTGTACTGCTGCCTCACTCACAATATACTGCCTAAAAGACCTCTTGTAAGAAAAAGACTACGTTAGAATGATTGTTCAGCTTCTTCAAAAGGACCATCAAAGTTTGTACTTCATTGATCTGTGGTGTTGGAGAAGACTCTTGAGAGTCCCTTGGACTGCAAGGAGATCCAACCAGTCCATTCTAAAGATCAGTCCTAGGTGTTCTTTGGAAGGAATGATGCTGAATCTGAAACTCCAATACTTTCGCCACCTCATGCGAAGAGTTGACTCATTGGAAAAGACTGTGATGCTGGGAGGGATTGGGGGCAGGAGGAGAAGGGGCCGACAGAGGATGAGATGGCTGGATGGCATCACCAACTCGATGGATGTGAGTTTGAGTGAACTCCTGGAGTTGGTGATACACAGGGAGGCCTGGCGTGCTGCAATTCATGGGGTCACAAAGAGATGGACATGACTGAGTGACTGAATTGAACTGAAGCCTTACTTCCTAATTTGTTGTAGTCACTGCAAGACAAGAAATCCAAGTCTTCTGGCTCATCCCTCACTTACAAACGTATCTATACACTCCCCACACTGACCCAGTTTCTGTCCTTTCCTATCTTTCAAACTCTACCACCTTGCTACATTGCTTTCTCAACCTCTTCCCTAAATTTCTCTTTACCTTCTTATAATTGAAAACTGGTTATCCATGAAAAATCTATTTGTCCTTCAGCAAATAGAATTCAGGGCCTTTTTTTTTTTTTCTATCCGTACACTATAGCACTCAGAAATGTCTTCCTTATTCCTCTCTTTCTTCAGATAATTGACATCTTTATTCTTCCTTAAAAGCTCTAACTTGTTTCAAGGACATTCCATCAACCCTCCCACCACTAGTATTCCTTGTTGCATTTCTATAATGACCTCTGGTCAATTAGTCTCCTTTTTATTTTTATTTTTTAACTTTAGTGCCTAGATTATACCCTTATTCTGCTTGTCACTATCCATCTAAGACTACCTAGGCAACTCCACCTCCAACAGTTTAATATCCGACCCTATCTCTGCCAATATGTCATCAGTATGCACACCACAAGCAAAATATTGATTTCTAGTATCCCACTTTCAGACCAAAATCTTATATCTTTCTAATTTACTTACTGTAGAACGCTTACCTCCATCTGTTTCCCCACTGATACCTCCAATCAATTGACAATCGTCATCTGTATGAGTTTCCTAATGCTGCTATAACAGATTACCACAGATATAGTGGTTGAAAATAATATCTATTCATTATCTCAGTTTCTGTAGGTCAGAAATCTGAGCTCAGTGTGGCTCAGTTGGTTCTCTGCTAGTGTCACATAAGATCCAAAGCGAGATTTTTGGCGGGACTGCCTTTCTTACTGAAGGCTCTTGGGATGATTCCACCGCCAAGCTCATTAAGGTTGCAGGTAAAATTCTGTTCCATGCAATCCTAAGACTGAGATCCCTTTTCCTTGCTAGATGTTAGCATGGCTTATTCTCAGTTTCTGGAGGTAACTCTCATCCCTTGGCTTATGGCCCGCTCTCTATCTTTAAAACCAGCATCAGATGGCCAAGTCCTTCTCATTCTTCATATCTTTTTTAGTTTCCCTCCACTTCATCTCCCCTCTGCTTCTAAACTTTTAAGCATTTATGTGGTAGGATTGGAGTCATCCAGATAACCTAGGAAGACCTCTCCACCTCAAGGTCTGTGATCATAATTACATCTGCAAAGTCCCTTTTGCCGCATAACATAAGATTTCCAAAGATTCTGATGATTATGGTATGGATATTCTAAGTGAATTGAAAGCTGCTCAGCCATGTCCAGCTCTTTGCGACCCCATGGCCTATACAGTCCATGGAATTCTCCAGGCCAAAATACTAGAGTGGGTAGCCTTTCCTTTCTCCAGGGGATCTTTCCAACCCAGATCTCCTGCATTGCAGGTGGATTCTTCACCAGCTGAGCCACATTCTAAGAGGCCCTTATTATGCCTTCTTCACTTTTCAATGTCGGTAATTTGTCTTATTTCCTCTCCTTTTCTTTCTTACCCAGTTTAGATGTAATAAAACACCACTGTAGTTCACTCCTCTGTAAAATTCCTCCACCACTTTATTCCTTTCCTTCTTTGCTTAGAAAAATCCTAATTCTGACCAAGTCCAACTTGACTCCAACTCCACTTATTTATCCAACAAGTTGAACATGACTGGAGAAAAATATACCAGAATTAATTGTACATATCTCATTTTAGTCCAGTTCTGCCAGCCACCCTCTATGAATTACTCATGAAATCAGTTCTTCACTCTTCGAGACTATTTTACATTTTTTCTGTGCTCTTCGATCTTTCAACACTCTCCTCCCTAATTCCTTCTCTGCAGATAGTTTCACCACCACATTTAATCTATAGTCATGTTTCCAGTATGTGTTATATCCTCTTCCTCACTTCTTAATTCACTATAATCAGGCTATTGTCCCTTCTCTTTCATTAAAACCATTCTTTTCTTCATCACCCGTGATCTTCATCCTGTTAAAGCCAATTGTCAGCTCTCCATTCTCACTATACAAAATCTCTAAGTGGCAACTGACACTGTGGGACACTTTCTCCTTCTTGAAACACTTTCTTCCTTTGACTCCCATGATACCACTTCCCAGTTTTCCTCATAAACCACACTTACCACTCCTCTTTAATCCCATGATGGAAATTCTCTCATCAACTGCTATTAGAGAAGCCCATATCTCAGAAGTTTGGCTCCTCTTCTCTTCGGTCTATAAATTCACTGCCTAATCTCATTCAATTGTGTGATTGTAAATAACACATATATGGCTCACCAATCCACAGCCTCTGTTTTCCTTCATTGAATATCCAATTACCTCTCCTCCTATATAATTGGTATTTCAAACTTAAAACCAAACTCTGGACTGTATCCCTTATGACAGAGGCAACTAGACAACAGTTTCCAAATGTCCATTATCTCTTTTTCCTTAGGCAAGGAAGTGAAAAGTGAAAGCGTTAAGTCAGTCAGTCATGTCTGACTCTTTGTGACCCCATGGACTGTAGCCTGCCAGGCTCCTCTGTCCATGGAATTCCTCAGGCAAGAATACTTGAGTGGGCTGCCATTTCCTTCTCTAGGGGAATCTTCCTGACCCAGGGATCAAATCCCAGTCTCCTGCATTGCAGGCAGATTCTTAACCATCTGAGCCACTAGGTAAGCCCTTAAACAAAGACCCCATTATTTTCAATAGGGCATATGACCACCTTGAATCATGATTATCTTTCTCAGCCTTCCTTGCAGTTGGATATGATTATTTTGTTAAGATTATGCCAGTGGGATATAAGTAGAAATATGTAACTTTTGAAAAGTGCCATGTGCAACTTCTGGAAATTGTCATTATAGGGAAAGAGGATACTTCCTTGCCCCTTCCATGCCAGCCCTCAAAAGACAGTATGTTTCTCTGCACATAGGAAGAGAGAATACTGGATTACACTGCCATATGGTGAGGAAGTTATGCCCCAACATGGCCTCTTCACTTGAAGGATGAAGCTTTGTTTGACATGCTAAGAGAACAGGTGACTTATTTTCCATTCAGTTATGCCCCTTATCTTCCCTCAGTCAGCAATAACCCAGTAACTTGGATCAAATATAAAATTCCAAAATCAAAATTTTAATCAAAAATATATCCATAATTCCACTTGAATTTAGGGTCTGCTCCATCCCCTGTCTATCACCCTGTGAACGTCTCAGAGTTCACTGAGTACAAAGTACCATTTGGAGTACTGCAGCCCCTTACTTCAGTGAGTCTCCTGGAATAACTAAACAAGGAATGAAACCCTTCAAATCTTGGAATTACAAGGGCATACATGTGCCCTATCCACCTGTAGTCTCAGCATTGAGAGACTGAATATCTTCAGTCTGGATAGTTGTAAGCTGGATATCTTCCTATATGGACCATATGAAGTGTACAACTGATCACATTGGCTTTTTCCAGTAGATACTTAAAGCAGTACTATGGAAATTTGCATGTGCCTTTCTATGCATTAATCTGATTTTCCATTTATTGCTCTGCTATTTTGGTAGTGTTCATTTCCTCTATACTGATTATATCCTTTGTACATTTTTGGATTTTTGCAGACCACCTAAAATTCTTTGTGGAATGGGCTAAACTAATTATGCAAATGCAATAAAATTCTCTTGTCTGGAATGGGTTAACATAGCTTGCAAAGTGCTCAGCAAGAAGTGGGGATGTGGATTCAATGCTGACAATCTATTTTTAGATGACTACTTGGCTCTTCTCTACCACACAAGTAAGATTCTAATTTCAGGAAGGCTCTCCTATGCTTAAATTTAATTGACTATGCATTGTCATCCTTTTATATTAATCTCTGCTTTTTAAATGTGTTTTAAGATGACTGACTGCACCATTGAGACAGACACCTGCTCTCTGAAATAGGCACTTCATAAACCAACACTTCTAGACTTTTCAGGTCATCACAGTCATTTTCTCATATAGAAAAGCAAACAAGCCTTACCAAAGCTTTTCATAAGTAAAGATTGAAATTATTCAGAACAGATGAAGTTAAGTTGGAACAAGATTGGCATAAAGAGAGAAGCCTGAAAGAACGATGTAGGGAATCATCAGGAAGAATACAAAGAGATGCTGCTATGTTAGCTGTTGTATAAATAATAAAATTATGAAGAAACTATGCAATAAATGGTAGCATTTGTTTCCCTTATATGTAGACATATGGATGAAACTGAATCTTCAAGGGTGAATTTTAAATATTATATGAATGAAAAGAAACAAGAGCAAATGAAAGGACTGCTGCGAGTCCTTTTTCCTCAAACCTAAATTTACCAAGGAAAAAAGAAAAAAATAGAACTATCATCAATCTTTTTTTTTCCTTTCATCTTGCATCATATTATCTAGCCACAATTTCCATACGTTCCAAAGATTACATATCAATATCTTTACACCTTTCAGATATTAGAAAGTCAAGCACAAGTCTACATTTTGTATACATGATATTAACTGGTGTAGAAGAGCAATACAAGCATGATCTCATTCATATGGTAATTTTTTACATGACACAGACACTTTTTCTAGGGGAGCTCAAAATCTAGTAACTCAAAATAATTATGCAATAAAAATACAGCTTCGGGTCCATCATTTACTTGAAAAGCAGAAAGCAGGATCTCTGAATGAACTTAATGTGTTAGGAGGTGATTAAAAAAATTAACTCTTTAATAAGTGGAGTTTTTCTGCCTGTCATAGACAGCAATTCAATTCATATGATAGTTTTGTACAGTTTTCAATTCATGTCAACTTGGCTAAGCTGAACTACATTTCCTAGAACTCTGTCCTGTATATTTCTGTTAAGGCAGGTCTCAGAGATTCTTGTGGGAGATCTTGATGGCACCAGTAAAGAGTAGTCCTTTTGTAATTCATCCACTTTACTATCAAGGGGTTGACTCACCTTGCTCTGAGGCATCAGCTAAGCCTGCAGGTACTCTACCTCCACCTGGACCCTCCCTTAGCTTCTCCAACTCCTGGATCAGGGGTATGTGATTAGCTTCTTGATGAAGGGCCTCAGCTTCTACAGGGCCTATACTACTACCAAAGTCAGAGACAATAAGAACTGATGTGTTTCAGTCCATCCTCATGGATTCCAGCTCATCCTTGCAGGTTTTTGCTCATTCTTGATATCTCCACTTCATGCCCATCTTCCCTCAGATCTGCCTGCTTTGTGAACGTTAAGCTCCAGATCAGACAAGGACCTTAAAGATAAAGACCTTAAAGAAACTGCTTGTTGTTCAATGGCCCAGTCATGTCCAACTCTGAAACCCCATAGACTGCAGCACACCAGGCTTCCCTGTTCTTCACCATCTCCTGGAGATTGCTCAATTCATGCCCACTGAGACAGTGATGTCATCCAAGAACTATCCCATCCTCTGTCGTCCCCTTTTCCTCCTGTCTTCAATATTTCCCAGCATCAAGGTCTTTTCCAATGAGTTGGCTCTTCACATCAGGTGACCAAGGTATTGGAGCTTCAGCCTCAGCATCTGTCTTTCCAATGAATATTCAGGATTGATTTCCTTTAGGATTGACTGGTTTGATCTTCTTGCAGTTCAAGGGACTCTCAAGAGTCTTCTCCAATACCACAGTTCAAAAGCATCAATTCTTCAGCGCTCAGCCTTCTTTATGGTCCAGCTCTCACATCTGTACATGACTACTAGAAAAACCATAGCTTTGACCTTACAGTCATTTTTCAGCAAAGTGATGTCTCTGCTTTTTGCTGCCTAGGTATGTCACAGCTTTTCTTCCAAGGAGCAAGCATCTTTTAATTTCATGGCTGCAGTCACCATCTGCAGGGATTTTGGAGCCCAAGAAAATAAAGTTTGTCACTGTTTCCAATGTTTCCCCATCTATTTGCCATGTGGGACCCGATGCTATGATCTTCATTTTTTGAATGCTGAGTTTTAAGCCAGATTTTTAACTCTCTTCTTTCACTTTCATCAAGAGGCTCTTTAGTTCCTCTTCTCTTTCTGCCGTAAGGGTGGTATCATCTGCATATCTGAGGTGATTGATATTTCTCCCGGGAATCTTGATTCTAGTTTGTGCTTCATTCAGCCTGGCATTTTGCATGACGTACTCTGAATATAAGTTAAATAAGAAGGGTGACAATATACAGCCTTGACATACTCTGTTCCCAGTTTTGAACCAGTCCATTGTTCCCTGTCCAATTCAACAACCTATCATTATCCCTCAGAGGGCAGACAGAATGAAAAACCACAATCACAGAAAACTAACCAAACTGATCACATAGATCACAGACTTGCCTAACTCAATGAAACTATGAGCCATGCTGTATAATGCCATTCAAGATGGATGGGTCATGGTGGAGAGTTCTGACAAAACGTGGTCCACTGGGAAATGGAATGGCAAGCCACTTCAGCATTCTTGCTTTGAGAATCACCATGGATAGAATGAAATGGCAGAAAGAAATTGCTTAACCAGCTCTCAAAATTGTGTAAGGTCAAATCCCTATAATAAATACAAATTCCTTGACACATGTTTGTATACATCTCCTAGTGTTTCTAATTCTTTAACTGAGAGATCGGTGACAAATCACAATCATATACATGTATATGCATATACATATTCATGTTTGAATATGTATATGTCATTTAACACAATAGTTCTAATTCCATAACCCACTATATATAGGTCAACCAGACTGGAATGATAGAAACAGCCTCATTTATCTTCAGTTGTAAAGCACAAATGCAATTACTCTGTAGCTCTAAAATAATTGCCTCATTTTCATTTTTTAAACCTTACACAGTTCCAACCCAAATACTTTGGTGACTATTAAACTCCTTTTAATTCCCTGTATAAGTCTGGACTGTAAACACTTCAATTTTGGAGTTTCTTTCTATCTTGGTCCCAGAGACATCTCACCAGGATAGTTCCATCATTCCTTCACAAGAACAGGGAAATCTGTACAGATGATCCACACAATAAGAAATTTCATGGTTTGGGATGAATACATACATGTAAGATTTTTCCATTTTATGTACCCATGTGAAAGTCATTCAATCATTGTCTGACTCTTTGCATTATAGTCCACCAGACTCTTCTGTCTATGGAATCCTCCAGGCAAGAATACTGGAGTGGGTAGCCATTCTCTCTTCCAGGGGATCTTCCCAACCCAGGAATCAAGCCCAGGTCTCCTGCATTGCAGGCAGATTCTTTACCCAATCAGAGACACCAGGAAAGCCTATTGCATCTACACTGTATCTCAATTTTAAAATAAAACATATTTTGTGTTCCAGTAATTGCTACATATGTATTTTAATAAAATGCTCTGAAAAAAACAGAGTCAGGCCAAAAGGTCAAGATCAGAGTTTGTCATAAATTAGGTCTTTCAGTATGTTCACTTACTATACACAATAGGAAGAAAATAACCATATCATTTTTCCAAAAATAATAGCTGTATTAGCACCTTATAAAATCAATATATTTTCATGGCAAAAAGAATAAATGTAAGTGATTCAGAAAAATTTTTTAAAGAAGGAAATGCCACCACCCAGAAATAATCAACAACTTAGAACATGTCATTCTGAATATCTCTCATTCTATTGTTGTTTAGTCACTAAGTCATGTCCAATTCTTCTACAAACCCATGGACTGTAGCCTGCCAGGCTCCTCTGCCCATGGGATTTCCCAGGCAAGAATACTGGAGTGGGTTGCTATTACCAAAAAATAGTTAGCTAAATAAATAGTTTGGTAGAGAAACAGTATAATATTAGGATCCATCTATCTTTATATAAAGAGCCCTGACTTAGCTTTTGTACAAATCCTCAAAATTCTCAAGTGAAGTGTGCAAGTTAAATACTCCTTCTGTGTCTCAGTTTTCTCACAAATAAAATCAGGGGGTAAGGTAAAAGCTTTTTCATAGGGTTGTTATAAGGATTAAAATAATTATTAGATGCAAAATACTGAGAGCATATATTCAACAAATGTTCATTATTATTTGGTAAAGAAAGATATTTTAATCAATAAGACTTCAGTACAAGAAAGCAAACTGAAGAACTGGCTGATTAATGCTTCTTTAATACTAGTTTCTAAAGATCTCTATAACCAAGAACATTGTTAAAGGATGTCAATATGTTGTGTTTATTTTTGTATGTTTCTTTTAAAACAGTATTGATTACAGTTTGTTAAGAATAAAAGTATGAGGATAAGCACAGATATTATTGTTAGTTGTATTATTATAATTATATATTTCTTTTTATATTATTTTGTTATTATATTATTTTTCTATGTCAAAATTTGTAAGATTGTTTTTTCTGTTCTCTACTCATAATTCACCCAGTTAAATGTGGCCCAAATTTAAGTGGATTCAATCATCTGACCAGTCATTCTACTACTTTTTCATTTCTGAGTTCTTTATTTGGATTTGTCTCATGATGAGTTGAATTTCAGTTTATTCATTTCTTATAGAATAATTTGGGGGGTTTATATCCCCTGAGTTCTTCCATGTTTGAAATGCTTTCCTGTTGCCTTAATTCCAAAATAAATACTTAGCTGAATATGGGTAATATTCTTTGATCACAGGTCTCCTTCTTTAGAAATCTTTAGAAGTTTCATTGTCTTCCAACATTGAACATACTTAGAAAGAAGCCATTACACAGGGAAATTTTTCTTCAGAATTGTGCTTGTTTTTTCAGGTTTATTTGTTGACATCTGTACTTCAGGTATATCAATTAACTTTATATTTTATTTTCTTTGTCCTTCATATTTGTAAGCTGTCTCTACCCATGCTTTGATAAGTTTTTGTTTTTAATTCCTTCTCCATTCACTGTGATCATCTTTCCTCAATGCAGATGATTTCATTTTAGTTCCTTACTGTATTTTTGTTGTTTCTATTCGTCAGATCTATAATGGAGTTTGCTGTTGTACTTACTTTATTTGCTTTTTTTTTTTTAATCTCACTTTACTCCTTATTCTACTGCTTCTCATTATTGCTTAATTCTATTCTTCTCATTCCATTGTATCTGAGTCACAGAATTTATATTGTATCTTGGGAAGTTTTCTTTTGTTATTTGAGTTTTATTGCAGTTTGACTGGGTGATCTGATAGGGTTGTGATGTCTCTTTTTATTTAATCTTTTTGTGATACTGTGTTTGCATAGTCTCCCTATATCAATAGTGAAGTGAAAGTGAAAGTTGCTCAGTCGTGTCCAACTCTTTGCAACCCCATGGACTGAGTCCATGGGATTCTCTAGGCCAGAATACTAGAGTGGGTAGCCTATCCCTTCTCCAGAGAATCTTCCCAACCCAGGGATCAAACCCATGTCTCCCACAGTGCAGGGAGGTTCTTTACCAGCTGAGCCACCAGGGAAGCCCAAGAATACTAGACTGGTTAGCCTATCCCTTCTCCAGTGGATCTTCCTGACCCTGTCAATGCTTCAGTCAAATATGACTTTGCAGCTTCTCCAAAGAAGAAGGGCAATCTATTTCCCCATCCCTTAACTTTAGTAAGGACATGTGGCTTTTTTGATCAAAGGAATATGGTACACATGTTCAAAGACTAGGCCTCAAAAGACTTTGTATACTTCTGATTCCTCTCATTCACCTCTGTCCAGCAAGAATGTGAACAAGCCTGGGGTTATCCTGCTAAAGGGTGACAGATCATATGGAATCAAGATGAATAGTCCCAGCTGAGCTATCTTAAACCAATTAGTCCCCAGATGATCTGGCAACTGACAACCGACTGAAATCTAAGCCTAGTTCAATTCAGAACTGCCTAACTGAGCACAGGCCAATTTATCAAACTCCAGAACTATAAATGAAATGAATGCTTGTTATTTTAAGCCACTAAGTAATGGTGGTTTGTCACAGGAAAAAATACAACTAATACAGTCTCTGTACCTTTACATCTCATCTTGCTGAGAATTAAACATTGTCTTATTTACTCAGAATTCCTGCTTCCTCTAATATGTTATTGTTCAGTTGCCTGAGTTCTGTCCAACTTTTTGCAATCGCATGAACTACAGCATGCCAGGCCTCCCTGTCCCTTACCCACTCCTGAAGTTTGCCCAAGTTCATGTTCTTTGCATCAGTGATGCCATCCAGGCATCTTATCCTCTGATGCCCTCTTCTACTTCTGCCCTCAATCTTTCCCAGCTTCAGGGACTTTTCCAATGAGTTGGCTGTCCACATTAGATGACCAAAATACTGGAGTTTCAGCTTCAGCATCAGTCCTTCCAACAAGTATTCAAGGTTGATTTCCCTTAAGATTGACTGGTTTGATTTCCTTGCTGTCCAAGGGACTTTCCGGAGTCTTATCCAGCACCATAGTTGGAAGGCATCAATTCTTTGGCATTCTGCCTTCTTTGTGGTCCAGCTCTCACAACCATACGTGACTGCTGAGAAGACATAATCTTGACTATATGGACCTTTGTCAGCAGAGTAATGTTTCTTCTTTTCAACACACTGTCTAGTTTTGTCATCCTTTCCTGCCAAAAGTAATCATCTTCTGATTTCATGGTCACCATTTGCAGTGATTTTAGGGCCTAAGAAAAGGAAATATGTCACTATTTCCACATGTTCCCCTTCTATTTGCCATGAAGTAATGGGATGCCATGATCCAAGCTTTTTTAATATTTAGTTTTAAGCCAGCTCTTTCACTGTCTTTCTTCACCTCATCAAGAGACTCTTTAGCTCTTTTTCACTTTCTACCATTAGAGTGGTATCATCCACATATCTGAGGTTGTTGACACAAGAGAATTCCAGGGAATTCTCTAATATAGTATGAGTAAATTCTCTTATATGCTTTCTTCTTTACCTATGACAATTGGCCCCTTGTATATCCCATGTTTCCACCTCTTCCACACTTTTATAGGAATTCTGGCTACTACTTCTTATCTATTTTGCTGCAATCTAAAAGAATAAAGATGGAGCAGCATTTAGTTGGGAGGACAGTCAGCATTTGCTGAGTTTCTAAACTTGCTTCATTCTTTTGAAATGCCACAAACGCTGCATATCAAGCCCAGTTGTTAGGGGAAACCTGTCTGAAACCACCCATCCTGCCCAGGCACCATAGTAACCATGTTATGGAAGACCTGATGCTATAGCCTGTGCATGTTATGTTATGACAGGACATCCTGGTAAGAAACATGAAACTAACAAACCATCACCAAGTGGAAGAATTTAGGATAGGTCAAAAGGAGAGCCACATGTCTTTCCAACCTCCCAGGATCCTCCTTGCTGGTGTCCATCTTGGTTGAGCAAGGCGTGCTTCACCAGGAAGGACCATAAGTCAGAATGACTAGCCAGAGACAATGTGAAACCAACCCCATCACCGTAAAACCTGAGATGGTGAGCCTCGTGGCAGAGCAGTACTCCTGGGTTTCCTTACTCTCCATCCTTCTCTCCATCTTGGGGCCCCTTCCCTATTAAATTTCTCTCTGTGACAGCATTTGTGTCTCCTTGGATAATTCTTTTTCAAGTATTAGACAAGAGCCAACTCTCAGGCCCTGGAAGGGTTCCCCTTTCTGCAACACGTTCACATTGTAAGATTTCCATCTCACTCTTATGGGCTGCAGCTCTTTCTCCTACTGCTAAGAAATTTTGGCCCTAGTGAACACTGATTTTTCAGAGGTCGATAGGAAAGTCTACTTACTTTTTTATTTTCACTTTCAAATGTTTTTTTCTGACTTTTCACAGGGATATTTATTCACTTTAAAAGACCATTTCTCTCCAAATTTGAGTTGTTAGTAAAAATTTTCAGTTTCATTATGAATGTTTCCTTCTGCCACACAGAAAGCAGGTGTTTCAGGTTAGGGGTTAGGCAGTACCTCACCGGAATTTTCTTTCTTCTTCCTCATTTCACTTAAGTTCAGTTCAGTTCAGTCGCTCAGTCCTGTCTGACTCCTTGTGAGCCCATGAATCGCAGCACGCCAGGCCTCCCTGTCCATCACCAACTCCTGGAGTTTGCTAAAACTCATGTCCATTGAGTCAGTGATGCTATTCAGCCATCTTATCCTCTGTCATCCCCTGCCCCTGCTGCCCCCAATCCCTCCCAGAATCAGGGTCTTTTCCAATGAGTCAACTCTTTGCATCAGGTGGCCAAAGTATTGGAGTTTTAGCTTTAGCATCAGGCCTTCCAATAAACATCCAGGACTGACCTCATTTAGAATGGACTGGTTGGATGTCCTTGAAGTCCAAGGGACTCTCAAGAGTCTTCTCCAACACCACAGTTCAAAAGCACCAATTCTTTGGCGCTCAGCTTTCTTCACAGTCAAACTCTCACATCCATACTTGACTACTGGAAAAACCATAGCCTTGACTAGATGGACCTTTGTTGGCAAAGTAATGTCTCTGCTTTTGAATATACTATCTAGGTTGGTCATAACTTTCCTTCCAAGGAGTAAGCATCTGTTAATTTCATGGCTGCCATCACCATCTGCAGTGATTTTGGAGCCCCAAAAAATAAAGTCTGACACTGTTTCCACTGTTTCCCTATCTATTTCCCATGAAGTGATGGGACCGGATGCCATGATCTTAGTTTTCTGAATGTTGAGCTTCAAGCTAACTTTTTTACTCTCCTCTTTCACTTTCATCAAGAGGCTTTTTAGTTCCTCTTCACTTTCTGCCATAAGGGTGGTGTCATCTGCATATCTGAAGTTATTGATATTTCTCCCGGCAATCTTGATTCCAGCTTGTCCTTCTTCCAGCACAGCGTTTCTCATGATGTACTCTGCATATAAGTTAAATAAGCAGAGTGACAATATACAGCCTTGATGTACTCCTTTTCCTATTTGGAACCAGTCTGTTGTTCCATGTCCAGTTCTAACTGTTGCTTCCTGACCTGCATACAGATTTCTCAAGAGACAGATCAGTTGGTCTGGTATTCCCATCTCTTTCAGAATTTTCCACAGTTTATTGTGATCCACACAGTCAAAGGCTTTGGCATAGTCAATAAAGCAGAAATAGATGTTTGTTTTTTCTATGATCCAGTGGATGTTGGCAATTTGATCTCTAGTTCCTCTGTCTTTTGTAAAACCAGCTTGAACATCAGTGAGTTCACAGTTCACATATTGCTGAAGCCTGGCTTGGAGAATTTTGAGCATTACTTTACTAGCATGTGAGCTGAGTGCAATTGTGAAGTAGTTTGAGCATTCTTTGGCATCACCTTTCTTTGGAATTGGAATAAAAACTGACCTTTTCCAGTCCTGTGGCCACTGCTGAGTTTTCCAAATGTGCTGGCATATTGAGTGCAGCACTTTCACAGCATCATCTTTCAGGATTTGAAAGAGCTCAACTGGAATTCTATTACCTCCACTAGCTTTGTTTGTAATGATGCTTTCTAAGGCCCACTTGACTTCACATTCCAGAATGTCTGGCTCTAGATGAGTGACCACACCATCGTGATTATCTGGGTTGTGAAGATCTTTTTGTGCAGTTCTTCTGTGTATTCTTGCCACCTCTTCTTAATATCTTCTGCTTCTGTTAGGTCCATACCATTTTTGTCCTTTATCGAGCCCATCTTTGCATGAAATGTTCCCTTGGTATCTCTAATTTTCTTGAAGAGATCTCTAGTTTTTCCCGTTGTGTTGTTTTCCTCTATTTCTTTGCATTGATCACTGAGGACGGCTTTCTTATCTCTCCTTGCTAACACTTTTTAAAGTTTCTGTCCCGGTGTTTTATCTGTAAGGGTTAATTTTGAATTCATACAGGATCTATTTCTATGACTTTAACCCTTATCTTGCTGCTTTTGTTATAGTTGGTGTACATAATGGCCCACTCAGGGAGAAAACCTGAGTCAGCCCACCTACAGGAGGACTGTGAGGAAGTGAAACTAACACATCCCCCTGCCTAAGGCTTATCATTCTAGGAGATGCTTGCAAGAAATTAAATGGTCTTTTTACTTTGTTTCCTTACCTCTCCCATCTCTGATCCATAAAAGGACCTGCTATATAGGCTAATCTACCACCTTCTTGGTCAGTCATCTTTCCAAATAAAGTTGTATTCCTTGCCTCATCACATCATCTACTGGATTTATTGGCATATTCTGCAGTGAGCTGAGTCAGCTTGGACTTGGTAATAGTGTTATAGCTCTTTCTCTTACTTTTTGGCTACTTGTAATTTGGAGATGCTTCCTCCTTACCAATGTGTATTTTTTAAGTATACTTTTGAGAGAGATTTTACTTTATCCATAAACTGGTCAAATATGTATCCCATTCAGTTCAGTTCAGTTCAGTTCAGTTGCTCAGTCATGTCCGACTCTTTGCAACCCCATGAATCACAGCATGCCAGGCCTCCCTGTCTATCACCAACTCCCGGAGTTCACTCAGACTCACGTCCATCGAGTCCTTGATGCCATCCAGCCATCTCATCCTCTATTGTCCCTTCTCCTCCTGCCCCTAATCCCTCCCAGCATCAGAGTCTTTTCCAATGAGTCAACTCTTCACATGAGATGGCCAAAGTATTGGAGTTTCAGCTTTAGCATCATTCCTTCCAAAGAAATCCCAGGGCTGATCTCCTTCAGAATGGACTGGTTGGATCTCCTTGCAGTCCAAGGGACTCTCAAAAGTCTTCTCCAACACCACCGTTCAAAAGTATCAATTCTTCGGCGCTCAGCCTTCTTCACAGTCCAACTCTCGCATCCATACATGACCACTGGAAAAACCATAGCTTTGACTAAACGGACCTTAGTCGGCAAAGTAATGTCTCTGCTTTTGAATATACTATATAGGTTGGTCATAACTTTCCTTCCAAGGAGTAAGCGTCTTTTAATTTCATGGCTGCAGTCACCATCTGCAGTGATTTTGGAGCCCCCCAAAAATAAAGTCTGACACTGTTTCCACTGTTTCCCCATCTATTTGCCATGAAGTGATGGGACCAGATGCCATGATCTTCGTTTTCTGAATGTTGAGCTTTAAGCCAACTTTTTTACTCTCCTCTTTCACTTTCATCAAGAAGCTTTTTAGTTCCTCTTCCATTTCTGCCATAAGGCTGGTGTCATCTGCATATCTGAGGTTATTGATATTTCTCCCATTACACACAGTTATACACAATAACATCACATTTCTCTATGATTCTTAGGGAAGTAAAACCCAAAAGTATAAAACTCTTCATAACCCAGAGAAGGTGAATCTGTCACTTCAGCTGTGTAGTTACTCCTGCCCTAAAGATTGTTACCACTTACAAGACATTTGAAAAGGCTTGTGTTTCCTAACTAGGTGACTGATAACACCTAAAACAAGCGCTCACTGTTGGAAAGGTCTAAAATTCAAAATCAGAGTGAACTGTTCTAGGAAGCCAGCTTGAGGCATAAGGGATTCTGAAACCTGCCCAGGTCTTTTCCTTTGTTCTCCCAGCCAGAACCCTTCATGATGAATAACTTGTTCTCCAAGGCCTAATGCTTCGCGAGCTTCCTTTGTCCTTCTGCTTAAAAAGGCTTTTATGTTGGAGAATCCCTCGCATCCTGTCTTTTTTCCTTTTTCTTTTTTTTTCTTTCTCAAAGCAGGGCTTCTGGAGACACTTAACTTTTAGCTGAAGGGGTTTTGTATTTGCAGCTTATTTTGTGGCTAAGGATATAGTAAATTAGCGACCTCCTTTTCCTTATATGCTATGTAGAGTTTATTCAATTTAGGTTTTTAATATAAAACTGGCATGATCTAGAAGAGGGTAAAGAAAGGTTTAAAAGTCCTGCTGGGCACCCACAACTTAGAATCTCCAAGTGCTTGTGGGACTTTCACAAATCAAGAGAAAGACTTTAAACTGAACCCTAAAGAGAAATATCAAAAGCCACCTCTTTTCTATCTCTCCTTCAATAAATTTTTTTTTCTATTATTATTGCTTTACAGGTTTCTATGGTATAGGGATAAAACTGGGAGGAATTTTGGAAAACTATTATAATGTAGACATGAAATAGTCTCTGCAAAGTTTTCATTTTCAAATCAGACCAGAGTTGTCATGTTGCCTATTCTTGTATTGTCACAGTTGTACAGCGTACAGATCATCCCTAGGACCTCAAGGACGCTTTCATAAAAAAAGAGAATGGGGTAACATTAAGAGTCAGAAGCTTATCCACCCCACCCAGCTCCATCCACGCACTGTTTCTTAAAAAAGAAAAATCCATGTTACTGTTAAAGCCACGCGTTCTTGGAAACAAACTCACTCAGAAGGACAATGCAGATAGTGAAGTGCAGTTTATTACACTGGTGGGCCCAAGGCAGAGTCTCCTCTTAGCCAAGGACCCCAACCAGCATTTGTGAAAATCTTTTATACCCCATGTGCACATATCTGAACCCACCGCCCCACATTCCTTGAGATTTACATAAACCAAGGAAAATACAATCCCAGTAACCCCGTCATTCACGTGCTATGTGCTCATGTGCTCAAACAGTCAAACAATTAGGCAATAATCAATAAGCCCAAGGTTACACTCCAATAGATACAGAAAAATTTATGGCCTGTCTGGAGGAAAGGGTGATTAGTGTATGTTTTCTCTTAGGCAATGAGTAACCTAGATATGATCTTTAAGGTTCCCCTGTCTGGAGGGGGTCTTATCCTTCTGGTTTTTTTTTTTTTTTTTTTTGTTTTTTTTTTCATAGGCACTAAACACAGAGTTCAGAGTCCATTGGAAAGGTGACCGAGCATGATCAGCATGAATAGGCCTAGGAGTCCAGGCCCTATGAATTCCTTCTTCATTCCACCCTCTTGATGCTCTTAGTTTCTGTAACAAGCATTATTCATTGAGATATATTGTACCCTAGCCCTCCGACCACCCACATGAGAGAATGCTAACAACCTCTGGGTTACAATTTTCACAAGACATTGTAAGAAGCAGGGCCCACAAAGCAGTATGATTAGAACAATTATAACAACAGTAACAATAGTTTTGCACCAGTCTCCCTTCACCCAGCACAGGACCGAAGTCCAAAAGGGAATATTTTCATCAGACATGGTCTTCACTTGATTTTGTATATCCTACAAGGCAGTAGATACATTTCCAGACAGGTCAGGGATTTATACACAACATTCAACTTTATTATGGTGCAAGTCCCCACCCTGGGGTATGTCCAATGCTGCGAGTATGTCCAATGCCATCCTATTTTGAATTACTGCCTTCCTCATCTGAATTTGTTCTTCGTTCAAGGCTTGACTGGCTTTTGTACTGCCTAAGAGGGACTGTTTAGTGAAATTAGTTAAGGCCTCTACCTTAACCATGATATCCGTTGTCCCTATGGAAGATACAAACAAGGCAGCGAGATAGTCATACCACTGGAACACGGATCGTGTCCATCTTGCATGCAGATAGGGCAGGCTTACTAGACGTTGGTGTAGGCTAGACGTAGGTGGTGCCATGGGCGAAAGCAAATCCTAGTGTGCGACACCCTACCCAGCTAACTGGTAACCATGGCCATAAGTTAAGCCCACAGAGCCGCTGGGTCCCATTGGGGGCTGCCCATCAGATTCCAGAATTATATTTCCAGTCAGAATGGGGCCATTGAACAGACCAATTGGGGTGATAGATATATTCAAAGATTTGCTTACATTGTCCAGGGGATAAATAATCCATATATTTTAATTCTTTTGGGTCTAGGGGGTGGTCTCCAAATCCAGCTTTGTGTTCTTTGTGTTGCCACCAAATAGTAGCGGGAGTAATCAAAGGTCCTTTCTCAGGAGTCATCCAGAAATATTCATCCCAGACCTGGTAGTATTTCTCAAGGTAGCAAGAGGCCTGTCCCTCTTTTGTAAGGGAGCCCCTTTCCTTTTTATTTTTAATATATGAGGTATAAGCCCTTGTTAACTCAGATGACCATTATATCTACTACTGAGGGCAGGAATCCCTCAGAAGAAATGGAGTAGCCATCATGGTCAATAAAAGACTCCGAAATGCAGTACTTGGATGCAATCTCAAAAACAACAGAATGATCTCTGTTCATCTCCAAGGCAAACCATTCAATATCACAGTTATCCAATCTATGCCTCAACCAGTAACGCTGAAGAAACAGAAGTTGAACGGTTTTATGAAGACCTACAAGACCTTTTAGAACTAACTCCCAAAAAGATGTCCTTTTCATTATAGGGGACTGGAATGCAAAAGTAGGAAGTCAAGAAACACCTGGAGTAACAGGCAAATTTGACCTTGGAATGCGGAATGAAGCAGGGCAAAGACTAATAGAGTTTTGCCAAGAAAATTCCCTGTCATAGCAAACACCCTCTTCCAACAACACAAGAGAAGACTCTACACATAGACATCACCAAATGGTTAACACCGAAATCAGATTGATTATATTCTTTGCAGCCAAAGATGGAGAAGCTCTATACAGTCAACAAAAACAAGACCAGGAGCTAACTGTGGCTCAGATCATGAACTCCTTATTACCAAATTCAGACTCAAATTGAAGAATATAGGGAAAACCACTACACCATTCAGGTATGACCTAAATCAAATCCCTTATGATTATGCAGTGGAAGTGAGAAATAGATTCAAGGGCCTAGATCTGATAGATAGAGTGTCTGAAAAACTGTAGAGGGAGGCTCATGACATTATACAGGAGACAGGGATCAAGACCATCCCCATGGAAAAGAAATGCAAAAAAGCAAAATGGCTGTCTGGGGAGGCCTTACAAATAGCTGTGAAAAGAGAGGTGAAAAGCAAAGGAGAAAAGGAAAGATATAAGCATCTGAATGCAGAGTTCCAAAGAATAACAAGAAGAGATAAGAAAGCCTTCTTCAGAGATCAATGCAAAGAAATAGAGGAAAACAACAGAATGGGAAAGACTAGAGATCTGTTTAAGAAAATTAGAGATACCAAGGGAACATTTCATGCAAACTTGGGCTCGATAAAGGACAGAAATGGTAGGGACCTAACAGAAGCAGAAGATATTAAGAAGAGGTGGCAAGAATACACAGAAGAACTCTACAAAAAAGATCTTCATGACCCAGATAATCACGATGGTGTGATCACTCATCTAGAGCCAGACATCCTGGAATGCGAAGTCAAGTGGGCCTTAGAAAGCATCACTACAAACAAAGCTAGTGGAGGTGATGGAATTCCAGTGGAGCTCTTTCAAATCCTGAAAGATGATGCTGTGAAAGTGCTGCACTCAATACACCAGCACATTTGGAAAACTCAGCAGTGGCCACAGGACTGGAAAAGGTCCGTTTTCATTCCAATCCCAAAGAAAGGCAATGCCAAAGAATGCTCAAACTACCACACAATTGCACTCATCTCACAGGCTAGTAAAGTAGTGCTCAAAATTCTCCAAGCCAGGCTTCAGCAATACGTGAACTGTGAACTCCCTGATGTTCAAGCTGGTTTTAGAAAAGGCAGAGGAACCAGAGATCAAATTGCCAACATCTGCTGGATCATGGAAAAAGCAAGAGAGTTCCAGAAAAACATCTATTTCTGCTTTATTGACTATGCCAAAGCCTTTGACTGTGTGGATCACAATAAACTGTGGAAAATTCTGAAAGACATGGGAATACCAGACCACCTGACCTGTCTCTTGAGAAACCTATATGCAGGTCAGGAAGCAACAGTTAGAATTGGACATGGAACAACAGACTGGTTCCAAATAGGAAAAGGAGTATGTCAAGGCTGTATATTGTCACCCTGCTTATTTAACTTCTATGCAGAGTACATCATGAGAAACGCTGGACTGGAAGAAACACAAGCTGGAATCAAGATTGCTGGGAGAAATATCAATAACCTCAGATATGCAGATGACACCACCCTTATGGCAGAAAGTGAAGAGGAGCTAAAAGCCTCTTTATGAAAGTAAAAGAGGAGAGTGAAAAAGTTGGCTTAAAGCTCAACATTCAAAAAACTAAGATCATGGCATCCGGTCCCATCACTTCACGGCAAATAGAAGGGAAAACAGTAGAAACAGTGTCAGACTTTATTTTGGGGGGCTCCAAAATCACTGCAGATGGTGACTGCAGCCATGAAATTAAAAGACGCTTACTCCTTGGAAGAAAAGTTATGACCAACCTAGATAGTATATTCAAAAGCAGAGACATTACTTTGCCAACTAAGGTTCGTCTAGTCAAGGCTATCATTTTTCCAGTAGTCAAGTATGGATGTGAGAGTTGGACTGTGAAGAAGGCTGAGCACCGAAGAATTGATACTTTTGAACTGTGGTGTTGGAGAAGACTCTTGAGAGTCCCTTGGACTGCAAGGAGATCCAACCAGTCCATTCTGAAGGAGATCAGCCCTGGGATTTCTTTGGAAGGAATGATGCTGAAGCCGAAACTCCAGTACTTTGGCCACCTCATGCGAAGAGTTGACTCATTGGAAAAGACTCTGATGCTGGGAGTGATTGGGGGCAGGAGGAGAAGGGACGATGGAGGATGAGATGGCTGGATGGACTCGATGGACGTGAGTCTGAGTGAACTCCGGGAGATGGTGATGGACAGGGAGGCCTGGCGTGCCGTGATTCATGGGGTCACAGAGAGTCGGACATGACTGAGTGACTGAACTGAACTGAACCTCCATAAGACTAGTGTTCATGTTGAATGTAACTCTATGTCCCCAGCTCATTGATGGCTTTTTCTTACACCAGGAGAGCAAAGAAAGTTTATGATTGATGAGAGAAAGGAAAGTTCCTTTCTGTTGTTTCAAGAAGGAGCACAGTGGTATAAAGTCCCCATAACGAAGTGGTGATACCCACCAGAGGAGTCCGTCCATTACTGACAGGAGCATAGCCCCACATACCCAACAGCTGGAGGAACTGTGGAAATCCACCTAGGAATGTGCCCATGAGATGAAGACATTGCCCTGTGCGGGAACAGTGGTCAGGCTCAGAATTGCGTTGGTGAGGCCGAGTAGCAGGAGTCGTTTACTCAGCTCCATCCTAGAGAGCGCTCGTCCAGGACCTCGTTTTCTTCTTCCTCTTCAGGATGATCTTGGTTTCCCATGGGTTGGCCGGGTCCTTCTCGGTGGTCCACTCAGAGCGTCTTCTGGGTCAGCATGGTATGCCTTCTTCCCTCTGGTGTGATGGATCCAAGGGGCAATGCCTGCAACTTTAACTGCAGTAGGGGTGGTTAAAACAACAGTATATGGACCTTTCAATCAGGGGACTAGTGTGCACCCATACCTGGTCCCCTGGTATAAACTCAGGCATTTGCTCCCCCAAGGGGAACAGTATTCTTTCTTGCACAAACTTAGTTACTTGATTAATTATCTTACCTAGTTGTTCCATCTGCTGTGATATCCCATCTCCTCTTACGGAAATATATCAGTTGCTACTGGAGGCCTCCCATATACAATTTCATAGGGAGAGTAGCTGTGGGACCATGGGGTCATCCTGAGTTTGAGCAAGGTCATGGGAAGTAGATCCATCCAGGAACAGTCAGTCTCTATAATCCATTTAGAAAGCATATCCTTTAGTGTCCGGTTACTTCGCTCTACCATTCCGGAGCTCTGAGGCCGGTAGGCAGTGCGTAACTTCTATTTTATATTCATGGCTTTACTTACTCATTGTATCAGATCTGATATGAAGGCTGGGCCGTTATCTGATCCTATGCTGGTGGGGAATCCAAATCAAGGAACTATTTCCATAAGCAGGCTCTGAGCCACTTCTGATGCTCTTTCGGTTCGGGTGGGGAAGGCCTCCACCCATCCCAAGAATGTACATAACAAAACCAACAGGTAACAAAAATGGCGATATGGTTTCATCTCAGTGAAATCCACTTCCAGATGTTCAAAGGGAAGGGCTCCTTTTAGTTGGATACCTGGCGGTTTTGGTCTGCACCCTGGAGCAGCGTTAACCTGAGAGCTGCTGCTGCTAAGTCACTTCAGTCGTGTCCGACTCTGTGTGACCCCATAGATGGCAGCGCACCAGGCTCCCCTGTCCCTGGGATTCTCCAGGCAAGAACACTGGAGTGGGTTGCCATTTCCTTCTCCAATGCATGAAAGTGAAAAGTGAAAGTGAAGTCGCTCAGCCGTGTCCTACCCTCAGCGACCCCATGGACTGCAGCCCACCAGGCTCCTCCATCTACGGGATTTTCCAGGCAAGAGTACTGGAGTTGGGTGCCATTGCAGGCATTGCAATTTTGGGATTCTGTTCTACATAAGGAAGAGAGGCGAGGAAGCAGAAAATACCTTCAGATCAATTCCTCCAATTTGTCATGTCCTAGGTGAGTCATACAATGAGCTTGGCTCACCAGAAAAGGGGCTATCTCTTCAGGCACTAAAAGCTTACCATCTGGTAGCTCCCACCATCGTTTCTCTGTTTTGGTGGCTCCCTCCACTTCATCTAGTTGGTTTTTAGCCTCAGTGTATGTTGGGGCGTCTAGGGCCAACTCTGGTAGCTCAGCTAGGACAAATATTCTCATGGGGATTTCCCCAGATTCCTTTGTCCTCGGCTGCCAGTCTGGCAGTCTCATCAGCCAGCCTATTTCCTCGAGCCTGTGGGGTGTCTTCCTTCTGGTGCCCACGGTAGTGCATGACTGCTACTTCCATGGGGCTCCAGACAGCATCTAGCAGAGTCAGGATCTCCTCCTTTTTCTTAATGTCCTTTCCATTGGCCATTAGAAGGCCTCTCTCCCGGTATAGGGCCCCATGTACATGGAGTGTAGCGAAAGCATACTGGGAATCGGTGTAGATGTTCACTTTCTTACCCTTTGACAATTACAGTGCCTGGACTAAGGCCCATAACTCAGGTCGTTGGGCTGACCAGTGCTGTGGTAAGGAGCCGGCCTCGATAACAGTCCTCTCTGTGACTAAAGCATAGCCTGACAGTCGCTGTCCTAGCTTTACCAGGCTGGTGCCATCAGTATACAGAGTCCAGTCAGGATTTGAAATTGGCCTGTCTTGGAGGTCTGGACGGCCAGCATAGACCTCCTCTAAGACTTCTTTGCAGTTGTGGGTAGGTCCACCTTCTCCTGTTGAGAGAAGCGTTACTGGGTTTAAACCCTGGCAAGGCTCGATACAGAGGTTGGGGTTTTCACATAGCAGTCCCTGGTATTGAATAATCCAGGAATTTGACAGCCATTTGTGGGGGTCTCCTCAAAGGAGGGTATTGACTTCATATGGGATCTTTACAATCAGATCCTGGCCGAAAGTCAGCTTTGTGGCTTCACGTACCAGTAAGGCAACTGTGGCCACTGCTCGCAGACAACTAGGCCACCCAGTGGCAACGTTATCAAGTCGCTTTGAAAGGTAAGCTACTGGCCTGTCCCACGTTAGCAAGGTTTGAGTCAAAACCCCCATGGCTGTTTTACTTTCTCGGTCACATATAAGGTGAATGGTTTGGTGAGGTCTGGCAATCCCAAGATGAGGACGGAGGCGATTGCTAGTCTTAGCCCCTCAAAGGCTTTCTGCTATTTCTCAGGCCAATTTACTGGATTCTCTTCAGGCCCTGTCATGAGCTCAAATAGGGGCTGGGCTATTTGAGAATACCTTGGAATCCAAATCCTGCAGAATCCCGTGTTCCCTAGGAACTCCCTGACTTGCCGCCGAGTCTTAGGCATGGGAGCCTCAGAATTACTTCTTTTCTAGATTGGTCTAGCAACCTTCTGCCTTCCCTTAGGACAAATCTCAAATACCATTGAGGATAATGTTTGCTGTGGGTTTGTCCTAGATAGCTTTTATTATGTTGAGATATGTTCCTTCTATTCCTGCTTTCTGGAGAGTTTTTATCATAAATGGATGTTGAATTTTGTCAAATCCTCAATGGTGAAAAATTGAAAGCATTTCCCCTAAAGTCAGGAACAAGACAAGGGTGCCCACTTTCACCGCTACTATTCAACATAGTTCTGGAAGTTTTGGCCACAGCAATCAGAGCAGAAAAAGAAATAAAAGGAATCCAAATTGGAAAGAAGAAGTAAAACTCTCACTGTTTGCAGATGACATGATCCTCTACATGGAAAACCCTAAAGACTCCACCAGAAAATTACTAGAGCTCATCAATGAATATAGTAAAGTTGCAGGATATAAAATCAACACACAGAAATCCCTTGCATTCCTATACACGAATAATGAGAAAGTAGAAAAAGAAATTAAGGAAACAATTCCATTCACCATTGCAACGAAAAGAATAAAATACTTAGGAATATATCTACCTAAAGAAACTAAAGACCTATATATAGAAAACTATAAAACACTGATGAAAGAAATCAAAGAGGACACTAATAGATGGAGAAATATACCATGTTCATGGATCGGAAGAATCAATATAGTGAAAATGAGTATACTACCCAAAGCAATTTACAAATTCAATGCAATCCCTATCAAGCTACCAGGCACATTTTCACAGAACTAGAACAAATAATTTCAAGATTTGTATGGAAATACAAAAACCTCGAATAGCCAAAGCAATCTTAGAAAGAAGAATGGAACTGGAGGAATCAACTTGCCTGACTTCAGGCTCTACTACAAAGCCACAGTCATCAAGACAGTATGGTACTGGCACAAAGACAGACATATAGATCAATGGAACAAAATAGAAAGCCCAGAGATAAATCCACACATATGGACACCTTATCTTTGACAAAGGAGGCAAGAATATACAATGGAGTAAAGACAATCTCTTTAACAAGTGGTGCTGGAAAACTGGTCAACCACTTGTAAAGAATGAAACTAGATCACTTTCTAACACCGCACAAAAATAAACTCAAAATGGATTAAAGATCTAAATGTAAGATCAGAAACTATAAAACTCCTAGAGGAGAACATAGGCAAAACACTCTCAGACATAAATCACAGCAGGATCCTCTATGATCCACCTCCCAGAATGCTGGAAATAAAAGCAAAATAAACAAATGGGATCTAATTAAAATTAAAAGCTTCTGCACAACAAAGGAAAATATAAGCAAGGTGAAAAGACAGCCTTCTGAATGGGAGAAAATAATAGCAAATGAAGCAACTGACAAACAACTAATCTCAAAAATATACAAGCAACTTCTGCAGCTCAACTCCAGAAAATAAACGACCCAATCAAAAATGGGCCAAAGAACTAAATAGACATTTCTCCAAAGAAGACATACGGATGGCTAACAAACACATGAAAAGATGCTCAACATCACTCATTATTAGAGAAATGCAAATCAAAACCACAATGAGGTACCACTTCACACCAGTCAGAATGGCTGCGATCCAAAAATCTGCAAGCAATAAATGCTGGAGAGGGTGTGGAGAAAAGGAACCCTCCTACACTGTTGGTGGGAATGCAAACTAGTACAGCCACTATGGAGAACGGTGTGGAGATTCCTTAAAAATTGCAAATAGAACTACCTTATGACCCAGCAATCCCACTTCTGGGCATACACACCGAGAAACCAAAATTGAAAGAGACACATGTACCCCAATGTTCATCGCAGCACTGTTTATAATAGCCAGGACATGGAAACAACCTAGATGTCCATCAGCAGATGAATGGATAAGAAAGCTGTGGTACATATACACAATGGAGTATTACTCAGCCGTTAAAAGAATTCATTTGAATCAGTTCTGATGAGATGGATGAAACTGGAGCCGATTATACAGAGTGAAGTAAGCCAGAAAAACACCAATACAGTATACTAACACATATATATGGAATTTAGGAAGATGGCAATGACGACCTGTATGCAAGACAGGAAAGAGACACAGATGTGTATAACGGACTTTTGGACTCAGAGGGAGAGGGAGAGGTGGGATGATCTGGAGAATGACATTCTAACATGTATACTATCATGTGAATTGAATGCTTGGGGCTGGTGCATGGGGATGACCAGAAAGATGTTATGGGAGGAGGTGGGAGGGGGTTCATGTTTGGGAATGCATGTAAGAATTAAAGATTTTAAAATTTAAAAATAAAAACTAAAATTTAAAAAAATTGCTCGATTTGCCTCTGCCAGCAATTGGAGGAGTGCTTGGGTCCCTTCCCAACATTCTTCCCAGGTCTCAGAGGCCAGGTCTCAGGTCATCCACATATTGCAGGAGCCAACATCCATACCTTTCAGGCTGGAGAGCTTCCAGGTCTAAGGCCAAGGCTTCTCCAAAGATGGTTGGGGCATTCTTGAAGCCTTGTGGGAGGTGGGTCCAAGTGAGCTGCTGCTTATTGCCTCTGATTGGGTCCTCCCTTTCAAAGGCAAAGATGGGTTGTGATGCAGGTGCTAGGCAAATACAAAAAAAGGGCATCTTGAGGTCCAAGCAAGTATAGATCCTTGTTTTAGGTGGGAGGAGGCTAAGTAAGGTATAGGGGTTTGGGATAGTTAGGTGCAGAGTTACAGTAGCCTGACTGGCCAATCTGAGATCCTGTACGGGCCTATAGTTTTGTCCCCCTTCCTTCTTTACAGGTAAGATTGGTGTGTTCCAGGCTGATTGACATTCCACCAGGATGCCTGCCTGCTTTAGCCTATTGATATGAGGCAGAATCCTGGTTCGGGCTTCTACGGGTATTGGGTATTGACTCTTTCTCACTGGGGTGGCGCCTGGTTTGAGTTCTATTGATACAGGGGCTTGGTGTCTGACTAGCCCAGGGGGGTTATCTTCGGCTCAGACCTCAGGGAACAACTGAGTTAGCCTTTTCTCCAACTCTGTTGCTTTGTCTTATCTATCTCCAGGGGACTCATGTAACCTCCATTCATCTTGAGGGGGCACAGAGAGGGAGAGTAAGTAGGTTGTTGTGCCCACTTGAAAAGTGGGCCTCTCTTCAGGAGAGAAATTCACTTGTGCTCCCAGCTTGGAGAGTAAGTCTCTCCCCAGCAGGGGTACTGGGCACTCAGGGATATAGAGGAACTCAGTGACCCCTCATCTGACATTTCCTAGGCTGGCAAAATGACTTAATCATTTCTTCTCCCGAAACCCCAGTTGCGGCAGCGGTCCTTTTAGACAGTGGCTCCACAGGCTTAGTTACCACGGACAATTCTTCTCCGGTGTCTACTGGTTCCTGATTTTTAAGGTTACCATGGGCTCCCAGGGACCTGATGTCTTTGAGCCCTGGCATCCCTATTCAGTCTCTATGTTAGTGAGTTCTGCAACTGGGAGGGGTTTATTCTCCCTTCTTCTTTCTGGGCACTCGTTCTTCCAATGACTGAACCCAGGGCATCAGGCGCATTGATTTGGCTGTAATGGAGCCTGAAGCCTCTGCTGGGACTGGTTGGAGGGCTGTTCTGACCTGGAAGCTAAGGAGGGTTTCTTTCCTTTGGTGGTGAAAAAGTCTTCGGAAGACTTTGCAAGTGCAGCAGCCAACATTGCAAACCTCTTGTCTGTTCTCCTCGGCTCGTATACCTTTTCTCATATTTCTTTTCTATTTCCATGTCCCTATTTTGGAACACCTTGTCTGCTGTTTCAATCAGCTGAGAACTAGGCATGGATAGAACTCCCTCAGTCTTTTGAAGCTTTCGTTTTATGTAAGGACATGCTTGCGAGATAAATGCCGAATTGATAACAATCTGGGAGCCCGTAGCTTCTGGCTCTATGGGTGTATAGAGACTGTAGGCCTCACAAAGTCTCTCATAAAATTCAGAAGGTGCCTCATTCCCCTTCTGAACTATTCCAGCCAGTTTTGACATATCCATTGGCCTCCAGGCTCCCCTTTTAAGTCCTTGTATAATCGCTGTCCAGTATCTAATTGGATTTTTCCCCCCTCTGTATTATAGTCCCAATTAGGTCTGTCAGTGGGGAAGGCTTGCTCTATCCACCTCACCTCAGTGTTGATCCTATATCTCTCTTCTCTACTGAAGAGGGATGCTAGTAATTGCATTATATCATCCCAGGTTGGTCAATGGGTGTGGAAAATAGTCTCCAATAGTCCAGATATGCCCTGGGGTTCCACCGAGTAAGAGGGGGTGTGTTTTTGCCAGTTCAGTATATCGGTTGATGAAAAGGGCTGATAGTAATAGGCTACAGGAGCTTGGTAATAATTACCGTCTTCCCCTATCATTGGAGGTTGTTGGACTTCTCTAAGGGGCATCTGCAAGGGTATTCTTTCCTCTGGTTCTTTGGCAGAGGGGAGCCTTTGTTTAATTCCAGTGGTTCCTCCTACTTGTCCCGGAGTACTTACCGGGAGTGGCAGGTAGAGTTTAGGAAACGTAGTGGCAGCATCCATGGTGGTGGAGTCAGGTGGGCTCATTGTCCCTCCAGCTGAGGCTGGAGCCTGCCGAGGGGGGGGGGGGGGGTGCTAGGAGGGAGGGGGTTTGCTCTTCAACCTGTGGAGCTGTTGGGACCTTTGAGGAGTCCGGGAGTCTTACTGGTCTCGGGCTGGTTCCTCCAGTGGGGCTTCCAGTGGCCACGGTGGATACTAGCTGGTGGGTTCATCATCCAGTACGGTGGTGGGGGAAGTTCATTTCCTTTAGGGTCCTGTAAAATTTCCTTCTCATCCTTGGTTACCTTTTGGGCCATCAGGATTTTTCCTCCCCCACCATGAGCATAAAAACGGGCCCATTGGTGGGGGCGGTGGGGGGGGGGGTGTGTCTTGGGTTATTCCCAGCCAAGAGTCTATGTACGGGAACTGATTGGGGTGTCCGGGCTTTCCCGTAACTATAGCATAGACTGCCTTTTTGAGAGTTAAGTCCATAGTTCCCTCTGGTGGCCAGCCAACTCCCACAGAAATCCATTCAACTTCACAAAGGGTGCGGAGTCAGCTGGTGTCATTTTCCTGCTGTAGTCTCCATCAGATCCTTTCTTAAAATTCTTAATCATATTCTCCAGTACAGTGGCCTTAGATTCGCTTCCTCCCATTTTCTTACCTCTGGATTCCCACATGCCAGGGCCTTCCCGAGAAGCCAATCTACCTGTTTCCACTGGCAGGGGAGATGATGGGTCACACAGCAGATGGGTACCTCCTGGAGGAGGGCAGAATATGAGCACACAGAATTGGATACTCTCTTTCTAAAACCCTGTGGCGACCACTCGGCACGTTCCCTAAGACAGTGTGGACACACCTCCTGATTGGCTTTCTTAAACCCTAAGTTCCCTTTCTTTATCCTTGGCACGGCCGCTGACCTTTAGGCCGTTGCCAACCTAAACCAGTTTCCTATGTGTCTCCCTCTGGACCCTCCCAGGGGGGTGATCAGGCCCCCTCCTTCACCCTACCAGGTGGGCTCCTCCCCACCTGAGTGCTCAGTTCCCTTGCTGCCGTTCACTACCTGCCAAAGTGAAGAAACCGGGCGTTGAGAGACCAGATTCTTCCAGAGGGGCGAGGCGCCTTCCCCTCTCCAGGAGATTCAAGCCACAAAGACTTGGGGTGGCCTCAAATGAGACCTCAAAGCAAGAAGTATTCCCGGCCCATGCACCAAATGTTATAGCCACGCATTCCGGGAAACAAACTCACTCAGAAGGACAATGCAGATAGTGAAGTGCAGTTTATTACACTGGTGGGCCCAAGGCAGAGTCTCCACTTAGCCAAGGACCCCAACCAGCATTTGTGAAAATCTTTTATACCCCATGTGCACGTGTCTGAACCCACCACCCCACATTCCTTGAGATTTACATAAACCAAGGAAAATACAATCCTAGTAACCCCATCATTCACGTGCTATGTGCTCATGTGCTCAGTCAAACAATTAGCCAATAATTAATAAGCCCAAGGTTACACTCCGAAAGATACAGAAAAATTTATGGCCTATCTGGAGGAAAGGTTGATTGTACGTTTTCTAAGGTGTATGTTTTCTCTTAGGCGATGAGTAACCTAGATATGATCTTCAGGGTTCCCCTGTCTGGAGGGGGTCTTATCCTTGTGTTGTTTTTTTGTGTGTGGTTTTTTTTTTTTTTTCCATAGGCACTAAACACAGAGTTCAGAGTCCATTGGAAAGGTGGCCGAGCATGATCAGCATGAACAGGCCTAAGATGGAGTCCAGGCCCTATGAATTCCTTCTTCACTACTATTTACAGTAACAGTAGCAACCATCCTTAAAAAAAGGAAAAAATATATTCCCAACATAATCCTTAAGAAGAGATAGGAAAAAATCTGAAAGCACTGTAAATGAAAGAATTTTCCAATTGCTCTTCTCTCTTGTTCAATACATAACTTAATTACAAAGCTAGCCATAGGAGACTGCAGTTGGTTTTAAATACTCAGCCTCCATTCCTTCTGATTCTATTTTCCAGACCCTTTACACACAGCAGGGTCTTCTGTTGTTCAGGTCACCTCTCCCTCTCCTGTCTAAGAAGTGGTGGGTATGAAACCCAAACTTGAACAATATGATTCTCTTCCCCCCTAAACTCGGAATTCAAATTTTGAGTATGATGGTATTTGTTGTTGTTCAGTCACTCAGTCATGTCTGATTCTTTGTGACCCCATGAACTTCAGGATGCCAGGCTTCTCTGTTCTTCACTGACTTCCAGAGTTTGCTCAAACTCATGTCCCCTGAGTCAGAGATGTCATTCAGTAATGAGGTATAATTTAAATGTAATGGCATAAAAAAAATTAAAATCAGCTGGCTTTCATCACCCCAAATGAAATTTTAAAGATAGTTTCACCTCAACAATTTTAAAAATTATTGATGCCTGTGTCCACCCAAGAGACCCTGATTTAACTGATCTGGAATGTGGCTTGAGCATCAAGATGTTTTTAAATTGCCAAGGATATTCTGAATTTCAGTGAGACCTGAGAAACACTGCTCTAGGTCATAAGAGACCCAGTTTGTTTCTACTACCTTGATCTATGAAATGCCCTGATTCTTATCTCTTCAAAAGCTGATTAATTTTTTTCTTTCATACTGTGAAGTACCATTTATTATTCCAATAAATATTGCCTGTATTAACCAAAATCAGTTGCTGTTACCTTAAATGCAAGAGCCTTAACTGTTAAAGTGCTGAAGACAGTGTATGCTGACAACTTTTTGGAAAATATCTTCCTAATAACTCTTCCATCCCTCTAAAACTAAACTCTTCTCCACCATTCATAGGACCAACATAAATGTTTGCACAGAGTATTTACTGTCCAGGGCTCTTGGCCAAGGAGGGAAGAGGGACTATAATTTAGACTACAATCTTCTTGTATCCTAACAAGGGACTTCATCTGCCCAGAGAAACACACTCTAAAAAAAAATTTATACCATGGTGTCATCTATTTCTCAAGCCAGAAGCCCATGGAACTAATTTGCCAAAAGAGAGTATCTTTTTCTAGTATGCACAAAGAAAAACAGGAGAGTGGCCCTGACTATCCACTTTCTAACATGATCAGTAAGGTTTTTAGAATGCTTTAACCTTATATGCAGAGTACATCATGAGAAACGGTGGGCTGGAAGAAGCACAAGCTGGAATCAAGATTGCCAGGAGAAATACAAATAACCTGAGATATGCAGATGACACCACCATTATGGCAGAAAGTGAAGAGGAACTAAAAGCCTCTTGATGAAAGTGAAAGAGGAGAATGAAAAAGTTGGCTTGAAGCTCAACATTCAGAAAACGAAGATCATGGCATCCAGTCCCATCACTTAATGGCAAATAGATGGGGAAACAGTGGAAACAGTGGCAGACTTTATTTTTGGGGGCTCCAAAATCACTGCAGATGGTGACTGCAGCCATGAAATTAAAAGACACTTGCTCCTTGGAAGAAAAGTTATGACCAATCTAGATGGCATATTCAAAAGCAGAGACATTACTTTGGCCACAAAGGTCCATCTAGTCAAGGCTATGGTTTTTCCAGTGGTCATGTATGGATGTGAGAGTTGGACTGTGAAGAAAGCTGAGCACCAAAGAATTGATGCTTTTGAACTGTGGTGTTGGAGAAGACTCTGGAGAGTCCCTTGGACTGCAAGGAGATCCAACCAGTCCATTCTGAAGGAGATCAGCCCTGGGATTTCTTTAGAGGGAATGATGCTAAAGCTGAAACTCCAGTACTTTGGCCACCTCATGCGAAGAGTTGACTCATTGGAAAAGACTCTGATGCTGGGAGGGATTGGGGGCAGGAGGAGAAGGGGACAACAGAGGATGAGTTGGCTGGATGGCATCACTGACTCGATGGACATGAGTTTGAGTGAATTCCAGGAGTTGGTGATGGACAGGGAGGCCTGACGTGCTGCAATTCATGAGATCGCAAAAAGTTGTACACGACTGAGCAACTGAACTGACTGAACCATTTAAAGACCCTATCTCTCTCACTTTCAAGATCTGCCTGTGGCTACTTAGTTTTCAGTAAGAAGAAAACATTTTATATTATTCACATATTTATTTCAAGATTTATTAATCATATATCTGTTTTCACAGTGTCTAGAAAATATTTGGATTCACAGGAGAAAGGTAAGTGTCTCACCTGATCATAGGATCAGAATCTGTAGAATCAGGAAGTAAACAAGCTAAGAATCAAAATACCTAGCCACTGATTTAAAGCAGTGTTGGTATATCGGATGCTTTCTCCCCCACCCTAGGTGAAAAGATTGATAAAGAGAAATGAAGTATTGATTTACTTGTGCTTAAAAATATTAAAAATTCTCACTGAATTTAGTTTTTAAAAGATACAGTATTTACTAAAACTAAAGATGTTGCTTCAGATGATTTAGGATGATATAACAGTTTCAACATGTTTACGCAATTGGCAGAAGTGAGTTTGAATATATTCTAATGATGCATTTCTCATACCAAATTTTAAGCTGTCTCATAATGAAAATTAACAGGAGATTCTCAGCCATAATATGCATTACACACCCAGCCATGATCTGAGAGAGGTACAATTTTAAGTATTTAGAGACTGATAATTTTCAGCTTTTGTTTGCATGAAGATTTATATCATTGGCACACAGGATTTTATTCATCATTTCCACAGGAGGGCAATTTTCCTTTCACAGATTAAGGTATCCAACTAAAATTTTACTTTCACTTGCTTTATTTGATTTAAGCTTTTATTTTATTAATCTCTCAGTATAAAATTTTAATAGAATAAACTGATTTTTATAAGATGATTGTAGATTATTAAACAATCAAAAACATTTTTCCATATACAAAAGTACCCAGTGGTGTTTGTTATTTGAGCAGATCAGCATGAAATGAAGAGTGTGAACCTTTCAGGTTAATGTTAATTAAGTCTTACACAGAGTTCATAGACATCTATGAAAGAAAGTGTTTACGTAAGTTATATGTGAAAATAACTGAATGTGTGGATTTAGACCAGCCCTGTGTGCACATGCTCAGTTGCTTCAGTCGTGTCCAACTTTCTGAGACCATATGGGCTCTAGCCCACCAGATTCCTCTGTCCATGTGATTCTCTAGGCAAGAATATTGGAGTGTGTTGCCATGCCCTCCTGCAGGGAATCTTCCCAACCCAGGGATCAAACCCGTATATTTTCTGTCTCCTGCATTGGCAGGCGGGTTCTTTACCACTAGTACCACCTGGGAAGCCTGACCAGCTCTGCACTTTTATGGAATCCCGCAGAATCCCATATGGGGTGTCTTTAAAATAATATGCAAATTAGGAAGAACTGTGATTATTAATAAACTGACATTCAAAAGATACTGTTTAAATTGCTACCACAGATTCACTATCTCTGTGTAGCTGAAGGATTGTTGGCCCTGATTCAAGTTCAGAAATTCCCATTGCACTCTCATACGTTAGAGCTTAATTCCCATCAGAAACCAACTAGAGAGGTCTGACATTTTTTAGATATCATATTATTGTTTATGATCAGTGAAAAGAAAATTGTAAATATCCCACAAAACAGTCAATCCCTCACTCGTAGTCTAAGATGATCTATTTGCACAAAACACACAGTAATCATATCTTACGGTACTTGGTGAACAATACCCCTTTGGGATTTCAATAAATCTATAATCCTTAGAGTTTCTTTTAAATTCTATGTCACTAATATGGTCTAATGGAACCAGCAAACTAAATTACATGAATTATGCCAGCTTGTCACAGAGGAGATATTTACATTCACGCTTCCCTGGTGGCTCAGAGGTTAAAGCGTCTGCCTGCAATGTGGGAGACCTGGGTTCGATCCCTGGGTCGGGAAGATCCCCTGGAGAAGGAAATGGCAACCCACTCCAGTATTCTTGCCTGGAGAATTCCAAGGACGGAGGAGCCTGGTGGGCTACAGTCCACGGGGTCGCAAAGAGTCGGACACGACTGAGCGACTTCACTTTCACTTTAGTTTACTAATATTTGGACATCTTTATTTTGAATAAAACTATTCATGACAGTTGATCAGAGAATCATTTGTTCAATTGCCGTAGTAATCCTCTACGTAGTAATCCTCTGTATTACTTGGAAAATGTGAAGAAAAATACAATTATTTTACCATATTTAGCCAATTATTTTTTTTGTATCATGTCATGTTAACCATATCTTTCATGATTACCTTTTTTCCTTGAGTTCTATCTTAAATACAGTATCCTTATGGCACAGTTTTGGTATGTATATATATATATATTCATCACATAATATATCAAGGCTTCAGCTTTCCCCTGAACTTTCAAATGAAGTCATGTGATTTCAAACCTATGAATAAACTTAATCCCAATCAAATTAACAGTATCATTTTAATTACTGTGGTTATTGATGACTATAAAATTTAGCCCTAAATTTAGCAACTTAAAGCAACAAACATGCATTATTTCACAGATTTTTTGTGTTGGGAATTCATATTTAGCTTACCTGGGTACCCCTGGCTCAAGATCTGTCATGGGGCTGTATTCAAGCTAAGCTATATCAGCTAATGGC
Source organism: Ovis aries (assembly GCF_016772045.2). NCBI lineage: Eukaryota > Metazoa > Chordata > Mammalia > Artiodactyla > Bovidae > Ovis > Ovis aries. The sequence goes on from NC_056057.1 coordinate 19,640,796, forward strand.
TTCCCTGGTGGCTCAGTGGTAAAGAATCTACCTGCCAGTTCAGAAGATGCAGGTTCTATCCCTGGGTCAAGGAGATCCCCTGGAGAAGGAAATGATAGCCCAGTCCAATATGCTTGCCTGGAAAATCCCATGGACAGAGGAGCCCAGTGGGCTACAGTCCATGGGGTCACGAAAGAGTCAGATACAATTCATCGACTAAACAACAACATCCAACAGCATGTCAGCTAAAGCTCTGATCTCAATGAAAGCTCAACTGGGGAAGGAGGGTAATGAGCTTCCAAGCTCAGTCCTGTGCTCGCTGATATAGATCTGTTTCTTGTTATACATGCTCTCTAAGACTGCCAGCTTTCCCCAGGACAACCAATCTGAGTGCAAAAAAGAACACCAAGATGTAAGTCTCAGTTTTTATTGATATAATCTAATCTCAGAGGGGATTCCCTGGTGGCTCAGCAGTAAAGAATCTGCCTGCAATGCAGGAGCCTCAGGAGACTTGGGTTCTAGCCCTGGGTTGGGAAGATCCCCTGGAGGAGAGCATAGCAAACCATTTTAATATTCTTGCCTGGAGAATCCCACGGACAGAAGAGCCTGGCTGGCTACCATCCGTAGGGCTGTGACTGAAAATGGCTTAGCACAGTCTCAGAAGTGGCATCCTATCTCTCCTCTCGTATTCAGTTCATTAGGAACAAAGTACTTTAGTGCTCAGCCCACACTCAGTGGGAGACTATTTATTTCTCATGGGTCTCAGTCACAGCAAGTAGGGATTATTAGGCGTCATCTAGAAGCTGCTTACCATATTCAGTTCAGCTCAGTTCAGTTCAGTTGCTCAGTCGTGTCCGACTCTTTGCGACCTCATGAATTGCAGCATGCCAGGCCTCCCTGTCCATCACCAACTCCCGAAGTTTACTCAGACTCACGTCCATCAAGTCAGTGATGCCATCCAGCCATCTCATCCTCTGTTGTCTCCTTCTCCTCCTGCCCCAAATCCCTCCCAGCATCAGAGTCTTTTCCAATGAGTCAACTCTTCGCATGAGGTGGCCAAAGTACTGGAGTTTCAGATTCAGCATCATTCCTTCCAAAGAAATCCCAGGGCTGATCTCCTTCAGAATGGACTGGTTGGATCTCCTTGCAGTCCAAGGGACTCTCCAGAGTCTTCTCCAACACCACAGTTCAAAAGCATCAATTCTTTGGCGCTCAGCTTTCTTCACAGTCCAACTCTCACGTCCATACTTGACCACTGGAAAAACCATAGCCTTGACTAGACGGACCTTTGTTGGCAAACTAATGTCTCTGCTTTTGAATATGCTATCTCGGTTGGTCATAACTTTTCTTCCAAGGAGTAAGCGTCTTTTAATTTCATGGCTGCAATCACCATATTACTATTGTCAAATCCAAAATATTTAAATCTGAATCTGTGGTAGTTTCCTCCCACATTAATAATCCTCCTTTTTCTCTGTAATAACACCCTTCACCTTACCATCAAGGGTCAAAGTTTCATATACTTTTCACTCCTGCTAAAACTCTGGTACAACTTATTGAGACTCAATTTTCCACCACATTTCACTTGAATGTGCCTTTCTCATTTCGTAGCTACCATCTTAACTCAGACTGAATCATCTTTCTTTTGATCAATTTAACTATCTTTACAATTGGCCTCATTCCTTAAATTCATATCTCACACTATTGCCTGAATAATTTTCTTACCACATAATTTTATCAAGAACTGTCCATCTCAACCATGCAGGACAAAGTCATAGCATCTTAACTGGACCTCAACTTGATTTTTACTAACTCTCCCTATTTTTCACAGTCAGTCCTGTTTTCTAGCCAAATTCGCCCATGCACTGTCCCCCATGATGGTTTGCGGACTTCTCTAGCTGTGTGTCTATGCTCACCAAGTTCTTAGATGACTTTTCAACAATTTCCAATCCTAGCATCTTTCAGGATCCATTCAAATCTAATACTGTTTAAATTCATTCTGTATTCACTTGTTTAACCAGTCAAAAATAAAAAAATACTGCTTACTAGAGACCAAACACTAAATCCGTTAGTCATGAACATTGGCTGTTTTAAATAACTCTGCTCTGGGTTGTCTGTCACATAGAATTTCTGAGATAATGGCTTCCTAACTGATGCCAGATCCAAATGCATATGTCTAGGAGGCAGTTATCCAGTAATCAAGAGCTTTGGAGAGAGGCTTACACTGTAATCCATCCCTTGTCACTTCAGCTGAAAGTGTTTTCCTAGAATTCCTCTACACTATGTGCCTAGACAGCTAATATGATGATTACCACATTCAATCTCATATCATGAGTTATCTTTCTAAATTTATAGATTCTGTATCCTGGCAGATAATAAAATTTTAACTATGATTTTTTGGTACTTTTTGTAAGCACTGAAGAAAAAATTATTGATTGAATAATAACAAAAAATACTTTATAGCATTAGTAAATTATATCATTAGTTAGCCTGTGAAGTTCTTACCATTCTGTGTTTCTTTCTAAATTTATTTCCCATTTGTCATATCCAAGTAATTCTACCAATAAATACTTGAGCATCTCTTTTTCCTAGAGTGGACTGTCTGGTAAAGTTGCCCCATTAGCAATAATTAAATATCCAAATGACTTTACTCTTAAAATGGAAGTGTTTTATTATAAAACATTATTTAGCCCTTCTTTTAGGAAATAGGAATTTAACTGCCTTAACCATTAATATAAAGGTATCATTAAAAGCCTTATATAGTTACAGTCAAATAAACAATGTCAAAGGATAAAAGCTTATCTTTCTGAAAGATTATGGCAGGCACTGTCACACCTCCTTACCCCCTCACATACCTTCTTCCTTTCCAGCAGAACTGTGAATTTATTCAACCTTGTTTTAAAAGACTAAAGATTCAAATTTCAAAGAAAAACTTCCATTTATAAGAATGCTTTCCAGAAAGTAAGGGGGAAAGAGTTCACCTGCCAGCAGATGAGAATCCCCACACCTCAGTTCCTGTTGTCTAGTCCCCAAGTCACATCCTACTCCTTGTGACCATGTGGGCTGTAAACTGCCAGGTTCCTCTGTCCATGGGATTTCTCAGGCAAGAATATTGGAGGGAGTTGCCATTTCCTTCTCCAGGGACCTTCCTAACCCAGGGATCGAACTCACATCTCCTGCCTTGCAGTCAGGTTCTTTACTGTTGAGCTACCAGGGAAGCCCTAAAGGCAATCATAGCCTCTCATTTATATTGGCACATTCCAACACTCCTTTCCATATTTCCCTCATGATTGGCAGGGAAGGGAATCCTCATGATACTAAGGGAAGATGAAACCTCAAATACTCAGTGAGTTGGGGAAAAGAAACCTTTAATACCTAAACCTCAAAACAGCTACATTTGAAAATCAAAATAACTTTCATGAAAGCAACTCAGGAATTATCAAAGAGTTACATTTGTCCAAAAGAGTAAAACATTGAGGATCTACAAAGAGTCATAGTGTTAATACTTGGAAATAAAATTAAAGAATTTCTTTGTTAAAGATCTTCCTGCTAACATGGCATGAAGTTCTGCTTATGATGGATGAGCTGATTTTGCAAAAGCTAGGAAACCAGAATAGGGAGGTGCCTCTGTGATGAAACGATAAGTCTGAATCACTGTGGACACATTACGCTTGCCAGAGACTGGCTTAGGAGTGAACATGTAAATCAGTCCTTGGTGTAAAATGAGTTTCTTACTGACTTGAGGGTAATTTTTCTCATCAGAAAAAACTATTTGCTACAAAGTAACTACATTTACTTTGATTTTGAAAAATTTCATTTTAGTCAAGTCACATATTTAAAAATCTAGTTCTCAAGCTCTCAGCTTATAGATTTATTATAATTATCATGATAATATTGCTAGTTTTAATAATTGGGTTTGGAGGCCATTTGTTTAATGTTTGGCACCGTTTACAAACTTAGTTAAGCAACTTCAAACATTTTAATCTGTGTTTATAAATTAAATGTGGGCTTCTGTGGTGGCTCAGACAGTAAAGAATATGCCCACAATGCAAGAGACCCAGGTTTCATCCCTGGGTCAGGAAGATCCCCTGGAGAAGGGAATAGCAGCCCACTCCAGTATTCTTGCCTGGAGAATTCTATGGACAGAAGAGCAGTCCATGGGGTCAGGCTGCAGTCCATGGGGTCACAAAGAGTCGCACACAACTGAGCAACTAACACACACACATAAATTAAATGTATTCAAATTGTAAAACATTTAAATTATTTTACTTACTACAAAATCTTTGAGTTCAAAAATAACTTTTATATTTAATAAATGAAACATTAGCATGATGAATCATATATTCTCATAAATGCTTCAATATTATAGATAAATCTAGTAAGATTTTAGTGTAAAACACAGATAAAAATTGATAATTGTATATTTTAAATCAGAATAACCAAGCTGATTTCTAAGAGTAAGTCTACTGAACTCAGCTTCTTAAAAACTATATAAAATGTCAATTATATAATATCATTGTTTGATTGTGTTAAAGTTTTGGTTATCTTAAAGTTTTTGGCACTGAATTCTCAATCTCCCCAGGGTTGAAAGGTGCTTAACTATTTAGGTAATAGTTATGTCATGACAGACAATTTTAAGGAATAACCTCTCCATCAGTGCGATTGCTTAACAGCCATATATTTCAGCTATATCATCACTGTTTGCTTTTTTGATAGAGTATCCTAGTTCCTCTTTATAGTCTAAAACAAGGATTTTATAACTAAGAGAAAAGTTGTTCTAGCACCCTGAAGTCAGTAGAATCTCTGTCTCCAGTTTATGCACATTAATGATTCAATTATACTTTGCATTTTTAGCTCTTAAGGAAATGTTCTTTAGTCCAACCCTAAAGGTAACTAAGCTTTACATAATCTGATTTTATCTTCAAAAGTTCCCTAACTTTTAGGGAACTGCTATGATACAAAATGATCTCTAGTAAAATCCTGAAGATTTTACATGAAACTGCCTGATTTCTCAAGGTACTTCCAAGATCATTAGACTGACACTGATCAGCGGCCTCTGAAGAGAAGTCTGTCATAGGCTTCTGCAAAAATAAGAGAGATATATAGGAGGAAAGCAAGTCTTCTTTAACTGAGTATTTTCCTGTCTGCAAGTGGTACTTATAACCACAAAAGCCTTTTTGTGACTCTGAGGAGGCAAGTCTAAAACCTAGCAAACACATCAAGTTCAATGAAGCCAAATCTGAGACATCCTACCTCTTAGCTTTTTATTAAATGGGATAACTCAGCCAGTTTGAGTTGAATTTTCTGTTACTTGTAGCCCAAATCACTGTAACTAATAACATAATCCATTAATACTTACATATAATCAAGATTCAAAGTTACAGAGGACCATTCTGGCAAACTGTATGTATCAAGTAATACCACTAGTTTCCCACATATACACAGCAGTATATCCAATGCCAAGGATTTATGTAGATCTCACGCAAACAGGTTTTTATGGCATGTATTATCTAGTAGTTGCATACATACATGCTTAGTGGCTGTCATGTCTGACTCTTTGTGACCCCATGGACTATAGGCCCCACCAGGCTCCTCTGTCCATGGGATTTTCCAGGCAAGGATACTGTAGTGTGTTGCCATTTCCTTCTCCATGGGATCTTCCGAACCCAGGCATCAAACTCGTGTCTCCTGTCTCCTGCATTGCAGGCAGATTCTTTACCACTGAGCCATCAGGAAAGCCCCTGTCTAGTGATTATGCAAGAGTAATGAAAACAATACAAACTGACAGAGGCTAAATAGAATGGTCAGCTGGGTTACTGAATGTTCTAATTATCTACGGTTGCATAACAAACTACCCCCAACATTAGTGGCCTAAAACATCAGCAGTATTTACCTGACTTACAAAGTTGGAATCTAGGTAGTGTTTCACTGAGACAGATTGTCTCTACTCTACTCAGCATCCACAGGAAGGAGGAGGTTGTAATCAACCAAAAGCTCAACTTTCAGGAAGACCTCAAACATTGGAGGCTGGCACAGCTAGGAATCCTCGGACCTCTTACAAGCTGCATGGAAAAAGAGAAAGGGACAATGGGGAAGAGAGAGAGAAGGAAAGAGAAGAGAGGATATGAGAGAGAGAGAGAGGGGTGGAGAAGGGAGAGAGGATGAGGAGAGAGACAGGAGAGAGAGAAGATGAGAGAGAGAAGCAGGCAGAAGCTGCTTCACTTTTAGAACCTCGCCTTGGAAATCACATAACCTCTTTTCTACCTCATTCCATTTGCAGCGGTGGTCAGGGGCTCACCTGAATTCAAGGAGATGGACTCTCCTTAACAGGCTCTACCTTTTGGGAGTGGAGGGACAAAAAGAATATGTGGGAGCAGAAATATTAATGCACCCATTTTTGATACAGTCTACCACACTGTGACATCAGATACTTTTCAGTTGAAACAAAAGCAATTTCTTGAAAGAGAAGGACTTTCAGTCCTATCTTAAAGAATTTGAGAGATCTGGACAGTCACACTCAGTCTGTTATTTTAAGATAACATATTTTAAACCAGTCATTTCTTAAGTATATAGTTTATATCAAGAAGCAACAAAATAGGCAGCTCTATTTAGAGGTTCTCAATGGCTTCACTATCTTAATTTATAAATACCCCAAATCCAGTTCTTGTCCCCCTTATCTACATGTGTGAAATAATCTTAAAAGTAAACATTGTGGAAGCTTTTTATAACACAGAATTTTACTACATAAACACAAATATCTTCAACCTTTTAAACTTTTCCTCAGGCTTTGGGGAAAATAAGCTATGAAATAAAGTCCAGTTATTTCTAACACAGGGCAAAAATTAGCCTTAAAATTATTGCTTTGAACTAAAATGCAAGCTCTTTCATGTCCAGGGCTTCTATCACTTTGTTCAGTACTCCTTTATAGTCCCTACTCTGCCTAGAGCACTGCTTTGCAAATATTAAACTGAATGCATCCATAAATAAACCAGTTCTTATTAAGCACTTTTATATATTTTATCTCAAAATAACTCGTGACATATATATTATTACTATTGGTCCCATTTAATAAAATAGAAAGGTGAGAAACCAGTAAATGAATTTCCCAAAAGGTGAGAAAGCAGTAAACGAATTCCCTAAAGTTACAGAAATAGTAAAGTGGAAGAAATGAGTAGGAACTCAAGTACTTGTCTTATTCAAAAACTTATATCCTTTCCACTGGTTATTGATGTATTTTACAAGCTGTCATGTCTTTCACTAGAGTATTATTTCAGACATGGATTTGTGCTTTCTTTGATCCTCACAAAATACCCCAAAATAATCATTCTATACAAAACATCCTCGAAAGTTGCAGCTCCACTGTCATGATTATTGCTAAATTTTCCAATTTCTACATATCATTTAGGTATTCATCTCTGATTTTATTCATTTATTAACAGTTTTAATAAATGTTAGTGAATGTTAGTGAATGTTTTTCAACACCTAGAATATAACCAAAACTTCTTTTTAACCAAATATAGCTACAGTGATAAGATTATGCAAACATCACAATGTTAAGGTTAAAAAAAATAGTAAAAGAAAGGGTCAATAATCAATTGCAGCACATTAACTTATCAAAGCAATGATAAATATTTAATACATGGAAATATCTAATAACAGAAACCAGTTCTGTTACAAGGAAGGGCATATTCATATGTAATACATGACCATAATTAGAGCACATTTGCATATTTACCTTGGGGAACTTTTCTCAAGGAATTTAATTTGCATTCTGACTCAGAATTCTCTGATGAGAGATATACAAAGAAAAAAGAGAAATGTTTTAAATTCATGTATAGCAGAATTTCAACTCTGACTCTCATTTTGCCCATACATTAAGGAAACTTGAAAGAATTAAATGAGATGATGTGTTTATAACAAGAAAGAAACAGTTATCAATCACCATGAATGGCATTATTCTTCTCATCGTTGTCAACAATAGAATGCCTGCCCCATATCCAGGATGCAAAAGAAGCTACTTTATTGCCAAGACTTCAGAGCAGGGAGAGAAGAAGGGTAGGAAATCATAATGTATCAGGAGAGTTAACACTGAAACAAAGCCTCCAGATATTTTCTATTTGGGAAATAAGGAGACCAGAATACCAGAATTTACTTTTAGAATAACATGCTTTCTTGTTGAGAAAAAGGTCCAGAAAGCCAAATGGTTATACCAATGTAAAGCAAAACTGGTGGGTTGTATTAAATTATGGTTCCAAAAACACAGTCTATAAAACATTGTACTGTAAGTCTTGGCAAGACTCCTGTTTCATGCTGCCTTTCAGAAGCAGGACCCATGGCCTAAAGGAAAATGCTGAACCCAGACACTTAGCTGAACTCTCGCTATGCCTGAAGATCAGAGAAAGCAATCTTCATCCTGCAAGAAGGATGAGAGCGAGGACAGACCAGAATACTTGACTGGGTACCAACAAAGAGACCAGAGGATGACGAATAGCAACTAGAACAAGCCATTAATTCTGTGCAAAGACAGGTAAGGAGGTGGGGGGAGGGGGTGATGAAGTCACAAACAAGGATCCCAGTTTCTGTAAACCAACACAAACACAAGCTTTAGATCATTCTGAGCCATCAAAATATAGCCCCACACTCTTCACTTTCCCCATGTCAGGCAGCCATGTTTCCAAAGCAGCACACAGCCTATGGATGAAGAGTAAGCAGTCTGAGCAAGTGGGTTCTGGAGGAATATAATTGTGAATGCAAGAAGAAAGACGTGTTAGTCGCTCAGTTGTGTTCAACTCTTTGCGACCCGTGGACTGTAGCCCACCAGGCTCCTCTATCCATGGAACTCTCCAGGCAGGAATACTGGAATATGTTGCCATTCCCTTCTCCAGGGGATCTTCCTGACCCAGGTATCAAACCCAGGTCTCCAGCATTGCAAGGAGATTCTTTATTCTCTGGCTCACCAGGGGAACACAATGCAAGAAGAATCACTTTAAATGTCCTAAATTATCCCACAGATGAAAGATCAGGAAGCCTGTATCAAAGCTGCTTCAAAGTCGCTGCCTGAATTCTCTCCAGCTGACTGAAAGCAACTAGTAGACTGATCCCAGTCGTGAGAAGCCACTGCTGGCAGAAGTGGTTTCCAAGCATGATCACTGCTGGAGGAGCAGCTGCTTCAAGCTGGAGTGGGAGTAGCTGCTGAAGGTGACACAGCAAGAATCCCTGCGACAGGAGAGGGGAGTGGATGGGGTGGCGGGGCTAGTGCTGGGAGCGGCAGGTGGCTTCACCCTGAGCAACCCTTTCCAGTTTTTCCAGGTCAGAGACCCTCGCCTCAATCTATTTTGCCCTCCAATTACAACTGGAAGAAAAAGAAGCTATTCCTCTGTCCACAGGGAAGGTAGAAATTGTTTTTCATTTTCTTATTACATAGAATAAGTGTTCACATCAGTGAAATAGACCTGAATATCACCTGACCGTCACATCTCTAGCCAGAAGACAGACAGACAGATAGAGGAAGGGAACTAGATATATGACATCCTATGAAAAGCTAATTAAGAACAAGAAATGACTTAGCAGCAGCAGCAGCAGCAGGCTTCACTGTGTATGTATTTCAAATCATCATGTTGCACATCCTAAGTACATATTATTTTTAAATATATAGATAAACCCTCCTACACTGTTGGTGGGAATGTAATTTGCTGTGACCACTATGGAGAACAGTATGGAGGTTCCTTAAAAACAAAAAAAAAGTTACCATATGATTCAGCAATCCCATTCCTGGGCACATATCTGAAAAAGACAAAAACTGTAATTCAAAAAGATACATGCACTCCAGTGTTGGTAGTGGCACTATTTATAAGACCCAAGACATAGAAGCTGCACACCTGAAAATAACATGATGTGATAAATCAACTATACTTCAATTTTTAAAAAAAGACATGGGAGCAATCTTAATGTCCATCAGCAGATGAATGGACAAAGAAGATGTGGTATATGTATATACAATGGAATACTATTCAGCCTTAAAAAAGAATGAAATAATGCCATTTGTGGAAACGTGATAAACCTAGAGAATGTTATACTAAGTGAAGACAGAGAAAGACAAATACCATATAACTTATATGTGGAATCTAAAAAAAAAAAAAAGATACAGATTAATTTATTTATAGAACAGACATAGGGAACAAAATTATGGTTACCAAGAGGGAAAAGGAGGGCAGGATAAATTGGGGTTTGGGATTAATAGATACACACTGCTGTGTAAACAATAAGGACCTACTATATAGCATAGAGAACTATACTCAGTACCTCATGATAATCTATAATGGAAAAGAATCTGAAGAATAGGTATAGGTGTATATATGTATATATATATATATAATATATATATATATATATATATAAAGATAATCACTTGCTGTATACCTGAAACATAAATCAACTATAATTTAATAATATATATACAAACATACATACATATATATACATTTTTTAAAGAATGATCAGGCTTTAGACAGTCTATTTTTAAGCATTAGTTTTTTTCTCTGTTTCTAAATTGAGTTCAGTTGTACTTAATCCTAGACAACACAAAAATTAATTCTCAACCTTTCCAAAGGTGATGATGTTCTTGCCATTGTTATTATTTTTGTTGTTAAAAGCCAATTAATCCTGTGCTCCTTCTATGAATAATTGACTTTCCATTCAGGTTTTTAGATATAGGTCTTTGCTCTCGGGTTTTAGTGAGTCCAGGTTTTATTAAAATTAATACACCTTCTAAAAACCACCTAAAACATTCATAGGTTTTAAATGTGTTTCGAGTTTGTGCAGCTTCTGTGCTCTGTGGGGAAATTTCCCCGAGTTTTCAGTGAACAGAGAAGGCTTCAGTTCTGTCACAGCCAACAAATGGGAATATCTAACACCGATGCTCACGTCCATCCCAAAATGATCAAACTTTTTTTTTTTTTACTGGGGTATAATGGCTACACGATGTTGTGTTAATTTTTGCAGTTCAGTGAAGTGAATCTGCTGTATACATACACGTATACACTCCCTCTCGGGTCTCCCTCTCTCCCATATCCACATCCATCAAGGTCAGCACAGAGCACCAAGTTGAACTCCCTGCACTATATGGAGAGACTTGTAAGACTGGATGAGAACTAGTTGATTGAAACATATTCTTGCTCAGCTCAGTTCAAAGCCTGATTCAAGTCAAGAGGTCATGTTGTTGTTGTTTACTTGCTAAGTCTTGTCAGACTCTTTGCAACACCATGCATCATAGCCCCCAGGCTCCTTCTGTCCATGAGATATCCCAGGCAAGAATACTGAAAGGGGGTTGCCATTTCCTTCTCTGAGGGATCTTCCTGACCCAGGGATAGAACCCACATCTCCTGCATTGGCAGGCAGGTTCTTTACCACTGAGCCACCTCATGGAAAAATATGCAAGAGGTCATATGGCGCTCCAAATCCATCACTGGGTTTTCTTTTGATTTGTTATTCTTCTTTTCTTTCCTACCTTCAGTTCAGTTCAGTCAGTTCAGTTGCTCAGCTGTGTCCAACTCTTTGCAACCCCATGAATCACAGCATGCCAGGCCTCCCTGTCCATTACCAACTCCTGGAGTTCACTCAGACTCATGTCCATTGAGTCAGTGATGCCATCCAGCCATCTCATCCTCTGTCATCCCCTTCTCCTCCTTGCCCTCAATCCCTCCCAGCATCAGAGTCTTTTCCAATGAGTCAACTCTCTGCATGAGGTGGCCAAAGTACTGGAGTTTCAGCCTCAGCATCAGTCCTTCCAATGAACACCCAGGACTGATCTCCTTCAGAATGGACTGGTTGGATCTCCTTGCAGTCCAACTCTCAAGAGTCTTCTCCAACACCACAGTTCAAAAGCATCCATTCTTCGGCGCTCAGCTTTCTTCACAGTCCAATTCTCACATACATTGGAAAAACATAACCATTGGAAAAACCATAGCCTTGACTAGACGAACCTTAGTTGGCAAATTAATGTCTCTGCTTTTGAATATGCTATCTAGGTTGGTCATAACTTTCCTTCCAAGGAGTAAGCGTCTTTTAATTTCATGGCTGCAGTCACCATCTGCAGTGATTTTGGAGCCCAAAAAAATAAAGTCTGACACTGTTTCCACTGTTTCCCCATCTATTTCCCATTAAGTGATGGGACCAGATGCCATGATCTTCATTTTCTGAATGTTGAGCTTTAAGCCAACTTTTTCACTCTCCTCTTTCACTTTCATCAAGAGGCTTTTTATTTCCTCTTCACTTTCTGCCATAAGGGTGGTGTCATCTGCATATCTGAGGTTATTGGTATTTCTCCCGGCAATCTTGATTCCAGCTTGTGCTTAATCCAGCCCAGAGTTTCTCATGATGTATACTGCATAGAAGTTAAATAAGCAGGGTGACAATATACAGCCTTGACGTACTCCTTTTCCTATTTGGAACCAGTCTGTTGTTCTGTTAGGTAGGTAGAATAGGGAAAAGGAGTCCAAAATGGCGGTAGATAATAGAACAAAGGAAGGTCAAAGGAAGGTCTGAGGACCAGAGTGAAGACTTCAGGTGGAACAAACAGCACTCCTGGCTAAGCCCAATTTGCATAGAGCAGGCCCAGGTGGAGGAAAAAAAAAACATATAAAAGGAGGAGCCAAAGCGCTTTCTCTCTGTCTTTCTCTCCCACGTGTGTGCGCTCTTTCTCTCCCTCCCTCCCCTAAGCGCTCCTCCACTCTCTTCTCTTTGAGTCTTTGGGTTGGCACGCCCTCACGCTTTGAGGATGGATTCTTCTGCTATCTTTTAAATAAAATAGAGCTGTAACACTGATTTGCCTAAGAGCTATAACACCATTTGTCCAAGACCCGAGAGCTGTGACGTGTGACGTGTGACGTTTAATGTCCATCCCTCCAAATCTTTGTTGTGATGAGACAAAGAACCAAGGAACATACACTCACATGACAGTTCCATGCCCATTTCTAACTGTTGCTTCCTGACCTGCATACAGGTTTCTCAAGAGGCAGGTCAGGTGGTCTGGTATTCCCATGTCTTTCAGAATTTTCCACAATTTATTGTGATCCACACAGTCAAAGGTCTTGGCATAGTCAATAGAGCAGAAATAGATGTTTTTCTGGAACTCTCTTGCTTTTTCCACAATCCAGCGGATGTTGGCAATTTGATCTCTGGTTCCTCTGCCTTTTCTAAACCAGCTTGAACATCTGGAAGTTCACAGTTCACGTATTGCTGAAGCCTTCAGAAGTTCCTACCTTCAGAAGTTAGCAAAATTTTAAAAGGAGGCAAGCAAGTTCTACCTCTGCTTACATGGGCAAGGAGATTATCAAATACTTAAGGAACACATAATCACTGATTTGGAGTATTATACTAATTCTCGCTTTAGATCAATCTGAGGATTCATTCCATATGCTACTATACTCAATAAAATTAAGACTGTAGCTTCCCTGGTGGCTCAGACGGTAAGGCGTCTGCCTGCAATGCGGGAGACCCGGGTTCGATTTCTGGGTCAGGAAGATCCCCTGGAGAAGGAAATGGCAATCCACTCCCGCACTCTTGCCTGGAAAATCCCACGGACAGAGGAGCCTGGTAGGCTACAGTCCATGGGGTCGCAAAGAGTCGGACACGACTGAGCGACTTCACTTTCACTTTCACTTCACTTCACTTTCATGCATAGTTGTGGCATTTAAAAGCCCCCTTTGATTACCTTTAGATATCATTCAAGATGAGAATACATAAGGAAAGAACTAGCATGGGCTGTCTGTCCTAGTTATCCATGGGTTTCAAAATGTCTTTAATAGGTCCAAGTAATTATTACAGCGGTGAAACAGGTATTCAATCACACACTAAGGGCTTCCCTGGTGACTCAGATAGTAAAGAATCTGCCTGCAATGTAAGAGGACCCATGGTCCATCCCTGGGTGGGGAAGATTCCCTGGAAAAAGGTGTGCCTACCCACTCCAGTATTCTTGCCTGGAGAATTCCATGGACAGAGGAGTCTGGCAGGCTACAGTCCATGGGATCACAAAGAGTCAGACATGACTGAGAGACTAACACTTGCATTTTCCACACACTAAATAGTTGAAGTGGTAAGAGAAAGTATGGCAAAGTATATTTTTACAAGGTTGAATCACAAATTTTTTTAGTTCCTTTATTTCTCTATTTTTTAAAAGATTTTTTTGTTTGTTTTGGCTGTGGTGGGTCTTTGTCACTGCCTGCAGGCTTTCTCTGTTTGCAGCTAGAAGAGGTGATATGCAGGCTTCTCATTTTGATGGCTTCTTGATAGTGAACGGTGTCAGATTTGTAATCTCCGAAGATTCAGCTTTGGGACGTAGGACCAAGCTTGATCACTCAAGAGCTTTTGTGTAGCAGAGTTTTATTAAAGTATGAAAAGGGACAGAGGAAGTTCCTGACATAGACATTAGAAAGGGAGCAGTGCTGCCCTCACTAGTCTTAGAAAAGGGAGTTATATACTTTTTCAATTGGTTATTACAATAAATCAAAAGAATGTCTCAAGGTTGTAAAGCTCTTACTAGACCCACTCCCACAATTTACATTTTAAGATAAGGATTAGTCAGAGAGTTTTCAAGAAGGAGAAACTGTCCTCAAGCAGGATACATTATTGTCATATAGTACAGAGATTAAGCTGAGTTGTGTTGTGTAATAAAGAAAAAAAAAAAAAATGCTTTATGTGACTAAGACTAAGGAATGTAGAGAGAGAAAAAAAAAAAAAGACGTTTGTCCTTTTCTCCTTCTTGAGAATACCAGACCCCTATCTCCTCCTTGAGAGCCCCAGACCACATTCTCCTCCTCGAGGACCCTGGGCTTCTTATCAATCTGCCTAGGAATTGACTCTCTTGTTGTGAAACAAAGGTTCTAGGGGCATGCAGGCTTCAGTAGTTGCAGCACACAGCTCAGGAGTTGCAGCTCGCAGGCTCTTAAGAGCGTGGGCTCTATAGTTGTGGTTCATTGGCTTAGTTGCTCCACAGTATATGGGATCTTCCCAGACCGGGGTTCAAACTGGTGCCCCTTGCATTAAAAGGCAGATTCTTAACCACTGGACCACCAGGGAAGCCCCCTATTTTTCAATTTTTAAACAATGTATGTGTATTGTTTTATGACCAATAATCACACATTTGTCTAAAATATATAAATATATGTGAAGTGTTAGTCACTCCGTCGTGTCCAACTCTTTACAACCCCATGGACTGTAGCCCACCAGGCTCCCCTGTCCATGGAATTCTCCAGGCAAGAATATTGGAGGGGTTGCCATTCCTTTCTCCAGGGGATCTTCCTGACCCAGGGATTGAACCTAGGTCGCCTGTATTGCAGGCAGACTCTTTACCATCTGAGGCACCAAGGAATCCTATATAAATACAGGCTATAGTATTAATTTAATACATTAAATAGCCACTTTACACTTAAATCTAGAAGACATCAATAAACATCTAGGGGCAGGAGGAGAAAGAATGTATGTCAATGTATTGTTTGTTGCTTCATTGGGTTTCAGGGAAGGTGTACACCCTGTTCCATAAATCCTACACATGAATGGAGGTGCCCAAACAGCTGATAGTTAGGACCTACTCCATCACAATCACAGCCTTAACCACTGTACCCTGAGGGCTTGTGGGCTTAGCCACTGACTGTTAGAGTCAGTTCTCAACCATAATTTAGTTTCCATGCCAGCTCTGGGATCCTGACTTCAAAGCACTCCCTTTCCTGCCTCCGGGCTACTGCAGTGCATTTTGCCAGGTTTTCCAAGAAGCAGGAGTTGAAATAAGTCCATTGGGTCTTGATTAGAATTAACCCCCACCCTAAGAGTCAGAATTACAGTTTCACAGAAAATGATTTCCTTAATCAAGTTCGTAAAAACTGAATAACACCTTAATCTCATGATCCTGGCTGCCTCCAGACTCTACCTTGAATATCTATAGTGTTTGTCATTCAAGTACTCTTACTTGAATACCAAGATCTAAGCCAGGTAGTTTGAAACCTACCTCCTAGAGCTTAAACAGATTGCCATTTTGATGCCAAAGTGAACAGCCTATTTAGCCTCAGCTTTCGGGATAATCCTATTACATTTACAGTTGACTCTTGAACAACATGGGCTTAAACTGTGCAGGCCCACTTATACAGTTTGTTTTTTTTTTTTTTTTCCCAATAGTGAAAGTCACTCAGTCATGTCCAACTCTTTGCAACCCCATGGACTATACAGTTCATGGAAATCTCAGGACAGAATACTGGAGTGGGTAGCCTATCCCTTCTCCAGGAGATCTTCCCAACTCAGGAATCAAACTGGGGTCTCCAGCATTGCAGGCAGATTCTTTACCAGCTGAGCTACCAGGGGAACCCAATGTTATTTTTTTCAATAGTAAATACTAAAGTACTACCTGAACCTGAGGTTGGTTTAATGCACAAATGTAGGACCATGGAGTACAGAGGAAGGTTGACTATAAAGTTACATGTGGGTATTTGATTGGGGGGTGGGGAGGGGTCACTAACCCTAACCCCAGCATTATTTAAGGGTGAACTGTACTTTCCAATCACTCCACAAGTTGGTGGGTTGGACTAGAACCAGATCCAACACTCAAATATCCTAAATGAGTCTGTTTCCCATTGGAAAACATTGTGTCTGTTTAACTTCCTCAGTTTTAATAAGTCCTCAAGGTGTGAAAGTCCCCTCTCACCCACATACCCCAAAAGAACACAGATACAGTCCTCTTCCCTGGGAGAGTCTCAAAGCTCTGCTGTTGCTGCTGCTAAGTCACTTCAGTCGTGGCTGACTCTGTGCGACCCCATAGATGGCAGCCCACCAGGCTCCCCTGTCCCTGGGATTCTCCAGGCAAGAACACTAGAATGGGTTGCCATTTCCTTCTCGAAGCTCAAGGTACCATTAATTGGAAAATATTTTGAAGGTAAGTGGAATAGACTATCCATCTGTATATTCACATGATGACTTGCAAATTGTTGATTGTCTTTAAAGCATGCAATAGAGTTGAAAAAGTGAATACTCTATTTCATATAACGAGAAATGCAGTATGACAACTTTCCCATAGGAAGAAATAAGGAAGGAAAATATTTTCTACCCTGTATTAAATAACTTCTGCAATCAGATAAAATCCATCTTAAGGCACCACTAAGTGCTTTCCCTATGCACAAGACTCTGCCATCTTCTGATTCTCATGAGTGGTTAACTTGAGAGACAAACATTTCCAGAAAATGAATCAGAGAGGTGGGGGGCAAGAGTTGTAAGAATGATAAAGAAAGAATAAGGACAAGTTCTAGAGGGCCCCACAGGGGATACCTGGAAAATAGAGTGAAAATGACACCCTGGATTTGCGGCAGAAAGAGGGAGGAAGATTGGAAGGAAAAAGTAACTAGAATGAGCAAGAAGTGATTTTCTCTGCTTTTTTCAGAAGGGGAAGAAGTTTCAGCAGAGAAAGAAGCAAAATCACAGTATATTTCACCTGCTGAAAATAAGAACTCATTCAAGAAAAAGCAACTGCTACATGAATGAGTAAGAAAGGACTCAGCCACAAGCCGACGCTGAAGTGGTGTCCTACTGAGGATACAGAATAATAACACTAACATTTAGCGAATACTTGTTATGTGCCAGGCACAGTTCTAAACATTTTATATGTTAACCCATGTAATCCTCATAATAACTCTGAGGAACTCAAGCCAAAGAAAATCTGGGAACAGAGTATAGGGTGGAGGACAGAAAATCTCTCCTGGCTCCTGAGGATTATGACTGATCTGGTGTCATACTCAGCATGGGCTCCATGAACCTGGACATTGTGGAATTCTACAGACTGTAAATCCAATGTTTTATGTTCAAAACAAACCCAGAAAACTCCTTAATGAAGTATGTTAAGCAAAGAGCACTGGAATTATCTAGTGTATTTTCCAGGAGCTGACCAAAGTCAAACAAGATGCCAGGGACAGTTCTGACAAAGGCTTCTATTGATATTCAATAAACAGTGACCGCTTCAGCCTTGTGTTCAGAGAAACAGAAGGTGTTCTTTAGATAGACAGAGCCACATTTCTGAGAAAGGTGTCTAATGATAGCTTTCTTTGGGCTTTTGGCTTACATTAATGTACATTGTAATCCTCAAAAACTTGGGGATGGGCTTGGGGAAGGTATGAAGTATATTAAAGAAATGACAATAGAAAATACAAACTAAAGAGATATGTATCATAGTTGTTTTCATTATATCTTGGTGATCTTTTTCATTTATATAACCAAGAAATACACAAAGCAACTAAAAGAAAAAAAAAAAAAAAGGAAACAGTCCAGACACTTCATAAAATGTGACTTTTTTCTTTTTATTTCAATTTTATGCTAAAATTTCTCCCTGCTCTCTCAGCAGTATTCTTTACCCCTTTAAAATTTCAAACTCCGTTCTGGAGCTGTTTTAAGATTATTTTCAAAGACTTCTGGTAAAGTATTGGAGGGTGTGCGTGTGTGTGTGTGCATGTGTGTGTGTGTGCTCACACACACACACAAATGCATTCATGTGTTTTTAAGAGTAAAAATAAGAAACTACCTTTCCATTTGGGTTGGAACTGAAATGAAATGAGGAATGGCTGCCACCAAGCAGAAAATGTGCTCACTTTATGTGTGCCAGTTAATTACGACACTTCAGAGGCGCTTCCGAAAGGATAAGGCAAGCTGCATAAATTTAGCTGTAATCCAGGCAGGCAAAACTAATTTGCAGGGGATGGCCTTATCTAGCCGCTGCAGCTTTCTCAGAAAATTAACCTTGGATATTTGGGCCCAATTCAGAAAGTGTTTGATTTTTTTTTTTCCTTTCCCTGCTCAGCATAAGAGAATTTTTGAATTCAATACAATACCTGACTTTTAAGAGGCACGATGAATGCTGTAGGCAGTTCAGAGTTATTACTGACAAGCAAAAATATATATTTTATATAGGCATATAGATGATTGTCCTTCATGCCCATTATCCTGCCTTCTTACATGTGCATCAGAGGGTTTATCAGTGTAGGTATAGGGGGTTTCTCGGATTAAGAGAAGGATGCAACTCATTTTTAATGTACTTAGAAAAATTCATCAAAGTTCAGCACAGAATAAGTCATGCATACTGACTTGTTCATTCCAGTGGAAATGAAGAAATCCCCATTAAAAATAGAAGTTTAATGAAGTGTTGGAGCTGAGTTTTGCCAGTTACTGCAATTATCATTGATTTGGACCCTTCCTTGATTTCCCCCTATTAATTAATCTAACAGCACAGTTAAAAGTTTACCTTATTTTTTTAACATGTAATCACTCATTCCACTGATATCTACTGAAGTCAGTATGCTTTCTTGTGTTTTCTCATGTAATCCTTATAATATCCCTGTTTGTATTTCACTCATATCACCAGTACAAGAGGCAAAGATTTCCTATGCCAGCGGTTCTGACGTTTTAAAATTTCTGAAGTCAGTGGCAGTATATAAGCATGGAAAGAGCTTTTATGATTACATGATAAATTTAAGGCTTTTTCCCCTTGAAATTTTGACTTCGATTTAATAATATCTTTAGAATACAAATATAGCTTGTTCTGATATTTCTAAATTTTAAGTTGCAAATTGAACTTTTATTGACCAGCTTTAATAATAAATTCATAATAAGCCCCACATGACTATTAATAGTGACTGAGCTGAACTTTGAAGAAAAAGTTTTTTTAAACATCCCATCTATAATATAATTATGGCTTCACTCATTTTAAACTGTAGAGTTACTTATGCTAAAGTGATATGAATTCAGTTGGCAATAATTGTTCCTGAGGATGTCACAATTAAGCAGAAGGGAGCATATTTATAACAGTAAAAGAGCCATTTTAAAACATAGATTGCACACTGAATCATGAAATGTGAAGCAATGACTCCCATTTGGATCTAAATTTTCCTCATACTTGTTCAATAGCCAGGTCTAAATGTTATGGCTATTTATAGTTATACTCTAGGGTGAAAGGGTGGGGGAATTAGATGTTATAAAGAATCATACATAATGCATAAAGACTTAAACTATATTTTATGAGAACTGAAAAATTTAAGAAACTCTGGCTGAAATATGGAAATGTCACACCAAGCAGAACTTTTCCATACACAATAACGTTAGTAAAGATTCAACAGACTAGAGCATAGCAAACCTTCAAAGCATCCTGGTCTGATCTTCATTTCTCTTACATATATTTTAATGAAGAATTTAAATAAATGTACTGCGGCTAAGTTTGAAGGTCACTGGGTAAAAGTCATTACTATAGATGCCAAAGCAGTAAACATCTGCTGTCTGTGGAATCAGTTATAAAACCACAAAGCTGATGTTTGCTCATATACTTTTATCTACCATAAACCATTTGCAACTGAATGTTTCTTCAAAACCTTTATATATTAGAGCAGCTTTAGGCTTACAATAAAATTGAAAGGAGAGAGAAGAAATTCTCCAAATACTTCCTACTTCCCGCACAAACACAACTTCTCCCATTATCAACATCACTCATCAGAATGGTACATTTTTCACCAAAGATGAACCTACTCTGACACATCATAATCATCCAGAGTCCATGATTTACCTTAGGGTTATAAGTGGCTTTTAAAAGGTATTTTCTATTTCAACCAATCTCTTAAAAGTTTGCTTATAAAGAGGTCCAATTCCACTGTAACAACCTAAAACAGAATGAGGCTGCAATCACCCAGCTTGCCGCAATCACCCACAACGTTATAGGTCCTTTAAGGTCCCTAGTGGCTCAGATGGTAAAGAATCCTGCTCTAATGCGGGAAACCTGGGTTCTATCCCTAGATTGGGAAGATCCCTCTGGAGGAGGGCAAGGCACCCCACTCCAGTATTCTTGCCTGGAGAATATGGACAGAGGAGCCTGACGGGCTACAGTCCATGAGGTCACCAAGAGTCAGACACGACTGAGCGGCTAAGCACAGCACAAGTTCAGGAGAGTCTATGTAATCACTCTGATCCACAAGGCTCTAACCAATACAGTGCCTGTAATATAAAAGACACAAAATAAAAGCTGGCCAGATGAATGTGTGATTGAATAAATGTCTGAATGCTGGATAGATGAATTAAAAAAAGAGTTAGACTGTTTCATTTACACAGACAATTCTGTGCTTTATCATCTCAGTGTTTTAAGAAGCTCTGGGGTGTCCTTGCTTGTGTTTCAAGGTAAAGGACCTAAAACCACACCCACTAGCTGCCTCATTTATCTCCACCACCACCCCATTCTTCCCTCCCCACAGACATAGTGTTCATTTAACTTCAGCAAGAGAAACTCTAGTTTTAAAAGTTAATAAAATATGGTGATGCTTTGAGAGAACAGTTCAAGTAGTAGCTTGATTTACCTGAAAATATCCAAGAATACTTTTGGTGTACAAAAAACCAAAGTGCACTGTTTTCTATTTGTCCAGACATTCTAAAGGATGCATTAATCTTATCATATCACATTTGCCACACATGTGGATTTTGTTTCCATTTGTTTCCAATTGTTTTAATAAACAATTATATTTACTGTTTCATAGTTAAAAAAACAATTCTGTCCTTTAGCCTACATTTTCTCATTTATTATAAAAGGATATCTTATTGTTTATCGACATTTCCTAAGCTAAAATTAATCACATTGCTCTTCCTTAGACTGACATGGATTTTCAGGAACTTACTATACAAAATGATTTCTCTTTAACACAACATACTCTTTCTGTTATTCAACCAGCATTTATAGGTTGCCTACTATGGACTAGAGCCTTCCATGACCCTGGAAGAAAAACAGCGTCAACTCTCACAGAATGAGTGATACTCATTTACTTTTTGGATCCTGGAGAACTTTTATAAATACCATTTTGGAATCATATGTTTATGTAGTTCATAATAACTAAATTAGCTATAGTTTTGCAAATGTGATTTAAAATCTATGATGTTCCTCAAATTTTATTCTTGCTGCACTTATTAGGGACACAGCAGAAGTCAAATTTACTGCTGATTGTGGCAATAAAAACAAAACAGTACTTCAAGAATAGCATACTAAGAAAGGGAATGACGCATCTTTTCAAAAGTGGGGTCCAAAATCCACAAATGTAAATATACATTTATATATTTTGTAAAGAGTCATATATTGCACTTTTTCTGATTTTTTATTTTATTTTTGAATTTATTTATCTTTATTATTTTTAATTGGAGGAGAATTGCTTTACAATACCATGTTGGTCTCTGCCATATATCAATATGAATCAGTCATAGATATACATATGTCTTTCTCTCTTGAACCTCCCTCCCACCTCGCACACAATCCACCCCTCTAGGTTATCATAAAGAACCTGATTTGAGCTCCCTGTGTCATGCAGCAAATTTCCACTGGCTATCTATTTTACATGGGGTGACGTATATGTTTCCCTGCTACTCTTCCAGTTTGTCCCACGCTCTTGTTCTCCTCTATATGGTACATATATACGATGGACTATTACTTCGCCACAAAAGGAATATATTTGAGTTGGTCCTAATGAGGTGGATGAATCTAGAGCCTGTTAGAAAGCAATTCAGAAAGAGAAAGAGTGAAGTAAGTCAGAAAGAGAAAAACAACTATCACTTATTGACACATATACATGGAATCTAGAAAGACAGTACTGAAGAACCTATTTGCAAGGCAGCAATGGCGACACAGATACATTGTGCTTTTTATTTTTATTTATTTATTATTTTTCTTACATTGTGCTGTTTAAAAAATCTTCTTCTGAACCCTGTGCTTTCTTTTAGGACAAAACAATCGTTTTATTTCTTCTAGAATTTTAAGTATTTCCAATCATCATATTGAGGAAGATAGCTCCTACTGTGTCTGATTCTCTATAACATAGAGTAGTAGCCTCTAAATTTGGGTACACTTTCCTCTTGATGTGGGCAAGAGGATTACTTCATTGGGGTGCAGGGAAACCAATATTAGTATTTTAATGTATGCTTATGTTTATAAAAACATTTAAAGTTCACTAATCATTAATGGACTGATGGCATCTTCCTTGGTTCACAGAACAGAAGGAAGAGGGTTGCCATGTAGTGGGGTGAGGTATCCTGAGGAAACCACAGAAATCCTATCGTGTGGAGGCAACAGTAGCAACACCTTCTCTTCGATTCCTTTTCAGCATACCATGACATTATTGCAGTTTACACCTGTCCTGTTACATTAAGGTACTGGTTGTGTGTGTGCTGTGCGTAGTCACTCAGTTGTGTCTGACTCTTTGCAACCCCGTGGAGTGTAACCCACAAGGCTCCTTTGTCCATGGGGATTCTCAAGGCAAGAATACTGGAGTGGGTTTCCATGCCCTCCTCCAGGAGATCTTCCCAACCAAGGGACTGAACCCAGGTCTCCTGCATTGCAGGTGGATTCTTTACCAACTGAGCCATCAGGGAAGCCCACTGGTTGTGTAGCATAAAGCAATCAACCAACACAAAATGGACACACAGTTTAAAAGGATTCATACAATCAATCTTGGATTGGAAATACTATGATCTAAAGTGAACAGTAACAACTGGGCCAGCATCCCTACTCCTTGTACAGCTCTCCAACAATCACATCAAAAATCCAAAGCAATGACACTCTCATCTGCCAAAATGTCAGTCTATAAAATCTAAACTAAAAGACCACTTGAGTAATGGTTTTAAATCCACTGAAATGAGCTATGTTCAGTTCCATTCAGATCAGTCAATAAGTTATGTCCAACTCTTTGTGACCCCATAGACTGCAGCATGCCAGGCCTGCCTGTCCATCCTCAACTCTCGGAGCTTGCTCAAACTCGTGTTCATTGAGTTGGTGATGCCATCCAACCATCTCATCCTCTGTCATCCCCTTCTCCTTCTGCCTTCATTCTTGTCCAGCATCAGGGTCTTTTCCAGTGAGTCCATTCTTCACGTCAGCTGGCCAATGTATTGAAGTTTCAGCTTCAGCATCACTCCTTCCAATGAATATTCAGAAGTGATTTCCTTTAGGATTGACTGGTTGGATCTCCTTGCAGTCCAAGGGACTCTCAAGCATCTTCTCCAACACCACAGTTCAAAAGCATCAATTCTTTGGCACTCAGGCTTCTTTGTGACCCAACTCTTACATCCATACATGACTACTGGAAAAACCATAGCTTTGACTAAATGGATCTTTGTCAGCAATGTAGTGGCTCTGCTTTTTAATACATTGTCTAGGTTTGTCATAGCTTTTCTTCCAAGGAGTAAGTGTCTTTTAATTTCATGGGTGCAGTCACCATCTGCAGTGATTTTGGAGCGCAAAAGAAATAAAATCAGCCACTGTTTCCACTGTTTCCCCATCTATTTGCCATGAAGTGATGGGACCAGAGGCCATGATCTTGGTTTTCTGAATGTTGAGTTTTAAGCCAGCTTTTTCACTCTCCTATTTCGCTTTCATCAAGAGGCTCTTTAGTTCTTTTTAACTTTTTGCCATAAGGATGGTGTCATCTGTATATCTGAGGTTATTGATATTTCTCCCAGCAATCTTGATTCCAGCTTGTGCTTCATCCAGACTGGCATTTTCACATGATGTACTCTGCATATAAGTTAAATAAGCAGGGCAACAATATACAGCCTTGACATACTCCTTTCCCAATTTGGAACCAGTCTACTGTTTCATGTCCAGTTCTAGCTATTGCTTCTTGACCTGCATACAGATCTCACAGGAGGCAGATAAGGTGATCTGGTATTCCCATATCTTTCAGAATTTTCCACAGCTTGTTGTGATCCACACAGTCAACAGCTTTGGTGTAATCAGTAAAGAAGAGTAGATGTTTTTCTGGAACTCTCATGCTTTTTCGATGATCCAGCAGATGTTGGCACTTTGATCTCTGGTTCCTCTGCCTTTTCTAAATCCAGCTTGAACATCTGGAAGTTCATGGTTCACATACTGTTGAAGCCTAGCTTGGAGAATTTTGAGCATTACTTTGCAAGCATGTGAGATGAGTGAAATTGTGCAGTAGTTTGAACATTCTTTGTCAATTGCTTTTCTTTGGGATTGGAACTATGTTAAAGAAAACAACATAATCTCTAAAAGATTGTTTAGTCTAATTTTACCATCCTCTTACTTTCCATTAGTTCAATTATATGATTTATACATAAATAAATGAATAGCAGGAGAAACACACAGAATATTTAAATAATAAGGTTGCACTATATAAGAAGTTTGGAATCCACCAACCCAGAGAAATGTACTCTACTACTACCGGGGGTCCAAGTAGAGGTCACAAATGCCTCTTCCTATCTTTGTAGGAATCTTGGAATTCCTATTTCTACAGAGAATTATGACTGAAAAAGAGACAGCATTTTACAAATTAGACATCCCCAGTTCTATTATTCTGACAGTATGCCTTTCATTTGAGCTTCTTACAACAATAAAATGAGTTCATGGAAAATGATCTTTTATCATTCCCCTTCAAAGCACCAGAAAACAGATTCAAAATTGATAACTATTCATCCCTTTTACTTAGGGATTAATCTCTTATATCTGATGAATAAAAATTTTGGTAAACAGGTAGAGATTTATTTAACTTTTCTGAAGCTTCATATAGATAAGGCTTCAATGCCCAAGCTGAGTGGTAATTCAGGTTTCATTATTTAAAATAATAATGTAGTTTCTCTTGGGTTCAGGATTTGGGGATCTGTGCCATTATAAGTGGGCATGTTAGAAAGGTGATCAGGATGAGCCTTGGTGGTCTAATCATACTTCCTCTAGTCCAGTCAAACCATGTGTCTATTGATCTCAGCAGTCCTTAGAAGAACAAGAACTGGAATAAGTCTCTAATTGGAATTTAAATTAACTTTCTTTAGGTTTGAAAGTTCCCATGGGCATATTTTTAACTCAGGCTTAATGTTCATTAGCCAAGCTTTGCCCTGAATTTGTAATTTGGGTCTTTATTCTAATTTCCAGGTCACAAGTCCACACATTTTACTACTTTCTAAATTTATGTATTCTATGTTCATGGAGTATGGAGGAGACAGAGTTGTAAATAAACAGTAAAGAAACACTGTGGTAAGTGACAATAAAAGAGTTAACATGACTTCCTTGGTGGCGCAGTGGATAAGAACCCACCTGCCAATGGAGGGACACAGAGTTCTATTTCTGATCTAGGAAGATTCTACATGTTGTGGTGCAACTAAAGCCTGTGAGCCATAACTATTGAGCCTGCGCTCTAGAGACCAGAGCCACAACTGCTGAAGCCTGGGCTTCAGAATCTGTGCTCTGCAGCAAAAGAAGCCTCTGGGAAGCCCGCACACCATAACAAACTGCAGCCACCACTCTTCATAACCAGAGAAAACGCCAAGGGCAGCAATGAAGATGCAGCACAAGCAAAAGTAACTAAATTATATAAAATTTTTAAAAATGAACACAGAATGAAGAACAAAAATAAGAGTGAAAAAGTAGTATGAAAGCACCAATGGCTGACTAAATTGGCCTGGCAACTCAGGAAAGCCTAGGGTCTTGCTATCTTTTAAGTGATTCACAAGACTGTGTGCATGTTAAGTCACTTGAGTTGTATCCAAAGATGACTCACATGGAGGCTGGTTGGTTTATTTAGTTGCTAAGTCATATCTGACACCTGTGACCCCGTGGACTGTAGCCTTCCAGGCTCCTCTGCCCATGGGAATCTCCAGGCAAGAATACTGGAGTGGGTTGCCATTTCCTTCTCCAGGAGATTTTCCCAACCAGGGAATTGAACCCAGGTTTCCTGATTGCAGGCAGATTCTTTACCGACTGAGCCATGAGGAAAGCCATGGAGAAGGGTGGACAACTGTCTAGGGGAAGTGTATCACATATGCAAAAGAATGGAGTCATGCTTCCCCAGTAGCTCAGATGGTAAAGAATCTGCCTGCAATGCAGGAGACCTGGATTCAGTCCCTGAGTCAGGAAGACACCCCGGAGGGTGTGCCCATGGGTCACAAAGAGTTGGACATGACTGAATGATTAGCCTTCCTTATGTATGTTCACAAGAGTACTAAAAACATCAGGTGGTTTAGTGTGGCTGGAAATTTTGCATGGGCAAAGTTAGGGCAAGGAAATAGAAGGCAGAAATTTAGCAGCAGAAGATAAGGTCAGTAATATAAATCAAGATCATATTTTAAGGGGCTTTTATCTTTTGGGAGGATTTATATTTTGTCCTGGGGTGCTAGAGAACCATGAGTTTTTCATTACAGAAGTTAATATTTTTTTCTTAGAAATAGCTCTTCCCAGTATCTAATCTCATCTGTAGAACAGTCACAACTGGGCCAGCACCCAATATTTACTGTAAGTTTTGAGAGGTGTTTCTGACCCAATATTTACTATGAGTTTTGACAGGTGTTTCTGAATCTTTGACATTTTAAATAGCTGGCCCCACCACCTGTTACACAAGACCGTGCTCTGACTATCAGCTCTTTTCTTCCCACAATATCTGCATCTTTTTCTCATCACTACAGAATATAAATATACTGGATAAACTCTCAATAATCTAATTAAGGAAATCTTTGAGAATTACCCTTTTGAGATTCAAAAATTTGCACTTTAAAATTTTAAAGAATTTAAACATTGTGGAATTGTCTTCAAAGAGAATGGAAACAAACTACAAGCCGTGCGGATCAGTCATTTAAAAAGCAAGTTAAAAATAATGTCTGCTCATTTTTTATTCCTTCTATAAGATCATAATCAAGTTAATTCCCTTTTCTACTCTTTGGAGGTAAATGCATGTACTTTTACAGAAAAGGAGTGGAGTTACTCAATTGCCATCCAACAACTGTTTTGGCAGCATAGATGTTAATAACTGTTTTTATGTTTATGTTCAGCACATGGAACTTTGGGCTGCAGGAGATCATTGAGGATGGAATCATTACAGCAGAAATAACAGAATCACTTCTGAACTGTTAATGGTCTTGGCTGGTTTCTTCCTCAAGCATTCCCCTCCTAATCCTCCACTCCTGTCACCAATGATGGACCAATGATCAGCTATAACTGGGCTGGATTAAGGGAAACATCAACTTATAGGAGAAATATCAACCTATAAGAGAAACGGCAACTTCACACCTCTTTTTCTTTCCTTCATTTTCAATCTTTGTAGTGTAGTCACAGAAATTATCAAAAATATTCTCTACAATTGCTTTTAAAGAAGCAAAAATGCAAGCAGTGATAAACAAAAAGGCTCAACTTAACTGCACATTAACACATTCACCACGCTTGTGTAAAAATATTAATTTCAAAGACATTACTTTCACGAAATAATGTTAGTGCTTTTTACTCTTATGAGCAAGACTTTGCAAAGATTGTTTTCTAGAATTTAGCCATGCTGGTATTTAGTAAAGAAAGGTTTACTAACAAGACGTCAAAACACCAAGTGATTACTTTTTAATTTAGTCCAAGGTAGAATTCTATAGTTTAAAATCAGTGATCCATTGTGAAATTCAATTTCCCAATTGCTTAATTTATGCATACAATTTAATGATATTTCATACAGTACACATATTCAAAATGCAGTATGTTTCCACATAACAGTATGGGACAGAATTCCAAATACACCTGAGATTTTACAATTTTTCCAAAGACAATCGACAAGCATTCAAAAACTAATTTTGTTCTACTATTATGGATTTTGTACCATTAAAAGACCCCAAAAATGCCATTTACTTGTGAAACGTAGAAATTAATGGATTATAAAGCTTTTCCCCCTTACTGTTTTTCCCCTATACATGCTATTTCAGCTACTTATTAAGAATACTAGGCTAAACTAGTTTAGATTCCTTAAAATGCACAAAAAGTGTTCACTTGTCTCTCTCAATGTCAAAGTAAGTTGATCACCTCATTTGTTCATTTTTGTGGGGTGTTTTGGGGTCATGGATTAGTGAATAGTTCCTTATTTTAAAAGTCAAGAGAAAAACTCTACAAAAGGTATCTGAGTTATAGCTCCAACCAAGAGGACAACAGGATAAAAGTCAGAACTGTAGAAGTAGAGATGAAACATAAAACATCTCACAAGTGTTTATCCAAGCAATGGTCCTAAGAGATAAGAGTATCATTCCTATAAGAATAACCATGCTAAGACCTAAGCAAAAACATTAATCAACATGGTCTTCATCAAAAACTGAAAATGTACAATTCAGGCTATACTTATATTTTAAAAAAAAATACTTGCTAGAAATACTAGTTGTAAATGAAATGGACAGCTCTATTACATTAAAAATGAACACCACAAAATCGTACAAAATAATTTGTGCTATCAGAGATCCAGATCAAGATGGTGAAGTAGGCACATCCTGAGCTCACCTCCTCCCACAGATACACCAAAACTTCAACAGCCTGAGAGCAACCTGAATACTAGCAGAACAGACTGTCTGCAACTAAAGGTATAAAGAAATGGCCACATCAAGGCAGGTAGGTGCAGCAGGGACACGGTCTAATCAGAACCCACATATGCTATCAAATGCAAATCTGTGTGCCTGATGCACAATGAGGCCAAACAATACCAAAATGCAGGTGTTTGGAGCAGAGAAAGGTCTATTGCAGGATCATGCAAAACCCTGAAGGCTCATGCCTTAAAAGCCTCTAATTCCCCAAAAGTTTCCAATAAAGCCCCTATATAGGAAAGGTATAAAGGGAGTCAGAAGCTTCTTCTTGGCATCAGGCGAAGGTCAAGTCATGATGCTCCTCTAAACCTCTATCATTCTCCATTCTGACAAGAGAGGGCAAGGGCCAATACTCAACTTTCACCTTCCAAGGGCCAGGCCCTGGCCAAGAGGAGGGGGTCCCTGTGTGGGCTTTTGTGGGCCTCAATCAAGCACCCAGTCTGAGTCCTCCCACCAGTGCCCGGGTCCAGCTAAGGAGACAGACCTCAGCTGGCGGTGCCCTCAGGGCCAGGCCCCCAGCCCTGCCCCGTTGTCGTCACTGAGGGAGCCAGGGACCCAGGACCCAACCAGCCCTCAAGCTTTTCACTCAAACTGGAGAGAATTGTTAGTATAGAACCAACAGAAATGCATGTTTTAGCAAATACTGAAGCGACTTAGCAGCAGCAGCAGCAGCAAATACCAATCAGGTGAATTCCCAGCTCACAAAAATTGCCCTTTTTGGAAATTAGCCCCAACCACACAGGTGAACCTGAGGTAATGATGTGCAGTGTTCTTGCTACTTACCCTGACCTCTGGACACCTCCTCGGGGCAGATAACTGATCTCATCTGTAGCAATCTTCTGAAATTTAAAGCAGTGAGACCAATGCTGGTTAAAGCTGTTAGTTTAATAGCAGTGTCCCTGTATTCCAGTTGCTGAGGCCTCCCTGAACTGCAACCCATAGAGACAGACACTGACATTTAGGCCATGGAGATGGGGACGGGGTGACGTTCTCTGCTACTTCAAGGCTTGGGCTTGGCCAGTGGGTGCTCCCAGAAAAGGCTCTGGGGCAATGTGGGACACAGCCTTCAGCCTGTCTCTAGGTCTCCCAGCTCAATGGCCGGCCAGAGAGCCCCCGATCTACTTCTCACTGCTCTCTCTGCCACAAGGACCACTGGGAGCTCATTATTGGCAGAGTGGCACCTCTAACCTCCACGCTAATGGTCTCACTGAGTGGAGTGCTAACAGCTGCGTGCCTGCTCCACCCTGTTGGGACCTAACAAACACCATGATAGGCTTCAGGGACTAAGGTAGGACTCACGGGAAAGGCTGAGTCATTGCCCAGTGAGGTCATCCCCGCTGATGCCAGGACTTGTCTAATCAGCATATTCGCTGTAACCTGGTTTGAGTTTATCAGGATGTAAAAGACATCCCCCTGCAGCCAATAGCCAATTAGTAAATACCAGGAAACCCCTGCAGCCAATAAAGATTAGCCAATTAGTAAATACTAGGAAACTCCTGCAGCCAATCAACCCTTGCCAACGCTCTGCTCTAAAACCTATAAATACTGCTGTAAATCTGGGCTCGGGGCTCCTTGCTCCACTCCACTGCATTGGATATGGCAGGAGCCCTAACTCGAGCTAGAAATAAAACCCCTTCATGCTTTTGTATTGCTGTGGACGTCTTATTCTCTCAGTTTTGGGGACTTGGACTCTGGGCATAACACACCCCTATTACAGATGCAGTGACTCACAAGTAGGAGGGATATCACAAAGGCAGAGGTCCTCCATGAGGAGAAATGCAACGAAACTAGACAGAAAACCTCTGCATCAGTCCAGCAGAAAATAATAGTCATTTGTAGCAGAGTGGTAGCAATGGAAATAGAAATCAACAATTCAGGAAACATTTAAGTTTATAATTAGCAGGACTCAGAGATAGATTGTGTTGTGCATGGAGAGGCTAGGATGGTTAGAGTCAGTTTGGACCATCCTGAGTTTATAGTGCCTGTGAGATTGTTGTTCTTCGGTTGTTCAGCAGTGTCTGACTCTGGGATACCATGGACTGTAGTATACCAGGCTCCCCTGTCCTTCACTATCTCCTGGAGTTTGCTCAAAGTTATATCCATTGAGTCCATGATGCCATCCAACTATCTCATCCTCTCTTGCCCCCTTCTCCTCCTGCCTTCAATCTTTCCCAGCATCTGAGTCTTTTCCAGTGAGTCAGCTCTTTGCATCAGGTGACCAAAGTACTGGAGCTTCAGCTTCAGCATCAGTCTTTCCTGTGAACATTCATGGTTGATTTCCTTTAAGGCTGACTTTTTTTGGTCTCCTTGCTGTCCAAGAGACTCTCAAGAGTCTTCTCCAACACTTGAATTGATTCAAAGGCATCAATTCTTTGGTGTTCAGTCTTCTTTATGGTCCAACTCTCACATCCAGGGAGAAATATCAATAACCTCAGATATGCAGATGACACCACCCTTATGTCAGAAAACTAAAAAGAACTAAAGAGCCTCTTGGTCAAAGAGGAGAGTGAAAAGTTGGCTTACAGCTCAACATTCAGAAAACTAAGATCATGGCATCTGGTCCCATCACTTCATGGCAAATAGATGGGGAAACAGTGGAAACAGTGACTTTAGGCTTTATTGGGGGGGGGGGGGCTCCAGAATCACTGCAGATGATGACTGTAGCCATGAAATTAAGACACTTACTCCTTGGAAGAAAAGTTATGACCAACCTAGATAGCATATTCAAAAGCAGAGACATTACTTTGTCAATAAAGGTCCATCTAGTCAAGGCTATGGTTTTTCCAGCAGTCATGTGTGGATGTGAGAGTTGGACTGTGAAGAAAGCTGAGCACAGAAGAATTGATGCTTTTGAACTGTGGTGTTAGAGAAGACTCTTGAGAGTCCCTTGGACTGCAAGGAGATCTGACCAGTCCATTCTAAAGGAAAGCAGTCCTGAATATTCATTGGAAGGACTGATGCTGAAGCTGAAACTTCAGTACTTTGGCCACCTGATACAAAGAACTGACTTATTTGAAAAGACCCTGATGTTGGAAAAGATTGAAGGCAAGAGAAGAAGGGGACGACAGAGGATGAGATGATTGGATGGCATCACTGACTCAATGGACATGAGTTTGAGTAAACTCTAGGAGTTGGTGATGGACAGGGAGGCCTGGAATGCTGCAGTCCGTGGGATCAAAAAGAGTCAGACATGACTGAGGGACTGACCTGAACTGGACTCCCATCCATAAGTGACTACTGGAAAAACCGTAGCGTTGACTATATGGATCTTTGTTGGCAAAGTAATGTCTCTGCTTTTTAATGTGGTGTCTAGGTTGGTCATAGCTTTCCTTCCAAGGAGCAAGCATTTTTTAATTTCATGGCTGCAGTCACCATCTGCAGTGTTTTTGGAGCCCTAGAAAATAAAGCCTGTCACTGTTTTCATTGTTTCCCCACCTCTTTGCCTTAAAATGATGGGACCTGATGCCATATCTTAATTTTTTGAATGTTGAATTTTAAGCCAGCTTTTTCACTCTCCTCTTTCACTTTCATCAAGAGGCCTTTTAGTTCCTCCTCAATTTCTGTCTTAAGGGTGGTGTCATCTGCGTATCTGAGGTTATTCATATTTCTCCTAGCAATCTTGATTCCAGCTTCAGCTTCATCAGCCCAGCACTTCACATGATGTACTCTACATATAAGTTAAATAAGCATGGTGACAATATACAGCTTTGAGGTACTCTTTTCCCAATTTGGAACCAATCCATTGTTTCATGTCCATTTCTAACTGTTGCTTCTTGGCCTGCATATAGGCTTCTCAGGAGGCAGGTAAGGTGGTATAGTACTCCCATCTCTAAGAATTTTCCACAGTTTGTTGTGATCCATGCAGTTAAAAGGCTTTAGTGTGTGAGATATACAATGTGTGGTATAAATGCCTATAAGCTGATGGATATATGGATACAGAGCTCTGAGAAGGTATCAGAGCTACAAATGTTAATGTTAGTAATAATATTACCTCATAGATCTGTTTAGGAAATTCAATATAAAAAGTGCCTAGCTGTACCTGCAACTTAGTAGCTCTCACCCCTTCCCTTAACAACCTTGTCTTCAACTTTGTGAATTCATTCCTAGAGTGAGTACCAATACCCCTGGGCCCCATTTCCCAGACTGCTACGATCAATAAATGAACAGAAGTAATGACTTTGATATGTGTTAGTCACCCAGTAGTGTCTAACTCTTTGTGACTCTATGGACTGTAGCCCACCAGGCTCCTCTGTCCATGGGATTCTCTAGGCAAAAGTAGTGGACTGAGGAGCCATTCTCTTCTCCAGGGGATATTCCTGACCCAGGGATCAAACGCAGGTCTCCTGCATTGCAGGCAGATCCTTCACTGCCTGAGCCATCAGGGAAGCCCAGAGGCTTTGATGCCACGCAATAGTCAAAATCCTTTCAAATGACCTATATGGTGACTCTAGGAACATCCCACAGGTCACTGAAATAAAATTATATGTTAGAGCTCCACCAAGCCATTTGGCAGGAGAGAGCAGACAAATAAGATCCCGAAGCTTTCTCTAGAAAATGTTTTATACGGTTAAATCAACAATGTTAAGATTCTAAACCACGAAGTTAAACTCAATAGGACCTACTACCCTAAGAAATAGATACGATTCTATGCCTGTTTGCTCCCTCATAAACTTTTGTGGGTGCCCAGTAATTCTAGAGGTTCTCACATGATAATTACACCTGTCGTTTGAACACATAACCTTTCAAAAAATATACCATTTGGTGGAAAATCAGTCCCCATAACAAGATACTACTTACCATAACCCTAGTTACAAAGCTATTTCCAATAAAAAAATTTATAGACTTTGGCTGAGAGAAAGTCGGAACCAATTATTTATTGGTTATGAATAGTAAACATTTCTCTCCTATCTGTGCCATAGATGAAGCAAAGATCTTTATTTTTTTTTCACCCTCAGTTCAGTTCAGTTGCTCAGTTGTGTCCGACTCTTTGCGACCCCATGGACTGCAGCATGCCGGGCTTCCCTGTCCTTTACCAACTCCCAGAGCATGCTCAAACTCATGTCCATCAAGTCGGTGATATCATCCATCCATCCCATCCTCTGTCATCCACTTCTCCTCCTGCCTTCAATCTTTCCCAGGATCAGGGTCTTTTCCAATGAGTTGGCTCTTCACATCAGGTGGCCAAAATATTGGAGTTTCAGCTTCAGCATCAGTCCTTCCAACGAATATTCAGGACTGATTTCACTCTACAGCAGGTTATAATTAATCTCAAGAAATTGAGTAGATGAGTGTATATTATCCATGTTCAGACTTGTGGCATATGTCCAAACTTTGTTCATTTTAGTTTTTTTTTTTTTTTAGTTTTTATTTTTTAAATTTTAAAATCTTTAATTCTTACATGCGTTCCCAAACATGAACCCCCCTCCCACCTCCCTCCCCATAACATCTCTCTGGGTCATCCCCATGCACCAGCCCCAAGCATGCTGTATCCTGCGTCAGACATAGACTGGCGATTCAATTCTTACATGATAGTATACATGTTAGAATGCCATTCTCCCAAATCATCCCACCCTCTCCCTCTCCCTCTGAGTCCAAAAGTCCGTTATACACATCTGTGTCTTTTTTCCTGTCTTGCATACAGGGTCGTCATTGCCATCTTCCTAAATTCCATATATATGTGTTAGTAGACTGTATTGGTGTTTTTCTTTCTGGCTTACTTCACTCTGTATAATCAGCTCCAGTTTCATCCATCTCATCAGAAATGATTCAAATGAATTCTTTTTAATGGCTGAGTAATACTCCATTGTGTATATGTACCACAGCTTTCTTATCCATTCATCTGCTGATGGACATCTAGGTTGTTTCCATGTCCTGGCTATTATAAACAGTGCTGCGATGAACACTGGGGTACATGTGTCTCTTTCCATTCTGGTTTCCTTGGTGTGTATTCCCAGAAGTGGGATTGCTGGGTCATAAGGTAGTTCTATTTGCAATTTTTTAAGGAATCTCCACACTGTTCTCCATAGTGGCTGTACTAGTTTGCATTCCCACCAACAGTGTAGGAGGGTTCCCTTTTCTCCACATCCTCTCCAGCATTTATTGCTTGCAGATTTTTTGGATCGCAGACATTCTGACTGGTGTGAAGTGGTACCTCATTGTGGTTTTGATTTGCATTTCTCTAATACTGAGTGATGTTGAGCATCTTTTCATGTGTTTGTTAGCCATCCGTATGTCTTCTTTGGAGAAATGTCTATTTAGTTGTTTGGCCCATTTTTTGATTGGGTCGTTTATTTTTCTGGAATTGAGCTGCATAAGTTGCTTGTATATTTTTGAGATGAGTTGTTTGTCAGTTGCTTCATTTGCTATTATTTTCTCCCAT
The DNA here is from genome assembly GCF_016772045.2 of Ovis aries. Taxonomy (NCBI): domain Eukaryota; kingdom Metazoa; phylum Chordata; class Mammalia; order Artiodactyla; family Bovidae; genus Ovis; species Ovis aries. Next base: position 19,676,518 of record NC_056057.1, read on the forward strand.
TCAGAAGGCTGTCTTTTCACCTTGCTTATATTTTCCTTTGTTGTGCAGAGGCTTTTAATTTTAATTAGATCCCATTTGTTTATTTTTGCTTTTATTTCCAGAATTCTGGGAGGTGGATCATAGAGGATCCTGCTGTGATTTATGTCTGAGAGTGTTTTGCCTATGTTCTCCTCTAGGAGTTTTATTGTTTCTGATCTTACATTTAGATCTTTAATCCATTTTGAGTTTATTTTTGTGTGCGGTGTTAGAAAGTGATCTAGTTTCATTCTTTTACAAGTGGTTGACCAGTTTTCCCAGCACCACTTGTTAAAGAGATTGTCTTTACTCCATTGTATATTCTTGCCTCCTGGCGGAGGAATAGGACATTTTAGTTTTTAAAAGAATCATCAGGAATATAATTCTTGTCAATCAGCCAATAACTGCCTACACATTGTTCTAAGCACAATTAGCTGAAGACTTAGTTTTCTCACCCTGTATTGGGCTCTTTCACACCAAAGTGCTTTGACTATGCTCAAAAATTACAAAATTATGCCACAGGAAAAAAAAAAAAAAGGCTTGAAATCGAAAACTAGAATTATTTTTTGTATAGATAGATGGTAGATGACACAGAGAGAGAAAGAAAGAGATTAAAGATAGATACTTTATTTTAAAATATTTACATTTTGTGTGAATCAGCCAAATCAAAATCATTCTTTTTCCAGTCTAAGAAATGCAGATTTCCAATGAATCCATAAACAATTGAACCCATTAAACATTTACAAAACACAAAATTCTGAGAAACACAAAGATATAGGGTTATGTAAGGAAATTTTTCATGATATGAATATGTTAACCTGAAATAAAAGCGTGATCCATTAACCTTACTTCGGAGTTTACACATTCTCCAAAGTCAAGACCAACAGTGACTTGCAGTTAATGAAAAGCAACACAGAATATTAGAAAGTCTACCTACTGTGGGACTTTAACAAGTCATTTTATTCATTTGAACCTGTTCTGCCACCTCTAAATGGGATGATAATTCCTACCAGGCAAAAATAGCTAAGGATTAAGGTACTGGATGTGAAGTTACTGTCACACATTTAATACTAATACAGGCCATTACTATTTATTATTGCTGTGATTACTGTTGATCTGAACTTGATTTTAAGATAACTTATTTAATCATCACACCATTTCTTAGCCAATATCAGTTCATCACAAGAAAAAGTATTCATTGTCAAGAGCCATTGTGACCCATTACTCAATAACTAGCAAGTAGGTTAGGTTGTTTTCTATCAAAATGTCATGTCAAGTTTCAACAAGATTCGTTAGATCATTAGCTGTCAAATTACTGTGTCATCAAGTTGCTATATCTGCTTGACTATTTTATTTTTCAAATCTTAAAATTGCTTCAAGTTTTGCCTGCTTGTCTTTTATAAGGAGAACCAATTAAGAATTTCATCCTTTTTATTTGATTGGTGTAACTAGATTAATCATTTTGACATATTAATACACATAAAGCCATAATTTATATTAAATCATTATGCAATGCACTAAAGAAGGTGTACCTAAAATATTGGAGTTGCTCTCTGGTAACAAGAAGAGGATATGTCTTATCCAACCTAAAGGTACACCTAAGCAACTAGAGAAATAAGTAATAGGGCAAACCACCTAAAAAATTCAACTTTGATTTAAATTGTCTATTTTTTCCTCTATTTTAGTTTATAAAACTGATTCTTAAAATGATGCTGCCATTTTATTCATGTGAATTCTTTTTAATTTACTACAATTTGAAGGAATTATTTTTCAACATTGAAATTCACTATCCCATACACCATGTCAGTATACGAATTTTAAACTTTAGATAAATACCTAGTGATGTTGCCTCTACTTTGTGAAAAAAAAATAAAGTATTAACAATGGAAATGTCAAAAAAATTAGACAGTTATTTCTTTTTTCATACAAATGTTCCATAACTTTTAGATGACAAGTTCTGTATTATCTGAACATAAATGTACAGAATCAGAAGGAAAAGAAAGTTAAATATCTTAATTTACATCACAAAAGTAAAGATAAAATTATTAAAGATACCCTCAACATTAAGTGAACCAGAAGTTTCAAACTCTGGGACTTCCCTGGTGGCACACTGGATAAGAATCTACTGGCCAATGCAGGGAACGCAGGTTCAATCCCTGGTCAGGGAAGATCCCACATGCCACAGAGCAACTAAGCCCGTGCCCTACAACTACTGAGGGCGGTCTGGACACCTAGAGCCTATGACTGCAACAAGAGAAGCCTGCACCCCGCAATGAAGAGTAGCTCCCACTCACCGCAACTACAGAAAGCCTGTGCAAAGCAACAAAGACCCAAGACAGGCAATTAAGCAAATAAAAAGTTTTAAATGCTGCAAATGCTCTTTTATATTTTTTTCTGTTCCCATTTCAACCACACCGAAACTCCCTCAGTGTAGGTTTTTACTTCTCTTGTGCAGTTTACTATGTCTTCCTGCCTCAGTCTTTTACCTCGGTCTCCACTGTCAATCCACATCTCGCATGGACCACAAGGCCATCCATCCCAGAGCCCAGCTACGTTCATGAACAATCTTGCCAAGGCCATCACTATCTGCAAACAAATTCCAGATATTGTGGCTTTGGCCATCTGAACCCAGAATATTTTTCCTTCCTTACCTCTTACTATTTCCTAAAAGAGTTTTTTCCAGTTGTTCCTCAAACACTTGTCTGGTTAGACACCTTTCAGAAAGAAAAGAAAACAAGTTGGGAAGAATTGCATGCTCATACAGCTCCTGGCTTTCCTTAATATAATAATCTTTGAAGGAATTAATAAATTCTATAGAAAAGAAACGTGTCTTTTCTTTTAATCTCATATATTCACTTTTTTTTTCTTACCTGACTTCAACACTAATACAATCAAACAAAACTAACAGTCTCATTTTCTTTTCAAAAATACTTATAATGTGTTCTACAGACACACATTAGGATATTGTGTTCTTAAATTTGCCCTGCTGCTGCTGCTGCTAAGTCGCTTCAGTCATGTCCGACTCTGTGCGACCCCATAGATGGCAGCCCACCAGGCTCCCCCGTCCCTAGGATTCTCCAGGCAAGAACACTGGAGCGGGTTGCCATTTCTTTCTCCAATGAGTGAAAGTGAAAAGTGAAAGTGAAGTCGCTCAGTCCTGTCCAACTCGTAGCGACCCCATGGACTGCAGCCCACCAGGCTCCTCCATCCATGGGATTTTCTAGACAAGAGTAAATTGGGCCCCAAGCAAATTGAACACATGTCCATTCTAGGGTCACACTTGTACTTTGACACTCTGTGCCCCCTCATTGCTGCCTAGTGACTTCTACATTTATCTTATTTCTGCTACTATGTTGGAAGCTGTTTGAGGATCAGATTATGTCTACTTAACTTTATAAAATCTTTTTGAGAGTGTCATAAACATGGCAGAAATATTCATATTTGTTACCTTAATGAATGTATAGTCATAGCTTACTGAAGGCAGAGACTTTCAGAGTGGAATAATGAGAATTAGGGGACCCTGAAGAATGCACGAGGAAAGGCCAGTGAATGATAATAGAGCCGACAGAAGTTCCGTTGGCCATTATGTAGCCAGGAGAAGAATATTGCTTATACCCTTAAGGTGGGATGAGACCCAAATAGAGCTCCTTTGCTTATAACATAGAGGAAGAAGTAAAACTAAATTTTAAGAAACTGCAATATACAGCAGGGCTCTTCAAATGGATGGAACACATCATTTTGAAAAGGCAGCAATTTTAAAGAAATAATTTCCATATTCTCAACTTCTGTATATATTTTACCTGAAACTTAATCTGCAAATCACTAAAGTTCAGGTTCTCCCTTCTCCCTTCCTCCTTCCCTTTCACCCTCAACCAGCTTTCCACATGACAAAAAGAAGTCACAGCCCTTTTAGGACCCATTGCCTCCCAAGGTATAAATCTTCCATGGCAGCATAGAACAACTTTACTGTTGCTTTAATCAAGGCATCCTAATCAACTCTCTCATCCATCGGTATAATTTGACATTTTGTAGTAATAATGATATGTAAAAGTTTATACAATGTTTATACTGTTTTAGTCAATTGTATGTTAATGTTTATAATCATAACTCAAGGCAGGTAAGAAGTTTAATACTTAAAGACTTTGGTTATGTGAAAAAATCATTTCAATTTATAAATGATCTTTGTTGCAGAGAAGTATGATAGAGTGATCAATAAAAGTCTTTCAAGCATAAAAGTATATTACATTAGTATAAAATTCTTTGCAGAAAGTGGAATGAAAGTACAAGCTCAAGGAGAAAAAAGAGCAATGTAAAAATTCCAATGATTGTATCATATTCCAAAGATTATATCTTATATATATAATATATACATACACATATACAAATTATATACATATATATTTTAATAGATATGTTTATCAAATTTCTTATATTTTGTATTGCTTAAAATACATTTAAAAGAGTGATGAAACTTAAGATTTTGTAATCTGACTATTTATAATATACTGGTAATTATATACTCTCAAAAAGTTTTCAGTTGATTATGAAAAATTATGAATGTCTATTTTTAAATGTGTGATGGGTACATTTTCTATGTTGTTGTTTTTTTTTCAAAGAGATATGTGGCCAAACGTGAGACCACAGGCTTAAGGCTAAAAGGAAGAGGTTTGAAACTACTGGCTACCACCCTACTTCTAGACTAGAAAAAAATGAGAAGAAAAAAAAAAAACAGCTACTGTTGTGGGTATACACATACACATACAGCCTCTTTCCCTCATTATTCCTAACCCCCATCCTTTGCCTGCCTCTTCCACCAGCTGCACCTCAGACATATTTGGTGGCAAAGCCAAGGGTTTCATTCTTTGGGAAAAACCAAAGACCAGGAACCTTAAATTACTCCAGAGCAATGACCTATGGCTGCCACCTTGTCTCCACCCTAGAATGACCCACATTCATAAAGCTAGAAGTTGCAACAAGCAATGGAGGCCCCCAGGGAAGCAGAAACAGGGACACTGACCAGGTGCAGGAGGACCCTGGAGGGATGAACTTGGGTGAAGAGTACAAAGGTGTTCTGGGGGAAACTGCAGTGGACTACTTCAAAAGCTGGTCAGGCCCAGAGATAATGGTGGGGCTGGTGGTAGGAAGCAGCTCCACCCAAGGCCTGAAAGATGGAGCAGTCAGATGTATAGACAGATGGAGTTGGATATTTGTGAGACATTTTGGGGGCCTTGTGAAGAAGAAGAGATTTGGGTTCAGTGACCCAGAGTAGGACACTGAGCTGAATGATGTAATGATATGGCCCTGAGTCCAATGTCATCCCTGATTCCTGTTTCTCAAACTGAAAATGTCTATGGTTGTGTGGATCATACTTATATCTTTTGTTCTGAAACTCTCTCTTAGAATCGCTTTCACTATGTCCTCATCAGTCCTGGTATCAAAATTACACAGAGGGCTAAGAAAGTATTCACTTGATTAAAGTTTAAATACCCACAGTGAAGGAAAAAAGGAGCTTGAGATGCTAAAATATTTCATGTTGATTTACCACATTAAACAAATTCTGAAGATAATTACTTGACCTTTTATTTGCCTGTGTAGACAAAGCTACCTCTAAGCAAGAGGGGAAAACATGAGATTTCAACATGTTTCAGGTCTTTGTAGACCTCAGGATTGCAGATTCATAAACAAGAGCCATCATAAACAGAAACAATGATCCAAGTGTTTAGTATCATCACATACATCAGAAACAATGCTTTTGCCTCTAATCCACACACAAATGCATGCATTTCCATATACTTACCAAGAAGCAGATTCATTTAAGATGGTTGACCATTTCAGTTCAGTTCAGCTCAGTTCAGTCGCTCAGTCGTGTCCAGCTCTTTGAGACACCATGGACTGCAGCATGCCAGGCCTCTCTGTCAATCACCAGCTCCCAGAGTTTACACAAACTATTGTCCATTGAGTCGGTGATGCCATCCAACCATCTCGTTCTCTGTCATCCCCTTCCACTCCTGCCCTCAATCTTTCCTAGCATCAAGGTCTTTTCAAATAAGTCAGGTCTTCACATCAGGTTGCCAAAATATTGGAATTTCAGCTTCAGCAACAGTCCTTCCAATGAATATTCAAGACAGATTTCTTTTCAGATGGACTGGTTGGATCTCCTTCCAGTCCAAGGGACTCTCAAGAGGCTTCTCAAACACCACAGTTCAAAAGCATTAAATCTTCAGTGCTCAGCTTTCTTTATAGTCCAACTCTCACATCCATACATGACTACTGGAAAAAACATAGCTTTGACTAGATGGACCTTTGTTGGCAAAGTAATGTCTCCGCTTTTTAATATGCTATCTAGGTTGGTCATAACTTTCCTTCCAAAGAGTAAGCGTCTTTTAATTTCATGGCTGAAATCATCATCTGCAGTGATTTTGGATCCCAAAGAAATAAAGTCCGCCACAGCTTCCACTGTTTCCCCATCTATTTGCCATGAAGTGATGGGACCAGATCTTAGTTTTCTGAATGTTGAGCTTTAAGCCAACTTTTTTCACTCCCCTCTTTCACTTTCATTAAGAGGCTCTTTGGTTCTTCACTTTTTGCCATAAGGTGGTGTCATCTGCATATCTGAGGTCATTGATACTTCTCCTGGCAATCTTGATTTCAGCTTGTGCTTCTTCCAGCCCAGCGTTTCTCATGATGTACTCTGCATAGAAATTAAATAAGCAGGGTGACAATATACAGCCTTGATGTCCTCCTTTTCCTATTTGGAACCAGTCTGTTGTTTCATGTCCGGTTCTAACTGTTGCTTTCTGACCTGCATATAGGTTTATCAAGAGGCAGGTCGGGTGCTCTGGTATTCCCATCTCTTGAAGAATTTTCCACAGTTTATTGTGATCCACACAGTCAAAGGGTTTGACATAGTCAATAAAGCAGAAATAGATGTTTTTCTGGAACTCTCTTGCTTTTTCCATGATCCAGCAGATGTTGGCAATTTAATCTCTAGTTCCTCTGCCTTTTCTAAATCCAGCCTGAACATCAGGAAGTTCACGGTTCATGTATTGCTGAAGCCTGGCTTGGAGAATTTTGAGGATTACTTTACTAGTGTGTGAGATGAGTGCAATTGTGCAGTAGTTTGAGCATTCTTTGGCATTGCCTTTCTTTGGAATTGGAATGAAAACTGACCTTTTCCAGTCCTGTGGCCACTGCTGAGTTTTCCAAATTTGCTGGCATATTGAGTGCAGCACTTTCACAGCATCATCTTTCAGGATTTGAAAGAGCTCAACTGGAATTCCATCACCTCCACTAGCTTTGTTTATAGTGATGCTTTCTAAGGCCCACTTGACTTCGCATTCCAGAATGTCTGGCTCTAGATGAGTGATCACACCTTCGTGATTATCTTGGTCGTGAAGATCTTTTTTGTGCAGTTCTTCTGTGTATTCTCGCCACCTCTTCTTAATATCTTCTGCTTCTGTTAGCTCCATACCATTTCTGCCCTTTATCAAGCCTATGTTTGCATGAAATGTTCCTTGGTATCTCTAATTTTCTTGAAAGGATCTCTAGTCTTTCCCATTCTGTTGTTTCCCTCTATTTCTTTGCATTGATCGCTGAGGAAGGCTTTCTTAGGAAAATGTATTTCTTACCAAAGAATAGTTCTCTGGAGTTCCCGTGGCTAAACGTTTGTCTATTCCTGGGAACTGTGCTCTGTAACTTAAAGAAATGAGCACTCCCCTAGAATCAGATGACTTCAATTCCAACCTAACTCTACCATTTACTATTTGGTTACCTTAGACATCAGTTACTTCCTCTGTAAAATGAAGATAATGCCTGCCTCAAGGGGTTGTAAAATTAAAATATAAATAAAAATGTTAATGTAAATGTTAATTATCCTTTCTTATGACACCTGAAAGGTATTATGCCTGCATTAAGTACTTGGATGTGAATTGGTCTCCACCTGAGAGCAAAAGAACAATGAACTGAAACAGAAATATAAAAGAATAATAAGCACATTCTATTGGTTGAGCAAAAAGGCCAACATTAGAAAAAGCAAAAACCTGCAAATTACGTGAATCTAGGTTAATTGTTCAGGAGGTTTTTCTGGTTGCAGTGAAGACTTAAAACTTTAAATCACTTTATTCATAGATATTCAGATATATCTAATTTAGCCTAAATTGACCTCTCAACATAAATAAATGAGTCATATAATGAGTCACATAAAATATTATTTTTTAATGAAAAAATTTCAAGAAGATGATTTTATTTTAAGGAATTAAGCTCTAATTTTTATTAAGCAACTAGGTGACTCAGTGGTAAAGAGTCTGCTGTCCAAAGCAGGAGACGCAGAAGACACAGGTTTGATCCCTGAGTTAGAAAGATCCCCTGGAGGAGAACCAACCCAGCAACTCACCCCAGTATTATTGTCTGGAGAATTCTGTGGACAGAAGGAGCCTGGTGGGCTGCAGTCCACAGGGTCTCAAAAGAGGAAGACGCAACTGAGCACACATGCAAAGACTACAGAAATGCCAGTAGAAAATATTTTAGGTGAAAATAATAATTATTATTATACTGCTATTAATAAGTAGCCAAGATTTACTGATACTTATTATCAGATACCAACTGAGTGCTAGTTGTTACAGACATTGGTAGGGAACATTTATATATATTAACTCCTCTTAACCCCACAACAACCCTACAAAATAGGCATTATTATTGCTGTTACTGTTATTATTATGATTTTATGAAAGAAGAATTTGAGGCCCAGTAAGAAACACCTGGAGTAACAGGCAAATTTGGCCTTGGAATACAAAATGAAGCAGGGCAAAGACTAATAGTTTTGCCAAGAAAATGCACTGGTCATAGCAAACACCCTCTTCCAAAAACACAAGAGAAGACTCTACACATGGACATCACCAGATGGTCAACACCAAAATCAGGTTGATTATATTCTTTGCAGCCAAAGATGGAGAAGCTCTATACAGTCAACAAAAACAAGACCAGGAGCTGACTGTGGCTCAGATCATGAACTCCTTATTGCCAAAATCAGACTTAAATTGAAGAAAGTAGGGAAAACCACTAGACCATTCAGGTATGACCTAAATCAAATCCCTTATGATTATACAGTGGAAGTGAGAATTAGATTTAAGGGACTAGATCTGATAGATAGAGTGCCTGATGAACTATCGACGGAGGTTAATGACATTGTACAGGAGACAGGGATCAAGACCATCCCCATGGAAAAGAAATGCAAAAAAGCAAAATGGCTGGCTGAGGAGGCATTACAAATAGCTATGAAAAGAAGATAAGGAAAAAGCAAAGGAGAAAAGGAAAGATATAAGCATCTGAATACAGAGTTCCAAAGAATAGCAAGAAGAGATAAGAAAACCTTCCTCAGTGATCAATGCAAAGAAATAGAGGAAAACAATAGAATGGGAAAGACTAGAGATCCTGTCAAGAAAATTAGTGATACCAAGGGAATATTTCATGCAAAGTTGGGCTCAATAAAGGACAGAAATGGTATGGAGCTAACAGAAGCAGAAGATATTAAGAAGAGGTGGCAAGAATACACAGAAGAACTGTACAAAAAAAGATCTTCACAACCAAGATAATCACGATGGTGTGCTCACTCATCTAGAGCCAGACATCCTGCAATGTGAAGTCAAGTGGGCCTTAGAAAGCATCACTATAAACAAAGCTAGTGGAGGTGATGGAATTCCAGTTGAGCTCCTTCAAATCCTGAAAGATGATGCTGTGAAAGTGCTGCACTCAGTATGCCAGCAAATTTGGAAAACTCAGCAGTGGCCACAAGACTGGAAAAGGTCAGCTCTCATTCCAATCCCAAAGAAAGGCAATGCCAAAGAATGCTCAAACTACTGCACAATTGCCCTCATCTCACACACTAGTAAAGTAATCCTCAAAATTCTCCAAGCCAGGCTTCAGCAATACATGAACCATGAACTTCCAGATGTTCAAGCTGGATTTAGAAAAGGCAGAGGAACCAGACATCAAATTGCCAATATCCGCTGGATCATGGAAAAAGCAAGAGAGTTCCAGAAAAACATCTATTTCTGCTTTATTGACTATGTCAAAGCTTTTGACTGTGGGGATCATAATACACTGTGGAAAATTCTTCAAGAGATGGGAATACCAGAGCACCTGACCTGCCTCTTAAGAAACCTATATGCAGGTCAGGAAGCAACAGTTGGAACTGGACATGGAACAGACTGGTTCCAAATAGGAAAAGGAGGACATCAAGGCTGTATATTGTCACCCTGCTTATTTAACTTCTGTGCAGAGTACATCATGAGAAATGCTGGGCTGGAAGAAGCACAAGCTGGAATCAAGATTGCCAGGAGAAATATTAATAACCTCAGATATGCAGATGACACCACCCTTATGGCAGAAAGTGAAGAGGAACTAAAAAGCCTCTTGATGAAAGTGAAAGTGGAGAGTGAAAAAAGTTGGCTTAAAGCTCAACATTCAGAAAACGAAGATCATGGCATCTGGTCCCATCACTTCATGAGAAATAGATGGGGAAACAGTGGAAACAGTGTCAGACTTTATTATTTTGGGCTCCAAAATCACTGCAGATGGTGACTGCAGCCATAAAATTAAAAGACACTTACTCCTTGGAAGGAAAGTTATGACCAACCTGATAGCATATTCAAAAGCAGAGACATTACTTTGCCAACAAAGGTCCGTCTAGTCAAAGCTATGGTTTTTCCAGTAGTCATGTATGGATGTGAGAGTTGGACTGTGATGAAGGCTGAACACCGAAGAATCAATGCTTTTGAACTGTGGTGTTGGAGAAGACTTTTGAGAGTCCCTTGGACTGCAAGGAGATTCAACCAGTCCATTCTGAAGATCAGCCCTGGGATTTCTTTGGAAGGAATGATGCTAAAGCTGAAGCTCCAGTACTTTGGCCACCTCCTGTGAAGAGTTGACTCATTGGAAAAGACTCTGATGCTGGGAGGGATTGGGGGCAGGAGGAGAAGGGGACGACCGAGGATGAGATGGCTGGATGGCATCACTGATTCGATGGACGTGAGTCTGAGTGAACTCCGGGAGTTGGTGATGGACAGGGAGGCCTGGCGTGCTGCGATTCACGGGGTCGCAAAGAGTCAGACACGACTGAGTGACTGAACTGAACTGAAGGTCTCCCAGCTAGAAGGGGGAGGATCTAGAAAGTTGACTTGCTTAACTGCTAGGGGGTAATACTACCGGAAATAGTCTGTGAGACCTGAGGAAAATGAAAATAAAAAGTAAACTGTCAAAGGGGTTTTTTCTTCTGATTGTCTTCTCACTCCATGTCCCCATGGGGCTGATATAAGCACAGATCTTTTGTTAGAGCCAAGAAAAGGAGCATATTATGCCCAAATCAATTTTGTTAGTGCCAATTTAGTTACCCTTTTAACAATATGATTTGAAACACTTATGAACATAAAAGCACTGGTAAGATTTTTGTTGTTTTGTTTTTACTAGTGAGAAAGACAATGTTGATATAAAACAAATATAATTGAGAAATTTCTAAATGTACACCTATTTCTATTTTATTATGCTAAATAAACCCTTTAGTGTGTTATAAAATACGATATAATAACAAGGTCCCATTTACCACATCAATACAAGAAATGGCAACAATTTTCTATATTATTCAAGACATAAAAAGGTAGAGAGATGCCGAGTAAAGTCCTGGCTTTATGATTATTATTGTTGCTGCTGTTGTTCCTATTTCCAAATTTGTGGTACTTTTCTCAGGAATAGTAACCTGTCTAAGAAAGTGAATCCTATTTGCCTTGAGCAATACAGTCATTTCTAATCCATGCTTAGGGTTTCAATGTGATCATCAGATGTCTGGCGCTTGCATGCCTGCTCAGTCTCCTCAGCATGCCTGACTCTGTGCAACCCCATGGACTGCAGCCCACCAGGCTCCTCCGTCCATGGGATTCTCCAGGCAAGAATCCTCGATTGGGTTACCATGCCTTCCTCCAGGGGAACTTCCCAACACAGGGAGTGAAGTTACATCTCTTGGATCTCCCACATCACAAGCAGATTCTTTACCCACTGAGCCACTGAGGAAGCCCCCAGACATTTGGTATCTCTTTGAAAATACATCTTAGATGACTCAAATTCTATGCTCGTGTCTGGGAGCCCTCTCTAACTTGTAAAACCATTTGTAGGTCTCAAGCAATCAAGTATGCACACTTTCACAGAAAGGGAGTGACAACATTTGACTAGTTTATCTAGAGAAATACAAGGAAAAAAAACAACATGATCTGTTTCAAGGAATGTGCTCAGACAGAACAATCGCATACTAATGGTGATAATAAAAGCAACAACCAAAGAAACACTTAATGTCATAGACACTGTTTAGACTTGGCTTAAAATACCTAAAGACAGTGCCCATTTGGATCTACACCAATCTCAAAATTATTTCAGCTATCAAGCAACTTTGGTTGCTTTGCTGTGCCAATGATGAGACAGGCATCAGGATCAAGTGGATAATTAGTAGAGAGACACAGCCTCTGACCTTGTGGAGCTTATGAACTACCTCTGTTCAGCTCAATGAGACTGAATTAGTGAGGGAGACCAAGAAATGGTGGACAGTGGTAAGATGATGAAGTGAGATGGGAGAAACCACAGTATAAAACGATGGGCAGAAGACTGAGAGTGACAGAATGGAATACATTTAAAAGTAAGAAAGAGAAAAGCTGTCCCCAAAGACTCAAAAGCACTCAGCTCTGCTTTATGCAATGATCTAAGAGAACCCTTAATGTAACATTTTTTATAATACCAAAACCTTTCATTATTATAGCAGTCTTCATAAGGAGTCTAACTTTATATTCTTAGATTAATATTTATAGTTTCTAAGGCAAACAGTAAGTTTCCATATTTTATTATATTATCTTTCCTTTTCATTAAAACTAACATGCTGCAGAGATCAGGATCTAACAATGAGGTGATAAAAAATGAAAAACTGTGAATGTCAGCTCCTTATGAGGCTGTAATAGCTTAACGGCTGATACTGCATCAACAGTGTATGTAGAAACAATACACACAGTATATATATATATTTTTTTAATTAATCATATCATCTGTATAATTTTTTTAGAACAGTACTATAAGCAGGAATAAACAAAATTAATTTTGTGTAGCCATAAAAGTTATTTATTTCTAAAATAGATAGCTTTTTACTATTAAATATGTACATATATAGTATTAATAAATAACTTTATATATTACATACCTCATATTTAACAGTGAAAAGCCATGACTATTTATAAAAGAACATTTTTAGCCATTAAGTGACTATATCATTTGATTCACTGAAATTTTCAAGCACATTTTTTGTGATAAAATTACCTTATAGCATATTCCCTCCATTCCTTTATAACTCTTACTTCAATAATTAATTAGAAAAAATGAATCTGTATTAGTTTAAAGAACACTATTTTGTGAAAAGAATGTTAAATCTCTGGCTCGGCCAAAACATTTACATAGTTTGCTTTAACCATAATTAGGGAAACTGTGACCAATGCAATATTCTTTGTACGAAGAAAGAAAGGACGCTAGTATAGCAGAGGCTCAGTATCTCTAGTGTGATATCAAAGATGATTTAAATAGGATCCTTCAGCATTGGATAATCGAGATAAAATCTGTGCCAGAAATTCAATGGAATGAAATAAACATGATTTTGTGGTATCTTAGAGTACAGCCTAATGAGAGAAATAATAAGATGTGAATGTATCTCTAGATGTGGGCATTTAGAGAAAGAACTGGAATGACTATTTGAGAAATAACTCAACCTTCAACTCATATACTATACACAGCTTATGAAATATTTCACATACTATAAATTTGGTGCTGTAATCTTAAATTAGAGTGGAGTTGGTGCTATACCAAATCTGTCTCATTGGGTAGTCACATATTTTTCTTACATGCCACTGGTTATAAGACATTTTTTTAAGTTCTTCTAAGAATGAAGAAAAGCATTGACAATGAAAGATAACATGCCCTTGTTTGTAAGACACATCCCATTTCCAGAAATACTAAAGTATGAAAAAATGTGCATCTTGGAATCAGTGAAATCTAATAGAGAAAATTCCGTTCAAACTGCCCTATGGTCTAGTCTCTAACTGATATTATTAATGTTTCCCCAGTGACCTAGCCTGGTTCATGTTTCGTATCCAGTATCCAAATAGCAGCAAGTCTCCTTTACTAAATTCTGAATAGTCAGCTCCTCTTTCTGTCAATATAGCCACTTGGGAGAACATCTTTAAGCATATCTCAGTGCCTCTTCCCTGATGGCTCCTAATGTCTACAGCAAGATCTGTACCATCTTTGAGAGTAAGGAAGCCCATGCTTTTCGAAAGTCCTTCCTGCCAAACATCTCATTACAGTATGTCTCCTTATCACCCATGTGATGGATTGGTACTGTCAAAAAGATAACACTGGAGTGACTGGTGTTAATAGAAGGAGAAGAACACAAGTTACTTGACTGGAAATAAAAGATACACGAACATGTTGCATGAAGTTAGGGGAGGCAGAATATGAAATCTAAGCTTCCCAGGCCCTCAAAACCCCTACAATGTACAACGTTTGCTGCTGATCGTGATATCTCCTGGGTGGAGTCCTTGGGGCAATAATAGAAATGCAAACACAGACTTGTGGTCACAGCAGGGGAAGGAGCAGGTGGGACACATTGAGAAAGTAGCATTGAAACATATACATTATCATAAGTAAAACAGATAGCTAGTGGGAAGATGCTGCGTAACACAGGGAACTCAACTCTGTGCTCTGCGATGAGCTACAGGGGTGGGATGGGGAGAGTGGTGGGAGGGAGGCTCACAAGGGTGGGCACATACGTATGCCTATAGCTCATTCAGTTGTATGGCAGAAACTAACACAACATTGGAAAGCAACTATATTCCAACTAAAAATAAATTAAAAACAAAAAAGATCCTGTCATTGGATTTTCGATACCCTCCTGTCCTCCAGCAGACCAGCAGCTATGCTGAAGCCCTTAGGTACGTGGTACATACTAGAGTCTGGTGGGCTACAGTTTATGGGGTTGCCAAGAGTCAGATACAACTGAGCGACTGAGCAAACACACAACATGCGGTACATTCTAGTCCAAAAGGTGTGATAACCAGTAGAGCTCTGGCACATCCTGATGAATGGCTTTAGGACCAGGTAAAACAAAGATCAGTTCCCCAGGAATAACATCCCCCAACAGAACTATGTTTTGAGCTAGAAATGTCTCCTTTATCCCCATATATACTTTATTTCCAATTTTGCTTCTTTGTTGGAAAAGAATATCTTTTTATGTTGAATGTTATCAGAAGTCTCTCTCACTGAGCAGGCACAGAGAGACTTTGTGACATGCAGTATGACACATGTGGGCATTGTCTTGTCCACAGCAGAACAGGGCATTAATACTTCTATGTCTGACCATTTCAAGGCTACTTACAAGTAGAATAAGCTGCACAGTTCAAAGTGTGGAACATAATGGCTGTTTGAATTTTGATTCCTTAGGTGAAACTTCTGATATTCTAATGACACTTTATTAAAGGGAGAGAAAAAAGTAGCCTTTTGAATCACAGAAAGTTCACTTCCAGCACCTACCCAGAGACATCTGTGAAATGACTAGTGAGAGGAAAATACATCTCACAAGGAAGAATCTTACCTCTGAACTCTTTCAGTTCTGTCCTCAGATCAAGAAAACTAATCATTAGGGAAAAATGCCTACACTGTTTTATTTTTAGCTCTAGTAGGAGAAACCTATTATTTCTTTCACTCCCTGGATGAGACAGAAAATATTCTCTGGGAGTCTAATAACATACAGTATTCTGCTGATTTTTCCAATTGGGGGGAAACATCTATATTTTACTGTAAATGGAGGATAAATTATGAGTCACAGAGGTAAAAATGACTTCTAAAATTCTACTTTGGTTACAGATAAGACAAGGACAACCTGATTCAACATGTTCAGTTCAGTTCAGTTCAGTTGCTCAGTCGTGTCCAACTCTGCCCCCATGAATCACAGTACACCAGGCCTCCCTGTCCATCACCAACTCCCAGAGTCTACCCAAACCCACGTCCATTGGATTGGTAATGCCATCCAACCATCTCATCCTCTGTCATCCCCTTCTCCTCCTGCCCTCAATCTTTTCCAGCATCAAGGTCTTTTCAAATGAGTCAGCTCTTCACATCAGGTGGCCAAAGTATTGTAGTTTCAGCTTCAGCAACAGTCCTTCCAATGAATATTCAAGACTGATTTCCTTTAGGAGGGACTGGTTGGATTTCCTTGCAGTCCAAGGGACTCTCAAGAGTCTTCTCCAATACCACAGTTCAAAAGCATCAATTCTTCAGTGCTCAGCTTTCTTTATGGTCCAACTCTTACATCCATACATGCTGCTGCTGATGCTGATGCTGATGCTATTGCTGCTGCTAAGTCGCGTCAGTCGTTTCCAACCCTGTGCAATGCCATAGATGGCAACCCACCAGGCTCCGCCATCCCTGGGATTCTCCAGGCAAGAACACTGGAGTGGGTTGCCATTTCCTTTTCCAGTGTATGAAAATGAAAAGTGAAAGTGACGTCGCTCAGTCATGTCTGACTCTTAGCGACCCCATGGACTGCAGCCTACCAGACTCCTCCATCCATGGGATTTTCCAGGCAAGAGTACTGGAGTGGGGTGCCATTGCCTTCTCCAATCCATACATGACTACTGCAAAAAACATAGCTTTGACTAGATGGATCTTTGTTGACAAAGTAATGTCTCTGCTTTTTAATGCGCTGTCTGGGTAGGTCATAACTTTTCTTCCAAGGAGTAAGCGTCTTTTAATTTATTGGCTGCAATCATCATCTGCAGTGATTTTGGAGCCCAGAAAAATTAAGTCTGACACTGTTTCCACTGTTTCCCCATTTATTTCCCATGAAATGATGGGACAAAATGCCATGATCTTCGTTTTCTGTATGTTGAGCTTTAAGCCAACATTTTTACTCTCCTCTTTCACTTTCATCAAGAGGCTCTTTAGTGCTTCTTTACTTTCTGCCATGAGGGTGGTGTCATCTGCATATCTGAGGTTATTGAGATTTCTCCTGGCAATCTTGATTCCACCTTGTGCTTCAGCCAGCCCAACATTTTTCATGATGTACTCTGCATAGAAGTTAAATAAGCAGGGTGACAATATACAGCCTTGATGTACTCCTTTTCCTATTTGGAACCAGTCTGTTGTTCCATGTCCAGTTCTAACTGTTACTTCCTGACCTGCATACAGGTTTCTCAAGAGGCAGGTCAGGTGGTCTGGTATTCCCATCTGTCGTGACTATAAATGGTCCTGACCTTTCAGGACCACTCTGGTAAGTTGGTACCTGGACTCATTTCTGTATGTGGCACTGTGATACAGTGGCAGTGGGAGGTATTCTCATTGACCTGTCATTTTCCTACACTTCCGGCCTGGGGAGATAGCATGAGATGGACTACATGGAATGGGTTTCCCCATAAGAAAGGGGAGAGCAAGTACTAGAAGAGTGCTGGACAGACATTAACAATAGAGTTTTCTCTGATTTTAGCTTTCATATCAGCTTAATATTTTTACATGGTATTGACTCCTGATCAGTGGAGTAGAAACACAGCAATGTGTTAACTACCATTGACTAATTATTGTTAAATAATAATTGAAAGAAAATCTATTTCCTATGACTTAGATGTTTGTCCCAGATCTATAGGATGCCCTCTCAGTATTTTCAGTTTTGTCAGGTTTTATTTCAAAATAATTTTTGATCATCCTTTATACTGGATGCTGAGGGTGTTTTAATCTTCACTCTAGTTACATCTATATTTATGCCTTGAAAATTTTCTGATATATCAAAAATCCACTGAGACACATAGAGATGTTTCATTTTCTTGTCTTCTGAAAAAGCTGACATATATTGTTACATGTAGATAAAATATGTTTTAACAAAAGCAATTTAGAGCTATCACTGGTAAATAATGAACTATAAACAGGAAAATACTGAAAATTAACACAGTTTTTAAATAGGATTAATTATTAACCAACTACTCATTTGGAAGCTCAAATCCAATTTATGTAACTGCTTGATTAAATAAATTTTTTACTTTGATATGATAAAAATGTAATAATTCACTGTTTTTTTCACATTGCTCCAGCTCTTAGGATTATAGTTTACATTTCAGACAATTAAGAATGCCAGACATTTCATCATATATCTACCTGTTAGGATGGGTTCTATAGCAAAGAGAAAAAAAAAAAAAAAGGCATCTAACTTTATTTTTTTTTTTATTCTTCTTTTAAGTGTATACTTTATTTTTTTTTATTAAGGAATCCTAAAAATTATTTTATTTAATAATAAATTAACAAACACTCTGTTATGTCAAATTTTTTAAAAAGTTCAACTTCATACTGCAATGAAGATTCCAATTTGAAAAATACCGGTTCAAAACCAAATCCCTACTGGCTGAAATATGAAAGACCAAAGTAGGTTAAACCTTAGTTTGACTTAATTAAGAGAGTTTTCTACTTTAAACTCCTTTGTGGGTCAGCATCCTAACTGAGTCTGGGCCTCACATCTCTGCAGGGAAACGTTAAAAGAGAAATCATTTCCAAGTTTCCTAGAATAGAAAGATCAACTTTTCCAGGAGCCTTCAAGCAAACTTTTCTCATATGCTTTAACCCAAATTATATCAAAGACCCATTTCTAATCATTGACAAACATATTGAACAAATCACTTTTACCCCTAGAACTGGCAAAGGATCAGCTATTCCTTATGGTAATGAGCTGCACTAAATCACACTTCTTAGAGGAAAATAAAAGAGCAAAATGGGTATTGGGTAGGCACCAACTACTCCCCTAGGATGAAGTTCAAGCAATATATTTAGCTTGAGAAAATGGATGGAATACTTTGGTTAGAAAGGTGTCCAGTATGTATACCTTCCTGACATCCTATTTTTCTGCCATAAGAACAATAGTGTGTGTGTAAGTGCGTGCTCAGTCATGTCCGACTCTTTGCGACTCCATGGCCTGTAGCCTGCCAGGCTCCTCTGTCCACAGAATTTTCCAGACAAGAGTATTGGAGTGGGCTGCCATTTCCTTCTCCAGGGGATATTCCTGACCCAGAGATTAAACTCATGTCTCCTGCATTGGTAGGCAGATTCTTTACCACTGTGCCACGTGGGAAACCCATAAGAACAATATTATCAATTAAAATGAAATCAGGTTTCAAAATCGCTAATAATCTCACTTCTCTAACTCAATTTCCTTTAAGATTATGGCCTTATTTTTCTACTAATTTCTGCTAATTATAAATATCTCTGTATATTGTGATACAGTTTCATACCCCTATTATTAATTCCTTCATAAAATTTTGACAAGTTCATGTATATAACTGACAATAGCGAAAGCGAATTCGCTCAGTCGTGTCCGACTCTGCGACTCCATGGACTGTAGCCCACCAGGCTCCTCCATCCATGGAATTTCCTAGGCAAGAATACTGGAGTGGGTTGCCATTTCCTTCTCCAGGGAATCTTCCCGACCTGGGGATCGAACCCGGGTCTCCCACATTGCAGGCAGATGCTTTACTGTCTGAGCCACCAGGGAATCTGACAGTATTTAATTGTAAAATTGTGGATGAGTACGTGCTCAGTCATGTCTGACTCTTTGTGAACTCATGGACTGTAGCCTGCCAGGCTCCTCTGGTTTCAAAATCACTAATAATCCCACTTCTCTAACTCAATTTCCTCTAAGATTATGGCCTGGTTTTTCTACTAATTTCTGCTAATTATAAATATCTCTGTATATTGTGATATAGTTTCATACCCCTATTATTAATTCCTTCATAAAATTTTGACAAGTTCATATATATAACTGACAATAGCGAAAGCGAATTCGCTCAGTCGTGTCCGACTCTGCGACTCCATGGACTGTAGCCCTCCAGGCTCCTCCATCCATGGAATTTTCTAGGCAAGAGTACTGGAGTGGGTTACCATTTCCTTCTCCAGGGACTTTTCCCGACCTGGGGATCGAACCCAGGTCTCCCACATTGCAGGCAGACGCTTTACTGTCCGAGCTACCAGGGAATCTGACAGTATTTAATTGTAAAATTGTGGATGAGTACGTGCTCAGTCATGTCTGACTCTTTATGAACCCATGGGCTGTAGCCCTTCAGGTTCTTTTGTCCACAGAATTTTCCAAGCAAAAATACTAGAAAGAGTGCCATTTCCTACTCCAGGGGATCTTCTTGACCCAGGGATCAAACCTGCATCTTTTGCATCTCCTGCATTGGCAGGCAGATTCTTTACCACTGCACCACCTGGGAAGTCCCATTGTAAAATTAATTTGAATTTAATTCTAAAATATTTGTCTGTTTCTTACATTTTTCATTGTTTTCATGATTTGAGAGGGTTAATTCCTTATTTTCAGCCTATCTTAGAAGTAATGTCATTGTTCCCATGAAACAAAAATGGCAGTGTAACTGCTTTGCCATCTGAATGCCACTTTTAGACAATAAACTCTAGATCCAGATAAAACAAAGAAGCATTTCCTGATATGATACAGACAGGGAATGTACTGTATTTGAATGCCAGAAAAATCAAGAACATCATTCAGAAGGAAATTGTACTAGACTGTAAACCAGAAAACATGTTACAGAGTAATGCTTGGAAAGTCTCAGAGAGGCTTCTTACCATCTTTAAATTGAGCCCATTCATATAACATGATGTCAAGAATAAAAGGACAAAAATAGTCTCTGCCCTCTCTGCTGCCAACAGATAGGAAGATTGTTTGATAATGCATGTAAGAATTAACGATTTTAAAATTTAAAAAATAAAAACTAAAAATAAAAAAAAAATAAAAAAAGAAAAAAAATAATTTTTGAAATAATATTTACTTTTCTGCTTTCAAAAGTAATATATGCTCATTGTGAACTTTTTTAAAAATTCAAGAAAAAATATATAAAAGCAAATACAAGCTATCTGTAAACCTATGGTTCAGAAATAACTCTTAGTATCACCTTTAATGTTGTTTCTACAATTTATATTTGAATGCTATAAAATCAGATGTAGTTCTGTACCCCCTTCAATGCTTCATATTGTGAGGGGTGATTTCAAGCAGTAGAATACCAATTCAAAATTGAGTGACACATTATATTTGATAGACTGTACTTTATGTCAAAGTAATAAAAAAAAGAAAAAGATCTTCAATACACTGACTTCAAGTCTTTCTCTATAAAGGAAGCAAAGAAAATTTCTCTGATGTAATCACCAGGCAGCAGTCACAGAAGCAGTGGATTCCTGATGTTGTTCTCTTACTCAGAAATACTTAAAATGCAGGGTACACAGTGAGTGAGCAGGCATGGGCCTGTTCCCCGCTAACCCTGCATATCCCTCCACATGCATAATCCAAGACAGACATTGTCTCTGTATTCTAAGAACTTTCGCTTTAAGTGAAAACCCTAGGGCCAGAACTCCACTCAGTGCCTGTCCACCCACCAACTGAGCATCTTCCTGAGGGTGTGTAGATCCCCACCCGGGATCTAGTCTGACAGGCTTGATCCCTGTCACCTGGCTTGAGTCTGAAGTCCCAGCCCAGGGACAAGAGCCACCCACCCCTACTACGCCACACTCATAATTTTTTTTCTTTTTTTAGTTTGCTTTTTTTTTTTTTTGCCACTTCACAAAACTTGTGGGATCTTAGTTCCCCAACCAGGGAGGCCAGATATTGAACCCATGCCCTCAGCAATGCAAGGCGGAAGACCTAACCGCTAGACCACCAAGGAAGTCCCCCAAATGTCCTACATAGTGTTATCTTAGAAAGACAGGACAAAGAACCAGAAATCTGTTTGTCTGAAAATAAAAGTTTTCAGTGCCTTGTGGACACCTTTGCCGTTCAAGTAGATGGTTGGCCCTGGAAAAGCAGTCTGGGAATAAAGTAGAAAACTTGTCTTTTTATTTGCTTCTACAAAAATGGTGTAGGCTTCTCCCTAAGATTCAGGATAATATTCTATGATCTGTGTACACCTGGGGGTGACAACTGACGATGCACAAGTCTCCTTAGTTTCCCTCCCCACACAGTGACAGCAGCGTGGAAGCTTCTGTGTGTGAGTGTGATGCAGTTGGAAACATCAATATTGCCAGCTCTCATCTCTCCCTTGATCTGTTTTTACAATACGTCTTTTTCATCAATTACAGTTGGGCATTTGCGCATAGTCTGCCCTCTTGGATTGGAATTTCTCTTCTACTGAATGTTTTCTGTGACCACCCACGGCAGGATTTGGAATCAGAACTGCAGGCTCAATATTCTCTCCACTACATAAGTGTGTGCCTTTAGTCAAGTGATTGAATGTCCTGAAGCCTCAGTTTTTCCTCATGTGAAAATGGAGTGAATAAAGTCAGACCTTCTTATGCTGCAGTTATTTTGAGGTTCCAGTGAGATAATGTTTATCTGAAAGTTTACTCACTAAAATACAAAAGTAATCATAGCTTCCATGCTTAAATCCTTGAATGGCTCTCTCATTTATAATAAGGTTCTAAATACTTATGATGTCCTTTCTTATCTTGCCTTGTTTCTATCCAGTGTCATCTCCTGTATCTTCCTGCTGGGACTTCAACACATTAGCCACTTCATTCAGCCACTTCGTTTTCAAAATAAATGGGGGGGGTGGGGGCAGCCGAGGGGGCAGTCAATTTGCTATCTTTTTAAAGCATATGCTCTGCAT
The DNA here is from genome assembly GCF_016772045.2 of Ovis aries. NCBI lineage: Eukaryota > Metazoa > Chordata > Mammalia > Artiodactyla > Bovidae > Ovis > Ovis aries. The sequence goes on from NC_056057.1 coordinate 19,699,251, forward strand.
GCTGTTCTGAGAAAAAATCCCTTGAATACCAAAATGTAATATTAATATAGGTGATCTTTGTATTATGACTCTGTGTCTGGCCTTTATAAAAGACGGTCTACTCATTTCAAAACTGTTTCATACGCAACAGGTGGTATGCCCTGTTTGACTAATTCAGAGTGGAGTCAACAGCAGATGGATAAACAGCTTGGCATCTGGCTTTCGCCCTGCTGCAAAAATGCCAAGAGAAGCCCCAGCATCCCGCATTACCTGCCTTTTCTAAGGTTTCTCTTGTCACACGAATGGCTCATTTTGTGGCTCCAGCAATGCTTGAAATTGACTGTCTGGTATCACAGAATGCCTGACCCTGACCAGGGGGCAAATGTCAACCCATGCCAGAGTACACAGCTTGGTTTCAAACTGCCTAACAAAATTCACTTAGGGGAAGGGCATTGTGCTGATTTGATGCCAAGAACTGTGGAAAATTATTCCATCCTTAATTTAAAAGTTCACTTTTCAGCTTGCTAGTCAGCCATGGTAAATATGAAAGTTATAGAAACATATCCACCACTTTTATCCCTTCTCCTGTGTTTTGTCACTTCCATCCCTCAAAAACTCAAATGGAAATACAAAGCACTCAATGTAGTCTGCTTTTGCTATGGATTTGCTTAGGTGGCATTCCCAACAAGCAGCAATGAACTGGGTATTCTTAGGCATGAGAGTAAAGGAGTGCTTTCAAGAAACTAAAGGAAACAGGCTGGACAGGGGAAGAAGTTTGACAATGATGTAACTTCACAAGTCTACCTTCAGACTTCAGATGCCCTGTGGGGCTACCCAGAATGGACAGATCATGGTGGAGAGGTCTGACAGAATGAGGTCCACTGGAGAAGTGAATGGCAAACCACTTCAGAATTCTTGCCTTGAGAACCCCATGAACAGTATAAAAAGGCAAAAAATAGGACACTGAAAAATGAACTCCCCAGGTCGGTAGGTGCCCAATATGCTACTGGAGATCAGTGGAGAAATAACTCCAGAAAGAATGAAGGGATGGAGCCAAAGCAAAAACAATACCCAGGTGTGGATGTGACTGTTGATAGAAGCAAGGTCCGATGCTGTAAGGAGCAATATTGCTTAGAAACCTGGAATGTTAGGTCCATGAATCAAGGCAAATTGGAAGTGGTCCAACAGGAGATGACAAGAGTGAACATTGACATTCTAGGAATCAGAGAACAAAAATGGACTGGAATGGGTGAATTTAACTCAGATGACCATTATATCTACTACTGTGGCCAGGAATCACTTAGAATAAATGGAGTAGCCATCATACTCAACAAAAGTCCGAAGTGCAGTACTTGGATGCAATCTCGAAATTGACAGAATGATTTCTGTTCATTTCCAAGGTAAATCATTCAATATTGCAGTAATCTAAGTCTATGTCCCAACCAGTAACGCTGAAGAAGTTGATGTTGAATGGTACTATGAAGACTTACAAGAGCTTTTAGAACTAACACTCCCAAAAGATGTCCTTTTCATTACCGGGGACTGGACTGCAAAAGTAGGAAGTCAAGAAACACCTGGAATAACAGGCAAACTTGGCCTTAGAGTACCAAACGAAGCAGGGCAAAGGCTAACAGAGGTTTGCCAAGAGAACGCACTGGTCATAGCAAACAACCTCTTCCAACAACACAAGAGAAGACTCTACACATAGACATCATCAGATGGCCAAGAAGGAAATCAGATTGATTATATTCTTTGCAGCCAAAGATGGAGACACTCTATACAGTCAGCAAAAAAAAAAAAAAAAAAAAAGACCAGGAGCTGACTGTGGCTCAGATCATGAACTCCTTACTACCAAATTCAGACTTAAATTGAAGGAAGTGGGGAAAATCACTAGACCATTCAGGTATGACCTACATCAAATCCCTTATGATTACACAGTGGAAGTGAGAAGTAGACTTAAGGGACTAGATCTGATAGATAGAGTGCCTGATGAACTATGGATGGAGGTTCATGACATTGTACAGGAGATAGAGATCAAGACCATACCAGAGAAAAAGAAATGCAAAAAAGCAAAATGGCTGACTGAGGTGGCCTTACAAATAGCTGTGAAAAGAAGAGAAATGAAAAACAAAGGAGAAAAGGAAAGATATACCCATTGAAAGCAGAGTTCCAAAGAATAGCAAGGAGAGATAAGAAAGCCTTCCTCAGCAATAAATGCAAAGAAATAGAGGAAAACAATAGAATGGGAAAGACTAGAGATCTCTTCAAGAAAATTAGAGGTACCAAGAGAACATTTCATGCAAAGATGGGCTCAATAAAGGACAGAAATGGTATAGATCCAAGAGAAGCAGAAGATATTAAGAAGAGGTGGCAAGAATACACAGAAAAACTGTACAAAAAAATGTCTTCATGACCCAGATAATCACGATGGTGTGATTACTCACCTACAGCCAGACATCCTGAAATGTGAAGTCAAGTGGGCCTCTGGAAGCATTACTACAAACAAAGCTAGTGGAGCTGATGGAATTCCAGTTGAGCTCTTTCAAATCCTGAAAGATGATGCTGTGAAAGTGCTGCACTCAATATGCCAGCAAATTTGGAAAACTCAGCAGTGGCCACAGGACTGGAAAAGGTCAGCTCTCATTCCAATCCCAAAGAAAGGCAATGCCAAACAATGCTCAAACTACTTCACAATTGCACTCATCTCACATGCTAGTAAAGTAATCCTCAAAATTCTCCAAGCCAGGCTTCAGCAGTATGTGAACCCTTAACTTCCAGATGTTCAAGCTGGATTTAGAAAAGGCAGAGGAAGCAGGGACCAAATTGCCAACATTCACTGGATCATCAAAAAAGCAAGAGAGTTCCAGAAAAATATCTATTTCTGCTTTATTGACTATGCCAAAACTTTTGACTGTGTGGATCACAATAAACTGTGGAAAATTCTGAAAGAGATGGGAATACCAGACAGCCTGACCTGCCTCTTGAGAAACCTGTATGCAGGTCAGGAAGCAACAGTTAGAACCAGACATGGAACAACAGACTGGTTCCAAATAGGAGGAGGAGTATGTCAAGGCTATATATTGTCACCTGCTTATTTAACTTATATGCAGAGTGCATCGTGAGAAACACTGGGCTGGAAGAAGCACAAGCTGGAAACAAGATTGCTGGGAGAAATATCAATAACCTCAGATATGCAGATGACACCACCCTCATGGCAGAAAGTGAAGAGGAACTAAAAAGCCTCTTGATGAAAGAGAAGGGGGAGAGTGAAAAAGTTGGCCTAAAGCTCAACATTCAGAAAACAAAGATCATGGCATCTGGTCCCATCACTTCATGGCAAATAGATGGGGAAACAGTGGAAACAGTGTCAGACTTTATTTTGGGGGGCTCCAAAATCACTGCAGATGGTGACTGCAGCCATGAAATTAAAAGACGCTTACTCCTTGGAAGGAAAGTTATGACCAACCTAGATAGCATATTCAAAAGCAGAGACATTATTTTGCCAACAAAGGTCTGTCTAGTCAAGGCTATGGTTTTTCCAGTGGTCATGTATGGATGTGAGAGCTGGACTGTGAAGAAAGCTGAGCGCCGAAGAATAGACGCTTTTGAACAGTGGTGTTGGAGCAGACTCTTGAGAGTCCCTTGGACTGCAAGGAGATCCAACCAGTCCATTCTGAAGGAGATCAGCCCTGGGATTTCTTTGGAAGGAATGGTGCTGAAGCTGAAACTCCAGTACTTTGGCCACCTCATGCGAAGAGTTGACTCATTGGAAAAGACTCTGGTGCTGGGAGGGATTGGGGACAGGAGAAGGGGACAACAGGGGATGAGATGGCTGGATGGCATCACGGACTCAATGGACGTGAGTCTGAGTGAACTCTGGGAGTTGGTGATGGACAGGGAGGCCTGGCGTGCTGCGATTCATGGGGTCGCAAAGAGTCGAACACGACTGAGCGACTGAACTGAACTGAACTGAACTGAAGAAATCCTAAATACAAGTAAGGATGAACTTTGGGATCTAAACCTGGCCATATCTATTCTAATCTCATAAAAATAGCAAGAATCTGATAATGTGGAAAAGATGTAATTTAGTTTTATCCCAGTAAATTACAGATAGCTTATCATGATCTATAAGAAACTCAAGCAAGGGATACCTATCAGATTTGTTTGTTTTTTTCTAAACCTTTTTTTTTTTCCATTCTACTATTATTATTGCAAAGGATTACTCTTAGAAGACAAGTAAAAGCCAACCAATTCTCCAAGACTCAAAACCTGTGATGACAAAATAATGATTTATCTCACCCGTAAGAAGGCAGTAATATTTGTCTCTATTTCAGAGGAGCCAATCCAGAATTGCAATTCTGAATGGAAACTATTGTGCATTAGGTAGCATTTTCCTGGAATATAGTTTTATAATTAAAGTCCAGTGATTTAGACTGCCATTCGATTCTGTTTAGTCTTGTATTTTCTTTGAAAACTTTCAATCACCCAAAGTCATCATATCCAAATACTCAGAAGTGTTTTACCTCTCTTTGACCAGATTCTCTCAAGCTTAAACAAATAACTATTTTGGATTTTACCTCTCATCTAACACTTTGTTTTATTTTGTTTTATACTGCTGGGGACGCAAGGGCACTAATGGGCCAGACCTAAAAATTTTAAACTGTGGGTGACCACATATACAGACAATCTTGATACTACATCAAAGCCTTGGGCAATATTACAGGCACATTTCAACATTACAGAACACACATAAGTGAATGTATCAACAGATTAGCCTACGACCACAAACCATCAAGAAGTACGGAAATAATCTCCACACCTTAACCTGCGCAATTGCGCCAAAAGCAAGGAGAGCTTCACCCTGAAGATAACGAGGCTTTCATTTCAGTGCCCTTCTCTTGTTCCTGTTTTGTTCAAATCCTGGGAATGACCCTGCAATATACTTTCACACACTCATCTGTTTTTTTGATTTTGCAGAAGCAATATATTTAAGATTCCTTTTTATAAAAAGGAACCTCAAGTTATAAATTTCATGTCCTTGGAAACTTATACAAAACACATGAATTCTGCCACGCTTACCTATTACCAGGACTATGTTTTTCTACCTAAGTAGCCAGGTTGCGATGTATTGAGAGGAACTGATTCTTTTGTCATCTGCGATCCACACATCTTCAGGACATGGCAAAAGATTCAGTGCCTGCTTTCATCAATCCTGTGGCTAAAACCTTTATTTAGAAATGCTTATCATGAGTATTCCCACTACATCTAACAGATGCACTAGAATGTACAGCCTCTTGGTCTCTTTTGGTGTCCCTGTCCTGCTTGCCACACATCTGTAAATGATAGTCAGGCAAGGGGCACCCATGCAGTTATCTGAGGATACAAGATTGTCTCTTTATTAGTGGGTCTGTGGCACCTGTGTCTGCATATGGCATTTAAAATGCCACAGCATTTTAGGTCCAATCATAAGGCTGCCAATTAAAGTGCCGTTTATCTTTGAATAAAAATCATTTGGGGCTGTTTTTCTTTTATCCCCAGGCTCTTATTTACTGTCAATTTCTAGCAGGCAGTATGGACCAGCTTCTTAACCTATTTGAAAACCATCTAGTACAGATTAATTTGCAAATGGACACTAAATAAACACTCATTGATGATATGTGGTGATTTGGGAAAGATTTTCATTAAAGGTGTTTGATGGGGATTAAATCTTTATGAAAACACTCCTGAGCCAGAGTGACTTTCTCAGAGTCATGACTGAACCATTTCAACAGCCACTAGATATGGAAATCCCTCATATTTACACCAGCTTCATGAATTATATAATGCCACTGAAGCCTGGACCCATTCATAGAGTCAGAAGATATGTTTTAAAGTCTGAGAAGAGCTAAAAATGGTTTCTTCTCCTCTGACTGGGAGACAGAAATACCAATTTTGTTGACGAAGATCACTCACCAGTGCAAGCTCCTCAGCCTACACATTAAATTCTAATTTTCTCTAGACCTATTCATTTACTATTTCAACAAAATACATTTCAAGTATTTTAGAAAAAGGAAATATACGCCAAGACTTAGAATAATAAAGTGACTTTGAAACAGCTATCCTCCTTAATCAGGTATGCTTGTTTCTGTAAACATAGAGAAAAGAATGCCCTTTCTTGTTTCTGTAAAAAAAGAATGCACTTTTTTTTTTTCTTTTCTTCATCCTTTGAGTTGATAGGACTGAGCCAACTCATTGGAAAAGACCCTGATGCTGGGAAAGATAGAAAGTAAGAGGAGAAGGGGGTGACAGAGGATGAGATGGTTGGGTGGCATCACCGAGTCAATGGACATGGGTTTGAGCAAGCTCTGGGAGATAGTGAAGGACAGAGAAGACTGGTGTGCTGCAGCCCATGGAATGGCAAAAAGTTGGACATGGCTGAGCAACTGAACAACAACAACGCTCTCCAGTTTCTTTCTGTCTTGTCAGTGCTCCCTAGGGAAGGCAAGGATTTCCTTCCGAGGTCATGTAAAGGAGGCAATATAATTTCATAAAATCAAAGAAAGAAAAACCCGAATTCATGCCCTCTTTTGTTCTCCTCTTTATTCTAAGGATAAGGGCAGAAGTCTGGGTCACTCTGCTTATACATTCTAAAGGAGTAAGGAAGAGGCCCATTATCGCCTCCTCTCTCCAGATCTTCCCATTTAGGATTTCAAGGCCCTGATGGCAGCCTATGTCTCTATCACATCAATTCTACCATCTGAATTCTGACACTCAAAGTCACATACTAGGGGAAAAAATAGCAGATCCAGCCGCTAGCTGTTCATTGTTGTTGTTAAGTCTGATAATCAAAAATAGTAGATTCACTGCCAATTAGAGCATGATAGAAAGATAGGAAGGACCAGCTTCCTTGGTGGCTCTGTGGTAAAGAATCTGCCTGCCAATGCAGGAGATACAGGTTGAATCCCTGGTTCAGGAAGATCCCCTGGAGAAGGAAACAGAAACCCAGTATTCTTGCCTGGGAAGTCCCATGAACAGAGGAGCCTCACAGGCTATAGTCCATGGGGTTGCAAAAGAGTCAGACATGACTAAGCAACTAAATAAGAACAATAAAGATAGAACATTACGAATTTTCATTTTGGTCATGATATCTCCTAGTCATGATAATAACCTGAGTTTAGTGATCAGATTTTTTATTTATAGGAATCACCTGTGTTAGTTAAGTAGGCAAGGGTGCCTCTCTTGCTCCTTTGGTTCCCTGGGACCAGAGCTGGTACATAGCAGATACTTCCACAGCTGAGCACAGGTCAATTTCCAAGGCAAGCACCAACTTAGCACTATAAACCATACCACTTACGGGTTTAAATGGCTGTTCAGTTCATGCTCTCTTTGTAAGGGAGACTCAAAAGAAATACCAACCTCTTCCCCAGGAGTCAGAACTCTGGACAATCATATATGCAGCAAGTAGCATACAGAGGATGAGCAATCGCAGACACCTTGGGACACGGTGATGACTTCAACCCATAATCCTGAGAGGACAAAGCATACATCTCCTCAAAGACCTCAAACCCATGTCAACTCTTGACCCATGGCAGGTCCTTGAGAGGAGAGCCTGAGAGGAGCCAAGTGTCTGAGGATCTGGAAGTGACACTGCCACAGATACACAGAACATCCCCTGACTTACAGGCCGCTGAAATGTCACAGAGAGATTTAATGGGAAAGGAGCCGCATTATTCATCATATTTCTTTGCTGAGGACCCCAAAATACTACCAATGATCATATGATACCTATAGAGGGCATTATTTACACTACAAATTTACCAACTAAACATATAGTGATTTGAATAGTGTTTTTCGCGCCCAAAGAGGCACTGTCAAATAACAATAGTAGTGACGATGCTGTGTTTAGTTGTTCAGTTGTACCCGACTCTTTGTGAGTCTATAGCCTGCCAAGCTTCTCTGTTCATGGAATTCTCCAGGCAAGAATATTGCAGTCGGTTGCCATGCCCTCCTCCAGGGGATCTTACCAACCCAGAGATCAAACCCATGTCTCCCACACTGCAGGCAGATTCTTTACTGTTTGAGCCATCAGGGAAGCCCAAGAATACTGGAGTGGGTAGCCTATCCCTTCTCCAGGGGATCTTCCAGACTCAGGAATCAAACCGGGGTCTCCTGCATTGTAGGGGGATTCTTTACCAGCTGAGCTACCAGGGAAGCCCGGAAGTGACAATAACAGATAACATATACTGAGCACTTAGCACGTGAAGGGACCTGGCCTAACGGCTCTGTACATTATTTCACCTGACACTCACGGCATGCTTCTAAGGTAATAGGTATACTAGTAAAACAGTGTATTTATTTATATAGTTAAAATACTTAGCTTGTATCCCCACTGTCCCATTTATATATGGTGTGACCTTGTTTCAGTTTGTTTGACCTTGTTCAAGTTGCTTCATCTCTTAGTCTCAGTTTCTCCATAAGAAAATTAAGAACCCCATTTCCTGCCTTCCCCATCCCATAAGATTATCGTGAAGATTAAGCGACAAGGGATGAAAAGCTTTCTATACACTAGTAAACGCACAGGTGAAATTATTTCATTATCTACCAAATAAGGTTTGTGTGTCCACTTGTAGCCACTGGTTATCTCGAGATGGAAAATGTTCTCAATGCATGAGAGAATGTTTGCCAACACAGGAGGGTTGCCTTAAATATGACAACCTTTCTGTTAGTATATGCATCACAAACCTCTTTTAGCATGGTCCATCAAAACAGAGAGAGCACATAATCTGTATAATACACAGTAAGATTTCCATGAAATGCGTAAAAAACTTTATTTAAAAAAAAAGTTTTGTGAAAGCTGTAGGTGGTGAAATTATTGATTCCATCTAGGCTTTATTTTAGTAAGTTCCTTTACAGATGGCTTTTTATTATATCCTACAGGTACTTGAAAGGTGTTTTAATAAACACTTCTCTTTGATAACTGCCAATCTTTTTCATCATCTCCCTGTGTCCCATAGAAGTTATCAACATCAACATGCCGTATCTTAAAAGTCTTCATTAACCAAGGCTAATTATTTGAGAGTTAGGCCTCTCTTTTCCACTTCAAGTTCTTAATCAATGATTCTGCAGAGAGTTGCTTCATAGTGTGAGATTTTGTGGGTTAGGTTTCTTCCTCCATTTTGGGTCACATCAGGGCTATTTCTGTGAAATTCAATTAGAACCTTATAATAGTTCTCTGTAAACTTCATTACTTCAAAAAAGAATGGGAAGATCTTGAAAGGAACCTACAATTGCTGGAGAGAGTTTATTAACACTTTGTCAGAAAATGTAGTTTTTTTCTTAGGCAGATCAATCAAACCCACTTCAAATGGCAAGTCCCTTCACTCCCAACGTGAAAAACACAGACTTGTCTAGCTCCCTCAAAAAATATTTAAAAACCCTCCAATTCTTCACAGCTATAACACAATTGAAAAAAAATTTCCCCCTTTCAACTTTAAAAAAAAAAAGTCACTTTTCATTTGGCATAATGATTATCTAGGGACCATAAATGAGTTAGTTTTAAAAATGTATTATTTTAGAGTAAAACCTAGAGAGAAAGAAAATTCTGTAATTTTAACAAGATTTAAAGCTCATTTGCCATACTCTTTAATAGAAAGCAAAGGTGAAGCCAGCTCAGCAAATCAGCACAATTATGAGCATATTAAAAAAGGGAAGGACTGTCCTGGTGGCTCAGACAATAAAGAATCTGCCTGCAATGCAAGAGACCTGGGTTCAAACCCTGGATCGTGAAGATTCCTTGAAGGGAACAGTTACCCACTCCAGTATTCTTGCCTCAAGAATTCCATGGACCGAGGAGCCTAGCAGGCTATAGTCCACGGGGTCACAAAGAGTTGTACATGACTGAGCAACTTATCCACTTGAACTTGGTAGAGATAACAGCAAATGACAAGTACTCAGAAAAAGCAAGACATTAAGATTGAATGACAGAACCCACAGAGCAGACATAATAATCTGCATGGATAGGAAAAGAGGTTGATAAGGAAATCTAACATGACAGAGGAATTATGAACTGAATACAGAAATAGATAGGATTGGGATGGGAGGAGTTACAAGTAGCAGTAAGGAGACTTTGAAGATTGACTTTCAGATAATTAAATGCAACATTTTGAATAGCCAGCTGTCTCTGTGATTGTTAGTATAAACTTCTGATATTCCTTTACGGGCTTTATTTCTGCTTTTTCTTAAACTGTAAGCTATCAAAAGACAGAAACACCATGCCTGCTTCCATTGTACCTAACACCTTAATAGCAGCTGGTTCAGTGCTCTTGCAAAGCTCTATAAAGCGCATTGAATTTGTCTGATGGACTAGCTGTCTTAACCTTATGGCAAAAAAAAAAAAAAAATAGTATTTACACAGCAATAAAATCAATAACAATCATGTCAGTTCTATTCACTGTATGTGTGGCCTCTACATCAAAAAGGTATTACTTTTACTAGCTAAAGAGTATTGCTTCTGACTGCCTTGAGGTCATGCAAATAATAAATAATCATGCAATGAATTTCTCTTTACTAATATCTTACAATAAATATTTATGCAGTGCTTATAGTTTACATTGTACTATTTGGGGATATTATTCCATTTAATCTCACTTAATCCCAGAATATTTCACTGAGCTTCTGTTAATTTTCTAGTAAATTTCTTGCCTACATCTCCATCCTACTTTAACCTTCAAGTGGCAAGGCATTTGCTAAAAGAAAAAAGAAACACACAAATGTCTACAATCACTGAATTATAATTTATACTCTGATTCCTTCCGTTATGGAGAAGGAAATGGCAACCCACTCCAGCGTTCTTGCCTGGAGAATCCCCGGAACGGGGGTAACCCTGGTGGGCTGCCGTCTATGGGGTCGCACAGAGTCGGACACGACTGAAGCGACTTAGCAGCAGCAGCAGCAGTCCTTCAGTTAATGCGTAGGTTGTCAGCTAAATTTAACATTCTGACCTTGTGTATCAATTTGGTAGATGAAATTCAGTAAGAATTATCATCACAACTAAAAATAACATCAAAGCTATCAAAAGAAATCAAGTCTGTAACACCTTTGGTGAATCTTTTCCTTTTACTCATTTTCATTCACAATTAGCCTCTTGACAAAGAAACTGAATTATGGAAACAATGGTAGGTTTATCATTATATTTCTATTTTGACATAAAGACTGATCTCATCGTAAGAAAACTAATGTGCGCTAAAGGAAATTAGACACTAAGGTCACTTTGGACCATGAATCATAGCCAAGATGCAAATGTTAAAATTTGAGCTGTCCCTTCCCAAAACTCTTAAAAGGGCATTATTCTGCATGTGCCCTTCTAAATTTCCCTCCTTTCAGGTTTTAGGAACCTTAAAGCAGTAAAATTGGCATGTAGGAATCCAAATTTCAATGTCTCATTTATCTGCCCTCTGAGACAGTTGATCTCATAGTACTCTCTAAAATTTACTCACCCCAAGTCCATTCATTTACTGCTGATCTGATAAAACAATCTGAACTGAATTGCTACTATAAAAGCATATTTGCATTTGAATAAAAATCTTCTGGAGATCTGATGATTTCAATACCTTCAAATGACTTCAGTGATGGTTATTTCAAATATACATCAATGGTTATATGGCAAAACATATGAGAATCATACCCCTACAACACTGCCACTCATTTACCTACTCTGACTAATCACAGGCTAGTTCTGATGACAAGCCCAAATACATTTGCCAGCTGTCCATTAAAGTGAATAAACTATGGATCCTACTCTCAGAGAGTTTATGCTCCAGATTAGCAGTTCTCAACTGACAAGGATTACCTGAGCCTCTCTTTTAAGGATTCTAATGTACTTACTGTCTGAGGCAAAGATCCTGAGTTATCAGAGCTAAATTAGGAAAATTCTGTTCCAACCAAGAAAAGGTGATAAATATAGAGGGGAAATATATATGTGTGTGTGAGTGAAGTCACTCAGTCATTGTCCGACTCTTTGCAACCCCATGGACTGTAGCCCATCAGGCTTCTCCATCCATGGGATTCTCCAGGCAAGAATACTGGAGTGGGTTGCCATTTCCTTCTCCAGGGGATCTTCCCAACGCAGGGATTGAACCCAGTTCTCCCGGATTGCAGGCAGATGTTTTAACCTCTGAGCCACATGTATACATATATATGTGTGTGTGTGTGTCTGTGTGTCTGTGTGTATGCTAAGTCGCTTCAGTCATGCCCAATTCTGTGTGACCACATGGACTATAGCCTGCCAGGCTACTCTGTCCATGAGATTCTCCAGGCAAGAATACTGGAGTGAGATATCATGCCCTTCTCCAGGGGATCTTTCCAACCTAGGGATCGAACCTGTGTCTCTTCTTTACCACTAGCACCACCTAGGAAGCCCCATATACATACGTGTGTGTGTGCTAACCTCTTCCAGGGGATCTTCCCAACCTAGGAATTGAACCAACGTCTCTTACGTCTCCTGCATTGGCAATCAGATTCTTTACCTCTAGCGCCGTGTGGGAAGCCCCATAAATATACATACTTATACCTATATGTATGTGTGTGTGTACCTATATATGTATGTATACATATTTGTACCTATATATGTGTACATATTAATTTGAATAAGTGCTAAAGCAAAATGAGAAAGTGCCAAGAAAAAAAGAAGTGTAATATTAACGGCATTGAATAAAGCAGAGGGAAATTTTGCGTTTCATTTGAAAGGGTAACATCTCCTTTTTATGCTGAGGAAATGCCATGAGTAAAGTATGCAGATAGGATCTCGCGTGGCACACTGAGGGAATAGAAGGTAACTGGGGCGGGGGTGGGGGTTGAGGTAGGTTAAGGTTCATGGGAGAATGTTTTTTCTTTCTCCTTCAGTTGTAAGTCTTTAGTAACTTGATGAGTTTATAAGCCAACTGGGGTCCAGGACAAAAGACCGAAGGCTTAAAAACTGAAATTCATGTAATAAGATTAAAAAGAAAAACAGAAAGTTGAAATCTAGTCAGCTACAGCTATCTGGAAGCAAAAAGAGCATGTCAACCCAAATTTCATGGAACTGAACACGAGTCTTAGCAATGGAGCAATATAATTTGAATAAAGATCGATGGCTCTAGCAGATTCATATTCTTGACGATTTCAGAGAATTTTCTTAGGACCACCCAAAGCTATGAATTCTGGGAGGGAAATCAGAATCACTGAATAGCCACATGTGCCTAAAATAAAGGCAACTGAAATGAGAGTAAAAGAGAGACTGCTTGCTCTCTTTCACTCCCTTGATCTAGTAAGAGTCAGAGGTGGCTATAGCCCAATAGAATCATTCCATAATCCTGAGAAATAAGGTTGAATCCATTCTGTCAATGAGTGGGTGGGAAATGGGTTGGTTAAAGGAAGGGCCAGCAATATTTGGGGAAGGAAAGGCTTCCCTGGTGGCTCAGACAGTAAAGACTCTGCGTGCAATACAAGAGGCCTGGGTTCAGTCCCTGGGTTGGGAAGATCCCCAGGAGAAGGGAAAGGCTACCCACCCCAGCATTCTTACCTAGAGAATTCCATGGACAAAGGAGCCTGGCAGGTACAAAGGATTCTATAGTGTTGCGAAGAGTTGAACCCGACTTAACGACTAATGCTTTCACTTTCAGCAATGTTTACTCAGTTAACTCAAGGGGATACCAACAGTAAAACTTTGAAATTCCTCTCCTGAGACAAATTCTACTGGTTCATAATATAGAGACCTGAAAGGAGACATCCTTAAACCTTGTTTACCACTTATTTTAATGATGAGAATGAAGCAAAATAGAATGAGCAAAATATAATGTAATGTAATGGTCCAACCAACTCAAATAACAATTTATTTGTGATCCTGGAGTCCAAGTCTCATGAGACAAGGTTCTTCATAGCCATCTTCATTTGAGCTAGTCACTTTCCTGTCTTCACTCAACAAACTATTTCTTCCTTAAACACTCTCTTAGCTTCTACGTCACTGTGTTCTAAATTGTTTCATGTCTCAAGTGGCCCTTCTCAAATTTTTCTTAAAATTTCTGAATGTTGGCATACCTAGACCTTATTTCTCAGCCCTCTTCTCTTTCTTTCCTTAATTATATCCTTTCTCTTCTTCAGTGACTCTCAAGTGTAGACCTAGGACCAGTAGTCATAACATAATCTGGGAAAATTAGAAATGAAAATTTGGAGGCCCTGTTCCAATGTTACTAAACCAGGAACTCTGAGGATAGGGCCAGCAATTTGTGTTTTAACAAGTTAACCTGTATGTGATTCTGATGCACACTACATTTTGAGAACCACATCTACAGGTTGTCTCATCCAAATGCAAAGCATCAATGTATGCTTATCAGTGTATGATTATGACTCTTAAAGGCACACCTCCCTCCTGATCCCTACCCCAGACTCCAGATGGTATACCCAACTGCTAGCTTGACATATCCATTTATCTGTCTACCAAGCATCTCTAACTTGTGTGTGTGTATGTGTGTGTGTGTGTGTTAGTTGCTCAGTAGTGTCTGACTTTTTGCAACCCCACGGACTGTAGCCCACCAGGTTCCTCTGTCCATGGGACTTTCCAGGCAAGAATACTGGAGTGGGTAGCCATTCCCTTGTCAACCAGAGCTCCAATGGGTCTCTTGCATTGCAGGCAGATTCTTTGTCAGCTGAGCCACCAGGGAACATCATCTAACTCTAACTTAATATTGTCTAAATAGAACTCTTGACTATTGACTTCTCCCAAATTTGTCCTCCCATTTACTCAGTAGATGACACTATCATTCAATCAGTTGTTCAAACTAAAACCTTGGAGTTCATCTTTGATTCCTCTTTTACTCATCCCTTCATCAAATTCACCAGCAAGCCCTGTCAACGCACATCCAAACCGCATTCAAGGATCTAATTATTTCTCTTTCTCTTCACTACTACTACCTTAGTACAAATACTATCCAGGGGACAGAATCAGCAAAATTAAAACAAAATAATTAAAACAGATATGTTAGGATTTTAAGGAATGAGAGGCAATGTAACATCATAAACATAACAAAGGAGGAGGGTCTCAGGTCAGAAGTATAATTAATACAAGTCTTTAGGATGTCAAAAAGGAGGAAGACTGAGAAAAGAAGTTAGTGACACTCAAGAGGTCAAGGTAGAATTTAAGAGACTATGTAGACTTAAGGCGCACATGGAGAAACATTTTGAGGAAAAAAAGGGAGAAGATAAAAGTTGGCTTTGGTTTTCTCAAAAAGTCAGTCCTGAGGACATCTGCTAGGAGAAATGACTAAGGAGTTGAAGAAGGAAGCAAAGGTTTGAACAGTCCCTGCAAAGAAAGACAAGTTTAAAAAAACAACATAAGAACCAAGTAACTGAGTTAACTTTAATGTGAACCTGTGTTCTAGGGTATCTGACCACCTCTGTCAAGAAATGTGTTACACTGAATATTTGGGATAGTTCTCTTAGTGGTAGGTCCTCAGGTGATTTAAACATTGATTTAGATTATCACATATTATTTTATTCATAGCACTTGATCAACCATGAAGGGAATGGAAGCACTGGACTTGTTATCATGCAAAATTTATACCAGGAAATTATATCACAAATAATATAATTCTTCAGTTCAGTCAGTTCAGTCACTCAGTCGTGTCCGACTCTTTGCGACCCCATGAATCACAGCACACCAGGCCTCCCTGTCCATCACCAACTCCCAGAGTTCACCTAAACTCATGTCCATTGAGTTGGTGATGCCATCCAACCATCTCATCCTCTATCGTCCCCTTCTCCTCTTGCCCTCAATCTTTCCCAGCATCAGTCTTCAAAACAATCAGCTCTTCACATTAGGTGGCCAAAGTATTTGAGTTTCAGCTTCAACATCAGTCCTTCCAATGAAAACCCAGGACTGATCTCCTTTAGGATGGACTGGTTGGATCTCCTTGCAGTCCAAGGGACTCTCAAGAGTCTTCTCCAACACCACAGTTTAAAAGCATCAATTCTTTGGTGCTCAGCTTTCATCACAGTCCAATTCTCACATCCATACATGACCACTGGAAAAACCATAGCCTTGACTAGACAGACCTTTGTTGACAAAGTAATGTCTCTGATTTTTAATATGCTGTCTAAGTTGGTCATAACTTTCCTTCCAAGGAGTGTCTTTTAATTTCATGGCTAACATTTCTAATTACATGAGACTTTTTTCACTTCCTTGGTAACTGTTTACATTATTTGGAAAAGATACCTACTCCAGAATCAAAGTATAGCAGAAAGATAACTTCTAGCTAAAGTAAAAATGATAAAGAGAAAACTTCCTGAATGAAACAAGCTGCTGCTGCTGCTGCTGCCAAGTCACTTCAGTCATATCCAACTCTGTGCGACCCCACAGATGGCAGCCCACCAGGCTCCTCCGTCCATGGGGCTTTCAAGGAAAAAGCACTGGAGTGGGTTGCCATTGCCTTCTCTGTGAAACAAGATGAGCCTCAACCAAAACGAGAGACATAAGCTGACTCAATGTAAATCTAAATCCACAGTATAGTATACAAAATGATAATAGAATTTTACTTCATACTTAAACACTATTTGATTTATTGAATCTACAGTGGCAAAGATAAGTGCGCCTTTTTAAAGTTAAATTTGTTTTTTCTATTTATTCATTTAGCTGTTAATAACTTCAGCTGGATTATTTCCATGTGCCTGGCCCTATGGTAGGTGTCTAGGTTATGGAGTTATCATCCGCATCCAAGTAGCATGTAATAGACTGAAAGGCAGCCAGTCAGCACATCTGGAGAATGCTGCAGGCATCACTTCATAAATCAAAGAAAGGGCAGCTTGACCAGACTGGAGGAGTCAGAGAAGGCTAAAAGCTGATCCTTGAAGGCTTAACATGAGTTTTCAAGATGAAAGGAGGGGATATCCTGACCTCTCTTTTCTCATACATCCGGAATTCTCTGCATAAATGCTACACAAAGTGTGGCAGGGACGAGGGTCAATCCACAAACTATTTCTGGTCCAAGATAAAGTAAATACATAAACTGAGAGTAAGCATTTGGGAATTTTGGCATCAATTTGACAAGGCTAAGTATAAGCCTACTGACTCTAGTAATTAAAAGTTAGGATTTGAATTTTGGATCTATTTGCTTTTATCTAATTATGCTAATAATTCATTTTTATTTTGTTTTCAAAAAGTACTGGTCTATGATGTGTTGAAAATGTTTTTTTTTAACTGAGCTGAAAACATGTCCACACAAAAACCTGCACATGAATGTTTAGAGTAGCTTTTTTTATAATTGCCAAACTTGAAGGCAACCAAGATGCCCTTCAGTAGATGGATGCATATAAAGACAACAAAGTATTATTTACTGCTGAAAAGAAATGAGCTATCAAGCCATTAAAAAAAAATGAGGAGGAAGCTTAAATGTATATTACTAAATGAAAGAAGTTAATTTGAAAGATTATATATTGTATTATTCCAAGTGTTATATATAACTTTCTGGTGAAGAAAAACCTGAAGACAGTTAAAGAATCAATGGTTACCGGGGCCTGTGGGAGGGAGGGGTGAACAGGTGGAGCACAAAGGAATTTTAGGACTGTGAAATCATACTGCATGATATTATAATAGTGAATACCAGTCATTATACATTTGTAAAAACCCATAGAATGTACAACACCAAGGTTGAGGCCTAATATAAGCCATGAACTTTCTGTGATGAGTGATAGCTCCTCTGACTATATGAAACATCATGATAACCTCTTATGGGAGCCAAGAAAAATGAGGCAGTGGGGGTAATTATTAATATGTGCCACAAGTCACAAATCTGGTAAAATTTGACAGTAAAAAAAAAAAAACTCAAACATTTTAGCAATATATAAAGTAAAATGTAAAGCCCATTTAAAACCATGCTCAGAGACAATAACGATCATCAGTATAATGAATATTACTGTTTTTATCTTTGTGGAATAATGCTACCTATACAGACTTCTTAACTTTCCTTTTCTGTTTATCTTGCACATTCTCCCATGCTGATACAGAAAAATGATAACTATAAAGATTTAATTCGCTAAGTCCCTATTAGGTGCCAATGTTCTAAAAATTTTGCAATGCATTTTCCATTTGCTTCTCATGAAACCCTGAGAAGTAGATATCATTATTCTGCCCATAATACAGATGAGAAAACTGAGGCAGAGATACAAAATAATCTGATCAAGTCCAAATGGGTTCTAAGAGTCAGATCCCAGAAAAAGAAATATATATATTTCTACTTTATTTTTTCAATGGCTACTTAGCATTTCTGGGCTTGCCTGGTAGCACAGCTGATAAACAATCTGTCTTCAATGCAGGAAACCTAGGTTCTATCCCTGGGTTGGGAAGATCCCCTGGAGGAGGGCATGGCAACCCACTCCACTATTCTTTCCTGGGAATCCCCTCTGTAGCCTGGTGGGCTACAGTCCATGGGGTCGCAAAGAGTAGGACACAACTGAGCAACTAAGCACAGCACAGCACTTAGCATTTCTATTTTTTAATTTGATGATTTCTATTTAATAGATATTTGGATGATTTTCTTTTACTATTTTAAATAATTCTGTGACATCTTATACTTTAATGACTTAAATTAGTGTTTTTATACAACAAATTCCCTTATGTGGAATGTGAGATCCAAGGATTTAATACATTTTGATTATTACAAATTCTCCTTCCAAGTGCTAGCATCAACTGATGCTCACATCAATCATGTATTAAAGTTCTCAACTATGTATCCTTTCCGAACACCATACATTATCACTTAAAAATTCTTTTTCACCCTTCAGTTCAGTTCAGTTCAGTCGCTCAGTCGTGTCCGACTCTTTGCGACCCCATGAATCGCGGCATGCCAGGCCTCCCTGTCCATCACCATCTCCCGGAGTTCACTCAGACTCCCATCCATCGAGTCCCTGATGCCATCTAGCCATCTCATCCTCGGTCATCCCTTCTCCTCCTGCCCCCAATCCCTCCCAGCATCAGAGTCTTTTCCAATGAGTCAATCTTCGTATGAGGTGGCCAAAGTGCTGGAGTTTCAGCTTTAGCATCATTCCTTCCAAAGAAATCCCAGGGTTGATCTCCTTCAGGATGGACTGGTTGGATCTCCTTGCAGTCCAAGGGACTCTCAAGAGTCTTCTCCAACACCACAGTTCAAAAGCATCAATTCTCTGGCGCTCAGCCTTCTTCACAGTATCTTACTATTGTTATAGAAACTTTAAAGTTATTTGTAAAGATGTGATATTTCTGTAGTTGACTATACATGGCATCTGGGCTCAGGAATCAAATTCCTATTTCTTACTTCTCCTTCTTCTCTGCCTGGGAAAAGAGGAAAGAGACACCCTGAGACCTCCCTAAGAAGCCCTGGCACTATCTACAACCAACAAGGTTTGGCCAAAACTGGACCAGTTTTTGAAAAGTGCTAATTCAATTATCATCCAACATGCTGATGTCAACCACCTGTCACTCACTCATCATGGGGTGTGAGGCTCTTGTTTGATAACTTTGCTAAGGGCTGCACAGAAAAAAAAATTATACTACTACGTTAGTCAAGCAGTATTCATTGTTTTTCCTCCTCACTGTCCTCTACCTTAAGCCCACCACATAATTCATCTGCATGACATTTCTTCACTTGAACTATTTGTCCTTTAAATGGCATTTTAGCATTTAAGGTCCTCTAGCTGTCTTCCTTTCCCTTCTTCCCTCAACTGACACTTTTCCTAGAAAAGGCTTGACATTCACAAAGTCTAAAGTCTTCTGGTGATACCAGATGTAACAGGAATGGAAGCATGATTAGCACTGTGGAATATTATGTCTCTTTAGCACGGTTTGGCTCAGGTTACAGAACCTGGGCAGCTGTAACACAGACAGAGGCTGTGGCCATTTCCCTTCTATTTTATGATCATCCTGTTTCATTACTGTGTGCTTTCACTACATCCTGGCCTAGCAGTCTGTAGCAGCAGGCTAGAGAGATAAGGCCTTATGGTAATAAATAAAGTAGAAGGTTAAAACCACAAGAAAGGCAATGTGGGAAATTGTAATGACAAGGCCATATGTTTAGCCTTGGATATGTCCTCTAAGAGTATTTGGGAGCCCCTTTACCCTCTTTTAAGAGGACTTCACATTTATACTCTGCCTATCATCCAAACATTCATAAAAGCATATGCTTCACAGCCAAGGAAAAAGATTGTTTGACAGTACCCATTTCTCGTTCTAGAGAGTTAAGTACCCCCAAAAAAAGGCATAGTGCAAGTGCTTCCACTCAAAATAAAATTCTGTAGAATTTTGAATTTTACTGAGAAAAAAATTTAGAAAAATAACAATTTACTGATGATTAACCACAAAGAGGATGGCCCTTAGATACCCAAATGTGTAGCTAACAGAGTTCTGCAAAGGGATGGTACACAAATAGGAAAACAGCAAAGTCAAACATATTTAATTAATTGAACAAGATGACCAACTGATAAATAAATAGGGGGTGGGGAGAAATCCTGGCTAGTGTCCATCATGTTATCCTTGACACATACTGGCTTGCACCACAATTGCCAGAAAAAAAGTCACATAATATACAGCTCCTCATTTTACTTTTCATTCAAGTCCTCAACTTTAAATATGGATCTGAATTCCATTGTTAAGGATGCATATCACAATAATTGTTTGGGAAACCAGAGAATAATGAGAGAAATTTTCAATCCTTTTCCTATGCACAGGAAAAAAAAAATTCAGTACAGACTTAGTAATATTTAGTAATTTTGCCTGCATAGCTCATCTTTCCCAGGTTTTTTTTTTTTCCCTTGACCACCTCAATACACTACTTTTTTGCTTGATCAAGAAAGAAACATATCAAGGCTGAACCAAAATGCTACAAATGAAAGGAGTGCCTGGAAAGCAGAAGATAGATATATTTACTAAAGCACAAAGGCTCCCCCTTGTGATGCATTATGGACAGCTAGGAGGCAGCAACACTAGTGTTGGATGTCAAGTGGGCATTTAATATACTAGTCACTGTATCTCATTATTGGTTTTTAATTGATTCAGATCCCCTCTAACATGTGTGAGTAACTATGGAATCCAGTCATCTATGGAAAAATCATTAAAAATAGCTGCAAGCATTTTATAGAAACCACAATAAATTCCAAATGGATTAAAGATTTAAATGTAATAAAATACCTAGTAAAATTTTAATGAATAATTTCATGATCTTTAACTGGGGAATAATGTTCTGAACAGAACATGAGAGTCAAAAGCCATAAAAGAAGAAGCTGTTGGTTTGATACATAAAATTCGTAAACTTCACCTAAATTTCTTAAATTAAATTAGAAAACTAAAGAAAAAAATATTTACAATATATACAACAGATTGGTATTTAATACACTTCTGAAGAAATGAGCTCCTCCAAAATGTTTAAGAAAGAAACAAGTACCCCATATGGTTATTAAACACACTAAGATATATCCAATTTCACTAGTAATAAAATGTTAATAAATAAATAAACAAAAATTAAAAGACCAAAGAGATAGCTTTCTTTTTTCATTTGCCTTCTATCTTGACCCATATTTAAAAGAATGATAATACTCAATGCTGAATTTTCAGAAACACTTTTATCCATAGGTAGATGTATATATATATTTTTTTCGTTTGCCTTCCATCTTGACCCATATTTAAAAGAATGATAATACTGAATGCTGAGATTTCAGAAACAGATACTTTTACCTATAGGTGGATATATACAAACATATATATATGTATATACATATATACACGCACACAGTAGTAACTTGGTTATATATATATATATGTAAATATATATGGTGGTGGTGGTAGTGATTTAGTCACTAAGTCATGTCTGACTCTTGTGACCCCATGGACTATAGCCCTCCAGGCTCCTCTGTTCATAGGAGTGCCCAGGCAAAAATACTGGATTGTATTGCCATGTTCTTCTCCAGGGGATCTTCACAACCTAGAGATGGAACCCACATCTTCTGCACTGCAGGCAGATTCTTTACCGCTAAGGCACCATGGAAGCCCATATAATATACATGTGTATATAAAATTGTACGTGCATATTCTTTTAAGCAGTAAGGCAATCTCTACAAATTTATCAAATTGGCATTCTTGCATAAATAAGCATTGAATATTCAAAGTGTTGCCTATTATAATAAAGTATTGCAAACAACATTAAATGTTGATTTTTTTTCAGATTCAGGAAATAAAATATTAAGAAATAGAAAGAAATATTTCATTAACTGTCTAGGATAAAACTGTTAAATTAGAAAGGCACATATTACATAATCCTACTTTCTATATTTTTATGCACACATTAAATTTCCAGGTAATCCGTGGTTTAATGTCAAGAATGGTTATATCACTGGGAGGGAGTCTATAGAGGGAGAGAGGATAACTGGTGATTTCTTTCTTTCTTGATAGCTTCCTTGTTTTCTGTGTTTTATATAACTGGCAAATATAACTTAAATTATTTATCCCTAAAAAATATAATGAAATCTTCATTTTGGGCTTTTTTCTCCACCTTAATTGCTTTTTAAAGACTTTAGATAATGAATTAGAAACAGCTAAACATATTTGTAATCTGTGCGGTGACTAGTTTAACTCTGAAGGAAATTTACTCTACAGTTTGTTATGAATATAGAAAACCATAGCTAAACTAAAACTTCTACCGTGGAGTAGATACCTGTAATTATTTCCTCCAAATGTTCCATTTTGCAGACAAAAAATTCTTAATTAGGAAGATGAAATACCTTTTTCAAATCACAGAGCAATGGGCAGCCAGTCAAAATGAAAATTCAGATACTCTCACTTCTCCTCAACTACCTATATGACTCTAAACCCCACTTTTGTGACTTTTATTGAAAATGAGTATAAAAACAGAATTTAAGATAGTTCTCGCAGCATGCTAGTATTGTCTTGAACAGTAACATAAAAAATAAATAATACTGACTGCAGGAGTACTTCTTACTAGGAAGGGCATATCCAAACCACCCATGCTCCAAAGGTGCTGTTGGTCACAAGCACTGTAACAGAGAGGAGAAGGAGCGGATACTACCACTGAATTATTGTACTGTGCAGGCCCCTGTGTTAAGTGCTTTATATGCATTGCCATATTTAATTTTCACTATTTAAATAGAAGTTTGTTATCTTCTGCATTTTCTTGACGAAAGTAGGTTTAGCAGTGTGATTTACCCAATATCATAGAACTAGCATAACATTCTAGCACCTCCTATGTACATTTAACTGCAAAATTCAAAAATAAAGGGCTTCTCACTGTTACTTTAAACTGCTTCAAAGATTCAAACCACACCACATGTCTTCCTGATAGTAGGTTAGAACTAAGCACCATTCTCATAATGTCCAGTATATTATATTGTAATGTATTATCAGCCATATTGCAATATATTTTCATGCCTCCTTTAAAAATAGTCTCATAAATAATGTGTTAATCAATAGTCAGCCTCTGTATTACACCTAGAAGCACTGACCCATTGCATACTCATCAGAAGACAGTGTCTTTCCGCTAAACTGTCTTCAGACAACTTAAGAGAAAGTGGTGAGAATACCAATAAATTATTATATAGCACACATTCAATTATACTTAGACACTGTTTTAAAATAAGTAATGGATATAAACCTTTAGTAGATCTGACCTTACTACATTTTGCTGTAAATCTCCTTCCTTATTCATTTGCTCTTTTTGTTACTTCTTACATGTTTACTTATTAAGTTCAGTTCAGTTCAGTCACTCAGTCCTGTCAGACTCTTTGCGACCCCATGGACTGAAGCACACCAGGCCTCCCTGTCCATCACCAACTCCCAGAGTCTACCCACACTCATGTCCATTGTGTTGGTGATGCCATCCAACCATTTTATCCTCTGTCATCCCCTTCTCCTCCCACTTTCAATCTTTCCCAGCATCAGGATCTTTTCAAATGAGTCAGTTCTCCCCATCAGATGGCCAAAGTATTGGAGTTTCAGTTTCAGCTTCAGCATCAGTCCTTCCAATGAATATTCAGGACTGATTTCCTTTAGATTTGACTGATTGGATATCCTTGCAGTCCAAGGGATTCTCAAGAGGCTTCTCCAACACCACAGTTCAGAAGCATCAATTCTGAGGCACTAAACTTTCTTTATAGTCCAACTCTCACATCCATACGTGACTACTGGGAAAACCATAGCCTTGACTACACAGAACTTTGTTGGCAAAGTAATGTCTCTGCTTTTTAATTTGCTGTCTACTTTGGTCATAACTTTTCTTCCAAGGAGCAAGCATCTTTTAATTTCATGGCTGCAGTCACCATCTGCAGTGATTTTGGAGACCCAAAAAATAAAGTCAGCCACTGTTTCCACTGTCTCCCCATCTATTTGCCATGAAGTGATAGAACCAGATGCCATGATCTTCATTTTCTGAATGTTGAGCTTTAAGCCAACTTTTTCACTCTCCTCTTTCACTTTCATTAAGAGGCTCTTTAGTTCCTCTTCACTTTCTGCCCCAAGGGTGGTGTCATCTGCATATCTGAGATTATTGATATTTCTCCCGGCAATCTTGATTCTAGCTTGTGCTTCTTCCAGCCCAGCGTTTCTCATGATGTACTCTGCATAGAAGTTAAATAAGCAGGGTGACAATATACAGCCTTGACATACTCCTTTCCTGACTTGGAACCAGTCTGTTTTTCCACGTACAGTTCTAACTGTTGCTTCCTGACCTGCATACAGATTTCTCAAGAGGCAGGTCTGGTGGTCTGGTATTCCCATCTCTTTCAGAATTTTCCACAGTGTATTGTGATCCACACAGTCAAAGGCTTTGGCATAGTCAATAAACAGAAGTAGATGTTTTTTTTGGAACTCTCTTGCTTTTTTCAGGATCCAGCATGTTGGCAATTTGATCCCTGCTTCCTCTGCCTTTTCTAAATCCAGCTTGAACATCTGGAAGTTAAGGGTTCATGTACTATTGAAGCCTGGCTTGGAGAATTTTGAGAATTACTTTACTAGCTTGTGAGATGAGTGCAATTGTGCGGTAGTCTGAGCATTCTTTGGTATTGCCTTTCTTTGGGATTGGAATGAAAACTGACCTTTTCCAGTCCTGTGGCCACTGCTGAGTTTTCCAAAGTTGCTGGCATATTGAGTGCAGCACTTTCACAGCATCATCTTTCAGGATTTGAAAGAGCTCAACTGGAATTCC
Source organism: Ovis aries (assembly GCF_016772045.2). Classification (NCBI taxonomy): domain Eukaryota; kingdom Metazoa; phylum Chordata; class Mammalia; order Artiodactyla; family Bovidae; genus Ovis; species Ovis aries. Next base: position 19,724,417 of record NC_056057.1, read on the forward strand.
ATCACCTCCACTAGCTTTGTTCGTAGTGATGCCTCCTAAGGCCCGCTTGACTTCACATTTCAGGATGTCTGGCTCTAGGTGAGTTATCACACCATCGTGATTATCTGGGTCATGAAGATCTTTTTGTACAGTTCTTCTGTGTATTCTTGCCACCTCTTCTTAATATCTTCTGCTTCTGTCACGTCCATACCATTTCTGTCCTTTATTGAGCCCATCTTTGCATGAAATATTCCCTTGGTATCTCTAATTTTCTTGAAGAGATCTCTAGCCTTTCCCATTCTATTGTTCTCCTCTCTTTCTTTGCAATGATCACTGAGGAAGGCTTTCTTATCTCTCCTTGCTATTCTTTGGAACTCTGCATTCAAATGGGTATATCTTTCCTTTTCTCCTTTGCTTTTCACTTCTCTTCTTTTCTCAGCTATTTGTAAGCCTTGTCAGAAAACTATTTTGCCTTTTTGCTTTCTTTTTTCTTGGAGATGGTCTTGATCCCTGTCTTCTGTACAATGTCACAAACACCGTTCATAGTTCATCAGGCACTCTGTCTATCAGATCTAATCTCTTGAATCTATTTGTCATTTCCACTCTATAATCATAAGGGATTTGATTTAGTCATACCTGAATGGTCTAGTAGTTTTCCATATTTTCTTCAATTTTGAGTTTGAATTTTGCAATAAGGAGTTCATGATTTGAGCCACAATCTGCTCGCGGTCTTATTTTCTGACTGTATAGAGCTTCTCCATCTTTGGCTGCAAAGAATATAATCAATCTGATTTCAGAATTGACCTCTGGTGATGTCCATGTGTAGAATCTTCTCTTGTGTTGTTAGAAGAAGTTGTTTGCTATGACCAGTGCGTTCTCTTGGCAAAACTCTATTAGGCTTTGCCCTGCTTCATTGTGTACTCCAAGCCAAATTCTTTACTTCCTACTTCTGCATTCCAGTTCCCTATAATGAAAAGGACATCATTTTGGGGCGTTAGTACTATAAGGTCTTGTAGGTCTTCATAGAGCCATTCAACTTCAGCTTCTTCAGCATTACTGGTTGGGACATAGACTTGGATTACTGTGATATTGAATGGTCTGCCTTGGAAACAAACTGAGATCATTCTGTCATTTTTGAGATTGCACTCAAGTATTATATTTCTGTTTTGCAAGTACTGCAAGTCCTATTTACTTATTGTACTATTTTAATTTCCCATTCAATCAATCTGTTTATATTTGTATTCTCAGGCCTTAAATTCTACTCATTATTTCTCCATCATTCAGATTCAGTTCCATGTGCTCTTCACTTACCTGATCCTTCTCTCGGAAACAGAAATGTTGAGAAGTGGAGGAAAGCTAGAAGGGAGAACCCTATACTAATGCCAGAGGCTGGAATTTAGGGCTTTAACCCAGTGAATCAACTAGTTACAGAGAGAAAGTAGACAGCATGAAGCTTATTCAACCCTCCTTCTCCCCAAGTTTGAAAGTGAAAGTTGCTCGGTTGCATCCAACTCTTTGGGACCCTATGAGCTATATAGTCCGTGGAATTCTCTAGGCCATAGTATTGGATTTGGTAGCCTTTCCCTTCTCCATGGAATCTTCCCAACCCAGGGATTGAAACCAGATCTCCCACATTGCAGGCAGAATCTTTATCAGCTGAGATATCAGATCTCTCCAAATTTAGGTGTGACAAAGATTCTCTCCTTGACCTAACTCTGGCCAGGCAACCCTGGGCTCTCTTCTAAACTAGCCCTCAACCAGCCCTCAACCTTGGTCTATAAGGGCTTGAACACATTAATGCAGTTCTAACAGGTCAAGACTATTTCCCTGCAACAATCTTATTCCCCCTTAAAGTGTCTGCCTGAGAAAATTCAAGGTTTTGTGAAGAATTTGTTCCAATCAACATTTGAAGATAGGGCCCCTGTCTCTATATGAGAGTATAAGCTTGGCTTCAGTAAGTGCCAGTTAACAAACCCAGATGGATTTCACACAGATCAATTCCCACTTCTCACTTGTTATAATTGTTCACTTCCCTGAATTTACTGAGCGCCTATATAACACCCTTCCTATTTCCACATTCTCCCTTTAGAATGCTCAGTCACCTCTGTACAAGCTGAAATTGAGTTCAGTTCACCCTGGAATCTTTTCTCGACTGCAGTAGTGTATTACTGATTAAAATCTATCCTGACCACCTTAACAATAATTCTGGCTGTGCTTATCTTTGCCAGCTGGGAGTATCATGGGGCCAAGGATATTTGGCAAGAAGAAAACCGGGAAGTACCTAGAGGCAATTCTAGAGGTGGTGGGCAAGCAGCTCCTTCAGTTTTCTGAGAGCTCCTCTTCCTTTTAGACACTCTTGCCCTAAAAAATATGGTGAATGGGACTCACAGGGGAAGAAATGTAGGGTGTCTCTTGACTTGGGCTTGTTTTATGCTCAAGGGGGAGAAAAAGCAAAGGAGGCTATCAAGTTTCCTTTACATCTCTGGCAATCAGTTCACTAGGATAGAAAATAAGCAAGGAGCTTTAGTGACTAAACAATAAATATTATCCACCTGCACTTAATCAGGCTTAACTCCCAGGAGAAATTTAGAATGCATTATATTATGCATTAATGGTGGAAACAAAATGGAACCAAGTAGGAAGATGTGACTAGTAAGAGTGAGAAGTAGCTGTGAATCCAACACAGAGGGCACTGACTGGGATTCCTGGGCCCAGGGTAGAAATGGAAGAATAACAGGAAAATGTGACAAGGTGTACCCAAGGATCAGGAGGTGTAGCTAGAGGATCTGGACCCAAACCCTCTCTCTGACCCTGACTGGTTGTGTGTTTGTGAGTGATCCTGGCCATTTCACTAACCTTCTCTGAAATTCAATAATTGTCCCTAGATAAAGCAGGTAGTAATACCTGGCTGGCAAAACAACACATAAGCTATGTAAAATGCTTAGTACAGAGTCTGACACCTAGAAGTATAATCAGTTACAGAGTGAGATTTTCCTGCTATTACGCATATAGGGTTGTCTGATCTAGCAAATAAAAATACAGGAGACCCTGTTAAGTTTCCATTTCTGATAAACAAGATATAAGTTATTTAATACAAATATGACCTTTACAATATTTGCCCCGTATTTATCTGAAATTCAAATTTACCTGCATATTCTATATTTTATCTGGCAATCATACAAGTGGCATTCAAAGCTGGAGTTAAATAGGCCATGAGTATCTCACCTTTGTAAAGGACCTACAAGTAATTAAGAGCCAAAGGTCCTCCCTAGGACTCATGAGGAACTGAGCCATACTGGCTCTGCTCCTCCCAACCATCTCTCACATACCCTATCCATGGTGAATTTACGTCTCCAGAGAGAGCCGAAGAAAATGTTAGAGGGAGATGTGTTGGAATAAGGAATTATTACCCTAGGGAGAGAATAATTTTTCTATTTTCTACCCTACTCTCAAACCAAGTGGGAGCACGTCCTTCCCTAGGTGGAACTGAGTTGGTTATGTAGCTGAATTGCTGGCATGCCCTCTGGACCCATGAGACAGCAAAGTTTTCTCTCATTATAAAGATGCTTGTATTTCCTGCAAGTCCAGTAAACACTACAAAAAGTACGGGAATTCGGAAGGTTCATGAAGTCAGAGCAGCCTGGCTCGCATCATATTCAGTGCAGTGATGAGGTTTGAGTGGGCCCTCTAAAGCATTCACAAGTGGATCTCACATTAAGAGACAATATTTAGCTGCCCATAATGCAGACAGCAGACTTCCCAGTTGCCGCTAGTGGTAAAGAACCCGCCTGCCAATGCAGGAGAGAGACACATAAGAGATGCAGGTTCGATCCCTGGGTCAGGAAGACCCCCTGGAGGAGGGCATGACAACCCACTCCAGTACTCTTGCCTAGAGAATCCCACGGACAGAGGAGCCTGGTGGGCTACAGTCCATGGCGTCGCAAAGAGTCAGACTCGACTGAGCGACTTAGCACACATGCAGTGCAGACAGCAGTAATGCCAGTTAACGAATGACAATCCGTAGAAGCTTCAGCAGTCAATAAAGATCTACAGCAGTCCCAGGCAATTGAAAAGACCTGACTTCTCTCTAACTCCTACTCCTGAACACACAAAAGCGGGGCAAGAGGTAGAGAGGAGGAAAGGAAAGAACAAAACACAGCTCTCCCACTGCCAGGTCCTTGAGGCTGAATCCTCGCAAATGCTGAGAGAATAAATATGAGGTCTGAATAAGATCTGAGGTGCAACTTTTAAATTGGACTAGTTGGGGCTAAATTTTCTAATAACTAAAAGAAACCAGAAAGACTGAGATTCACCCAAAATGATATGCAAGATGAAGATGACAGGAAAAGGAAATCTAACCAAACATATTTGGAAATAGCAATTGAAAAAAATAAAATTGTTTCACGTTTGGATCCCCACTAAGTTCAGCCTCTCTTGGTTATGATTATGTAATTATGCACAGAGTAAGGTGGCTTAGTGGTAAAGAATCTGCCTGCCAATGTTTAGGAGACACAGGTTCAATCCCTGGGTCAGAAAGATTCCCTGGAGAAGGAAATGGCAACCCAATCACTCCAGTATTCTTGCCTGGGAAATCTCACCAACAGAGGAGCCTGGCAGCTACAGTCCATAGGGTCGCAAAGAGTCAGACATGACTTAGGGACTAAACAAGTATAGTCAAGCCAATCTAACAGCACTTAAGTAATTCAGTACATTTCAGAACAAGACTGAAGTGTAGGCTAGTGAGGTGGATGAAGCAGAGGTAGGTTCCTTATAAGTACCTTATAAATAAAGGTATCAATTAAATTGTGAGGCCTCAGGGAAAGGCTAGCAGTAATGAGGCAGACATTGTCTACACCCACCAGGTCCATTGTTGAGTTTTGGAGATGCCAAGTACCTGGTGAGATAAAAATGGGTTTGTAAAAATGGTCTGACTCTTTGCGATACCATGGACTGTAGCCCACCAGGCTCCTCTGTCCATGGGATTCTCTAGGCAAGAGTACTGGAGTGGGTTGTCATGCCCTCCTCCAGGAGGTCTTCCTGACCCAGGGATCGAACCTGCATCTCTTATGTCTCTCTCTCCTGCATTGGTAGGCAGGTTCTTTACCACTAGCGGCAACTGGGAAGTCTGCTGTCTGCATTAGATTGGAATTAGATTGCATTAGATTTGGAATTCTGCCCTTCAATTTAGTGTCTGAAATGGAAGGTTATATTTTCCTAAGGGGAAAAAAAAAAAAGAGCATGAGAAAACCATTTCAAAACTAGTGAATGAGTAAAGTCTTCTTTATATTATTCGAGCTGAGATTCTTTGCAACAGCTGGACAACCAACCACCAGTTTGAGATTTGCTTCTGACAGCTGCATAGACACTTCCTGGAACATTTGAAACAAAGAATGGGGTTGTAGAAGCCTCCACAGAAGTATCATGGCCTCCACACTCATGTCACAAAATTATCCCTTTCTTTTAACCTTTAGAGCCTTCTTGCTTAAATTGTTCTTTTGCTTTAGTCCTGTTATACTCACAATACAGCTTAGCTCTCAGTTTGTATTTTTCAGGGGTAGTGCCAATATTAGGTGGCATTTGTCCCTCGCAAAAGATTTGCTTTGTAGAATGAATGAGAGATCATGATCTTTTCTTCTTATTGTTTTTATTATTGATATGTATTCTGAACTAAAATCATATATTTCAAAGCACTGCTGCATGCTTAGCCACTTCAGTTGTGTCTGACTCTTTGCAACCCTTTGGACTGTTGCCTGTCAAGACTCTGCTCATGAAATTCTACAAGCAAGGATACTGCAGTGGATAGCCATTCCCTTCTCCAGGAGAGCTTCCTGACCCAGGGATTCAGCTTGAGTCTCCTGCATTGCAAGTGAACTCTTTACCATTTGAGCCTCGAAGGAAGCTGATCAAAGCACTATATGATGTCAATAAACCCAGAATTCGGGTTTCACTGGTTAATGAAAGAAGATTAATTGTTGATATTTTGAGGGAGGAGTGTGTCAAGTGAAATTCAAAACTTAAAATAATAATGCTGAAAATGCCCATTTAGTGTTGAAGTTTTTTATTAAAAATGAAAAAAATCAATAAAATAATCCAGAGTCCCTCTAAATTGCTGACCACAAAGAAGCTAAAACAGCAAAAGAGAAAAAACAAAACTTTATTCTAATTACAGGATGTAGAAAAATGTATGCCAATTCTCAAATGTGTTCAGTTGGGGCAGAAGCACAGATCTAGCTTTTTTTCATAGTTAAGTACACAGGGAATTGGAATAGTATTAATATTACCAAGTTCCTGCCACATGGAGCATCTATTGAATAAATAAACAAGATATCCTCAATCTAATTTGCCAACACTGATGAGTACAGGTAGCTTATGCGGTAAACAGCATTCTGAGACAATCCCCAAGATTCCTGCGCCCTGATGGAAAAGCCCTGTATAATCAATCCCGTCTCTTTGAGGGGTGGCCAGGCCCACCTGCGTTGTGGAAAGATCCTAACTCAGGGTTCAATATCTGAGTTACAAAGATCCTCTGGAGAAGGGAATGGAAACCCACTCCAGTATTCTTATCTGGAGAACCCCATGGACAGATGAGCCTGGTGGGCTACCGTCTATGGGGTTGCAAAGAGTCAGACACCACTGAGTGACTAACGCTGGTGTATACCTGATGAGATTGGCCCTCCCATGATTATGTTCTATATAGCACAGTGTGCTTTGAGGAAGGGAGATTATCCTGGGTGGACCTGAGCTAAACAAGTGAACTCTTAAAAGGGACTAAGCTCTTACTGGTGACAGAGGATTGAAGTGTAACAGGGATTCCAGTACAAGTGAGATTGTCCCATGCTGGCCCTGCAGGAAGAAGGGGCCATGTGACAGTGAATGCAAGTGGCTACAACTGCAAGGAGCTGAATTCTACCAACACCTGAATGAAAAACCAAGTGGATTCTTCCCCCAAGCAGAAATGTAGTGTAGCCAAACCTGAGTTTAGCTTGTGAGACCCTGAGCAGAGGACTCAATTAATCCTGACTGGACTTCTGACCTATAGAACAGGAACTGGAAGACGTCTGTTCTTTTAAGCCACTAAGTCTGTGTTAATTGCAAAGCAGCAAAAGAAAATGAATAAAGAGGACAATAGTTACCACTCAAAATTGGTTTGGCAGAAAAGAAGTGATAGTTGAGTTAACCTTACAAAAGTCAGTCAAAGCATATCATAACTCTAACCTAATCATGAGTATATTACATGACTCAAATTGAGATATATTCTACTAAATGGGCTTCCCAAGTGGCACAGTAGTAAAGAATCTGCCTGCCAATGCGGGGGAATCAAGAGATGCTGGTTCGATCCCTGGGTCGGGAAGACCACCTGGAGTAGGAAATGGCAACCTGCTCCAGTGTGGTATCCTGCTCCTGCCTGGAAAATTCTACTAAATACCTGACCAATACTCTTCAAAACTGTCAAAATCATGAAAAATAAGGAAAAAACCACTGCAGACCAGAGGAGACTAAGGAGACATATGACTAAATCCTGAATGTTTTATCCTGGATGGGATCTTATTAGAGAAGGACGTTAGTGGAGCAATTGGATGAAGTCCAGCGTTTCCTTTTAAAATAAGAAATTGAATAAACCAGAAGGGTCTGTAAAGTATCATAGAAATATCTAAATGAATTCAATAGTGAGCAAGTGAAGTCTAAACATATTTAATTTTATATGTGTTAAATGCTATTGTTTTGCTCATATACAAATTTGATAAAATATTATAAAAATTATTTACAGTCACTATTTTAAATAAAAGTATTCTTACTTTTTTAAAAAAAGAAAGCAAGGGTGACATGCAAAAGATGTATACTTCTGACAGACTGATCTTTTCTTTCTGGTCTCAATGGATCCCCAAGGTCAGACAAAAGCAAAAATAAGAAGTGTAATGGCTTTTTATTCCATCCCGTTGCTAGCATAGGTCAGGCGGTAGTCGGAAGATTAGAAGATGTCATCTTCTAATCTGAGCTTCTGATACTTAAGAGATCACTAGAGAATCCACAAGTTTAAAGAGTCTCTTCCAGAATGTTTAATGTGCTTTGTAAAGGTGAACTCAAAGATTTACCTGCAGAAGGGAGAAAGATCAGGCCAGGTCCCACAGCAGCCAGCATGACACTATTAACATCAAATGCAATACATTCCATATACTGCTTTAATTATCAATGCTAATAGAAGCAGCATGGGGCAATAAATTCAGGATTTAGCTAGCGAAGGAAAGCTAGTTTTCATGTTTCATTTTTAAAGGCTTTATATTCCTATTTAATTTCAGGTGTCCTTGCATGTTCTTTCCGACCAGTTCTTGCTATATTCTACAAAGCTCTTATTGAAGAAAAGAAAAGGAGGGAAGACCACTGAGATTTTCTTTTTCTTTTTTTTAACTTCAATTATTTACTGTCAACACTCACAGTAAAAGATCACAGACTATAGATATACTTCCCTTCTTTGCCTTCAGATGATGAGGATTTTATCTGATTTTTGTACTGCTATTTGTCCATTTGAGAACATGTATATATGATGTTGTGTTTATAATACATTTTCAGATATATTATCTCATGCTTTGACTCAGAACCAGTTTCCCCAAGAGTTAGAAAGAACAGAAATTACTATTCCCTCTATACAGATAAGGAAATTGAGGCTGGGATAGGTAGTGTGAGCCGACTACCAATATCTGAATGAGATTTTCATTCCTGGTCCAATGCTGTTTGTAAGCAGGTGTGCCTTTGGCTTCTGGTCTCTGCTCACGCTTCTGTAATAAGTACACCCACTGCTTCAGCCCTGCTGATCCACACTGAGGGGGAGAAGCACACACAGCTACTGCTTTTCAACACAGCAACATTCCACATTATAAGCCTGCAGATTCTTCTTCATCAGAGGACATTCCTTAGGTCATGACTTTCCCAAGTTCTGCACTGCCGTTGAGACTGGCCATGCATGGCTGCTGAGCTATGAGTCAGACAGGGCCCCCAGCTTCACACTTAAAACCGAATATTATAAAAACTAAGATCACGGCATCCAGTCCCATCACTTCATGGCAAGTAAAAGGGGAAAAGGTGGAAGCAGTGATAGTTTTTCTCTTCTTGGGCTCTAAAATCAGTGCAGATGATAACTGCAGCCATGATACTAGGAGATGATTGCTTCTTGGACAGAAAGCTATAACAAATCTAGACAATGTGTTAAAAAGCAAGGATATCATTTTGCCGACAAAGTTGTATATAATCAAAGATATGGTCTTTCCAGTAGTCATATACGAATGTGAGAGTTGGACCATAAACAGGTAGCGTGCCAAAGAATTGATGCTTTCAAATTGTGGTGCTAGAGAAGACTCTTGAGAGTCCCTTGGACTGCAAGGAGATTAAACCAGTCAATCCTGAAGGAAATCCTAAAGGAGTGTTCATCAGAAGGACTGATGGTGAAGCTGAAGCTCCAAATCTTTGACCATCTAATGCAAAGAGCTGACTCATTGGAAAAGACCCTGATGCTGGGAAAGATTGAGGGCAGGAGGAGAAGGGAGTGACAGAGGATGAGACGGTTGAATGGCATCACCAACTCAATGGACGTGAACTTGGGCAAACTCTGCGAGATGGTGAGGAACAGGGAAGCCCGGCAGGCTGCAGTCCATGAGGGTCACAAAGAGTCAGACACGACTTAGCCACTGAACAACAACAAGCCATACTCAGTGGGGACTAATGTCATTGACAAACCCTGGCTACTATAGTTCCCCAAATTATTGACATTTCTGCTACTATTTTTACTGCTTTGGACTTCTTAATGCTCTTTTCTCTTTCCTAAGCAAGGCTTAAAAGCCTTGCTCAAGCTCCATTCCCCTGTGAAGACTTCTTGTTTGTCTCAAGTAAGGACAAACTCATGGATAACCATCTGAGTGTCATTTGGCCCTGGATCTCCCACAACGATCCTAAAGTTTAGCCTTTGACATTGTTTCTGGATAAGACTATGTGGACAGTCACAGAAAGAATCATCAGAGAACTTTAAACTTATATCCAATCCCTAAACTATATGACCTACATATAGTACACTAACATGCCTGTATTTTTGTAAATTACGTAACTGCCATTTGAAGGATATATTGAATCATAATTTTAAGTGTTAATTTGTTTAAACTTTGGAAATTCACAGTTGTTGAAACCCTGTTTCTATCAATACATTACTTCATTTTTTTAAACTAAAACTAGGATTTCAGCAATGAAGAGGTCATTGCTTATTGCAAATTCTAGGAGGTCCCATTTCCAAGAGGACCTATAATAGCAAGATGAATAAAAAATTGATAAATGTATATTTAGAAATTTACTTACATTATAGCCTAAGTGACATCACCTTTTAATTGGAATTGTGTCTACAGGCTACCATTGCTGGTAACCATTTTAATAGATGCATTGTTTTTAGAGAAATCATGACATAAAATTAATAACGGATTTTGAGATGAAGCTGGTTGGTTAGTTCAGAGGACTAGCATTTCTCTATTTCAAATATGAGTAAGATAAACATAACTTGTTTACAGAGAACAAGAAACACAAAAGTAGAGTTAATAAAATAAAATTTAACAAAAGAGCAAGTTCAGTCTCTTGGGTTTAGAGCAATTCACACAACACTTTTGCACAATCCTTTTCTCACCCACCTCAAACACTCCTTCCTTAGCCAGGCCCGTCCTCTATTCTTGCTGAGCCAAATTCCAGGTGGTCCCCACTAGTTTTTCTTATCCATCTTACACCTGGGTTCCTTTCATAGTTTGTGGAAGCTCTCTTTCACACATGAACATTTTCTCATAAGGAAAATCACTTTCCTGATTTCATCCTAACAAGCCCACAATTATGTGTAGAGTCTCAGAAAAGCTGTATGGTATCCCAAGACAGGGTTAAACAACAACAACAACAAAACTTTTATAACTATATCCTAGGAATTGATACGTGTAGAAAATTATTTTGTTTTCCATTTCTGTTATGTGCCCTCTCATATCCAACACTGCTCTTCTTATTGGAAACCTTTTTCTCAGAAAATCAACAGCAGCCATCACAGACTGAGATTTAATTTGTATTTACCATGAGTAAAATTACATTCCTTTTCCTCCCACCATTGGTATCCACAATAATGCACTCTTTTTAATTCTAAATTATTCATTTTTCTCCTTTTAATAAAGGAGTCATGCTAACTATCCTGATTTAAAGGTTTTACTTCTTGAGGAGCTACAGTAATGAAAATTTGCACCAGTTCTCATACCTAGAGACAAAAATATTTACAAGTACCTGGAACCAAAGCCTACTGGCCCTACAAGAAACAAGTGTACTCTGTATCTCTGTCTCTATCTCTCTATTTTGTTTTCATGTAAATCTTTTTTATGCAGAAACAACATATTTCATTTAGACAGATCTCATTGTCCCTTTAACCTAGGAAGCTGGCAGAGAAACTTGAAGTCAAAAAAGGACAAGATGGCATAGTTATACGTGGCCAAAGGTAATGCATACTGTGTGGGCCAAATTGAAATTTTTCTAATGATTTGAAAGACTGATTTAGTAAGTCAAATTCTCCCCAGTGTCTGGATAGAGCTCACGAAAGCCCCATGGAAGCAGTAGGGAGATAATTCTCTGCTTCTCGGTGATGAGGAAGTTAATGCCCAGGCAGGTTTATGACTCAAGCAGGAATCTGTACCCCTGTCCAGTTTTCTGTCTCTTGGACTAGCATGCCATAAGTCAAGGATTCACCATTTTAAGAAGCAATTTAAATACACAAAATATTTAAGATTACCCCCAAGTGACTGCTGATTCAGATCACTACCACTCTTATTATTGTATTATATTTACTGATGGCAGAGACCAGAAAAGACAGAGAAACCCAAATGTCAGGCAAGCAAAAGAAGGACATGCAGTCACTGACTGCAAGCCCATCTCATATTTAGAAGCTCAGAAGCTGAGCTAAAAAAGCAACCATGTACCCTAGGCAAGAAGCAGTAGCAACAACACACATTTACAGGTTATGAAAAGGGCAAAATGTTCAGTCTGCATTGTTCAGCACAAAGAATCCCCAAAAGCTTTGGAGACATGTCCTTTTAATGAGAAACAATAGTTTGTGGCCAGATGCTCCTCATCATTAGGAACACTTTAGTACTAAAAAGAGGCACAAAAGGAGGCTATGAGCCCAGAGATTTGAAAATAAAGACCTCAATGGATAAGTGCATTTATTAATATAAATGGTTCTGAATAGACTCTGCTTCTGCTCCAAGTCTGTCAATTACAGCAATAAGAATAATATACCATTCCAAAAAAAATATCCAGTATGTTGAGCATATCTGGAGACACCTTTTTTTTTTTTTTTTTTTTACTAACTGTAATTAGATCTGTTGCATGAATGTAAGAACAACAAAAAAAATCTTCTTGAAAATTCTGACATCCTTTAGGTTGGTTTTACTCTAGAGACAAGAGTCTAGCATTATCCTGATTTTCAGCTATTTTGCTGTTGAACAGAAATAGTCTAAATATATTTCCATTTAATAATAAAAATAATATGAGCTCCATAGTTCGGAGAAGGCAGTGGCACCCCACTCCAGTACTCTTGCCTGGAAAATCCCATGAATGGAGGAGCCTGGTAGGCTGCAGTCCATGCTAAGGGTCGGACACGACTGAGCAACTTCCCTTTCACTTTTCGCTTTCTTGCATTGGAGAAGGAAATGGCAACCCACTCCAGTGTTCTTTCCTGGAGAATCCCAGGGACGGGGGAGCCTGGTGGGCTGCTGTCTGTGGGATCACACAGAGTCGGACACAACTGAAGTGACTTAGTAGCATGGTAAAGTTGCCATGAAAGAAACATGAGTAAGTGAACTGATGATACCATACTGCATTGGTATTTCCCCTTTTTATATTGATTGTAGGAAAGACAATTTAATTGATGTTTATGTTATGTATGTTAGTTGCTCAGTGGTGTCTGACTCTTTGTGACCCCATAGATTGTAGCCTGCCAGGCTCCTCTGTCCACAGGATTTTCCAGGCAAGGATACTGGAGTGGGTTGCCGTTCCCTTCTCCAGAAGATCTTCCCAACCCAGGGATCAAACCTGGGTCTCCTGCATTGCAGGCAGACTCTTTACCATCTGAACCATACAATTAAAAACAAAATAAATATATTAAATTATCATCAAATTACATTGACATCTAAGACAGTATGAGTTTAAATCTCAATTCTAACACTTCCTAGTTGCGTGACTTTGACCCTGCGATGTAACCTCTCTAAACTTCTACTTTTTCACCTGTGAAATGGGAATGGTAAAAATGTTCACTTGATAGGGTTGTTGTGAGGATTAAAGAAATAATCCATATGAAGAATTATGACAAGCTCTGGCATTTAGGATATCTTCAATGTATGTTGATTTTTTATTAACATCTAAAATTTAAAGACACCTTAGAAAAACTTAAAAATTGTCATCCAGGAACTTTGCAAACCATTTTACATTTGAGAATTGTGATTTGTATTTTAAATATGTCCATAATATCAAAAAAGAAATCAAATTCACTGTCTAAGCTCTTTTTCCATGGAGGTGCATTAATGCAAATTAGACAGAATGACTTTTCCCAGTTATAATTGGGCTGAAATGAGGTGGAAGGAACAGAAAGACAATTAACTTTAGGTTTTTTTTTTTGTAATCTCCAGCAGTTCGGAGTAGGTTTTATTGCCTGATGGTTGTAGACTGTCAATTCTGCCAGGCAAAATTATTCAGAGACCTTCAAGGGGCTTTGTTTATCTCATTTTTCAATTAACCTCTGCGTTTTAACTTCATCATAATGCCTATGCCAATTCACACCAAAGAACAAATTAGAAAAAAAAATCCTCGTTTGCTGTCATTATTTCTTTGTTTCACAAATCAAGTTTCATTTTTCTTTTTTAATGCATAAAGAAAATGCATGAATGATGTACATTTATTTCAGATGGCAAAAGGCCAGCAAAGTGGCAAATGATTTAATATAAATGAAGTTTTTGTGTTAACCTTTTTCCCTTTCTTTTCTCTTACTCATTTCCTCATGTGAGGTAACAGCTAAGTCTAGTACTGCTGAGAGCAAAGATCAAAGTGTGCTTAAAGGCTGGGATCTTCATTATCTTTCTCTTTTGAGATTTTGAGGTCTACATGGTTACATGTAAGACAAGAGATCAGGATCCGTCTTTTCTTCCTTGAGAGTCAGTGTCATTAGACTGAAATCTAAATCCATATATCACCTTCAAATGTATGATAATGGCACTAAAACACCTCCTCCTCATTTTTATTGTCAGAAGCAGGATAAAAGTATCTTTTAGATAATCATGTCCAGGTTTTTTCACATTGTTTAAGACAACCTTGAGATTTTAATCTTTTAACCAATAAGGTTCCATACTGACAATTCAAATCCTGTTTTTTAAAAAATGCCAAATGACAGAAAGACAAATGGCGGCTCAGATGATAAAGAATCCATCTGCAATGCAAGGGACCTAGATTAGATCCCTGGGTTGGGAAGATCCCCTGGAGAAGGAAATGGCAACCCACTCCAGTACTCTTGCCTGGAGAATCCCATGGACAGAGGAGCCTGGCAGGGTACAGTCCATTGGGTCACAAAGAATCAAACATGACTGAGTAACTAACACTGTCATATATAAATGTGTGTGTGTGTGTGTGTGTGTGTATACATCACATATACGTGGAATCTGAAAAAGAAGACACAAACAAACTTATCTACAAAACAGAAGTAGACTCACAGATCTAGAAAACAGACTTACAGTTACCAGGAGATAAGGCAGGAAGGGATAAATTGAGAGATTGGGATTGACATGTGCATACTACTATACATAAAACAATTAATATAAACCTGCTGAATAGCAGGACAGGGAATTCTACTCAATACTCTCTAATGGTCTGTATGAGAAAAGAATCTTTAAAAAAATGAATGGATATATGTATATGTATAACTGATTTTTGCTATACACCTGAAATTAACACAACATTGTAAATCAACTATGAAAGTGAAAAGTGAAAGTCGCTCAGTCGTGTCCAACTCTTTGAGACCCCATGGACTATACAGTCCGTGGAATTCTATAGGCAAGAATACTGGAGTGGGTAGTCTTTCCCTTCTCCAGGGCATCTTCCCAACCCAGGGATCAAACCCAGGTCTCCCACATTGTAGGTGGGAGCTAAGCCACAGGGAAGTCCAAGATTACTGGAGTGAGTAGCCTATCCCTTCTCCAGTGGCTCTTCCTGACCCAGGAATCAAACTGGGGTCTTCTGCATTGCAGACAGATTCTTTACCAACTGAGCTATCAGGGACAATAAAAATTTTAAAAACAAACATAAATTTAGGCATTAATAAAAAGTGCCAAATGATTGCAAAGGATGCACACCATTTCCTATTATTCTGCCCAGGTTGTAAAAATCTGATATTTGGTATGTTTCTTATGTTTAAAAATCTTCTTTGGAAGCACACAATAAGTTTTAATGAATAAGACTATAGTATCAAGTATTATATAACCTACAGGAATTTAATGTCTATAATGGGTAAATGTGAGTTGAAAGCTAACCTGGCTACTTGTAAATATTAAGAAAAAGACACAATCAAGAGCATCAACATTCAGAGGCAAACGTGTTTTTGAATGGATTGCACAGATCAACATAATACAAATAAGTATTAATAGAAATCTTTAAATAATGAGCCCAATCAATAGAAAGTCTATAAAAGCTCTACATATAAAGGCAATATAAAGCAATATGCGGCCATCCAGTGGATTAAAATTAGAAATATGCATTTCTGAAGGTGACCGAGTAGGCATGGCCAGATAAGGGTCATTACTTCCTCCTGAGAATAAATATTGGTGGCCCCAAGAAATTCCTTAATTATTCCCAAGGCTCCTTTAATTGACATTTTTTATTTTTTTCTTCATATTAAGGAGTCGGATTATATAGAAAGTTTCCATTATGACAATTCCAGGCTAATTTCTACTGAACCAAGTCATTAGGTGACCTTGAAAAGTGAAAGTGCTAGTCACTCAGTTTGACCGTGTGTCCATGTTTCAGGCAAGGAATAATGCTGGAGGTGCCATTGCCTTCTCCAATGCGTGAAAGGAAAAGTGAAAGTGAAGTCACTCAGACATGTCTGACTCTTAGTGACCCTATGGACTGCAGCCTACCAGGCTCCTCCGTCCATGGGATTTTCTAGGTGAGAGTACTGGAGCACAAGGGCATAATGTAAACCAATTAAAATCAATTGGGTCCTAGATGACAAGTCAAATTCAAGTAAATCTTAATCCCCAATCTATAAGCCAACAGACACACTCAGAGGTGGCAGGACAGCGCTAAGGCACTGTCAAAAGATGGAGGAGTGGCTGGTTCCCCAGTGGCTGGGATGATCCTCCCACTCATTAGCATATGAATTAACCCCACTTGCAAAACCTAGCCAGGCCCCATTCCATGGCCCCAGCCCTTGCCCTTGGCAATGGCCCACACTCTCAAGAGTGGGCTTCTCTCTGAATCCTAACAAATCCACCTCTTACTTTTTGGCCAGGCTCGAGTCCCAGGATAGAGCTGAGGGACAGGAGGAAAAAGCAGTGGGAAAAACGTGCCAAGAAATCCCCTTCATACCTGCCGGAAAATTTGCTAAATATCTGACCAGTGCTCACAGTTTTCATTGGCCTGATTCTTGGCACAGAGAAGAGTAAGGACAGAAGAACCCCCACCGGCTTGGCCCCCCCAGCTACTGGGGCCCAGCAGATAGTGCCTTTGGGACACACCAAAGAGTAGCCTCTCCAGAGTCCCTCAGTTGCACCCACTGCCACCCGTCTGTTCGCAGGGGGTTCAAGGAAACAAGAAACGAGAGATTGTAAAGGAATTAAGATTTTGTTTAGGCATGTCCTTCCAGCCATAGGAGCGAGGACCTCCTACCTTAACTGGAGGTCAGAGCCATGTGAGCTTTCTGCTGAGTTCGTTTCTTCACTGTCCTGGTCTCCAAGCACTGAGGTTAACACTTTAATACTCTTGCTTTGTCCCGATACATCCATTCAAGTATGAGCTGGTCTCACCTCATCAATTTTTTTTTGGAATAAAAAACTCAGTCAGTAACAGCTTTTAATCATTATAAGTCTATTGTGGATTTTGAGCTAGATTTGTAATCTACCAAATAAAACTCTCTATACCCTACTCTTCACCTTTATAAAAGAGGCAGAAAAGAATTTGACATTTTATTCTTTGGAATAAAAAATGAGTCATTGAAAAATCCTCTTAAGTAAAAAATATATCTAATTTCAAGGCCAAAAAAAACCCCAAAATTAGAAATATAATTTCAATAAAGAAATACTAACTCAAGTACATTTATTTTTAAATATAAAATGTTGAAAACATAACACTAATTCAGAAAAATGCTCTGTACCCAAGGTAGTAAGCCTACAGATTCTACACTTCAAAAGAATTGTGAATTGCAACAGCAATAGCCCCAAGGGAATTAATACAGCACTCTCTTTCATCTTTCTGGTGTTAACAAATTTCTTCCTAACTTGCACAACCCAACTTTTAACTGGGGTATAGTCAGAAGCACTTCTGTGAATATTTGTCCGAGTGTTTGATGCTATCACAAAGTTTCTACTTTGCTCAAGACAGAGTGGCTGCCAAAGGATTATGAACTAGGCCCTCATGAATACTAGAGATCTCACAATGAGGGTGAGGAAAACTGACTCAAGAATATTTTGGTTGACATCGGACACTTCAGCATGGGAAAAGCCATCACCTCCATCACTTGGAAGAGCAAAGCATAGAAAAGAACCCACTAACATTCATGTTTTACTTTAGAAATATAAAATATTAACTATTGACATGTAGATGTGATCTTTGATTTTTAATGGTACCTGTAAAGTTCACCAATTATGGAGAGATGTTTTATGCTTCTCAATATTGGTATATAAACATTTCAGATATGTGTATACAACCAATGTTTAACATGTATGCATATTTGCTTATATATTGAGTTAAACAAAGAGTTGAAAAACAAGTACTGTTCTTTTCTTCCTTACAGAAAACATTTTGTTTTGAACAAAGCCAAAACCCTAAATAAATACTTCATGATTCAAATACAATATTTGTTGATTTGTAAGGAAGTATTTTTATTGATTACTTTGATTTTTCAAATTCTTTCTATGTATAAGTTTGTGTTGAGTTTTCCAGAGATAACATTTGTATTGATAAATATAATAGTTTGTGTTAATACCCATTCAAAAATTAGTTTCACACTCCCTATATAAACATCCTCATTACAGTAAGTTTTATGCTTCAGCCACTCTCATAAGGCCTTAGAGAAGGTAAAAAGAGTGCTTGAGAATTAAAGGTATGAAATCATAATCATATTTAGTAAGACTTCCAAACGAATTATAGAACCACTTTCTAAAGCTTCCTTTTAACTTAGCAAACTTAAGACAGTATAATAACTAACAGAAAAAAAAAAAAGAGAGAAACAAAAGAGCAAATTCATCAGACTTAATGAACAAAGTAAATTCTTATAAAACTTCTATTGTAATTCAAGTAATACTGTATATGAAAGATATTACTATAATTATATAGATTAATTTTGTTTTCATTCAGAATCACAGATATAACACATATATTCTCCTCAGTTCTGATGACAAACAGCCATGAGAGAAACAAGGAAAAGTGCTGGTGCTATTTATTAGCAAGAATACTTTTCCATGTAGTGTCAAGTCATTTCTAAGGTAACTGACTTTCACAATGTATGTTTTTTCTCTCCCAATTTTTACTAAACATTATTTTATTTAAAAGAGAATAGGTCAACAGGAGATGCCCCTTACATGTAAACCAATACCCAAGTCTAAAGTTACAGACAGATTTGTAAATATTTCCTGAACTGTGGTCCCATAGAATAATAGAGGTCTACACAGGACTGTAGATCTCAAAGAAGAAACCAAACTCACTAGCAAGAGGACAAGGCACACTGGGAGGCTTAAGAACAAGTGAAAGCCATCCACTCAAGAAAAGGTGATGAGGCTTCTCTTCAGAAGAGCTACTGTGTTTCATGTAATCTATGATGCTTTCAGGGCTAAGAGGCCCATTATTCTACATACTACCAAGAATTTTGAAATTATCAGTCATAACTGTAAAACAGCATGGCTTTCATATGTATTTCTATTTCAGATATAGTAAAGTGTAGAAAATATGAATATTATCATCATTTGTGTTGAGATATAGAAGAGGAAAGCAGAAATTGTAAGAAACGAAGTTTAAGTTGGCTGGTGAGGAGTGAGTGTGTGTGTTGGAATGGAGAGGACAATTCCCAGATCGTGAAGATGACTGAAAAGCAGGATGGGTCACTAAGGTGACCTTGTGTATTGGGAGGCATTAAAGGATACAAAGTGAAGTAGGCATGGAGGTAATGACGTGACTTCCTCTTTCTTACTGAGACTTTGAACTAAAGGTCGTTCTGTACCAGGCTAGGATGGAACGTCTGGCCTAAGATTAATAAATCCCACAGTCTTGCAAGAGCCTGAAGTCGCAGAGCCCAGTAAAAGCAGAGATGCAGGAGGTCACCATCAGGATGATTGTCTCAGTTTGTGTCTGGTCAGCTACTGTTAGGACTTCCAAGAAAATGCAGGTGATGAGACGCCACAGAAACTCTGTACCCCTAGGTACAGAGATTCAGCCATATGCCAGATTTTTAAGTAAACATTATATTAAGGTGTTAGTAACAAAATCTTCTCTCTTTAATATTCATTCAAAGTACCCACTGACCTTAAAGTAGAATTAAGTACAGCACAACTGTCCTGAGAGAATTAATCATTTCTTTATCACTAGTCAGGAATCATTTTCCCAAATGCCAACACTTGCCCTCTAATAACTCACTCCTACCTTCTGCAGATCCTTGGTTCTGTGCCCAGGCCCTCTCCCTGACCTCAGCAGAACAAGTTGGCTGCAGTGCAGGCTGTCCTTGAAGACCACCTGGGAGCCTCAGATCGTGCCCAGTGCAGCAGCCTGTCGGAAACGGGCTACTGCCAGCGCGGAGCAGGCAGCACCTGTGCCTTGCCGTCTGCACTGGCCCCTCTTCGCACTTCCAGGGATCTTCAACGATCCAGGTCAAGCCATTCTCCAGTGATACTGTGGGTACGGATACTCCTCAGATCGTCTTGTCCCCACTGCACCATCAGTGCTGAATAATGACCTGGGAAGTGTGTGAAATGAATCAGAAATTAAGGATTGAGTCGTTTCTTTCAATTCTCAAAGTGTCATCGATGTGACTAGGATTTTATTCTCTAATGCGATGTCAAGCAGTGTTTGTGCCCAGTTGCTCAGTAGTGTACAACTCTTTGTATCGACTGTAGCCCATCAGGCTCCTCTGCCCACTGAACTTTCCAGGCAAGAATACTGGGGTAGGTTGCCATTTCCCACTCCAATATCAAGCAGTACCCCTTTGTAAAGATGCCACACACACACATACCATAAACAATTTATCTTGGATTATAATGGTATAATTGAATTAAAACTCAACAACCCATCTTATAAATATTTCTGGAGTTTTCAGTTTCTACTTTACAGCACCAGACTAGATAGGGAACACTAGCATCTACAAAATTACTTATGAAATCACATTTTTTAATATTTTTCAAGTAAGAGCTGCTGCTGCTGCTGAGTCACTTCAGTGGTGTCCAACTCTGTGTGACCCCATTGACTGCAGCCGACCAGGCTCCTCTGCCCATGGGATTTTCCAGGTAAGAGTGCTGGAGTGGGTTGCCATTGCCTTCTCTGGTAAGATCTTCTATCTATAAACAAAAAAAAAAAAAAAAAGAGTTCATAAATGGAAGAAGTTTCTATTTTTCTAAACCTGGTCCAAAACTCAGCTTCCTCTCCTTCCTTGATTAACTTTACCTCCTCCGCTATTTGGCTTTATATGAAATCAATACTCTAGTTTTCAAAACATCTGGGAAATGTTTATTGCATTAGAAATATTTAAAGATATTCTTTCATATCTTTCTCCTGAATTGACTTAAGGAAAAGATCATGATTTGGTGGGGGAGGCAAGGAGGTGGTCAGAATTCGAAGCACAGAGAGATCTCAGTAAATGCCAAGTGACATGTGATTCTCCTGGATAAGTCTAATTTCACCAGCTGTGGCAACATTTACCTAGTAGTTTCTCCTTCAGAGGCAAGGACAAGTTTTTTAAACCCTACATCTTTAATACAGTGGAGAGGAAGGGTGCTAAGCAGACATCTTTTTTAATGGTATGCTGGTATTAAGTGTGAATAGAACTTAGTTTCAAAACATGTGAAGTCATAGCTTCTAGCTCATTTTTTCAGTTGTTGTTACTCAGGCAATATAAACAAATCACAAGTTTTGAAACTAAATCACCTTAGAGTTCATAATTTTTTTTAGGTCTCTAAGAGCAGCTATTTGGTAAGGTATAGTGCTAACCTTTAATTTATATGTACATCAAATTTTAGTTGTATTTCCTAAATCTAACTAGTTAAACTTGAGCTACTTGTATGACCATTATGACAAGCTACAGTATCTTATTTTAATATAAAAACTACCCTCAAAGTAGTTATTCTACTTTAGCAATTAACAAAGTAATGAACAGAAGTCTGTTTTTTCACACACACAAAAAGGTAAGTTTAGCATCTGGTGAACAGTTTATAAATAGCTATAAAAGTATAATATGAAAACAAGTGATCAGTTGGCATTCACACAGAAATTTTAGCTGATTTTTAAAGATAGTAATGAGCACATTAAAACACTGAAACATTTGAAAAATTACAGTCAAAAGACCAAAGGCCTGGATTCCAAACCTTGCTCCATCATCTGATGATAATACTTGAATAAGTCACTTATGTCTTTTGTAGGTCAATCCCTTCATCCATAAAATAAGGCAAGTAGCACCACTGAATAGGATCCATGTAAGATCTGAATGAGAGAAAAGATTTATGGAGTGTTTACTATGTATTATCAACCTTTCTAAGCACCTTACATGTTATTAATTCAATCCGTGCAATTATCCTAGGTAAGTACTATTATTACATCCATTTTATCCATGAAGAAGTTAAGGCCTTGCAAAGTTAAATGGCCCACCTCAGGGCACCAAGGACTCTCTTTGTAGCTCTTACCTGGAGAACAGGATTAGAAGGCCATAGCCATAAACTCTATTAACTGTATAAAGTAAGAGGTTGAAAGAAATCAGCTTAATTGGCTTCTTGATCATCAATAAAATGACCTTGGATAAATGATAGCTTCTTTTCCCTACTTAGAGGTGTTTTCAGCAAGCAAAAGCCTATCTTCCTGCTGATGAAATCCACAAAGTAAATATATGAGACTAGGGGCTCTAAGAGACAGAATGTCATTTCCATCATTATTTTAAAAAAGAAATGTTCAGCTAGTGGTGAAAAGTCAGTCTAAGAAAGATATATCAAGCCCATACTGTAGAAACAATTTTTTCTTTTGTACTCTCTGTTTCACATGTTTATGCTTATGAATAGAAAATGGTTAAAATACATAATAGGGAAATGTAAATTCTGAAAGTATGAAAGAATATTAATTCTGGGATTAATGAGGTAAATCACTTAGTATATGTTACTTTCATAAATATAGGAATTTCAAGATAAATTTCTGCACTTCAAATATTCTCCTTTATCCTTTTGGTTTTATCAGCTGCTAAGAAGCACAAGCTGGAATCAAGATTGCTGGGAGAAAAATCAATAACCTCAGATATGTAGATGACACCACCCTTATGGCAGAAAGGGAAGAGGAAATAAAAAGCCTCTTGATGAAAGTGAAAGAGGAGAGTGAAGAAGTTGGCTTAAAGCTCAACATTCAGAAAATGAAGATCATGGCATCTGGTCCCATCACTTCATGGCAAATAGATGGAGAAACAGTGGAAACAGCATCAGACTTTATTTTTGTGGGCTCCAAAATCACTGCAGATGGTGACTGCTACCATGAAATTAAAAGACGCTTACTCCTTGGAAGGAAAGTTATGACCAACCTAGATTCAAAAGCAGAGACATTACTTTGCCAACAAAGGTCCGTCTAGTCAAGGCTATGGTTTTTCCAGTGGTCATGTATGGATGTGAGAGTTGGACTGTGAAGAAAGCTGAGCACTGAAGAATTGATGCTTTTGAACTGTGGTGTTGGAGAAGACTCTTGAGAGTCCCTTGGACTGCAAGGAGATCCAACCAGTCCATTTGAAAGGAGATCAGTCCTGGGATTTCTTTGGAAGGAATGATGCTGAAGCTGAAATTCCAGTACTTTGGCCACCTCATGCAAAGAGTTGACTCATTGGAAAAGACTCTGATGCTGGGAGGGATTTGGGGGCAGGAAGAGAAGGGGATGACAAAGATTGAGATGGCTGGATGGCATCACCAACACGATGGACGTGAGTCTGAGTGAACTCTGGGAGTTGGTGATGGACAGGGAGGCCCGGTGTGCTGCAATTCATGGAGTTGCAAAGAGTCAGACATGACTGAGCGACTGAAATGAACTGAACTGAACTGAACTGAACTGAACTGAAGATCTCCTTGCCAATGCAGGAGACTCAGGTTCAATCCCTGGGTCAGGAAGATCCCCTGGAGAAAAGAATGGCAACCCACTCCAGTATTCTTGCCTGGAGAATCCCATGGACAGTAGAGCCTAGTGGGCTACAGTCCATGGGGTCCCAAGGAGTCAGACATGACTCAGCAACTAAACAACAGGGCTTACCCTGAAGATCTCTGTACTAATGCATACTCTAGTCTTAGCCAGAGAAGGTTTGTCTGTAGTCTCTAAAGTCCTTTTAGGGTGCACCCAGAAATAATACAAAGCAGGGTAAAAAGCATGTAGCACCTGCCATAGACTAAGACCTCACCTTATATTTGTTGTTGATGACTGCTTCTGGCCTTCCAGATTCTGAATTATGTATTAATTTCTTTCAAGACTAGACATTTGCCTTCCTAAATATACCACCAGTTCTCTTCAGAACAGCCCTACTTTCTTGCCCCTGAAGCCCAAAACGTACATAGAGCCTATAAATTTATCTGATTCCATGGAGAGGCATAGATTCATGAGAACAGTTTCAGCTTCAGTGTAAACAAGAAAAAATGCTAGTCCTGGATTAATTGTGATATGAGAAGCAGTAGATTTAGACAAGAGATGTTAAATCAAAACCAGTGCTGTCAAGATACAATCCCTAAAGAATAAGAGAAGAAATAGTAGTTTATCTTCATATTATCCTGATATTTTGAGTTTGCTTTTGGAAATTCTGGAAATCCAGAAATATACTGAAGATATTTCTGTGTTGATACCCTGCCCCAAGTGTCTTTAGAAAAGTGAAAAAGCGAAGTCACTCAGTCATGTCCAACCCTTTGCAACCCCATGGACTGTAATCTACCAGGCCCTTCCATCCATGGGATTTTCCAGGCAAGAATACTGGAGTGGGTTGCCATTTCCTTCTCCAGGAGATCTTCCCGACCCAGGGATTGAACCCGGGTCTCTCACATTGTAGGCAGACGCTCCGTCTGAGCCACCAGGGAAGTCCAAGTGTCTTTATTTGCTATCTATTCTGGCCAGCTCATGCAAAGAGTTGACTCATTGGAAAACACTCTGATGCTGGGAGGGATTGGGGGCAGGAGAAGAAGGGGATGACAGAGGATGAGATGACTGAATGACATCACCCACTCAATGGACGTGAGTTTGAGTGAACTCCAGGAGATGGTGATAGACAGGGAGGCCTGGCATGCTGCGATTCATGGGGTCGCAAAGAGTCGGACATGACTGAGTGACTGAACTGAACTGAACTGATTCTGGTTCCTCTCTGGGTAAAATATACTAGTTCCCAAAAATAAGGTTTATATGCCCATGTGTCACTTTAAAATATGAGCAGGAGTATTTAGGGTGCTTTTGTCAGCACCGAAATGAAAGGAAGAAAATTATGACCATTAGGCAGAGACCTAGTCTCTCTCCAAAATGAAATATTGGGGAATATAAGAGGAATTAAGGAATAATCAAGCATTGGTTTTAACCAAAAAGGATATATACCATACAGTGATATAGAATACTGTCATACAAATTCAGGAACTTAGAATCTTCAGCGGTATATTTAACCATTCAAAATCTTTTGTCAAAAAAGGTAAAAGATAATTGTAAGTAATTTTGAGAGAAAATAGTTTTTACAAATGGTATCAAAATGGATGTGCCTGTAGTGTAAACAGTTGCTTCTTGATTCACTTTTTCTTAAAAATATTCTGATTAGGGCAGCTTAAAATTAATCCCCTTTCACTGATCTTGGCAGAGGATTTTTGGCAAGTAATTCTATTTAAATTACTACACAGACTTAATCCTTTTCATTCCTTAAGGCAAAAAGGAAACCAGAGAAAAACAAAGAATATAAACTGGGGTTGAGATAGTTACATTCAATTCTTTCTTTCTTAATTGAAAAATTGAATGAGGTATTTTGTATTATAAGTAAATCCATCCTCTATTTTTATTTTGCTTCCTTCTAAAGGAATAAAAGTCATGTCTTACAAAGTAGATAAAACACTAGTTGTGTGTCTAAGTGAAAACATATGATCATTTACATAATACATGAAACTAAAATTTTTGTATCAACAAAAAAGAAAAATAACAGAAGAACATGGAGAAATTTTTCTCTTATTCTGAATTCAAAACAAAATCCTAAGTTATGCCTATCTCTCTGAGTTTGGCAAAAAGGAGCTCATACGATGTCGTCAATAAGCTAATCATTGAAGGTTTATATGCTGTTTTTTCAATTCTAAGATACTTTAGAAAACAGTTTTTGAAAATAAAAACAATGAAGGGGAAAAAAAGAGTTTTCATGGTCCAAGATGGTGATTATCAGAGTGGAGGGAACAAGCCAGAAGAAGGGGTGAAGAAGAGGCAAATGCATTGTCTCTTTTTTAGAATATTTTTTGTTGGAGTATAAATGCCTTACAATGTTGTGTTAGTTTCTGCTGAAGAGCAAAGTGAATCAGCTATATGTATTCATATGTCCCTCCCTCTTGAACCTCCCACCCCCACCCCCTCCCACTTCTCTCAGTCGCCACAGAGCACTGGGCTGAGGCTTCCTACGTTACACAGCAGCTCCCCACTAGCTGTCTGTTTCGCACATGGCAGTGGGTATATGTCAGTGCTACTTTCCCAGCTCATCTCAGCCTCCCTTCCCCCGCTTTGCCTGCATGTCCATTCTCTAAGAGATATTAAGCGGCAACCAGCAGGCTATGACATGCTCTGCCTCCTTTTTTAAAACATAAATTTATTTATCTTAACTGGAGGTTAATTGCTTTACAATATTGTATTGGTTTTGCCATACATCAACATGTATCTGCTACAGGTATACACGTGTTCCCCACCCTGAACCCCCCTCCCTCCTCCCTCCCCATACCATCCCTCTGGGTCATCTCAGTGCACCAGCCCCAAACATCCAGTATCATGCATCAAACCTGGACTGGTGATTCATTTCTTATATGATATTATACATGTTTCAATGCCATTCTCCCAAATCATCCCACCCTTTCCCTCTTCCACAGAGTCCAAAATACTGTTCTATACATGTGTGTCTCTTTTGCTGTCTTGCATACAGGGTTATTGTTACCATCTTTCTAAATTCCATATATATGCATTATTATACTGTATTGGTATTTTTCTTTCTGGCTTACTTCACTCTGTATAATAGGTTCCAGTTTCATCCACCTCATTAGAACTGATTCAAATGTATTCTTTATAATGGCTGCATAATACTCCATTGTGTATATGTACCGCAGCTTGATAGACATCTAGGTTGCTTCCATGTCCTGGCTATTATAAACAGTGTTGCAATGAACATTGGGGTACACATGTCTCTTTCATTTCTGGTTTCCTCGGTGTGTATGCCCAGCAGTAAGCTTAGGTCCAGATGGCTTCACAGCTGAATTCTACCAAAAATTTAGAGAAGAGCTAACACCTATCCTATTCAAACTCTTCCAGAAAACTGCAGAGGAAGGTAAACTTCCAAACTCATTCTATGAGGCCACCATCACCCTAATACCAAAACCTGACAAAGATGCCACAAAAAAAGAAAACTACAGGCTAATATCACTGATGAACATAGATGCAAAAATCCTTAACAAAACTGTAGCAATCAGAATCCAACAACACATTAAAAAGATCATACACCATGACCAAGTGGGCTTTATCCCAGGGATGCAAGGATTCTTCAATATCTGCAAATCAATCAATGTAATACACCTCATTAACAAATTGAAAAATAAAAGCCATATGATTATCTCAACAGATGCAGAGAAAGCCTTTGACAAAATTCAACATCCATTTATGATAAAAACTCTCCAGAAAGCAGAAATAGAAGGAACATACCTCAACATATTAGAAGCTATATATGACAAACCCACAGCAAACATTATCTTCAATGGTGAAAAATTGAAAGCATTTCCCCTAAAGTCAGGAACAAGACAAGGATGCCCACTCTCACCACTACTATTCAACATAGTTTTAGAAGTTTTGGCCAGAGCAATCAGAGCAGAAAAAGAAATAAAAGGAATCCAAATTGGAAAAGAAGAAGTAAAACTCTCACTGTTTGCAGATGACATGATCCTCTACATAGAAAACCCTAAAGACTCTACCAGAAAATTACTAGAGCTAATCAATGAATATAGTAAAGTTGCAGGATATAAAATCAACACACAGAAATCCCTTGCATTCCTATACACTAATAATGAGAAAATAGAAAGAGAAATAAAGGAAACAATTCCATTCACCATTGCAACGAAAGGAATAAAATACTTAGGAATATATCTACCTAAAGAAAATAAAGACCTATATATAGAAAACTACAAAACACTGGTGAAAGGAATCAAAGAGGACACTAATAGATGGAGAAGTATACCATGTTCATGAATCAGAAGAATCAATATAGTGAAAATGAGTATACTACCCAAAGCAATTTATAGATTCGATGCTCTGCCTCTTTAGATTCACTCCTCTTACAAGCGGAACACACTTTACCTCTCCTGAAGGAACCCAATGCCAAAGTCCCCTCCAATTCCAGTATCCAGCTCAAAGTCCAGCATGTCTGAGTTACATGAGTCTGGACAGGTCTGCAAAACTACAAAACAAATATAAATTACTTTCCCCCCTATTGTAGTTAATGGTGAGGTAGAAATAGGATTTCCCATTAGGAAAAGGGAAATTATAAGTATTGATATATAGCCCTCTCTGGTTCTTTGCAATTATCCAAACTAGCTTTGCTGTCATAGTTAGCTTGGAAATTGCTGTATATTTGGTTAAAGTTACTGTCTTGCTTTGGGTAACAGAAGTAGTGAGATATTTTAACCCTGGGAGGCCTTATGCTCTCAGTTTGCATTCCAGTTAAGAGACAGATATGGTTGAGTTTATCAGAGCAATAATTCCTCCATCTCTGCTTATACCCTGGCCAATTCTACCCTAAGTACATACCTCACTTTTAAAACCTGTGATAGCAACAATAACAATAACAAAATTTTGAATTCTTATTTTCCCTAAAGCTTTGAGGATAAGCAGGTAGATAGACTGCGTTCCAAGAGAGTTTGGGGGATGGTGTTCCCAAATATTTATGATGATGTAAAGGAGGTCACCAGCTTTCTAAACTGCAATGAGTTCTTGTTACGTGGAAGCTTACACTAATCCAACACCACATGTTATTTACAGCATGCCATTTCTGATGAAAAAAAATTGAATTACTTAATCTTAGATTAAGTTACAAGTGACACAAAATCAAAAAAAAAAATCGTGGACTAAAGAAGGCAATAGTTTATTTCTCATTTGCGATGTATGGTTCAGGATTAATTGGATATTCCATAGGTTCCAGGACCCAGGCTTCTTCTATTCCGTTGCCATTGACTCCTAGTGCTCTAGATTTTGTTTACTGATACTTGGGGTACATTCTCACCTCCTTATCACAATGGCCAGAGACAGATGACCACACTTTCCAGGCTTCCTAGTGGCTAGTCTTCCAGGAGTAATATTACTTGTACCAATAAGATGCATTTGTGGGAGGACTGGAAAGTAGAAATCGGAAGAGGCTTCTTTTAGTAGTTGGATTCTGGTCTTTTCTCTTTTTTTCTTTTTTCTGTTAATTTGAAATTTTTTATTTTCAATTAGATTATAGCTGATTAACAATATTGTGATACTTTCAGATGAATGGTGGATACATGTATCTATTCTCCCACACACGTATACATGTACATATACATATATATGGGCTTCCCTGGTGGCTCAGTGGTAAAGAATCTGCCTGCAATGCAGGAGCCTCAGGAGACACAGTTTCAATCCTTGGGTCAGGAAGATCCCCTGGAGAAAGGAATGGCAACCCACTCCAGTATTCTTGCCTGGAGAATCCCATGGATAGAGGAGCCTGGTGGGCTACAATCCAATGGGGTTGCAAAGAGTCGGACATGACTGATGTGACTTAGCATGCCCTCTTGTATACATATACACATACACATACATATACATTTTCCACCATTCATATACATGTATCCACTCTCCTTCAAATACTCTTCCTATCCAGGCTGCCACACAACATTAAGCAGAGTTCCCTGTGCTATCCCGTAGGTCCTTGCTGGTTATCCATTTTAAATATAGCAGTGTGTATGCGTCCATCCCCAAATCCCTAACTACCCCTTTCCCCATCCTTCCACCCAGTGACCATAAGTTTGTTCTCTAAGTCTGTGAGTCTTTTTGTTTTGAAAATAAGTTCATTTGTATCATTTCTTTTTAGATTCCTCATATAAGAGATGCCATATGATATCTCTCCTTCTCAGGCAGGGGTTATTTCACAAGAGTGGATACAGTGGTGGCTCTCAAACAATTTTCAAGAGATATGAGTATATGCAGAAGCCACATTCTAAAGACCACTCTTTAGCAGTATGGGCAGCCAAGGTGATGGCAGAGGGGGACAGCAACAACAGCAGTTGTCTGCCCTCTGCCTCAGAAGCACAATGACATAAACTTAAAACCACCTGTCCTCTGGTGGTTCTCTAACTTCACTCTGCCAATCCCCATGCTTATTTTGTAAGCACTTAATTCACCTTGCTAAGTCCTTCTCTGGTTGGGATACCTGGGAGTGGTTTCTATTTCCTAGCCTGCATGTTGGATGATACAACTAGTGTGTTGTCCTTATCACATGCTTGAAGCTGAAGCAGACTCAGTACTCCCACCTGTATATTGCCATCTGAAGAAAGGAAGGGAAGGCCAGGAGAGGGAAAGCAGTTTCCTCTAAAGGGTGTAACCTCAAAGTAGCACACATCACTCCCTCTAAGAAACATGAAACAGTCCAATGGCACATCAAGCTACAAAGCAGACCAGAAGGGGAAATGCCAGCAGGACAAACACTGGATCAGCTAAAACCTAGAAAAGTTAATCGATGAAAAGAAAGAGGAGAATTGGATACTGGAGCCAATTAGCAGTCTCCACCACAGATCTCCCCAATATACCACCTACTTTCAGCAATAAAGTCATTGTCATTTTAATTAAGGAAAGGAAACATACTGAAAAAAAGTAAACATAGTAAAAAAAAAACAAAAAACCATGCCAGTTGCCAAGTGTCACCATTTCAGTAGTAGCCACCAAGACAAGAAACAGGAAAAGGTCATTTTGTCATAAATGTAATTCTACTAATAAAAGTTGTTATTGAATTCCTTTCTTCTCATCCTGGTCCTCTGAGATCTACCGCAGCCTTCCTCACACGCACTCGCACACATGCATTCAGTAAAGCACTGCTTTTCAGCTTTCTTCATTGTTAGACCAGCTTCCTTTATGTCCCCAGAGCACTAACTCACCAAGGTCTTTGTCGTTTGAGTCACAAAATTTGGTGCCACGCACATTCAGATATTTTCTTAAGAGAGTTTTATTATGACCCTAAGTCATGACCTTTATTATTTCCTTTTTGCGGCCTCTCTTTTCAAATAATTCTGTTCAAGAAAGTCAGACCCCAATTAGGAAACATTTCTCTTTGCTTCAGAGAAGGCGGTGGCATTTTCAAAGCTCTTGACTTGGTGCCGTGAAGAGTTTGGACAGAGAGCAGCTCTTGAATCCTGTAATTATACGGCATTTGGAGCACAGATTATGACAGGTGTGCTAGCAGGACCAAGTAATGAGAGAGTTGGCAAAACAGCTGAATTGTCACATAATCCGTTGGTCAAAAAATAATCATTAATAGTAATAACAACAAGTCTTTAGGTGAACTGGAATTTCAGTTCTGGCTCAAAATAATTTTCCCAGTCAGAATTTCAAACACGTTTTCTGTACGAGTTGCAATGTTTTATCCAATCTTTTGGCTTTCAGTTCACCCAGAACATATATCATATAATTCTGTCCTGTTTCTTACCACAGAAAGGATGATATTGTAGAACTGAACTTTGCTCAGCCTTGCTTTCAAGAAAGGGTTTTACCTCTAGTGACTCTTGTCCCACATTTCTCATCAAGACCACCCCCCACACCTAGAATGGTGCCTCGGCTTGCCATCTGTAGAACTGGAATCACAGAACCTACTTCAAAAGGGGAGTCAAAAGGATTCGTTAGTTTATTTTTGTAAAACTGTTTACAACAAAGCTTGGAAAATATTGCATATTAAATCAATATTTGTTAAATCTGAACAAACCACTTAAGAGAGAAAACTCTGAGTCCAAGTGAATGGCGCAGAGGACAGGAGTCCCTGTGCCGCACAGTGAACCATCCCCTGGAGAACATCCTCTGAGGCCTTCAGCTTGGTTTTCCATCTTCCTTATCAACAGCACAAGCATTCCATTCCTTGGATAAGTTTCACTCATCAACCACTGCAGCAGCTATTCATATTTCCCTTAGGCCCAAATTGAGCACTCAAATGAATAAAATATTGTCTACCAAGAGTATAAATCATTGATGGATTCTCAAAAGAATTTAGAAAACTGTATGAGTTCATTTTAAATAGATGTTCACTCTTGTTCAACTCATTCTCAGATGGTGACACTTTCTTGTTCAAATCCACTCTACGTAAATGCCAAAGTCCTTGCAAAACACGGCCCCTTGATTCCCCCCTGACTTCTCTTATCAGGCTTCCCTTGCCCTTCCTGCCTCAGCCCACTTCTCCCATTCCACCCCTCACTGGACTCCTTCTGGTGCTTCAACATACTGACTATACTCCCATCTCAAGAATTTTGCTTTTGCTCTTCCCTTTCCTAGAACTCTCCTGTTCTGCTCTCCAGAGCTGCACAGTAGACTCCCTCACCGCAGCTTTGTTTACAATGAAGTTTGTTAAGCTACTCTATGTAATATGGAACCAAACTATCCAAATCCCTGTTCATCTCTGGTACTCCTTATCGCATACTATACAACAGTTTTTCCTATCAGCAATTATCAGCAGGCAAACTACATATTTACTTGCTTATTTGTTCATTCTCTGAAGAACCATTCTTACACCCTGCCACACAACAGGATGTAAGCTTCATGAACACGGGAATTCTGGTCACTAGGGTATCCTATACCAGAAATTAAAAGAAAGCCTGGTGCATTGTACGTGACCACACATATTTGTTGAATGAATAAACAGATGAATAAATAACTATGTAATTATCTGACTCATGTTTCTTTCCTTCTACTAATCCTGCTAGTTTTCCTAGTTTGGGCAGGAGACAGCAATACACAGGGCTTCCCAGGAGGCTCAGTAGTAAGGAATCCGCCTGCAATGCAGGAAATGCTGGTGATGGGGGATTAATCCCTGGGTCCAGAGAAGGAAATGGCAACCCACTCCAGTATTCTTGCCTGGAAAAAATCCATGGACAGAGGCATTTGGCAGGCTATAATCGATACACAACCACTCCAATACTTAATAACTGAACCAACGAATCTTGGTGAATACAGTCCTTCACAGCACTCACCTAGTCACTGTGTCCAAGCTGTTCTCTGTCTCCAGTGTGCCCCAAACTCACCTGACCTCTCTTTTTTATAATGAAGATTCTGATTCAATAAGCAGTTCTAATCACTCTGATAGAGGAGATATCGCCACTGCATTTTTATAAAGGCTACATTATATGCTCAAAACATGTCTAAAAGAAGAATGTGAGCATGCTAAGTCACTTCAGTCGTGTCCGACTATTTGTGATTCCATCAACTCTATCCCACCAGGCTCCTCTGTCCATGAGATTCTCTAGGCAAAAATACTGGAGAGAGTTTTCATGCCCTCCTCCAGGGGATTTTCCCCACCCAGGGATCGAACCTGCATCTCCTATGTCTCCTGCATTGGCAGGTAAGTTCATTACCATGAGTACAACCCTGGGAAGCCCAAACAAAGAATATTTAAAGGAAAAAAAAGAAATAAAGAAAGGAAAATACCTTACAATCTATTTGGGGAGTAAAAGGGGCATTGATTTTATCTTTGTATACTCAACTCTAGCACAGTATCTAGAAAAAGTATGCGCTCTAACTTTCTATGTGCTGTGCTGTGCTTAATCGCTCAGTTGTGTCCAACTCTTTGATACCCCATAGGAATTCTCCAGTCAAGAATAACTGGAGTGGGTTGCCATGCCTTCCTCCAAGGGATCTTCCTGACCCAGGGATCAAATCCAAGTCTCCTGTGTCTCCTGCGTTGCAGGTGGATTCTTTACCCACTGAGCCACGTGGGAAGCCCCAGTACATCTCTGCCACTCTAGAAAGTCTCATGAAAATGTCTCTTCAAAAGAATGTCAAGATCAAAACCATTTGGAGGAAAATTCAAATGACAGAGCAAAAGGGAAGAGCTGCCACTGTTTCCTTCACTCTATCCCCTCCCCAACATGTTTTGAACTGTCAAAATGTAGTAACTGTAGTACTTATGGATTAATTCGGTGTATCTGTTGATGACTGTTGTGATGAGCAAATGTTTCAAGTGGAGAAATACAGGAAAGAAATACATTATAAATATTTTATCTCCATTGCTGTTTTCAGTTTGGCATTTTATTTATAAAATCTTAGTGGCAATAATCATATATTTGGCAGATGCATTAGATACCATGAACACAAAACATTTCTTTACCAGACACTGCATCTACATTATACTGCAAATTAATTATGTTAGCAGTAAGAAAAGCCTTTTTCTGAGCAAAGAGGAGCATCTATAGACATACTTTTCTTTGAACTAACCAGTTTATGCATATATACATAAGGGAATTAGTGAAAGCACCCTAGCCAAGGATTAACGGCACTTAGTCATTATCAATACCTTTTGTTCCAAAGGTGGAAAAACATTTTACCAACAAATTTGTTAATCCAGAAAACTGTCTTTTAAGGGAGAATAACTTTGTTCCCCATCTAACAGAAGCAGAAATTGAAGTCTAAAGAGGATGAAATTCTGAGGAAAAGTCTCATAAATGAAAAATCTTCTTGGGTTATGTGTGTTCTACCTTGGTACACGCATATCGCTG
This sequence comes from Ovis aries, assembly GCF_016772045.2. Classification (NCBI taxonomy): domain Eukaryota; kingdom Metazoa; phylum Chordata; class Mammalia; order Artiodactyla; family Bovidae; genus Ovis; species Ovis aries. The sequence continues at coordinate 19,758,823 of NC_056057.1, forward strand.
GACTTCACTACCTCTGTGGTTCATTTTATAAGGAGACTACATTTACTGCAAAATGGTAAGTATTACTCAAACGAAAATACCAGTTCCTGAATCAAGCGAAGCCCTTGTTCAGCCAATATTTATGTTGCTTTTCTCCATTTCTAGAATTAAATGCAAAGAATTCTCTTACTTTCAAGGAAACAAATTGAGCAAACTCTTCCAAGAAAAAATTTTCAGTTATACTCAAAACAACAGAGAACAGGTATTTACTAGAAATGTCAGACATACGTGCATCAGCTTTAAGTGTCTGAAAAACAGAAAGAGGCCACACAAAATCCTTTGTTAACAGAATGTATTTCTTTGTTTAAAAGCCCTTCGCCAATCTTCTAAACTGTGAATACACTGGTTGGATGACAGTTCTTTCTCACAGCCATCTGCTCCTCTGAGTCAGTCCTGTGGGAAATAGTTTATACTAAGTTTGTCACATCGCACCTTATTTCCAGGTCATCAGCGTGACAGCAGTCGAATTCCAACTCTTTTGCTTTTTCCATCTAACATGGAGATTAGCATACACCAGCAAATAAGTTTTGAAAGTTTGGGGACCACAATATGGTGGTTGTCTTTACAAGCATGTGTCCAAGCCAAGCTGACCAAGATTTCTACTGTCATTCCCACCAACAGATGTCATTCCTGACAATAAAATCCTTTCCAATGGCCTATAGTTTTCCTTCTAGGACAACACTATGAGTAAGCTTTTGGTGAACTCGCTTATCTCTTCCATCTACAATAGATGAGTGGATTGAAAAAAAGAGAAAGTGTTTGGTTACATACATAATACTATTTAAGCTGTTTATTCATGAGAATTCTTTTGGGTACAAGTGACTGAAGCCCAGTGCAACAGAATACAAATTATATCTTCAGTCTCTGAATGAGCAAGACTCATGTTTTCTATAGAAAGACAGCTTATCTCAGATGTTGAACTCTGGACCAATTAGGTGTGCCAGAGAACAAGTGAGAATACAGCCGCTCTGAAGAGCACACCATGGATGGAGAGATATAGCCAGGGACGTAGGGAGACCCAGGAAAGCTAGACAGTCAGTCCTGTAGGAACCCATGATCTTTTCTTCTGTGATTTAACCTTTGAAACTGGCTATAAAGGAGTTCACTTCTGAAACAAGAAAGTGCAAAGCCTAATTCACAGTTCTGGCCATTTTAATAACTACTGTGTAATCTAACTAATCAAATAGTCAGTTGACAAATTAAACATGCCAGGATAAGCTCAAAATTCAGTGCCTGCCTCTACAGTGCCAAACTGTCTTTCTCCTCCTCTAGATTTTGTTTATAGAGTGAAGTTATGCTCTAAAGTTCTTCTCTTTTTAAATAATTGCATTCTTTTCTTTGTTGGACTGAATGTGGGATTACATATTTTATTCAGTTTTAAATTGGTATATTCTGGATTCATGCTGCCGTGCTCAGTCAGTCACTTCAGTCACGTCCAGCTCTTTGCGACCCAATAGACTGAAGCCCACTAGGCTCCTCTGTCCATGGGATTCTCCAGGTATGGATGCTGGAGCGGGTTGTCATGTCCTCCGCCAGATGATCTTCCCGACTCAGGGATCAAACCCCTGTCTCATGTCTCCTGCATTGGCAGGCGGGCTCTTTACCACTAGCGCCACCTGTGGGAAGCCCATAATTCTGAATTCATACACGGTCAAAAGATGGTATTTAAACTACAAAGATTACATTATTAGTTTAGTAGTTGACGTTTTTTTCTAAAATATAAATGAGCACTACCTTTTAATGTGAGCTCTGTTTTGGGTTAATTTTAGTTTCAGAAAATAAGTCATTTAATTCATCCAAATAAGGGATACACTTTGCTTCTTCAGTGCAATTCAGTTCAGTCGCTCAAATCGTGTCTGACTCTTTGAGATACCATGGACTGCAGCACGCCAGGCCTCCTTGTCCATAACCAACTCCGAGAGTTTACTCAAACTCGTGTCCATTGAGTCGGTGATGCCATCCAACCATCTCATCCTCTGTCGTCCCCTTCTCCTCTCGCCTTCAATCTTTTCCAGCATCAGGGTCTTTTCAAATGAGTCGGGTCTCTGCATCAGGTGGCCAAAGTACTGGAGTTTTAGCTTCAACATCAATCCTTCCAATGAATATTCAGAATTGATTTTCTTTAGGATAGACTGGTTGGATCTCCTTGCTGTCCAAGGGACTCTCAAGAGTCTTCTCCAACACCACAGTTCAAAAGCATCAATTCTTCAGCGCTCAGCTTTCTTTATAGTCCAACTCTCACATCCATATATGACTACTGGAAACACCATAGCCTTGACTAGATGGACCTTTGTTGGCAAAGTAATGTCTCTGCTTTTCAATATGCTGTCTAGGTTGGTCATAAGTTTTCTTCCAAGGAGTAAGCATCTTTTAATTTCATGGCTGCATTCACCATCTGCATCTTCTTACTTCTCACTTATTCATGTATTATTTCCAACTCTTCTACCAATAAGACATAATTGAGCAAATGCAATTTTTTATTATTTTAAATATATCTTAATATGCTTAATATGTAAATATAATTCTGATATATTTTATTGCAACACTATATTATATATTTATATATAATATTCATGAAATGTGTTATTAATTTGTTAAATGATTTCCTAAAACAGTATGTTTTAGGGAAAATCTTGGTAAGGATCCATAATTAAGAATTAAAATGAAACTATACAGAAAAGGCAATGGCACCCCACTCCAGTACTCTTGCCTGGAAAATCCCCTGGGTAGAGGAGCCTGGTGAGCTGCAGTCCATGGGGTCGCGAAGAGTCAGACACGATTGAGAGACTCCACTTTCACTTTTCACTTTCATGCACTGGAGAAGGAAATGGCACCCCACTGCAGTGTTCTTGCCTGGAGAATCCCAGGGACGGGGGAGCCTGGTTGGCTGCCGTCTATGGGGTCGCACAGAGTCGGACAAGACTGAAGTGACTTAGCAGAAAATATGTTTTATAATATCACTATTCTTTTGCTTTTTATGTTCCTACTGAGATTAATTTCTCCATACCCCATTTATTCATTCTAACTACAAAAAAGCCTGGAATCAGCACTATTACTTCATCATTCTGTTATTTCCTTAAAGTTTCTCATAAAGGTCCACAACTCATTTTCATATATAATTCTGTTTTTACAAATACTTAATTTTTTAATAGTATAGTTACTTTTTAAACAGACAAACCAAGCACCAAGAGACCTATGCTCTAAAGCTGGCTCCACCTGTAACTCATTTTGAGGCATTGATCAAATCACTTAACCTCTTTAGAATCATTTTAAAATAAAGATGTTAAACATTCTCTCAAGCTTGAAGACTACAGTCAGCAAATTTTATATTCACAAAATTCTAATCACCCTTAGAGATACTGTTTAATGGAAACACTACATAATAACTGGTAAAATTATTGAGAAACTCTTTTTGTAATGCCATGCTTCTCCACACTCTAGAGAATGCTGTATCTTCTCTGAAAAATTCTGGAAAGAAACAATTAATTTGAACATGCAGAAGCAGATATGAACCAAGAAGTATCATCACAGAAATAAATAGATAGGTACCATCTTTTGTAAAGAGCTTAAGACTGACCACCTATCAATTTCCTGTAATTGCACTTTACCAAAAACAAAACACCAATAATATTATTTTAAAAACTTAGTAGCCTTCCAAAATGTATAAAACTAAGATTAAAAAAAACTCCATAATGGCATGGATAAACTCACTGATGGTTACCAGTTATTGTTTACTCTGTAACACTTTGCTGAACATTTGACCTCTATGACCATATTTAGTTCTTTAACTTCCCCTTATGAAGGTCACTTGATTTCCTTTTTACTAAAGCTTGAAGTTAAAACTATTTCCCAAAGCTGTTAAATGTTGGGAGTTGAGACTCAACACTATGTCTGTCAGATTCCAAGGCTCATGTTCTTATCATTTCTGCTATATTGTGTCACTTCACTTCATAACAATGCATATTATTTGCAAATAGCATCCCCAAATTACAGAAAAGACTACTTGGTACATTTCTTTTGGCTTTTTAGAAACAGGCAAACCTATATTACTGATTGATATATATTGCAAACTGCACCACAATACCAACAGAATATACAGACTCTATATTTAATTTTTGAATATCTAAAACATTCAGAAAATAATGAAAAGACACCCATGAACCTACCACCTAAATTTATGAAACAAATGAAAATACCATATTCACTTCTGATTTTTCTTAAAGAAATAAGAATGAGTCACAGTTGTGGAAAAGTAATTTAGACAAAGGTCAAGTGTCTGCAGGTAAGTGTCAGTATTGAGTCAGTCGCTTAAATGATCACATTCAGAATGTATCAGAAATGTGAAAAGCCTCTTCTTTGTTGTTTGTTTCCCTTAACTGGGCTAAAAATCAATGTTGTGGTTTGTTTTCCAGAAGTAAATTTTCATTTGATACCTATTTATTTCTAAAAATGGAATCACAAGTTCTACCTTTAGAAAGTCAAAATATCTGGTGCTTAGCTGGAAATATCTTTTCCTAGGATGTCTAGACTAATAAACATAGCATATTATCTTATTGCCACAGGATAAGTTGCTTACTGAGAAGGTAAATTCTTTTTCTACTTACTTATGACAATATAAGTTGATGTTTAATTTGTTTGACGGATTCCTCATATCTTTCTCATGAAATTAGAATGGAGTTGAGGGCAGAAATTATGAGAACCAGATTAATTAAATATCACCCAAAGTTTATAATATAAAATAAATTTGGGGAAAAGAGTCCAGCTTTGTTATAGGAGGCTTTACATCATGTCATACTATGAAGATATTGACTGTATTGTTCATAAACCACTTTGTCATTCTTTTGTATATGAACTACTCCACAGCTTTTTATAGAAGATGGTTAATATTTGATTTCACATGTTTCTTGGTGACTTATTTACCATTATTAAAAACTTATTAAAATGTGCAAATTATCTAATACTGTAAAGCTTATTGTTAGTGTTCATTACTACTTCTGGTCATAATAATATTCTCAATAAATATTAATATTAATTTACACAAAGTGTAGATACAGTTAAAACCCCTCTCACTCTCAATCCTTTCTCCCTGGAAGTAATAACTGCACTAATATTTGTGTTATAATTTTCATGCATATTATTATACTTTTACCACAAATGCACATGAGACATTGTAAAATATTTTGTGTTGTTTTATGTATATTCATAAATATAATCACACTATATGTTTCAGTGTGCAACTTGCTTTTCTCATTCAACATTATCCTTTTGAGAATTATCCATGTTGATACCTATAATAACATGTTTACTTTCCACTAAACTTCTACATTCTTGCCTTCAGTGATTTCTTGATTTTATCTATTCAATATACTTTGTATAGTAAATTGAAAATCACTAATATGCTACTTAATCTCTGGGGACAGTAATGTTTAGTTTGAAAAAACACCCCTCTTTAGAAGCAACAAAATAGTTTTGCTCACCCAGTTTGCAAAAAGTTACTTTCTGGGTGTACCTTACTTGCTTGTAGAAATGAAATCTCCCTTTTAGTAACTATAAGCCATTAACAACAGCTGACGCAATTTGAATTATAAAGTAAAAATGTTCTTCCCTGTGAGCTAAAGTCCAGATGTTGAAAGTGAAAGTGAAGTCTCTCAGTCGGGTCCAACTCTTTGCAACCCCATGGACCTTAGCCTACCAGGCTCCTCTGTCCATGGGATTTTCCAGGCAATAGTACTGGAGTGGATTGCCATTTCCTTCTCCAGGGGATCTTCCCAACCCAGGGATCGAACCCAGGTCTCCCACGTTGTAGACAGATGCTTTACCGTGTCAATTTGTGATAGTTGCATGTGAATTGGAAAGTAAGTCATGAGGGTTAGCCGCAGAGTTCTCAAATAAAGAAGCAGAGGTACCAGAGGGGGAATATGAGAGAAAATATAAGATTAAGAGAAAAATGCATTTAAAGGAATTGATCAGGTTACCCACTCTGACTGGAGTTCAGTATTGAAATTGGGTTCATTTTGCCCTGAGTCACTTTCCCTTATCTACCACTGAGGCATCATTTTAGTTTGCTTAGTACTTCCTGTCCTTTATCACTACAATCAACTGACCAAACACTTCAAGCAATCTCTTCAGTTCTCTCTCTCCTCCTTGAACTTCATAAAACTTCTTGTACCACAAATATGAAGCACAGTCAGCTTCTGTCATTTGTGTTTCCTATTTGCACAGAAGTGCAGTTCAAACTAAAGTTGGCTTTGCTTTGTAATGGGGTTCCTTTAATAGCTTTTTTTTTTACATAAAACAAATTCCATTCTACCTATAATTTTCAGATTGCATCTTGCTTGAAGATAAGGTGGTTGATGTGAACAAAAGAATTCCGTTTAAGTAAAGCGGTCTCATTCCTGGAGCTATATTGTCACTGACCAAAGATAAACAGCCAATGAACAGGAAAATTGAAATTAAGGAAATCATTCATTGGGGTGCCAATTTTATTGTATAAGATTGTAAGATTAAAAAATTATTGTTTATTAGCCTACTGAAGTGCCTTGGTTTTTCTGAAAACTGCTATTCCTTGAAATTACTGACATTAGCGTAGAGTAGACACATTTGCCCAATCAATAGCTCTCATTTTCATATCGTTTTAATGGTCTACAATAAGTTTTCAAATCACAATATTATTTTATCCTTAGAACCATCAGAGGACATAAGTTGAAAACATAGTCTTAATAATTTATAGGGGAGTAAATTATTTTTTAGGAAATCAACCCTGAATATTCATCAGAAGGGCTGATGCTGAAACTGCAGCTCCAATACTCTGGCCATCTGATAGCCAAAGAAGAGCCGACTCTGGAGAAGACCCTGATGCTGGGGAGGATTGACGGCAGGAGGAGAGGGGACGACAGGGGCTGAGATGGCTGGGTGGTTAAATGACGCGATGGACGTGGATTTGAGCAAACACCAGGAGATAGTGAAGGACAGGGAAGGCTGGGGTGCTGCAGTCCATGAGGTCGCAAAGAGCTAGACATGACTTAGCAACTGAATAACAAATTCTTTTTAATCATATCCAGATGACTGGCAGGTCCCAGAGCAAGTAGGAGAACAAGCAGTGAAACTCAAGGGCTGCTGACACCTGGTAAACAACACAAAGGATCTTTTTAAAGATTTCATATCATTTGTTTTGCCATCTGTTTTGGTTTGCTAGGGCTGTCAATATTTCACTTTAGGTTCTTCCAATTACTACCATAAAAAACTAAAAAGACACAGTAGTGACTCCCATTCCAGAGACACTCAATAAATATTGCTTAAATAAGTGAGTGAATAAATGAATTCATATAAGTGAGCAGATGTTTTAATTGCTTTAAAAAAAGCATTAAACACTATGCCTCTTTTTGAAGTTTCTAATAATTATTATTTGGCAAGTTCCTTAGTAAGAAAAATGTTTCCATTTATAAGGTGATGGGCATGTTACATTTTTTTCCCCCTTGCTAGACTCCAGCAATTCAAAAACATTTGATTTTCAGGTAAGCTTGTCCTTTAGAATCAGCTACAAGCAAACCATTTTCCAACCAATTCATTCACATTTCCAAAGGCAATATTATCTCTCCTGGGCAAGCAATAAAGCCAGCAGACAGTGCAACAGCAGCAGGAGACGCTCTTCAGAGATAATACGTGGTGTCTGATCAAGTGGTATCGCCAAACAAAGACAGATGGAAACTGATTAATTTTAGTACTATTCAATACATTATGGCAGTGTGGTCACTGTGGACTCTCCACAAACATTGCTCCTTTCTAAATTATCAATTATTCACATTAATTCAGTTTTAAGAGATAAATAGGAGGCTTTTGTTTCTCACTTTTTAAATTGCCTTATTCTTTAAATGCTAAACATTTAACACGTAAGGATTAAGGAAAAATGTCTCAATTTTAGGTACTTGGACATTTGTTAGTCGTTTTTGATACATCATGCTAATTCACACTATAAATCTTCCAAATGGATATTATTTTGCTGCTAAACATATAGGGGAATTAAGACTAAAAGACATTCTAAATCTGAACATCCAGTTATTTGGACCAAGGTTATCTCCATCCAAAGTCTATGGTGTTCTAAAAACGTGGGCTGGATCCACTTTTTCTGGCATATTATTGGTCAGCCTGTGGACCACGTGAGCACTCAGTGTTTTCTCACTTTCAGGATCATGAGTTCTCTCTCGGTCCTATGCTATGGAAACAAGGAAGTTCTCATTGTGGTTAGCTTTCTCCACTAAAGAGGCCTGAGCCTCTGAGATCCGGGCAAAAGCTTCATGAGTTACTCCTGAAAGAACACAAGCACCCATATACACATTTTCAACACCTGAAATCTATTCTTCCACAGGCAAGACTGAGATTAGCTGTTTAGTAACAAGTTCCATATATCCTCCCATTTCTTTCATCTCTACTCCTCTTTGCCACTAAAAGCTGCAGCTGATATTTACTTTAACTGGATTTTATGCATTGTTAAGGAAAGCAGAAAGTCAGGTTGATTTGCCTGGATTTTCATGTCTGACACTTTGGAGTCACACAACTCCTTTTGAGAACACAGAGGGCTATTAATCTTCTACCCTCTCCTTTAAACATACATTCACAAATATTCAGGCAACTTCAAATATAATTTCAAAGAGAGAGCTAAAGTGATCCCATTTTGCCTCAGATGGACTTTCTTTTCACACTTCTTAGAATCACTATGGATCTTAGATGTCAAGAAATAAGAAAAAATTAAATTTGGAGGGACATCACACACAATTGGAGAACTGTCCAGACAACTTGGGACTTTAGAACTCAATAAATAAATTCATTTTTGGAGATATTTTGCTGACAGATCATTAGAAAATGCTGAGTTTCCTTAGGGAAAGTCAAGTTCTTTTACAGTGAAATTATAATTCTTAGTACTTAATAGTCATGTGAAAAATAATGTCAAAATACTATTCCGATTGAAATTTTCACTTTCAACTGCTTTATATGGTGCTGTATAGAAAACCTAAGTTCCTAGGTTTTAGATAAATATAATAAGTAAACGTGTTTATATATTAAATAACACTGTCAAAACGTCAAAGTTCAGTACTTCTGAAAATGAAAGCACGCCTTAGGCTTTAGAAGTGTAGCTGCTAAGTCGCTTCAGTCGTGTTCGACTCTGTGCGACCCCATAGACGGCAGCCCACCAGGCTCCCCTGTCTCTGGGATTCTCCAGGCAAGAACACTGGAGTGGGTTGCCATTTCCTTCTCCAATGCATGAAAGTGAAAAGTGAAAGGGAAGTCGCTCAGTCGTGTCCTACCCTTAGCATGGACTGCAGCCTACCAGGCTCCTCCATCCATGGGATTTTCCAGGCAAGAGTACTGGAGCGGGGTGCCACTGCCTTCTCCGTTAGAAGTGTAGAGACATCCACAAATAACATAGTCAAGAAGGTGGTTTCTTTACTTGTATAATGAATTGTAAAATAAAGTAAAACATATAATTCTCAGAAGAGACAAACCATTATGCCTACATTTCAGTGTAAAATTTAGTTCAAGATCATTTATTCTTAAATGAACAGACAGTTCTCTAGTCAAAGTAAATACTTCTGGTAAGGCATCATGTTTCTTGAAAATATCACAGAAGAACTAATATACTAGAGAGATACACTTGGGGATTTAAGCTTTATGACTGTGTGCGTGCTCAGTCACACGCACAGGCTCCTCTATCCATGGGATTCTCCAGGCAAGAATACTGACATGGGTTGCCATTCCCTTCTCCAGGGGATCTTCCTGACCGAAGGACTGAACCCAAGTCTCCTGCATTGTAGGCGGATTCTTTACCATCTGTGCCACCGGGGAAACCCCTTTAACCTTCATAAAACATTTTAAATGATTGCTCATGCAGATCCTTACTCATGAGAAGTTTTTAACTGCTTTTTGCAGTGCAACCCTCTCTAAAAAAGTCACTAGAGATAAATGTTTATAAGTAGGATTACACTCAACATGAATTACACATGAAAGAAAGACTACCATGGGTAAATTTCATTAGAAAAGAACCAAAAGATAAGGCAGAGGAGTGGGTCACTTGGAAAGAAATGTCATCACATACAGATCTGTTATTTTTGGAATCGATTTCCCCAGACTTTGGAAAGCCTTGTGCTGTGTGTCAGCATTCATTTGTTTACGTTCATTTTAACTAGCTCGTCCATAAAAATGCGGTCCTTTCATTTCATTGGAACAAACAACCTTCTCTTTAAAAAGTGGTTTATTAGCCCATGGTGGCAAGGCAGTCTACTGCTTTAGCTCCGAATGTTTTTTTCAGACAAGGTACATGCCCTCAGGAAAGCAGATAGTGGTAGGGAAAGTCACTCAGTCGTGTCCGACTCTTTGCGACCCCATGGACTATACAGTCCATGGAATTCTCCAGGCCAGAATACTGGAGCGGGTAGCCTTTCTCTTCTCCAGGGGATCTTCTGAGCCCAGGTCTCCTGCATTGCAGGCAGGTTCTTTACCAGCTGAGCCACAAGGGAAGCCCCAGGAAAGCAGAAATGGAGTAGAATTGTAAGAATATCTATGTCCAAATCAAATGATATGTTAATCTCCCTGAAAGGAGAGAAAGAGACACAAAGAAGAACTCTCAAGATGGCCTCTCTGAAAGAAGGTTCAGCATCTGTAGTTTGGAGTGTATCTCCAGACTTGGGGGTCTAGTGGCCCTAAAGCACAGAAGTTTTAAAGTGGCACAGAAGTTGTCAACCCATCCACCAATTGGCAATATAGGCTGGAATATCACACAACCCACTCTTCTTGGTCCTATTCAAGGCTCACTGAGCATCCTTCTGATAATAATTTGCCCTTTTGAGAAAACTGGCCACAGGCAGAAAGTGTATTGATCTGCAAACATTTTTGGATCCTCTCAACATGTTCAGTTCTCAATGTAAATTAATAGATTGGCTTTCTGGTTTTTGTTCATCAATCTCTATTAGTATGTTCTGTGTAAGTCAGCTCCCTGAGGCAAATTTGTTCCTGATCCATTGACATATTATATTTTTAAGTTTGTGTAATATTTTTAAGCCAGGGAACTTGACCTGTGTGCTTTTTCCATTCAAGAAGGCAATTGCCCTAGTTGTTTTATATCCAATCTGGATATTTCTTCAGTCTCTTGTCTTTATAGCTTTGACTAAGGGTATATCTTTACATATGCTTCTGGGTGCACAGCTTCATAAGCAATGTGATGAAGCCAGTGTTAGTGTTCAGGCTACAGATGTTGCTGCTGTCAGGATGGACAGCTGGGATACAGTGGGAATGCTTTTGCCAGTTGCCATCAGCTACATTCTGCTGCCTTCATTTATCCTGGAATGTGATGTTATTGATACTATTTTCTATGATATGAAAAACATTGGGAAGCACTTACTTAAGCTACTCCACTACTCAATCATTTAATCAATTCACATTGTTTTCATCATCAAATAATAAACAAATCATGACCTTCAAGTCTTGTCATAAGTTTTTCCTTTTCCACTTATCTTGTTATGTTTGTTATATTTGCACACTCAGTTATGTCCAACTCTTTGCAATCCTGTGATTCTTCAGGCAAGAATACTGGAGTGGGTTTACATTTCTTTCTCCAGGGGATCTTCCAACCCAGGGATCAAACCTGAGTCTCATGTTTCCTGCATTGGCAGCTGGGTTCTTTACCACTAGCGCCACCTAGGAAGCTCTTCTTGTTCTCTTGTCAAAACTTAACCACACCTCTTCATCCTTGTCAGTTAAGTCCATCTATCATCTAGTAGGTTCCTTTTCTCCCTAACTCTCATCCTGATGGCAACCATAAATAGCCACTCCACAGGGACCACTAACTTTGAGAAGCTCTCCTTAATGAACCTAAACCAGAGGCAAATTGGCGCCATAAGTAGCCAGTTTGATTGTCTGCTGTACAGCAACATTTGTCCTCCAACCCTTCCATAGTAGCTTATCTAAGCACATCCTACCTATCCAAAAACCCATATCTTTCATGCTCCCTTGCAGTTACATGTGGCACTTCAAAATTTAAGCTGAGGCCATACTTTACTTCCTGAAAATTAAGCACACCCTGGGGATATCACTGTCTCACAACTTTACAAAAATTCAGATATTTTACAAATTCAAGTTTTTTCTTCAAAATATAAACTATACTTTTCCTAAGTAAACTGGTAAATGTGCTTAGTCACTCAGTTGTGTCCGACTCTTTGCAACCCCATGGACTGCAGTCCACCAGGCTCTTCTTGGCTTCTCTGGTGGCTCAGACGGTACTTGTCCATACCTCATTACAGTCTTAAAGTTGTTCCTTGTAATTTTACTGCATGAACTCTTTACTTACACTGCATGCAAGCATGCATGCTAAGTCACTTCAGTTGTATCCAACTCTTCATATTCCTATGGACTATAGCCCTCCAGGCTCCTCTAATCCATGTGATTTTCCAGGCAAGAATACTGGCATGGGGTGTCATGCCCTCCTCCAGGGGATCTTCCTGACCCAGGGATCAAACCCACATCTCTTATCTTCTGTATTGGTAGGTGGGTTCTTTACCACTAGCACCACATGGGAAGCCTTTTACCTACATTATCTCATTTCAAAGTACAAAAATTGTTGTCTAGTGAATAGTGGCAAGAATTATGAAGTGTCTGAGATTTTACTCTACATTCAGGTTAATGAATTAGCCTGATGCAGTGTCAAAGATGCTGGTAGAAAACATGAGATTCCTGGGTCAGAAACAAAGGACTTCATTAGTCTCGGCATAGCAAGCAGCACGAGCTTCATGTTCACATTAGTTCTTCGATCCCCAAGGTCTCAAGGACAATATGGAGGGGCCCAAGTCTATGCTGTGTACACCGTTGGTTTCTGTCACTGAATTTAGGAAACCTCTAATCTTTTACAATGAGCTAGCAGCAAACCCACACTTAGCCCCAGAAGAAGACATTAACTTTGTTTTACAGGAAAAGAGGCAAATCCTCCCTTTGCTAGAGAAGGAGACAGTCTCTCTCACAGGCTGTCTGTTAAACATCCTTGAAAAGAATTGGAAAGTAAGAAGGTTTCAGTGATTCTGCTCTCAACAGTTACAGATGCCTGGAGAATTGTCACCTAAAAAAAAAAAAAAAATGACAATGGTCAGACTTTAGCATAGGCTCTGTGAAGAAAAGACTGAAAACATTAGATTGAAGTAACTTCTATTCCCTTCCTCCTCTTCACCTATCCCCTGCCCAGGACCAAAGAAAAGAGCAAGGGTAGTATTAATGAAATTTAAGAGAAAACAAACTGCACAAAGTGGATAGAAACATCAGGTAATTATCGAGTGAACTTGGGTTAAGAAGTCAGTTACATGTGCTCTGGAAGATGGACTCCAGTCCATTGTGCAGCGGTCCTGCCCTCCCTTCATGCCTTGGTCTCCACAGTGCAGAGGACGAGGATCTGAAAGCGGTGCTGGCAACAGGCGGGTCTGTCCAGACGCTTGAATGGAGCTGGCTGGTGAAAGATGTGGGTAGGTAACCAACTTGGGCACCCAGAGAAACAAATTATTTCAAAAGACGACTTTGATTTCTTGCCTTTCTGTGACTCTTTTTTTTTTCCTTTTTATGCTCTTCTCTTTTCTCCTCCGCTAGCTTATCCGCAAGCTGACAGCACTCACTACACAAGCAGTATGATTTTAAATGGTATGAATCTGAACTTAATTAATACAACAACATGTCAGAAAGGTAGATTCTAGCATTGTCTTTCTTTTATAGAAGAGGAAAATGAGGCATTAAAAAAATTTAGTATCTTCTCCAAAATCACACAGCTAAGTACACTGCATAGTCAGCATTTAAATGTAGAAAGTCTGATGCCAAAGCCCATGCTCACGACTACAGGAGATCACTTCTCAGTTTTAGAGCCCCATTGCCAACAAAGGTCCATCTAGTCAAGGCTATGGTTTTTCCAGTGGTCATGTATGGATGTGAGAGTTGGGCTGTGAAGAAAGCTGAGCACCAAAGAACTGATGCTTTTGAACTGTGGTGTTGGAGAAGACTCTTGAGAGTCCCTTGGACTGCAAGGAGATCCAACCAGTCCATTCTGAAGGAGATCAGCCCTGGGTGTTCATTGGAAGGATGATGCTGAAGCTGAAACTCCAATACTTTGGCGATCTCACGCAAAAAGTTGACTCATTGGAAAAGACCCTGATGCTGGGAGGGATCAGGGGCAGGAGGAGAAGGGGCCGACGGAGGATGAGATGGCTGGATGGCATCACCAACTCGATGGACACAAGTTTGGGTAAACTCCAGGAGTTGGTGATGGACAGGAGGCCTGGCGTGCTGCAGTTCATGGGGTCACAAAGAGTCAGATACGACTGAGCGACTGAACTGAACTGTGTTATTCTCATAGCCTTCTCCATGCCCAAAGAATAATATACAAAGACAGAGATACCCATGTAGGAATTTATGAAACTTGGGATGCTTGTTTCCCAAAATTGGGGTTATTATGCCATCTTATTTATGTTTTCTTTCTCTTCTTATTTAAAAATCTTCCAAGGTTAACTGACAAGATCCAATCTATACTTCCTAATGAAATATGATATTCACTGCAAGGATGTACCATAATCTATATAATCATTACTCTATTCGTGTGCAGCCACCTTGTTTCCAGTTTGTTTCTCTTACAAATATCCCAGCAGAAACTGCTTTTACATAAATCTTTACAGACCCATGCTTTTATTTCTTTGGGCGTAATTCCCAGGAGTAGGTCTGCTAATTAAAGGATATGTGTATCCTATGCAGGAGACACAAGAAATGTGGGTTAAATCCTTGGCTCGGAAAGATCCACTGGAGAAGGCAATGGCAACCCACTCCAGTATTCTTGCCTGGAGAATCCCATGGACAGAGGAGCCTGGCTGGCTACAGTCCACAGGGTCACAATTGTCGAACATAACTAAAACGACTTTGCACACACGTAGACAATGCCAGATCAAGTTCTGAGTCTCGTTTCACCAGTAAGACACGAGAGTACACTGTGTCCACATCTCCATCAAGGTATATGTAACTGCTTCTTTTAAATGCAACACTCTGATGGTTTAAAGTGATTTCTCACTATTTAATTTGCATTTACCACATGGTGAACTTCAAATCCTTAACAAATGTAACTGACCATTTGGATCTGTTCTTCTATACCTTCAAATCTTTTTTGTTCGCTGTTAATAGGGGATTTTTAAAACTAAGCTTAAATTGTTACACTGCACATTTTTAATAGGGTTAGTTTTTTAATAGGAGTTTTAAAATAGGATTCTTTCAATAAAGAGCCCTACTGATTATGAAGACTTATTATAGATATTAGTCATCATTTCTTCATTTGCATTTTAATTTTTCCCCAAATCTTTCATTTCTATTGAAATTATATATGGCAACTTTTATATAAAAGATTTTAATTTATAAATATTTGAATACATTTGTATTATCTTTCATAGATTCTGAATATCATATGACTAATAAGACCTCTCCAGTCTCTAACTTTTACATGAGCTAATCTACATTTTCTTCTACGATCTTTAGTGTTTAAAGTTTTAATCTATCTGAAGTCTATCTGTATATAAGATGCGAGGTAGGCTTCTAAGCTTATTTTCTTCTAAATGGATAGCCAAGTTGCTAGAATCTTTTAAGTAAATCGTGATTTTCCTATAAAATTAAATTTTTGTCACATGCTAAATTCTCCTGCTTGGTGGGATAAATTTTGGACACTATTCCACTTCTTTGGTCTGTCTGTACTTTTTGTGCCAAATAACACTGCAATCAACAGTTATTTAAAGACTAAATGAGAGGATAAAGGAAATAAGCTGCAATTTTTACAAACCAGTGAAAATAAAGAAAAAGAGAAAACAGAGTAGCATATATAATAAAGCAAAATCAGATGGAAGTCTGTTGTCAGACTAAATGTGAGAGTTTCTCTCGTTCAAGCTTTGCTGCTATTGTCTCCAGTGTGGCTAACACAAGTCAGTAAATCACTCGGAGAGTAACATTAAGTATTTAACTATTTTATATCATTAACAGTTGATAATTTTTTTTACAAAAACATGGTTTATCAGGGCTACTTTGATGTATTTTTTTTAATCAACATTATGGTAAAGCAAATCTTTTTTTAGACTGAAGATACTGAACTGATGTCATTATTTCTACTAAATGCCCACAAAGATTTCGTAGTTGACATTATGTTAGCTAAAGAGTGGGACCTCACTGGAACTCAGACGGTAAAGACTGCCTGAAATATAGGAGACCTGGGTTTGATCCCTGGGTGAGGAAAATCCCTTGGAGAAGGGAATGCCAACCCACTCCAGTATTCTTGCCTGCAGAATCCGTGGACAGAGGAGCCTGGCAGGCTACAGTCCATGGGGTCACAAAGAGTCAGACACTTCTAAGCAACTAACACTACTACTACGACTATCTAGAAAATATTGGCAGGTGACTGTCAACTAAGTGACAGCAGATAAGATTTTTTTATAACATTATTTAGTCTGAAGAATATTGGTGGGTAAAAATCAAATAAGTGACAGCTGTTCAGGGTACCATTTTGTTACCGTCCCAGCAGCTTTAACAAAGGGATGTTTTCAACTAATCAGAAAAATGATTCAGCCACTGAAACATGTTTCCTTTCTTGCTGTTTTGTTCCCTGTTGGATAACTTACATTCTACATATGGCAATTATTTCAAATGTGTGAAATACTGTGGTATATGAAGTATTTTTTCCATCCTTGTGGATTTGGGATGGTTTTGTCACTACCATCACCATTGCTATTATTTTAGTGGTACTATCTTGGAACAATATTTGTTCAAAGTAAAGTTACATAAGCAACAAAGAAAATAATTCTTATAGAAATCAGGTATATTAGCTCACCTATCTTCACCCTATAACACCTTGGTAATGTCAGCTTTATTTAAGTAAAACTTTTCAGAAAGTTCATTTTCTCAAGTATGTGTACCATTTGTTTGGTAAAACAGTTCATTAACAATATGAGAAAAGTAGAACAATAGGCATTTCTGTCATTCCTCAGCATCTAGTCCTGATTCCAGTTGGAGATTAAATTGCCTGATGCCCTCACTTTAATAATTGCTGAGGCTGGTTTTATGAGGCTATCATGAAGAACAATTCAAACTTTCAAGGGAATGTCATTTAAAAGACAGAAAATTAGATGTTGATATGCCTAAGTAACTGCTAATAATTAATTAAAATGAGTTTAATTAGTGAGTTCTTTAATATCCCACCCCTTTCCTAAAAATGTTAATAGTCAGTCAATAGGCATGATTTTGAGCATTGTAGTTTTAATACACATACAAATAATGATCCTAGTCTATGTTTAGTTTAAAAAAAATAATCAAAAGCATCTACTTCATGCAGAGGAGATGCTATACTTCTATCACCCTAATGGTGTGAAAATGTAATGATGTTTTCCTACAAAGGAAAATCTCTTTCCTTTGATGTTTGAGTTTGGCTTCCATTACCTAAGTAGGCTGAGAAGAAAACACATTACCCACACTATCAAAGATACCATGACTGAGCTGCTGACAAGCATATACTTAATTGCAGGATTTAAAATGATGGGTCTGCTTTTGATTTTCATGGTGACAACTCTTTGCTAAAATAATAAAAGCAGTACTACCTAAAATTAGCAGATGCAATATCCTATTACTTCATAGAGGTATCCATAGAAAATAGAAGTAGAAACCCTAAAGAAGTTCAGTCTAAAGTATGAATCACTGTATGCTGTCATTTTTGTAAGTTTACCTTACTCTGAAACATTCAACTTGACATAAATATCTTAAACCTGTTTACACAAGGATAAAACTCCCACTTTTCCTAGAAAGATAAAATATAATCTAAATGATTACAGACTGAATGTATAAGATATTTTAATAGATGTTATACTTTTTCAATCCAGTTCAACTGGGATATTCCAAATTAAAAGGCTTTCTGTAAAAATCATGTATGTCAAACATGGAGAGAGAGGGATAAATGATGTATCATGGTGTGAAAGCAAGAGTAACCCATCTTGAAAGATCTCTGTGAGAATTAAGAATTATTTGCAATACTAAAGAATTATTTTCAGATTACTTTGCAAATAACACATTGCAAAGTACCTACTTCCAAAAAGTATTGTATTGTTTATCAACTTCAGAGATAAGAACAAAATATAAAAAATAAAGATCTTGAGGTTTATAATATTTTATGGAAACAGGTTAGGGTGGGAGAAATAAAAAAAGAGGGATAGAGTAAGGAGAGAGAATGAGGGAGAGATGAAGAGCTGTGTGGTGCAGAGGATAAGAAGGCTGGGTTGAGGCGGTGGGAAACCTGCCTCAGTGGAAGCTGTTTGAGCTCCTCTGAATGTTTTCATCCCAGGGATGTCTTGGTGTTTGTGACAGTGATGCCGATCAGACCTTTCAGACAGTGATCAAAATAGAACTCTTTGTCAAAGAAATTGAATAAGCCATTACAGGGGCCCAGGGGGACTGATATAGTCAGTATGCCAGTGCATATTAGAATTCTGGGCATCCTACACAAATTCTGACTATGGGAGCCCACATTGTGGGAATTCTGATTAGGTGGTGGGCAGGAACAGAGAACATTCATCAACTCCTGTACTTACATTATACATTGGACCCTCAGAAGATGGAGATATTGATTTGATTCTGGAGTTTGAGTGGTCCTGCTGAGAACACAGCAGATAAGCATAGCCAAAATTTCCAGACTGCCCTTTTCTTGTAGAGACATAAATCTCTCAGGATCATTTAAATTCCATGAGGCTCATCAAAATAAAGCCAATCCATTTAGTGGAGTAGCTATTCTCCAGCTGGACATGTTAGTTACACCATGGCCCAAATCTCTTCCTATTAGTACTGAATAAGATATTAAATAAGGAGATCAAACCAGTCAATCCTAAAGGAAATCAATCCTGAATATTCATTGGAAGGACTGATGATGAAGCTAAAGTTGCAATACTTTGGCCATATGATGTAAAGAGCTGACTCATTGGAAAAGACTCTGATGCTGGGAAAGATTGAGGGCAGGAGGAGAAGGGAGAGACAGAGAATAACATGGATGGATGGCATCACTGACGCAATTCACATCACTTTGAGCAAACTCAGGGAGAGAGTGAAGGACAGGGAAGCCTGGAATGCTGCAATTCATGGTGTCACACAGAGTCAGTCACAACTTGATGGCTGAACAACAACAAGATACTGAATATGTTGTTAATATATATGGTTGTAAGAACAAAGTTCTGGTATGCACCAGAGAGGTATCCTTTAAGCAACATACAGAATTAAATGACCCATCATCTTCCACACTGATATCATCCTAGACCCCTAAAGAAACCAATAGTTCACATTGGCTAGCCCTATGGATTTACTGGAAATGTCCATTCTTTCTTCATGGATATCAGTGATGGCTAGTTAACCAGCAATTTTTTCCCAAGTAATAAACATTAAGCAAAGCATCTAAAAATATGGCATAATGGATATTTGGACTTATGTCAGAGCAGTTGGAGAATTTTACCATATGTTTTCTTCATCACCTAGAATACTTTCAGAGTCAACTGTGTACTCACACAATTTGTCCCCAAAATCAGGGTATTACTCTTCTGCTTCAAAACACATACTAGTCAACTTTTCCTCCATTATCTTCTCTTATTTCTAGTGAAAAAAAACATCTTTGTTCATGAGGTTGATCCAAATGCAAGAAGTACAAAAGACTCCAAGTGAGAAATCTCAAATAAGAGAAAATTGAGAGACTCCCTTATGAGTAAAAGGAGTATATACTCCCTTTCTGTATACTAGGAGAAGATTTATACATATGGAGAAGAATTTACAGTTAAATTAGTGATAAGTACAGAAGCAAAGATAATGCCTAAAATCCTTTAAGCTAAGCTTCCACAGTATGTGAACCAAGAACTTCTAGATGTACAAGCTGAATTTAGAAAAGGCAGAGGAACCAGAGATCAAATTGCCAACGTTCACTGGATCATAGAAAAAGCAAGAGAATTCCAGAAAAACATCTACTTTTGCTTCATTGACTATGCTAAAGCCTTCAACTGTGCGATCACAATAAACTATGGAAAATTCTTAAAGAGTCTTAGATCTGAATACCAGACCACCTTACCTGCCTCCTGAGAAATCTGTATGCAGGTCAAGAAGCAACAGTTAGGTCCTTCCAGGAGGACTTCACAAGACTATGGATGACAGAAGGGAAGCGCACAGGGACTGTCCCCTCTGCTGCGATACCCTCCCATTCTCCTTAGGGACTCAGGGACCTCCCGAGCATTGCTTGGGGTCAGATTGGGAACTGTGGCTTTGGACACATGCTTGCTTACACCAACCAGTGATAAGACCATCTTGGATTTCACAAGGATCAGACTTGTGCAGAGAAGGGTCCATCATGGAAGCCTTAATTGATTGGATCTGGCTGGCTGCCGAGAAAGCAAGAGTAGCATGAGAGATATTACCATTGAAAGACTTAGCAGAGATCAAGCCCTGAGATTTTGCAGTGGGAGCACTGACTCCAAGACCCTAGACTATCAAAGAACTAACCCTACAGGGTATCAAATAGTGAGAACTCGCACAAAGGAAACCACTGTAATAAAAGACCCAGCATCCCCCAACCACCAATAGCACCCTGTGCAGAACGCCTCATCTAAACAACAACAAAACCAAAATACAAACCCAGTCATCAGCATACAGGATTACCACTTCACTCAGCCTTGCCCATCAGAGGAAAAAAAGACAAACAAACAAACAAAAACTCAGCACAAATCTCACCCTATATGAAGCTTACACAAACCACTGGACCAAACTTAGAGGGAAGAAGCCAAAAGGAAGAAAGAATTCAAGCTTGAAGCTTGGGACAGGAGACCTCAAACACAATAAGTTTAAAGAATAATAATAATAATGAAAAGGCAGAGAAATATTACACAAATGAAGGAACAAACTAGAAACACAGAAGTCCAAATAAATGAAATTGAAATAAGCAAACTACCTGAAAAAGAATTCAGAATAATGATTGTAAAGATGATCAAAAACCTGGAAAGCAAAATGGAGAAAATGCAAGAATCAACTAACAAAGACCTAGAAGCATTAAAGAATAAACATGCAGAGACACACAACACAATTACTGAAGTTAAAAATACTCTAGAAGGAATCAATACCAGAATATCTGAACCAGAAGAACAAATCAGTGAGCCGGAAGATAAAATGATGGAAATAACTTCTGAAGAGCAGAATAAAGTAAAAAGAATGAAAGGAACTGAAGATAGTCTCAGAGACCTCTGGGACAACATCAAATGCACCAACTTTCAAGTAACAGGGGTCCCAGAAGAAGAAGAGAAGAAGAAAGGGTATGAGAAAAAGTTTGAAGAAATTATAGTTGAAAATTTTCCCAGTATGAGAAAGGAAACAGAAAGTCAAGTCCAAAAGTCACAGAATCCCATACAGGATAAACCCAAGGAGAAACATGCCAAGACACATACTAATTAAACTAACAAAGACTAAACACAAAGAGAATATTAAAAGCAGCAAGCGAGAAGCAACAAGTAACATGCAAGGGAAACCCCATATGATTAACAGCTGATCTTTCAGCAGAAACTCTGCAGGCCAGAGGGAATGGCAGGATATATTTAAAGTACTGAAAGGGAAAAATCTACAATCAAGATTACTGTACCCAGCAAGGATCTCATTCAGAACTGATGGAGGCAGCAAAAGAGACACAGATGTATAGAATGGACTTTTGGACTCTGAGGGAGAGGGAGAGGGTGGGATGATTTGGGAAAATGGCACTAAAACATGTATACTATCATGTAAGAAATGAATCACCAGTCTATGTTCAATACAGGATACAGGATGCTTGGGGCTGGTGCACGGGGATGATCCAGAGAGATGATATGGGGTGGGAGGTGGGAGGGGATTTCAGGATTGGGAACTCATGTACACCCATGGCAGATTCATGTCAATGTATGGCAAAACCAATACAGTATTGTAAAGTAAAATAAAGTAAAAATAAAAAATTTTTTTAAAAATGTTTAAGAGTAAAGAAAAAAAAATCACAAAAAATTAAATAAATTCAAAAACATAATAAAAGATCTATAATTAAAAAAAAACTGATGGAGAAATCAAAAGCTTTTCAGACAAGTAAAAGTTAAGAAAATTCAGTACCACCTTATATGCATGAGACAGGGTGCTCAGGGCTGATGCACTGAGATGACCGAAGAGGGATGGGATGAAAGGGAAGTGGGAGGGGGTTCAGGATGGGGAACACATGTACACCCATGGCTGATTCATCTCAATGCATGGCAAAAACCACCACAATATTGTAAAGTAATTAGCCTCCAATTAATGCAAGCCCAGAGAATTCATCAGAACAAAACTAACATACAACTATGCCAGAAAAGTGCATGTACATGAGGTCAGGAAGATCCCTTGGAGAAGGAAATGGCAACCCACTCCAATATTCTTGCCTGGAAAATTTTATGGACAGAGGAAACTGTCAGGTCCATGGTGTTGCAAAGAGTCAGACAACTGAGCACTATCCACACACAGGATGAGGTCAGTTGTGGTTAGTGAAAGTGAGCTAAATCTACATCTTCTAAGTTATTTGTTATCTGGCAAAATAATAGCAAACATTAAAATATTTTACAAGTTGAATGTATTTCCATATAGAGATCAGAAAATGGTAAGGGAGAACAGTGAGAGAGTGTTGTCATTCATAGCAAGCTCAACCTTACTTTAAGTTATTTTTTACATATATTCCTTATAAAATCATATTTACATTTCAAAAAGCAACTTATTTAGGTCCATTTCATCCCCCATCCACTCAAACTCAGAATTCATACATCTCCTCTTCCAATGGTGCTTAGAAACTCAAAATATCCGATGGTTTATTTAGCCTTGATTCTGTCCCTATGTCTTCAGAGTAAATCAAAACGAAACTTGAAAGACAGTTTTCTAGCATTATATTGAACTGATTCACGATCTGATCTTCATAATATTTTCCAAGACTTCACAACTAGAAATACATTTACATGTGCCAAAACATTTAGCATGTTTGATTTTCACGCTTTTCTTTCTGTCATAAGATTAATTGAAAAATATGAATGCTAAAATCTCAAAACTTTTATTTCCCATTATTTTTGACACGTTATATTTTTATTCATATCCCCAACTTCCCACCTCTTCAGTGTAGTATGGGAACAGCAGAAGTTATGGAGAGCTGTGGAGTAAGCCAGAATTGAAATATTAACTCACTTGCAAATTCCAATCACATTAATTGCCTTACACTCAGTATTTAATGTCTGTTGTTGCGTGTATGCCTTGTCCTTTTGCTATCATTCACTCAATCACTCATTTAGTTATTGAAGCCCAGGAACTGTGATAATCACTAGAGAATTTCCATGTATTAACTCCTCAAATAGATTTTTGTTCCTATTAGATGAAGATCATGTGCTAAATTTGCTCAGAACTCCTTCATATAGTGCACAGCCTATAATAAATACATAATACCTCCTTAAAAAATAAACTTTCTCTTCTGTCATTTGGATTTGGACAACATTGGACAGCAAACTCGGGGAGGTAGTGATAGACAGAGAAGCCTGGCATGCTGCAGTCCATGGGGTCTCAAAGAGTTGGATACAACTTAGCAATTGAACAACAATAGCTTGTTATATAATTTAAAAATGAAGATATAATATTTATCATTCAGTCACTAAGTCATGTCCAACTCTCTGTAACCCCATGAACTGCAGCACACCAGGCTTCCCTGTCCTTCACCATCTCCTGGCTTTTGCCCAAACTCATGCCCATGGAGTCAGTGATGCTATCCAAACATTTTATCCTCTGTCTCACCCTTCTCCAACAGACTGCTTCATGTGACTTTATTTTCTTAAGTAAGCAGTTCAACCAGTCATTTTCAGAGTTAGTGACCATTTCAAATATCCCATGTGGATCAAACCCATTGGCTATACATAAGCAACAACTCTAGTATTTTAGAAAGCTATGAAAAGTCACAAGTAAAATATTCTTCCTGTCACCATTTATTAAATTATGCCAGGGTTGATAGATAGCCACAGTTACCATTTAAAATATTAACTAACCTTCAAACTATCCTTAAAGGACCATTTATACACACCACTCAAACCAGATACAAAGTTAAACAAACATAAGTAACAAAGCTGAGCTACATATTCAAACAGAATTTGAAATATGATATAAAATATTAATTCAATGTGGCAAAGAAAGTAAATTTGAGAGGCTACATAATAGGAGCTTCTATAGGCATGGAGTATCTTGAAAGAGGACAATTCAGAAATGAAAATGTTCTCATGGCTGTTGGATGTTCCCAAAACTTTCTTTTCCTTATATTCGGATGTACAAAATACACAGCTTATCAGAAAATACTATGTTGGCGTCAAATCATTAAGCTCTCTCTATATTTTTTTCCAAATATGTGTGACTCAACAAATTTTGGTCATCAAACAGTGGAAACAGTGTCAGACTTTATTTTTGGGGGCTCCACAATCACTACAGATGGTGATTGCAGCCATGAAATTAATAGATGCTTACTCCTTGGAAGAAAAGTTATGACCAACATAGATAGCATATTCAAAAGCAGAGACATTACTTTGCCAACAAACATCCGTCTAGTCAAGGCTATGGTTTTTCCAGTGGTCATGTATGGATGTGAGAGTTGGACTGTGAAGAAAGCTGAGTGCTGAAGAATTGATGCTTTGACAACAACTGCAGTGTTGGAGAAGACTCTTGAGAGTCCCTTGGACTGCAAGGAGATCCAACCAGTCCATTCTGAAGGAGATCAGCCCTGGGTGTTCTTTGGAAGGAATGATGCTGAAGCTGAAACTCCAGTACTTTGGCCAACTCATGTGATGCTGGGAGGGATTGGGGGCAGGAGGAGAAGGGGCCGACAGAGGATGAGATGGTTGGATGGCATCACCGACTCAATGGACATGAGTTTGGGTGAACTCCGGGAGTTGGTGATGGACAGGGAGGCCTGGCGTGCTGCGATTCATGGGGTCGCAAAGAGTCGGACACGACTGAGAGACTGAATTGAACTGAACTGAAGATCCAAAACAACTAAACCAAGAAGGATCTCAGTGACTTCTTAAATGCCATGGTGCAGGAGAACCCTGAAAGAGCTAAGTTGAGGCAAGGGTTAGGTCTCACACCTGAACAAGGACGAAGACCTACTTAAAGCTTTAGAGAAGTCAATAACCTGGCTATCAAAACTTTATAAATTAATTTCCATTTACTTTATCTGGGTGGTTGTCTTTTATCTTCACTGCCAATGAAACCTGACATTTCATTCCTAGGAAAAAAACTTATGAGGCATAATGTGGTCACAATTGCTTCATAAGCAATTATTATGAACAATATTCTGAGCCAGGCAGGGTAGGAAAGGCAAATATCTATAAAACACAGATCTCCTAACAGTGCACAATATACAGGAGACTATAAGACAAATTTCTGGAAGGCTAACGAGAAGCATAATAGAAAATCATAGAAATCCTCAGAAAGTCTGTCCAGGAGCTTTTACAAATGATGAAACTTGGAATTCATAAACTGAATTTTCCTGAGACTTATATCTTAGTTAATTTATATACTCAAAATACTTTTTTCTTATAACACAGCTGTCTTTTGATTAGATAAATTAGAAAACTTGAAAAAGGAATGTGACAAACTAAAATTAGAAGAAAAAAGACTATCTTATTTTTACCTCTTATTTTTCCTTACATATTATAAAATATATGTAACTTTGATGTATTTTGTGAAACAATACCTTAAAATACCATGATATTTTACTTAACTTGTTTACCAAAATAGGGTGAAAATAATAATTGATAAAATGAACATCAGTTCAGGTCAGTCACTCAGTCATGTCCGACTCTTTGTGACCCCATGAATCGCAGCACGCCAGGCCTCCCTGTCCATCACCAACTCCCTGAGTTCACCCAAACCCATGTCCATCGAGTCGGTGACTCCATCCAACCATCTCATCCTCTGTCGTCCCCTTCTCCTACTTCTTTGCAATTCAAAAATCCCTAAAATTTGTTATTCTAATAAATCACTGCATCAAGATGAACATACAATAGAGGTTATACCTCTGAGAGTTTATTTTGGAAAATAGGTTGGTCAAGTATTATGATATTCAAACATTTGAAAGGTTTTTCTTTTCCCTGAATAACATATTATTTGGCATTATTTTCATCATTTTTATGTGAAATTTGACCCAAATTTGCTTTCTTATTTGTATAAAATTCTTTTGATATCACACTTGAAAGAAAGAAGATAATGATAAAGTAGAGTCCCTTTTCTATAATAAACAAGCTAGAGATTAGCATCTTTTGATTATATTTTATGATGTGCAAATCTTAATTATACAAAGGTTTTCTTTAAATTACAGAGTACCAAAGCCATGACAGAGAAATTTAAAATAATTATTTAGTTTGCAAACTGACTCAAATAAGAAAATATACAATACTATTCTTTAAACAAGCAGTATAAGGTGCTCTGAAATAAAAAGAAAAGAAAATAACTAATTGGCCAGGATTTTATAATAATGCCTCTTAAGGAACAAAGAGGAGATAATGATCTTCACATACAGAGCTCTAGGGATGCTTAAAATTTAAACTATTGAAAATGCCATTTCTCCCTCACCTTGCATAGTGTTCTTAAAATAAAACATTTCCTTTTCATTGCTAAGATATGATAGTCATTATGTGTCCTTTAAATTGGTTTCATTAAAATCCATTTGCCTTAAAGGTGATTCAATATCAGAAAATCTGTTAATATACTATACCACATTAATAGACTAAAAGAGAGTAAAATATGTCTATTTCAATAGATATCAAATAGAAGCACTTTAAAAAGTTCAGCATTCACACAAGAAGAATGTCCACTTTGCCACTGTAATTTAATGTTTCCCCAGAAGTATCAGTCAATGAAAGGAAAAGAAATGGAAAAGGTAAAATCTCCATGACTTGCAGATGAAATTTTACATACCTAGAAAACCTCAAGGAATTAGTACAAAACTATAATAAATAATAAGAAAATTCAGTAACAAGTCTGATTATAAAATTAATGCTCAAAACAATAATTTCTCCATGTATAATCTATGATTCATTAGAAAAGATATTAGAAAGATATTATAATAGCAAAAAGATAAGGCAGAACTTCTAATGTGAAAACTTACTTTAAGAAAATATTTGAAATTTATTGAAATACAAAAGAACTTTATTCATGGATACTAATACTCAAAATTGAAAAGATCCAATATATACTAACAGGATTATTTTGAAACCTTATAAAATAACACTAAAGTTCATCAAGAAATACAATGTGAGCACATTCAGAAAAATCATGAATAAGATGAATGAAGGACTACCTACTATATATTAAATTATATTATGAAGCAACAGTAATTAAATTGCTTTGGTACTAGGGAAATATTAGACAAATTGAACAGAATCAATACCAAAAATAAAATGAAAATATTACTTGACATTAAAGATGATTTTCCAGTTTTTAAGGAAAAGGAATTTATTCAATAAATGAAATTGACACAACTGTTTAGCTATTTAGAAAAACTAAATGCAGATTTCTCCTTTATTCTACTCATCAAAATAAAAACTGAGTACATCAAATAATTATTTAAAAGTAAAAATCTTAAATGAAAAATGTATTTGTCATTTTGGTGTAGAGTAGGCATTTGTAACTAGGAAACAAAATCAAGAAGTCATTGGAAAGTGACTGCCCTGTTGGTCCAGTGGCTAAGACCCTGCGCTCCCAATGCAGGGGGCACAGGTTCAATCCTTAGTCAGAGAACTGGATCCCACATGCCACAACTGAAAGGTTCTGAACACTGCAACAAAGATCATACATCTTGTGTGCCCCAAGGAAGACCCACACAGCATAATACATAAATAAAATAAAGAATATTTTTTTAAAGAAGCTATGGTGAGAATGGATTGAAAAATTCAGATAAATTCAACATTTGAGTATAGTAATAAAAATATCCTAAAGTCAAATGACAAACTACAGAATATTTTTTAATGCATGACAAAAATTGTTATCTTAATTTAAAAATTTATAAAAATGAATAAGAATTTATAAGTAATCCAACTTTAAAAAATAAAATAGAAATAACAGAAGAAAAGGCAATGCCCAAGTAGAAATAAGGAGGAGGTCATAAAAATAAGTTTGCTCTTACTTCTGATTTTAAAAAGAAGATGAAATTATAATGAGATGCTGTTTCTTATCCACCCTATTGGCTTCCCAGGTGACTCAGTGGTAAAGGATCCATCTGCCAATGCCAAGAGACGTGGATTCGATGGCTGGGTGGGAAAGATCCCCTGGAGGAGGAAATGACAGCGCACTCCAGTATTCTCGCCTTGGAAATCCCAAGGACAGAGGAGTTTTGCAGGCTACAGTCCAGGAGGTTGAAAGAGTTGGACATGACTAGCACCCACCCTACTCCACCTATCCGATTAGCTAGTTCAAAAGTTATCTTATGCCCTGTTGTAACAGGAAGTATGAAGAAAATGAACAAATTGGTAAAATAGCTTTGGAAAGGAATTTGACAGTGTCTCTCAAAACTGAATGGCAAAACCAATGCAATATTGTAAAGTAATTAGCCTCCAATTTAAATAAATAAATTTAAATTAAAAAATAATAAAAAATTGCATTTGTACCTGAAAAAAAAAACTGGACATCAATTCAATGGACATGAATTTGAGCAAACTGCAGGAGATAGTGGAGGACAGAGGAGGCTAGTTCACAGAGTCAAACAGGGTCAGACACAACTTATCCCCAAAGCAACAACAACTCAAAACTGGAAATACATATTGACCCAACAATTCTGCAGCTAGGAAATTACCTTATAAAAATGTTAACACAAGTACTCCAAGATACATAAAAGGGTATTTTTCACTCCAAAATAAAATAACTAGTAACTATAAATTATTTAAAGGTCACTGATGAAAGGTTATATAAATGAGACTATATGCATTGGAAATCAAAGTTAGCATTTGAAAGAATAGTATATATAAACTTATACCCAAATATTTTAGTGAAAAATAGAAAGTGAAGAACTATAGCAATATTTGAATATACTTTTTGCAAATTTTATATATATATATATACTTGTATATCAGAGAAGGCAATGGCACCCCACTCCAGTACTCTTGCCTGAAAGTCCCATGGACCGAGGAGCCAGGTGGGCTGCAGTCCATGGGGTCGCTAAGAGTCGGACACGATTGAGAGACTTCACTTTCACTTTTCACTTGCATGCACTGGAGAAGGAGGTGGCAACACACTCCGGTGTTCCTGCCTGGAGAATCCCAGGGATGGAGAAGCCTGGTGGGCTGCCGTCTATGGGGTCGCACAGAGTCAGACACAACTGAAGCGACTTAGCAGCAGCAGCAGCATACATGTATATATATATTAATTTTCTGGAAAAATCACAAGAAACTGTTCACAGTAGTTTTCTTAGAGGACAGGTTCTAAGAGTGAAGAGATATCTTTAGGTTGTCATCATAAACTGATTTCATGGAAATATGGTCCAGTTTTTTCCTTTTTTCTATTAAAAAAATAAATGATTTTTAAGTCATTTTCTTTCTGTTACACGAATTCGTGATAACAAGTATTGGTAAGAATGTAGATAAAATGCACCCTGATACACTACGGAAGGCATGCGCTCAGTCGCTCAGCCATGTACAACTCTTTTGTGACCCCAGGGACCGTAGCCTGTCAGGCTCTTCTGTCTATGGGATTTCCCAGGCAAGAATAATGGAGTGGGGTGCTATTTCCTTCTCCAGGGGATCTTCCCAACCCAGAGATCAAACTCACATCTCTCGCATTAGCAGGTGAGTTGTTTACCACTGAGCCACCAGGGAAGTCCACCTGAGGCTTTTATATAATTATAATTTAATGTGGGTTCAAATTGTTAAGACACAGTGCCTATTTTCAAGATGCAAATAAAATCTAGCTGGAAAGCAAACAAATACAAAGGTAACTATTTTACAGGCAAGACAGAGGACAGATGCCACTAGAGCAATGGAAACAGCTAACTTGTTAGTTTTAAGGAATATTGTGTCCTGCTGGCCAAGAGGCCAGAGAAAAGAGCAAGAAATAACT
This sequence comes from Ovis aries, assembly GCF_016772045.2. Classification (NCBI taxonomy): domain Eukaryota; kingdom Metazoa; phylum Chordata; class Mammalia; order Artiodactyla; family Bovidae; genus Ovis; species Ovis aries. Next base: position 19,789,021 of record NC_056057.1, read on the forward strand.
GTGCAGGATGAAGCAACTCTAAGCCTTTGAATAATTTTCAATCTTCTCTCCCCTTTGAAGCTTTACTAAACTTTGGGGATAATTGATGTGGTGATGTTCTTTTCTTGTCTGGAAAAATGTACAGGGCCATTATCCTAATCAACAAGAACTAAGAGACATGCAGATTTCCTAGGCAGAAAGTTACTTGCAGATGTCTCATATAACTCAACGCATCACATTATAACTCCAATATAAACTTCTAAAATAAAAAAGATTCAATAAATATGGCTAGTCATGCCATCTAAATTTTACAACTCACTAAAAAAAGTTGACAAGATATGAACAAGTTTCTCTATATTTTCACCACCCATAGGTTAAAAAATGAAAGTGAAAGTCACTCAGTCATGTCCCATGACTATATATGCGACCCCATAGACTATAAAGTCCATGGAATTCTCCAGGCCAGAATACTGGAGTTGATAGCCTTTTTCTTCTCCAGGGGATTTTCCCAACCCAGGGATCGAGCCCAGGACTCCCGCATTGCAGGCAGATTCTTTACCAGCTGAACCACCAAAGAAGCCCAGGTTAAAAAATATCCTCACCAATTTTTATTGCTACACAGTAGAAATTTTCAAGAAGTTATTTTCCTCAACTCTATTAATCACATATCATCTGGAATTTTTCTTTAAAATTTTCTATTCATCTGCCTCTAAGACTTTCTGTCATTGAGGGAGGTGGGAAGTAGGTTCAGGATGGGGAACACTTGTACACCCATGGCGGATTCATGTCAATGTGTGGCGAAACCAATACAATATCGTAAAGTAAAAAAATGAGGGAGAGATTTACCTACCTTACATCATTATCAGCTATAATATTCCCTTTTCTCTACCTGACTCTAATTTGAATTTCTACTCTTTCTGAGAATTTTCAGATTATGAGAAAGAAAATTCAATAAATAAGGGGCATTTTTTTCCCCAGGTCCTAGTGTACACAAGATTTTATGTGCACCTCCCAAAAGTGGGGTCTCTGTTTTCCCCAGTCCTATGGAAGCCTACAGCCAAATCCTCCTGGCAATAAGGAGCATTTTAAACAACTACTTTATTCATATTTTAATGCTTTCTTTTAAAATGATATTTGTAACCAGAAAATACACCAGTCTTAAACCATGCACTAGAGGAATTAGAATACACAGAAGAATTCAAGAATACACAGAAAAATACAAGAATACACAGAAAAATAATACAAAAAAGGTTTTAATGACCCAGACAATCACGATGCTGTGGTCACTCAACTAGAGAATGACATCCTGAAGTCTGAAGTCAAGCAGGCCATAGGAAGCATTATTATGCACAAGACCAGTGGAGGTGACAGAATTCCAGCTGAGCTCTTTCAAATCCTAAAAGATGATGCTGTTAAAGTGCTGCACTCAATATGTCATCAAATTTGGAAAGCTCAGCAGTGGCCACAAGACTGGAAAAGGTCAGTTTTCATTCCAATCTCAAAGAAAGGCAATGCCAAAGAATGCTCAAACTGCCACACAATTGCACTCATTTCACATGCTAGTAAGATTATGCTCAAAATCCTTCAAGCTAGGCTTCAGCAGTATGAGAACTGAGAAATTCCACATGTACAAGCTGGTCTTAGAAAAGGCAGAGGAACCAGAGATCAAACTGTCAACATACGTTGGATCATAGAGAAAGCATAGAAATTCCAGGAAAACATCTACTTCTGCTTCACTGATTACACTAAAGCCTTTGACTGTGTAGATCACCAAAAACTGTGGAAAATTCTGAAAGAGACAGGAATACTAGACCACCTTACCTTCCTCCTGAGAAACGTGTATGCAGGTCAAGAAGCAACAGTTAGAACTGGACTTTGAACAACGTACTGGTTCAAAATTGGGAGAGGTGTACATCAAGGCTGTATATTGTCACCCTGCTTATTTAACTTATATGCAGAGTACATCATGAGAAATATCAGGGTAGATTACTCACGAGCTGGAATCAAGATTGCCAGGAGAAATATCAACAACCTCAGATACGCAGATGATACCACTCTAGTGGCAGAAGGTAAAGAGGAACTAAAAAGAGAATGAAAAAGCTGGCTTAAAACTGAACACTCAAAAAACTAAGATATGGCATCTGGTGCCATCATTTCATGGCAAATAGATGGGGGAAAACTGGAATTAGTGAGATTTTCTTTTCTTGATCTCTGAAATCACTGCAGCCATGAAATTAAAAGACGCTTGCCCTGTGGAAGGGAAGCTATGACCAACCGACTACTACTACTACTAAGTCGCTTCAGTCGTGTCTGACTCTGTGCGACCCCACAGATGGCAGCCCACCAGGCTCCCCCGTCCCTGGGATTCTCCAGGCAAGAACACTGGAGTGGGTTGCCATTTCCTTCTCCAATGACCAACCTAGACAGTATATTAAAAAAGCAGAGACATTACTTTGCCGACAAAAGCCCATCTAGTCAAAGCTATGGTTTTTCCAGTAGTCATGTATGGATGTGAGAGTTGGACCAGAAAGAAGGCTGAGCACTGAAGAATTGATGCTTTTGAACTGTAGTGCTGGAGAAGACTCTTGAGAGTCCCTTGCACTGCAAGGAGCTCAGACCAGTCAATCCTAAAGGAAATCAATTCTGAATATTCATTGGAAGGACTGATGCTGAAGCTCAATCTTTTGGTCACCTGATGCAAAGAACAAACTCATTGAAAAGACTTTGATGAGAGGAAACATTGAAGACAAAAGGAGAAGAGGTCTGCAGAGGATGAGCTGGTTAGATAGCATCACTGTCAATGGACATGAATCTGAGCAAACTCCAGGAGATAGTGAAGGACGGGGAAGCCTGGCATGCTGCAGTCTATGGGGTCACAAAGAGCTGGACGTGACTTAGCGACTGAACAACAAGAATTAGAAAAATATACTACAGATTCCCCAAAGTGGGGGAAAAAACATAATTCTCGAATCCATTATTCTGTTCCTTTTCTATTTGACCTGTGTAAATAAGAGCTGCTGCTGCTGCTAAGTCACTTTGTCGTGTGCGACCCTCTGTGACCCCATAGACGGCAGCCCACCAGGCTCCCCCGTCCCTGGGATTCTCCAGGCAAGAACACTGGAGTGGGTTGCCATTTCCTTCTCCAATGCAGGAAAGTGAAAAGTGAAAGTGAAGTCACTCGTCGTGTCTGACTCTTAGCGACCCCATGGACTCCAGCCTATCAGGCTCCTCTGTCCATGGGATTTTCCAGGCAAGAGTACTGGAGTGGGGTGCCATTGCCTTCTCCGAAATAAGAGCTAGTTAGGGAGAAGTGCTTAAAACCAGAGACTGAAAATGCTTCCCTGAAGTCCTTATTATTGCTGTTGTTAGTCACTAAGTCATGTCAAACTGTGACCGCATGGAGTCTAGCGTGCTAGCCACACCCCCCCAACCCCCACCCACCCCCCACCCCCCGTCCTCCACTGTCTCTCAGAGTTTGATCAGATTCATGTCCACTGAGTTGGTGATGCTATCTAACCATCTCATCCTCTGCTGGCCCCTTCTCCTTTTGCCTTCCCAGCATCAGGGTCTGAAGTCACTACCAGTGGCCAAAAGGCAGGGGATTTCTTATCTGCAGTTTCCTTTGGTAAAAAGGTCAAACTAGGTTTTTGTTTTCATAAATGGGAGAGGAAAAAAAAAAAAATCATGCATCTGTCTGTAGTGTCAACATTCTTTGAGGCTGGCTCACTTAATTATACTTTGGGTTACATTTCCCTTCACTTTCTAGCCCTAGGCCTCCCAAGGGCAGGAGGATTATCCCAGTATTTACACAAATCAGTAGTGCTAAATCTTGCCCAAACAAAGATTTAGAGGGATTTAATAGTCATTTCTTAAGACTCTGGCTCTTTGGAAGTTCTTCAATTCTAGAAAACTGAGTTGTAAATAACAACACTTAAGATGGCATTAATAAACATGTATTTCACTGATTATTAATATGGTCATGACAGAGCATCTATTTCTCTCTCAGAAAAAGGTTAATTTCATTGGCAAAGCAGCCTAAGAACAGCTCCCAACCTTATATTCCTAAGTATACTAGACAGATATTGTGTGTATTAGACAACAAAGGCTTACAGTCAAGTTTAAGGGCAAAGGATATGGTAATGATTTACTAAAACAACCAAAAATATTGTCTTCCCTAATAGCACACCATTAGAATGATTAACTGTTAATTAATTAACCTGGCTTCCCAGATGGTGCTAGCTGTAAAGAACCTGCCTGCCAATGTAGGAGACGCAGATTCGATTCCTGGGTTGGGAAGATCCCCTGGAGGAATAAATGTCTACCCAGTCCAATATTCTTGCCTGGAAAATTCCATGGACAGAGGAGCCTGGCATACTATAGTCCCTGGGGTCACAAAGAGTCAAACACAACTGCAGCAATTTAGCACACATAAAACAGAACAATTAAGACCACACTTTTTAAATTATATCTAAAAACATGTAGAAGAAAGAATTCATTCCTAAACTCATTTGATATGTTACTTCTCAAATGATTTTCATCACTAAACTAAACACAGGTGTTAAATCATAAATCAGAACCCGCTGTTTTGGATTTTACTCTTTAACTTCCCTTCCCACCATCTCTACTGGATTTGTCCGAAGCCAGTGCTCTCTGTGTGGCCTGCACAGAGCCTGATTTCTCCTTCCCCATAACATGCTCACGAATCAGTCTACTTTGGTCGTCTTCCTTAAATATTCCCAACCCAATCATGCTTTTTATGAGTACTTCTAACAATTCCTTTCTTTCCTGTCCCATTACTTTATAATCAATCTCGAGAAGATTCCCCAAATGACTTCACCTGTCCTCAAGGCCTCAGATGCATTCTTGCACACTAGTTATTTCACATACCATAATAATAGTTCATTAAAAATTTAAGAAACCATTCTTGAGTTTTCTAAACTGTTACACATATTATGCGGTAAGGAAACAAAAATGAATAAGACAGAGTGCTTGTCCTCAAAGAGATTAGCATTCATACATAAAATAAAATCAAAAGAGTAATTTAAAAACAAAACTTAAAGTGTAGTAATGTGTGTTATTTACAAGAGGGACCAAAGAGAATGTGGCAATTAATGTAGCGAGGCGAGGAAGACAATGTGATGTGGAGAGAAAGAGAGTGCTATGGATGATGAGTCTAGAAAAGAAGATTGGACCCTGCCCTAAACCATGTTGTATATGCAAGAGGGGCTATCAGATGCAACTTGCCACACAAGTTACCTGTTTTTAAAAGATGGTTCTAAAGGAGATATGAGGAATGGGGAATAAACTAAAAGAGAGAATAGAGTCAAACGCTAGTTAGGCAAGGGAAAAGTAGAGCTATCATGGAGTTGATGACATGACATGACTTGCAGTTTTGATATGATATCATCAGAGTAGATCAAGTCTGTGAGTTGTCATTCTATTTAGGACTTAAAAAAAAAAAAACAGGTGGTTGGTCTTTTATTTTTTTTCTTCCTAATTCAAGATGGCCTTGGTGTTATATTAAATATCCAAGTAGCCCCATCTCTTACCAATGATGACTCTTCTTGGCTATAAAGTTCCTTTGGGAATTGGCTAAAACTCCCACCAACCAGAGCTTTATTTGTATTAAAAGTATAAATATAAGGACTTCCCTGGTGGTCCAGTGGTTAAGATTCTGTGCTTCTAAAGCAAAGGGCACAGGTTTGAGTCCTAGTTGGGGCACTAAGTTCCCACATGCTGTGCAGAAAAAAAAAAAAAAAGTTTAAATATAAAAAAATTAATATTAGAAAAATTTTAATATAAACAGTCCTGGTAAGATTAGAGGGCTATCAGTAATTCATGACAGAGTAGCTCAAACAGACTGCCTCCTCATTAATATACCAGGGGAAATTGTTTGGGAATATTCTTAGGGGGAAGAAATTATCAAACGACAAAGACAGAGGAAGAACATACTTCAGCAAGAACCGGCCTGGATGACATGCTAAAGGGTATCTGGGGCTCCAAAAGAGTAGTTTGAGGAGACCGAGGACTCTAGTGGTGAGGATAGGGCCATTCTTAGCAGGGTGCAATCTCAGTGCAATCATACACCTCCTCCATCAGTGTCCGTTGTAAACTGATTCTCTCTTCATGAACAAGAACATCAAAAGCAGTCTTGAAGGGGAAAATTTGCAGCATCAGTAGAAAATCTATGATAAAGTGGAGTGAGCTCTGTCTTCACGTTTGAAGAAGAAATGCTGACATTTTTTGTACAAATAGATTGCAGAGTAACCTTTTTTGTTGTTGTTTTTTAAGCAATAGATGGCAGAACCATCTTTCCTCTACACTGGACAATATCCTGGAGTCTCTTCTGAGCATAAATAGTGATGGATTCCAGGGAAATGGTCACGATTCACAGTTGACCAAGACTGATTCAGAATAAAGTTATCAAAAGCGAATTCACAATATTTCTAGAGTCCAACTCTGAGTGTCACTGATTTAGGATTTTTAGTTTTAAGAATTTAGAAACTTTTACATATAATCACAGCAAAAACAAACAAACAAACAAACAAACTGGCTATTGTGCTTCTCCTAAGAATCTCCTAAAATGTTTTTATTTTTCCTATAGCTGATTCACATTGGTGTTTGACAGAAACCAACAAAATTCTGTAAAGCAATTCTTCTTTAATTTAAAAATAAAAAATCTTTTTTTAAAGTAAAAATAAAAAAATTTAGAGCTGCAATCAGTAACTGTTTCCATACGATTATCAATCTCATAATTGATGCTTTTGAACTGTAGTATGGGAGAAGACTCTTGAGAGCCCCTTGGACTGCAAGGAGATCAAACCAGACAATCAAGGAGATCAATCTTGAATATTCATTAGAAGGACAGATGCTGGGGCTGAAGTTCCAATACTTTAGACATCTGATTCAAAGAGCTGACTCATTAGAAAATACCCTGGTGCTGGGAAAGATTGAAGGCAGGAGGAGAAGGGGCTGACAGAGGACGAGATGGTTGGATGACATCACTGATTTAATGGACATAAGTTTGAGCAAGCTCCAGGAGACAGTGAAGGACAGGGAAGCCTGGTGTGCTGCAGTCCATGGGGTCGCAAAGAGTCGGACACGACTGAGAGACTGAATAGCAACAACCATCAGTCTCATTGGCTACAAAATCATTATTGAGGGTTTAGGGCATCAGTATAAGTTATTAAAATCTCTAAACTGTTTACATTTATGGAATTTCTCTACCTCTTTTCTCTCTTTATTTAGAGTCTAAAGACTCATGAAGGAAGCTTTTGGACAAAAATCACAAATTGTTTATTATGGGAGGGGTGATTAAAATATGTCCTATGGAATGTTTATTTCCCCTTCTAGATTATGATGTTAAGTAAAACCTAGTTCTTTGCAATTGGCACTGTGATATGATCTAACTGGAAGTTTAAACATTGCAAGAGTAACTATACAAAAAGTTTCTGGCTTAAAAATTCAAGACTACAACTATGAAAGTAAAAAACTGTGTCATGTGTTAAACAGTAGGCCATATTCTTATTGTTCAGAATATAGCATAAAAGTCAGTGGGTCCTGGTAGTTTATTTACTTCTTCCAGTTTGGATGCATTATATTTATTTTTGTTGTCTGGCTTCCAATACTATATTAAATAGAAGTGGCTACTTTAATTTTTTTTTTTTTAATCACTTGGGTCATTAGGACAGAAGCTAGTTTCCTGACTTCTGTTTCTGCTTCCCCCAATCTACTCAAATAAATCCATTCTTCAAAGTCACTATCAGTGTCTTCTCCTCCAGGAAGCTTTCCCTGAATTCTCCAGTCTCTTTCAAATGTCTCAATAATAAGTTAATTTTTATTAATTTTTTGAAGTCTGTCTTAATTTAATTTTAGATGTGTTTATGGCTTGTCTGCTTAACTAGAGTAGAAGCTTCTTTAGCACAATGATAAGCGAGTACTGGGGCTTCTCTGGTGGCTCAGCAGTAAAGAATCTGCCTGCCAACGCAAGAGACGCTGGTTTGATCCCCTGGTAGGGCAGATCTCCTGGAGGTAGGAGACGGCAACTCACTCCAGTATTTTTGCCTGGGAAATTCCATGGAGAGAGGAGCCTGGCGGGCTACAGTGCATAGGGTTGCAAAAGAGCTGGGTACAACCTAGCGATTGAAACAATAAGCAAATAGTAAATATTTGGCAACTATTTATATTTTTGATTTATTAATCTCTGATCATCTCTTTCCTGCCAAGCCTAAACTAGATTAGTTGGACAATTTAGCTAGATTAATGGTTTTCAAACTGTACTTCAAAGAACCCCTCAGAAATTGAAAGGGAAAAAATTGAGCCAAGAGAATAGAGCCACAGACTAGCTTCATAGGAAAGCCTCACTGCCTTTGGGGAAATAGATGTGGTATAAAAGGTAATGAAAGTGAACTAAACAAATTAGCAAAGAATGAACAGAATTGTGAAATGATTACCTAGGAAAAGTTATAATCATCTTTAATTGCCTTTAAATTTGAAGATTTCACTGAAGTAGAATATTAATAAGTGCTTGTTGACTGATGATACATTTTTCTTTTCTCCAGTCTAAGAGCTCCTGATTGTTATCCTACTACAAACACATCACACGTTTTTTAATAAAATTCAGAGACTTGTCTAATGAAGGAAATTAAAATTTAGCTTCAATATCATCTGGTAATTAAATCTCAGTCTGCCTAAATTGAAATAAACAAATAAAACAGTGCTATCCATAGAATTCCTAAGTTCTTATCTAATATTTGTGCTGCTGCTGCTAAGTCACTTCAGTGGTAGCCGACTCTGTGCGACCTCATAGACGGCAGCCAGCCAGGCTCCCCCGTCCCTGGGATTCTCCAGGCAAGAACACTGGAGTGGGTTGCCATTTCCTTCTCCAATGGATGAAAGTGAAAGTGAAGTTGCTCAGTCATGTCCTACGTTTTGCAACCCCAGGGACTGCAGCCTACCAGGCTCCTCTGTCTATGGGATTTTCCAGGCAAGAGTACTGGAGTGGGGTGCCATTGCCTTCTCCTCTAATATTTGTAATAATCTGAAATTACTATTCCTCTGGTGGCTCAGATTGTAAAGAATCTGCCTGCAATGCAGGAGATTTGGATTCAGTCTCAGGGTCAGGAAGATCCACTGGAGAAGGAAAACAGCCACCCACTCCAGTATTCTTGCCTGGAAATCCCATGGGCAGAGAAGCCTGGTAGGCTGCAGTCCCTGGGGTCGCAAAGAGTCGGACACGACTGAGTGACTAACACTTTCACTTCAGGTCTAACAGTTATTATCTACTTCCTTGTGCCTTTTCTTGATATAAGATGTTCTGCTGCTACACAGCTTCCTACTCCCAGTAATATCACTTGAAATAGGGAACATATCTGCTGTATTCCCAACAGACATTAGCAGAGTCCAACACATAGCAAACATCCAAAACATATAGATTTTGGTGAATGGATAAAACTTTTAATATATTAACATCAGAAAATTTTTCACTAAGGTTAATAGCTTCCAATATAGATTAGCCATATTTGAATTCTCTTTTTTTAAACACCATCTTATAACATTTTCTGTCATATCTCATACACCCAATACTTCTCCAAGAAAGGCAAAATAATATGCTGGAAAATAGCATGGACTGCCATCTATGGGGTCGCACAGAGTTGGACACGATTGAAGCGACTTAGCAGCCACAGTCACAAAGCGCTCAGTGTGCCTCTGAACCCTAACACGTGAATGTAAGCAAATTATCAAATGTCTCCATTCAAAGACAGTCTCCTTACTGGCCTTCCAGGGTCTCTGTGCGTATTAAATAGAATGTTCACATCCTAGAGCTTGGCAGATGGTAGGCATCAAGTGTTCCATTTCCTTTCTTCTCTGAAGCACATTTTTCTGTATGTCCAACTCTTGTGACTCCGTGCACTGTAGCCCACGAGGCTCCTCTGTCCGTGGGATTTTCCAGGCGAGAATATGGAAGCAGGCAGCTGTTTTCATCTCCAGGAAATCTTCCCAACACAGGGATTGAATCCCAGTGTCCATGGATAGAGGAGCCTGGCGGGCTACAGTCCGTAAGGTCACACAGAGTCTGACATGACAGACCCAACTGACCCGTGCAGTAGCTCCCGCATTGCACGCAGGCTTTACTGTCTGAGCCACCAGGGAAGCCTGTATTTGGATCTGATACATATAAAATGGTTGCTTGAGAACCGCAGTCCAGAGGGCTCTGCTTCTGGAATTCACCTCTCCTGCACCCCAGCCAATAACCAAGCATCAGGCCCTTGCCACCATCCAAAACCAGCATTAGATCTTCTTATACCAGTAAGGAAATTTAAAACTCTTAAAGAGAAATCTAATCTGTTTCTTTCATTTACTCAAAATTCCTGAGGGGAAAGCTAAACATGAGAGTACCTTGTTTTAAGTTCTTTTTATTTAACAAGGAATGCACTTCTAGAGGTAATAGAATTTTTGATCTAGTTAATACTCACTCCTCTCTTTAAAACAGACTTTTGAAGTCACTGGCTGAAATTTCTTTTCTTGAGTTTTATCACCTGTAGAAATTAGAGTAATTTGAAATCTTAGTACCTATTACTATTTCATTGAACATTTCCTCAAAATCTTAGGTAACTTAATTTCAACATAAAGTATTAATTAGCAATTTATACCTTCTTAATGCCAAAAGTGACCTTTATTCAGAGGTTGTTGAGGTAATTCTGTGATGTAACCAAATTAAATTTCAGCCTTAGATACAAGCAATTATTTCCAATCAGGTCCTTTAACAGTGGCTAAATAGGCACTTGTGTTACTTACATTGTAGCTTATTTCCCCACAGAGAGTTAGCAACTGTTGTTTCTCTGTGTAACCATCACGTCTAAGAGTTTTCTAGGAAGCCAAGTCAAATGTATGTTCATTCTGTAACAGAGAATGGAGGAATAACTGCCTGCTCCCACAAAATAACACCTTAATTCTGTTTTTAAAAAACAGCTCGCATTTGTCACAGTGAGATGCTTCATGCGTGCCTGCATTCTCAGTCACTTCAGTCATGTCTCACTCTTTCCGAGTCTGTGGACTATAACCTGCCAGGCTCCTCTGTCCATGGGATTCTCCAGGCAAGAATAGTGGAGTGGGTTGCCATGCCCTCCTCCAGGGGATCTTCCCCACCCAGGGACTGAACCCGTGTCTCCTACATCTCCTGCATTCCAGGTGGATTCTTTACCCACTGAGCCACCTGGGAAGTCTGAGGTGTTTCACATAGCTAGCTGTCTTTTTCCCTGGCTTTGCTCACCTCCCTTCCCTTTACCTCAGTTACTTTTATTCTCCAGCCCATATACTAACTACACACTTAGCTCTCAATCTCTTTCACTTTACCATTGAGACTATTCCAGAATGATTTTCTCTAGTCCTCTCATGGATATTGCTTTCTCAATTACTTTACTTTCCTAAAAAGAAAACAAAGGAATAATTTCCATCAAACTGAAAATACTTTGTGAGTATGCTGTAGTTTATAGAATTCCATGCCAGATGTTTCACAGAAAGGTATTAAACAACCAAGAATGCTATAATAATATTCATTGATTCATTTATTCAAAAAATATGTAACATTTTTAACATTTCAGTGAAAAGATCTCCAGATTCTCCTTTACTCTATCCATCCCAGATAATAACGAAAGCCTTTCTGATTCTAAATAAAACTAGGATGATCCCATATTCCATTCTCATTTGGCTACATGTATGATTATTTTTAGAGACCATGATTCTGAATATAACTAGATACGCTGAGTGCAAACAAAATCTTGTTGCTCCATGCGCCTCAGTTCTTTAAGGATGTGAAGTAGGCAGCAGTTTCAAATGCTACTTTCCACAGTTGGATTTCATTTACTTATTCACTCTACAAATACCCATTGAATATGAACTATGCTCTGAACACTGTATAAGATTTTAACACTGTATAAGATTTGAAGGACGCATTGATGAAGAACCAGAGTAGTTCTGGCTCATGTAAGCCGAAAGCCTTGTAGTCTTAAAAGTTGTGATAGTGAAACAGAGGAAAACTACAAGATAATTTGAGAGAGTAGGACCAAGGGTCCTGGTTCAAATTGGAATGACAGAAAAGGCATTCATGATTAGGTAGGACTTGTAAGTATCAAACAAGATAGTTGATGAAAATGAACAACCCCAAACAATGGATAAATATGATTAAATAGCATCAGGGGACTGTTTTCTGTAGTTGCGAAGGTATGAAAAAGTAGGGGGTTGATATGGCGGGGGTGGGGGTGGCAGAGCTCATGTGATCATGCTCATATAATGTGTTGAGACTCAAAATGGGGCACGCAATATTACACAGCTGCAGGCCGTATGCAAGGGTTTAAAATGCCTACTCCCACCCTCCACTACACATAGTGAACACCAGTCCATGCAAATGTTAAGGTCTTTGTTTTCCACCACTTTTTAGGCGTGATTTATTTTGAGAACAATTTCCAAAATCAGGAGCCCCTGAATCCAGCTGGAACTTTCACAGTGGTAAATCCCAGTGTCACTGGCATGTTTGTCTGGCATTCACGAAGGAGGAAAGGATTAAAAGCCAAATGGAGCCACTGAGAGAAAAGTTAAAACCTCCTTCCCCCTACCCCTACCACATTATTAACAGTCTCACGTCCTCCTTTTCTGGATAGTGTCTCAGATTATTTTAAGATGCAGGATAAATTTGAGGAACATTGGAGAAGATACTCACTGGGAAATTCCAAACTTACATTTCAGAAAAAGGTCCTCATTGGAAGGAAGGCCAGTGGACAGAATGAACGCCATCAGTTGCTAAGTTTCTTCCTGCAGATTAATATGTGTCATCTTTTCATTGCCCTGGAAACTCAGCACATTAAATTCATGCGTAAAGGGCCTGTTAGACAATTGTGCTAACAAGCCCTCCATATTTTTTTGATTTTTGACCAAATTTAAAAACACTATAAAGAAAACTAGCCAAGTTTATACAATCTTGGACAAACAAGGTAAAGCATGCCTTTCAAAGCACAGGAAAATTTGTCTTTATTCAATGTCTATTAAACAATTTGGTTACAAACTGTTAAGAAATCTTGAATTCCAAATACTGAATTCTGAAATTGATGTATTGCTAAATATTTTGTAGGAATTCACTTTCAACATTCTATTTTATCTAAATATTTACTCATATCAGAATTGTTTCCACAAACAGATTGTAAATTTTTTTAAGATAAATGACTGCATCCTTTTGAATGCCCTGCAATAGTGCCTCCAATATCATATGCAACATAAAATACTTGCTAAATAAGTACACGTTAAGCCAAATTTAATTACAAAACCAGCTGCTGTCAGTTGCATCGTCTCACACATGTTAAAAGTTCCTTGGACTTCCTGAGAAACCAGTAACCATATTTTTAGTTTCATTTTCACAAAATAGTTCATTCTTCCAGCTGTCAAAGTTCATGCCACGAACAGCCCACCTCCTTCAAATGCATTCTGAAAAACGCTTTACCGTTTCCCTTCGGTGCTTCTCTGAGACTTCTTATTTTGTTTTACTTTCTTATCCTTAGTAAAGCATCCCCGAACAAAGGACAAAATAAGGGCAACGAAACAATTGTGTGGTGCCTTTTATTTCACAGCTCTGCTCATCTGCGGCACAAATAGCAGAACCCATGGTTAATCACCACACACTTCTGGTTCCCAGGGCACTCGTGGAGCTTTCCATATGGTCTGCTCAAAACGGGGACTCATATATATATCAAATACCAATTATGCAAAGAAATGTGATCATATAGTGGAACCAAGTCATAAGAGAAAAATACCTGTTCAACAAAGACAGAAACCTACTTTCAAAACTCTCCGCATTTCTGGTTCCCAAGGCAAAGCAATAATAAGTACACTAGATAAATCATCCTAACATTAACTAGGATAATCTCTCAGACATACTCAACTGGAAGCTTTCATTTTCATTCGTATCCAAGCGAAAGAAAAATGTTTAATGTGTTACTTCCATTTTCTTTAATGTTTTAGGCTTTTTAAATCTTGTTGTTTACTCTGAGTAACTTAGTCCTTCTACGGTGAAGTCTTTAAGTATGGGGGTTTTTTTCCCCCATAATTTCATCTTTAAGCTTTATTCTGTCTCCTTTTCTACTGGCTTAGACAATTTTTAGCCTTAGGTTGGGTAACCGCATAGTTTATGATTACTACCAGGGCACTTTTGAAATGAAAGGAAGTACAAAGAAAGAAAAAAGGATAGTGCAACAGCAAATAAAACAGAGATTTTGCTGGGAAGACTGAGAGATACAGTCACCTAGCCTTAGGGTTTGCTTTTTGGTCAACAGGGACTTTCTCCTATAGTTTTTAAGGTTAATCGGAAGAGTTGCTTACATAACCAAAAACTGTTTGACTGTAAATTGGATCCTATTTTCCATGTACATCACATTTCTAATGGCAGTCAACTGAGAAGGGCAATTAGAAAAACACCAAAGTTTTCATGAGATACTAAAAACCAGAAATCACTAGTAACTAGAAATCACAGACACTAAGTGAAAGTGAAAGTCACTCAGTCGTGTCCAACTCTTTGCGACTCCCTGGACTATACGGTCCATGGAAATCTCCAGGCCAGAATACTGGAGTGGGTAGCCTTTCCCTTCTCCAGGGGATCTTCCCAACCCAGGGATCGAACCCAGGCCTCCCACATTGTAGGTGGATTCTTTACCAGCTGAGCCACAAGGGAAACCCATGGAGACTAAAGGAAGGGGAAAAAAAGCTTTGAAGTGCAATCGTGTGCTAGATATCAAATCTATGGAGAGAGAAGGTGAGAGATTAACTGCATCTTCCCAACAATCCTTATAATTTAGGCATTCAGTCCAATTCAATTCAGTCTCTCTGTCGTGTCCAACTCTTTGCAACCCCATGAATCGCAGCACGCCAGGCCTCCCTGTCTATCACCAACTCCCGGAGTTCACTCAGACTCACGTCCATCGAGTCAGTGATGCCATCCAGCCATCTCATCCTCTGTCATCCCCTTCTCCTCCTGCCCCCAATCCTTCCCAGTATTAGCATTCCTATTTTAATAAACAAGCAGCCCATCCGTTGATGGGGAATGTGTGAATTGCTACAAATTTTAGGAAAGTAATCTGACAATACTTACTGGAAGTTTTAAAGTGCCAACCTTTAGATCCAACAATCCTACTTCAAGATATATTTTCTTAAAAAATGAAAGCACCTATGCATAATGATATATGTACAAGGATGTTTACTACAGTATTGCTTTTAGTGGTAAAAAAAATAAAATTAACCAATTAGAAATCACATCAATAAAAGCATACCACAGAATAATGTATACAGTATGATCTTATTTTTGTTTAAAAAAAAGATCACAGGTTTTATGAAAAACAAAATCTATATACTATATATATATGATTTATTTTATTGTATTTACTCAACAAAATACTTTGAGCTCTCAATATGTTCTAGGATGTTCTTGATGCTACATTGCTGTCTACTTGAAGTAGCAGAGAGGGAGATTATTGAGGATTCATAACAAAATGTTAATTACATCAGAATAACAGGACTGGCAAAAGAGAAGTCAGATGAATAACTCTTCATTCACCTCCATCTTTTCTCTGACAGGATATAATCAGTATTATTAGTTTGGAAACCTTTAAGAAACCAATATAGATGAGAACGGTGCATCTCATATATGCTGAAACAAAAGCTCCTTGCTCTTAAGGAACTAAATGATTTGACCTTCCCGACACAACTAGAAAGTGGTCAACTTAAGTTCACATCCCTGGCTAACTCCTGGGGCCCATAGGAGGAGCTGTTGCCTTGAAATCAATGTAACGTTTAGAGATTTAGCCGTTCATTCAAGATAAAACAACCTAGAAAGAAATAAAAAGAGATGTGAAGTTAAAATAAAAACTAATTTTCATTCACATACAAGTTTGAAATGCTTCCTTCATTTTACCAACTTTGATCATAATTTCCCTAATTTTATACGCTACCTAAAAGATTTTCTACAACAGAGATTAATGGCTAAACAAAGGCTAAATAAACACAGTTCTCCAAGAGCTGTAAAATCAATGTGAGTTCTGGAAGAGAGAGGCTTCTTACATGAACAGGGACAATTAAGATAAAAATATTGAAGAAGACATATCTTCGCTCTACTAA
Source organism: Ovis aries (assembly GCF_016772045.2). NCBI lineage: Eukaryota > Metazoa > Chordata > Mammalia > Artiodactyla > Bovidae > Ovis > Ovis aries. The sequence continues at coordinate 19,805,155 of NC_056057.1, forward strand.
AGCCCAGCTTTAATACTGGGTATTGTGTCAACCACATAATTAGCTTGGATTCAAAAACTACAGTTTCTTTCCACACATATCAAAATATATATCAAGAAATTCCCCCAAAAAAGTGGCAGACTGAGAGCTCAACAAAATATAAAGCAGGTGTTGCCTGAGTTAAAGCCACAAAGGACAGTGCTAAGGGGGAAGGAACACATCAACAGGAAGAAATCAGGAACTCTTGATCCAAGAATAACATCAAAATGTAGTCCAATGTAGGCAAACAGGAGTTGAGAACCAGAAAGTCTGCAGCAAGGCTTACTGGCCCCATCTCTCGGCAGCCCCATGGGTGGCAGACAGGCTGCGATCTTGTCTGGGGTTGCACAGTGCTCATCCCCTTCTGCCCAGTCCTAGAAGGCTGCTGACCCCAGCTCCTGATTATGACCTCAGCTCTAGTAAACGGCACTGATTAATAATGGCCTCTTAAGTCTTCCCTGGTGGCTCAATGGTAAAGAATTCTGCCTGCCAATACAGGAGATATGGGTTTGATCCCTGATCCGGGAAGATCCCACATGCCTCAGAGCAACTAAGCCCACGTGCCACAACTACTGGGCCTGTCCTCTAAAGCTTGGGAATTGCAACTACTGAGCCATACGCTCCCTGAAGCCCCTGCTCCACAGCAGGAGAAACCCGAGCACCACAGCTAGAGAGTAGCCCCCACTCACCCCAACTTGAGAAAAGCCCCTGCAGCAGTGAAGATCCAGTACAGCCATAAATTAATTAACTAATTTAAAGATGGTCTCTTAGTTCACATTTTTATGGAGGAAAAAAGTTCTGGTTAATTATCCCAGTTGTCTTACTAAAAGCCTTTTGTCCTACAGTGTGTACAACCCTTGGTCAGCCTGCGGAATGGCTGGCGGAACACTGGCAGCTCAGTTCTGAGTGCATGAGGAGCACACCCATTCAGCAAGCACTATGAGCACGGAAAGACCTAAAGAATGGCATGGCTTCTGCGTCTCACAAGCTTATTTGTAAGTCAGTCGTTTGAAATTTATACAACTTTTTCTCATTAAAAAAAAGAAAGAAAGAAGCTTTAAAAAAACCCTCAATTGTCTACTTATAAGCACAGTGATAGTAATTCATTTTCTACTTTCATTTTTATTTCATTTATGCACCAATTCTTTAAGCAAGTTATTGTTGATGAGATGGTTTATATTGTGATTTGGCGCCAAAGATAAATATCAATGTCTTATTAAAACCAAAACATGTATTACGTGCATGTATGCTCAGCCATTCAGTCGGGTCTGACTCTTTTTGACCCCAAGGACTGCTACCTGCCAGGCTCCTCTGACCACAACATTCTCCAGGAAAGCATACTGAAGTGGGCTGCCATTCCTACTCCAGGAGATCTTCCTGATCCAGGGATTGAAACTGTGTCTTTTCAGTGTAGGGCTTCCTACATTGCAGGTGGATTCTTTACCACTGAGCCACCCGGGAAGCCCCCACAATATGTGTTAAACACATCCAAAACAGGATGAATGATAACCATCATTCAAATCATTGTCTTAATGGAAAAATAGACCTCAAGTTCAACCTTAGCTGTTAACAGCACACTGCCCCCAGTGAGAACAAGAATTCCATCTTCTTTCTCTCATTCATTCAATAGAGAGGCATGTCCGCTCTAGACTATAAGTAGTCTACTGCCCACTGCCTAAGAGAGGGGTTTTGGGGTGAGACATGAACATGGAAAGCAGGCAGTTGGCAAAGGTACATACTTGTTTTACAGTTTTTTATTTTAAAAAAAAAGTACTGTGAGGACTGAGGATGAGGCAGCAAGAAATAAAGTTAGAATGAATTTTAAAGTGCTTTTCCCCTAAAGTTTCTGCTTTTTTTCTATATATTACTACTTTAATGCTAAGCTAAGCTAAGTGTAGTTGCTCGGTCGCTCTTTGCGTCCCGTGGACTATAGCCCACCAGGCTCCTATGTCCATGGGATTCTCCAGGCAAGAATCCTGGACTGGGTTGCCATTTCCTTCTCCAGGGACTTTAATGCTAGTATTAAGAAATTATAAAGTACAAAGATGGGAGATAGCAGTAAGACGCTGATCTCTCTGTCACAGCTTTGAAAATGCTCAATCTATGAATAAGACAGAGAGGGGAGAGGGTGAGAGAGAGAGAATTCTGCTGACCCTCTCTCAGGAACCCATTTGTAAACACAAGGACATTCATAAGTCAGGCACATGCAAGTCAGGGACTGTGTGTAATTGGATCATATAATATGACATTCATCCCTGACTTTTTTCCCCTCACCTAGTCTCCTGGTTTTATATCCTACTTTGATGTAAGATAATATGGTTGTACATGAGCAACTTGAGTTAAAAAATAGACGCATAAAATTCTCTCAAGCTAGATACTCAGCAATCTAAATTGTGAGGCACTCTTTAGCCAGAGACAATTTCATAGAGAAGAGAAATGCAGCACTGTATTACACAAATGGAAAACAGCCTTTATTTCCTTATTAAATTTTCAAGGAGTTGCACGGAGATTTAACCACAAAGCTCACATTATTTAGGGGATTTAATTATTGTTTGTTTCTTTCTTTCATTTTCTGTCTCCAAATAAAAGCATATTTCATTACATGGTGAGCGTTAATGCTTTTTAAAGGTTCAGAAGAAAAAAAAACACATGCTTTTCACAAAAGCAAAACCATATTCTTTATTGTCTACACAAATTAAGAAAAGCCATGATTGCTCTAGGATTGAACATGAAAAGAGGGGAAAATGTCCAGGCAGCACATTCTCAGATTATTCTTAGGTAGCACGCATTTCTAAATTTTGGAATTTGGGTCTGCTATGGCATGGGTTCATGGGAGAGGACACTATAAGCCTTAGGACAGTGGTTTCTAAATACAAGGTGGCCAGAATCAAGTAGGAAGAACCTAAAAACATACAGATTTCCTGTGTCCCAGTACAAACATTCTGGAAGCCAACCTTCCAAAATTTTACCTTGAGTAAGATCTCTCTGTGAATCACTTACAGCCTACAGACACTTGACCAAAAAAATACATACTTGAAAATCATGCATTGCCTTACAGAATTCTTTTTCCTTCTCAAAGTGTGAACCTTATATTATCTTCAAGCAGAATCACTTAGCTTGTTTGTTTAAAATGCAGATTTTCAAACTGAATCGAATCTTTGTGGGGTGGGATCCAGGAATCTTTTCTTTTAATAAGAACATTTCAATGTAGATCAGTTTTCTAGTGCTGAATAAAAAATTACCACCAACTTAGTGGTTTATTAGCTTACAGTTCTGTAGCTCAAAAGTTTGATGTAACTCAACTAGTTTCTCTGCTTAGGGTCTCTCAAGATTTTAGCCAGACTGGGGAGCTCTAGTGAAGAAGCCCCTTTCAGACTCATTTAGGCTATTGGCAGAATCCAGCTCCTACAGTTCCAGGAAGGAGATTCCATTTTGCTGTCAGCTCAAGGCGGTCTCAGATTCTAGAAGTGGCCACCATTCTTTCTCCAGTGACTTCCTCTACAGTCAAGCCAACAACAGCTGTCAAATCCCACCTTATGCATAAAGTGTCTCTGATTTCCTCGTCTGTCGTCAGACAGAAAAAGCACTCTGGTTTTAAGGGCTCAATTAGATCAAACCCACCAAGATCATCTCTACCTTAAAGTCAACTTCACAGCTGACATATCATCATGGGGGGTGATACCTCATTATTTTCACAGGTGTCATGGATTAGAGTGAGACATCTTTCAGAAGTTATCCAAAAAGTCTTCCTACCATGCTCAGTCTCTCTTATATTCTGGTGTGTTGACTCATTCTCGTCTATAGGATAGCAGCAGAAATGGTGTATGTCTCTTCCAGGCCAGAATTTTTAAAATCAGGTGTTCCTTCTCCAGTACCGCTTCCCCAACCTGCCAGATGACTTTGAGGCCATAATGGATGGTGGAGCCTCAAATAAGAGTCCTGAGTCCTTGAATCACTGGGTGGAAGAGAACTGCTCACAGGCTACATGGGTCCATAGTGTATTCTTAATGAGCAATAAATGTATTTTTGTTGGGTCAAACTATTAAAAATTTGGCATTGATTTACTACAGCAAATAGTGTTATCTTACCAAATATCTGGTTTCTTCGGTTTCTAAACATATGGTAAGCAAAATTAAGTCAAAATATGCATTTTCTGAGTAGAACTGGACAGCTCTCCGTTTGAAGTATAATTCCTTCAAATAATAGTTCTATGATCTTACGAAAGTTATTTCACCTCTTCAACTATAATCAAATAATAACAAATTTCTGAGGTCTTAACTAATTAGAATACAAGGACTAAGACTTCATGTTCTTTTTATAGAAAAGATCATACTTTATATTAACAGTCATCGTTTAGTCACTAAGTCGTGTCCGACTCTTTGTGACCCCACGGACTATTGCCCACCAGGCTCCTCTGTCCATGGGATTCTCCAGGCAAGAATACTGCAGTGGGTAAAGCCAGTCCTGTCTCTAGGGAATCTTCCTGACCCAGGGATCCAATCTATGTCTCCTGCAGTGGCATGTAGATTCTTTACCTCTGAGCCACCAGGGAAGCCCATATTAACAGTTAACACCTATTAAATTTAATTAATCAGGCTCTTCATGCACAATATTTTGACATTAGAAATACTGACCCAAACGATTTTTAAAAAGCCATAAGAATCTTAGACTCCACATAAGCAATTCAGTCATGCTAGTCGACATTATGTTCCTACGTTTTATGTTTTAAAACATATATTCTCTGTACCTATAGGTATTGTATATCTATGATAAATAAAAACAGATGTTTCATTAAATACCTGGAATGAAAATAAATATCCATTAGCAAAACACAGAAAGTGGGAATTACCTCTTCAGTGCTATCCCCAAGAAACGTCAAAAATAGATAATATTCAGTTCCTGAGCTAGGAAATCCACGCATACACTTAAAATGACAATTTTGAAATGAAATTTTCATTTCATGTATAGAGAGGGTTTTTAATTTCCTTTGGCAAATCAACATTTAGTCTGTAAAACACGATGCTCACTCATAATGTCATGCATCTCACTCACAATGATTCTTTCTTATTAACTGCTTGGGCACAATTTATTTTCCTCTCAGGCTATGAAGGTGCGTGCAAGTGCAGCAGACTCTGGCTGGAGCTGATAAGCCAGCCCATAGCAGCAGCACTGCTGGCCTGATGAGATTTGTAAGAAGACAATATTCCATTGGCTTGGAAAACTATGCTGTATATCAAAGCTATCAAAAATAATATCTACAAACAATGCCTTGATGCATTTGCCAACTCTCACAGAGAGCTCTCTGGTGTTCTGAAAATATAGTTTGATTTTTTTTTTCTGTTGTAGTGAAAAAATACAGGCCACATTTTTTTTTTTAAAGATCCTTGCTTTTGTTTACATTTTTTTCACTAAGCATGGTAGTCTAAAAGAATATTTTTGAATCTTGGCTTTCAACAGTCATTGCTACAGTTCCCGAAGAGGATAGATTATCCATCCTTTGAGTTAGGACTATTTATTTCATAGGAGAGTTAAAAAAAAAAAAAAGAAAATCAAGAAATGATCAAAAGAGAAGTATGTCACAATCTTACAAACTAAAATCTCATTATAAGTTCTCCAAAGCTTTTTAGATAAAACACTTATGAGGAAGGCAAACACTCCTGCTAAAAAATGAGATTTTCATTCTGTTTAGAATAATTATTTATTTTAGTTCCACACAATTTCTCAAAAGCACATATAATATTTTAATCTAATATATTTTTGAGATCTTTGTTTCCAACAAAAAATATGCTAAGAGAAATATTACATTAAAGACAAACCACTGAGGAATCTAAACAAATGACACGCTAGATATATTCACTTTATGTATGTATCGCATAGTTTAAAGGAAAATAAGCTACAGAAGATGCTGTCATATTTAGATAATACTTTATAATTTACAACGTACCGACATGCATTTTCCACACTATGAAGTGAACATGGCTAGTACTAGAATTAGCTTCAAATGCAAATTGACTGTCATTTTTCTGTTTAGTGTATACTCTACATACAATACCTCATTTAATCCTCAGAACAACCAAATGACATTTCTTAGAAGGCAATATTCCACTGGCTCAGGAAAAATTCCTGCTGTACATCAAACATATTCAAAAATATCTAAAACATGCTCTGATGAATTTTCCAGCTTTCACACACACACACACACACACACACACACACACACACACACAATCCGTTGCCTATCTAAAACAAATGTGATTTATTTTTTTCAATTTTAAGAAAAGAATAAGGAACTTGAAGTATAGGTGGGATTGATTACTTACCTAAAACCAGAACTAGAGAGACAACTATATGCTTTGAGTACCAACTAAAGATGTACTCAGTGCTTTATATACAGACATACAATCACACGATCTCAGTTAATATTACCAACTGCTCCTCAAGCTTGATATTGTTATACCTCTTTTTTTTCCTGTCTCTCAGGGACACTGGCTTCCTTATTGCTCCAGTGGCTCCTTGTGCTTCCATTGTCATAAAAGAGAAGATTTTAACATGACCAATAGATGTCTCCAAAATCCTAAGGTAACTAGGATACTGGCACTTTGTGGTATTTTCTCATCCTTTATGGTGCCCTGGAAATAACGGTGTAACCACCTGTGATTTTACCTTTATGCTGTGAAATCAAAGCTGTTTCATGGTAGAGACAAATTAGACAATAAAAGGGCTCTAGGAAGATTCTCTGATAAGTCCCATCCTTCATAATGAAAAAGAGATAAACACTGAGAACTCAAAAGAATATAATTTGCTTGTGTTCTTAAACAATGTGTCCTTTGTTACAAATCAACCCGGATTCTTAACATTTTCTTATTGATCTTTACAGGAAAGAAAAATAATTCACAAACCATAATTACTTCATTTCTACCCAAAACATTCTTCTGAATCTATGCAGTTTTACTCTATTTTTCTTGAGTTCCTCTAATGCTACCCACCTTGATGCCATGATTCATTTCTAGAATCCCTTGAGCATCTCTGCACCACAGTCACAAGCATGGCTTCCCACATTCATGTCAAAACACACTCTGATATATACAAGTAGATGGGCAAAGACAACACTATCATCAGGCAAAAGTGCTTCCCACAGGAAAACTTCCATTAGATACAGTTATCCGACAAGGAATATCAATGTCCTGGTAGAATCAACAGAGGCCCTCCAAGGGAAGCAGCGGGTTAAGGGGACACAAGTTAAAGTAGCCAAAAGGATACACATTAGTTTCAAGTTGGGTTTCTCTTGATTAAAACAGCAGGTCAGAACGTTAAAGAAGCAGAGCTGTCCTGAAGGATTTATTTAATCCTAAACACATGCTACCTATACTGTGATTACCTATTAATCAGATATTATATCTGTTAGCCATCATCTGTTATGGTTTTCTTAATATCCCATATAGGTGGGTTTAGCATAAATTATGATGCTTTAGATTAGATTTCAACTCCAAATTTGTAACACACTTAAATATCTCAATTAGTTGTGAAGGATGCCACAATAATTCATTACTTGTCAGAGTGTTAAGGTTTGGAAAATGATCCATTTAAAAAATTAGAGCACATTAAAGGTTATTCATATAATAACATCAGGCTTCCCAGTGGGAAAAAATTCACAGAGTCGGACACGACTGATTGTGAACTCACCGCCGCACCCATATAATAACATTAATCTCACACTTACTAGGTTCTATGCTCAAGGGGGTAATTTCATCTCTTTTAATTCATCAGGAAAGTACCTCACACATAGTAGGCTCTCATGAAATAGTTGTCAAATGAATAAATCCTATTTGTATCCCAATAGACTTTCCTTAGTAGTACAGAAAGAATGAAAAATTAGTCTGCTTGCCAGGAATCACTTATAACCCATGGAACTTTTATATGCCCATGGGAGTATGTCACCTACGTAAACACTGTCTATAAGAAGAACTGCAAGAGCAGAAAAGAGGGGATTAATATTCTACAGCTAAAACAAATTATTTCTCTTTTTTTAACCTCAGAAAGAATGTTAAACCAGTGCTTGTTATGGATGGAAATCATTGTTGATTACTATAGTGGCAACAACAGTTACTATAAAATACTCTGTTATGATCATAAAAGTGAAAGTGAAGTCACACAGTCATGTCCAACTCTTTGTGACTCCATGGACTGTAGCTCACCAGGTTGCTCTGTTCACTGGATTCTAAAGGAATGAATTTTGGAGTGGGTAGCCATTCTCTTCTCTAGGAGATTGGACCTGGCTCTCCTGCATTCCACACTGCATATAAAATATAGTTTATATGCATGACCTCATTTAACCTTCACAATCTTATAACCTAGTAGTGATTTCCTTTATTTAGATACACCAAGTGGTCACACTGATAGTAATTGGCAGGGTGGTATTCAAAGCCCTTTCAGTTTGATGCCCAAATCCACACTTTTTTCACCTTAACTTGCTGCTTCTATTGAACAATTTAAAAGAAAATTATAAATGTTCCAAAATTATTAGTTACATCTCAATTGTAATTTTATTTCCAAAGTTCAAAAATCAAATAGAAATACATCAAAAAAAAAGATTTTGGTATGTACAAGCCTTCATATTTCACTATATTGTATGCCAGACCATATTGTCAATAAACCAATGTGTAAGAGGATTATTTATATTCAAGGCAAGAAGACTTCTTGAAAAAAATTACTTTAAGCTGTACTTTTTATTCCCCAAAGAGAAACTTTTCACTTTAATTTTCCAAGTAGGCTCAGGTATAAGCATCATTTTGCCAACATATCCACACAGAAAGATTGTTCCCTGGGTGCAAAAAGAGAAATTATGCTATATTCTTCATCGGTTCCTGTGCTAATTTTGGCCTTTCACATAAAAGGTTTTCCTGAACTGTTGTGCCAAGTGGGTGATAATTTTGTGATATAACTTCTAGGCCATACAATACTTGGCCTAAGTTACGAAAATAATTTCATTGAAGAGAATTTGGATTCTGGCCCTTCATAAATAAAGAACATGTTCTTTTAAATAGGGAAACAAAGCCAAACAGAAAGCAGCCAGTGTCTAATTTTACAATTTAGCAAAGGTTAGTGCATCTTTTCACAGCATACTTCAATACCACATAAAGCTCTCTAAGTATGGATAACCCCACTATAGAATTAATCCAGACAATAGTATCCTGGCCCCTCCTTTCTCTTTTGCCTTAGTCTGCGTGCTTTTATGACCACCTGTCAACTCAATGGGAATAATCCACAGAACTACCACATCTGAACGTTTTAGAAACCTTGAACTGTTCCAAGCGATCCTGGATGCACTTCAAACAGAGAACCATGATGTTTAAAGTGAGCTTATTCTTTTTCCTTCCAAAACTATTTCTCCTCTTGTGGTTCCATTTTCTTTGTTTAATGCCCACTGGTTACCTAGGTTCACACCTCTCGATTTTAGATCATTTTGACATTTTTTTCATCTTTCACTCATCACAAGTAAACATTCTACTGCATTAAACACTCAGAATCCAAATATTTTTACCACTTACACTGCTGCCACCAGATCCAAGCCACTGCTTTTTTTTTCACCTGGGTTATTGAAGTGACCTCACTTTAGGTCTCCTTATGCCCTCACTTCGTCTTGTATCAGTTAGGATTAGACATTGGTATATATGACAGAATATCCAAAAAAATGGGATCTTAAATGAGACAGGAGTTTCCTTTTTCCACATGAGAAATAGTCAAGCTAGAGGAAGTTCAGGGCTGGTATGATGTTCTATGACATCAGTCACCCAGGCCCCTATCATGTTGCTCCATGATGAAGATTTCCCTCACAGTCTAGGATGGTCACTCAAGCTTCAGCCATAACTTCATATCTGATTGGCCATGTAGCCAGCAAGGTTGAAGAGGAAAGTCTGCCTCTTTTAAAAGTCAGTTTCTGAAAGTTGCACTTAACATTTCCAATGTCCATTCCTAGGGCTGAATCTGGCTTCATCGCCACACAGAACTGCAAGGGTGCTGGAAAGTGCAGTCTTAATTCTGGGTAACCAAGTGATCAGCTAAATATTAATGGAAGATAGTAACAAGTAAATAGTAAGCAAGTAAATAACCTCTGCCATAACTCACTAGAGTCATTTACCCAACCATCTACCTAAAGAATCCTTTTAAAACATAAGTTCTTGATTATATCTTCCAAAGTTCTTCAATAGTCCATAAAGCCAGATGTGAAACAGGAAGGACTAATCAGATCACCCTCAAGACCACTGCCGGTCTTGAATGTTAAATGAGATAATTCAGAATGGTTTTGTGTCCAACAAATTCAACTACATAGATGCAGGCACAGAGTAGTCAAACCGCTGGCAGGATTTGGGGTTTGCTAAGAGTCAGACACGACTGAGCGACTTTACTTTCACTTTTCTCTTTCCTGCATTGGAGAAGGAAACAGCAACCCACTCCAGTGTTCTTGCCTGGAGAATCCCAGGGATGGGGGAGCCTGGTGGGCTGCCGTCTATGGGGTCGCACAGAGTCAGACATGACTGAAGCGACGTAGCAGCAGCAACAGCAGGCAAGTAAGAGAAAGTGGAAAAGGCATGGCAGAGCTGAAGGAATACAAAAGTGAGTGAACTACGGAATCTAACATGGGTAAAGATGGAAGTAAGGGTATGAGCAGAGTGAGTATTTAGTCCCACTCCTCCAAGAATCAGATATAAATGGGATTAAAAGTACAAAAATGTTATGGGGAGAATGCTTCTGTAAAAGAAAACAGGCATGGAAGTGGAGAGGACAAGGAGAATTGCCAGATCATGACGCAATCCATCCAACTCATGGGACAGAAGTTTGGGTGTAAGTACCCTAGATTGCCATGCAGTCTAAGGGAAGTTCAGCAAGCCATCAGGGACCATGAGCCAAAGTTGACAGAGGAGGTGCATGTCTCCCAAGAATGGGTCTGCCTTAAAATGCCCACCATCTCAGACACTGGCCTCACAGAAATGCAGCAATTCATTTCAGGCGGCCAGTGCAGCTGCTGGGGCCCTCTGTCAATCTGACCCCTGTTACAGAAGGTCTGCAAAGTGCATTCTCGCAGCCACTACATTGAGAGACGTTTTTTAAGTTACGAAACCAGAAGACTGTATGTCTCAAAGTATTTCTGGAAATCATATATCAGAGGGAACAAACTAGATGCACAGAAAGCAGAAATACTGACACTAAGATTTAAGACGGAAAGCAGTCAGTGGTCAAGGGTGTGACCGTGATAATAAATAGCTGATGTAGGAAAGGAGACGAGACCATAGGAGAAGGAAGAATCAAGAAGAAAGAAGACAAGGGCATTAAAAAGATCTTCCACATGGATTATTGAACCCATCAAAACTGTGAATGGGGTAATCTAGAGAGAATGATAGTAATTCAGATACTGAAATCTTCATAGAGTTAAGTAACTTGGGGTCTCCAAATAACTGTGCAAGGGGGCAGTGGGTATTATAATCTGATGATATGAGTTTTAAAGCTGTGACTCTCTAGAGTTAGAAAGGGTGAAAAATTTGGAAATAACAATGAATAGCAAGTAGTGTATCTATACCATTTCCCAGACCACTGGTTCAAAGAGTATGGGAAAGGAAGCAGTCACCCGTCTAGAAGGACAGAGGCAAAACATTCCCATCAGTATTGAACTTCAGTTATGGCCAAAAAAAAAAAAGAAAGAAAGGGACAGGAACAATGCTGAGCTTTAAAGGTAAGATACTTTTGCTTATGATGAATGTATTCTAGATGGCAGAAGAGTTTTAAGAAATAGAGGAAAGGGAGAAATGGGATTCTACTTAGAAGCTGCATGGAGCCATATAGGAAGGGAATCTAAGGAATAATTAATCCCGATGGGCTTTGAGTTTCTTGTAGTAAGTGATATAAACAAGAATATGGGACTTGCTTCAGTTGATACTGTATTTGGCAGATTTCTGTAGAGAAGCTCTCCTCTAAATAGTCTAATTCTATTTTTGGTGAGATTAGGCTACCAAAATGTACCTACACTGTATTCTTGGACTGTATTCTTTAACCCTAATTAAATCACCTTTTTAGATCTTGTATTTGACTTTTTCTAAAGTTTGCTGCAACAGGAAATAGTAGCAGTCCAGTTTATCTAACTACAGAACTGCCATATTTCCTTTACTTCTCCCCTTCTTTTCATGCGCTTGTCCATTAATCCCTGATCAAATACTACTCACTTCATAATGTCTTATTGCTCATGTTAGTTTAATTAGAACTAAATCTTGGGGCAGACTGGGAATCAAATCTCAGGCATCAACCATTCTCTGAGGATCCCTTTGATTAGTCTTGTTTTCTACACGATGATTTTTAGAACAACTAACATACATAGTTCAAGTTCTTTCTACAGCTCCTAATATTCTGCAACTATCAGAAATATTCCAATTGAACTATCAGAATTATTCCAATGCATTGTTTCAACCCTTCTCTACCTTCACAGAAGAAAGAAGGACATGTCTATACTATATAAACACAGACTTAAGAAAAACAGAATACCCACCTGTTTCTATATAAACGATATTGCATCGTGATCCCAGAGGGCATTATACACAGTAAAGATGTAAGATTCCTTTTCTTGGGGACTGAAAAATTTGTTTGTAAGTGTGTTCCTTCGATTTTATTCTTTTCAGCTACCAATCGCTAGTAGGCTGTTGTAAATGGATTCACCTCAAAATAAAAATAGGGCAAGTTGCCTTCTGCTGTATCCAACAAAAGAGTTGCTAAAAGATAACAATACTCTCCGTGAAGAAGGTGAAAATGCATCTCTAAATCCATATTATGAGCTGTACCAAATTGTAACAAACTGTTTGGGAAAGAAGGAAAACATCAAAGAGAAGTTATCAGAATGGGATGGTGTCAGATGTTGTATCTAGATTAGATGATATCCACAGAAGATGAATAGATGAAGTTTCATTTCTATTTGTTACAATTTCAAAGTGGTGAATTTCACTCTATTATAGACATCAAATGAGAAGCTCTTAGCTATATTACTGGTTTCAAATCAATGTTGTTTTGACACCTCGGCATATATGTACATATATGTTATACACACACACAAACACACATATATTTCTCCTTTAAAAGCATAACATTCATGATTGGAATACATACCCAATTATCATTACTTATTCTCCATCATACATTTTATTCTTTCTCCATCACATAGCTTTCCAGAAGGGACAAGAAAAATAAAACTTAAAATGCTATTGTCTGCTAAAGCTTTGTTGGATTTCACTTACGTTTATACCAGTACCAATATTTCTAGCTTTATTTCAGGAAATCAAATGTTTCAAACAGCATTTCATCTTGTTCTGGACATAAAAAGACAATTAGAATTAAAGTGACAATGTCTACAAGAATAAGAAAAAGGACTTTGCCCTTTAAGAGTACCTGCTTCATTGCCAAATTGATTATTTAAAACAAAGATAAGTCTGTTTTAAGGTGAATGATGTAGACTTGGCTATTCAAAATCCATTCATTTTGGTCACTCTCCTCATTAACTTAGCTAGTCCTGCAAGCAATCCACATTGATCAGGGTTAAATTAATAAATCAGCTAGGTTCCAATCTATTTTTTCATCAATATAGCCAAAAAGAGTATAAGTGAAAAAATGAAAAAAAAGTGAAGTCCAACTCTTTGCGACCCCACGGACACCAGGCTCCTCCGTCCATAGGATTTTCTAGGCAAGAATACTGGAGTGGGTTGCCATTTCCTTCTCCAGAGAACTTCCCGACCTAGGGATCGAACCCAGGTCTTCCACATTGTAGGCAGACGCTTTCTGTCTGAGCCACCACTTGATCTTAGCCAAAAGGCAATGAAAAGGAGAACAATATTAGCGTTTGTTTTATTCCTGTTTGTTCTCACTTGTGATGAAGATCCTTGAAAGAAACTTAGCTTGCTTTATCAAAAACAAAGTGGTTTAAAGTCACACTTCATTTCATGTTCCTCAAAGGAAAACAATATATTACTAATCAAGATACAGTCTATATGGATTATTCCTACTCTTTACTAACCAAAGATACCCTGCATAACCCACCACTGCATTCAGAGTAAAACATCTCTCCAACATGAAACAGAAGCATGGTCTTAAGAAATCAAATGGAAATTGTTAATGTTAGAGAGGTACAGGTACTACAAATCCACTGGTTTCCTGATTCTACTCTTAAACCACAGAAAAGAAATTTTTTGCATTCCTGCATATTTTTAATTTTTAAAACACACATTCATATGCAAGAGTGCATACACACAACTTTCAAGTACTTCACTTGCTCAGAGTGAACATGGGCACATTTCTGCTCCCAAGCACTGAGGGGATTTTCATGAAGCAAATTCTCAGCATGTCCACTTCCAACCACCTTCTTTACATTAGTTCCAATATATAAAGACTTGTTCCACAAAATAGAAAGCCCAGAGATAGATCCACACACATATGGACACCTTATCTTTGACAAAGGAGGCAAGAATATACAATGGAGTAAAGACAATCTCTTTAACAAGTGGTGCTGGGAAAACTGGTCAACCACTTGTAAAAGAATGAAACTAGATCACTTTCTAACACCACACACAAAAACAAACTCAAAATGGATTAAAGATCTAAATGTAAGACCAGAAACCATAAAACTCCTAGAGGAGAACATAGGAAAAACACTCTCCGACATAAATCACAGCAGGATCCTCTATGATCCACCCCCCAGAATTCTAGAAATAAAAGCAAAAATAAACAAATGGAATCTAATTAAAATTAAAAGCTTCTTCACAACAAAGGGAAATATAAGCAAGGTGAAAAGACAGCCTTCTGAATGGGAGAAAATAATAGCAAATGAAGCAACCGACAAACAACTAATCTCAAAAATATATAAGCAACTTATGCAGCTCAATTCCAGAAAAATAAAAGACCCAATCAAAAAATGGGCCAAAGAACTAAATAGACATTTCTCCAAAGAAGACATATGGATGGCTAACAAACACATGAAAAGATGCTCAACATCACTCATTATTAGAGAAATGCAAATCAAAAACCACAATGAGGTACCACTTCACACCAGTCAGAATGGCTGCGATCCAAAAGTCTCCAAGCAATAAATGCTGGAGAGGGTGTGGAGAAAAGGAACCCTCCTACACTGTTGGTGGGAATGCAAACTAGTACAGCCACTATGGAGAACAGTGTGGAGATTCCTTTAAAAATTGCAAATAGAACTGCCTTATGACCCAGCAATCCCACTCCTGGGCATACACACCGAGGAAACCAGAATTGAAAGAGACACATGTACCCCAATGTTCATCGCAGCACTGTTTATAATAGCCAGGACATGGAAACAACCTAGATGTCCATCAGCAGATGAATGGATAAGAAAGCTGTGGTACATATACACAATGGAGTATTACTCAGCCATTAAGAAGAATACATTTGAATCAGTTCTAATGAGATGGATGAAACTGCAGCCGATTATACAGAGTGAAGTAAGCCAGAAAAAAAAACACCAATACAGTATACTAACACATATATATGGAATTTAGGAAGATGGCAATGATGACCCTGTATGCGAGACAGCAAAAGAGACACAAATGTGTAGAGCGGACTTCTGGACTCTGAGGGAGAGGGAGAGGGTGGGATGATTTGGGAGAACGGCATTGAAACATGTATACTATCATGTAAGAAACGAATCGCCAGTCTATGTCCGATGCAGGATACAGGATGCTTGGGGCTGGTGCACGGGGATGATCCAGAGAGATGTTATGGGGAGGGAGGTGGGAGGGGGGTTCATGTTTGGGAACACATGTACACCCATGGTGGATTCATGTCAATATATGGCAAAACCAATACAATATTGTAAAGTAAAATAAAGTAAAAATAAAATTTTTTAAAAAAATAAAAAAAAAAGACTTGTTCCACAAACGTTTCATATGGCAGGCATTGAGAAAGGCATTAGAGCCCACTAATGAATGATTTCTGGGCTCCTTCTCTTCCCTGTACTCAGTGGGAAGAAGTGCACTGCAAGATCTTTCTTTTGCCTCATGATGTAAACTGTAAGTATGGACTGTTTCACCATTTAGGCTCTTACCCTGAGTGCTCCTCAAATCCATCTTAGTGCATAACACACCCAAATGAAACAGGAATCCAGTATCAAAGGGATATTTTAACCAAATTTTCATCAGAAGATGGGAGAAAAGTTATACTACAGTCACAAAGGGAAAAAAAATTCTAACAGCACTATCCATCCCAGCTAACCCTACTTCTAGTCCCCATCTCAGCTGATATATTCAAAATCCCCTAACTGATATACCCTACCCAGCAAAACCAAAACCCCAATAGTATTCCAAATAGCCTCCACTAAATAAAACCTCGGTGGCTAGCCAAACTCCAAAGAAGTGTTATTTTCATTCCCCTCAAACCTTCCATTATCTATCTACAATTATATATCATATATATATATATGTATGTCATATTTCTTCTTATTTGAATCCTTGCCACTGAACTAATGGTTCATGCAGTCTCATCATCATATCATTTACTTGAGTAAATGTACCCATGACCATGATTCCTTAATTTAGAAAAAGCATGTCACACCTGGATTCTTGAAAGCATGGAGCATGTCCAAGCTACATATAGTCTTGGTTCTGCCTTGCTGCTCAGTCTTAAACCAGCATCAAACAGAAGTCCAAGTTGGGACACTGAAGTCAAATGGTTTGCTTGCGTTACACAAACACACTGGGACTGCTTACAGACAACACCACAGAAGGCTGCAGAGCCTCCTATCCAAATAATTTGCTGTTATTGTTTAGTCACTAAGTGTTCTCCAACTCTTTGTGACCCCATGGACTGTAGCCCACCAGGCCCCCCTGTCCATGGGATTTCCCAAGCAAGAATACTAGAGTGGGTTGCCATTTCCTTCTCCAGGGGATCTTCTCAACCCAGGGATCAAACCTGCATCTCCTTTATTGCAGGTAGATTCTTTTCCATTGAGCCACAGGGAAACCTATCCACATAATCTGTCTTATATAAATACACTCAGTCTTCAAACCACTCCCTTTCTAAATCCAAAACCCAGTCAGCCATCCCCAGCTGCATGTTCAATAGCCTCTCTGTGTTTTTAGATACAGAGTAAGGAGACTCTTCCCCGTGGCTCAGTGATAAAGAACCCGCCTGCAATGCAGGAGATGTGAGATCTTCCCTGGGTCAGGAAGATCCCTGGAGAAGGAAATGGCAACCCATTCCAGTATTCTTGCCTGGGAAATCCCATGGATAGGGGAGCCTGGAGGGCTATAGTCCATGTTGTTGCAAAGAGTCGGACAAGACTTAGCAACTAAACAACAACAACAACAAGGAGAAATAAAAGCTGGAAATAGGGCAGGGGTGTGGTACTTACTTGCATATGTAAGCAATTTCTCCTCTCCTTTCCAAGGGTCACAAAAAATGAATATACAAAATTGATAAAAAGTAGACAAGTGGTAGTTACAGGGTGAGGGGTAATATAATGTGGGGAAGTAAGAGGTACAAAGTATTGGAGGTAAGATAGGCTTAAGGATGTATTGTACAACATGAAGAATAAAGCCAATATTTTGTAATACTGTAGATGGAAAATAACCTTTCAAATTGCATTATTAAATGTTTAAATTTTGTAGAATAGATAAGACCTCAATAAGCATTACTGTTGTTCTCGCTATTGCAAATACTATTTCTATTTGTTCCTCTGTCAACTATGAGAAAAGAGAGCCAAATCAAGGTGCTCTTTAAAAAAACAGACACTTGCACTACTACAAGCAAAGTGGGGGGAAGAGGAACTATCCTTGGCAAGGACAAGTTTTAATTGATGACGGCTGCAGCACGAATGAGACTGCCTCCCATCGCTATGGCTCCTGCTCTTAAGTACCCCTCAGAGGGGCAGCCGTAGCGACAGACAGAAACGACCCATTCTGTTGCCAGAACCTCCCTTGGGGCGACGTCAATAATCAGAGCAGCCCTGATCCTCTGCTTTTAAATCTGTGTTGTCAGCTCATATCACGTTTAGGGAATTAGGCTCTCCAGGGAAATACCAGTTAATAGGAGAACTAGAGAGAAACCAAGTGCAGCTGTAAAAGGTGGCTCTTATGCTATCTGGCCAGTGTGGATAATCAGCAAAGATGAGTGTCATGCAGCCATGTTTTCCAAGGCTTTAAAATATAAAAATTTCAGTGGTAAATTTAACTGTTTAAAAATATTTCTATATAGTTTCAATTTTCCATGTGAGCAAGATATTTTAAAGGCAGATACTCATTTCTGCAAAAGATATGAATAGCCTAAAAGATCTGAACTTGAGGAGAAAAGAATAAAATTAAGGGAATTCACCCCCAGTACACCTCAAACATCCAGATATCTAATAACACCTTTTTTTGTTTCTCAACCGTCTAGACTGGTTCTTTGAATGGCTCGTTTTATTAAAAATAATAATAATAGTAGTAGTTGCAATTGATTGTGTACCTTGCGCCACAGTGTACCAAGTACTATAGATGAATTGCCTCATTTATTAGCCACAACCTTCTGGATAAGTACTATTGGAAATGAGGTCATTGACAGATAGAAAATAAAAGTAATATCCCAAAATTCACATAACTAGCTCCTGACTGAACTGGGATTCATCCCTTGCAGTCTAAGTCCTAAACCTGTTCTTATAATCATTAACTTTACTGCTTTCTTTTAATTTATCTGATCAAAAAGAGTTCATCAACTAAATTCATATCTATTTAAAAGTAGAAGGTCAATCATTTAGAAGCAAACTCTTTGCCATCTTTTTTCATATTTTCAAATTAAATCCAGTCAAGTCAGTACATATTTCAACATCATACAATTTTACTGCATTTTTTAATATCACAGTTCCTCTTCACTTTCCAATATCCGCCATCAAGACCTATCAATTTTACCTACAAAAATAATCCTGAATTAGTCCACTATTCTCCAACTTCACTGCCATCTCTCCTGAATTCTGCAATAACCTCCAAATTTATGTTCTTCTTTCCACTTATACACCCCATCCTTAAAACAGTACCTAATAGTATGATTTCTGTAAAATTTAAATCACATTATGTTCCTCTTATGCTGATTTTAAACTAGAAATAAAGGTTCGAACATTTTTCTAAGTAGTCTATTCCATCTTTGCCCCTCTGCATGCCTGTTTGTTTGTGTGTTTGTTTAAAAAACAAATAGACTTAGAGAACTACAAATTCCACTTAGTTTTCACACCACTTGAAAAGCAACTTTTCATCACCTCAGCGGGAAGAGCACAAAAATTCTCAACAAATCACAATCGACAAGATGTTTTCTGGATAGGTTAGACATGTGTATACATCTTTGGTTACCTATGTCAACAAATTTTTTATTTGCCTGGTGGATCAATTTCTGGGCAAATTTTTTGTGTGTCCAAAGATTGGGAGGTAACTAAATTTTGTATGCCAAAAATAAAGACCAAGACTATGCTAAAGCATGAGATGTTATTGAAAGAGAGCTTTAAAAAAAAATGTAACACAGACCAGTCAAATACCCAAATTTCAAGTCTAATGAGTCTCCTGTGGAAAAACCACCAGTTGGCAATTTCTGCCTAAATGACTATTGACTCCTGTGTAAGACTTTTCCAGGTTTCTGCTTAATGCATTGTTTATTGATTTCCTATTATGTGCACAGCAAAAATTGAATAATGTTGAAATATAGTCCCTGCTCTTTAACTGATTAGTCTACCAAATTATACACACTTATAATCAAATCTTGGCTCAAATATCTCTTCCTCATAAGTAGAAGGTCCCAACTGACTTCAGTGTTTTCATACATCAAGAATTCCTTCACAGTGATGCTATATTTTTGTATATCCAGTATCTTTTCACTAAAGAAAACCAAAATACAAACACTGTAATTAATTTATCCTATATTTCCAATACTTTGCAATTAATTTTAGATACAATGCAGCACGATAATCGACATAAACAGTGAAAGGTTATAAACTGAAGCATGAACATGAAAACCAAAAGCAAGAACTCCAGAACTGATTCCAAGGTCCTGACTCAGTCAAAACTCAGTCAAACCTTGTGAACAGGTGCAAATGACAGGCTCACGCCCTCAGGAAATAAGAGTGGTTCAAAGTGCTAAATCCAACTAGGAGCTACAATATCATCTATTGCTTACCCATTGCATTACCTGACTTTCCAAGATTAACCTGAGCAGAATTTAAGTTTTAACAGTGATTTAAAGGAAAACTGGATGATATCTTAAAAACACTGATGTCAGAAATACTGGAAGATGGATAGTGACTTTTCTTCACTAAGGGATGAATTGAATGTCTACTGTGTACCTTGATTTTAGTAGGCACCCTGCCTAGTCTTTCTTTAGGCTTTTGAACACCACTTACTTAAGATACACCCATGCAGGCAAATATCTACCAAAAAGAAATGTGCAATATAATAAATGACATCAATTTAATAAAACTATATCACGCTGCAAAGAATGACTCAACTGCCTTTTATTTTATTTAAGAAAAATTTGCTATATGCAATGGAGTACAGCGAAGTGGAGACACCAAGACCTTTTTTTAAATGTAAGAAAATACAGCGTCTGTTACCTTTACCTTTTATGAGTTGCCTGTTCTCATGTATTTGGCAAGACAAATAGAATTACATACTGTGAGTGACTCAGAACAGAGCTTCACTATCAATCATCCCTCTGGCTCTGCACAAACTCTGTAGGGCATTCAGGACATTTTTCTGCCTATGAATATTTTAGACAAGAAGAATCCCTGAAAGCTTCCTGATGGATTAATACAAGAGAGGAGGACATTTTCATGTTTTATAGCTATTTGCCAAAGTACTACAGCCGTTACTACACTCCAATGAAAAGATGCCTCTTTAAACAGAAAGAAGCAGTCCTGTGGAAGAGTTTCAGCTCCTTTATCATAAACTGATTTCAAATAATGATATAATATATAAATATTGCATGCAGTCCTCAGCAGAGAATGAAATGCTGCACAGGTGCCCATGCCTTTACACCTAGCAATAATTGTGGAGAGGAAAAAGAGAAGGAAGAAAATATATGCCAACTATTTAAGAAGTTTGCTCGCATTCCTCTTTGGCTATGCCAATGAAATAACAAGCAATTTCTTGGCTTCTCTATTATTTTACTGTGGGATTCACACCCATGAATAAGCAGCAGAGTACCATTCTCAAGAGCAATTCACAACTTCTCAAATAAAGCTTATACTTTTTTTTTAAAGGTGACAGGAAATTTAGAAACCACAGAAAAACGAGGAAAAGAATTACTTGTGAACGCACTACTATTGATATTTTAAAGTAGTTCCTTCCAGAACTTTATATATAATATTCCATATTTTGTTTCCACTAATATTTGAACATTTTTCCCAGTTATTATAAAATTTTCATAAATGTTTAAATGGCCATATAACATTCCATTAAGAATATGTAACAGCTGATTTAACATTTGGCCATGCTGGGAAAGATTGAAGGTGGGAGGAGAAGGGGATGACAGAGGATGAGATGATTGGATGCCATCATCGACTCAGTGGACATGAGTTTGAGTAAAGTCCGGGAGCTGGTGATGGACAGGGAGGCCTGACGTGATGCAGTTCATGGGGTCACAAAGAGTCAGACACAACTGAGCAACTGAACTGAACTGATGTCATATATGTAGAAGGAGCCAAATTTTTCCTTATAAATATCATTATTTCACATCACTCTTCATATATATTTCACTTATTTTTATTACTTTTTTATTTCTAAATTAAGCAATGTATCTTCTATCTAGAAATGGTGGAATAACACATCCAAGTTCTCAACAATGGAAGAACAGGTTTTGTTGTTGTTATTGTTGTTTCAATGTATCTTTTCTTACTAAGTACAGTATAGAGAAAGTTCATATATATCTAGAGAACAATTTTGTAACTACCAATTATAACATGCTTTACCATTTATTAACATTCTCACAACTGCAGTGGGATATATAATTATCTAACTTTTGCAAATTAATAAATGGTAGAAAAAAGTAATACAGACATTATGCACTCAGAATACACCAGGATGAGAACACTAAATAACTCTTGAAAAATTAATTTTTAATTTTTCAAGAGCAAAAATTATTTTTTACTTCTAATAATTGAAATAGAATTATTTCAGTCAAGAGACAGATCTTAAACTTACAGGAAAAAAAAAAGCAATTCATGATAAAAGACAAAGAGCAAAGAAAAAGGTATCAGAACAAGCTTCAAGTTTTAGTACGAAGAATTGAATCAGTCAGAGTTCAACCAGAATATAGACCCACCATGAGTTTGGGCTAAGAGATTTATTATAAGAGTTAGATCTAACACAATAAGAGGAAATGCCGGGCAAAGGAGGTTCAGGAAGAAAGTTGGGGGATCAGAGTGAGAGTGACCAGGCAGCCAGGCAATGTGAAAAGCCAAGCACGTCCAGCCACTAAAATGGGACTTGAAAGGCTTTGCAGCTACTGAAACAAAGCAGGACTTTATGGTCCTGGCTCCCACATGTCCTCTGTCTGCCTGTTGTCTGTGGAAAACTTTAGCCAAAGAATAAGTTTAATCAGATAAGTGAGAAAATGCAGAAATAGAGGAAAACTGTCCAAGGAAACCAAATAATAATAATGTAGTCATTAAGCATAGTCCTTTGACTATGCTTTTTGACTATCTTTCATTCCTTCTCAGAGGCTACAAATAATATTCTGAGCCACATCTCTTGAGCTGTTTATACTAAAACTACACCAGGTGGAGAAGTTCCCTACATGATGACCAGACTGTAGCCATGATGTAAGCTGCCTCAATTGTTTAGAACTGACCTCAAGAAATAGAAACAAATTAACACCGAAACTAAAGATTAACTGTGCGTAAAACAACCAAGCTGACCCTTGCAAGATCTCCCGTGACCAATTTCAAGATGACTGTTAGGGCTGACTGTGCTATGTCTGCATGTCATCTTCTCCTTCTGTTCATAAAGCTCTCACGCACTGATTTTCACCGGGGGGAGTCAGCCTTTGGACAGATGTCCACTTTCTCCCTAGATGCCAGCATCTAAAATAAAGCAAACTTTCCTATCCACCAACCTTCTTTTCCTTTCCTGACCTCTTTATTGGCTTTTGAGCGGCAAGCAACTGAACCCCTACCTTGCGGTAACACGGCTTCTCTGAGTCCACGAGAGAGAGCTGGGAGCAGGCTTGGAGTCACTGTAGGTCAGTAATCAGAAGGAAAGCTGGTGCAGACCAAGAGCCAGCTGCAACTTGCCAGCACCCACAGGCGCATCTGGATCTTTCGGTCACTGCATCTAACCACACTGACCTATGGAGATGGTTACTGCTTCACTTCTGCCTTCCAAAAATTACATAAAGTCCTCTTTTGGCCAATGCCAACTTAGAGAACACTCTAATACATGTAGTTCTGGTATAAGTGACACTCTACAAACCACCACGAGAGTCGGGAGTAAATGGACAGGTAACTAGCGTTATAACATTGCATGCCTCTTCTTTCTAACAATGGTTCTTGCCATCATAGAAAGAAAAAACTCAAATATCAAGGAAAACTGCAACACTGAGGGCAGAAAAAAGAGAACCAAAAGTCTTCTTTTTACACTAAAACATGAAAGGCATAATGGGAATAAGCAAATAAAACTGTCTGATTTGCATGTCTAAGGGAGAAATGATCTAGTAAAATTACTTTCTCAAGTTAATAAGGAATTGCTTCCTCATTAATCACCACTGTCATTAAGCAAGATTCAACTAGAATCTTTGCTGCTCATCTATTATAGCTTATGAAGGTAATATAGTTTTTCCATTTATTTTCTCAAATTTTTGAAGGGAAAAATAAAACTTAGAAGGTCCAAAACATAAAAAGGAAGAAGGCAAGAGAAGTGCTAAATGATTGCACTCCATCAATCTGAATGGGACTGATGGAATGTGAAATAAGTTCTAGGGCAAAAATTCACCATGGAACAGTAGGAAATGTCAAATATTATTTATTTGTTTAGCATTATGAAGCACAGGTAGGAAAGGAGAAATGGAAAAAATGTTTTCCTTAAATAAAATGTCTAAACCATTTTGGGCACTGATATCCTACGTCCCTCAAATAAGAAATGTAAAGACATTGCTGTTTTGAAAAAAATAAATATTTTTCTAAAAACCAAAGTGTAATGGTAAATATGGACTTTCACAGGAAAACTAGCTTACAAAAACAAATTAAAATGGCATATGATAATCTAGTAATAGACTAAATGATCAAAATGAACAAGAAAATCTTTATCTGAATTATTTTAATGAATTGTTAAAGATTTTTTCAATTCAAAATAAATTATTATTTCAGAACTGCTACATAAGTTGCTTAGCACACGAAGATGAGTAAGATATATATAAGGGGAAATTTGCCGTTTATGTTAGCCTTGCAAAATCTAAACCTCTTTCTAGTTTGTGTGCAGGGTCTCTATTATCTTGGTGGCAGATCAAAAGCTTCTTCCTTTACAGGAGCTGAAAATGTTAACTTTTTCATTCTTGCACATAGTCATTATGGATGTGGTTGGACTGTGAAGAAGGCTGAGCGCAGAAGAATTGATGCGTTTGAACTGTGCTGTTGGAGAAGACTCTTGAGAGTCCCTTGGACTGCAAGGAGATCCAACCAGTCCTTTCTAAAGGAGATCAGCCCTGGGATTTCTTTGGAAGGAATGATGCTACAGCTGAAACTCCAGTACTTTGGCCACCTCATGCGAAGAGTTGACTCATTGGAAAAGACTTTGATGCTGGGAGGGATTGGGGGCAGGAGGAGAAGGGGACGACAGAGGATGAGATGGCTGGATGGCATCACTGACCTGATGGACATGAATCTGAGTGAACTCCAGGAGTTGGTGATGGACAGGGAGGCCTGGTGTGCTGCAATTCATGGGGTCGCAGAGAGTTGGACACGACTGAGCGACTGAATTGAACTGAACTGAGTCATTCTTGCAGAGAAAGAATAATCTTGTGAGTGAGGCTCTGGCAATCAAATGCAACCATACATGACTCTGACTCATTCACACTGTCTGCAGATGGAGGCTGCAAATTCAGGGCACAGAGAGGTCTATTGAAAAGTCGAGCAACAGTACATGTGTAATTGGTATTCTGTCATGGTTTCCTCATTGGACCAGTTCTGATATGGGATTTGGAGCTTTGTTCCTAGAAACATTTTTCCATACCCAGAGTTCTAGCCTTCCATTAAACCTGGCAGGTATCCAATATTTTTTCAATAAACTCCTGCTTCATTGGAGTATCTGCTGCCTGAAAATCAGAACTTTGAGTGGTATGCATGTTTCCTAGCCTCAGAGCTCTGCCTGAAAAGAGAATCCATAAAAAAGGCATATGCACGATATATCTAATTAACAATCAACATTTCCACTGTGAGGTCTCAAAGGCACTTCAAACTTGTTATCCTTTAGTTGCTAAGTCATATCCAACTTTTTTGCGACCCATGGACTGTAGCCTGCCAGGCTCCTCTGTGCATGGGATTTCCCAGACAACAATACCAGAATATGTTGCCATTACCTCCTCCAGGGGATCTTCCCCACCCAGGGATTGAACCAGGGTCTCCTGCATCGCAGGCAGATTTCTTTGCCGCTGAGCCACTGGGAAAGCTCCATTTCAAAAAAGCTCCATTTGGAACTTGAACTCAAACTGGGCCCTCTGTCACTTTTCTCTGAGTCACTGATTGGTATCATTCTTCTGATTGTTCATGGCAAAATAAAACAGTAAAACTTCTTGAAACTGCCCTCTGCCTCATTCTCAATATCTAATTCATCATCAAGTCCTAACAATCTTGCCTCTTAAACATCTCTCTAATCATTTACTACTCTGCAGTATAATCACCATCCTCAAAGGCTTAAGCTTCCATGCTGTCTCACGGGACTGCCTTCATCAGCTACCCTTCTAATTACTGATGACCACATTATGGCTTCCTTCCAAAGTATTTTTCACAAAGTGATCTTTTTAAAACTCATACCAAGCCATCTGATTCACTTATTCCAACTTCTCAATAGTTTCTCAAGGTTCTGGATCCTCTAGCCCCTGCATGTCTTCCCACTCTCATTTCTGGCCACTTTCTGCCCCTAGTATTTGCATTCCAAACACACTAGCCTTCTTTCCTGTTCTCATTGCTCCTGACTCTCCTTGTTTTGTATCATTACATTCTACTCATCCTTCAAATTTCAGTTCAAATATCACAGCCTAAAGGAAGTCTTCGATGAATGTTAGACTATATCTGGTTTTCTTGTTAAAAGCAATCAAAGCTCCCTGTATTTTTATTTATAGCATTTATCACAGTTTGCAATTTACAACATAGTACCTATATTTAACAATGCTGTCTTGTACACTAAAAAAATTCGTTGAGAACTCAAGGGGGTCTTGCCACAAAAAACGATGGGGATAAGAGGAAACTTTTGGATGTGATGGATATGTTTATTACCTTAATTGTGATAATGGCTCACGAATGTATGCATATGTTCAAACCCATTAAATCCTACACATTAAATACATGCAATTCTTTTGTATATCAACTGTAACTCAACATTGTTGATAAAAAAATTTTAATACAGACCTACTGTCATTGATGCGTTGATCAATATTTTAAAAAATCATCTTGACAGGATGTATGTGTCTTACAATTTTAAATAAATTAAACTATTTAAATTACTTTATTAAAATGATTTTTGAAATTCTTACAATTAAAAAATAAACTATAAATGCTCTTTATTATAAATTTTATGTAGTCCATTGATTTTCACAGAATGCTTTTGTTATTTTTTGCTGAACACAGCCAATCTATAATTACAATTGACAGACTAGTGTAGTTCCAATAGGAATGCTGATTGATGTTTCCCTTTACACTAACAAGTAAGATGAAATAATGAAGCCTGTCATAACGTCACTCATTCATCAATGATATAAAGGACTTTTTATAGCTTTTAATACTGGAAGAGTACTTCTTTTTTGTTCTAGTCACCATTTAATGACAGCAAATACAGCGTACTTTCACATTTAATCACATTATTATTATTTTCTCTATTACTATCTTAAGTCTAGGTAATCAAAACAATAAATCAAGCTCTGTTTTATAGAATTTGCCGATTTCTGTGGGAAAATACTCCCACAACGGCCAATTGCAAACTACCAACAAGATGCCGCTGACTCAGAGCAGGGGATGACACACACAGTACCACACTGCTATCTCATATGTCCACCATGACAACACAATAGACAGAGACAACCCTAACAGCATAGATAATGGAAAAATGTAGCAAAATAACTAGGAAAGACATGTTTTGAATATTTATTATCTTTGTTTTTCAAGGTAATGGCGTATTTAATTATAAACTTGTATAACTTAATTTTGAGCTTCATATACCTTAATGTGAAAATGGTGAACTATCTTTTTCTGTGTACATCACTGATGTTATTTTGGAAATATTAAGGCAACTTTTGAAAATATTACTCATAATTTTTAATAATCAGTTCCATGTAATAAATGATTACACTGTTTCCTGAAACCTTAACAGCTGGTTCTTGCAACCCAGTAAAAGCTAACTCCAGCGTGCTGTAGGCGCTACCAGCATGGTGCAGCTTGTGTGCTTGCTCCCCTCTTGGCTGGAATGACAATGCTTTATTTCTCTATTTCCTTTATAGAACTCTAAACTAGTATCAATATTGGTATTTTACTGTGTGTATTCATAATTCACAAAACTCTTTAACATGAGTAAAACAATTTTAACTTATTTCAAATATTTAATATACTTTTTAAATAAAATATCACTAAAAATATGTTGGTTAAATATAAACTCCAATATACATTCTCATTCTAATAACAATTATGAGCAAATAAATTACAAGTAAAATAATCAAAAATAACAAAGCATACATTAATGTGAATAAGTTTTAATTATATACAATGTTATTTAGTTTAAAAAACAAATTGTGTCAACAGTACCATTGTTAGTCATAGATATATTTTTGTATAAAGTTTTCCAGCTGCTATAAAAGTTCTCTCTGAATCAGCTCTGACCAGAAAAATGTTAAAGAGATGATTATAAGCTATCTGCAAATATTTTACCTTGATTCCTTTATCTTCAAAGAATTTCATCACTTTTCAACTTGATAAAAATATTGATAACTTTGGAGAGCTCTATTTGAACAGCTCTTAGCTTTCTTGCAGGGACTACACTGTGTTTCATAGAAGTTGCAGTTTCTGATTCAAAGAAAGCATTTTACATTTAGTGTCATCATCTTTAGTTTCAAAATATATAGATGAACATTCCAGGACTGAAACCCTGATATAAACTTCAGTGTCCTCATGTTCATATCCTACTTGTTTGGAAAACTTTAAACTGAGTAAGAATTAGTCTTGCAAAGAACGTTTTGCTTTGTCAAACTATTTGCATCTCCTCCTGAGGACTGAGACGGTCTAAAATAATTTCTTTTCCAAAATAATGTGCATTTGTTCAATTACATTTTTGCTACTATGTATATCACTTTGGGCAGAGAAACTCCAGCAAGACGGTAGGCACTGGAGCAGTGGCTGCCTAGCAGTGGAGCAAATTTAAGGAGATACCCCACGTCCAAGGGCAAAGGAGAAGCCCCAACAAGATGATAGAAGTTGTGAAATCACATTTAGAATCAAACCCCACATCCAACAGAAATGCTGAGGGCTCAAACAAACCTTGTATGCACCAGGACCCAGAGACCCCACAGAGACTGAGCCAGCACTGTGTGTGAGTGTCTCCTGCAGAGGTATGGGTCAGCAGTGGACTGCTGCAGGGGCAGGGGCTCTAGGTACAGCAGACCTGGGAATGGCATAAAGCCCTCTTGGAGGAGGCTACCATTAACCCCAGCACAGAGTCAACAGAACTGACACAGGACTGGGAAACAGACTCTTGGAGGGCACAGACAAAACCTTGTGTGCACCAGGACCCCAGAAAAAGGCTGCCTGTGAGTGTCTAGAAGTCTCTGGTGGAGGCGTGGGTTGGTGGTGGCCTGCTACAGGGTCAGGGGCACTGAATGCAGCCATGCTTACATGGGACCTTCTGAAGGAGGTCGCCATTATCTTCATCACCTCCACTATAGTTTGACCTCATGTCAAACATAGCCCCCGTCCATCATCAGAAAACTGGATTAAAGATTTACTGAGCATGACTCCGCCCATCAGTCAGTCTCTCCCATCAGGAAGCTTCCATAAGCCTCTTATCCTTTTCCATCAGAGGGCAGACAGAATGAAAACCACAGTCACAGAAAACTAACCAATCTGATCACATGGACCACAGCCTTGTCTAACTCAATGAAACTATGAACCAGGCCACGTAGGGCCACCCAAGATGGATGGGTCATGGTGGAGAGTTCTGACAAAATGTGTTCCACTGGAGAAGGGGATGGCAAACCTCTTCAGTATACTTGTCCTGAGAACCCCATGAACCCCATGAAAAGACAAAATGATAGGACACTGAAACATGAACTCCACAGGTCAGTGGGTGCCCCATATGCTAGTGGAGGTCAGTGGACAAATAACTCCAGAAAGAATGAAGGGATGGAGCCCAGGCAAAACCAACACACACTTGTGGATGTGACTGGTGATGGAAGTTGAGTCCAATGGTGTAAAGAGCAATATTGCATAGGAACCTGGAATGCTAGGTCCATGAATCAAGACAAATTGGAAGTGGTCAAACAGGAGATGGCAAGAGTGAACATCAACATTTTAGGAATCAGTGAACTAAAATGGCCTGGAATGGGTGAATTTAACTCAGATGACCATTATATCTACTATTGTGGGCAAGAATCCCTTAGAAGAAATGGAGTAGCCATCATAGTCAACAAAAAAATCTGAAATGCAGTACTTGGATGCAATCTCAAAAATGACAGAATGGTCTCTGTTCATTTCCAAGACAAACCATTTAATATCATGGTAATCCAAGTCTATGCCCCAACCAGTAATGCTGAAGAAGCTGAAGTTGACCAGTTCTAGGAAGACCTACAAGGTCTTCTAGAACTAACACCCAAAAAAGATGTCCTTTTCATTATAGGGGACTGGAATGCAAAAGTAGGAAGTTAAGAAATGCCTGGAGTAACAGGCAAGTTTGGCCTGGGAGTACAGAATGAAGCAGAGCAAAGGCTAATAGAGTTTTGCCAAGAGAACACACTGGTCATAGCAAACACTCTCTTCCAACAACACAAGAAGACTCTACATACGAGCATCATCAGATGGTCAACACCAAAATCAGATTGATTATATTCTTTGCAGCCAAAGATGGAGAAGCTCCATAGAGTCAGCAAAAACAAGATCGGGAGCTGACTATGGCTCAGATCATGAACTCCTTATTGCCAAATTCAGACTTAAACTGAAGAAAGTAGGGGAAACCATTAGACCATTCAGGTATGACCTAAATCAAATCCCTTATGATTATACAGTAGAAGTGACAAATAGATTCAAGGGATTAGATCTGATAGAGAAAGTGCCTGAAGAATTATGGACAGAGGTTCATGACATTGTACAGGAGGCAGATATCAAGACCATCCCCAAGAAAAAAAAGTGCTAAGAGACAAAATGGTTCTCTGAGGAGACCTTACAAATAGCTGTGAAAAAAAAAAAAAAGAAGAAGAAGAAGCTAAAGGCAAAGGAGAAAAGGAAACATATACCCATTTGAATACAGAGTTCCAAAGAATAGCAAAGAAAGATAAGAAAGCCTTCCTCAGTGATCAATGCAAAGAAATAGAGGAGAACAATAGAATGGGGAAGACTGGAGATCTCTTAAGAAAATTAGAGATACCAAGGGAATATTTCATGTTAAGATGGGCTCAATAAAGGACAGAAATGGTATGGATCTAACAGAAGCAGAAGATATTAACAAGAGGTGGTAAGAATACACAGAAGAACTGTACAAAAAGATCTTCACAACTCAGATAATCACGACGGTATGATCATTCACCTAGAGCCAGACATCCTGGAATGAGAAGTCAAGTGGGCCTTAGGAAGCATTACTAGGAACAAAGCTAGTAGAGGTGATGGAATTACAGTTGAGCTATTTCAAATCCTAAAGATGATGCTGTGAAAGTGCTACACTCATTAGGCCAGCAAATTTGGAAAACTCAGCAGTAGCCACAGGACTGGAAAATGTCTGTTTTCATTAAATCTCAAAGAAAGGCAATACCAAAGAATGCTCAAACTACTGTACAATTGCCCTCATCTCACACACTAGCAAAGTAATGCTCAGAATTCTCCAAGCCATGCTTTAACAGTATGTGAAACATGAACTTCCATATATTCAACCTGGATTTAGAAAAGGCAGAGGAACCAGAGATTAAATTGCCACCATCCATTGGATCATAGAAAAAGCAAGAGAGTTCCAGAAAATATTCTACTTCTGCTTTATTGACTATGCCAAAGCCATTGACTGTGTGGATCACCATAAACTGTGGGAAATTCTTAAAGACATAGGAATACCAGACCACTTGATCTGCCTCCTGAGAAATCTGTATGAAGTTCAGGAAGCAACAATTAGAACTGGACATGGAACAACAGACTGGTTTCAAATTGAGAAAGGAGTAAGTCAAATCTGTATACTGTCACCCTGCTTATTTAACTTATATGCAGAGCACATCATGAGAAACATTGGGCTGGATGAAGCACAGGCTGGAATCAAGGTTGCTGGGAGAAATATCAGTAACCTCAGATATGCAGATAATACTACCCTTATGGCAGAAAACAAAGAAGAACTGAAGAGCCTGTTAATAAAATTCAAAGAGGAGAGTGAAAAAGTTGGCTTAAAACTCAACATTCAGAAAACTAAGATCTGGCATCTGGTCCCATCACTTCATGGCAAATAGATGGGGAAACATTGGAAACTGACAGACTTTATTTTGGGGCGCCCCAAAATCACTGCAGATGGTGACTGCAGCCATGAAATTAAAAGACGATTGCTCCTTGGAAGAAAAGTTATGAGCAACCTAGATAGCATATTAAAAAGCAGAGACATTATTTTTCCAACAAAGGTCATCTGTCAAAGCTATGTTTTTTCCAGTAGTCATGTATGGATGTGAGAGTTGGACTGTGAAGAAAGCTGAGCGCCAAAGAATTGGTGCTTTTGAACTGTGGTGTTGGAGAAGACTCTTGAGAGTCCCTTGGACTGCAAGGAGATCCTGCCAGACCATCCTAATGGAAATCAATCCTAATATTCATTGAGGGGACTGATGCTGAAGCTGAAACTCCAATACTTTTGCCACCTGATGCAAAGAACTGACTCACTTGAAAAGACCCTGATGCTGGGAAGGACTAAAGGTGGGAGGAGAAGGGGACAACAGAGGATGAGATAGTTGGATGGCATCATCGACTCAATGGACATGAATTTGAGTAGGCTCTGGAAGTTGGTGATGGACAAGGAAGCCTGGCATGTTGCAGTCCATGGAGCTGCAAAGAATTGGACATGACTGAGCAACTGAACTGAATTGATATCACTTTGGGTTTAAAAAAAAGAGGGGGGGAGAGTAAAAGTTTATTTAACAAATTTTTATTCTCCACCATGAATTGTGTATTTTGTTTTATTGACTGTGATGTCGAAACATAACTGTTGTATGTCAGTTATATCTCAGTAAAGATGGAAATAGAATTAAATGGGAAGCACCTTAGAAAAATAAAATGTTGTATTTCATATTATTTTAAATACCGTATTTTATATTATTTTTAAATACCAAAATACCATAAGATACAATATCCCTCTGGCACCTATTAGTTGTTTTGCCTTTTTGGATATAGTCAGTTTCAATCTAAGCATTACCCAGAGCTACCATCCCTGATGTAGCAGTTGTAGTCAGAACTTCAATATGTCCTTCCCAATTGTAGATACCCTGAGAGAAGCTCTGGAAACGCCACCTCTGGACAGCTACTATGACCTGGACAGCATTCTAAGTTCTGATATCTCTCCAGCTAGACAAGAAAGGATAGCCTTAGCTTGCCTGATGACTTAAATTGTGTCTGATCTAGCCAATGTACAATATTTGGGGTTTGTTTGATTGTTTTATTGATGGCCAATGGGACAGGGAAGGAGAGATGCAGGAGACGAGCTGCCGAGAATGGTGTTAGGGTAAGAAAGAGGAGGCAAGAAAGGGAAGATAAAGGAATCGGGAAAACTGCCAATAAGTATGAACAAGTTATTGATCAATACTTGAAATAATAGCATCCCACCAACAAAAAATGTCAGTCTCTCAGTACTTAATATTAACTTAATATACAGGGCATTAATTTTTTTTTAAATACAGTGTAACCAACATCACTACTGGCTCAGTGACTTTGATAATACTGATACTTAGCAAAGAACAATGTCCCCAAACTGAAAAAAAATCTAATTTTGTTCTGGCACTAGAGAACTATATGTTAAAAGAGCTAGAGGGGTGAATAGGTATAGAGAGAAAAACTTTCTTTGCTTATCCTTTCAGAATTAGCTCCCTCCCCACCACCACCCCTCACCAAAAAAAAAAAAAAAAAACACTAAAAATAGTCAATTGGCAATTTGGGAGGTAAACTTGCTCTTTGATATGTTTATTTTAAGTAACTTTGATATAAGTATACTGCAGATATATAAGGAGGGTCGCTCGGGATGGTGACATAGATCGTTCTGGACATCACTCCTCCTCATAAGGAGATGGACTAGAACTACCCATCCGGAAACTGGGGGTGAGGCTGAAGCACGCTTCTGGACAACAGAGGAGGAGAACTGCATTAGAAGAGCGGACATCTCATTTCATGTTCTCCTGCCCTCAGACTGGCATTTTTACTGTCACCTCCCCTGGTTCTCAAGTTTTCAGACTCAGATCAACTTATACCACCAGCTTTCTTGGGTCACTGGCTGGCAGACTGTAGAACCTGGGACTCTTGAGAACATGAGCCACTTCCTCATAATAATTCATATATATGATACACTGGTTCTGTTTCTCTGAGGAAATCTGACTAATAGAGTTATCTATAGGGTAAGGAAGGGAAAAAGCAAAAGAGAACAAGGATAAAGCTAGAATTTTCAGAATATATCTTGCTTAGTGTATTTGATGTTGGGAACATATACCTAATTATATATTCACATAATCATAAAATTTAAAGCAATCCCTAAAAAAGCAAAAGCAAAAAAATGAATAAACTAAATAATATAACAGGTTAGTAGCATAACTGCACACACCATTATCTCAAGTGTTTTTTAAACTACAGTAATTTGGCCTGACATGTCTGGTGGAATATATATACTAAGCTACAAATAAATTTTAAAAGGCTGCAAAAAAATTCTTAAACTGTTTTCAGCAATCATACCATTAGAGGTAATGTTGTTATTGCTATACTGAGTGTATTATAAAAAAAGAAAATGAATAATTCTACTGGTATTGGTGAAAATAGGAATTTTTAGCAGAATACAAAGAGAGGCAAATGTAAGATTTAAAAGGTTAAGTAAAATCTCTCCGTTCTTCAATTTGCATTGAAATTATCAATATGAAATCATAATATATTTTATCTTTAACACACACATTTCTTAGCTCTATTCACTAAAAAAGGAATAGCATGCTTAATACACATGTACTTCTAAGTATCATTTTCCTCTAAAAAAGAACTAATACTCCTTGGACAAAGAGACAGTCCTAAAATGGGGCAGGAAGTATACAAGATGATTCTATAAAAGATTTTGTCAAACCAGAAACCAAAATATCTATCAAAGAGTACTGAGGACAGATAGAAAGGATTCAAGAACTAAGAATGTTTTTCTAGCCAAAATATGGACAATCTGAGAATCAACAAGAATAATAACTGCAATGTACTGAAAAACCAAAAATGCCAAAATTCATGAATACATAATGAGACTTTTAAAAAATTATTGCACACTTTAGAAAATACTAGGGAATCAGGTCATTATTTCAAGAACATATATATCCTGACTTTCTTGCATGAATTCAGGATATTTGAGGGTAATTAAACAGCTGATTAGGGAAAGTTTCTATTTACAGAAATATTTCAGGTAATAAATTATTAAAGGAGATTAAAACGTCATCAATTTACAATTCCCAATAAAACAACATATTCAAGCAGTGATCACCAATTCCATTGCTAACATCAACAAAAGAGAAACAATCAGGTATCCTGTGCCCTCTATGAATTCCCTTTGAAATTTTCTTGCAAAAAAGAAAAGAAAATCAAACTGAATCCAGTCAAGACTTTAAATCTAATTACTTATTTATAAAAAGTGAGGGAGAAAGAGAAATCTATTAAAGAAAACCATGGGATGCAATTGGCAAAATCCATATTGTAAGAAAATGTGCAGAATAAATTGCAGTTGAAAAATTAAAAAGAGAAAGGGGTGGAAACACAAATTAAACTAGATTTCAGATGAATATTTGCAACTGCTTGCTATTATGAACTCTATTTAGAGCCCTATTTGAACAAAAATAAAATTATGAGACCATCAGCAATATTTAAACACTGACTGGATATTTCATGACATTAGGTAAATTTTTAGGAGAGACCATGGCATTGTGATTATATTTTAAGAATATCATTTAGAAACAAATACTGAAATGGTTATTTAAGAAATGATATAAACTGAGGAATATTAATAGGTGAAAGAGACTGACCATTTTTTTATCGTTGCAATCACTGTTAAAGTCATGCCTGTCACAGGAGAATTCATTATACTGGTTTCAAAAACATATATGTTATGTTTGAAATGTTTCGTAACAAGAAGATTTTTAAAGTATGATATTTTTAGAAACTAAAAATCTAGAGATCCTCAAAAAGATATTAGCAAATTTCACTGTATAACTACAAATACTAGCGCTCTATGCACTCTAAGCAATAGATATGGAAAGATTGAAAATGCTATTTGTAGTTTACAAACCAGCCCAGGGATTTAAAAAACTGAAAGGAATAAATTAAACTTTACCATTCTTACAAAAATTAAGAAAGTTAGAAAAAAATTAAGAGAGGTAAACAGGAAATACAAAGTAAAATGTGAACTAGAAACTAGTTCACATATTCAGTAAAAAGTAAAAACTGACAATATGACAAAAGAAACTGAGGGATCAAGTATAATAGTAGGCACGGTCCAAAGGCGAAAAGCCTACAGTATAGCTTTCAGCTCCCGAAAATACTACACACACACACACACACACACACACACACACACACTCATAGAGCAAGCTATTCATTCATTCATTCAAACACCTAATGAGAAGCGACTAACTCCTTAGTATTTTCTATGGAAAATTGCTGTTCAGAATTGCATTTTGGGATTCCCTCATAGCTCAGTCAGTAAAAAATCTGGCTGCAATGCAGGAGACCCGGGTTCAATTCCTGGGTCAGGATTATCCCCTGGAGAAGGAAATGGCTACCCACTCCAGTGTTCTTGCCTGGAGAATCAGAGGAGCCTGGCAGGCTACAGTCCGTGGGATCACAAGAATCAGACACAACTTAGTGACTAAGCCACCACATTCAGAATAAGTCTGTTTTTCTTTTAAGAATTAAAGATATTAAAAAAATTCAAACCCTAGAGAATGCCAGTACCTGTCAGGAAATGATATTCACCATCATACTCATGCACAAAGTCACAGAGCACCTCTGAGCCTGGTCACTGGAGTCCAAGACAGATCCACAGCCATACAGATGGCATGAGAGTGCCCACACCAGGCTAAAAACGGCCCCCAGTTTAGAACAGTTTGGGGAGATTCCAGGAAGATTACTGACAGTACAGAATCAGTAAAGTCTCATTAGGAAAGCAGAAATTGTGCTAAATAGTTCAAACAGAGAGTATTTACTACAAGGAACCCTTACAGAAAATGATCAAAGGACTGAAGGATCAAAAAGTTTCAAGTGAGGAAAACCAGAGAATGAGAATTACAAAAGCTGCTACAACCCCTTGGGCTCAAATAACAGAAGGGAGGAGAGGAGATTACCAGAATCCAGAACACACTGACTGCTAAAATGCTAGGGACTGCTGCCGCCCCTGAAACATCTCCGTCTCTGCCTGAACCATCAAAAGCCGCTGGGAACAGTAGTCACCTCTGGCGTCTGTTTTGGTACCACTGAAACCCAGGAGTCCCTTTGACAACTGGTGATACTACCTGTGTGTGCATGCTAAGTCGCCCTTACCAGTAACTGAACCTGAAATAATTTAAACACTTACAAATTATAGAAATTACACTCATACTAGCTTTTTGACTCCAGCAACCAAACAGCAATTAACATACTCACTAATGATTCAAAAGTTTTACGATAAAAAATGAATCACTGTATTCCTAAAGGCTTATTTTTAGTTGGCCCAGCTATTTATTGCTAAGTATATTATAATTTAATTAATCTAGATTTTATGGTGTTCTCTAACTTTTGGATATTCCATATTTAAAACAAAGCCTAGACTTCCCAAGTAATAACGAATTCCTCAGTAGAAAAGAACCCGCCTGCCAGTGCAGGAGATGCTGGTTCAGTCCCCTGGTTTGGGAAGATCCCACTTGCCGGGCAGTAATTAAGCTCGTGAGCTACAACTCTCTTGTGCTTTAGAGCCCAAGAAGCACAACTACTGAAGCCCTGCTTGCCCTAGAGCTGGTGCTCAGCAACGAGAGAAGCCACTGCAATGAGAAGCCTGTGCACACCAGCTGGAGAGTGGCCTCCTCTCACTGCAACTGGAGAAAGGCCCACAGAGCAACAAGACCCAGCACAGCCGAAAAATAAGCAAATCTATCAATAAAATTATAAAACAAAGCCTGGTCTATTGGGTATTAACACTGACGTCACAATAACTCATAAAATTACCATTATATTCTAGGAAAATATAATCAAATAATAATAGAAATCTTTTATTCTTTAATGTATACAGTGAAAAAAATTCAGTTGATTGAAAAAAGATCATTTTGTTTGATATATCAGGACATTTTCTAATATATAAAATGTCATCTACCAGGTGTAAATGTAAAATGATGCCCTACTTTCTAAAATTCCCATTCACCCATTGTGTAATATATCATGCTTCATGCTGTTTTACATTATGTAAAATAAACAATGAATACAGACTCTGGATTTTAATGCCTGAGGTGTGAAATTAGTTCTCTGCCAAGTGTGTTTTTGATCGTTAGAGATTTAAAACATTCAGAAGTGTGTCAGTCTGAGACACATTTCTTCAGTTCACTTACAAGAAATGAAAAGCAATCTAGATATTTAAAAGAAGAGAATGAGCCTGAGCCTGTGTAATAGAATGCACTGTGTTGTGATTTTGCACACGGTCTTTGGTATTCATTGGATTTTACGCATACTACTCACACGGGCAATAAACAGTTCGCATACTCAGTTTTGCTAATTTTTCCTCTGAGGCTTCTTTACATTGCAGTTACCACAAATCCTCCATTATAACAAGATCATCTTGTTTACAAAAGTATAATCTCAAAAAACATTTGCATCTCTAATGTAATTAAGTACTTATTCACATGGTAATACATCCTACCTAATCTTCTATTTACAAATTTCCATATCTACACAATGAATAGAAATATTTTTGTGGTTAATAAAAACCACTGGGGACTTCTGATCTAAGATGGTGTAATAAAACTGATGCACAGAATTTCCTTTCCCAACATTCTATTCAGTGAAATAAAAATAGCAAAACCCAGGAAAAATTCAGGAGCAGCAACTAGGCAATCTAATGCCATGAACCTCAAAAAACAGCAGCCTAGTTGGGGGGAGAAAGATGAGGATCTGGAGCAGAGTGGCAGGTATTTTATTGTGAAGGACTTAGTCTTATCCCTCAAAAGCCAAACTATAAGTTGTCTCTGAATATCTCCAAATCTGGAGAAAATGAACCGAGTGATATTCTGATGGGGAGTAGACTCAGATAGAGAGAACAGACGTGATCGCCAAGGGGAAGGAAATATGGGGGAGGAATGGACTGAGGGTCTGGATTAGTAGATGCAAACTGGACAAGAAACAAAATCCTATTGTACAGCACATACGCACTATGAAAAAAATATAAAAAAGAATGTATATATGTATATAATAATCACTTCGCTGTATAGCAGAAATCAATACATCAATTATATGTTTCAATAAAAAATAAATTAAGATAATAGGAATACACAGCCATTGATTGTAATTTGTTGAATAAAATCACTGCCTCTCATGGAATCAAAAGTGAGTCAACTCTGGTTTTATTTATTTGAATTTTCTTTCTTTCCTGCTTAGGAAATTTGGCTACAGGTTTTTCAGGTTTGGTTATCTTTTCAAAAAACCAATTCTTGGTTTTGTTGATTTTTAATGTTTTTCCACTCTGTTTTATTTCTGCTAACTAGGTTTGTTCTTTTTCTAGTTCCTTGAGGTACGCAGTTAAATTGAGGTTTTTTTCTTTTTTAATGTAGGTGTTTATTGCTATACACTTTCCTCATTAGTGCTTTTGCTGCAGTACATGTTTTGGTATGTTATCCTTCCATTTTTACTTGTCTTGAGCGTTTTTTTTTTTCCCCTTTTGATGTCTTCTTTGACCCACTGGTTGTTCAAGTGTGTGCTGTTTAATTTTCATATACTTGTGAATTTTCCAGTTTTCCTTCTGCTGTTGATTTCTAAAATGGCCAACAGTTGTGTGAAAAGATGCTCAACATTACTATCATCAAGGACATGCA
This sequence comes from Ovis aries, assembly GCF_016772045.2. Taxonomy (NCBI): domain Eukaryota; kingdom Metazoa; phylum Chordata; class Mammalia; order Artiodactyla; family Bovidae; genus Ovis; species Ovis aries. The sequence continues at coordinate 19,844,869 of NC_056057.1, forward strand.
AATCAAAACCACAATATGTGTCAGAAAGGTTATTATCAAAAACAGACGATGAGTGTTAGCAAGGATGCAGGAGAAATTGAAACATTTGCACCCTGATGGTGGGAATGCAAACTCGTGCAGCCAGTGTAGACAGTAGCATGGAGACTGAATTCAAAAAACTGAAACTAGAACTACCATTTAATTCAGTAACACCACTTCTAGGTATTCATCCAACAGAATTGAAATCAAGATCTCAAAGAGATATCTGCACACTCATGTTCACTGCACTATTCATAACAGCCAAGGTGTTGAAAACAAACTAAATGTTTATCAACAGATGAACGGATAAAGAAAATGTGCTACCTACAAACAGTGGAATATTCCCAGACTTTAAAAAGGCAGGCAGGTGGCAGAATTCTGCAGTTTGTGACAATGCTACCGAAAGCTCGGCCTCTCTGTACACTAGTGCCAAATCAGACCCCAGAGACAATTTTGGGTGAAGTAGACAAGGACAGCTTTATTGTGTTGCCAGGAAAAGCGTTTCAAGGCAGCCTGGATATAAAATAATTTCTTCTGGTGAACTTGCTCTTTTCTCCTAAATACTTCAACTGATTAGATGAGCCCTACCCACATTCTTGAGGGTAATATGCTTTACTCACAGTCCACTGATTTAAATGTTAATTATGCCTAAAAAAATACCTTCAGGTCAACATCTAGATTTGTGTTTGACAAAACAACTGCGTACCATAGCCTAGCTATGTTAACACATAAAATCAGTTAAGAGACAAATAGTGTGAAGGAGAGAGAAAGGAAGAGACAGAGGTCACAAGTTTATGGAAAAAAATTGAGAATCAAAGCAGCATAATAAAGTTTAATAGCTATTAGAAACTATAAGTAACAGGATATATATAGCTAACAATTCAATTATCAGTCTAGAGAAAAAAGGAAATGGCAACCTACTCCAGTACTCTTGCCCATGGAAAGAGGATCCTGGTGGGCTGTATGTAGTCCATAGGATCACAAGAGTCGGATACAGCTTGATGACTAAACCACCACGGAGCTGTTAGAAAGGACCCTGGCTCCCTACATTCATTCTGTCTTGGCTCTGTTGTCCCAGGTAACTGCTGGCGCAACGGCTACAACCATCTATGGTGTCACTTAAGACAGACCCAAGACCAGAGGAAGGAGGAGGGTAGCACCTGAGAACTCATTCCTCTGGAGTTAGTCTGCCTGGAATTAAATCCTGGCTCCAACACTCACTAGCTGTTTGACCCTTGACAAGTTTCTTAACCACTCTATACTACAGAGACTTCATCTGTAAAATGAGAGATAATAGTACCTAACCCAAGAAAGTGGAATGAGTTATTTTATTTAAAACACTTAGAATTAACAGTGCCTGGCATTGGCAAGTAGAGAAGGCACTGGCACCCCATTCCAGTACTCTTGCCTGGAAAATCCCATGGACAGAGGAGCCTGGTGGGCCGCAGTCCATGGGGTCGCTAAGAGTCGGACACAACTGAGCGGCTTCACTTTCACTTTTCATTTTCATGCATTGGAGAAGGAAATGGCAACCCACTTCAGTGTTCTTGCCTGGAGAGTCCCAGGGACAGGGGAGCCTGGTGGGCTGCCATCTATGGGGTCGCCCGGAGTCAGACATGACTGAAGCAACTTTGCTGCAGTAGCAGCAGAGAAAAAACTGATAAAATCATAGTAGTAACAGATTTTAAAATGCAAACATTAAAAAGATAAAAGTAAAGCAAATAATATGAAGGAGAAATAAAGATGATTCAAAATAAAGTTAACTGATGTCCTGTAAGTAGAAGGCTTAATAAATAAATTTCCATGGGGGAAAAAATGAATTAATCTTCAAATCAAAAAAGCATATCAGATTTCAGGAAAATCCTAGTTAAGTTATTAAACTTCAGTCAGGCTGGCCTTGCATTTCAACATGATATTTTATGCCATAAGCACAAGAACAATGTGTACAGAATTCTATTACAACATGTAGCCATGATATTAGTCAAGTATAAAATCAACAGTCTGTCATTCTAAAGCATGAAAGAATCTATGGACCACAAAATTCATGAGCCGTTCTTCAGAAACTGCTTTGTAAAATATATCAAAATGCAAAGCTACTTTTATAGAATGAATGAAAATAACAAACTCAGGAATGGTAAAACAATGTAAATACAAGTAACGAGCTGTGTATCCATTTAAGTAGAATATAAATAAAAGCATATAGATTATGCTTATAGAATAGAATGTAAATGCCAGAAACCTGGACAGTATGAAAATAATAATGTTACTGACATATACCAGTAGATTAAAGAAATAATCTTTATTTATCTTTTAAATATTATAAAAGAAAACATGAGAGTACTAATTCCCCATCATCAAAAAGAAGTCAATCAACACTCTCTTAAATTGAAGATGTGGTTTTTAAAAAGGCTCCAAATTCTTAATGATTTTCTTAATCTTTTTATTTAATCTTAAAAGGATCCTTTAAGAAGTAATGACTCAAAACATTTGAGTTTTAGCAACTTTTTTTTTTTTAGAAATGGTTTATTTTCTGTTAACCAAATTTCAATTTTAAGAGTATGTGGAAGAACAGCTAAAGACCACTCAGTGGCCGTTCCTACCCATTCAGTGGCCTAAGCATTGGAAACTGCAGAGCAGTCTTCAGTGGAAGCCTAAGTACTCCAGTCTTCAATGGGGAACTGCTGAATAGGCAGAGAAGGCACCTGCACTCCTTTGGACCAGCCCACCACCTCAGGATGAGTAGCAGTGAACTCTGGAGCTGGAGCAGTCCGTTCTGCCTGAAGTTCCTCCTTGGTTACAGCTTTCCCAGCTGCAGCCTGCTCTTCCATTTCAGTCTCTTCAGGCTCTGGAGTGGAGATCAGGCATGACCCCCCATGGGTGTTCTTGGAAGATGGTGCCACGCACAAATAGAACTTCTCGGCCAAGCATCCACCACATCAGACCCACTGAGTGAGTTCCCTTTTCAGGATCTTACAGCAGGATACATCAACTCAATCTTAAAATAATACTGTTGTAGCAAGTATTACTAGCAAATCCCACTCATTGGGCCAGAAACCCTTGTGGTGTTTTTGAAAAACTTGCCCCTTGTGGAGCACACTGCCTATACTTGTAAGTTCATCAGCCAGTGGCCTCAACTCCAAATGTTAACAATGTGCAGATAGCAACTTCTTTCATTCCATCTTATTTTCATTTGCTACCTCTTCTTGTTGTTCAGTCACTACATTGCATCCAACTCTTTGCCACCCCATGGATTGCAGCATCCCAGGCCTACTTGTCCTTCACTATCTCCTGGAGTTTGCTCAAATTCATGTCCATGAGTCAGTGATGCCAACCAACCATCTCATCTTCTGTCATCCTCTTCATCTCCTGCCTTCAATCTTTCCCAGAATTGGGGTCTTTTCCAATGAGTCAGCTCTTTGCATCAGATGGCCAAAGTATTGGAGTTTCAGCATCAGTCCTTCTAATTTGCTACCTCTAAATTCAAATAAAACTTAATACATTTCATTCTTAAGATATCACAACATGATCCTGTTTCATGAAAAATATTTTTCAAAGCCTTCTTTCTAGCCTCTATTTACATACATACATAAAATTATGGAATAATGTTCATTAACATTGTTTGTTGGGGGTAGTGAGACAAGATAATATTTATCACTTTCTTTTCTGCAGTTTTTTGAATCCTTAAATCCTTCATTACACAAACAATAAAGCAATTTTTCTATGAAAAGAAGTTTTGGTATCAAATGACAAGAATGCGTTCCACAGACATAATGTCTTCTAGATATATACAAAAGTTACAATACATTGACATAAGAATTAGCTTTTCAAAGGCATGTGTACTTCATTTCCAGAATTAGATAATAACTTCCTTGCAGAGAAAAGTGAAAGTTCATAGCTGTTAATGATGCCTACCAAATCACTAAGCACTTAAAAAATTACATGTTTATAATTCCATGCGTGGCATGCATGCATGCTCAGTTGGGTCTGCCTCTTTGTGACCCTATGGACTGCAGCCCACCAGGCCCCTCTGTCCATGGAATTTTCCAGGCAAGAATACTGGAGTGGGTTGCCATTTTCTTCTCCAGAGGATCTTCCAGACTCACAGATCCAAACCCTGTCTCCTGTATCTCCTACATTGGCAAGTGTGTCCTTTATCACTGAGCCACTTGGGAAATCCGTATAAATATACATTTGTACACAAAAAATAAATTTTAAGGTTTGTATCTTTCTTTTTTTTTTTTTTTGCATTTTGAGCCATCATTCTGTTAGCAATCAGAAATTAGTCTAGTATTCAAATATATGCCTGTTGTTTATTTAAACACGTAAAATTTTTTAAACATAAAACAGAATAATCTTATATCTTGATTTTTTTTGAAGGAAGAAAATTAAAAGATATTTACATTTGCATCTATAAAGAACCTCTGGAAGAATACAGAATAACAGTTAGTAGTATATTACCTTAAATTTGCTAATCAGACATACTTCCATTTTCCCTCCCTATTCTTTTTGTCAAGATTTTTTTAAAATATCTATAGTGATCAAAACAATTTTTTTTCAACAATGCTTATTACTCAGACCTCCATGAATCTAAGTGGCAGCTGCAGTAAAGCAAAACTCTCTGATCATTCTTCCTAACCTTACTGGTTCCCTTGCTAGTAAAAAGGGTGTGAAAAGGGATTAAATTCTCATTTACCCAAGAACCCTCTCAAGTGATGTTCAACCCAAGGTGTCTGGACTACAGCTGCCAACAACTGCCATAAGAGGGGGGAAGATGCACATGAAAAGAAGGATAGAAAATTATGCACAAGTGAAGCATACATATGAACACTTCCTCTTCAAGCTGAAAGGGAAGACATAGAAATGCACATTAGGAAATAAATATTTAAATAAAATAATTGATTAATTGTGCCCTGTTAACTCCTTATTTGACTTCAAGGAGGAGGATATATGATAAACATACACCATAGTAATCCAGCAATTTTTTAAATTAATTTGAAAGTGGGAACAGTAGGGGGGGAGAAGCTAATATTCTTTACATTTCCTCTACTTTGGACTTAGAGCCTCATTTTACAAACCAGTGCTCTGAAGTTCAGACTCAGAAAACTTAGGATGAAAAGACAGCAGTTACCTAGGCCAGATCTTTTCCCATGTATTCACTCAATGTGTTACATTTAACAGAACTAATGTACCTTGAGCAGGAATGACAGTCAAGCCACAATAAAAGCAGCTTTGTCTTCAGTCTGAATATTCTTTAAAGGAGAGCAAAATTTTTTAAACTAATTTATTAAGCGGTGGCATAGAGAGTCATTTAGGTAAAGTGGGGTCTATTCTCAGAAACTGGGGGTACCTCAGCAAGGCCATTAATGAAGTGAGTACAAAGATATATTGCTGGAATAATTGATTTGGATCACTAAGAAGGTCAAGTTGGACACATCAGTATTTCGTGATCCTATTAGTCAGTTAAAGATAAACTAGCACTTTAATAAAACTGAATTAAATTTATTGCTGTAAGTCCAAGTCTTAATGCCAGTTGAGACACAAAAAATTATCCTAAGTGTTTAAAAACCTCAAAACACTATTCTGTAAATTAAATGAAATTCTTTTCATGGTTGTACCCAAGTGTCAGTATCAATGTATTTATGGGTATGTCTGTATGTCTATATGGAGTTAGAGTCTGAAAAATGATATATGGCATATATGAAAAATGATATAATGATATATGGCTTTATGAAGATAACATATATGTAATGTATGATTTATAAAAATATACAGTCTGAAAATTATTTATAAAAATACATATATAGTCTGAACTGAAGTATAATTTTCTCATTCTTGAATATAACTGAGTTCCTTTCTTTATGTTTTATAATTAGGCTTATTTCTTATCCCTACAAACAGAAAATTTTACTGTACTACAGTTTAGTTTTCCATTATTGTTTAATTGAAAGTAAGCAATTAAAAAATCCTTCAGGAGGGATTTCCTTGGTGGTACAGTGGTTAAGAATCTGCCTGCCAATGGGATATGGGTTCGATCCCTGGTCTGGGAAGATCCCACCTGCTTTGGAGCAACTAAGCCTGTGCACCACAACTACGGAGCCATACTCTAGAGCCAAGGAGCCACAACCCTTTAGCCCGTGTGCTGCAGCTACTGAAGCTCCCACGATAGCGCCCCGTGCTGCACAACAAAAGAAGCCACTGCAATGAGAAGCCCATGCGTCACAGCTAGAGCGGCCCCCACTCGGCACAACTAGAGGAAACCAGCACAGGGCAACAAAGACCCAGCACAGCCAAAAATGAATTGATTAAATAATTAAATGTTTAAAATCCTTAGGGAAAAATAAATTCTAATCAGTTATCTTATCTACATAACTGATTCACATTTATATCCTTTAGCTCAGCTGGTAAAGAATCTGCCTGCAATGCAGGAGACCCTGGTTTGATTCCTGGGTCAGGGAGTTCCTCTGGAGAAGGGATAGGCTTCCCACTCCAATATTCTTGGGCTTCCCTGGTGGCTCAGATAGTAAAGAATCCACTTGCAATAGGGTAGACCTGGGTTCGATCGCTGGGTTGGGAAGATCCCCTGGAGGAGGGCAAGGCGGTCTACTCCAGTATTCGAGCCTGGACAATCCCCATGGTCAGAGAAGCCTGGTGGGCTATACAGTTCATGGGGTCACAAAGAGTTGGACACAACTGAGTGACTAAACACAGCATATAGGTAAGTTTTAGAAATCACTCATCTATAGTGCATTTAACACAAAGCAGGTAAAACATGGGTTACAGATGTTATTACAATGTGGCATTCTGTTTCATGTTTCATATTGTTTGACTTCTTTTCTCATAATGCCTGTTTAGCAGTTGTTAGATGCTAATTATAAATTTGAAGAACTCCCAATCATCCAAACAGACATGTAGACACTGATTTGTATTAAAATAGAAATTGTGCACTTTAAGCTCTAATCATATAAATGTATAAATGTGAATGCTAATCTATTAATGTTCAAATTGTATAGATTAATATGCTCCTAATGTTACAACTAATGGGTGTTTTGAAAGCTAACCAAATTGAAAACACCACTCCTGAAAATGCAAGGATGCTTTCGCTATTGCTGTTAAACCAGAGTCTTGTTTCTAAATATATATAACACAACAACTTGAAAGACTTAAAATGATATGAAAATGTAGATTAGTAACACATAAATGACCTTCTAAATCTCTTTTTAAGCCATGCTCAATTGTTTATGAGAAACTGGTAATCAAGATATGGAAAAATGGAACACCCCACTCTAACACGTTGATTACAGCTCCTCCCTGATCTCTACCAACAGTTTAGTTTATTTTTTTTAACTCATAATTTATATGAAAAGACACGGGTTGAAATGAAAATGTGTAGAAGAAAACATCCTCATAAAATGAAAGAAGTGCTGGCTTGCTTAAGGATGACATAGCATCTATCAGGAAAATGAAACAGCTGTCTCCAAAAACAAAGATAAAAGTGGAAGACTTTCATAAGGAAAAGGAGAGGGAAAATCATGCTATTTCATTCAGACTCAAGAGTCCTGAAGACAAAGAAAGGTCAGTCATTGACGGGTACATCAGCTGTTGTAGAACGACTCACGCTGAATGCTGAGGTCCAGGGGGTCAACTTTGCTCTGAGTGGTTTCAATCTAAATGCCAACTTCTCAGAGATCTTTCCCAACTGCCCGCCCTTATTTAGTCGCAACTCATTCAACCAGCCCAGCAGCACTATTATTTATCCCTCACCCTGTTCATTTCCTTCAAGGCACTTAGTACTTTACTGTTTTTCCCACTGCTCCAAGAGGGCAGGGTTATGCTTAGAATTTCTCCACCACTATATTCGCAGCATCTCTCACACAGCGCCTAGCACACATAGTAGGCATGCAAAAAATAGTCATTGAATAAATCAACAAATGCTCCACTGCAACAGAGAGAATACCAAGGCCCAACCAGTCCTAAAAAAGATGAGCTGTGACTCCCTAAAGATGGATTCTGGATCTTCCATCTCATCATCATAGTTCTCTTCCTAACTGACTTCTTATCACTGAACTCATCATTGTAAAAAATGTTAACAGATTTTTTAACAGACTCACAAAATTCAACACAAAAATTATTCTCCAAAACTAAAATGCTGGTCTATGCCTCCAAGGAGACTCTATGAACCTGTGAGAGAGTTTGGAACTATGGGTACTAGTTTTTTTGTATTGTCTGTATGCTAAAGATATTATAATTTGTTATAGAAAGAAATATTCATTTACTGACAAAATTTAGATACTTTATACTTATTGCAGAGCCAAAAAGAAAATGTGCTGTGAACTACACTTCAAAGATAGATATAATTTTTCTTTTTTAACAACACAAGAGATGACTTCACACATGAACATCACCCAATGGTCAGTACTGAAGTAAGACTGATTATATTCTTTTCAGCCAAAGATGAAGAAACTCTATACAGACAGTAAAAGCAAGACCTGGAGCTGACTGTGGCTCAGATCACAAGATTCATATTGCAAAATTCAGGCTTGAATTGAAGAAAGTTTGGAAAATACTAGGCCATTCAGGTATGAACTAAATCAAATCCCTTATAATTACACAGTAGAGGTGACAAATAGATTCAAAGGATTAGATCTGGTAGACAAAGTACCTGAAGAACTATGGACAGTGGTTCATAACATTGTATAAGAGGCAGTGATCAAAACCATCCCAAAGAAAAAGAAATGCAAGAAGGCAAAGTGGTTGTCTGCAGAGGCCTTACAAATAGCTGAGGAAAGAAGAGAAGCAAAAGGCAAAAAAGAAAAAGATATATCCAACTGAATGCAGAGTTCCCAGAGAACAGCAAGGAGAGATAAGAAAGCCTTCTTAAATTAACAATGCAAAGAAATAAAAGAAAACAATAGAATGGGAAAGACTAGAGATCTCTTCCAAAAAATTGAAGATATCAAAGGAACATTTCATGCAAGGATGGACACAATGAAGGACAGAAATGGTAAAGAAGCAGAAGAGATTAAGAGGTGGCAAGAATACACAGAAGAACTGTACAAAAAAGGTATTAACGACCCAGATAACCACAATGATGTGGTCACTCAGCTAGAGCCAGACATCCAGGAATGTGAAGTCAGTTGGGTCTTAGGAAGTATTACTATAAACAATGGTAGTGGAGGTGATAGAATTCCAGCTGAGCTATTTCAAATCCTAAAAGATGATGCTGTGAAAGTGCTGTACTCAATAAGTCAGAAAATTTGGAAAACTCAGCACTGACCACAGGACTAGAAAAGATTAGCTTTCATTCCAGTTCCAAAGAAGAGCAAAGCCAAAGAATGTTCAAACTACTGTACAACTGTGGTCATTTCACATGCCAGCAAGGTTAAACTTAAAATCCTTCAAACTAGGTTTCAGCAGTATATGAACCAAGAACTTCCAGATGTACAAGTTGGGTTTTAAAGAGGCAGCAGCACCAGATACCACATTACCCACATTCATTGGATCATGGAGAAAGCAAGGGAGTTCCAGAAAAACATAATTCTGCTTCACTGACTACATCAAAGCCTTTGTGTGTGGATCACAAAAAAATGTGGGAAATTCTTGACGATATGGGAATAACAGATCACCTTACCTGTTGCCTGAGAAACCTGTATGCAGGTCAACAGTTCAAACCAGACATGGAAAAACTGACTGGTTGAAATAGGGAAAGGAGTCTATCAAGGCTGTATATTGTCACCCTGTTTATTTAACTTATAGGCAGAGTACCTCAGGGCTTCCAAAGTGGCTCAGTAATAGAGAATCCACCTCCCAATGCAGAAGATGCAGGAGACTCAGTTTCAATCCCTGGGTCAGGAAAGTCCCCAGGAGGAGGAAATGGCAAACCTCTCCAGTATTCTTGCCTGGAAAATCCCATGAACAGAGGACTGTTTGCAGTCCATGGGATTGCAAAGAGTCAGATACAACTGAGCGGCTGAGCACACATGAAGAGTACATCATGTGAAATACCAGGCTGGATGACTCACAAGCTGGAATCAAGATTGCGGGGATCAATGTCAACAACATCAGATATGCAGATGATACCACTCTAATAGGCAGAAAGTGAGGAGGAACTAAAGAGCCTCTTCATGAAAGTGGAGAGTGAAAAAGTTGGCTTAAAACTCAACATTCAAAAAACTAAGATCATGGAATCTGGTCCCATCACTTCTTGACAAATAGATGAGGAAACAATGGAAACAGTGACAGACTTTAATTTTGGGGGCTCCAAAATCACTGCAGATGGTGACTGCAGCCATGAAAGTAAAAGACGCTTGCTCCTTGGAAGAAAAGCTATGACCAACGGAGACAGCATATTAAAAATCAGAAGCATTACTTTGCCAGCAAGGTCTGTCTAGTCATACCTATGGTTTTTCCAGCAGTCATGTATGGGCGTGAGAGTTGGACCATAAAGAAGCCTGAGCACCAAAAAACTGATGCTTTTGAACTGTGGTGCTGGAGAAGACTCTTGAGAGTCCCTTGGACTGCAAAGGAAGATCAAGCCAGTCAATCCTAAAGGCAATTATACCCTGAGAAAAACATGATCCAAAATGATACATGCACCCCACTTTTATTGCAGCCCTGTTTACAATGGCCAAGACATAGAAGCAACTTAAATGTCCATTGACAGAGGAATGGATAAAGATGTGGTACATATATACAATGGATCTGTATTGCAGTAAAAAGAATAAAATAATGCCATTTTCTGCAATACAGATTGACATAGAGAGTGTCATACTGAGTGAAATAAGTCAAACAGAAGGAGAAATATATCACATTCCTCATATGTGGAATCTAAAAAAAAAAAAGATACAAAGGAACTTACCTACATAACAGAAAGAGACTCAGAGAACAAACCTAGAGTTGCAGGGAAAAGGGGATAGTTAGGGACTTTTGGAAGGTCATGTACACACTGCTATATTTAAAATGAGTAACCAACACAGACTTATTGGAACACTGCTCAACGTTATGTGCCAACCTGGATGGCAGGGAGGTTTAGGGGAGAATGGATACATGCATATGTACAGCTGAGTCCCTTCACAACATTATTAATTGGCTTATGCTCCCAATACACAAAACGTTTAAAGTTAAAAAAAAATAGAATAAAAAATAAAGGAAATCAACCCTGAATATTTGTTGGAAGGACTGATGATGAAGCTGAAGCTCTAATACTTTGGTCACCTGATGTGAAGAACTGACTTCTTAGAAAAGACCCTTATGCTAGGAAAGCTTGAAGGCAAAAGAGTAAGGGGGCAGCAGAGGATGAGATGGTTACATAGCATCACCGACTCAATGTACATGAATTTGAGCAAACTGCGGGAGACAGTGGAAGTTAAAGGAACCTGGCGAGCTGCAGTCCATGGGGTCACAAAGAGTCAGACACAACTTAGCAAATGAACAATATTTTTTTAAACTTCAGTGTAATGACTATTTCAGTTTCAGTTACATGTGTTTAATTAAAAAAAAAAAACCTTCACAAAAAACATGAGTTAATATACTTTCCCATTTAAAAATTGTTGTGCTTTTAGAGACAAAATGCAATAATCCTACTTAAAATACTTTGTTCTAATTTTTATGCCATAAATAATAATAATTATGGGCTTCCTAGGTGGCTCAGTGGGTAAAGAATCTGCTTGCAATATAGGAGACACAGGAGCTGCAGGTTCAATTCCTGGCTCAGGAAGATCCCCTGGAGAAGAGAATGGCAACTCACTCCAGTATTCTTGCCTGGAGAGTCCTGTAGACAGAGAAGCCTGGTGGGCTTCCAGTCCATGGGCTCACAAAGAGTCAGACATGACTGAAGCAACTGAGCACACACTTGAAACATACTACCCACTAGGTGTTTTCTATAACTATTAATTCATAAAATTGTCACAATTCTATGAGAGGATTATTTACGACTCTGTTTTATAGTCAAGAAAATTGGAGGCTACAATGAGTTTTAAAAAACTTTCTAAGGTCAAGTTCCAGTAAATGGTACTATAGAGGCATTGTGATTAAAAAAAAGAAAAAAATAGCACATAATGAAATGCTGTGATGGGCCAAGCAATAATCTCATATCAGAAGAAAAATATTTATCTACACAAAATACTGAAGAAAAATCATCAGCAATTTTTAGATACTGAACATATAAATTTCTGCAAAGTGAATATCATAATTTTTCCACACTCTGTGACTTGGATAGCTTTATTAAACTTATCCCAAAACCTATCCCATGCCTCTTTGCTTTGACAAAGCTCTTTTCTACGTTACAAAGTTCATATCGTAAAATGTTGTATTGAAGAAAGATGTAAAAGAAGATTGTAAGTAATTTTCTTATTATCAATAAAATTCCACATTCCAAAGGTACACTGCAGACTCCCCTGCTGTTGGAAGGTTCACAGCACGTACTATTAAGGTTATTACATCCCACAGATAGTCTCGGTGTTCTGAAGGTAGATCCTGGGAAGTGAGAATAATTCAAAGAAAATGTCATTTATTTTCTTTGTCCTTCCTGTCTGCTGGGATTGAATGTTGATTTTTTTTTTTTTTTACCCATTTAATTGTTCCCCTAAGCACATCTGCAAAAAGATACATCATATCCTGAAACCATTATATGTTCATCTAAGGAGCTTTTCTTGAATCCAACAAAATAGTTTTTTTTCATTTACGATCTAATGTGTCTGGAGTAAGCATTGACTTTGTGTCCTTTCTAACAGATGACCATGAAGTCTGACACAGGTTGCTTAGCAACTGCCTTATGCCCAGAAGTAGAAATAACTCTTTGATATACTCACTATGTGTATTTCTACTGATTTATTTCATTTGCGTTTAGCATGGGAGATCAAACAGAATCATTAGAATCCTACTAACGCCCCAAGGGTAGAAGAGCTCCTGGTCCACTTTAAGCTAAAGTACCCAGAGATCAAAACAGCTTATGTGTCATCACAGAACAGTACTGCAGAGTAAAAAGAACAATAAATACACTGTGCCTGTCCATTACCAAAGACAAGGTGTGTACATTCTCATCAGTGCTGGCACTACACTGGTCTTTGAAACTTGAAAATAATTCTCAAAAGCTAACTTTTTTTTTGAAATGATAAAGGACTGCATGCTTCCCATTATATGGTTTGCTAAAAAGTCGTTGATATCCTGAAGGACAAGCCATTGTTTTAATGCATGACATAATGTAAATCATCTTGCAGCAAGAACAGTACTAATCACTTCACTTGTTTGCATCAACCATCACTCTTCGACCCTCATTGTATCTGATCCAATCTAAGCTCATTTATATTATTCGTGACTTGTTTATATAGAAAGAATTCAACCAAGCACGCAGTGGTACTGCACTTCAGAATAATAATCCATGCAGACGAGTCCTGGGTCTTAAATCCAAAAATGAAAAGCTTAAAAGCTTTTAAAATAGAATTTTGGAGAGGAAATATGTAGCTAGTTTTATGACGTAATGAATGTGAAAACATATGACATTGGCAAGGATAAAAATTTGAAAGAATTTTAATACAGGACACCAGTTAGGTTTTTATAAGCCTAAGTTTTCAGCACAAGTTTTCAAATTTCAGTATTCTGGAAACCTGCAAACTTTTTTATACCAAATCAAATAACAAGTAGAAAATCTTTTTAAGTGGTAAAACATTAATACAGAAAGCTCAAAGTTATCAATATAATAACATCAAGGCAAATTTTACCCCATCACAAGACTAATATTTAAGGAGTTATTTTGTTTTCACAATTATTTAAACATCACCTAAGTGTCTATGAAATGGAGACTAGCTAAACTATAATAATCCATACAGTGGAATATAAACAGATCAATTTAACAATATATATAATGGAATACATTGCAATAGTTTTAGTTCCTTTTTTCTTTTTTGTTAATTATGTAGATCTCTACAAACTGATATAGAAACATTCCCAAAATAAATTGCAAAGTGACTAAAGTGGGATGCGGTAGAATAGTTTGCTATTGCATTTTTTACATTGTGTTCACAAAAAGAAGTTTTATAACTGTTCAGTTCAATCGCTCAGTCGTGTCCGACTCTTTGCGACCCCATGAGTCGCAGCACGCCAGGCCTCCCTGTCCATCACCAACTCCTGGACTTCACTCAGACTCACGTCCATCGAGTCAGTGACGCCATCCAGCCATCTCATCCTCGGTCATCCCCTTCTCCTCCTGCCCCCAATCCCTCCCAGCATCACAGTCTTTTCCAATGAGTCTCTTCGCATGAGGTGGCCAAAGTACTGGAGTTTCAGCTTCAGCATTATTCCTTCCAAAGAAATCCCAGGGCTGATCTCCTTCAGAATGGACTGGTTGGATGTCCTTGCAGTCCAAGGGACTCTCAAGAGTCTTCTCCAACACCACAGTTCAAAAGCATCAATTCTTCAGCACTCAGCTTTCTTCACAGTCCAACTCTCACATCCATACATGACCACAGGAAAAATCATAGCCTTGACTAGACAGACCTTTGTTGTCAAAGTAATGTCTCTGCTTTTGAATATGCTATCTAGGTTGGTTATAACTTTTCTTCCAAGGAGTAAGCGTCTTTTAATTTCATGGCTGCAGTCACCATCTGCAGTGATTTTGGAGCCAAAAAATAAATAAAGTCTGACACTGTTTCCACTGTTTCCCCATCTATTTCCCATGAAGTGGTGGGACCAGATGTCATGATCTTTGTTTTCTGAATGTTGAGCTTTAAGCCAACTTTTTCACTCTCCACTTTCACTTTCATCAAGAGGCTTTTAGTTTCTCTTCACTTTCTGCCATAAGGGTGGTGTCATCTGCATATGTGAGGTTACTGATATTTCTCCCAGAAATCTTGATTCCAGCTTGTGTTTCTTCCGGTCCAGCGTTTCTCATGAAGTACTCTGCATATACGTTAAATAAGCAGGGTTACATATACAGCCTTGACGTACTCCTTTTCCTATTTGGAACCAGTCTGTTGTTCCATGTCCAGTTCTAACTGTTGCTTCCTGACCTGCATATAGGTTTCTCAAGATGTAGGTCAGGTGGTCTGGTATTCCTGTCTCTTTCAGAATTTTCCACAGTTTCTTGTGATCCACACAGTCAAAGGCTTTGGCATAGTCAATAAAGCAGAAATAGATGTTTTTTCGGGAACTCTCTTGCTTTTTCCATGATCCAGTGGATGTTGGCCATTTGATCTCTGCTTCCTCTGCCTTTTCTAAAACCAGCTTGAACATCTGGAAGTTCACGGTTCATGTATTGCTGAAGCCTGGCTTGGAGAATTTTGAGCATTACTTTACTAGTGTGTGAGATGAGTGCAATTGTGTGGTAGTTTGAGCATTCTTTGGCATCACCTTTCTTTGGGATTGGAATGAAAACTGACCTTTTCTAGTCCTGTGACCACTGCTGAGTTTCCCAAATGTGCTGGCATGTTGAGTGCAGCACTTTCACAGCATCATCTTTCAGGATTTGAAAGAGCTCAACTGGAATGCCATCACCTCCACTAGCTTTGTTCATAGTGATGCTTTCTAAAGCCCACTTGACTTCACATTCCAGGATGTCTGGCTCTAGGTGAGTGATCACACCATCATGATTACCTTGGTTGTGAAGATCTTTTTTGTACAGTTCTTCTGTGTATTCTTGCCACCTTTTCTTAATATCTTCTGCTTCGGTTAGGTCCATACCATTTTCTGTCCTTTATTGAGCCCATCTTTGCATGAAATGTTCCCTTGGTATCTCTAATTTTCTTGAAGAGATCTCTAGTTTTTCCCATTGTATTGTTTTCCTCTATTTCTTTGCATTGATCGCTGAGGAAGGCTTTCTTATCTCTTCTTGCTATTCTTTGGAACTCTGTATTCAGATGCTTGTATCTTTCCTTTTCTCCTTTGCTTTTCACTTCTCTTCTTTTCACACCTATTTGTAAGGCCTCCTCAGAGAGCCATTTTGCTTTATTTCTTTTCCATGGAGATGGTCTTGATCCCTGTCTCCTGTACAATGTCACAAACCTCCATCCATAGTTCATCAGGCACTCCATCTATCAGATCTAGTCCCTTAAATCTATTTCTTACTTCCACTGTATAATCATAAGGGATTTGATTTAGGTCATATCTGAATGGTCTAGTGGTTTTCCCTACTTTCTTCAATTTAAGTCTGAATTTGGCAATAAGGAGTTCATGAGCTGAGCCACACAGTCAGCTCCTGGTCTTGTTTTTGTTGACTGTATAGAGCTTCTCCATCGTTGGCTGCAAAGAATATAATCAATCTGATTTCAGTGTTGACCATCTGGTGTTGTCCATGTGTAGAGTCTTCTCTTGCATTGTTAGAAGAGGGTGTTTGCTATGACCAGTGCATTTTCTTGGCAAAACTCTATTAGTATTTGCCCTGCTTCATTCCGCTTTCCAAGGCCAAATTTGCCTGTTACTCCAGGGGTTTCTTGACTTCCTACTTTTGCATTCCAGTCCCCTATAATGAAAAGGACATCTTTTTGGGTGTTAGTTCTAAAAGGTCTTGTAGGTCTTCATAGAACCATTCAATTTCAGTTTCTTCAGTGTTACTGGTTGGGGCATAGACTTGGATTACCGTGATATTGAACGGTTTGCCTTGGAAACTAACAGACATCATTCTGTTGTTTTTGAGATTGCATCCAAGTACTGGATTTCAGACTCTTTTGTTGACCATGCTGGCTACTCCATTTCTTCTAAGGGATTCCTGCCCGCAGTAGTAGATGTAATGGTCATCTGAGTTAAATTCACCCATTCCAGTCCATTTTAGTTCGTTTTATATGTGTTATATGAATGCAAATGTATGTGAGTGTAAATACCACAAATATGTGTGATATATTATATATAATATCTCTAGAAGAATGTACAAGGAACAGGTAATAATTTTTGCCTTTGAGAATTGTATATATTGGTGACATTTTTCACTGTACATTTAGGCAAAACTTTATGTCTCTTTATGTTCTATTCATGCGATATGACAAAGATAGAAAGGTGGACTCTCTTTTTCTTATTGATAGAGAAAGAATACATAACACATAGGGCCCAATAGATCCCAACAGTAGCACAGGTTGATCAAGAAAGACTGAACCAGTTTGGGAATGCATGTAAGAATTAAAGATTTTAAAATTTAAAAAATAAAAAAATTAAAAAATTTTAAAAAAAAAAGAAAAGAAAAAGAAAGACTGAACCATAAAAATAAAACAAGCTTGGGAGAAAAATCAGAATATTTAGTCCCACTAACCCAAACTCCAGCAAGCAGAATTAATAGGACTTCAGAATATGAAAGAATAGCTATTTTCTATGAATACTATTTCTCTTAGATCTAAATGCTAACAACAAAGGAGAATTTAATAAGGAATTACTCCAAGTCAATGCAAAAGATCAAAACTTTTAAATGAGCTAACAATTATGGCAACACAGTAGCACCACGAATGTGCTGTGCGAAAAAAAGAAACAGAGACAGCTCTAAAGGAATGCATTTCAAAGTGGGTTCCACATAATACGACTCTCATGAGAAGCTGTCACAAGAGAAAGTTCCATGGTCAAATAAGTTTAAAATATTGTACACTACATTTTTTGCTGAAAAAAAAATCATTGATGTATTGGAAACTCTGGGTAACTGATGTTGCTAGAAACTTGTTTCAAACCCCTTCGACCACAAAAATATTTTCATACATACACAACTATTAAAATTCCTGGGAACTATTACTTCATTGATCCCATTTTGGGAAGGACTTGTTTAAGAATATAAAGAATATAAAAACACTTCTTTGATGACCTTCCCAATGAGCAAACACATACCTTATCAATAAATCAGTAAGACTATTATTAAAAGGCTATGATTAAGCTGATTATTCTGCTTTAGTTAGATGAAGTTATTAAATAAGACATTGCAATGAACTTTCAAGAATAATTAAGCTACTCTTAATCCATATTCAGACTACTCTGCTTTATTTACAACGTAACATTTATCACTCCCCTTTTTTTGTTTCTTTATTTATGTGCTTATTTGTTATTATCTATTTATTCCCACTACAATGTAAACTCCATAAGAATTGGGATCCTGTCTGTCTTACTCAATGCTGTATCTCCCGCACTTTGAATAGTTT
Organism: Ovis aries; assembly: GCF_016772045.2. NCBI lineage: Eukaryota > Metazoa > Chordata > Mammalia > Artiodactyla > Bovidae > Ovis > Ovis aries. The sequence goes on from NC_056057.1 coordinate 19,862,985, forward strand.
TTGTTTATACCAGTTTCTCAGGGCACATACTAGTTTCTCAACAGATGTTGACAGAATACTTGAATAAATCTAGTACTTTTCCCTTTGTTCCCTCAAGTCAAAAAAGGGCTTCTCACTTTTTCTCCTAAGACACGAGCAATTAAAGGAATGTTGCTTTGTTTCGCTAGATGTGTCACCTTGAATAGGTCACGTCACTGCTCTACACCTCAGCCTCCCTGGCAAGAGCAAAACTGTTGAGGCAATGAGTTAATATATACAAAGTACTTAGAACAGTGTCTACTGTATGGTAAGCACTCCATGAGTGTTAACTGTGATGATGATGGTGGTGGTGGTGATGGTGGTGGTAATATGGTCTAAGAAAAAAGTCTTAAATTTAAATGAATTAGGGAAATGCTTGACATAAAATTAAACAGATATGTTATTTCATTTGTAACATCTTTTAATATGCCTCTGTGAATCTTCAAGTAGACTCAATTAGAACAATACCAAAAATTGACCCTTAGGTTGTCTTGTATAGAAAACATACGAATATCTCCTAAAATACCAGTATTTCTAAAACACACAGTTTAGGAAGAACTCAATTAGAAGTCTTTCCATAAAGCAAATACATACATGAGACCTCACTTCATCCACCTCAGAACACATAGAAATTCCCAGGAATGATAAGTTAGAAAATGAGTGGATGCAAAAGGCACCTAGATCCATGGTCCCATTTGTTATTGATCGCTCTTTTACCTTAGGCTATGGAAGTCAGACACGCTCTGGCTGTCAGCGCTGTCTTTTCTTGAAGTTCCCTGACATTATTCCCTTATTATGTTAGCGGTTGGCTGGATGGTTTCATTGAAGGTTAATGCTTGGGCTCTCATCCTCAGTCTTCTGCACCCTGGTGCCAGCTTGGGACTCTTGCCATTCTTGTCTCCCAGCTACCTTATTTTGCAAAAGATCCAAGTTAACATTCTTTACCACAGTCTTTTCAGTCAATGAGACTTCAAAGGACAAAAGAGAATTTTACCATGATCAAAAGACCAAAGTTGTAGTAAAAGCAAGAAAATCTGAAGGTCTTTCACCTAACAAGCTGCTACATAAATGAAAAAGATTAACAGTTGATTTTTAATGCTGTTTAAAGGAAAAGAATTTTTATTTAAACTTGTGAAAGTGAAGTCACTCAGTCATGTCCGACTCTTTGAAACCCCATGGACTATAGTTGACAGGCTCCTCCGTCATGGGATTCTTCAGGCAAGAATACTGGAGTGGGTTACCATTTCCTTCTCCAGGGGATCTTCCCGACCCAGGGACTGAGCCCGGGTCTCCTGCATTGCATGCAGACGCTTCACCCTCTGAGCCACCAGGGAAGACATTGATCAAGACAAAATTAGAATCCCAAGGGCCAATAAAGGCACGCCCTGACAGGGAAGCAATGGTGGTGAGTCAAAGCGTAGTAGTATGGTGTAGTGAAAACATGGGCTCTGGAGCATGATAAACCTGAACTGGAAACACAACACCACATCCTCCCAGCTTTGGGCCCTCTCTGAGTTTCCATATCACTATCTACAAAATTATAAAACACTATGTAGATAATATCCACTGAACAATTACTTGGAACCAGGCACTATTTTAAGTTCTTTATGTGGATTAATTCATTCATTCCTCATGTCAATGCCCTCTAGCCCAGGATCACCAAGAACATAACTTTGGTCAAATGAGGTTGGGTTTATTGACTTGTGACAATGAAGGAGACCATATATCAGGGAGAACTGTGAGGCACCTCAGCAGGTGGGTGTTAGAAAGGACTAGGATTCAGGACTGTGTTAGTAATTTAGGGAAAGTTCAAAAGAGTGGAAAATAGCTTTGTATTCGACCCCATGATTTTCCATGAGGTTGCTGCTGCTAAGTCACTTCAGTTGTGTCTGACTCTGTGCAACCCCACAGACGGCAGCCCACCAAGCTCCCCCGTCCCTGGAATTCTCCCGGCAAGAACACTGGAGTGGGTTGCCATTTCCTTCTCCAATGCATGAAAGTGAAAAGTGACAGTCAAGTTGCTCAGTCGTGTCCAACTCTTAGCAACCCCATGGACTGCAGCCCACCAGGCTCCTCCATCCATGGAATTTTCCAGGCAAGAGTACTGAAGTGGGGTGCCATTGCCTTCTCCGTCCATGAGGTTACAAAGAGTCAAACATGACTAAGTAACTGAGCACGCAGAGACAAACCTGTTTATGTTCATCAGGCAAATTGCCACAACCTGGCTGCCAGTGTCAAGCTAGCTTCTAGAACGCCAATCCCTAGCTGATAGAGCTGGGCCAGCTTCTGGCTCTCAGGTACAGCTCTCCTCTTTCTCATTTACAGCAACATTATAGGATAGGTACGACTTATCATTGAAAGAGACCCTGATGGTGGAAAGACTGAAGGCAAAAGGAGAAGGGGACAGCAGAGGATGAGATGGTTAGATAGCATCACCAACTCAATGGACATGAATCTGAGCAAACTGGGAGATAGCGGAGGTCAGAGAAGCCTGGCGTGCTGCAGGCCATGAGGTCTCAAGGAGTTGGACATGACTTAGTGATTAAACAACAAAAACAACAACTACTTATCTAGATTACGAAGATGAAGAAATGAAGGTCACTTGACTGGGCTGGAAGAAGCACAAGCTAGAATCAAGATTGCTGGGAGAAATATTAATAACCTCAGATATGCAGATGATACCAACCTTATGGCAGAAAGTGAAGAGGAACTAAAAGCCTCTTGATGAAAGTGAAAGAGGAGAGTGAAAAAGTTGGCTGAAAGCTCAACATTCAGAAAATGAAGACCATGGCATCTGGTCCCATCACTTCATGGGAAATAGATGGGGAAACAGTGGAAACAGTGTCAGACTTTATTTTTGTGGGCCCCAAGGTCACTGCAGATGGTGATTGCAGCCATGAAATTAAAAGACGCTTACTCCTTGGAAGAAAAGTTATGACCAGCCTAGATAGCATATTGAAAAGCAGAGACATTACTTTGCCAACAAAGGTCTGTCTAGTCAATGCTGTGGTTTTTCCAGTGGTCATACATGGATATGAGAGTTTGACTGTGAAGAGAGCTGAGCGCCGAAGAACTGATGCTTTTGAACTGTGGTGTTGGAGAAGACTCTTGAGAGTCCCTTGGACTGCAAGGAGATCCAACCAGTCCATTCTAAAGGAGATCAGCCCTGGGTGTTCTTTTGGAAGGACTGATGCTAAAGCTGAAACTCCAGTACTTTGGCCATCTCAGGAGAAGATTTGACTCACTGGAAAAGACTCTGATGCTGGGAGGGATTGGGGGCAGCAGGAGAAGGGGACGACAGAGGATGAGATGGCTGCATGGCATCAGTGACTCGATGGAGGTGAGTCTGAGTAAACTCCGGGAGTTGGTGATGGACAGGGAGGCCTGGCGTGCTGCGATTCATGGAGTCGCAAAGAGTTGGACACGACTGAGCGACTGAACTGAACTGAACTAAACTGACCATTAAGCAAAAGTGTGGGCTTCAAATCCAGATAGGTGACAGGCACTATTCCATGCGATCCATAACCAGCACTCCTAACTTCTGTATTATTCCACCTTTCAGTGTTAGTTATTACCACCTTACAGGATGGCTGTAAAGATAGCAGCTGATTCATGTAAACACTTGGCTCATGACAAAACTTTCATGAAAAGTGGTACCTCTTATTATTAAACAGAGAAACTAAAACATTATTCATTTAGGTTTACTTTCAATTCCACAGAAGGTCCTACTTTGTGGATTGAGCATATCAAGAGAAGCAGGAAGTCTGACTCTAGGCCAGATTTTGTCACTAATAAACCATGCAAGTATGAGCCACAAGACTTTATAAAATCATACAATGGTCTGTCCCCAAGGAGTTCTGGGTGGTTTTTTTTTTTTTTTTTAACAGTTGCCATTGCAGAGTTCTAAGGGTTTTAGCCAAAATATTTAATCCTGTTTCTAGAAATGCCCTTCTCTAAGTGTTCTCTGGATGCAAGTAAAAACACAAATATAATGCATTTTTTATGTATAAGACTGGAGTCATTTTAAAATTATCATTAAATATATATACACATGCAGATTTCTTTTTACTCTATTGATGACTGCATATTAAAAGCAAAGTCTGGCAGTGAGGGTCCCAATGCTATACTAGTGTCAGAAACAGGTACAAAAATATGGCATTTTTCAAATATATTCTTAAAAGCTTGATTTTCCTCTAAACAAAATTTTGTGTATATTACTAACAAAATTATGAATGAGACAAAATTCACTTATTCTTTGATTTCACCTCCAGGCTCCTGGTGCATTCACAGTATCTCTGGCTCTTATTGCCTGTCACTTGAACATTCTAAACTCCATTGTCCTTTATCTTTCCACTCTTCCAAATTTAATTTTTCCTATTTCTCATCCTTATTCTCTATTAGTTAAAAAAAAAGTTCAGGTTGATTTGGTTTACTGATAATAAACCATTGTCTTAACCCTGCAAGATGACATACTTGCATATATTCATTAAGAAAAAAAGATTAATAGAGGACCTCTAAGGCAACAGACCATGCAGAAGTGTGGCCGAGAGGAGCTACCCCCGACCCAAGGCCAGGGGCGGCGGCTGAGAGGAGCAACCCCACGTCCAAGGAGCTGCGGCTGCACTGGCGCGGGAGGGCCAAGAAGAGCTACTCCACCTTCAAGGTCAGGAGGGGTGGCCCTGAGGAGATACCCCTTGTCCAAGGTAAGGAGCAGCAGCTGCACTTTGCTGGAGCAGCCGTGAAGAAATACCCCACGAACAAGGTAAGAGAAACCCAAATAAGACAGTAGGTATTACCAGAGGGCATCAGAGGGCAGACACACTGAAACCATAATCACAGAAAACTAGTCAATATAATCACACTAGGACCACAGCCTTGTCTAACTCAGAGAAACTAAGCCATGACATGTGGGGCCACCCAAGACGGACGGGTCATGGTGGGGAGGTCTGACAGAATGTGGTCCACTGGAGAGGGGAATAGCAAACCACTTCAGTATTCTTGCCTTGAGAAGCCCATGAACAGTATGAAAAGGCAAAATGATAGGATACCAAAAGAGGAACTTCCCAGGTCGGTAAGTGCCCAATATGCTACTGGAGATCAGTGGAGAAATAACTCCAGGAAGAATGAAGGGATGGAGCCAAGCAAAACCAATACCCAGCTGTGCATTGGACTGGTGATAGAAGCAAGGTCCAATGCTTTAAAGAGCAATATTGCATAGGAACCAGGAATGTTAGGTCCATGAATCAAGGCAAATTGGAAGTGGTCAAACAGGAGATGGCAAGAGTGAACGTCGACATTCTAGGAATCAGTGAACTAAAATGGACTACAATGAGCAAATTTAACTCAGATGACCATTATATCTACTAGTGTGGGCAAGAATCCCTTAGAAGAAATGGAGAAGCCAGCAGGTCAACTAAAGAATCTGAAATGCAGTACTTGGATGCAATCTCAAAAACAACAGAATGATCTCTGTTCATTTCCAAAGCAAACCATTCAATTTTACGGTAATCCAAGGCTATGCCCCAACCAGTAATTCTGAAGAAGCTGAAGTTGAACGGTTCTTTGAAGACCTACAAGACCTTTTAGAACTAACACCCAAAAAAGATGTCCTTTTTATTATAGGGGACTGAAATGCAAAAGTAGGAAGTCAAGATCACCTGGAGTAACAGGCAAATTTAGCCTTGGAATACAGAATGAAGCAGGGCAAAGGCTAGTAGAGTTTTGCCAAGAGAATGCACTGATCATAGAAAACACCCTCTTCCAACAACACAAGAGAAGACTCTACACATGGACATCACTAGATGGTCAACACCAAAATCAAATTGATGATATTCTTTGCAGCCAAAGATGGAGAAGCTCTATACAGTCAGCAAAAACAAGACTGGGAGCTTACTGTGGCTCGATCATGAACTCCTTATTGCCAAATTCAGACTTAAATTGAAGAAAGTAGGGAAAACCACTAGACCATTCAGGTATGACCTAAATCAAATCCCTTATGATTATACAGTGGAAGTAAGAAATAGATTTAAGGGCCTAGATCTGATAGATAGAGTGCCTGATGAACTATGGATGGAGGTTCATGGCATTGTACGGGAGACAGGGATCAAGACCATCCCCATGGAAAAGAAATGCAAAAAAGCAAAATGACTGGGGAGGCCTTACAAATAGCTGTGAAAAGAAGAGAAGTGAAAAGCAAAGGAGAAAAGGAAAGATAAAAGCATCTGAATGCACAGTTCCAAAGAATAGCAAGGAGAGATAAGAAAGCCTTCCTCAGTGATCAATGCAAAGAAATAGAGGAAAACAACAGAATGGGAAAGACTAGAGATCTCTTCAAGAAAATTAGAGATACCAAGGGAACATTTCATGCAAAGATGGTCTCAATAAAGGACAGAAATGGTATGGACCTAACAGAAGCAGAAGATATTAAGGAGAGGTAGCAAGAATACACAGAAGAACTGCACAAAAAAGATCTTCACAACCAAGATAATCATGATGGTGTGATCACTCACCTAGAGCCAGACATCCTGGAATGTGAACTCAAATGGGCTAAGAAAGCATCACTATGAACAACGCTAGTGGAGGTGATGGAGTTCCAGTTGAGCTCTTTCAAATCCTGAAAGATGATGTTGTGAAAGTGCTGCACTCAACATGCCAGCACATTTGGAAAACTCAGCAGTGGCCACAGGACTAGAAAAGGTCAGTTTTCATTCCAATCCCAAAGAAAGGCGATGCCAAAGAATGCTCAAACTACCACACAATTGCACTCATCTCACACACTAATAAAGTAATGCTCAAAATTCTCCAAGCCAGGCTTCAGCAATACGTGAACCGTGAACTTCCAGATGTTCCAGCTGGTTTTAGAAAAGGCAGAGGAAGCAGAGATCAAATGGCCAACATCCACTGGATCATGGAAAAAGCAAGAGAGTTCCCGAAAAAACATCTATTTCTGCTTTATTGACTATGCCAAAGCCTTTGACTGTGTGGATCACAAGAAACTGTGGAAAATCCTGAAAGAGATGGGATTAGCACACCACCTGACCTACATCTTGAGAAACCTATATGCAGGTCAGGAAGCAACAGTTAGAACTGGACATGGAACAACAGACTGGTTCCAAATAGGAAAAGGAGTACGTCAAGGCTGTATATTGTCACCCTGCTTATTTAACTTATATGCAGAGTACATCATGAGAAACACTGGACTGGAAGAAACACAAGCTGGAATCAAGATTTCCGGGAGAAATATCAATAACCTCAGATATGCAGATGATACCAACCTTATGGCAGAAAGTGAAGAGGAACTAAAAAGCCTCTTGATGAAAGTGAAAGAGAAGAGTGAAAAAGTTGGCTTAAAGCTCAACATTCAGAAAACGAAGATCATGGCATCTAGTCCCATCACTTCATGGGAAATAGATGGGGAAACAGTGGAAACAGTGTCAGACTTTATTTTTGGGGACTCCAAAATCACTGCAGATGGTGACTGCAGCCATGAAATTAAAAGACGCTTACTCCTTGGAAGAAAAGTTATGACCAACCTAGATAGCATATTGAAAAGCAGAGACATTACTTTGCCAACAAAGGTCCATCTAGTCAAGGCTATGGTTTTTCCAGTAGTCATGTATGGATGTGAGAGTTTGACAGTGAAGAAAGCTGAGCACCAAAGAATTGATGCTTTTGAACTGTGGTGTTGGAGAAGGCTCTTGAGAGTCCCTTGGACTGCAAGGAGATCCAACCAGTCCATTCTGAGGGAGATCAGCCCTGGGATTTCTTTGGAAGGACTGATGCTAAAGCTGAAACTCCAGTACTTTGGCCATCTCAGGAGAAGATTTGACTCACTGGAAAAGACTCTGATGCTGGGAGGGATTGGGGGCAGCAGGAGAAGGGGACGACAGAGGATGAGTTGGCTGGATGGCATCACCGACTTGATGGACATGAATTTGAGTGAACTCCAGGAGTTGGTGATGGACAGGGCGGCCTGGCGTGCTCCGATTCATGGGGCCGCAAGGAGTCGGACATGACTCAGCAGCTGAACTGAACTGAACTGAACTGAAGGCATCACAGAAGCAAATGTCAAGAGATAGCTTTGGCCATATATATAGAGAGAGGGGGAGAGAGGAAGAGTTCAAGCTATTTCCTTGAGTAGAAAGTATAAGTAACTTATACTTTGACATTTCAGGAGTACTCAGTCTTCATTCTTACTTCTAGAAAACTATACATGTGTTAACATGTTTATGGACAGGAAAAGGAAGGCTGATTCTGTAATAAGCAAACACAAAGACACACACTCGCAAACACAATATCATTGTTTGGCTTCTTTGGGATCAGGATTTAAAATTTTTCTATTTTGCAACTAAGTCAGTATGCAATAAACTTTAAGTAATGAAATTAGTCACAACAACATGCTGTCAAAACAAAATAATATCTCAACTCTTGAAGGATTCCAGAAGGAAAAACAATAGTAAGGGACAAGATCTTGGAACTTACATTCTAAGAAATGTCTAGAATTTAGTTCCTTAAATCTGCTATCTGGGATGCCTCCTAAATTTAAATTTGTTCCACTTGTCATTCGAGAAAAAAAGAAAGAAAGAAGGAATATCAACCAATCTAAATTTGTAGATTCACTTTTTTGTGAGTAGTATGAACTTAACTACATTCATTACCATAAACTGTAATGATTAATCCTAAAGAAGAGGAAACACTCAGTATTGTAGATAGAGCACTGGACTTGTATCAGCATGACCAAACAACCGACTGAGTTACATATCTGTAAACTGAGAGAGGAAGGGAAAAGAAGTAGTTCCCCAGAGTTCTGGAACTATTTTCAAAATTTCAAAACTATCATAGAATTAGTGTATTTTCTCACAATAAGTCTACACTAAATACTAGAATTTTTTTACATGGTAGAATTTCATTATCTCAGGAAGGTGTCATTGCCGAACTCATGCTAAAGAGATCAGTAGTTATGTGTTCAGATTAATTTAAAATGAAAAACCTAATTATCATTTAAGGAGTGTTCTTGGTGAGGAAAAATAGACAACATTTTCAAAATGTTGAATCACTGGAGAAAAATTAATTAAAAGAGCCTTTAGCAGTGAAAAGGTCAAGAACCACTTGTGCCAGACAATGTCTATGATATCTACCTGCTTCAAAAATCAATATAACTATGCATCATTTTTAATATATTTTTAATTCTTTATATAAATTAGATTAAAAAGCAGATCAGATTTTATTTAAAGCAGACTTAAAGTTGTTTGAAGATTTTAAATGTCCACATTCTTCTATGTCTATTCACAAGAGTATGTTTTAAAAATGCTTATAGTCTAACAACTATAAACCGGCCTCTTTAGAATTATCTACATACTAAATTCTTCCATAAATGTATAAAGTTCAAACAGCAATAATGTCCATTTTAAATAAGATTGCAAATAAATTTTAAAGATTTAAAACTAAAAATGTTGTTTGTAATCCTACAGTGATAGTTAAGGAAATGATGAACTTTTTGACAATGTGCTTATCATTATCTAGTACTTTAGAATTCAAAATATAAGCTCTAATTAGAAAAGTCTAAAATACCTTAAAGATCCTTTAAAGTCGCCCTAACTCAAACACAAAGCGTCAGCAACTACAGAGTTTGAAATGCAACAGTGAGTTTATGTGCATTCTTTTGCATTTTGTTTTGTTTTTAAGATTTCCCACGGACACACACCAGTGTATCTGAAACAGGATTATCAAATCCTGGGAAAGCTTGGTCCTTCTTTCTTTTACACAAGTACGCAGTATGAAACATCAAGTGGTCTGGCTTCTATCTTCACAGAAGTACAAATGAAAAATGGTGGGACTGTAACAGTCTGGCTAGCTGTGTGAGGACAGTTTGTAGAGACTCAGGAAAGATGAATGCTGGGCTGTTATCTCAGCCTTCCAACACAGTGTAACTGGGTGATGGCTTTGATGACCAATCAGTTCATCCCTAGAATTTCAAACATCTTAGGTATCATAGAATTCATCCAGTCCAGCCCCCCAATTTGTCCATGATAACCCAGAAGCCAAAGAAATGTAAGACACTTTTTTATAGTCCTATAACTAGTTGATGGCTAGATCTCAAATCCAGATCTCAATTTCTGCCCAATGCTCTTTCTACTACCATAAGTTAGAAACCATTTTATTAACGTTATCTCTCAAGAGATAACCTCTTGAGATTGTTATGCCTTAACATTTGCTCAGCTGCTGCCCTCGCCTGTGGGCTCTTCAGTGGGGGGTCTGCTCGGATGATGTCATGTCGTCATAGCCCTCTGACATCCCCAGCTCCGTTCAGATGTCTTGCTTCCCTGATCCCGGCACTTCAGACCTTACCACAGCTTTGCCTCTACTCTCTCCTTCAAATGAGTAACCTGGTCACCTGTGGCTTTTGGCTTACCCTTGAGGATTCCTGCTAGTCTCCATCTATTTGTTTCAATCCTCCAAAATGTTTAAGATTTGGCACTCTTGATATTCCTTTGTTTTGTTTTCTTCTTAAGTAACTGAAGAGGCCTTTAATGCAGACTCTTTGAACCCGATCTTCTGTCTCAACCCTGAACAGATGGTTCTCAGGTCTGAGCAGAGCCTCTTCAGTCTATCCAGGTTACTGCTTTTCCTGCCAGTTCCTGGTTTCTGCTGCCCTCTAGTAGCCATTAGTAGCATGACAGGATTTGAAACAAGAAAGGCATATTTTTGTTGAATTTAACTACTCAGTAGGATTGTTTCAGCATCAGGCAGATACAACCCGGAAGAAAAGAAAACAAACCTGATATGTAGCTGGAGCCGCCACCCTGTGATTCCTCCCCCTCCAGGCCTGAGTCAGAACATGGTTTAAAGTTAGAGCTATAATGGGAGTTATCTAAACATGCAATGAATTCTTTTATATGTCAGTTTATTTGCTCCAATCTGATGCCCATCAATGGTTCCTTTCAAAAGTCTAACTTTTTAATCCCCTCACCTGTTTAACTGAAATCCCAGCATTAGGAACACAGAAAAAGGAAAAAGTGACCAAAAAGCAACTTAAATTCCAACAAGCAGCCCCATTTCTTCAGGGATTACTTAGATAAATTTGGTAACATAATGTTATATACTGCAACTATTTAAAATTATGTTTTATAAAAACCAAATTTACAAAAGCATGCAATATTAAGTGCAATAGCTAAACATTAAAAAAAGAATTACAGCAAGAACCCAGAGAAAACAGAGAAAGAAATGGTCTGAAATGTTAATTGTGGTTAGTTTTTGTATTATCTATAAGCATGTGTAGCATTTTGTAATCATAAAAGCTGCATCTGTGGGTAACTAAATAGTGGGTCACTCATGCCTGGCTATAAGGCTAAGAGAGTTAGATCTCCAAACAGAACTTTTGTGGCCTGTGCCAGTTATCATAGTGATGACAATGACATTATCATAGCCAAGGACATGGATAGTAGGAATGTGGGTGGAATAAAATGTTAGTGACAAGATAAACCAGAGGGTCAGTCACATTCTTTGGTTGCCCTTCTGCCTAGAGGATCCCTGGGAAAGACAATCCTTTTGGCCAGTTAAGCCCACTAAATTTTTCAACAATGTATATGGGAACAACTTCAAAAGTGAGTGACCAGATGTTCCACTACTTTCAGTCTGTGGAAGCTTGACAAATTTACATGAATTATATAAATTTTTTAAACTAAGTGCGACCTTTTGTGTAGCCAGGTTGGTGAAATAGGCCAATCCATGTATGTAAACAACCCTAAGGGGGCTATGGAGTAGTAATCGTCTACTATCACAGATGTTTAAGATTTCCAATTAAGTATATATATTTTATATATATATCTTCAGTACATATTGACAGTATATACTGTCAATATCTTTCTAGAAAGTTTGAACCAATCTACACTGCGGGTGTGGGATAAATGAGAGACTGCAGGTCATGTACATTTTCCAGCATGCTTGCTGCAAATGTGCTGCTTTCTTTGGTTCAAAAAAAGGGACGATCTATTATAATAAAAGTGATCATCATATGTGCTCTTATTTTATTATTTCAAGAAAATTCTACTCAAGTTTTGGCTCTTCCTCACGGTAGGTAAATTTCTTGCCATTCATCCATGTGCACAATAATTCATATATGCACAGTGAGAACTGCTATCCTGAAGTGAACTACTGAACACAATCTGAACATTTCAGTTTTCCTTGTTTTGGTTTCTAGAAGATATTTTTAGTAACAGTAAGTATTTGAAAGTATAATTTTATTGGCCCTCTTGAGTCCTTTTCATTGTACTCATGTCACATTTTATCAGTTGACTAAATACAGGTTTCCCAATATTTTTTAGTGGTAATTTCCACACACCCCATTAAAGGAAAAGATGCAAATTCCTCAACAAGTATGAAGATTATGATGCCTGTTTACTTTTTTTTTTATTCAACTATTATTTGTTGAATATTTGATACATGCCAAGTATACTTCTAGGAGCTGGGGCTATAACGGTAAGGAAAACTGATCAAAAACAAAAATCCCTGACTCCACTCTTTTCCTCCCTGGTTGCTTGAAGATCAGCTGCCATCATGAAAGACACAGTAACTATCCCGACCAGGAAGTTCATGACCAACCGACTGCTTCAGTGGAAACAAATGGTCATCGATGTTTTTCACCCTGGAAAGGCAACAGTACGTAAAACAGAAATTCAGGGAAAAACTGGCCAAAATGTACAAGACCACACCAGATGTCATCTTTGTATTTGGATTCAGAATCCATTTTGGTGGTGGCAAGACAACTGGCTTTGGCATGATTTACCATTCCTTGGATTATGCAAAGAAGAATGAGCCCAAGCACAGGCTTGCAAGACATGGCCTGTGTGAGAAGAAAAAGAGCTCAAGAAAACAGAGAAAAAAAACACAAGAACAGAATGCCGAACTAGAGATTGGACAACAGAAGGATTAAAGATTCTGCAATGACTGTATCTGAGGTGATTGTGCAGATTTTTCATGAAAGAGAAAATAAACTAAAACGTTTTAAGTACAGTTCAGTTCAGTTCAGTCGCTCAGTCGTGTCCGACTCTTTGCGACCTCATGGACTGCAGCACTCCAGGCCTCTCTGTCCATCACCAACTCTCGGAGTTCACCCAGACTCATGCCCATTGAGTCAGTAATGCCATCCAACCATCTCATCCTCTGTCATCTCCTTCTCCCGCCTTCAATCTTTCCCAGCGTTAGAGTCTTTTCAAGTGAGTCAGCTCTTCGCATCAGGTGGCCAAAGTATTGGAGTTTCAGCTTCAACATCAGTCCTTCTAAGGAACACCCAGGACTGATCTCCTTTAGGATGGACTGGTTGGATATCCTTGCAGTCCAAGGGGCTCTCAAGAGTCCCCTCAAACACCACAGTTCAAAAGCATCAGTTCTTCGGCACTCAGCTTTCTTTATAGTCTAACTCTCATCTCTGACTCCCTTAAGTTTACATTTCAGTAATTAAGTATTTGTTATCTATCTTTTATACAAAGCTCTATATCTAACCCATCACAAATCCCATCAGTTTTCCTTTCAAAATATATCCAGAGTCTGACTATTCTGCATGACCTCCATAGCTAATTTCTCTTCTCATCATCCTAAGAATATTTTTGTCTGTTTTCCTTGTTTTCAACTTCCATCTCCCTCCACCTCCTCATCACCACTCACATACACACAGTTTATTCTCAACATAGGAACCAATGTCACCTTTTAAAGCCGAAGTCAAATACATTGCTCTGTTGCTCAAAGCCCTCCTACAGCACTCCAGCTCACTTAGAGAAGAGCCAAAACTGCATTGGTCCACAAAGTCCTACAGAACCTGGCCTCCTGATACCTCTCTGACCTGATTTATCACTCTCTCCTTTGCTCATTTGCTTCAGTGATGGTGGCCTCCTTGCCTTTGACTCACTGGATATCTTTGTGCCTCAGGACCTTTGCACATGTTACTACTGCTGCCTGGAATACTCTTCTGCAAATACCCACAGGACTCACTCCCTCACCAACTTCAAACCATCCCTCAAATTTAATCTTCTTAGCAAGGTGTTTCCTGACCATTCCATTAAAAATGGCAACCTAGTACTCTTCCTGCCTTCCTAAATAATTTACTCCAAAGCCCAGAAAATTAAACATTCATGCAGCATAGAGTTAAGGGGCAGCAAACCTGTGCAATACATAAGAATCAATGGGATGAGGAGGGCATTAATGAATGGACCACTGTCAGAGGAAGCTTGAAGTCAGATGTCAAGATCTAAAAAGGAAAAAATTAGTAGAGAGTGAAGAGTTCAGCCATGAGGAAGTGAGGGCTGGTAGCAGCATGAGGAAACTGGTTATATTCAGCAAGAAGTGATCTAATACAAAAACATGTGAAAGGTAATGGCAGTCAAGTTTCTACTGAGGGAGAAGGGATTTACAAATATGGAAAAGGAGAAAACTAAAATGAACTGTGGTGTTGGACTGCAGCTGGAAGCTAATATTAACTCATGCTTTCAGTAATTAGATATAGAAATAAACATGTATGTCAACGTGTATACGTGTATGTGTGTATAATCATACATATAATCCCAGCTCTGTCCATTAAAAAGATCTAGAGGCAGCAAACTCTTATCAGCCACAAACATATCTAGCACTCAGATCTTAGTTTCCAAATATTCAATGTCATTTTCCACTTACAGGGTCCAGGGATCTTTGAAAGTAACTGATTACAGGGCAGGGCAGAGAAATTACAAGATAAACCTGAAGCATCTAACATGCCAGAGAGAAAGAAAGTGCTCAAAGATGAGGTTTTGTCATGGATGTCAGCTTGAAAGGGAGCCCACTGGCCAAATCTGGGAAAATTTGAGCAAGAAATTAAATAACAATGCTAAAAAATACAACCTGATGAATAAAACAAAATTCATGAGTTCACCTTGATATAAAGTTTTAAGATAACAAATAAATGGAGAGAAGGGAAAGATTTTCTCTATAGTAGAATGATGACTAATAAATGCAGTGAAACTCATGGACCATCAAAGTAGTAATCAAGCAAGAAATATAGACAGATGCTAAATCTAGTGGGTGAAAGTCAATGCAAAATGGGATATTTACATACTCTAAAAATACCTGCCCATAAAATGCTTTTTTAATTACAAAAGGAAAAAGAGTAATTTTACAGTGGTGCTGCCTGACTTCTTAATGAAGTGATCAAAGTTAACGTTATCAATTATGAGACAAACTGAAATCACCCATCACTTGACAGGATAAAATAAGAACACAACTTTACTTACGTTGCATTTTACCAAAAATGTATAATTGGAATCTAATCATCAGGAATCATCAGATAAATCCATATACAGGGACACTCTACAAAATGTTCAGCCAGAAATCTTCACAAGTGTCAAGGTTGAAAGTCAAAGAAACATCGAAAAACTGTGCTTTTTCCCAGCTTTATTGAAATACACTTGACAAATAAAATTCTAAGATATTTAAAGTGTGCAGCATAATAATTCGATATACGTATACATTGTGAAAGGATTCCCCCATCAATAAAAAACTGTTTTTGATTGAAGGACACTAAAAAGACATGACAACCAAATGTAATATGTGATCCTAGATAAGAGTCCTATTGCATAAAGAACATTACGAGGACAACTGACGAAACGAGATGAGATGGCAGTAAAGGATGGATGCTAATATCCTAATTCTTATGGCTCTGTTATGGTTGTGTAGGACAAAGTTGTTCAGGAGTGATAGCCACTTCCTCTAAAATGGTTCGTATAAACAGTAGTTTCTTGTATCTTTTTTTTCTGTAAGTTTAAAGCAGTTTCTAAACAAATATGTAAACAATGGCTTCCCAGGTGATTCAGTTGTAAAGAATCCACCTGTCAATGCAGGAGACGCAAGAGACATGGGCTGGATCCCTGTGTCCAGAAGATCCCCTGGAGTAGAAAATGGCAACCCACTCCAGTATTCTTGCCTGGGAAATCAACATGCACAGAGGAGCCAAGTGGGCTACAGTCCATAGTTGCAAAGAGTCGACGTGACTGAGCATCCATGCGTGCTCCATGTGTTCCACGTAAACAGCATTGTCAATCCATCTAACACACTCCCCACTCTCTGTTACACTTTACGTTTCTCCAGAGCATGTCTCAACATGTGATACACAGCACATTTTACTTACCACTGTTATCTGCCTTCCTCTACTAGAACAGAGGCTACATGGATTTTTGTATTACTTTTCCTTCTGTATTCTAGCACCTTCCACAGTATCTGATCCACAAATGATACTCTATAGGTATTTGTTCAATGAACTGACTTTTCCTGTCCTCAGGAGCAGATTGCCTGTGAGCTGCTGCTAAAGCAAGTACATAATTGCAGCAAACCAGTTAGCAGGCATAGATCTGCTTGATGACATATACAGAAAAATAAACTCTTCTCCAAAGGAAACACTTTCTGCAGAAATACAGATATACCTATTCCTAGACAAACCTTGATTTACACAAACCATAAAGGACAGTTTAGCCTCTTAGAGCCACAGATTCCCAAACTCCTCTAATTTCCTTGGTAGCTTTGCGTAACAAAATGGCCCGTGGCAGTTTTTTTCCAGAACAAAGAAACAGTCTGCTTCTGACTCACAGATATAGAGATCTAACTAATGGATATCAGTGGGAGAGGGAAGAGGGCATGGGCAAGATAAGGGTAGGGGATAAAGAGGTACAAACTAGTATGCATAAAAATAAACTACAAGGACATATTGTACAGCATAGGGAATGTAGCCTATACTTTACACCAACTTTAAATGAGTGAAACCTACAAAAATATTCAACATCACTATGTTGTACACCTGAAATTAATATAATATTGTAAATCAACTGTACTTCAGTGAAATAAAGAATTAATTTTAAAAAGAAAGCCTGAAGTCGTCTTCTACGCCAATTCAAGCTATCTCTTTTTTAAGCCAGATTTTTATTTTAAAAAAAGTTTCTGGACTTAAATGGACAATTAATTGTTTTCTACTAATTTTTGATGGGGAAACAGTGGAAACAGTGTCAGACTTTATTTTTTTGGGCCCCAAGGTCACTGCAGATGGTGACTGCAGCCATGAAATTAAAAGACGCTTACTCCTTGGAAGAAAAGTTATGACCAACCTAGATAGTATATTCAAAAGCAGAGACATTACTTTGCCAAAAAATGTCCGTCTAGTTAAGGCTATGGTTTTTCCTGTGGTCATGTATGGATGTGAGAGTTGGACTGTGAAGAAGGCTGAGTGCTGGAGAATTGATGCTTTTGAACTGTGGTGTTGGAGAAAACTCTTGAGAGTCCCTTGGACTGCAAGGAGATCCAACCAGTCCATTCTGAAGGAGATCAGCCCTGGGATTTCTTTGGAAGGAATAATGCTGAAGCTGAAACTCCAGTACTTTGGCTGCCTCATGCGAAGAGTTGACTCATTGGAAAAGACTCTGATGCTGGGAGGGATTGGGGGCAGGAGGAGAAGGGGACAACAGAGGATGAGATGGCTGCATGGCATCACTGACTCAATGGACGTGAGTCTGAGTGAACTCCAGGAGTTGGTGATGGACAGGGAGGCCTGGAGTGCTGCGATTCATGGGGTCGCAAAGAATCGAACACGACTGAGCAACTGAACTGAACTGAATCCCATCAAACTTCTCAGTATTCTTAGAGCAAATTTAAGTCAAGACATCTTGTTCAAACATCTGTTGAGATTTTGAAGTGTACACTGGGAAAAGTCATATAAAATTTGCATATGAAAGAACAGTATTAATCTGAAATGTTTTTGCTTTATTTGTATTTCCTGTATTAGTTATACAGTTCTCCAGAATTTAGTTACATATGAGGATATTATGAGAGGCAGCAGGAGTAGTACAGCATGTCTTATAAGAATACAAGTCTTAGAGTCAGAAAGACAGATTGATTCATTTCAACTTTACCAATCATTAGCAGTATAATCTGGAGAAGGCGATGGCACCCCGCTCCAGTACTCTTGCCTGGAAAATCCCATGGACTGAGGAGCCTGGTAGACTGCAGTCCATGGGGTCGCGAAGAGTCGGACACGACTGAGTGACTTCCCTTTCACTTTTCACTTTCATGCATTGGAGAAGGAAATGGCAATCCACTCCAGTGTTCTTGCCTGGAGAATCCCAGGGACGGGGAGCCTGGTGGGCTGCCGTCTATGGGGTCACACAGAGTCGGACACGACTGAAGTGATTTAGCAGCAGCAGCAGCAGCAGCAGTATAATCACAAGCAGGTTATTTACATTTTCTAAGCCTCTGTTTCTTTATTATAAAACTGGTATGATAATGAGAGTGCCTACCTTATAGGCTAATTTGAAGATTAAAAAGTACATAAAGCACAAGGCCAGCCCATTGTGAGGAACATACAAATGTTAGCCTTTATTTTTTGTAAATGTCATTTAAATGTGAAGTCCATATATTAAATATAAATATACAATAAACCTAAAGAAAAAAATAGATAACTTGTGTTTTTTCCTTCTAAGTTTCATTCTGGTGAATTTTATACATGCAGTCTCATTTTCTGTAACTCACATTAACATATCCTTGAAAAACATCATAGTGATAGAAAGATAAAAATGTAGCTTTGACTACATTGTTAATATGTATGGAAAACTCCAATTGTATGTAGAAATTAAATTATTTCAGCTTGAAATTGATTTGTAAGACATGACATTTCGTTTTCATTTGCACACGTTTTGTCTCTAACTGATTAAATAATTTCCCAAATCAGCTTGAATTTGTCATATCTGTTTATAGCTAAAGGTAACAGCCAAACTGTTTGGGGCTAATCTACATAGTAAGTATAGTGAAATTTTTATTTTATATAAAATATCAGGTATAAACATTATTTCAACAAAATACTAAAGAAGTTAATAATGTAACTTAACTATATGATCTATGTATTTTGTATTCAAATCTCATTACAATGTTAAAATAATTTTTTAAAAATAATAAACCAAGTGTTACATGGGCTGCTCTTTTCTCTTTTTCAGTTAACATGGTTAACTAGTCTTATACTAAATCTGGTTTCATAAAGCTAGCACCAGTTTTTCCAAAATCACTTAACTCTAAAGTTGAGTGAAGAAAATATTTCCAATCCTGGAAAATAAGAAAAAGTAGAAAACTCACACTTCCCAATTCCCAAATGTACTACAAAACAATGGAAATCAAGACAGTCAGTCAGTTCACTCGCTCAGTTGTGTCCAGCTCTTTGAGATCCCGTGAACTGCAGCATGCCAGGCTTCCCTGTCCATCACCAACTCCCAGAGTTTACTCAAACCCATGTTCATTGAGTCAGTGATGCCATCCAACCATCTCATCCTCTGTCGTCCCCTTCTCCTCCTGCTCTCAATCTTTCCCAGCATCAGTGTCTTTTCAAATGAGTCAGCTCTTAGCATCAGGTGGCCGAAGTATTGGAGTTTTAGCTTCAACATTAGTCCCTCCAATGAGCACCCAGGACTGATCTCCTTTAGAATGGACTGGTTGGATCTCCTTGCAGTCCAAGGGACTCTCAAGAGTCTTCTCCAACACCACAGTTCAAAAGCATCAATTCTTCTGTGCTCAGCTTTCTTTATACTCCAACTCTCTCACATCCATACATGACTACTGGAAAAACCATAGCCTTGACTAGACGAAGCTTTGTTGACAAATGTCTCTGCTTCTTAACCAATACAGTGTGGTACTAGAAAAAGATATATACTGACAGATCACTGGACTAGAACTGAGAATCCAGAACTGAACACATACATCTGTGGGTCAATTGATTTTCAACAAGGTTGCCAAGACCATTCAATGGGGAATGAATAATTTTTTCAACAAATGGTGTTGGGACAACTGGATGGCCACATACAAAAGAACTGTCTTCTGGTATTACAAAATCTGGGCTTCCCTGATAGCTCAACTGGTAAAGAATCTGCCTGCAATGAAGGAGACCCTGGTTTGATTCCTGGGTCAAGAAGACCCCCTGGAGAAGGGATAAGCTACCCATTCCAGTATTTCTGGGCTTGCCTGGTGGCTCAGATGGTAAAGAATCCCACATGCAATGCAGGAGACCTGGGTTCCAACCCTGGGTTGGGAAGATTCCCTGGCGGAGGGCATGTCAACCCATCCCAGACAGAGGAGCCTGACGGGCTAGAGTCCATGGGGTCGCAAAGTGTCAGACACGACTGAGCGACTAAGCACAGCACATTACAAAGTCTAACATTTCCTGTCCTGCATTTGAGCCTTGCAGGGCCCCAAAGTCTTAAACGTAAGATTCCTTGTTCTTGTGAGTTATGCCCCCCACCCCGCAGGAAAGGTTTCCCATCTGACTAGTTTCTCTGTCACCTGCACCAAGTACAACACCCTCCATCCTCAGTCTAATGGGTTTTATCTCCTTGCCAGTCCATGAAATTTAAACAAGCCAATCACAAACAAGCCAATGATCTCCCGTGGGAGCCAGGGATCACCTCATCCTCTGGATATTCCAAAGTCTGGCTCCCACAGCCTCTGCTTATCCTTACTATTCTCAAGTGCAGCCCCCATATGGCCCTGTACGATACGCTGTGTCCTCCCTGCGGCTGCAAGCATGATTAATTAATAATCTTCTATTGGATTTCATCTGTCCAGGGCTAGATATCATGAGTTCAACCATCTCATACTATTTATGATAGAGGATACCTCCCTCACCAACTAGGTAAATAGTAGGTGGTCAAAACATCTTTACCTCACAACAGATACCAAACAATTCAAACTGGATCAAAGTCCTTAAATGTAAAAGCTAAAACTATAAATTTCATAGAAAACACAGTATTTGACAAAGAATTCTTAAATATGACACTAAAATCATGAGCAACAGAAGAAAAAAATAAACAACTTCATTAAAATTCAAAGGATTTTAAAATATTTATTTATTTACTTGGCTGCACCAGGTCTTAGCTGTGGCACATGGGATCTTCGATCTCAGTTATGGCATGGGGTCGCATGGGGGATCTTTAGTTGTGGCATTCAAGCTCTTAGTTGCAGCATGGGGGATCTAGTTTCTGACCAGAGATCAAACTGGGGCCTCCTGCATTGTGAGTGTGGAGTCTTAGCCACTGGACCACCAGGGAAGTTCAAAATTTAAAATTTTTGTGCTTCAAAAGACACCATTAATAAAGTAAAAAACACAACACATATAATACAATGAAAGAAAATACTTTTAAAATCATATATGTGATAAGGACCTTATATCTAGGTTATGTAAAGAATTATTACAGCTCATTTAAAAAAAGAGAGAGAGAGAATCCAATTTTTTAAATGAGCATTTCTCTAGCCAATAAGCATATGGAAAGATTCTCAATATCATTAGTCAACAGAAAGTTGCAAATCGAAAACAAAATGAGATACCACTTCACACCAATTGAGATGGCAAGAATTAATAGGTCAGATAATAACAGGGGCTGATGAGGATGTAGAGAAATCAGAGCACCCACACACTTTTGATGAGCATATAAAATACTTCAGTCCTTTGAAAAACATTCTGGTAGTTTCTCAAATGATTAAACACAGAGCTACCACATGACCCAGTAATTCAACTTTTAGATGTACACTCCAGAGCAATGAAATATATGCCAACACAAAAAAATGTGTAGGAATACTTACAGCTGCATTAATCATAGTAGACGAAATGTTGGGGGAAACCCAAATATCAGCCAGTGGACAAATGCAGAAATAAAATGTAGTATATGCATGCAATGAAATATTATTTGGCCATAAAAAGAAGTACTGATATATAGTACAGCTTGTTGTTGTTGCCAAGCTGCTAAGTCATGTCTGACTCTTTACAGCCTCACAGACTGAAGCAAGCCAGCTCCTCTGTCCTCCACTATCTCCTGGAGTTTGCTCAGATTCATGTCCATTGAGTCAGTGAGGATATGTAACCATATCATCCTGTGCCACTCCCTTCTCCTTTTGCTTTCAATCTTTCCCAACATCAGGGTCTTTTCCAATGAGTCAAATCAGGTGGTCAAACTGATTGTTCAGCAACAATCCTTTCAATAAATATTCAAGGTTGATTTCCTTTAGGATTGACTGGTTTGATCTCCTTGTGGTCCAAGTGATGCTCAAGAATCTTCTCCAGAACCACAATTCAAAAGCATCGATTCTTCAGCTCTCTGTCTTCTGTATAGTCCAGCTCTCATATCTGTACGTGACTACTGGAAAAACCATAGCTTTGACTATATATGGACCTTTGTTAGAAAGCAATCTCTGCTTTTGAATATGCTTTGTCATAGCTTTTCATCCAAGAAGCAAGAGTCTTTCCATTTCATGGCTGCAGTCACCATCTTGAGCGATTTTGGAGCCCAAGAAAATAAAATATGTCACTGCTTCCACTTTTTCCCCTTCTATTTGTCATGAAGTGATGAGACAAGATGCCATGATCTTAGTGTTTTGAATGTTATTTTCACACCAGCTTTTTCACTTTCCTCTTTCACTCTCATCAAGAGGCTCTTTAGCTCCTCTTCACTTTCTGCCATTAGAGTGGTATCACCTGCATATATGAGTCTGTTAATATTTATCCCAGCAATCTTGATTCCAGCCTGTGAGTCATCCAGCTTTGTATTTCACGTGATGTACTCTGCATAGAAGTTAAACAAGCAGGGTGACATATACATCCTTGTTGGACTCCTTTTCCAATTTTGAAGCAGTCTGTCGTTCCATGTTCAGTTCTAACTGTTGTTTCTTGACCCACATACAGGGTTCTCAGAAGAGGGGTGGTGGTCTTCTGAGGTGGTCTGGTACTCCCATCTTCTCAAGAATTTTTCCCCAGTTTGCTGTGATCTACACAAAGGCTTTAGCAGAGTCAGTGAAACAGAAGTAGAAGTTTTTCTGGAACTCCCTTGCTCTCTCTGTGTTCCAAGGAATGTTGACAATTTGATCTCTGGTTCCTCCGCCTTTTCTAAACCTAGATTATACATCTTGAAATTCTCCATTTAAGTACTGCTGAAGCCTCGCTTGAAGGATTTTGAGCATAACCTTGCCAGCATGTGAAGTGAGCACAAGTGTATGGTAGTTTGTACATTTTGGGGTACGCTTGAAAAGTGTTAGTTGCTCAGTCATCTCTAAATCTTTGTGACTGTGTGGACTGTACCCTGCCAGGTTCTTCTGTTCATGAGATTTCCCAGGCAAGAATTTTGGAGTGGGTTGCCATTCCCTTCTCCAGGGGATCTTCCCAACCCAAGGATTGAACTCGGGTCTCCTGTATTGTGGGATTCACTGGTAGCTCAGCTGATAAAGAATCGGGCTACAATGCAGGAGACACTGGTTCAATTCCTGTGGCAGGAAGATCCATGGGTGAAGGGATAGGCAACCTACTCCAGTATTCTTGGGCTTCCCTAGTGGCTCAGCTGGTAAAGAATCTCCCTGCTATGTGGGAGACCTAGGTTCCATCCCTGGGTTGGGAAGATCCCCTGGAGAAGGGGATGGCTATCCACTCCAGTATTCTGACCTGGAGAATTCCATAGACTACAGTCCCTGGGGTTGCAAAGAGTCAGACACATCTGAGTGACTTTCACTCCTGTATTGCAGGCAGATTCTTTACTGTCTGAGCCACCAGAGAAGCCTTTTGGTACAACTTAGATGAATCTTAAAAAAAAACATTATGCTAAGTGAAAAAAGTTAGTCACAAAAGCCTCCATATTATATGATTCCATTCATATGAAAGACCAGAATAGGCAATCTCTAGAGGCAGAAGGTAAATTACTGGTTGCTTAGAGCTAAGAAAGTTATGGGGGAGGAGGGTGATAATAGCTAAAGGTTACAGAGTTATTTCCTGAGGTGAAGAAAATGTTCTAAAATTGAATGTGGTAACAGTTGCACATCTCTGTGAACATATGAAAAATCATGAAATTATACACTTTACAAGGATGAATTGCATAGTATGCAAATCATATCTCAATAAAGCTGTTTAAAATATATACTGGCTACTACCAGAAGAGTATTACATTATATTCAAGAAGACTGACACAAATACACAGATGACTTATCTATAATAGATAGTTGTTGGGTTTTTTTTTTTTTAAGTAAGCAAATTTGGTATTATTCCTTGCTTGGAAAGAATTATGTTTTCCTATAAAATATTTCTTGGTGCTAGTATACAAAAAGGATTGAGTTGGATGATCCACTGGTCTGAATAAATATATCATTTTGTGTTTTTTATATTATAAGCACAAAGGTGGGGACATGGACAGAATTTTTAGAGTGTAAGCTCTGAGTAGAATGAACCTATTCTTTTTCCTCATTACAACTTCTCCTAGTTCCTTGAAACCATCATCCTTCTTCTGATTTTATTATAATTGTCTCTTTGCAAAACTTAGAGCTACCTAAAATGATGTTCTATTTAATCTTCAAGAAGCATGGTGGGGCCTGTATCGACCACGACTCTATTTGGTAACCCCTGGCAGATAGCAGCCTTCTCTGGGGCTCTTCAGGAGGCAACTCAAGTGCTGCCCACAAAAAATGAGTAACTCTTGGTGCCTCCCATTCTGTCACACAGTGATGAGCATGGACAAGGATGTGTTCTATCCCTTGGACACCCTCAAGTGTTTCAGCACTCAGTCACTGCCCACTCCCCACAAGTGACCCAGGAAGCTGTCGAAGGAGTTTGTGTTTCAGCAAATCAAGTAATACAGCCCAAGCTCCAGGATGCTGGAGTGAAGAGGTCAGGCAGAACTGTGGGCAGGTATAGATGGCGACTGCATCCCAAAATGTCCTCCTAAATAAGTCATGGTTAATTTGTCCTTTCTGCAGCCACCAAGCTAGCGACAGGAAGATTCTTCTAACAATGCAAATGCATTTAAATTCTTGGTCTGGAAAAGTTTAACTGGATTTGAATCTCTTTACTATCTCAGAAAAGGTCCAATATTACATTTGCCAATGAAAAAAAACTTTTAAAAATCATTTTTGAAACTGATTTCAGTTCCTACAAATGTCCTAAAACTTCTATTTCAATTTTTATTATATACTTACTTATTATATCAATAATGACTATCAAGAATTTTAATGTATCACCACTTAAAAGTCTTAATCAATAATGGCATATGGCTATTCCAAAAGGGAAAAAATTCTGATATTAAAAATGATATGCTCAGAAAACAAACTGAAATTTTTCATTAAGACATTTTAAAGGATTTTATTTAGAATTGCAAACAAATTCAAAAGTAATATCTTCTGTAGTATTTCTATTCATTATTCTCCCTAAGTATATGTTACTAAAATGTAAAATTGCTAATATAAAATTTTTCCACCAAGACCCATATAGATGTCTCAAAATGCTACAAAAATTGTCATTGCTTTGTCATTTTCCTGCCATTGACATGAAAAAATTTAGGGAAGCATTAGTTTAAATGCAATGGCCAACCATTTTGAAGAAGCCCACATTAACAGTATTTTCTCCTGCTCACATCTTCCCCATACTCTTGGACATTCTTGTTTATGTCGACTATTCCAGTTTTCAAATCTATTTAACCTCTGGCCTTTATATGAATTCCCACTGCCATGCTGCTGTCTTGCTTTGAAATGTAGTCAAACTGTAATATGGCTACACAATCCTTTCATATTTTTCAATAATTTCTATTGATTATTACCTACTCAATAGAAAATGCATCCTCCTTTTATAAGAAGAGTAAAACCATTTGTTATGAACTGAATAGTGTTCTCCTCAAATTCATATGCCCAAACCCTCAAAGTGACTGTATATGAAGATAGGGCTTTTAGGTAATGAAGGTTAAATGAGAGCATAAGGGTAAAACCCTTATCTGGTAAGACTAGTGTTCTTATAAGAACAGGAAAAGACATCAGAGATTTCTCGGCACGCGCACACACACACACAAAATAAAGTTCATGAAAGGGAACAGGGAGAAAGCAGTCTGCAAGCCAGGGAAAGACATATTACCAGAAACTGAATTTTCTGGCACCTTGATCTTGGATTTCTGACCTCCAGAAGTGTGAGAAAATAAATTTCTGTTGTCTAAACCATCCAGTATGTGGTAACTGTTATGGCAACCCAAGCTCCACACTCGGTCTGTTACTACATACTTTGCTGTGTGATTGCATACTATCTTCTTTATTTTCTTCTTAGGGAAAAAACAAAAAAAAAAAACAAAAAAGGAAACCAGAAACATCTCATCTCCAAAACGAATCCTTCCATTCATTCTGCCTTCCATCAAAACTCCTCTTTGTTTTTCTTTCCCTTCTCTCTGGTATCAGTTACTTTGGGACACAGAATTGTTAGTGAGATGGTGGTTTGGGAGGCAAGAAATCAAAGTAAAGAGAAATAATATTTAACCTAATGAAGGTAATTTTCATTGAGACAATAGTGAACTAGGAAGAATCCTCCTTGCTCTTCACCAAAGCCATCTCTGTGGTGATTGAAAGCAGTTCTCTCTAGGTTCATTGTCACTCTCCCTCTGAGACTATTGGAGTAACAGTAGATTTCTGGACTTTGGCCTCCCTTTTTCAGGTTTAGACTCACTCTCACCTTCTGTAATTAATTTCCATCTAGAGATAAGTGATATAATTATGAATTGGTAATGTTTTTATTTACTGAAGTATATTGTTACAATTTAATTATATTACTGCTGTTTATATTTGATATGATTACTTTATGCCTGGAGATTTTATCTATACTCACTGTCTCCATTTCCTCATTTTATACTCGTCCCTCAACCTTTTCCATAGAGATTGCTCTTGTTGCAGTTCTCATGTTGACAAATTTGATGGTTATTTTTTTTTCTTTATTGAACTTTTCAGCAGCAATAGCGCAATTCACTACCACCACAACCACTGCTTCTTAAAACAGTCTCCTCCATCCATGTTCAGTACACTACACTCTGTGTTACCAGCTGGATCTTCTCAGTCTCCTTTTCTGTTCTGTCTTCTCTACAAAGTCTCTAAATGTTGGAGTGCCTCCAAATCAGCACAGGACTTCTTTTCTTTTGTAATCTGCACACTCTCCCTATATTTCCTTAACCACTACCTTACCTTACAACACATCAATATGTTGATGTCTCGTAAGTGTCATTATGTATATCTCTCCAGGTTTCCACAACCATGTATCTAAATGCTTACTTGATATTTCCACTTGGATATCCAACAAGTAAATCAAACTGTCTGTCTAAGCAGAATTCTTGATTTTCCCACAGATCTTGTTTCTTTCTAGGTTTCTGATAGATCAGTAAAGGGTATATCCACACAGTAGATGGCTAAAGCCCAAAACCTAAAGAGTAATCCTTGATCCTATTCTTTCTTTCCCTTCTTCAGTCAGTCAGTCAGAGTTAGCTGCTCAGTCGTGTCTGACTCTACAACCCCATGGACTGTGTAGCTCAACAGGCTCCTCTGTCATGGGATTCTCCTGGGGAGAACACTGGAGTGGTAGCCATTCTATTCTCCAGTGGACCTTCCCAACCCGAGAATTAAACCCGGGTCTCCTATATGGCAGGCAGATTCTTTACCATCACATTCATCATCAGATCCCACTGCTACTAGCTCCACCTTGTATCTAAAATCTATCCTTTTCTCTCCATACCCATTTTTGTTGTTGCTGCTGTTTGTTCACTAAGTTTGTGTCTGAATCTTTATGATACCATGGACTGTAGCCCATGAGGCCCCTCTGTCTATGGGATTCCCCAGGCAAGAATACTGGAGTGGGTTGCCATTTCCTTCTTCAGGGCATCTTCCCAGATCAGGGATCAAACTGTGTCTCCTACATTGGCAGGTGACTCTTAACTGCTGAGCCACCAGGTGAGCCCCTCCATACCCATTGCCACCCCCTTAACTCAAAGTCCACTATGTCTCACCAAGACTGTTAAAAGTGTCTTGTAACTAGTCTCCTTGCCTTTTTCCCTGCCTTCTTCCATCCATACTCCAAACAGCAATCAGATTATTCTCTGTAAAACAAAAAGCAGATCATATCACTTACTGAATAAAAATCTATGATCAGAATAGAGTCCAAATTCTTTACCCTGGCCTGGCTCTTACCTCTTCTTCCACTTCTTTTTGTATCAATTTTCCCAAGGCTGTACTCTGACCATGTTGGCTTTATTTGGTTCCTCTTTAAAGCCTCAGGGCTTCCGTGGTGGTTCAGACAATAAAGAATCTGCCTGCAATGTAGGAGACCCAGGTTCGATTCCTGGGTCGGGAAGATCCCCTGCAGAAAGGAATGACAACCACTCCAGTATTCTTGCCTGGAGAATTCCATAGACAGAGGAGCCTGGTGGGCTACAGTCCATGGGGTAGCAAAGAGTCGGACACAAGTGATTAACACTACTACTGTACTACTGCAACCTCAGTGTCTTTGTACTTGGTAACACTTGTAGCTATAAAGCTATTCCAGCTCTTCCCTTGGCAGCTTATTCCTACTATGTAACTTCCTCACAGAGAAATTTCCCTATTATTAGAATCAAAATACTTCCCACCCATTCTGTGCCCTCTCTCTTTGCTCTCTCTCTAGTCATCCTGTTTATTCCCCTCACAGCAATTATCCTGTTTATCTGTCTCCTCCAATGAGAAGAGCGGCATTTTATGTCTACATCCTTACATTTTCTGTCCCTACATCCACAGTTTATGTCACTAGATAAATACTGAATAAATTGATTGATGAATAAATGATTAGACACTATTCTGCACCTATACTCTAGTAACTGGCAAATTTGGAAATCCTTAGTTCATTCTCACATTTGCAGAGCTCAGAAAGAGACATTTTTACAAGTGACTGATTTGCATTCATTGCTCATATATTCTACAAAATTCTCAGAGAGTAACTGAGCTTAAAATTCTACATGTATTATATCCACCATCACATGTACATGTATACATACAAACTAGAACCAAGAAAGTATTTGTTGCTAAATTTATAGTTCAAAAGCAGATCTGTTATCTTTAGGATCTAATTTATGTTCTAGGTTCCCTTTTAAATACCAGCTTTTATCATATTTATATTGATTTTATTTGTATAACTTTTCATATGTTTTAATATCTTAAGCTGCCACAATTTCTTTTATATGTTATGATCTAACCAGCTGTTTATTCAACTGCTTTGTCTTCTTCCTGTGGTAGTTTGCGCTGTGCACTAAATATTTCTGACTCTGCCTTGTAAACACATGGTCAGTTGCTCTTCTCTGCCCACTTTGATTTGAGACAATGTCATCCAACTTACACTGACTAAGGAGAGGAAGGAACAGTGGCAGATGTCATTTTTGGTCTGATGGCTTAAGAAGAACATTTCCTTCCCACTGTTGTAGGATTGTATCAGATTGTATCAGATGACCAATTACCTTAGTTTTCTCAGAACTGAGTGATTCCTTAGGACACAGGAGTTCCAGACGAAAGACCAGAACAATACCAGAAACACTGTTCTGGTTTGACTGGGTTCATGGGAAGCAGGGTTTTCAGTGCTAAGACTGGGAAACATCCAAACAAATGAGAATAGGTGGGCTACCCTATGGTTTGGGAAGAAAGTATTTGGTTGAAATTTCCACTAACCTTGATTCCTTAGTGACTACTATGAACAGAATCTCTTACCCAACTCACAGTAAGCAGCATATAGCATGAAAGAAAAACAAATTTGGTTTAGTAAGCCACTGTTATTTGGGAGTTTCTACGTCATAATCTAGCCTATCCTGAAAAATGTAAAAATTACTACCATCCAGTCAGGTGCTGCCAAAACAATTGTTGTTGTTCAGTTGCCCAGTCGTGTCCAACTCTTTTCGATCCCAAGATTGCAGCACGCCAGGCCTCCCTGTCCCTCATCTTCTCCCTCAGTTTTCCCAAGTTCATTTCCATTGCATTGGTGATGCCATCCAGCCATCTCAACCTCTGATGCCCTCTTCTTCTGCCCTCAATCTTTCCCAGCATCATGGACTTTTCCAGTGAGTCAGCTATTCCCATCAGACAACTAAAATACTGGAGATTTGGCTTCAGCATCTGTCCTTCCAGTGAATATTCAGGGTTGATTTCCCTTAAGATTGACTGGTTTGATCTCCTTGCTGTCCAAGGGACTTTCAGAAGTCTTTTCCAGCACCACAGTTCAAAGGCATCAATTCTTTGGCATTCTACATTTTTTACAGTAAAGCTATCACAATTGTATATGACAACTGGGAAGACCATTGCCTTGGATATATAGACCTTTGTTGGCAGAGTAATGTCTGTTTTTGACACACTGTCTAGGCTTGCCACCACTTTCCTGTTGAGAAGCAATTGTCTTCTGATTGCATGGCTGCAGTCACCATCCGCAGTGATTTTAGAGCCCAAGAAGAAGAAACTGTCACTACTTCCACCTTTTCTCCTTCTCTTTGTCTGGAAATAATGGGGCTGGATGCTGCCACGATCTTAGTGTTTTTTTAATATTTAGTTTTAAGCCAACTCTTTCACTCTCCTCCTTCACCCTCATCAAGAGGCGCTTTAGTTCCTCTTCACTTTCTGCCCTTAGAGTGGTACCATCCGCCTATCTGAGGTTGTTGGTGTTTCTCCCACCATTCTTGATTGCAGCTTGTAAATCATCTAGCCCAGCATTCCTCATGAGTGGCTCAGTGTATAGGTTAAACAAACAGGATGACAGCAGCCCTATTGTACTCCTTTCTCAATCCTGAGCCTGTCAGTTGTTCCATACAGGGTTCTAACTGTTGCTTCTTGACCCGCATCCAGGTTTCTCAGGAGATGGGTAAGATGGTCTGGTATTCCCATCTCTTTAAGAGCTTTCCACAGTTTGTTATGATCCACGCAGTCAAAGGGTTTAGCATAGTCAGTGAAACAGAGGTAGATTGTTTTCTGGAATTGCTTTCTCTATAATCCAGTGAATGTTGACAATTTGATCTACAAATGTGGCACTGGGTTCAGGCAATAGGTGAAAAGGAAAGTCTTTTCAGAGCCTGAAAATATGTTTGTCCAAAAACTATGCCATGGCAAAACATCTGGCAGACCTGTTCCCTGAAATAACTTATATAGAAGATTATATACCTAACAAACTGTAATCCTAAAGGAAAAGATTGGAAAATGAAGTTTAGCAACACATTCTAGTTGGCATTGCCTGCATTCAGTGAGATATCACAGGCAAATGAGAAACTCGTGAGAAGAATTGGCTGGTAAGAAACAGAAATATATGATTTAGAGAGAATACAGAAATTCAGTGATTTGTAGAGTTGAAAGAGGTAACTCTCCCCAAACTCAAATAGTAAAACAGCGAATTAAAACTGATTAAAACTAAGCCTCTGGCAAACATCAAAGCTAAGGTTTGTGCATAAATTGAGTTGGCACCCAGTAAATACTTTCAGCTGGACAAAATGCCCCAAGGTAAACAAATTAAGGGTATGTTTCTGCTGTAGGAGTCTGATAAGTCCAAGGTACTCCAATTAAGGTGAAACACCAAGAGATCATAATGAGATGAGAGCGAGAGTAACAGAGAGAAGAAGAGGTGGTTAGAAAGAAAAGATACATAGTAAACCTGTCTATGTCTTTAAAAGAGCTGCAGGTGTGTGACAGGCATATAAAAGTCACTGGAATCAGATTAAATGCCTATTAAGCTTACAAGAGCATTTTTCTGTCTGATAAATCATGAGCCTAGACTAGAAATATCTGAGACCTTTGGAGTCTTAGAACAACCCCTGGCCTCTAACTTTTCTCAGACAAAAAGCAGATTCAAAAAAAGCTACTAAGTACCCAGGGAGGGTATATTTTCCAGTATTTATTTTAGATGAGACCAAGGGGAATACTGAAAAGTACTCTTTAAAAAAAAAAAAAAAAAAAGCCCTAAGAAACACAGAGAACAATGGACTGAGCCACATCTCCCAGAAACTAGAATTATCCAATCAAGGGACACTCCCTATCCCTACAGAAGGGGGCTCTCATAACATGGAGAGATTTCAGAGCTTTAATGGACCAGAGACTGATGTATGTTCCTACTCTGTCTTCTTTCTGAGTGGGTATGTTTTTTGGGATTATCTGGTATTGCATACGATTGTATATTATATTATTGAGTATGCAGGCGGCAGAGTTCGAAGAAGGCAATGGCACTCTACTCCAGTACTCTTGCCTGGTAAATCCTGCAGAGTTCATCTCATAATTCTTAAGTCTCTAGATCAATAGGAGATATGTTCAGACCTAGCATCGAAAAAACTACACTCACTCCTTGCTGTAGAAACTATTATGTTTCACACAGGGATCAATCTCAACTTTGAACATGACCCACATTGAAAACTTCCCACCAAGGAAAACATGTCAAACTTCATTAAACTCTATTCATTTAAGCCATGAAGATGTGGGGTATAATGGAGTAAATGTTTATATTCCCCAAAAATGTATATGTTGAAGCCATAAACTCCAGTATGATAGTATTCGATATGGGGCCTTTGGGAGGTGATTAGGGTTAGAAGAAGTCGTGGGAGTGGGGCTCATGATGGCATGGTTGTTGTTTAGTCACGAAGTCACGTCTGACTCTTTTGTGACCCCATGGACTGTAGCCCGCCAGGCTTCACTGTCCATGGGATTCTCCAGGCAAAAATACTGCAGTGAGTTGCTTTTCCTTCTCCAGGAATCTCCTCAAGCCAGGGATCAAACCTGCGTCCCCTGTTGGCAGGTGAATTCTTTACCATTGAGCTATGAGGGAAGCCCTCATGATGCTCTTAGTGGCCTCATAAAGAGGCACCAGGGAATTTGCTCTCTCTCCCTCTGCTCTGTCTTAACATAGAGAAGGTGACCTACCAAGAAGTGTTCTCACCATGAACCAACCCTTGCAGGCACCTTAATCTCAGTCTTCCAGCTTCCAGAACTGCAAGAAAATACATTTCCTTTGTTTAAACCACTATGTGTATGGTATTTTGTTATGGCAGCCTGAGATGACTAACATAAGAGGATTTTTCTGTTTTAACAAGTAATTTTTCCCTAATAGATTCATGTAGTCTGAATTATTTTTTAAGTAGCTTTTCAGCTGGACTTTGATTCCAATGTCTCCTCTCTCAAATTCACATGTACAACTATGCCAGATTAATCTTTCAAAAGCAAATCTCTAATTGTATCCATCATAAATGTTTCTCTTCAACCACCATATAAAATCCACTCTTATCTTTTCTTCCTCTCTTGATCTGTTCTCAACACACATTTTAGTCTTATCTCTGACTACCAGCTTGCATACCTCATGCTAAAACCTTATACCTTATATTCCTACTTATCACTATCCAAATATACCTTTTGTTTTCCTGTCTCCTACAACATATATCAAAAGCAGGTATGAGCCATGAAACAAACACCAAAGTAATTAATTAAAGAAATGCATCTGAATTCTCTTCCCTCTACACTCCCCTCCCCACTTCACCCCCTTATCCTCAGCCACCTTCCCATAAGCAGCATAAATCACCAGGAGATAATGAAAGCTGTGGTAGGGAGAAAGGATTATATTTCCTCCTCCATAACGCCTGACCTTTTAGCACAGTAGTTAAGTTTGTATGCTCTGGAGTTACCATTTCTGATTTCAAATCCCATTTCAGCAATTTGCGTCCTGTGTAACCATAATCTGCTTAACTTCTCTACTCCAATTTCTTCATCTGTTAATATAGGAATAAAAATACTCAAAGGCAATGAAAAGAGCAAGCTACAGTGAAGGCAAATTTAAGCCATTCCCACCAGGTTGTAGATTCTTAATACCAGATCATTGTGCCTGTGGCGTCAGGACTCAAATTATTGGCACCCCTTGATGAACATAGCTGAAAATAGTGGTAAGAGGAAGCTTTGGAGCTATGTAGATCTAGATTCAAATGCCTGCTTTTATAAGACAGTAGTGCAACTTACTCAACCAGCTTCCTTGAACTTCATTTTTTTGATATTGAAATTAGTAAAACAACAGCAGCCCAAAAGGACTGATGTTAGGATAAAAAGTGAGGTAACCCATGTAAACAGCCTTGCGCATTTAAACAAGAGCTCCCTTCTCTCCCCTCCCTATCCATTACAGAAAGCAAGAGCAAAATTAATCCTCCTAATACCTTAAGCTTTACTTTTTATCCCTAGCAGTCTGATTATTCAATGTTTCTCCATGTTCTTTGCTTTCTAAGCTTTTCTTTCCTAACATAGTATTTTATTAGGTTTGTGCTTTTAAGAAGCAATATAAATTAGCTAAAATGTCTTTCTGTTTTCTTTCCAGTGAACTAATTCTTACTGCAATCTAAAAAATAAATAGCACTGTATTTCTTGCAATTTATGATCTGTGATCATGTTTACAAATTGATATGCCAGCAAATGCCAAACTCATTTTCTTCTCCTGGCAACATTTAGCTGAATTCAAAAATTATACTTATTTAAAAATCACCTTTAAAACTAGAATTAAAATTATATTTTATACCAGTATGGACCAGCAATATGATCTATTTTTGTTTCCTTGTTTATGTGCCTAAAACTTAGTAATAGGCATACAGTTCTTATTTCTCCATACAGTAATTTATTCTCACTATCCATTAGGTCCTTGTTTTATTTGCCTGCAGTAAGGAAACTAAAAGAAGAGGATATTTCATGCTCATAGTCATTTTGCTTCAATATGAAAAACACGTCTATAAATTTATTCATGACTATTAGGCACTGTGGGATTCTAGTAAGAGGGGGTACATCACCATATTATGATGATAAACTAAAAATGCCTATATACATTATTTTTGTAGAGTGATTCAAATTAGTAGCGTCCATGTAGAAACATCATATAAGGTATCTACATGGTAAAGTGTCAGTAATTAGGGTTTTTCAATAGCTATTTTATTGATGTTTCATATATAAACCCTTGGGTGTTTATAAAAAACATTCTATTGCATTTTATTTTCATTTTAATAACATATAAGCACTTGAGTTTCCACTTCTAAACATCCATTCAAAATTCAACTACCATCTACAAATTAAGTTACACTATCACTCAGAAAATGTATATAAATCAAAAGCTTCTGCAATCACATTATGTTCTATATATTCAATCAACGAATACTTTCAGGTCTATTAAGTGCAGACACTGTCAGGCCCTGGAGATACAAGGATAAACAAAACAGATATAGACACTCTTCTCGTGGATACAAAGAAAACCTTGGTGCAACAATCAAGATGTGTGAAATGGGGACGTAGATCTACTTGTAAAGTTTTGGTAACCATCATAAATATAGTCCGTGGCCGTGTGTTACGAGAGACGCAAAGGGGAAAAGAATTGCAGATTGATTGAAAGTAACAGTGGATTTTTTTAACCTTCCTTTCTTTTCTTCTCTTCATTTTATTTTTTAAAGTAAAAAATTTAATAAGATTGTATTTTTTTAGAGCAGATCTAGGTTCACAGAAAACTTGAGGGGAAGATACAAAGATTTCCCATTATAGCCCTTGCTATAAACCTATGCATAAACCCCCAACCCCATTATCAACACCCTCCACCAAAATGGTACATTTGTTACAACTGATGAACCTAAACTGACACATCACAATCATCCAAAGTCCAAAGTTTACATTATGGTTCAGCCTTGCTATTTATCCTATGGGTCTGGACAAGTGTATGATGACACATATCCATCATTATGGTACCAAGCAGAGTATTTTCAGTCCCTTAAACATCCTTTGTATTCCATTTATGTATCCTTCCCTCAACCCCCAGCAACTGCTGAACTTTTAACTGTCTCTACAGCTTTGTCTTTTTCAGAGTATCATATAGTCGGACTCATACGGTAATGGAGCCTTTTCAGGACAGCTTTTTTCATTCAGTAATATGTATTCAAGATTCTTCCATGTCTTTTCATGGGTTGATAGCTCATATCTTTTTAGTGCTGAATAATATTCAATTGTTATCAGATGTATCACAGTTTAATCCATTTACCTACTGAAGGACATCTTGGCTTCTTTCAACTTTTGACAATTATTATTTGACAGCTGCTATAAATATCCATGTACAGTTTTTCTGTGAGCACAAGTTTACAACTCTTCTGGGTAAATATCAAGGAGAGAAATATCTGGCTCCTATAGTATGTTCAGTTATGTAAGAAAATGCCCCCAGCCCCCACCCCAAGCTGTTTTCTGAAGTAGCTGTACCATTTTTTCTGGATTCTTGATTCTGTTTTATTAATCTATGTCTTCTTTTCCAGCATGACACAATCTTGATTACTATGGCTTTCTAGTAAGCCTTGAAGACGGGTACTGTCAGTTTTCCAACTTTATTCTCCTTCAATATTGTGTTGGTGATTCTGACTCTTTTGCATCTCCACAAAAAATTTTGAATCAGTTTGCCAATATCCACAAAAATAACTTACCAAGACTTTGATTGGGGATTTGGCCACCTCATGCAAAGAGCTGACTCATTGGAAAAGACTCTGATGCTGGGAGGGATTGGGGGCAGGAGGAGAAGGGGACAACAGAGGATGAGATGGCTGGATGACATCACTGACTCGATGGACATGAGTCTGAGTGAACTCTGGGAGTTGGTGATGGACAGGGAGGCCTGGCGTGCTGCAGTTCATGGGGTCACAAAGAGTCGGACAAGACTGAGCGACTGAACTGAACTGAACTGACACTGAATCTAAAGCATGTAAATACATTGCTGCATTGAATCCACAGCATATAAATGCATTGTTAGTATTATCTGAACAAACTGCTGTTGGATAAATTATGAAGGAAAATTAAAATTTTTATTTTACCTTCATTTATTCCTTCTTCCATGTACTCCCTTTCCTTTAAGTAAATCCAAGTTTCTGACCTACATTATTTCTCTCCTCTTAAAGAACTTCTTTTAACATTTCTTGCAAGGCAGATCTATTGGTAACGAATTCCATCACCTTTTGTTTGAGAGTCATTATTTCTCCTTCACTTTTGAACAATTTTGCAGGGCACAGAATTCTAGGGAGGTACATTTTCCTTCTCAAAACATTTAAAATATTTCACTCCACTCCCCTTGCTTGCATTGTTTCTGAGGGAAGCTAAATATAATTCTTACCTCTGTTCCGCTACAAGTAATTGCTTTTCCTCTGGCTTCTTTCAGGATTTTTTTTTTTTTAATCCTTGACTTTCAGCAGTTTAAAATTAATATGCCTAGGGATAGTTTTTTTTGGCATTTACCTTCTCAGTGTCCTCATGGATCTGTGAGCTAGCTTATGACATTAATTTTGGCAAATTCTCAGTCATTATTATTCAAGTATTTCTTCTGCTCCTCTTTTTTTTCTCCATTTCCATTATACGTATGTGTGAAGTTGTTCCACACAACTTGCATATTCCTTTGTTAATCTTTGTTCTCTTTGCTTTCCAGTTTCCAAGGATCCTATTGATATATCCTCTAGCTCAGATTTTTTTTCCCTCAGTTCTGTCCAGTTTACGTACGGCCCATCAAAGGCCCTCTTCATTTCCGTTGTGATGTTTTTGATCTCTTGAGTTTGGTTTTTTTGGCTGAATAGTGACTAAAGTTCTATGTTATTCAAACCCTGTTCTCTTTTCTATATATAATCCTGATTTTTTTACTTAGTTTCTAGTGAACAATTTGAAAAAAAAAAAAACTTTATGAAACAGCAGCAGTTTTCATATTGTATAAAAATCTAAAAGCATGTTGGGGACTTGATTCTGTTCAGCTAAATGGGACATCATTTGTACTGTCTTCACCCTCAAGAGTTGTTCAACGTGATCACCTCCTCCCATTCTCTTTCCCCTCCCTAGACGCCCATTTCCTACCTTCCAGCTGCATTAGACTCTAAGGAAAAACAAAACAAAACAGAAAAAAGAAAAGAAAATACTAGCAAACAGCTTAATGATAGTAAGAGGTTTTCAATTAGTCACTTTTTATTGAGTTTATTATTCCACTATGAAATATAAGGAGAAAATGAACAAACCTTTTCCTATTTGAGTCCACTCAGTGCCGTGCTAGCATGAGTTCAACATCAGCTCTCAAGAGCAAATTCTTCTTGGATTTTTCCAACCTTCTATTGAAAAAAACAAGATAGCACCTTAACTCTGCCACAGTAGATGTATCAGTTTTCCCATTGCTCCTATAACAAATTACCATGAATTTAATGGCTTAAAACACAAATTACTATCTCACAGTTATATTAGTTAGAATTCATTGGACTGAATTCCTTTTTGGAAGCTCTAAGAGAATTCATTTCCATAGGTTTTCCAGCTTCTTTGAAGCTTCCCACATTCCTTGGCTCATGATCTCCTTTCTCCATCTTTGAAACCAGCAACATTGCATTTCTTTTATTATTCTTTCATAGTCACGTCTCCCTCTGACTTTCCTCTTCAGACTCCCTCTTTCACTTTTTTTTTTTTTTTTAGTTTTTATTTTTAAATTTTAAAATCTTTAATTCTTACATGTATTCCCCAACATGAACCCCCTCCCACCTCCCTCCCCATAACATCTTCGGTCATCCCCATGCACCAGCCCCAAGCATGCTGCATCCTGCGTCAGACATAGACTGGCGATTCAATTCACATGATAGTATACATGTTAGAATGTCATTCTCCCAAATCATCCCACCCTCTCCCTCTCCCTCTGAGTCCAAAAGTCCGTTATACACATCTGTGTCTCTTTCCCTGTCTTGCATACAGGGTCGTCATTGCCATCTTCCTAAATTCCATATATATGTGTTAGTATACTGTATTGGTGTTTTTCTTTCTGGCTTACTTCACTCTGTATAATCGGCTCCAGTTTCATCCATCTCATCAGAACTGATTCAAATGAATTCTTTTAACGGCTGAGTAATACTCCATTGTGTATATGTACCACAGCTTTCTTATCCATTCATCTGCTGATGGACATCTAGGTTGTTTCCATGTCCTGGCTATTATAAACAGTGCTGCGATGAACATTGGGGTACATGTGTCTCTTTCAATTCTGGTTTCCTCGGTGTGTATGCCCAGAAGTGGGATTGCTGGGTCATAAGGTAGTTCTATTTGCAATTTTTAAGGAATCTCACACTGTTTTCCATAGTGGCTGTACTAGTTTGCATTCCCACCAACAGTGTAGGAGGGTTCCTTTTCTCCACACCCTCCAGCATTTATTGCTTGCAGATTTTTGGATCGCAGCCATTCTGACTGGTGTGAAGTGATAAATCCACACACATATGGACACCTTATCTTTGACAAAGGAGGCAAGAATATACAATGGAGTAAAGACAATCTCTTTAACAAGTGGTGCTGGGAAAACTGGTCAACCACTTGTAAAAGAATGAAACTAGATCACTTTCTAACACCGCACACAAAAATAAACTCAAAATGGATTAAAGATCTAAATGTAAGATCAGAAACTATAAAACTCCTAGAGGAGAACATAGGCAAAACACTCTCAGACATAAATCACAGCAGGATCCTCTATGATCCACCTCCCAGAATTCTGGAAATAAAAGCAAAAATAAACAAATGGGATCTAATTAAAATTAAAAGCTTCTGCACAACAAAGGAAAATATAAGCAAGGTGAAAAGACAGCCTTCTGAATGGGAGAAAATAATAGCAAATGAAGCAACTGACAAACAACTAATCTCAAAAATATACAAGCAACTTCTGCAGCTCAACTCCAGAAAAATAAACGACCCAATCCCTCTTTCACTTTTAAGGATTCTTCGATTACACTGGGCTCTGAATAATCTAGGATAATGTCCCTATTTTAAAGTCAGCTGATTACCAACAGTAATTTCATGTACAATTTTACTTCTCCTTTGCTATATAAACAAATTTATTCTCAGGTTCCAGGAATTAATTTAGGGGAAGGCATTTATCTGCCAACCACAGAAATCTGCAAACACTAAAAATCAGGATTTTCCTCTCTGGAGGGCTTATTGTTAAACATTTACCTGCACACCACTGCTTCAAGAGGGAACATGAGACAAACTCCTTATGAAAACAATAGAATTTAACAATTTAGCAATTTAACAAGATTCTCCTAACAAAGTTGCTTTGTAATTTAAGATGTGGAAATACACTATATAATAAGGAAGGATAAATTACTTTTTGACCAGTCTAAAACAAATTAAGTTTGTAGAGTATCTTTATTTAGGATGGATCATTATGGAGTCTGAAAATATTGTATAGTATTAACTCTTTTCCTAGAAAAGATTTGGTTAGAAACAAACAGAAAAGGTTTGTATAGAGTATACAAGCTGCTGCCTTTTAAGATTAAAAAAACAACAACAGGAAAAAAGACCTGAGATAAATTTTTCCAGATGGTATTTATCATTCAAACAGCATCAAAAAATTCTTTCAATATCAGGCATGGATTAACTCAGTATCATTTTCAACTGAGGAGAAATGACCTACATAACAAGATTTTAATTCACGGAGTCATAATGCAAATCAGAGAGGGTGGAACATTATTATGGCATGCTATGTGGGCAAGCATTGCTTGAGCAAACCTAGGGAGAAACATAAATCACACTTCTTAGACTTATAGCTCTGGTATAAAAGGGGAGTCACCTTGAAATCAGTGATATTTACAATAAAAAATTACTGGATCAGATTGTTGGTAGTTGGATAGGCTTTTACTGAACAGTTCTTTTCTTTCCTTTAAGCTTTTTATAATACGGCTTTTAAGTTTCCCATTAAATTTCTGATGGAAGGAAAGAAATGAACTCCAGTCTTTATAATACAAATTATATAATATTTAAGTAATACTTATTTTGCCAGGAGATATATTAAGCCTCTTACATATATTATCTTATTTAATTCTAAAGACAACCCTATGAGACATGTCTAGCAGGTTGAGGGAATGAACATGGAGTCAAACTATCTGGATTCAAAGCTTGACTCTATACCACTTCCTAGTTAAATATGGCCCTGGGCATATTTTTATGTCTTGTTCTCTTCATTTGTCTAAAAAAGTTGGCAGGGGAGGGGGTTGAGTAGTGTCAGCCTTACAATGTTATAATTAGTAAATGAAGTAATACATATTGTCCCTGGCTCAATGATGTTATCCATTGGTGTTATCACTTTCATCCTGATATGCCTTCTTGTAATGCTTTCTCTTGTCCTTTTTACCTTCTACCTACTCAAGTGGAGATTTCCTCCAAAGATGAATTCTATCACCCTAGAGGAAAGGGACAAGCTGCTACAATGAGAAACATTTAAGTGTAATAAATAAATAAATATATATATATATATATATATATAATTTCTATGTATATTTTTACTTGAAGTTTAAATTTCAAATTTAGAGGTTCTGTTTTGCTCTACAGTAACTGTTATTTGTTCAGATAACAAAGTTCCTGCATGCCCTATTTGAGCATTTTTGAGAAAGTGGTAACAGAGTAGCATTCCAACATATTCTGATACCACTAAAGGAAAGCCTTGGATATATAAAAAATGCTTTCTGTGAATTATTTTAGTTATGCTGAGCATGCATTGCTTTCGTAACTGGAAAGGAGAAAAATGGGAAGGAAAGAAAATGGATATCTTTTGGAAATGGTGAATATGGTATATGGACTTTGGGAATTTTTTTAATGAAAGGAGGACTCATCTAGTTTTATTTGTGCTTGTACCTATCTTTTTCTACATTCAGATTCATCCTAACTAAAATGCTGTGAAATAAGAACATAAGCTTGAAATGTCAGGACAGATGTTTTTCAGTATAAAGATGATACTTTAGCAGGAAATTTTAAAAGACCTATTAAAAACT
This sequence comes from Ovis aries, assembly GCF_016772045.2. Classification (NCBI taxonomy): domain Eukaryota; kingdom Metazoa; phylum Chordata; class Mammalia; order Artiodactyla; family Bovidae; genus Ovis; species Ovis aries. The sequence goes on from NC_056057.1 coordinate 19,904,609, forward strand.
TATCCACTGGGGTTGATGACGTAAAGTATAGCTCAGAGCCCTTTCACTAAAGGTGTTCCATATTTCTAATTCTGGTTCTCTGCCTCCATCAAAAATCACTTGTAGCAACTTAAGGTTAGCCACTCTAGACACCTGATGAATTGGTCCTTCATTCATTAACAAATATTTCTTGAACACCAACTGTATGCCAGGTACCATTCCAGGTGCTGAGGATATTTCAACAAACAAAATGGCCAAATATTCGTGTACTCATAGAGCTTACATTTTAGTAGAGGAAGATATTTAAAAAGTAGTCAGAAAGTTTTACTGCGGTAAAGAATCTACCTGCAATTCAGGAGACTTGGGTTTGATCTCTGGGTTGGGAAGAGTCCCTGGAGAAAGAAATGGCAACCCATTCTAATATTCTAGCCTGGGAAATCCCATAGACAGAGGAGCCTGGTGGGCTACAGTCCATGGGGTTGCAAAAGTCAGAGACGACTTAGCAACAAAACAATCTAGCTTTTACTGAGTAAAACAGGAAAATGTTGGTGGATATTGAACAAAGGAATATACTAAAGATCACTTTGGCTGCTGTTGTTAAGAGCAGATTGTAGACAGGGAGACCCAGTTGAGAGGTTATTTATTACTTCATGTTAGATGATGGCTTAAGGCCAAGGTGACAGTGGGGAAATTATGTGCTGAAAACAGTGAGATTCTGGGTATTATTTTAGGTACAGTAAACATACTCAAATATAGTAGATACAGGGTGTTGAAGAGTTAATGAAGACTCTGAGGATCTTGGACTGAACTACTATTAAGGATGGCGTTCCTATAAACTGACAATATTGAGAACAGTGGGACTGAGGGCTGTGGATGCAGAAATTGAGATGTTTACAAGTTCATATCGGACATCTTAAAGATGCCTCTAAGAATCCACAGGGAGAGGCCAAGTGAACAGAGATACACACACACAAACACACATGAAAAAAGACCTGGTCTGAAAAATTACTTTTAACAGCCAAACGATGGTACTTGAAGACACGAACCTGGATGAAGAGTTCAGATAGTGAAAAAGCCCAGTGTTTTTCTTTGGCGCACTCCAACACTAAAAGCTCATGGAAACGAAAGTATTTCACCTGCTGCTGCTAAGTCGCTTCAGTCGTGTCTGACCCTGTGCGACCCCATAGACGGCAGCCCATCAGGCTCCCCCGGCCCTGGGATTCTCCAGGCAAGAACACTGGAGTGGGTTGCCATTTTCTTCTCCAATGCATGAAAGTGAGAAGGGAAAGTGAAGTCGCTCAGTCGTGTCCAACTCTTCACGACCCCATGGACTGCAGCCTACCAGGCTCCTCCATTCATGGGATTTTTCCAGGCAGGAGTACTGGAATGGGGTGTCATTGCCTTCTCCGAAGTATATCACCAACAGAGTAGAAAAGCCAAAGCTGTAAAAGAAAAACAAGCACAGCATGTCGTTCTAGACAGTGAAGGAATATTTCAAGGAGATGGGTAAACTCTATTAGGTCAAAGTGAGCAATGATAATTAACTTTTAAATTTATAAACGTGGAGGTCATTGATGCCCCAAACTGAAGCATTTTTAGTTAAGTAATAAGGGTAAAACCTGATCAGGGTGGGTTAATAGACTTGAAAAGAGCAAAATTCAGTATAATTTTTGCTTGCTTCTTGTTTCAAATACACTGTTGTTCAGTTGCAAAGTAGTGTCTGACTCTTGACCGCAGGGACTGCAGCACACCAGGCTTCCCTGTCCTTCACCATCTCCCAGAGCTTGCTCCAACTCATAGCCACAGTGATGTCACACAACCATCTCGTCCTCTGTCATCTCCTTCTCCTGCCTTCAATATTTCCCAGCATCAGGATCTTTTTCCCAGTGAGTCAGCTCTTCACATCACACCAGGCTTCCCTGTCCTTCACCATCTCCCAGAGCTTGCTCCAACTCATAGCCACAGTGATGTCACACAACCATCTCGTCCTCTGTCATCTCCTTCTCCTGCCTTCAATATTTCCCAGCATCAGGATCTTTTTCCCAGTGAGTCAGCTCTTCACATCAGATGGCCAAAGTACTGGAGCTTCAGCTTCAGCATCAGTCCTCCCAATGAATATTCAGGGTTGATTCAAGTACCTCCTGGGAAGCATCTGTCAATTCTGAAAATGGCAATTTTTCAAATATACAAAAATGCTACCCAAGGCAACATCTGTCCTGAATTGCAGTTTTGCCTGGTGACCTCATTAAGATGAGGAAATGACAGTAATCTGCTGTATATTTAAATAAGCAGTACAGTAAAAATATAATTCTAAACAAATTCATTCAAGGGTAAAAAAAATGGCATGTTATTTTTCCTGGCAGCATTTGTATGATACAGCCCTAAGTGACAGTCAACTTCCATTTCCACTTCAGTGTCTTTAACAGCAATAATTGGATGTAGTTTCTTCAAGACATGTCTCATACCAAATTTTACATTTTTGTGTGGGCAAGTCCAGAAATACTGATCACAAAGAGATTATTAGAGTCTTAAAAGACTTACGATTTTCTAGTACTAGGAAATGTAAGGCATTTATTTGGAAATAATAAAATCTTTTGTCTTTCAATTATTTAGGAATTTTACCTAAATCCCTGTATCTTAGCATAATTTTAAACCTTGAGGTGATTTGTACCAAAGCATCCAGAGTGGTTCCTGACATGGGTGGGAATGGGGCAATTTTGTCCACCAAACATTTGGCAATGTCTGCAAGTGTTTTTAGTTTTAAAACATGGAGAATGTCACTGGCATATAAGGCAGAGGACAAGGATACTACTAACCACGCTAATATAAAATAAAAACCCACCCTACCACAACAAACCATCTGACATCTGACTCAGAAAGTCAACAATGGCAAGGCTGAGAAACTCTGAGGAGAAACATTATCAAAAGACAAGGAGCTTGAAGTAGTCAATTCTACATTCAAGACTACCTGGGTTCAAATACAAACAGATGGGTTCAGATATAAATAGATGTGTTCAAATACATTCATGTGTTCCGCCTTCATGGATACAGAGGGTCGACTGCACTATGCCACTTTATATAAGGAACTTGAGCATCTGTGAATTTTGGTATTTGCAGGGAGCGGGGAGGAACAGTGTTTCTGAAACAAACCTCCCAAACACCAAGGGATAACTGATTCACATTTGACTAATGGAATGAACTTGAATAATTCAATCTTGGTTTAATTGGTCTTGGTTTCCTAACTGTTTAAAAAAATATTTTTAAGTATTTGAGATAATTCACATGAACATTTAATTCAGTTCTGACAAGTAAAATGTACCATTACTTTGTAAACACAAAATATGTATAATGTAGACCTATATATTAAAATCTGAAATTTTCTCACTAAATTCCTGAAGCTCCTACAATGTCATGATCTACACATACCACGTGGAAAACTGATAATACGACATGGCGAATTCTTCATTAGCCACCAATGAAATGTTCTGCTCATTGGATCAAAATTGCTAGCATACTTCCTAGCCTTTGAAAACCTGCCAAAACTCAGAAGTTCTCAAGAGCTCTTCTTCGCCATTCACTTGGTGAGCAGTGATGGAGTCAGATCCAACTATAATCCCCAGCCAGACCATGGCAACTGACAACCTAGAAAATCTTCAGCAGAGAGAATGAACGACATAGTAAAAACCAGTATTAACAACAGCACATACTTCAATATCAGCCAGTAACAGAAATTCATGTTTTCATCTCGCCAATCCCAAAGAGGCTTGAATAATCTTCCAAATCTACCTTTCATTTACAATTCCAGTTCTTAAATATGCCCCAGTGTTAACAACAGCCTGTACACAAAATCAAAGTGTCTAATTAGAGCTGCTTAAAGTCTTATTTTCAAGTTACATGAATACACAGAAATTCAAGAAATTCCTTAAATTCCAATAATTTCCCATATCCTAAGTTATGAAGTTCAGGGTAGAGTTTCAGCATTAAATAAAGACACATATCAAGTTTCAGACTATTTATTCATCAGTGTAAACCCCAACACAATACACCAACATGATTTCGTGCATTTAGAGGGGAAATACTTCCTGGTTAAGTGGAAAATTGTGCGGATGGCTTCTGGAAGACCTTCATTCTAATCAGCTTTATAGTGAAATATTTCATTTAGAAGTCTGGACCTTCTTTCTTCAGTTTGCTGTAATCTACATTCACAGAGTAGAACTTGGAAAAGAAAAAAGATATTTTAGATAATCATATACACAAAGATGATATAGAAGTTTAAGATCATTTTTATTCAGCTTTCTATAGTAACAATTATAGACATGAATTATTAGAAATATTTAACAATATAAAAGTCATTCGAACAAAGATGTTAAAATTCCAATCCTTAATAACGGTTTTGGTAAGGTAAAAATATTCAGTCTTCCTCAGAAAAGCAGAGTCAGTATGATCTGTTGGAACTTATAAAAAATTCTTCTTTTCAAGGTGAATAATTATGAATTCTTCTGACATACACTTTCAATTCTTACATTTTTCCTTTCATCTAGATTAGGTACAGGAGTGAATCTTCAACAGAATGAGTATCAATTATCATCCCTATTTGGTCAGCAAAGTGCTATAATTTAGACGGGAAAGATTCAAAGCAATAAACAGCTAATAATACAAAGTAATGCTTTGTTACATGTTTGTTTCTGTTAGTTTTTAGATACAAACTGGTCTGCTTTGATGGCTTTTCTTTCCATTTTTCTCTCTCCTTTACTTTGGGGTTTTCTTAATTTCCTAACCCAGAATGCATCAAAATCAAATTTATACTTTACCACCTTTGGCACAAAAGCTTTTAAATATATTTAAATGTACTTTGGAAGTTTTTAAATTTTCATAAATATGTCTATATTCAACTTAATTTGAAATATATTTTACTATCATTTCTTTAAAAACTGCCTCTAACTCCCAATAATTTTTTAAAAAATGATTTATACTTTAACTGCTCTAACAATCGTACTAAGGAAACATTAGGATTTGTAGTAAGCCCAGATAAGGCTATAATCTTATGCCAAAGAATACTGAAGAGGCTATGCTATAATTACTTGAAAACTATATTATTTAACTCCAGAAGTATCCGAACTGCAGAATTTATCTTTTCTTCAGTTTTTAAACAAGAAGCTAATAAATCTGTGTCCATTATTTCTTCAAACCCCTTCATTTCTTGAAACACCCTAACTTCTTGATCTCTAATTGAAAAATTCTTCATTTTATTTGACTTTTTAAAAAATTCCCAGGTTGTAAAGCTTATCCTTGAGATACATATGTAGACATTTATAAACCTTATAAACATTAAAGTATGAATCAGTCATAAACTAGTATTTTTTGTTCTGACAGTATTCTCCTATGAATTAACTGAACTAGACAATGAGAGTTGAAAGAAACCAACTGTTCATCTGTAACATACTAACAAAATGTTAAAAGAGAATATTTATAAAAGGAACTGCAGGTTATATTTTAAGAATTATTTATTGGGCTGTTTTAAAAGATCCCAGGCACTATCAGCAGAATCATTTATCTTAATTATCACAACCTTACTCATTCTTTAGAAAAGAAGCCACTGGGATCAAGTTATCAAGTTGTCAGAAGCAGGATCAAGCTCCTACACCCAAGCAGAGCAGAAAGTTCACAGTATTTTTGCTAATTTTCTCAAACTAAGTAGACTTCTGATATGTTTGCTTTATTCAGCTCCATGTACCAGTATCAGAGTTCTCTGTCAAAGTAATTTTCAAATCTGCCTTATTTTTCAGCTTCCATGTCCCCCATCCTTTTCTCAATTTAATGGTAGCTACCTCAGCAGTTTCTGAAACAACAGCTGGGAAGACACAGCATATTCTGATCTTGGCTTCAGGGTATTTTATTCAGTTGATAAATGCTGCTAGACCTTCAGTGCTAAAATGCTATCTTAGCCTCCTCTCTTGTTTGTATTAGTTAGCTTTTGCTAGAATGTGAAATAGCAAAAAATAACCACCAAATCATAGCAGCTTTCAAGAAAGGTTTATTTTTCATTCATATTATCTGCCTTTCTAAGTTGACTGTTCTATGTTCTTTTCACTTTAATCTGGGCTGAAAGAGAAGCTCTTAACTGTCAATTTGGTCTCAGGAGGAAAATGGAAAAGAACAATGGACCAACCACATGCTCGTTTAGAAGTGGCAGATACCACTTTCTTTGATTTGCCAGAGCAAGTCACATAACCAAACCTGATGTTAAAAGGGCCTGAGAAAAAATTCTCTTAGGTGAGGGAAAGTGAATGACAGAGAAAGAATAACCTAGCTTACCTCACTGTTTAGGTTTAAGAACAGTAGACATCATCCATGCCAAGCTCATGAGTTTTTGGACTTGGCTCCCTTCTATTTCTGCTTGCAAATGTCCCAATTCTTCTAAACTCATCTCGGCAAGTAGAGCCAGCAATAGTCTACTAACATCCTGGTTTCCAAAATCTTTTATAATGAACTCTTTAGGCACAAAGTCTGCTTTCCACGTTACAGCAGGGGACACTTTATCAGATATTTTGCCATTATATGATTCATTTTTCCAGGCTCTAATACCAATATCCTAGCTATTCACAGCCCAATCTATGCCACACACATTAGATTTCTGCTGCAGCAACGTTCCATTTCCAGCTCACACGGCCTTATACTGGCATGTGTTACCATATTCTTGTTGTTGCTGTTCAGTGACTAAGTCGTGTCTGATTCTTTGTGACCCCATGAACATCATATTTTAAAACACTGGTAATCAGTTTCATTATCATAATCACCTGGGGAGTTTTCTGAACTACATACCAGAGATTCCAATATGCTCTTGGGGTGAGAGGACCAAGGCCTGGGTTTTTTTTGTTGCTGCTATTTTCTTTTTCAAAGTTTATTGGATGTGGAATAATTTTCTCCAGAATGGACATAAATTTACAGGAGAGAAAAAATAGGATGCTTGAGTATCATTTTTTGAGGCAAAATGTGACAAAAACTAAGATGGCTCACTTCAGGTTCACCAGTACATTTTTGTTTCTTGTAGAGAAATCTGTTGAACATTTGGAAGCCCAATTATAATCAGAAGGTTGAACAGAAGGCTTGGAGTCTGCAAAAGGTGGTAATTATTTTAAAAGCTGCTGTCATCAGTAATGACAGCATTATTTCTATAATAAGGAGATATATTTGCTAAAAGGTCCTAAACACTCCTTGCTCTGGATACTTCTCCCTAACAGTGCTCAAAGAAACTGCTAGCTTTTGATGAAAGAGCCTGGCATAGTGGAAAATTCACGGCAAGTTATATACTTTAAGTGGGTAAACTGTATGGTATATGAAGGGCTTCCCAGGTGGCCCCAGTGGTAAAGAACCCACCTACCAATGCAGGAGACATAAGAGATGAGGGTTCAATCTCTGGATTGAGAAGATCCCTGGAGGAGGGCATGGCAACTCACTCCAGTATTCTTGCATGGAGAATCCCACGGACAGAATAGCCTCATGGGCTACAGTCCATCAGTTAAGTCACTCAATTGTGTCCAACTCTTTGCAACCCTATGGACTGCAGTACGCCAGGCTTTCCTGTCCATCACCAACTCCTGGAGCTTGTGCAAACTCATGTCCATTGAATTGGTGATGCCATCCAACCATCTCATCCTCTGTCTCACCCTTTGACTCTCTGTGACAGTCCACTGGGTCACAAAGAGTTGGACACAACTGAAGTGACTTAGTACACACATATGGTATATGAATCATATCCTAATAAAACTTTGACATGCCAAGGGTTTTTTCTTTGTATATACAAAAATTTTACATGGAAGCATAGCATCTTAGGAATAAATGGTCTTAGATTTTCAACAAGCATAGACCTTATGGGCATTATACTAAGTGAGGTAATTGAGACAGAGAAAGACAAATACTGTACGAACCTCACTTAAACAGAATCTAAAATAAAGAGGAAGTAGACTGGTGACTACCAGGGGATAGAAGATGGGGAAACTGGGAAGATTTTATTAAAGGCAGAAACTTGTGACTAGTAGCTCATCAAGTTCTGGAGGCTTAATGCACAATATAGTGATTATCATCAACAGTATCATAAATTTCAGAGTTGCTAAGAGACTAGCTCTTAATTATTCTCAACACAAAAGTGATAATTATGTGACATGATAAAGATGTTAGCCAACACTACTGTAGTAATCATAGTGTAATACATAAGTGCACCCAACCAACAAACTGTACACCTCGAACTTACGCAGTATTACATGTCAATTATGCATCAATAACATAATTAAAAGTAAATAGCCTCAGTCCATGAAATCATTCTTTGGAGTAGTTTCATAAACTAGTTTTGCAGAAAGATGTCAAAAAGTGTACCTAGAAAGTTTATGGTAAAATATAAGTTCCAACTGATTTTCACTTCTTCCTACTAATTCTCACCTGAAATATGTCAACCATATCAAAAAGAAAAAAACCACCAACCAAACCAGCCACTAGATTAGTTACTCAAAGTGTGGCCTATGGACCAACAGCATCAATATCATCTGAAACCTTATCAGAAATGCAAATGTTCAGTTTCCACAACAGATCAAGTGAATCAGAACTGCTGGGGGTGGAGTTGAAGAATCTATTTTAACAACCTCTCCAGTGATGCCAATGTATGCCGAGGTCTGAGAATCACTGCACTACACTAACCAAGACTGGAGAAAATGTTAAGCATACTATCTCTTTTTTTCCTTAGTCAAATCAGCAGAATTGAGACATTATTTTCATTTCCCACCCAGACTCTAAAGCCTGTGAATAAAGTCCTTAAAAAGATATTTATTAGAAAAATATACCAGTTTACTTTCACAGAACAATCTAGTAATTTCTCAAAGTTCATTATAATAGAGTTTTACTTACATCTATTTCAAAAAAAGACCTACTCCATGACAAAATTTATTAAAATACACTTTCCAGCAATTCTGAAACAATTTTTAGCTTACCTTGTACTGATCATTGGGACCTAGTTTGTTCCAGGGTTCTGGGTTATTCTTTCTGTCCCAACTAGAAGAAATATATAAAACATTGTAATTATTAAAGTTACAAAATACTATTTAAAATAGTTTTATATTCCAGAAGCTATCATTTTGAATAGATCAAATTCCATTTCCTATCAAATGAAGTAGTGTTATTTTCATTATAGAGTTGAAATAGAGAAAAGACCCCTACTAAGCAAACCCATGGAACGAGTTAGAAAAAGGTACAACACAGAGAGCCCCTTGGGGCAGTTATCCTTGTTCCTAACCCTGTCACAGAAAACTTTAGTTTAAAAAAAAAGAAAGCATTCCCTACTGTAGAAAAACAGCCCCCCAAAAACACTCAAACATACTAGCAACCCTGACTAAGTGTTTTATAAAATTACTATGATCTCAATCATCACAACATTACAAAACGGGTACTGGCAGTTCTATTCAACCAACGAGAAAATGCAACTCAGAGAAATCTAGATAATTTCATGAACCAGAAAACAAAACAAAACAAAACAACAGTAGAACTGGGATCTGAACTTAGCCTAGGACAGCAAATTTCAGCTTCTTTCTATTACTTGACGCTGCCTCTCTAGAAAGATTGAGGCTCCTCAATCAGTTTGGTTAACCATCAAAGTTCTAAATGTTTTTAAACACTTACCTGACATCGGGATTGAACAATGCCAGGCGCATGACATACAGTGCTGCTCCAGTCCCTCCTGCTCCAATAAATATGAAGAGGGGAATCAACTGGAAGCCAAAACAAAATAGATGAGAATTAACAGCCATCTTCAAATACCTACATACTGATAAAAGTAAACAAAAAAAGACTACAGTAGTTTCTACACACTGATTCCCAAATCTCTAATCATCTTTTTATTTTTAAAAAAAATTTTAACAGCTTTATTGGGATTTACATGCCGTAAAATTCATTAACTTCAACAACCAACGATTTCCAGTCAATGTATAAAGTTGTGCAACTGTCCCACAATACAATTTTAGAACATTCCCATCACCCCAAGAATCTCTCTCAGGGCCACTGCTGCCACTGGCATCCCCATCTTCAGCCCCAGGCAACCACTAATCTGCGTTCTAACTCTAGACTTACTTTCTCTTCAAACCACCTTTTTAATCTGGTCTTAAAGTCTAAAAGAAAAGACTTCATTTTTAAGGAAGATTACTTTTAACTATGTTCAATAATTCAAAAAAAAAAAAGGAATTTCTAGACTTTCTAAAGGATGTGAGGATAATTCTGATTTAACGTGGAAAACGTTATACTGAAATTTTAAATTTTCTAAGAAAATACATCATCTTTTTTACCTAATAGTCATACATCACTCTCATTAAATTCCAGCTTCTCGCATGTCAAGGCTTGAAACACAAGATCTTGGCAAATTATTTAAGCTTGCTTCTATACAGACGTTACGAAAAACAAAAATTATGTTAAGTAAAGTCTGAATGAGCATATAGAAACACACCTACTTTAAATACCGCTATTACACATAATCTCTGGGAACGTACTGCTAGCACATTTAATGCACAGTTAGGCAATCAGATTTAAAAATACAAACTAAAGATTGTGTAATTGAGTTTTAGGACCACCGGACGTTGATGTGCAAGGGGAAAATACGTGAAATATAAAAGAACTCAACGCAATTGAACTCCGCACTCCTAAAATATCACAAAATATCAAGACGTCAAGAGAAACTGAGGATGCCAAACTCAGAGATCTTCACGTTTTCCTTAAGGCCTGGTGGTGCAATGCAGTGAAAACAAGGCTTTCAACAGCACAACAAACAGTATACCTGACCTTTCCTGCTGTCTAACCCACCCAGCGCACAGCTATCCCTCCTGGTACCACCGACCTGCAAAACGACGCGCGCCCACCACACTGTTCCAACATATTCTTTTGGAGACAGTATCCCTCACCTCCCCCATGCCAGGCCAAACCCCACAATGCAAGGCGTGCAAGGTCAGAACTCAAGGTCCTGGGGCAACTAGGAGAACAAGACAGAGTGAGGCAAGGTCCAGCCCCGAGGAACCGTAAGGGGCTGAAGGAGGAAGCTCCCAGGGGACTGACGCAGACGCCTCCCCCCAACAAGATAGACAAGGGAAGACACTCACGCTAGGATGCCTCTTGGCCTGACCGATGATCTGGCGGAGCATGGCTGCGACAGTGGCCTCGATTCCAAACCGAGAGAAAAACTAAGCCGCAAGGCCGGGGATTAAGCACTCACCGCACCTGGGAGGAGCGGACGTCCAAAGTCACTCAGGACCTCCTACCTGAAGGACCCCTGGCTCAGAGGGCGGCCTGCGGCAGTAGGGCCCGGATGCAGCTGTCCTGGATAATGCCTGTTTGACTCAGCACCTCTGGCGTCTGCTCTACCTGGCCAAATCAACAGCGTTTGACTGCAAAGCAAAACAGTCTCATTACTATGCCTTGCTATACTTTCAATGGGTAATTTTTTTTGCGTCAAAACTAGAACCTACGATTGACTACACGGGCACTTACTCGGGAGGCCGCGTGTTTGAAGAGGGGGCGGGCAGGCGGACGCACGCGCCTTGAGCTCAGAGAGCCCGGTCTTTAGCTAGACGTCCACGAGCCTGGTCCGCGCGCCGAGAAGCTGGGGGCGCGCGTGCCGGCTGCGCGCCGGCCGCCCTGACAGCCGCTCCGGGAGCTGCGCGGCGCCTCTGGCTGCTGGGCGCCGGCCGCCTAGAGGGCAGGTCGAGTCTCTAGCCACTGAGGTCAGCGACTGCGGTTTAAAACTACTGCAGCTGCTTCCTGTCCTTGAATGTCATTGAGGGGCAGAAGTTAAAAACTAGTAAATGACTTACAGATGGCGGTAGTCTTGTCAATGTGATCTGGAAACAGTTCCTGGTCGTCGCTTAAATGTTCAGGGCTTCCCTGGTGGCTCAGACCTAGTAAAGAATCTGCCTCCAGTGCGGAAGACGGGTTCGATCCCTGGAACGGGAAGATTCCCTGGAGCTGGAAATGGCAACCCACTCCAGTATTCTTGCCTGGAGAGTCCCACGGACAGAGGAGCCTGGCTACAAAGGTGCTACAAAGACCTCTGCGACATTGCCACTCTCTCCTCTCTGCCCGGGTCTAAAACTGCGTTCTAAAAATATGTTTCTATTGGTCTTGTTACTCCGGTATCCCAATACTGGAATTCTCATTTACCTGTTTTTTCTTTTTCTATTTTTAACCCAAAAGTCTTCCCAGGCATTCGAGGACACTCTGAACCCCAACCTCATATGTAATTTAAAGCATTAATCAAATGATCACACCACTAATTGGACCTGGAAAGAAAGTCTCCTCCAAAAAAGTAACGGGAGACGGGAAGGAGAAAACGTTAACCAAACGAAATGGAGGGAGGTAGATGTATAGAGAGAGGTAATAGTTGTGACTGTCGAAAACTAAAGAGGCTTTTTTTTTTAACTTATTTATTTTAATTGGAGGCTAATTAAAATATTGTATTGGCTTTGCCATACATTAACATGAATCCGCCACGGGTGTACACGTGTTCCCCAACCCTCCCCTCCCCACCCCCCCACCTCCCTCCCCACCCCACCCCCACCTCCCTCCCCTACCATCCCTCTGGGTCATCCCAGTGCACCAGCCCCAACCATCCTGTATCATGCTTCGAACCTGGCGATTCGTTTCATATATGATATTATACATGTTTCAATGCCATTCTCCCAAATCATCCCACCCTCTCCCTCTCCCACAGAGTCCAAAAGACTGTTCTATACATCTATGTCTCTTTTGCTGTCTCGCATACAAGGTTATCATTCAGTTCAGTTCAGTCGCTCAGTCGGTCGGACTCTTTGCGACCCCATGAATCGCAGCGCGCCAGGCCTCCCTGTCCATCACCAACTCCCGGAGTTCACTCAGACTCACGTCCATCGAGTCAGTGATGCCATCCAGCCATCTCATCCTCTGTCATCCCCTTCTCCTCCTGCCCCCAATCCCTCCCAGCATCACAGTCTTTTCCAGTGAGTCAACTCTTCACATGAGGTGGCCAAAGTACTGGAGTTTCAGCTTTAGCATCATTCCTTCCAAAGAGATCCCAGGGCTGATCTCCTTCAGAATGGACTGGTTGGATCTCCTTGCAGTCCAAGGGACTCTCAAGAGTCTTCCCCAACACCATAGTTCAAAAGCATCAATTCTTCGGCGTTCAGCCTTCTTCACAGTCCAACTCTCACATCCATACATGACCACAGGAAAAACCATAGCCTTGACTAGAGGACCTTAGTCGGCAAAGTAATGTCTTGGCTTTTGAATATGCTATCTAGGTGGTTCATAACTTTTCTTCCAAGGAGTAAGCGTCTTTTAATTTCATGGCTGCCATCACCATCTGCAGTGATTTTGGAGCCCCAAAAAATAAAGTCTGGCACTGTTTCCACTGTTTCCACTGTTTCGCCATCTATTTCCCATGAAGTGATGGGACTGGATGCCATCTTTCTAAATTCCATATATATGCATTAGGATACTGTATTGGTGTTTTCCTTTCTGGCTTACTTCACTCTGTATAACAGGCCCCAGTTTCATCCGCCTCATTAGAACTGATTCAAATGTATTCTTTTTAATGAATAATATTCCGTTGTGTATATGTACCACAGCTTTCTTATCCATTCATCTGCTGATGGACATCTAGGTTGTTTCCATGTCCTGGCTATTATAAACAGTGCTGCGATGAACGTTGGGGTACACTTGTCTTACAGCAACTTTTTAAGAAGGGAAGTCTGGTTTGGTTGGAACTTGAATAGTAGAGGAAGCGAGGCAGTTGGGTGGGGGGTAGGGGGTGGGCAGGGATCAGATCTGTTGCACCAGTGGTCATTTATACAGCATGGGTTTTATGCTGAAAGCATTAGGGAGTTAGGCAAAAGCAAGATGTGACTTTAAGTGATTGCTTTGTCTATGAAAATTGAATCACTAGAGATAAACATGAAAGAGGGGGGAATGGTTAAAGGGCCATTGCAATAGTCCATGTTAGGTAATGGTAGCTTCCACTAGTGTAGGAAATGATGAAGAAAAGATTGCAGAGATATTTAGGAGGTAGCACCAAGACGTTGTGATTGGTCAAACATAGAAGTGGGAAGACGAGCGAGTCCAGGATAGTTTCAGAGGTTCCATTCTAACTCTGTGGATTGATGCCAATTATTCAGATTAAGAGAACTGGCCCATAAAGAAGGCTGAGCTCTGGAGAATTGATGCTTTCGAATTGTGCTGGAGAAGAGGTGGTGATTATTAAAATGACATGAAGCTTATGAAGACTGGTATCTTTTTCATTCATTCAGTAGATATTTATTAAGTACCTACTCTGCATCTGGCACTGTTTTAACTATGGCAGCTGAAAGAAAAACTTGTTCCTCACTAATGGAGTTTACATACTGGTTGGGAAGACAAACAGGAGGGAAGGAGGGCAGGGCACAACCTTTAAAAGAATGGTATAGCCTGAAGACATGACATAAATTGATTAGAATCAAATAGGTCCAAGATGGCAGACTAGTGGACTTCCACTAGATTTTGAGCCTCAGTATACGCTGGTTGTAACACAACAGCAAGCTGAAAGACACATCCACAGGCACCAAGATGGTTCAAAGGCTGAGAATAAAAGTCCAAAAAATGAGCAGTAGTCCAATTCCTGGAATTCTCCACACTTTCCCTAAAACAGTTGAAGTGATCCTCCCATTCAAGCCCATGAAATTACTCAGCCTGTAGAAGCTAACCACATCACATTTTGCTGCTGCTCTTGCCTTCTGAGATGGCCCAAACTCTGTCTATGAAGTGTGTTTCTCTCTAAATAAATCCACCTCTTACCACTTTGTCATTCATTGAATTCTTTCTGTGATGAAATGTCAAGAACCTGAGCTTCATCTCAGTCACTGCAGATGATGACTACAGCCAGGAAATTAAAAGACACTGACGCATGGAAGAAAAGTTATGACCAACTTAGACAGCATATTAAAAAGCAGAGACATTACTTCGCTAACAAAGGTCCATCTAGTCAAGGCTATGGTTTTTCCAGTAGTCATATATGCATGTGAGAGTTGGACTATAAAGAAAGCTGAGCACAGAAGAATTGATGCTTCTGAACTGTGGTGTTGAAGAAGACTCTTGAGAGTCCCTTGGACTGCAAGGAGATCCAACAGTCCATCCTAAAGGAGATCAGTCCTGGGTGTTCATTGGAAGAACTGATGTTGAAGCTGAAACTCCAATACTTTGGCCACCTGATGCGAAGAGCTGATTCATTTGAAAAGACCCTGATGCTGGGAAAGATTGAAGGTGGGAGGAGAAGGGGACGACAGAGGATGAGATGGTTGGATGGCATCACTGATTCAATGGGCATGAGTCTGAGCAAACTCCAGGAGTTGGTGATGGACAGGGAGGCCTGGCATGCTGCAGTCCATGGGGTTGCAAAGAGTCAGACACAACTGAGCGACTAAACTGACTGACTGAGCTTCATTAGGTCCTAAAAACAGGTCTGTGATCTCAGTTTGAAGCTATGGGTCTTGGCCAGGTTCAATTCTTGGCACATGGGTCTTGGCACCTCAAATCCCTATCTGAGGTGAATGGTTCAAAACCATAAATAAACAATTAAGATAATTTTAGAGACTTCTTCTTAATAACTTAGTTGTGTCTGACTCTTTGTTACCCTATGGACTATAGCACGCCAGGGTCCTCTGTCCATGAGATTTCCCAGGCAAGAATACTAGAGTGGGTAGCTGTTCCCTTCTCCAGGGGGTATCTTCCTGACCCAAGGATCAAACCCGCATCTCCTGAGTTTCCTGCATTGCAGGTGGATTCTTTACCATCTGAGCCACCAGGGAAGCCCATTTTACAGACTAATAAAGCAAACAAACAAAAAGAATAATGAGATAGAGAAGGACATGGAGGTGTGGAGCAAAGAAGTTTATTTTAGTAAAAGTGAATGTGGAAGATTCCTCTGAGGAGGTAATATTTGAGCTGAAACCTAAATGAAAAGAAGATAACCTACTGAAGATCTGGGGGAAAAACATCCTGATTTTCAAGAAAAAATAATTTTGAGATTTAAAAAAATAATGAAATGCTCAAGGGAGGCCAGTATGCTGACCCGTTAAAAAATGAGATCAGAGAGGTTATAAAGGTGTCTCTGACATTTACTTTATAAACTATGGTAAGGAGTATGGTTATGTTAAAAGAAAAGATCAGCACAAAAATCATGTAAGATACTTAGATGTGAACATAGAAGCCCAAGACTAGTGAGTGTAGGTAGGCTTTCAGTAAAGAAATTAGAAAGGGAAGATCTTGCAATATTTTATTTTTAATGATAACAATTGGTAATAAGGAAGTAGGCACACAGGAATGCCATTGCTAATAAGAAAGTAAAATCCGGTGACTCTTTTTTGAATGATTTAGTTTCTAGAAGTAACAATAATATAGGTAGTCAAGTGATGCCTTTGGAATAATTAACAAAGCAGGGTTGTGCTGTGCTTAGTCTCTTCAGTTCAGCCGCTCAGTCGTGTCCGACTCTTTGCGACCCCATGAATCGCAGCACGCCAGGCCTCCCTGTCCATCACCAACTCCCGGAGTTCACTCAGACTCATGTCCATCAAGTCAGTGATGCCATCCAGCCATCTCATCCTCTGTCGTCCCTTTCTCCTCCTCAACCCCAATCCCTCCCAGCATCACAGTCTTTTCCAATGAGTCAACTCTTTGCATGAGGTGGCCAAAGTACTGGAGTTTCAGCTTTAGCATCATTCCTTCCAAAGAAATCCCAGGGCTAATCTCCTTCAGAATGGACTGGTTGGATCTCCTTGCAGTCCAAGAGACTCTCAAGAGTCTTCCCCAACACCATAGTTCAAAAGCATCAATTCTTCTGCACTCAGCTTTCTTCATAGTCCATACATAACCAGTGGAAAAACCATAGCCTTGACTAGACGGACCTTTGTTGGCAAAGTAATATCTCTGCTTTTGAATATGCTATCTAGGTTGGTCATAACTTTCCTTCCAAGGAGTAAGCATCTTTTAATTTCATGGCCGCAATCACCAACTGCAGTGATTTTGGAGCCCCCCAAAATAAAGTCTGACACTGTTTCCACTGTTTCCCCATCTATTTCCCATGAAGTGATGGTACCAGATGCCATGATCTTAGTTTTCTGAATGTTGAGCTTTAAGCCAAATTTTTCTTGTGTCCAACTCTTTGCTTCCCCATGGACTGTAGCCCACCAGGCACCTCTGTCTATGAGGATTCACCAGGCAAAAATACTGGAATAGCTTGCCATGTCCTCCTCCAGGGGATCTTCCCAACCCAGGGATCGAGCCCAGGTCTTCCACAGAATTGCAGACAGATTCTTTATTAACTGAGCCCCAAGAGAAGCCCAGGAATACTGGAGTGGGTAGCCTATCCCTTCTTCAGGGGATCTCTGTGACCCAGGAATTGAACTGGGGTCTCCTGCATTGCAGGCAGATTCTTCACTACCTGAGCTACCAGGGAAGTTAAATTTCATTTTTAAAAGTTTTTTTCTTTTTTTGAGGGGGGCAGGCATTTGGCTTTGGAGATATTAGTTCCCTGGCCAGGGGTTGAACCCAGACACCTGGCAATGGAAGCATGGGGTTCTAAACAATGGAACATCAGAGAATTTTCTAAATTTCATTAAATATTAAAATGTCAGATTGTAAAAATCTACATTTTTCACAATAAAGTTAGAGGAAAGAGTCAGTGACCAATATTTAAGCAGAAATGGGAAGATTAGAGATGACAGTCCGGAAAAAGACGCCATAGTAGAATATACATGATGTAAAAACAAACTTGAGCTTTAGAAGTAGAATTGTTATGTGTGGCAGATTATATTATGTACAAATTCTTGCTGCTTCTCCCTGGAAGGGGTATCACCTACTTGCCTCACTAATGTCAGGCTTGATAAGATGACTTGCATTATTTGCCAATGAGATGTGACAAGTAATATTTGTCATGCACAGGCAGAAGCTTTAAGAGCTAGCATGTGCTATGTTCTGTCTTTTCATTCTGCCGCAAGATCAGCAGTGTTGTAGACAGAGCCTTTCCTGTCATGCTGAAAACTACCCGCAGCAGATATGTTGCTGAGCTATGGTGGACATGTATGGAGAATGAAAATGAAACAAGTCACCAGGTTTGAGAGTAGCTTGTTACTGTAGCATAACCTAACCTACTGAGATTAATTCAGATTTGGTTCCAAAACTGTGGTGGTGTGTTATGATAAAAACCCTAAACTATGAGCCATTGGATTCAGGACTCAGCAACAGGTGACAAGATAATTATTACTAGAGGCTAGAAGGATGGTAATCTATGTTATGCAGTGCCAGAAGGTTGGTGAAATAGTTCTCAATTAATTAGAAGGCAGTTAATGTCCCTGGTGAACTCAGAGCTTTGAGTGAAATGGCAGGCAAAGGGCTTGTAGCAACATGCGTCAGTTACTTCTGGCAACAATGGACACACTTGTAGTACAATAAAAAGAAGGACTCAGAAAATAATTGATCAGTTTGCAAGCTATAATGATAGAGAATGGAGCATCTAGAAAGTCAGAGAAAAAAGGAGGGGAGATTTGCTTCCGTACAGATGATATAGCTTGAAAAGGTCAGAAGGAATGAAAGTTCACAAAGTATATCATGTGTAGACGGAATTGAAATGAATTCAGTATGGTGGGAGTTTAGGTTCATAAGGATGAGTTATTGGAAATGAAGTGGAAAAGATTAACAGATTTTTGAGAAGTTGAGATTTGGAACTTTATCTTTTAGGTGGTAAAGATTTGTAAGTCTTATATATAAACAAGAGATAAAACAACGGCAGAGCATACTATTAATATATTGATAAGGCTGTTTTTTCATTAAAACCATTCCACTCTGAGACATGTGTCCTCTAGATTTCTTGTTCCTTTGTTCCATTTAATTTTGTGAACAATTTTAAAACACCAAAATATTATTCAAATTAAATGCAAGTTGTTCAGTGAATAAATATAGGCAGTATATCAATAGCATGTCCCCAAATTATTTCTTTTGCATGGTTTCTTTGAAGATTCAAGCCCAGAAAATTCTGGAAAGTATAGTAATTATGTGTTGTTATTAACTGTATGACAGTAAAGAAATAACTTCTTTAGAGAAGAATAATTTGATAAGTGAACCATGGAGTACGACTATATTAATGCAAATTGAAAGCAGAATCTTATATTTTTTACTCTGTTTGCATTTAGCATTTAATTATTTTTCTAGCAGATAAATTGACAACCGGAGTTGTTTTTCTGATAACACAAATACAAATTATACCTTCACTTATTAATAAAGACTCTGCAGCTATCCTTAATCTAAAAATAAATGTCTTATAATAGTATTGTGGTTGCTTAGCATAAACTGTATTTAATTATACAACTTCTATTAGAAAAATGAAAACATATTTTGTTCTGTGAAAGTTTACTTCCACTCTTATAAATCTGAAAGCCTCACATACAGTCATCAGTTTAAATTAAATACTTGAAGCATTTTTTGAAGTATTTTATGTATAAAATTCAATGAATACTAAAAAGTAAAGAAACGCTAGCAATTTAAAATCATGGTACTTCTTTTCCCTGAAACCTTCTGATTACATATTAATTTTAGGAAAATGATATTTATTAAAACTTTTGGAAAATTATGCCATACACATAGATCTTTAAATTATATCTTTTTTGAAAATAACTATGCTCTATTCTTCTGTGTTGCCACTTGTTATCTCTCTGAAGTTTCTATCTCTTCTACGAATCAATTCATTCAGTCATTTGTTCATTCATATATTCATTTTAAACATATGTTAAGTGCCTGCTGCATACTGTTCATCATGCTAAATACTTAGGATAAGATGAATAACACAATGCTGTGTTTCCTCAACATCTTATAATCTAGTGGGATGGGAGTATAATTATCACAAAACTGTATGATAAGTGCCACAGTAAATACTGCTACATAGCTTAGGTTACTTGGTGTATGAATTCATTTCTGGAAATGTTGAGTCTAGGATTATCTACGAAATATCCAACCAGAGATGTTTTGAAGGCTGGCAGAAATACCCACTAGAGTTCAAGAGAGAAGTTTGGTCTACAAGTACAATATAAAAGGAAAGGGTGTGCATGTGAGATTTATGGAAATTGATGAGCTTGGCTACAAAGAATGTGTAAGAAGGAAAATGTAAGGAGAGAAGAGAGTCAGTGCTATGATTCTAGAGAATATGCACAGAACGAGGACTAGGCCAAGGGGGAGGAGTTAGACCAGAAAAAGTAGAATGAGTCAGAAATGTAGGCTGATATATCCATCAGGGTTCAACCAGAGAAACAGAGCTTCTAGGATATATGCATGTATAATTAGAGTTTTATTATAAGGAATTGACATTATGCAATTGTGGGAGTACTCTTTCTAATTGCATCTTGAAGTTAACAGGAAAGGTAGTCAGGAAAGGAAGAGGACATGAGGAACAGAAGCAAAGGCATATTAGAATCTCTGGGGATGGGTGGAACCCACGAGAACAGAGAGACCACAGTGGTCTCTCATTACCTCCAAACTCTCAGGCTTAATGATATGGGTGTCCTGCCAAAGACACTGGAGCCCTTTGTCACAGAACTAGACATAAACCTAGTTTAGGAATATAGAAACTAAAAGAGGGATTTGGCAAGAACAGGAATACTAAGAGGTGCCCTGGGAGATCTGCATTTCTGACATACTCCTCCTTACCCTCACTGAGTTGTAGCTTCCTAATTTCCTCTTGATAATCAAAGTCAATTACCCAAGCTAAATAGAAGAACCTCCCATATGGATGTTGATTGAAGAGCCCCAAGTGATTAGGTAGCAGTCTCACCTTCCACTTTAACTGAATCATTGCTCTATGTCCTGATAGAAAACTTTTCTTGAAGCTAGGGCTTCTGGATTAGCAAGGCTCCAGTTGCAGACGTGATAGGAATTTCACTAGTGGATTTTTAGGGAAAATAATAAGAGCCACTTCCATATGATCTTTCACTACTGTCCTTCAGGGTCAATCCAGAGTTGAACTAAAATGCTACAGCTGTTTAATATTGAGAGTATTTCATAGAGGAACATCTGTCTGGACTTAAATATTTCTCCCTCAGTTAACTGGTCAAAGGGTGTGTTCCATGTAATCATAGGTGCCGGTTGGTTGAGAGGGGATCAGATATTATCGCAGGAGTGTAGAACACAGGCATCAATAACACTTACTCATGCAATTTACTTATACCTTCAGGACCAGCTCGGACTCATCTGGTTTCCATTTGGTGATAGAATGCTACTCTGCATATTCAGTCTTATGGCTTTGTTGGTCAGACAAAACCCAGTTCATGATGGATAACTTAGTTTGCATGGTAATTTGCTTCAAGTACTGACAGATCTGCTAGGTTGTTTTTTGTTCTTGTTGTTAAGTATAGTTTGTTTCACAATGCAGTGTTAGTTTCTATAGTAAGAGTGATTCTGTTATATATGTATATAATGGAAATATATATATATAGTCTTTTGCAGATTCTTTTCCATTATAGGTTATTAAAAGATATTGAATATACTTTCCTGTGCTATACAGTAGGACCTTCTTATTTATCTATTTTATATGTAGTAGTATGAGTTTGTTAACCCCAAACTCCTAATTTATCCCTCCCCCCTTTCCTCTTTAGTAACCATAAGTTTGTTTTCTCTATGTGAGTCTGTTTCTGTTTTGTAAATAAGTTTATTTGTATATATATTTTTAGATGTCACATATAAGTGGTGAAACTTGTCTTCTCTTTTTGCCTTGGAAGACTGACCCAAGAAAACATTTGTATGATTTATGTCAGAGAATGCTTTGCCTGTGTTTTTTCTATTCTCTGAGTTTTGTGGTGCCATGTCTTATATTTAAGCCTAAAGACGAATACCCATTTGAGTTTATTTCTGTCTGTGGCATGAGGGAGTGTTCTAACTTCATTTATTTGCATGTAGCCGTCCAACTTTACCAATACCACTTGCTGAAGAGACTGTCTTTTCTCCATTGTATATTCTTGCCTCCTTTTTCAAAGGTTAATTGAATGTAGGCTGTGGGTTTATTTCTAGGCTCTCTATTCTGTTCCATTGATCTATATATCTATTTTTGTGCCAACACCATGCTGTTATGATTACTATAGCTTTGCAGTATTTTCTAAAGTCTGGGAGGGTTATATCTCCAGCTTTGTTCTTTTTCTTCAGGATTGTTTTGGTATCTGGGTCTTTAGCGGTTCCATATACATTTTAGGATTATTTGCTCTAGTTCTGTGAAAAATGTCATGGATGATTTGATAGGGATTACACTTAATGTGCAGATTGCTTTGGATAGTATAGCTATTTTAATTATATTAATTCTTCTGATCTAAGATATCTTTCCATTTATTTTATTCATCTTCACTTTCCTTTATTAATGTTTTATTGTCGGCATATACATTTTTCACCTCCTTGGTCAGGGTTACTCCTAAGTATTGTTTTCACGGTATTTTAGAAGGGACTCTTTAAAACTTTCTCTTTCTATTATTTCATTGTTTATTTAAAGAAATACAACAGATTTCTGTGTATTAATCTTATATCCTGCTACCCTGCTAAATACATTGCCTGAATACATTGCTGATTAGAGTATAATTGGGACTATGCTTTGAAAATCTGCTAAAGTTAATATTTGAATACAATATGGTCCAATAATTTACTCTGAGATATAAACCCAACAGATGTGTGCTTATTTATGCCAAGACATGAACAAGAATACATATAAAACCATTATCTATAATAGCACAAACTGAAAAGAGCCAAAGTGTTTATCAAGGGTAAAGGAAAAGTGAATTGTGGTATATTCAAGCATGTGCTTCCAAAATGCAAATGAACTACAATTACAACAACATAGATTATCCTTAGAAAAAATATTAGTCAAAGAAACCAGAAACAAAATAACATATACTGTATGGGTTCATGTAAATAAAATGTGAAAACAAATAGTCTTAGACTCAAGATAATGAATATATTTACAGGCCACAGTTCAGTTCAGTTCAGTCGCTCAGTCGTGTCCAACTCTTTGCGACCCCATGAATAGCAGCACGCCAGGCCTCCCTGTCCATCACCAACTCCCGGAGTTCACTCGTCCATCAACTCAGTGATGCCATCCAGCCATCTCATCCTCTGTCATCCCTTTCTCCTCCTGCCCTCAATCCCTCCCAGCATCACAGTCTTTTCCAATGAGTCAACTCTTCGCATGAGGTGGCCAAAGTACTGGAGTTTCAGCTGTAGCATCATTCTTTCCAAAGAAATCCCAGGGCTGATCTCCTTCAGAATGGATTGGTTGGATCTCCTTGCAGTCCAAGGGACTCTCAAGAGTCTTCTCCAACACCACAGTTCAAAAGCATCAATTCTTCGGCGCTCAGCCTTCTTCACAGTGCAACTCTCACATTCATACATGACCATAGGAAACACCATAGCCTTGACTAGATGGACCTTTGAAGGCAAAGTAATGTCTTGGCTTTTGAATATGCTATCTAGGTTGGTCATAACTTTTCTTCCAAGGAGTAAGCGTCTTTTAATTTCATGGCTGCAATCACCATCTGCAGTGATTTTGGAGCCCCTCAAAATAAAGTCTGACACTGTTTCCACTGTTTCCCCATTTATTTGCCATGGAGTTGATGGGACCAGATGCCATGATCTTCGTTTTCTGAATGTTGAGCTTTAGGCCAACTTTTTCACTCTCCTCTTTCACTTTCATCAAGAGGCTTTTTAGTTCCTCTTCACTTTCTGCCATAAGGGTGGTGTTATCTGCCTATCTGAGGTTATTGATATTTCTCCTGGCAATCTTGATTCCAGCTTGTGCTTCTTCCAGTCCAGCGTTTCTCGTGATGTACTCTGCATAGAAGTTAAATAAGCAGGGTGACAATATACAGCCTTGACGTGCTCTTTGTCCTATTTGGAACCAGTCTCTTGTTCCATGTCCAGTTCTAACTGCTGCTTCCTAACCTGCATACAGATTTCTCAAGAGGCAGGTCAGGTGGTCTCGTATTCCCATCTCTCTCAGAATTTTCCACAGTTTCTTGTGATCCACACAGTCAAAGGCTTTGGCATAGTTAATAAAGCAGAAATAGATGTTTTTCTGGAACTCTCTTGCTTTTTCCATGATCCAGTGGATGTTGGCAATTTGATCTCTGGTTCCTCTGCCTTTTCCAAAACCAGCTTGAACATCTGGAAGTTGACGGTTCATGTATTGCTGAAGCCTGGCTTGGAGAATTTTGAGCATTATTTTACTAGCATGTGAGATGAGTGCAATCGTGCGGTAGTTTAAGCATTCTTTGGCATTGCCTTTCTTTGGAATTGGAATGAAAACTGACCTTTTCCAGTCCTGTGGCCACTGCTGAGTTTTCCAAATTTGTTGGCATATTGAGTGCAGCACTTTCCCAGCATCATGTTTCAGGATTTGAAACAGCTCAACTGGAATTCCATCACCTCCACTAGCTTTGTTCATAGCGATGCTTTCCAAGGCTGTCTGGCTCTAGATGAGTGATCACACCATCATGATTATATGGGTCGTGAAGATCTTTTTGTGCAGTTCTTCTGTATTCTTGCCACCTCTTCTTAATATCTTCTGCTTCTGTTAGGTCCATACCATTTCTGTCCTTTATCGAGCCCATCTTTGCATGAAATGTTCCCTTGGTATCTCTAATTTTCTTGAAGAGATCTCTAGTCTTTCCCATTCTGTTCTATTCCTCTATTCCTTTGCATTGATCGCTGAAGAAGGCTTTCTTATCTCTTCTTGCTATTCTCTGGAACTCTGCATTCAGATGCTTATATCTTTCCTTTTCTCCTTTGCTTTTCGCCTCTCTTCTTTTCACAGAGGGTACTAATTGAGGGGGCTCAAGAGAGACTTTTTTGGCCTTGGCATGGATGGTGTTTATAAGGGTGTTTTGTTCCTTGAGCCTTTCATCTGTATGTTCATTCATTTTTCACTGTCTTCTGATATTTTCCAATAAGACTTTTTTTTTAAACTGAGTTGTGTAGATTTAGAACAATATTGAGGAGTTTGCTTATGTTCTGTCACTTGAAGACTTGATGGATTAAAAAGAACAGAAGGTATTATTTATGTATTCCTGTTTGTTTGAAAGCTTTGCCACCTTTTGAGTTGATGACACAAAAACTCCTGTCTCTAACTAACCTTATTTGTCTGTCTAACATACAATGTTGTACACTTTGTGATGTTGCATCAGTGATGCTGTCTTTGCCCATCTGCTTTGCTTTCTTGGGACTTGCCCCTTGTGAAACTCATCCCCTAAGAGTGCCATTCATATGCACTGAAACATAATTAAATATCTCAGCTTGTCTAAGAGATCTGTCTAATACACAGCTATTACAGCAAATACTGAAATACCTCTTTCATCTTCTCTCCAGGCAGAACAAATACTGATAACATTTCACAGTATTAGGTTAGTTTACAAACAAGCTGTGTTACAGTGTGGATGAACCATGAAAACACTATGCTAGACAAAAGACGCCAGACACAGAAGACTATACGTTTTTTATTTCATTTGTATAAAAATCCAGAATAGGCAAATTCCAAGAGATAGAAAGTGGATTAATGACTGCCAGGGTCTAGAAATAAGAAAACAGAGAGTCACTACTAATGGGTTTGGGCTATCTTTCTGTGATGATGTTATATATGTTCTACAGTTAGATAGTGGTGATGATTGTACAACTTATGAATATGCTAAAAACCATGAATTTTACACCATGGAAGTGTGGATATTATGGTATGTGAACTGTATCTCAATAAAGATTTAAAAACTCAGCCCTGAGCTAAGCGTCTTTTAAAAAAAAGTTAATCCTGCTATGTCTAGAGAGATGACTGTCTAGGGCACAAAGATAAAGTGAAAATTTATTTTCATAAAAATCTTTTGTGCATTAAACATTTTTTTTACTGTGTGTACATATTATCTATGAAAAATTAATTTTTAAAAGTCAGTATTATTCATTTTTTATATATGTGGAAAGTTTTTACTCTGGAATACTAGAGCAGATCCTTGTTGCCTTGGAGAAAATTCTGTGGCCATATATTTTACATAATTGAAAAAGGGTGGTTATCAATGAACCCTTTGTTAGAAAACATTGAGATGGTTTTAGAAGTTCCCAGTCATCCATAGTTGCAGTTGAAAATTCTGATTCTAACTTGATTTCTATTCCTTTGTAGATATTCTGCCTTTTCTCTTTAGAAGCATTTAGCATTCTCTTGAAGCTCAGATATTTCAGCACCATCTTTTTATATTTCTTCAATATTGTTTTCTTCTGAATATCTCTGAAAACGTTAACTATTGTGAGATAACATGAGCCATAGACTCTACAATGAATTAAGTGATCACAAATGACAGCCGTTTGGCTAGCTGCTGGCTCCAGCCCAAATCAGCATTTCTTATTTCATCCTAATAGTGATAAAATAATAATTTTCATTCTGCCATAGCAAGCATTGTCACCAAAGATTTGCCTTCAATAGGCACCTTATTCCTGGCTATTACATTTAATACTGTAAATAAATTTTTTATCACTGCATCTGTATCTATTTTCCACTGTTAATAAATTGTCTGTGCTTCCCCGGTGGCTCAGTGGAAAAGAATCTGCTTGCTAATGCAGGAGACTCTGGTTCAGTCCCTAGGTTGGGAAGATCCCCTGGAGAAGGAAATGGCAACCCACTCCAGTGTTCTTGCCTGAGAAGTCCCATGGACAGAGAAGCCTGGTGGACTACAGTCCACAGGGTTGCAAAACAGTCAGATTTGACTTAATGACTAAACCTCAACAATAAATGAAGTCATCACTGCCTTTTGACAAACACCAAGTCAAAAAATCTTTAATTTTCATGGTTGAGTTTTATTTATTTATTTTCTGAACACCTTTCTCTAGCAAGCATTCATATCAAAGTAGATTTTAGTAGAAGAAACAGAAACCATTACAAGTATTTTATACTGAAAAAAAAAAATTGGTACATGCAAAATCATTAGAAGGACTGAAAGAGTGAAAGTCGGTAATCCAAAGAGGCTGTGAGTTTCAAAACCGAACAACTGTAGCTATGATCTAAAAGTCAGAAAACAAAGTGCAGCTATTGTTGCTAATCTTTTCCAGAGCTCGTTCTCCACCATGACGTTATGCATTTGAAAATGGTGAGTAGATGCCAGAACATAGATTCTACTTTCACAGAAAATGGATTTTGTTTTGCTACTGCTACAGCTGAAAGAAGGTGGCCTGTGTCCTTTCACCTTCTAAATCTATGATGTACATGAGACCTGATATATATGAATTATATAATTGTCTTACAGATTTTTAAAAATCTAAATCCTCTCATGTTGTTAGTTTCACTAAAATATTCATGGTTGCCTCTATGTTTATATACATAGAATAGGCGGATTTGGTAGCCCGAATTTTTGTATGTTGCCTAAATAAGAAGTCCTGTTCACCTGGCAGATAAAAGAATGTGAGTTCTGTTTATAGATGTCCTCACTCTGATCATTTCGGTGGGCAGGAAGAAGATCAGTGATGTAGGGAGAGTACATGTGACTAGGCTCTTTTTCATGATTTATGAGTGATTTTGTATGCTGGATCTTCCTATTTCTTATGACAGCTCATGGCACTAGGTTAATTATCCTTCTTTCTCCTATAAACCTGGTGCCCATTCTGGTAATTTCTGGAATCAGACTTCTTACTTAATAAAAATGAACTTGAAGTTATATTCTGGGGAGAAACACTGTTTTCAGGCCCTCTACAAATGGATTGCTATGAAACATTTTTTGCCTTCTTATGAATTAGCTGGAGAAGGAAATGGCAACCCACTCCAGTGCTCTTGCCTGGAGAATCCCAGGGACGGTGGAGCTTGGTGGGCTGCCGTCTATGGGGTTGCACAGAGTCAGACATGACTGACTCGACTTAGCAGCAGCAGCAGCATGAATTAGCCAACCTATTTATCCAAGTCTTAGCTCTTCTCACAGGCCTTATTATCTGTCATTTGAGGGTTATACAAGGACTTCTGAAAAAACTCATTTCAGTGGCTCATCTCTTTCACCCAGATGAGATTAAGCACTTTTTAGTAAGGTGGATTTTGTTGGCAATTTGAGCCTACCTCCATAACTGTTAACATTCTCTTCTACTCTCAAAAGTTTGCTTGTGACGCTCTGCTAAGATTTATAGCAGAGTTATGGTTTTTTGGCTTTATTTATATTTATTTTTTTCCTGTAATTTCAGTGAAATTTGGGGAGAGTAGGAATGTAACTGACACGTTCCATTATGTTTTGTGAGCCAGATCTGTTATCCTTCAGTCAGTTCAATTATTCAGTCATATGACTCTTTGTAACCCCATGGAATGCAGCACGCCAGGCTTCCCTGTCCATCACAACTCCCAGAACTTGCTCAAACTCATATCCATCGAGTTGCTGATGTCTGTTATCCTTAGGTTTATAACAAATTGATTTCCACTTTTCTGGTTTCTTAAAATACTAATCAGGACCTACAGCTTCTCTCTCAAATCAGATAATACAATTCAACTTTTTTCATTTCTTGTTTTACTTTCCCCACACACTCCATCTTTTTATCTCCAAGTATCTTGAATTTGGTTACAAATCATTTTGAATTATGACACTTCCTGAAAGCCATCTAAGGACCAGATGCCACCTTTGGATACTGAGAAAACAAGTGGCTTCCATTTGAGGGGGTTTCGTGATAACTTCATACCAACTTTATACATTGCTACTTTATACAAGGAGGCACAAGAAAGATACTGAAACGGGAAAGAGTTTACAAAGAGTTTACTAACAGTTTACAATTTTGGAAAGGAAGTTTCCTCAGTATGATAGAAAGGTTTGAGTGGATACATAGCAGTGGTGGTTTGGATCAGGGAATTAAAGGTTCAGAGAGATCAGAAGGTCAGAGACGTTGCATTTTTAGCAGTGATGTGGAACACAGAAATATGAGGTTGCAATAACTACGGTTGTGGTGGAATGTCTTGAGGCATTCAAGGTAGCCCAGCTTTCAGGGAATCTGACTAGTCATCTCTATTCCTCTATTCATTCTGGATATTTGCTTATGTCCTTTCTTTGGTCTGGAACTTGCATCTCTTTTTCTCTCTTCTCCCGCCCAGTTCAGACACTATGTCTGGAGCTAAATGGGACTTTTGGACTTAACCTGGTGGTCCAGTGGTTAAGAATTCATTTGCCAATGCAGGAGACACAGGTTTCATCCCTAGTCTGGGAAGATTCCACGTGCCCTGGAGCAACTAAGCTCATGTGCCACAACTACTGAGACCAAGCTCTAGAGCCTGCAAACCTCAGCAAGAGAAGCCACTGCAATGAGAAGCCCACAGACCACAAGGAGAGAGTGGCCAGCTTGCCTCGACTAGAGAAAGGTGCACAACAACGAAGATGGCACAGCCATAGATAAACAAAATTAAAAAAAAAAAAAAAAAAGCTTTCTTTAGGAAGACTTCTCTTAGCATGTGTACTTTTTCTCTGGCAGCCCTTTTCACAATAGGTAGTAATTGCTCACTGACTTATTTGTATCCTCAACTATATCTTAAGCTCTGGCAGGGAAAAGATAACTTTCTTGGTGAAGGTACAGCCTCTATGTAATCATCCCCTAAATTGTACTCTGTAAGTATTTATTACTTTTTCAAATTTAGTATTATAAAATTCAATTACAGTTCACAAAAGAATTCAACATGTTTTCTTTAAAGAATAACTGCCCCTACTGTATTGCATGATTCGCTTCTTATATATTTCATTTACAGTCCTTCCTAACTCTGTATTTTCCCATGTCACAAACATTACTACTCAATATATATCTGGGGAATACATAAACTGAATCAGCTTTATTTTCTTACTTTCTCCTTGATATAGAAACACGTAAAAAGTGTTAACACTGCTCAGATTCTAACATTTTAACATTGTTTTTAAAAAACAGCTAACCTGTATATGAATAAACGTGGCATTTGAAACTGCTGAAGGACTGAAATCCAATTGTACATACTCTCCTCATATTTTTATGGATTTAAAAATTCATCTTAAAAAATATATTATCTAAGTGTATGCAAAGCACTATTCCACATTCATGGAACACACACACTGCTCTGTCTTCTCAGAA
Organism: Ovis aries; assembly: GCF_016772045.2. Lineage (NCBI taxonomy): Eukaryota > Metazoa > Chordata > Mammalia > Artiodactyla > Bovidae > Ovis > Ovis aries. The sequence goes on from NC_056057.1 coordinate 19,934,723, forward strand.
ACAAACACTGACCTCCTACTTATTTGGACTGAGGGCCCAGCATCAGGGATTTGCAGGCAGAGGGTTTGGGGAGGCTCTCTGTTCCCGCTCGGCATTACTCGGCTCCTCTCGGCTCTCCCTCGGCTTCGCGTTCGTCTTCATTCGGCTCCGTTCAGCTCCTCCTCTCGGAGATACAGCCGAGGCGACTCGCGCGCACGCGCTCTCAGCTTCTGCTGCTTTTAGGGCCGCTCTCTAGCTCCGGTTTTTACTTCCTTCTCTTCAGAGCTGTATCCGGGTCGTTGTTTTCTCTATTGTCTTAGGCAACCGGCCTCGGAGTGTGCAGATTCTGGGTCTTTTGTTGCTTTTGTTTGCGGGATAATAAAGTTTTTCTTTCCTTTATATATTTTTTTTATCTAAGCGTTTTAACGGGGTAAATTAACTCCTCAGGGCTGCCGGGTTGGCCGCGCTGCCTGGGCCGGAGGGCGCCTTTGGCCAGGGAGCGCCAAAGGAAGGCGCTCGAGCGGCCGGGGTCGGTTCTGCTAGGACCGGGGGGCCGGGGGGCGGGAGGGGAGCGGCGGGGCTGCACCTGGGGCGCCCCGGTCAGGTCCGCGGCGCCGCCTATTTTTAATAGCATCTTTTGGACTTATTTCCTTGGTCTCAGTCCTCGACCTCGGCGCTGCCTGTGCTATCGCAGCCTCTCCTAGGTCTCCTCCAAACGACCACCTCGGATTCCTTAGTAAGTGTGTCGGAGGCGTCCGCGGGGAGACAGATCCATTTCAGTCCAAGAAGTCGGGGCCGGCGAGGGCAGGGCGGGGGTGGGAGAGTCCTGTGGGAAGATGTACCCTCCGCGGACGCTCCCCCCTCCACGATCCGTCGGAATGGACATAGCTTTTTATATTCCCTGGGCTTTGAAATTTTTACTGACTGTTAACGATGTCTTAGTGAGGGATTACAGAGAGCAAGTCTCAGAAGCAAGATGTTCAAGAAGGCCAGTTTTGATTTTTGTGCCCTGGGCTCGTACTTGCTGCGCCTTGGGGCTGAACCTGCCCATGGAGCTGGCCGGCCAGCCCCAATATTCCCACCCCAACCTTCCACCGCACCATTTGCCGAGAACTGAATTAAGACAAAGATTTGCGCCACCTGCAGGAGGTCATCTGTACCTTCTTTCAGCACCACAGCTCTCCCTCGCGCTTGGTGTGATTATGAATGACGATGTAATGTTTTTCTTTTAACAGTGGATCGCAGCTCCAAGAGGAGGCAGGTGAAGCCTTTGGCAGCTTCTCTGCTAGAAGCTCTCGATTATGATAGTTCAGATGACAGTGATTTTAAAGTTGGAGATGCTTCAGGTAAATGTTTATTTCTCGCTTCCCTTTTCCCACCTCTTTGGAGTTGGGCTGATTTTCAGACGTTGCTTAAAAAGAATGGATTTTAATTAAAATGTCAAGATAAAGTTAAAGCACATAAACTTTATTTTGTCTGTTTGATTTCCTACATGTCCCTTAGAGCGTGTCACTGGATAATACTATCACTACTTCTGTTATTGTTGCTACGTATCAGATAACTGTCAGAGAAGGATTTATTTCAAAGATGCAGTAGTATTGTAAATCACCTATACCTCAATAAAGGCTTCCCTGGTGGCTCAGTTGATAAAGAATCCGCCTGCAGTGCAGGAGACCCCAGTTCCATTCCTGGGTGGGGAAGATCCGCTGCAGAAGAGACAGGCTACCCACTCCAGTATTCTTGGGCTTCCCTTGTGGCTCAGCTGGTAAAGAATCTGCCTGCATTGTGGGAGACGGGTTGGATCCCTGGGCTGGGAAGAGCTACTGAAGAAGGGAAAGGCTACCCACTCCAGTATTTTGGCCTAGAGAATTCCATAGGCTGTAGAGTCCACGGGGTCACAAAGAGTCGGACACGACTGAGCAACTTTCACTTTCATACCTCAATAAACACCAAACAAAAAGACACAGTGGAAACCAGAAAGACACAAGATGCAGAAGTGTTTTCTCTGTTGTTTACTTAAAGATACATTTACACTTCCTTTATGGACAGAGTGGGGAAAAATCTAGAGCTAATCTTAAAGTAGAGTACCGTTCTGAGAGTAATAGGAGCCTTGAACCGCCAAGGAAGAGTTTGTCTTTTCAGACTGCTTGGCACCCTCTGAAAGGAGTTTTGCTTTTTGTCTATTAGCTCCCTTACCAGCGCAAAATTGACATAAGTAAAAAGTTGTACTTTGGTAGGTGCTGGACTCTGTCAACTGGGCCGTTAAAAATCTGAGCTACAAAGCATGAATGCTTGCTAATTTTATTTTGTGATTTTAAAAATAAACTTAAAAAAATTTCATAGGGTGATACACACAACTGAAATCATATAGTAACATTGTACACAATTGAAAAATGGAAACGTATGTTTTCCCTTTTATCTTTTGTTCATTGTAATTCAACAGACATATCTACATAAGTTTTCATTGCTGGAATCTGAGAAATACAAATTATGTTTAAATATTTTATGTGAAAAATAGAAGTACACATGAACAATAAAAATTCCTTAGTTCTGCCCCTTTTGACAGAAATTTAAATCAAGTGAGAAATTTAAATCAAATTTAAATTTAAATCAATTAAAGGATAATTGATTTTATCCTTTTAAAGGTTTTAAATTATTCTTCTAGAGAATTTTCAGTGCTTAGTCCTATTTCTCTCCTGATTTTTTTTTTTTTTTCCTGCGAGATGTGGTAGGAAGGGATGAAATTTGGTTGTGTTGTGTTACTATTTTACTTTTAATAGCTCAACAGGAACAGTTTACATTGTGATTTACCAACAACTTTTTGTTTCCATAATCTTACTTAATTTTTACAATAACTTTGGAAGAGATACTATTTTACAGATAACAGGGACACCGAGTTTAAAGAATTTGCATGAAGCCACTTAGCCTAAATGCATCTAGTCCAGTTCTTAGGATTCTCAACATTTTTAATGCTTTCACTGCTTAGGCCCTGAAAGTGGATAGATGTAGTCTTAAGTTGAAACTATTGTACTTTCTTATCAAGGTGACTAATTGAGGTTACTCCCAGCAATCAAAAGTTGTAAAGTTTATCTTGTTTAATTTTTTTACTCCTTTGTTTTTCAGCTCTTTCATCTCTCACTTGGTTTACTGTTGTTTGGTATTTCCAAAGGGGAAAAAAGGAAGGGAAAGAAGTAAAATCTAAACCTATGTCAGTGCTCTTGTTGAAAACTGGCAGAAAGGGATATTCTTTGCTAGAATGCAGCTTTGGTTTGTCATGTTGAGATTGTAAACTGACAAAAATGGTTGGGTCTCAGAAATTATGACTTACTAGAATACAGTTAGGGAAAAACTCCAAAGCTTAATTTCTTTTACGTATTCCATAATTAATTTTATGATGGTAAATTCTGACTTTGTATATAATTTTTCTCGTTTTATTTATTGAGATGTAGCACTTCTCTTTACAAGGGTTAAAATAATCTAATGATACAAATTGCTTTCTCAAAATAATTTTTTGATATCAAGCTAAATAGAGACCCCCTCACCTTGTTAAATTTTAATCATGGTTGACGTGAATTATCTGTTATTTGTGAAAATGGTGAGTTTTGTTAGGTTGATAATTTTTTTAGTCTTCTGAAGTAATTAAAAATATATACTTTCAGTTGTCTAGTCTGCTATGCTTGTAATTTCCTTCCTGGGCCCCAAAGGTCGCATATTTGTTTGTGCAGCTCTTGTTATCATAACTGAGAGTTTAGTAGAAAATGATTTTTTTTTAAAATGGGTAATAGTAGAAATTGAATTGTATTTTCCACTTGTGGTTAAGGTGTATTGTCTCCCATAGCTGACATGCTGGCTTATCTAGACGACCAGTGCTTCCTGTTTGAATCCTTTCTCTTCTCTTTGTAAGACAGTTGGACTCTTATAGGAAATAAGACATTTGAGTTATCACTGTTTTTCAAACATGTTGAAGTTGTGGAATCCCAGCCCTACTTAGTAATAGGCAATTAAACTGGAGGTGAAAAAATGGTAACTGAATAGTAATAATCTTTAATAATAGTCTTTCTGATCATAGCTTCTATTAAAGCAGTCTTTAATAATCACTAACTCTGGACTTCTCTGGTGGTCCAGTGGTAAAGACTCTGCATTTTCAATGCAGGGGTTGCTGTTTCAGTCTTTGATTGGGGAACTAAGATCCCATATGTTTCATGGCCAAAAAAAAAGACTCCTACAAAGTTGTTAAAAATGACTAACTCAATAAACTGTTGACTTCGTTCAGACTTAATGTTACAATGGTTAGAGTGGTGGGCCTCAGTTTTTTAATTGGATTCTATGAATTTCTTCCGGTATTCATTTTGAATTCTGAAATTCTGACTACAAAACTTTGTGTTTCTGTCTGGCTTTAAGAATAAATATTGAAATTTCTGAAAACTGATTACCCTTGCAGATAGACATAATTTTTGTGCTTCTCAGATAAAATAGAAAAAGATAAAATTCAGAAAAGAGCTGCCAATAAACTTGGCAAGTTATTATCAACAGTTAAGTGTTATTAGCTTCTACCTTTAGAAAAGTATGAACTGAAAATAGACCATCTTTTATTTTATCTCTAACGTAAAAGTAGGACTAAATCTATCATTTTTGATTGAGGACAATCACTAAATAAATTTTCAAATTAATCCCAAAATAACATGTAAGCATATCAAATTTATGGTGGTTACCACCAGAAGAACCATATGTTAGCTGGTACCCTATGAAATTAATCATTTTATAGGACTAAAGGCAGTTGATTATTGGCAGTTTCATAGTTTGGCTTAAACTGACTATATCTGAGACTATGACTTAAGATGGGATAGGAAACATTTAAAGTAGGATTGAATCTGTCTACAGTGCAGGAGACCTGGGTTTGATCCCTGGGTTGGGAAGATCCCTTGGAGAAGGAAATGGCAACCCACTCCGATATTCTTGCCTGGAAAATCTCATGGACAGAAGAGCCTGGTGGGCTGCAATCCATGGGGTAGCAAGGGTCAGACACAGCTTAGTGACTAAACCACCACATGCAGCTGGAATAATGTTGAAGATAAATGCATGTACTACGTTTATTAAACAAGATAAAATAGCACTGCTGTGTCTCCCCAACCCTTAGCCAAAGTAAGATGGTTAACTTTAGCTCTTGAGCCATAGTTTTGTTGTTGTTTAGTTGTTCAGTCGTGTCCGACTTTGTGACCCCATGAACTGTAACCTGCCAGGCTTCTCTGCCCATGGGATTTTCCAGGCAAGAATGTTGGAGTGAGTTGCTGTTTCCTTCTCTAGGGGATCTTCCCTACGCAGGGATTGAACCCGCATCTTCTACATTGGCAGGCAGATTCTTTACCACTGATCCACCAGGGAAGCCCATCGTTAGTTTGGTTGGTCCAAATTGCCAGAAAACAATTTAACCAAAAGATTGAGACTAGATTTTGCCTTGGTAGTATTTTCTGCTTAACTGACTTTGGCTAATGAGCAAATCTGGTTTTTCATTAACCAACTGTTACTTTGCTTAAAAGCTCTTTGCTGGATGTTATGGTGAATTCACAAAGAAATAATAAATACTGGAATAATTAAATACAAAAGGAGACAGATATTATAAAGCATGATCTAGTTCCAGTCTTTCAAAGGAGATGGGATTACTTTAGACTGGCTTGATTTAGAAGATTCACTGAGGAGATGAGGGTTGAACTAGGAAGTGAAAGAGTCCCAACCTAGGTGAGGAAAACACTAGGTGTTAAAGAGTGTGGAGGATGGTAAATATTATTTACATATGGAGATCAGAATTTGAATAAAAGAACAGTAGAAGAGATGAGCCTGGGAAAATAGAATGAGGTCAAATTGAGATCTTACATGTCAGACCGGGGTTCTTAATCTCAGCAACACTGTCATTTTGTTTTGGTTAATTCTTTGTTGTGGAGGCTTGTCCTTTGTATTGGAGGATATTTAGCAGCATCTCTGTCTTCTACTAACTGCCTTTAACATCTACCCTACCTAACTCCTATCCCAGCCCTGCCCTTTTGTGGCAACCGTTATAGACAAATGTTTTCTGTGGGACAAAATTGTACCCACTCGAGAACCATTGGTCTGGATTTACCCAGAAAATACAAAGTGCCACAAGTAGAACTAGAGTAAACAGTAGAAGATGAGTTGTGTTGACTGGCTTTTTGAAAAGAAACATACTAGATTAGCTTACAGTGTCCCCAGGATGATAACTGAATGACTACTAGACTGGTGATGTGTCTGTTACCTGTTGTATATGTATATAATCCTAATTATTGTTACATCAGCTCAATAAACAGAATAGTTAAATAATTAAGATTGATGAACAAAGATGATTCTTTATATTGCAAAGCTACCATAAAACTGAATTAAATCATTCTGATTTAATTACTTAATATTTATTAACTATTCTAATATTCTGTTATTTAATTTATTATTTAATATTTATCATGGAGAAAACATAAGCATTGAATATTGTGAAGGGATTCTTTAAGGTTGAGTTCTAATTTCTTTATCTGTAAAACATTTAACTGTCTGTTAGTGGAAATAGCTGTTGCTTGCAGAGGTTCTGATATATTATATTTGAGAAAGGTTACCATTAATTTAGGGCTTCCCTGGTGGCTCAGAGGTTAAAGCATCTGCCCCCAATGCAGGAGACCTGGGTTTGATCCCTGGGTTGGAAAGATCCCCTGGAGAAGGCAATGGCAACCTACTCCAGTATTCTTGCCTGGAGAATCCCGTGGATGGAGGAGCCTGGTGGGCTATAGTCCACGGGGTCTTAAAGAGTTGGACATGACTGAGCAACTTCACTTCACCTCACCATTAATTTAACTGACTAGGAGATAGAGATTTCAATTTTAAAGTTTTTTTTTCCTAATTAAAAATTTTTTTATTGTAGAATTAGAATTAATTCTATTCCTGTGTCCACAATAGCTGTATTTGAAATATCTGGTTTATTTCTCTAGTCTATTATTGCTTTTTTCTTTTTTTTTTAATGGTTGTAAAAGTGATGACTTGGAACATTGTTTGAATAGGAAATTTTTCATTGCAGTCTACAAAAATACAATTATAGATAGCCCAGGACTCTGATTTTTCTCATTGCCATTATTACTAAGTAATGCCTGTGAGTAAACATTGTTTGTCTCCATCCCCCAAGTGCATATGTACCAAAAAGAAGTTACAACTAATCAGTTGAAGTTATTTTTCAGAAATCAGAGAAAAGTAAAATTTGAAAATTCCTGATCCCCTGCAGTTGGAGTATGGCTAATGTGTTATATTTGGAGAATGGAGGGTTGGGTAAGCTACTAGGATTGAAATTTGTGGGAAAATCTCAGATTCTTCTAATAATGTTAACAAATGTAAAACATTTAATTAATCTGTTTAAGATTCTGCTTTCTATTCAGGCATGATAAGAAAACAAAAACAGATTCAAAGAGTACTTTTAAAAATAATTTATTGGCATTGGCAAAAACAACCAAAACAAAATTGCAGAAATTCTTGACATTTTGAAAAATTTCCAACTAATGTTTACCAAAGTTGGATTGGTCTTGGTTTTGATCAGGAATCCACATTTGTGCCTCACTTGATCATTTTTTTTTTCTATCTACTATTATGTTTTTACTGGTAAAAATTATTAGGAGTACTTTTTAATTAAGAAAAAATTCTACAAGGTTAATCCAGAAGAAAAGTACCTTTTCTCCATTTCACAGCTCTCTTAATTATAATTAATTATATCTACTTATAATTAATTATAGTTATCTGCATTGCTTTCAGGATGTTCCAGTTTTCTTTCATCAGTATGCACAAAGATCCGTCTTTGCCTCTGAAGCATATGATTAACTCTGCTTATTATTTATTTTATCTTTATCTGAAAATGAGCTTCACTGGTGGCTCAGAGGGTCAAGAATCTGCCTGAAATGCAGGAGACCTGGGTTTGATCCCTGGGTCAGGAAGACCTCTGGAGAAGGGAATGGCTAGTATTCTTGGTTGGAGAATCTCATGGACAGGAGCCTGGTGGGCTGCAATCCATGGGGTCGCAGAGTTGGACGCTACTGAGCAACTTTCACTTTACTTTCACTTTTATCTAAAATTACCTAGGAACTTTTTTTTTTTTAATCAGAAGTATTTTTTTCTTGGTAGTTTGAGTCTAATAGTTGTGAGTGGTATGAAAAAATCACCATTTTTTTTTTCTTTAATGATTTGTAGAGCTGTTGGACTTCCCCTATTTGTGTTACTGGGTCCACACTCTTCTTAAAAATTTGCTTACAAATTCAAAGATGTTTCCTATGTTTGACATAAACTTATTTGATGATAAAATCTGACTGGAACTGATAGGAGTTTATTTGTAGTGTTTACTTATCTTACGTAAATCTTTATACTTTTCACTGCAGAAATAATGTATTTGATTATACGATAGTACCATAGACCCCACCGGTGGTGTTAGTGTAATATATTGTGCATGCACCATGCTATGTTTGCAAAATCTGGGGGAAAAAAATCTAAATTCTGAAACACATCTGGCTCCAAAAGTTTCAAACAAAGGATTGTTGGCTGACATTATATTACTCTTGTGGCCTTTGCAAGATTGTTCAGGTTGAGAATGCTTTTTTCACTGCAGTCCTGAATGAGATATAGGCACTGTATGATAATCCTGAGATTGACAGTGCTTTTACAGGCTCAGTCAGCATCGACTAAATGTTAGTCTGTGTTTTTTTATGTGATTTAACTTTCAGGATTTTCTTCATCAGCTGTGTGTAAAGGATTTCTGAGATATTTTAGAAACCAGATACTAATAACAGACAACTTTTTTTACTTTGAATGGCCAGGTAATTATAGAGGCTAATGCTGGTTGAGTTAACAGAAATTAAAATGGTGCAAAAATATGAATTTTTTCCATGATTTTATGATTACCCTTTTTGTGGTTATAGGTACAAAATATTCATCACCCCACAGATTTTACTATTGATGTTGGCTACGACCTGGTTATTGACTGGTTTGTTTCCTACTTCTTCCTGCTCTCCTTCCACAAATATTTTAGATTCTTATTTATTTGATTATATGTAAAGAGGCTTGGAATGCTACTGAATAGTGCTGGTCTAACAGGGTGTGGACTGCCCTAGGCAGGGATGGATAGCACTTGCTAGGAAGCTTATGGTCCTGCATGAACTCTTAATATCCTCAGCCTATCTTTTCAGTGACAACTGTGCTTGCTCTTGTCTAAGACGGATTCGTTTTTAAAAAATGCACTAATTTCTTTCAATCTAGGGGCTCTAGTTGTTAATGCCTAGAACCTTTGGAAGTTTAGGTGACTCTTTTGTTGATATGAACAGTATCCTAATAAGCAGAAAAGTGGATAACTTAAATATCTTGCAACCTCCATTTTCTGTGCCATTGCTATTGTCTGTTTTTCCCTTGTGTATTTGGTGCTCCTAAATTTGATTGGTATATTAGAGATGTGGTATAGGTTGACTGTCATAAATATCTAGGTTCACTTTTGCTAGGTAAAGAGTGAGATAAATGAAACAGGTTTTTTTTTGGCGGGGAGGGGGTCAGATTTTTCTTGCTCTGAATGTGACTCCATGTTTGCCAATCCATGTAATTTAGGAAAGAAAGATGTAAGAGAAGAATATAATCTATATTATAAAGTTAAAATCAAGTGCTCAATTTAAAAAGAAGTACCTTTACTTTCAGAAAAAAAAAATGCCTCTAAAGTACCAAGTATAGTGTGAGACGTATGACACAAAATAGTGGTCCTCGTTTTAAAGCATGTTTTAATTTAGAGTTACATCTATTCATCTTCATTAGTGCTATACTAAACTAGAATCATATCAACTTCATTGATTTATTATTTAATCAGGTTGGGAATGTCTACCATTCTTTGACTTAACTTTGTTTATATTGTTTTGCAAGTTACTCACAAATTTTGGTGGTTTCATTTGTGTCAGCGTTGTGTGTGTGTGTGTGTATGTATATACATATGTGTGGTTTTTTTTTTCTCATATTTTCAACAGATTCTGAAGGGAGTGGTAATGGAAGTGAAGATCCTTCAAAGGACAGTGGAGAAGGTTCCTGTAGTGATTCTGAAGAAAACATTTTAGAGGAAGAACTGAATGAAGACATTAAAGTAAAAGAAGAGCAACTTAAAAGTTCTGCAGAGGAAGAAGTGCTGTCATCAGAAAAACAGTTAATTAAGGTGGAAAAGAAAGAGGAGGAAGAGAGTGGAGAAAGGCCTAGGAAGAAAAAGGAAAAAGAGAAGGAGAAAGAAAAGGAAAAAGAGAAGGAGAAGGAGAGAGAGAAGGAGAAAGAGAAAGCAACAGTATCTGATAATGTGGCTGCCGCTGCCGCCTCCGCCACGCCAGCCACGAGCCCTCCTGCTGCTCACACGTGTCCTGCAGGCCCCGCTACCACGGCTGCTGAGGAGCAAGTCAGCGAGCCAAAAAAGTGGAACCTTCGTCGGAACCGACCACTTTTGGATTTTGTTTCCATGGAAGAGCTGAATGACATGGATGACTACGACAGTGAAGATGACAATGATTGGCGACCCACTGTAGTGAAAAGAAAGGGAAGATCTGCGTCTCAGAAGGAAGGAAGTGATGGAGACAATGAGGATGATGAGGAGGAGGGAAGTGGCAGTGATGAGGACGAGAACGATGAAGGCAACGATGAAGATCATAGCAGTCCCGCCAGTGAAGGGGGCTGCAAGAAGAAGAAGAGTAAAGTTCTTAGCAGAAACAGTGCTGATGATGAGGAACTGACCAATGATAGCCTGACACTATCTCAGAGCAAGAGTAATGAGGTAGATCAACCCAATTTTTATGATATCTGTCTGTCTGGGGAAAAGGGAATTCTTCTCTAAACCATTCTACCCATTATATTAAGTGGCTTCCTTGAAAGCCTGTTCTTAGCTGTGGGAGTGAATGAGCACCCTAACTGTAACATTTATTCATTTGGTCAGCCCACTTTTATTGAGTATCTCCTATTTGTCACCGTCCTCAAGGAGCTCATAATCACCGTTCTCAAGGAGCTCAGTCTAAACTTAAAGAAATATTTTTATGTCCATACCCTTGGGAAATGGTAGAGTTTTTTCCATTGTCTATCCCCTCAGTCCATTGTTCGTTGGACTGCTAAATGATCCTGAGTGGGTTATGAAAACAAAGATCACCTTTCTTTCAACTTAGTTGTATCCATATCTGCATAAAAATTTAGAGTACTTCTAAGAGTACTTTCAAGTAGAGCAACAAAGAATTTAATTGTCTCAGGCTTTTAGAGATTCATTTTAAAGGTAATTCCTTTTTTAGTTGTGGCACCCACCTGAATAGTCACCAGAAATCATTGCTTTAGGTGTGTGGAAGTAAATACAAATTATATATTTACGTATATTTAGTGAATAAGGTCTCTCTACAAAGAAATGAAAACAAGCATTCTATGCTAAAACAAACATTACTATAATAAAACTACAATAATGACTCAGTTCTTCCACTTGAAGTTCTACTACTGAAAGTTAGGTTTATCCATTGGGCCCAAGATGCAACATTCAAGACTCTTCAAACACATTTGTATCTCTTTGTCTGTGTGTTTATGTATATGTTTTTCTTCAAAAGAAAGACTGAATTGTTGTCTTACATGTAGATGTACCTGTTACATCACATGGAAGAACTATAATGATTGTCTGTCATTCCATTAATGTGTTGATAGTCATGAAAACTCACTTCTTTAACAAGCACTTAGTTTTGGTTTTTTCGTGTTATTGAATAGATTAAACTGGTAGAAAGATTTTCCTTTTGTGCTTTATTTGTTCTTTTACATTTCTTCTGATTACAAGTTTTACATAACAGTGATTTTCTATTTTAAATGTCATTTGAAAATTTGATGTTTAACCAAAATAGTATGTAGCAGATTAGGAGGTAGGTGTTAAATGTCAGCAGAGATGAAGCAGTAGTTGGTGTTTTAGATTATAACACTGGTTAACTTCTAGGTTGCCCGTTTTCCTAAGAAGAATGTTGCCTGATTCCAGTGCTTTCCTAATTCCTATCTTTAGGTAAAGGAAAATTGTCATTTGGAATATAGCATACTATTCATAATGATGTAGCAAGACAGTCTGTATTTGCAATTTAAGGAAACAGAAGTATGGAAAATCCAGTTGTTCGTAATTGATTTAAGCATGTATCCAATTTATTTTATAGCACTTTATGCTAATCTGTATCTCCTTAGTTTACCTTTGGCAGTATCACTTTCTTCATTTTTATTGGCATAACAACCATACAAGAGGCTGGCTAGTGATAGGGGGAATTATGCTAAGGTGTGAGGGAATGTCTAGATATTTGCCATGTAAAATCTATGTAAATTATTCAGTTGTTAATAATCTGTACCACGTAACAAATTGCTTGAGAGATTGTAGACTGTGTTTTATGATACATATAAAGGTGACATGTGCTGTTTAATTTTTCTCTACTAAACAGAAGAGATTTTGGTAAATAATGGGGCTTTATTTAGGTTAACAGTCCCTAAGGAATGAGATTCCAGAGGACTTCTTGGATAAGTGCTTTGATAAAGTTGTAAAGGAAGTGCTTCTTATAGTAACTAAAGTAATTCTTTTTGTGTTAATTTATGTTAATTTTCCTTTTGTTCCACTCTGCGTAGAAATGTAGAAGACCTTACGGAAGATTAATTTTCCCTCAATAATAATCTCCCTGAAACCTTGATAACTGTTTTTTTCCAAAACTGTTTTTCAAACTCCTCAATTATTTTTGATGATTCTGGTTCTACGTAAATGTCATTCAAATTAATGTTAAATTTTAATAGAAAACTAATAAATTCAGTTTATCATATATTTTAAAATTTTCTATTTGTATAATCTTGATTTTGTAAAAAGATGACCAAAAATAATCCTTGTTGTCTGACCAGTGTTTGAATTTTAATCTTCCTGGTTAATTTAGGTAGTGATACCTTGCCAAGTATTCATCAGTTAATACCTATATATCTGATTATATTTGAAGTTTTATTTTTCTATGCTTTTACTTTGTTTCAAATACTACTTTGTAGTAGAGATAGCTAAAAATGTAGTTTTAGAATACAGAATAGAATTGTATTTAGCTTATAAGCAGGCAGATTTTTTTTTTTCTTGGCTTCTGTCAGGTGCTTTTTTAGGGCTGTGATATTGGGTATTGCATAAATGATGCCCAGGAACTTTCATAATTTTGAAATTTTTTACAGGCATTTGACATTCTTTTTGGAGGAATTTTATAATTATTGGCTCTTAATGGTCTTACTGTGTGTATGCTGTAGGCCTTGAAATGCTCTAGAGCAGTGATTCTCAAATTTTTGGTTCAGAATACTCTTAAAAATTGAGGACCATAATTATTATTTATATAAGTTATATCTTTTGATATTTGCCATTTGCAATTAAAACTCAGAAATTGAAAAAAAAAAATGTAAAGAAGCATAGAAGTTGTTGGATTGGTGACACCATCCCATGTCATGTAACTTCTGGAAATCTTCATCATATACCCATAAGAGAGTGAAAAGGCAAATATCCATAGTATTTATCTTTTAGAACCCCTGAAAGAGAGTTCCCTAGACCACAGTTTGAGAATTACTGTTCAATAATTGGGCATTTGATAACCTGCATTTTCTTCACATGGGCATATCTTTATCAGTGGCATTATGGCATTTTTTTTTTTTTAAATTTAAGGGCAATCTCAACAGTACTCTTGGAATATGGTTACATGTCTTTTTCATAATTTTATTTTGAAGTTTCTGAGATTCACTAAGGTTACCTTACCTTTTAGTTTTCTGAAGTAAGATTTTTTGGGGGAGGGCTGTATAGTATTTTCAGATAATGGTTCCTGGACTTTGAAACAGGCACTTTCGGTAAGAATTAATAATGATAGAACATCATCTTAGAAATCTTCAGGTGGAAGTTTGTTTTTTTTTTTTTTCCTGATAAAAGGCTCTGTTATGTTAAATGGATTAGATGTCTTGCCCTGTGAAGAAATAGCAGTTGTTATCTGAATTTTCCTAATTTTCCGCATTTTTGTCTCTTTGTATTTAATTTTTAGTAAGAGTCTGCAATGATGGGTATCAACCAAAATTGCCAGTTAATTTTGTTTTCTCTGCCTCTAAATGATAATGTGTGTAGAGAGAAAATGGAATAGAGATATAATTAAGACATTTACTGTTTTTCTGAGCAAAAATAGACAAACAGGAAAATAATAGATTTAGAGCTACCTATTGATGCTCATTTTTCTGATCCATAGACATTTATTTATTTCCCACATGGGTAAATCTTTTTTTCAAGGGCTAATTAGTAGTTGTAATTCCACCAGAGAAATACAGGCAGAGTGCATTAACATGAGTAGCTTCTCAGTCATCAAACTCTGGTCATTTGCTCACTCTTTATTTGATCTGTTATTTTTTTAATCTTGATGTGGTATTCTTTAAAAAAAAAAAGGATTTACCATAGGAAAATATTTAAACTAGCAGTGCTTATTGAGACATAACTTTCCTTTTGGGATTCCAAGGAAGATTCCCCATGTAGTAAATGGTCAGCTCATATTTCTCTTTTTGGACCATCTTCAAAGTACAGAAGAAGGGAGAATGGGAATGATCATTTATTGACTACCTAGTACGTATCAGGAACGTTTTTGCCATGTGTTTTCTTGTTAATTCTTACAAGAACTTGATGAGGTAGGTATTATTTTTGTCATCCAGTTTTACAGATGAGAAAGCTTTAGCTTTGGGATGTTTTGGGATGAAAATCTGGGTAGATTTTTCTTTTGTTCACTGTACTAAATTACTTTAAAACATGAGTTTTCTTTTTAGGAAATTTTAACCTTATTTGCTAGCCACGTGCAATGCCTCACACTACTTTGGTTTTATAACAAAAGGAGTAAAGTATAGAATTTTAAAGTGCTAGAATTCTCAAGAGAAGTGACATTGCCTCCTTGTTAACTTTTGCAGTATTTAGTGATTTTTTTTGTCTAGGTCAGCTGCAAGTTTATTAATTACACAGAAAATATCTTGAAAGAATGTTATTAATTATGACAGTCATGTCATTCAGATGTTATTTACAAATTGCTGTTGAAATTACTCTGAATGTTACCTGTGGATATTGGTCAGTTTAAAAGAATATAGAAACATAAAAATGTTAACATGAAATAATATATTTAATGAATGTGTGATATGGAACTAATTTATTTTGTTTCCGAATATGGTTAGGTTCTTAAATGAAAATATATAGACTCAGATGTCATCTTTTATTACATGTAATGCTAAGCCCAGTGTATTAAATGGCAGACATCATTATCTTGTTAATTTGCATTTAAAGTTTGAATTCATGCTGCAGAAGGTTTAAATTAAATGGAGCACCCTCTTCCTTTTTTTTTTAAATATATTCCTGAATGCATTTTCCTTTCTCCTTTTATGTTGCACTTAACTAGGTGTTCACTAGGTATTTCTTGACAAAAGGCTAATAGAGTAGTCTGACTCTTCTAGCAGTCAGTCTGGATTCTTTTTTAGATGATTTTCTGTGCCTGTATACACCAATTTCCAATGCAGACTTTCATGGATCTGTCATCCACCAGTTTGATGACTCTGGAAATTCTAGATTCCCCAGCACCAAAGGAATTTAGTCTGTAACTATGCCATCACATACATATTTGCCTATATGTTATCTTGAATTGATTTTTAAAAATTGTTTAATATGTGTGTGTCTTGTCTCCCCTAGATAGGATTATAAGCTTGCTAAGTGTAGGAACCATTCTTACATTTTTAAGACTCATATAGAATTAGTGATTACTTGTGGATTAATTTTACCTTTCTCTGAGTTTCAGGGGTCAGGCTATATCCAGAATGGCAAAGCAGATGAAGAGTTGTTGGTTATAAGCTTGGTTTTGTATTTACTTGGGAAGAGAGAATATAAAACTTGGAGAGAAGTGAAAAATTAGAAAGAGGGTTCTTAGAGGGTCCTTTAACAGGGATATACTTCTCAAATGTGGTGCACTTGGGAATTACTAAAGAAATGGAGTATGCAGCATAATTTTGGAAATGCACAAAATGATTTAAGGTGAGAATTTTATTAAAATTACCTTTTAAATATGTGATTTTCTGATATTTTATTATTAGGACTCGCTGATTCTTGAGAAGAGTCAAAACTGGAGTTCTCAAAAAATGGACCATATTCTGATTTGCTGTGTTTGTCTTGGAGATAATAGTGAGGATGCTGATGAAATAATTCAGTGTGACAATTGTGGCATTACAGTTCATGAAGGTAATTTTGCTTTGTTTTGCTTCCTTTTAGAAATGACTGGTTGACACTGCATTTGTATAAGTAATATCAGCTGTTTTACATATGTACTATACTAATTTTTCTATAATATTTTATTATACTTAACCTGAAATAAGACGAACTGAATTTTCAAATTATGATGGGTATTATTTTTTCAGATTAGGTTCATTTAAAATGTGTTTTAAAATAATCAAAGTAGATTATTACTATATATAAATCATTATTTCTTTGAAGGTCAATACTATGATATTTTCTTTCATGGCATTATTTCTAGTTTTTACTTGAAATTTAGGTATAGGAAAAAATCTAGTATGTTCGTATAGTAGAGTGCATTTTTAAAAAAGGTACAGTTGAGTCAAGTGGTATATAGTTTCTTCTTTCATAGTTATAATTTTTAAGTTGAAAGGGGAATTTGTAGAGATCATCTTTTAGAATCTGAAATAGGAGCCATTGTAATACACTGAAAGTATTTTTCCTGATTATGAATTTTGAACCTTTTTAATGTAATTTTTGTTGTATTTTATTTAAAATTTTTTATTTTGAGATAATTTCTGACTTGTGAATTTGTATGCTCTTCACTAAGATTTGCCAGATGGTGATATCTTGCTATATATGTTTTATCTTCTCTCATATAAAAAATTTTCCCTCACCTCTGAGAGTAAGCTGTAGACAAAATGTTCAGCTCTGCCTCTAGTGCCTTACTGTGTATTTCTTAAGGACAAAGATCAAGGACATTCATTCTCTTACAAAGTCACATAATTATCAAAGCCAGGAAGTCACCATTGGTAGAAAACTGTTGTCTAGTCTATGACTGTATTCACATTTTGCCAATCATCCCAATGATATTGATTCTAGCAAAATAAAATCCAGCATTATGAGTTGCAGTCAGTTGTCATATCTATTTAGTTTCCTTTAATCTAAGTCTTTGTGGTTCATGCCATTGACATTTTTGAAGAATACAGGCCAGTTCTTTGATAGGATGTCCTCAATATTGGGATTTTCTTACGTTTTCTCCTGATTAGGTTCAGGTGCTAACCTGATGCTTTTGGCAGAAGTGCCTCTGAAGTTATCTTGTGCTCTCATGACCTACTGAAAAACAGTGTTTCTGTGGCCTTGCCCTTACCTGCCTTTCTGGTATTGCCACCTCCTCCCAAATAATTTTGGGTATCTGCTGGACTTCTGAGACTTGTGGGGCTTGGACTTCTTTAACCAGTCCTCTTGTCTTCATATGAAGCTCCCTGCCCTTGCTGCTAAGACTCACTGTTGGAATGTCTCCTGTTGCTGTTATTTCTTTTTTTTTTTCAGTAGTGTTTGTTTAGAACTTTCTGAGTGCTAGGCATTCTGTAGGTTTCAGGCATGTAAAATAAACAATATAGACAGTGCTGACCTTATGGAGCTTAATGCATAGTAAGAGACAGGAATGAAAATATAACACAGTAATATATATCAGGTGGTGGTCTGGACTGTGGGCAAAAATAAAGTAGGAAAAGGAATATTAGGAATGCTATGAATGGGGGTTGTTGAGTGGGCAGGTGAAAGTTTCTATTTATAAAAGCTTATAAGGAAAATCCTCTCTGATAAGGTGATCTCTGAGCAGTGACCTGAAGCATGTGAGTAAGCAAGCCATGTGAATATCTGGGGAAAGAGCACTCCAGAATGAGGGAGTAGTTAGTGTAAAGATGTTGAAGTAGGACCATGTCTGGAGTGTTTGTATGATGACGTGGAGGTTAGTGTGGCTAGAAGTGAGGGAGTGAGCTGCTTAGTGGTGGAGGCAGAGATAAGGGCAAACCAGGTGGGGCCTTGTAGGTCATAGATTTCAGATTATACTGAGATGGATATGGGAAGAGCTGGGTGAACTTTAAGCAGAGGATCACGACGATATGATTAATGTGTTGGAAGAATCACTGCTGGGGTGAGAGCAGACTGAAGTGTGTCTAAAGTGGGAATCAGGGAGACCATTTTGGAGACCATAGCAATGATCCAACAGAGGAATAGGTTTACAGGTAGATAGTAAAAGTTTGGTTTTAAACTTTGAGAGTTGAGGTAAGATATAGGGGCTGGTGGGGTAAATTTGGGACTGATCAGCCTGCAGATGTTTAAAACTGTGAGCCTGAATGTGCTGTCTAGGGAATGGCATAGTGCTTTGAGCACTTCAAGAGGAGTGGAGGAGCACAGGGCCAGTGAGATTGGAGAAGAGCCTTGAGTAGTGGCCTGGAGTAATGAAAAGTTTTCAAAATAGATTGTAACTGTCAAACACTGTTTTTAGAGTAAGATGAAACCTGGCTTATGGGAAATGACCCTAATGCATGGTAAACTCCGAGTCACTACCAGGCAAGTCATCCCAAAGGTTATGGGAAACAAGGCTTACAGGCCAAATGCTTATGTCACATGGTTTATTAAAAATGTAAAATACATAGAAGCAAGGGGGAAAATATGGGGTTAGTTCAGTTCAGTCGCTTAGTCGTGTCTGACTCTTTGCGACCCCATGAATTGCAGCATGCCAGGCCTCCCTGTCCATCACCAACTCCCAGAGTTTACCCAAACTCATGTCCATCGAGTCAGTGATGCCATCCAGCCATCTCATCCTCTGTCGTCCCCTTCTCCTCCTGCCCCCAGTCCCTCCCAGCATCAGAGTCTTTTCCAATGAGTCAGCTCTTCGCATGAGGTGGCCAAAGTACTGGAGTTTCAGCTTTGGCATCAGTCCTTCCGATGAACACCCAGGACTGATCTCCTTTAGGATGGACTGATCTCCTTGCAATCCGAGGGACTCTCAAAAGAGTCTTCTCCAACACCACAGTTCAAAAGCATCAATTCTTCGGCGCTCAGCTTTCTTCACAGTCCAACTCTCACATCCATACGTGACCACTGGAAAAACCATAGCCTTAACTAGATGGACCTTTGTTGGCAAAGTAATGTCTCTGCTTGCTATCTAGGTTGGTCATAACTTTCCTTCCAAGGAGTAAGCATCTTTTAATTTCATGGCTGCAGTCACCATCTGCAGTGATTTTGGAGCCCCCCAAAATGAAGTCTGACACTGTTTCCACTGTTTCCCCATCTATTTCCCATGAAGTGATAGGACCAGATGCCATGATCTTTGTTTTCTGAATGTTGAGCTTTAAGCCAACTTTTTCACTCTCCACTTTCACTTTCATCAAGAGGCTTTTTAGTTCGTCTTCACTTTGTGCCATAAAGGTGGTGTCATCTACATATCTGAGGTTATTGATATTTCTCCCAGCAGTCTTGATTCCAGCTTGTGCTTCCTCCAGCCCAGCGTTTCTCACGATGGACTCTGCATATAAGTTAAATAAGCAGGGTGACATTATGCATGTACTGTCAATTCTGCTACATTGTTCGCAGAGAACCAGCCTTAGTCAAATGTAGGAGGGGGCATTCCAAAAATATTAATACTGGGGGCCATCTTAGAGGCTGCCTCGCACAGAGACAGATGCTAGTGTATGGATGGAAGGAACCAGTGGAAATGGAAAGTTAGCAATTGGTGATGTCAGGAAAGAAAGGGGAACAGTTGCTGGAACAAGTCTTTTGAGTACAAGGCTATAAAGGATAGGATCCAACACAAGGGAAGAGATTTAATAGATAAAAGTTGGCATAGTAAATAGAAGGAGAAGAGACTATATGGATACAGATGTAGGTAGGATGTTGGATGTGGTGGTTAGAACATGTGGAATTGAATGCTTATTTTCTCAGTGAAATAGGAAGCAGCCATTAGCAGAATGCAGAGGTGGGAAGACGTTGGAGATTTGAGGAGTGAGAGGTTGGTATAAAATAGTTATTTGGGGGAATAAATGGATTAGGGAAATACGTACATAATATTGTGTGTGTGTATACTTACATATTCACCCATGTTATATGTGTGTGTATATAATATATGTGTGTATATATTACCAGACAGCAATAAGGGACTACTTGAGATTAGTGGTAATGATTATAACCTTGGACCAGTCAACATGGTTGTGCGTATGAGTTCTTTTTTTTTCCCTAAGAGTGGTTCAGATTTCTTGGAGAAGTTGCAGAACAGGTGAACATCAAAAGTAGCAGCTGTGCTGCCATTGTTTGTCGTGCTGATCACCACTGATGGTCACAGATGTGTTACCGCTGCTTGTATGAGTGACTGTCAGTCCTGATGTGAGATGCAGGCATGACTAGTACTGTTGGTGTTACTGACTATTCATCATGTGAGGGTAATGCCTCTACTTCATAGGTCATGGTTTTGACCATGGATGTGATATTTAAGGCTGCTGCTGCTAAGTCACTTCAGTCGTGTCCGACTCTGTGCGACCCCAGAGACGCCAGCCCACTAGGCTCCCCTGTCCCTGGGATTCTCCAGGCAAGAGCACTGGAGTGGGTTGCCATTTCCTTCTCCTATTTAAGGCTAGCACAATGATTTTAAGAAATTGAATTGATTGTTAACATTTAAAAACTGAAGATGTTATTTTACATATTTAGGAATTTGAACTTCTCTTGAAGTTCTGACAGCAGTTGGTTCTCACTTTTATGGTAATAATCTCCTGGAGTTGAATAGGACTGATGAAGCCTAGAATCTTCAGTTTGCCACTCTCTTCTGTTAAATCCCTTACTCATGTTTGACAGTTGCCTGGTCCTTAGAAATGTTTGAATGTATTTGAGGGTGATGTCTTGCTGCTGTTAGTCAGTCTGCTTCAGCCTTGTGGTCTCAATGTCCCACAGCTATGATAGTAAAGCAGCTCTTTTACTGTAGCTGCTTACTTTTGGACTCAAGTCTGCATCTCCTGCATTTCCTTTACAAATCACAATGAACTCTCCCTTCTGACCTGTTATTTGTTTATTTTTTGAAGTAAAGTTGCTTTGTAATATTATATTAACTTCAGATGTACAAAATATTGATTCAGTATTTTTATAGACTATAATCCATTTAAAGTTTTTAAAAAATACTGGCTATATTTAATGGCTGTACTATACAATGAATCCTTGTTACTTATTTATTTTATATATAGTAGCTTGTATGTCTTATTCCCCTATGCTTATCTGGCCCCTGCCACTTTTCCTCTCCTTGCTGGTAACCATGAGTTTGTTCTCTATATATTGAGTGTATTTCTATTTTTTTATATACATTTGTTTATTTTTTTTAGATTTCACATATAAGTGATAACATAGAGTATTTGTCTTTTTCCATCTGACTTATTCGCGTACACATAGTGCTCTCTAGGTCCATCCACATTGTTGCAAATAGCAGAATTTCATTCTTTTGAATGGCTGAGTAATATTCTGTTGTGTATACCAGATCTGTATCAGTTCATCTGTTGATGTACTTTTAGGTTGCTTCCATATCTTGGCTATTGTAAGTAATGCTGCTATGAACATTGGGGTGCATGTATCTTTTCTAATTTGTTTTTGTTTTCTTTGGATGTACTTATTTTTAGTTTTTTGAGGAACATCTATACTGTTTTCCATAGTGACCGTGCCAATTTACCGTGCCACCAACAGTGTACAAGGATTCCCTTTTCTCCACATACTCACCAACATTTCTATTTCTTTTTAACTTTTCATTTTGTATTCCTCGAAAACAAGGTCAGCAGCCTGTCAGAAGTAAAGTTTCAGTCCTTTACTTATTTATCTGAATAGGGGCTTTTATGGCTACTTAATTATTTTAGTTTTTAAGGTCTTTCTCACTGTAAACTGGAGAAGACAATGGCACCCCACTCCAGTACTCTTGCCTGGAAAATCCCGTGGATGGAGGAGCCTGGTAGGCTGCAGTCCATGGGGTTGCTAGGAGTCGGACACGACTGAGCGACTTCACTTTCACTTTTCACTTTCATGCATTGGAGAAGGAAATGGCAACCCACTCCAGTGTTCTTGCCTGGAGAATCCCAGGGACGGGGGAGCCTGGTGGGCTGCCGTCTGTGGGGTCACACAGAGTTGGACATGACTGAAGCGACTTAGCAGCAGCAGCAGCAGCACTGTATACTTGAACTATTGCTGCATCTAAAGTAAATAAGGTTTAAAGTTAAATGAAAATGTCACTTTTACCTATTTCAGTAGTTTTTTTAAAAGTTGTGCTACTGAAAAGTGTGGTCCACAGATCACAGCATTAACTGGTACCATCCATATCACCTGGACGCTTGTTAGAAAAGCATAATCACAGGCCAAGTCCCTAACCTTCTAAATCAGAATCTGTATTATGACTGATCCCAGGGTGTTTCATGTGAACATTAAACCATTAGCTCCATTGATAATATGAAGGAGTGGCTCAATAAGGCTTACCAGGGTATCTATACTTTATTATTTTCGAGACTACCATTGGTTACATTTAACACCAGCTTGTTCAGAAGGATAGAGGAGGGAAAACACAGCTTGCCAATAAAGCAGCCTCATGCTTTTCTCATTTGAGTCTGTAATCGTCCCTAAAGCAAACAGCTCACATAGTAGGAGGTAACATCTCATGTGCGTACACATACAGAAACATATTTTTTAAAAAGATCAGTAGTCAATAATATGCAAACTCCTCTTGTACCCTCTATGCCTCTGTTATCACAGCTCTCCCCTCCTCCTACCATCCAGGACACAGTCACGTACCATGCACTGCATTTTGTGGCCTGTCAGTGTCTTAATCTAAAACAAGTTCCTGTCTTTTTGTATCATTTATGTTGACTTGCTGAAAAAGCGTTTTTTAAAATGTTGTGTAGAGTATCCCTCAATCTGGATTTGTTTTATTGTTTCCTTTGGATTAGATTCAGTTTAAACTTTTTTTTTGGTAAGAGTGCTATGATGATGTTACACATCCAGAGCATTTAATGCCAGTTTATTGCATTGTTGGTGATGTGTTAAGGTAGTTTCATCCAAGCCTCTCCATTCTAAAGCTATACTTTACTCTTTATAGTTAATGAATACCTTGAGACTTTCTAATATCCTATTGCCTAACAGCCTTATACTTAGTGGTTTTAGCATCATTGACAGCCAGTTATTATGCATGTGGCTGCAGAATGGGGATTTTCTATCATTCTTCCTACATTTATTAGGCAACTCTTGTTTTGTAAAGAACCTCTCCTCTTTTATCCTTTTTCAGTGTTACTGTGGTCTCATTATCATCTATAACCTGATTACTCTGATACTTGTCCAAATTTTACCAGTGAGAGCCCCCTCTGTCAGGCTCTTAACGTACATACAAGGGTGCAACATGCATTTGCATGTTTGCACAGTCCCCACCTTGCAATAAATAAGATAAATTCCAGGAGATTCCCCTCCCATGACTTACTTTATTTTACTCATTTCTTAATCTTGAGATTCTTTTCATATGAGTTACATATGGGGTATGTTACTACTTTTTTTAATGGTATATATTAATAGCTATAGAATGGATCAACCATAATGTCTTTACTTTTTTTTTGTTTCTAGTTTTCCACTGACATTTAGTGCTAACAAATATGTGTCATATATATTAATGTCATAATTTGTACAGGATAGATTTCTAGAATGAATAAAAATATAAGCACATTTAAACTTTTTAACAAACTTTGCCAGATTGCCCTTCAAAAAGACTGTATTTATTTGTATTCTTCCAACAGTGTACTAACTACTTGATCACTCTGCAACACTGTATATTAGTAAATTTAAAAAAATCTTTTGGAGACTATCTCTTAATAAAAATGTCTGTACCTCTTATTAGTATTGAAGTTTGGTAGTAATATATGTGGCCTTTTTTTTTTTTTCTTTTTTCCTATTGCTTGCTGTACACTTCTTATGTCATTTCTTTATTTTTTATTTAAAAAAAAAGATTTTTTTTTGGCCTGTGCTGGGTCTTCATTGGCGTGTGCAGGTTTTCTCTCTGGTGAGTGGGGGCTGCTCTCTAGTTGCAGTGTGCGAGCTCATTGCTGTGTCATCTCTTACTGCAGAGCACAGGAGCTTCAGCAGTTGTGGTGCTTGGGCTCAGCTGCCTCACTGCACGTGGGATCTTCCCTGACCAGGGATTGAACCCCGTATCCCTTACATTGGCAGGTGGACTCTCAATCACTGGGCCACCAGGGAAGCCCTCTTTTTCTTAACCTGTCTTTTTTCTTATTGACTTATTGGAATTTTCTTTTTTAGTAATGTTAATCCTTTGTCTGTTGTATGCGTTACAAATACTTTGTATCCTTGCAAATACTTTTCCACCTTGTCCTGTACCTTTTAACTTTGTGGTATTTTTCACTGTTTAGAATGTTCATTTTTTTGTGCATTCACATATGTAGATCTTTCTTCACTACTTGTAAAGTTCCAAAATGAATTTTTATCTAAAATTAATGAATCCAGAAGAAGGGAAATTTTCTAAGGCATAATAGGAAGCTAGTCTTGCTAGGTTTTGTGTTTTTGGTTTTGGTTATCTGGTGCCTGAGTGACAGACTTCCATATTGTAAATTAACCAGGTCACTTTTCCTTCAATATTTTCATGGTTAAATATGAACTTCTTAAATGTTTTATTTTCTGAAAAGCTAATTGTCCATCATAATGTATTGGGTAAGTGGGTAAGTGAAAGTTACTGTCATGTCCGACCGTTTGAGACCCCATGGACTATATAGTCCATGGAATTCTCCAGGCCAGAATACTGGAGTGGGTAGCCTTTCCCTTCTGCAGGGGATCTTCCCAACCCAGAGATCGAACCCAGGTCTCCTCCTTTGCAGGTGGATTCTTTACCAGCTGAACCACGAATGAATAGTAAATAAAATGATGGATGTATAGAACAGAGAGAAGATAAAACATTTCTAACAGTCCTAATATCCAGACAACCATAGTTAGTGCTGTGATGTATTTCTTTTATCTTTTTCCCTTAAAAGAAATGCTTAAGTAATTATAGAGAGATTTTTAAGTTGAGATTTTGCTAAAAGATAGTTTTCCAAATGTGCTTTTTAAATGGATAACTGTCTAATTCTTTTTGGAGTACTTCATCTAAATGTAGATAAATCTCTTTTCTTTTGAGGTTGCAACTTGTCACTTAGTATAAACACCTTTGTGACAAGATCTTGTAACTGACTTGTAATAGTAGGGTACCCCTGACTGTGATGTCAGTTATCCTGATATATTGATTGCACTGTGTCTGAAGAAAAATGTCACCTGCATGTCATAGTACATGACAGAACATTAGGTAGTATACTTGCCAACAGTGTTTTAAATAAGGTCTCTAAGAGATATTCCACCCCCTATTTTATTTATTTTCCAATCTGCTATTAGCCTAGCCCTAGACTTTTTTTTTTTTCTTAGCATGTGAAAAAATGTATCCTTAGCAGCTTTCACTGGGTAGCAAATGTTCAGGTAATCACCATTTGGACTTTATGTGTCAACAGCATTTTGTCTCTTTTGGGCCTTAGGATATATTTGTGATAGGTATCGTGCATATTATAAGTTCTTTTCTCATCATCAGCAATATTACTCAATTTATTTAAAAACTTTTAGTAGATTTTGTAATCAGAGTTCTAGTGATAGGATGTTAAGTACAGAAAAAAATGTTTTAAATGGCAAATTTTGTGTTCCTGGTTTTTCTGTACTGAGAGATAGGATAAATATTAAATACTTATTTAAGGTAAGGTAACTCAGCCTCAGTGATGTGGTTGGTCTTTTGGTCCCCAGTGACAAGTTGAATGGGGAAAGTTTCCTCTGATTTGGACTGTACATATTTCTTAAATAATTCAAAACAATTATAGACACATTTTATATTATTTTTCATTAAATATGATTCACATAGGTTGTGTGTGCTACTCAGAGATTGATAGTAATTGTTGTTGAGTCATGTCTGACTCTTTTGTGACCCTGTGGACTGTAGGCCTTCAGGCTGCTCTGTGGATTTCCCAGGCAAGAATACTGGAGTGGGTTGCTATTTCCTTCTCCAGGGGAACTTCCCAACCCAGGGACTGAATATGTGCCTTCTGCATTGGCAGGTGTATTTTTCTTTTTACCACTGGGCCACCAGGGAAGCCTTGATCATAATTTCAAGAAAAAAAACATTTCTAGCAGCCATGAAATTAAAAGACGCTTACTCCTTGGAAGAAAAGTTATGACCAACCTAGATAGCATATTGAAAAGCAGAGACATTACTTTGCCAACAAAGGTCCATTTAGTCAAGGCAGGGAGTGGCACCCAACTCTAGTACTCTTGCCTGGAAAATCCCATGGACGGAGGAGCCTGGTAGGCTGCAGTCCATGGGGTCGCTAAGAGTCGGGCATGACTGAGCGACTTCACTTTCACTTTTCGCTTTCATGCATTGGAGAAGGAAATGGCAACCCACTCCAGTATTCTTGCCTGGAGAATCCCAGGGACAGAGGAGCCTAGTGGGCTGCCGTCTATGGGGTCGCACAGAGTCGGACATGACTGAAGCGACTTAGCAGCAGCATGGTTTTTCCAGTGGTCATGTATGTATGCGAGAGTTGGACTGAGAAGAAAGCTGAGCACCGAAGAATTGATGCTTTTGAACTGTGGTGTTGGAGAAGACTCTTGAGAGTCCCTTGGACTGCAAGGAGATCCAACCAGTCCATTCTAAAGGAGATCGGTCCTGGGTGTTGTTTGGAAGGAATGATGCTAAAGCTGAAACTCCAGTACTTTGGCCACCTCATGCGAAGAGTTGACTCATTGGAAAAGACTCTGATGCTGGGAGGGATTGAGGGCAGGAGGAGAAGGGGATGACAGAGGATGAGATGGCTGGATGGCATCACTGACTCGATGGACATGAGTTTGAGTGAACTCCGGGAGATGGTGATGGACAGGGAGGCCTGGCGCGTTATGATCCATGGGGTCGCAAAGAGTTGGACACAACTGAGCAACTGAACTGAACTGAACTGAACAGTCCTAATATCCAGACAGCCATAGTTAGTGCTTTGATGTATTTCCTTAATGTTTTTCCCTTAGAAAAAAAAGCTTAAGTAATTATAATTTAGAGAGATTTTTAAGTTGAGATTTTGCTAAAATAATAGCAAACATGTTTTTCCTGTTTACCCATTTTAAAACATGAAAAACCTATATGGAATAGGTTTTATATATCTATAAATTTTTAATTTTCTATATTTTATCATATAAAAAACCTTTTTTCCATAATCATATTGAAGGTGTACTTTTTGTATCTTTTACTCAAAATTAGATAGGTTGAAGAGAATAAACCTCATTTTATGGTAGTTTGAATTCTGTTTTGTATGAAAGAAAGAAAAAGATGTTAAAATGTGTTTAGTCTTTAATTTAAATGGATTAGAGTGGATATAAATGTTAGAATTTCAGTCTAAAGCTCAGTAGACAACAGATATGGCAGAGAAATATGGAAAAGTGGCAAGTTGAAGACTCTGTAAAGGTAATAACACAGTGTGGATCATTTTTCAAGGGCAGTGAAGCTGAAGAAGAAATACTTATCCACTTGCTCATTGTTCTTTAAGCTTATGTGATACCAATGTTTTAGGCTGCAAACTAGGAATTTCCTAAAAGGGACCCATAGAAGTCACTTCTGAGGTTTTTGTAGGTGATTTAACCATTGTTTTAAATCATTGTTTAATCAGATATTTGTCAAGTGTGTGGTATATTCTTTAAAAATTAGAATTGAAACTTTGCTTTATTTTAAAAGAGTGAGCTGCTATGATTTGATATTGATATTGATATGATTGATATTGATATCACCTTGATATTGGTGAATGAGATGGGTAAAATGGATAGTCATTTGGAGGGCTTATTATCTTGGGACTTCATGTGAATACTAATGAAAAAAATTGCCTGAAAAATATTATTTTGTAAAGAAAATAGTGTTTTTCCTTGTGGTATTACATAACTGAGAAATCAAATTCACTATTTTTTATTGTTTTGTGATTTTTCTTCAAATAAACTGTTTGCTTACTGTTATTTTTACTGAAAAATGTTCTTATCTTGCTGATAAGCAATAATAACTACTCCCAAGAGGAAAATTTTATTTCTTTTTCATTTTATGGTTTATTGTTTTAAAAATGTATATCCAAACAGAAGTGATAAATGTAATAATTATCACCAACCACAATTAGATGATTTAAAGAAATTAATATTTTGAATCTTTTTCTTGTGCATGATAGTCTAGCTCCTTTAAAATTTTTAGCATTCTTCTGTATGACATTTGGATTATGTTAAGGTTCACTATTGTAAAACCTTTGAATAACATTTATTGTTCAGTCACTCATTCATGTCTGACTCTTTGTGACCCCGTGGGATGCAGTACGCCAGGCTTCCCTTGTTCTTCACCAACTCCCATAGCTTGCTCAAACTCAGGTCCATTGAGTTGGTGATGTCATCCAACCATCTCATCCTCTGTTGTCTCCTTTTCCTCCCACCTTCAATCTTTCCCAGCATCAGGGTCTTTTCCAATGAGTCAGTTCTTCCCATCAGGTGGCCACAGTATTGGAGTTTCAGCTTCAGCATCAGTCCTTCCAATGAATATTCAGGACTGATTTCCTTTAGGATTCAGGACTGATTTCCTTTAGGACTGGTTTGATCTCTTTGCAGTCCAAGAGACTCTCAAGAATCTTCTCCAACTCCACAGTTTAAAAATATCAGTTCTTCAGGACTCAGCCTCTTTTATAGTCCAGCTGTCACATCCATACACGAGTACTGGAAAAACCATAGCTTTGACTAGATGGACCTTTGTTGACAAAGTAATGCCTCTGCTTTTTAATATGCTGTCTAGGTTGCTCATAACTTTTCTCCCAAGGAGTAAGCGTCTTTTAATTTCATGGCTGCAGTCACCATTGCAGTGATTTTGAAGCCCAAGAAAATAAAGTCTGTCACTGTTTCCAGTGTTTGCCCATCTATTTGCCATGAAGTGATGGGATTACATACTTACTTGTTTCAATTTGGGTATCTTTGGTGGTTGTGAGAAGACAATTTTCATCAGGCTCCTGTTGTCTGTGTAGTGTTTAATCAGTTCCAATAGTCACATGATCTTACATTGGATGCATGGAAACTTATCTCCATGGTGAAACCTTTTGAAAGAGAATTGTTACTTACATATGTTTCTCATAGTGGTATTTTTAATAGCTTCAGTTTATTAAAGGGTACTTTGAGTGCCCCTTAGAATTTGGCAATAAGACCACCCAGTTAGGATAAACCTGGTCAGAATTATCCTGGGATCATGAGAGCAGTGTCTTCCTTTCTAGAAAAAGAGAGATAATATGAAATTTGTGGTACATCAAGCACCATTTAGGTAAAAAAACAAAACAAAACTATTTAGGAGTCATGACTATTGTAATTAACCAGGGAAGTACTGTTTATTATAAGCCACAATAAGGGTTGATGTCCTATTCTAAAATGTGAAGGATTATGCTACCCTTCTTTTCATTCATTTCAGTTCTGGATCATTTTTACAGAAGATAGAAGAATTATAAATGTTAAATAGATCAGATACCTTGTATAGCTCTAGACTGGCTCAACTGTGAATGGAACTCGCTTGTTTATCTCTAGTCTAAACTATTCAGATTGCTCAGTAGCCTTAATTTATGTATGTGTATGTCTATTATTTTCCTTTTACTAGTACTTACTTTACATTTATGGTTATATGAATTTGTGTTTTAACCAGATTCATACAAAATTAGATCAGAGGTTTTTGTTTGTATGTTTTACATGATCATGGTCTTTTAGATATATTTAAATGCTCAGTACAAAGGTAGCTTGAAAATATTTCCTAATTAATAGTTCCTAGACTCAATAGTTCTGATTTCTATATAATGAAAACTCATATTTTAATGTATTTTTTGTAAAAATTTTAAAGAACCGTAAAATTTTCCCCTTCTGTAATGCTTTCCAGTAGACCTAAACTTGTCTTAAAGAGTTATGTCATTACATACACTATGAAATGGTGAAAACATTTTTATAAAATGATTTCAGTTCTGTGTTTTGACTTTAATATCATTCTTCTAAACCATTAATTTTCAGAATTATTCTCTACTTCCTTTCCCTTTTTCTTTTGTAAGTTTATAAATGTGAGTTTAAAAAGTAAACTCTAATCATACTTCTTTTTTTTTTTTCAGGTTGTTATGGAGTTGATGGAGAGAGTGACTCTATTATGAGTTCAGCTTCTGAAAACTCCACTGAACCTTGGTTTTGTGATGCCTGTAAATGTGGTGTTTCCCCTAGCTGTGAACTGTGTCCCAATCAGGATGGAATTTTCAAGGAGACAGATGCTGGAAGGTTGATGTCATAATTCTTTTGTGTTAATATACCTGCTTTATAATGCATATGCTTCTGTTGTTGTATTTATGATTTTCGGAGTTAGACATTTTCATTTGATTGCTTCTTTGTGTCTTTTTGACATAGAGTAAGTGGACAGGAGGCTACATATCAGGGCAAAGAGGAGGAAAGATCATTTATTGAGTATCTCCATTTGCCTTTATAACCTATAATGCCATTTAATCTTAGGAATGACTGTATGATAAGAGAGATGCTAAAGTTGCCTATTTTATAGGTAGAAGCTGAGGCTCAGATCTTTACATAATTTTGAACAAGTTCGTAGTTAAATTTGAACTCAGATCTGTTTGACTTCAAGAGTATATTAGTAAATAGAACCTATACAATGATTATAAAAGGGGATATTTAACTTAAAGAAGGACTAAGCCATAATAAACAGTAACCATAAAGATATAAAAGAACTCTGAATAATAATACTGTAGAGCTGAGAGAGAGTTTCCAGGGAATGACAAAGTTGGAAGGAAGACACCTTCCCCAAGACTATGGTTCAGGCCTTGTTAGAGAAAGTGTAGTTTGAGCCTACTGGATGGCAGAGAAGTTGGCTGGTTTGCCTGGGCCAGTACCTGGCCTATAGTTCTAGGCAAGTGGGTAACTGGGCAGTGGTTTCAAACCAGGAGTGTGTGGTGTCTGGGTTGAGAGGGCCACAGGAAAGTGATCTTCAGGCTGGGTCTGCAGGGTCACTGAGGGCAGAGCGCTGGTGGGCGTCCTTTTCCCGTCCTGAAGAGAAGCCCCTTCCTCTTACAGTGCCTTCTGCCGCTCTACTGAGACAGGGCTGAGGATCGTGTAGATGGAAAGTGCTGATGGGATTCTGTTGGTTATTTCAAAGCAGATATTGAAGAGTGGAGTTGAGCTGAGAGGCACTAGAATAATAACTGGCCCAGAGAACTGTGTTCTTTTCACTAGATTCACGCTCACTCTTAGTATCACATTTGAACAGCTGTCATTGTTACAGTGTTGGCATCTTTCTGTTTTTCCCCGGGAGACTGCCAGTTGGGATGGGTGACTAATATAAGATTAGTTCCTAACCTTTTATATATTATGAATCACTACTTACCCTTTTCCCCCCGTGTAAGAGAGGGTACACAATTTTTTATTTTACCACATATGGATATTTCAGTATTTTACTAAATGTTTAATATTTTAATAAGAACAGTGAAATAAGCTAGACAAATTATCGTGATCATTTTTCATATTTAAAATTTTGAAATGATAGGATGCATTATATGCCAAAAAATGTTTTTCTTTAAACTTAATACATTTTATTTTAGTAAAGTAAAAGCTATTTTTCTCATTTTAACCTCACTTGGTGGGTAGGCCCTTGAGAAGTATTGCCATACAGTTGGGATAGCGCAAAGTCTGTCATGGAATCTTGGAGACTGTATATTGAGGGTATCTAGGAAAAATGACTACCCTGTATATTGATGTCTAGGTAAATGAACAAAAATTTTACTTCTTGTCCCTCATTGCTTATCCTCAAAATAAACATGTAACACAATATTAGATGTATTGAATTGGGTCTGTGGTTTGTGTTATAGACAATAGCATTATTTTATGCCTGGACTCACTTTGACCTAGAATTAGGAAATTTACTACAACATTAAAACTGTGTGTTTTCAAGTTAGACTGCCTATATTTGTATTCTGGTTTTTTCTTACTAACTGATTTTAGGCAAGTGATTTAACCATTTTATGCCTCAGTTTCCTAACACTTTTGAGAGGATTAAATGAGATGATGAAAGTGCTACACTCAATATGCCAGCAAATTTGGAAAACTCAGTAGTGGCCATAGTACTGGAAAAGGACAGTTTGCATTCCAATCCCAAAGAAAGACAATGCCAAAGAATGCTCAAACTACGGCACAGTTTCTCTCATCTCACACGCTAGTAAAGTAATGCTCAAAATTCTCCAAGCCAGGCTTCAACAGTATGTGAACTGTGGACTTCCTGATGTATAAGCTGGTTTTAGAAAAGGCAGAGGAACCAGAGATCAAATTGCCAACACCCATTGGATTATTGAAAAAGCAAGAGAGTTCCAGAAAAACATCTATTTCTGCTTTACTGACTATGTCAAAACCTTTGACTGTGTGGATCACAACAAACTGTAGAAAATTCTTTCTGAGATGGGAATACCAGACGACCTGACTTGGTTCTTGAGAAATCTGTATGCAGGTCAGGAAGCAACAGTTAGAACTGGATATGAAACACCAGACTAGTTCCAAATAGGGAAAGGAGTACGTCAAGGCTGTATATTGTCACCCTGCTTATTTAACTTATATGCAGAGTACATCATGAGAAACGCTGGGCTGGATGAAGCACAAGCTGAAATCAAGATTGCTGGGAGAAATGGCTCAGATATGCAGATGACACCACCCTTATGGCAGAAAGCGAAGAGGAACTAAAGAGTTTCTTGATGAAAGAGTGAAAAAGCTGGCTTAAAACTCAGCATTCAGAAAACTAAGATCATGGCATCTGCTCCCATCACTTCATGGCAGATAGATGGGGAAACAGTAGAAACAGTGACAGACTTTATTTTTGGGGGCTCCAAATTCACTGAAGATGGTGACTGCAGCCATGAAATTAAAAGATGCTTACTCCTTGGGAGGAAAGTTATGACCAACCTAGACAGCATATTCAAAAGCAGAGACATTACTTTGCCAACAAATGTCCGCCTAGTCAAAGCTATGGTTTTTTCAGTAGTCGTGTATGATTATTAGAGTTGGACTATAAAGAAAGCTGAGCACCGAAGAATTGGCGCTTTTGAACTGTGGTGTTGGAGAAGACTCTTGAGAGTCCCTTGGACTGCAGGAAGACCCAACCAGTCCATCCTAAAGGAAATCAGTCCTGAATACTCATTGGCAGGACTACTGTTGAAGCTGAAACTCCAATACTTTGGCCACCTGATGCAAAGAACTGACTCATGTGAAGGACCCTGTAGGCGGGAGGCACAGGGCATGATGAGATGGTCAGATGGCATCACCAACTCAATAGATATGAATTTGAGTAGGCTCTGGGAGTTGGTGATGGATAGGGAAGCCTGGTGTACTGCAGTCCATGGGGTCACAAAGAGTCGGACACAACTGAGCGAAAGAACTGAACTGAAATGAGATGATTTCTGTAAACAGTGTAGTTTCTGAAACTTAAGTGTGTAATAAATATCTCCTTAGTTTTTCTGCTGCTAGTGCTTTCTGCTTCCAGTGCTAGTGCTTTTTTTTTTTCATTACTTATATTATTCCATTTATTTAAGGTAATCTTAGAAAAGTAACTGCATAAATCCTTTCTTAATAACTTTTCAGTCCTGCAAGTTGAAACTTATGGTAATAAATGGTTGTGAATAAGTATGGCAGCTTTGAGAAACACAGTTTCCTTTTAGGGAAGAGCATTTATTTTATCTTTTCTCTTGTCAATAATTTGAAATTTCTATTGAGAAACTATAAAGAAGCTCTCTTACCACACTAATATGTAGTGTATACTAATACACAGTCCACAAACTAACTTGTAAAATTGTCTCTGATTGAAGAAAAGGGAGGCTTCTTTGACCATTGAGTTTTACTGAGGTATATTTATATTGACTTCTGTGGATTTTTCATATATGTAGACACCTCCCTTGTTGGTGCAGCCTGGAAAATTTTTTTATGCTCTTTGAACATTTCATTTGTGTTGATGCCCATACTTGAATACTGTGGGAATTACAGGTCTTGATACAGTTTGAAGGATATAATACTAGCTTGAATCAAGAGCAAAAAAGCCATGAAGATTTGACAAGGTATTTAATACTCTAGCTTCAAATGGAAAATAGATGAAAAGAAAGAACTATATATGGAAAGAATGAAAAATTTTTGAAATTTTCTTCTATTACATAGGCCATTTAGACTGTTTTCCCTTCTGTGTCTGATGAGAGCTACATATACTACAATAGAAAATAATACCATTTAATGTGAGAAGACCATCAATACATTCTTATCATTAAATTTTTATTTTTTTTCCTTAAAGAGAGTGTTTTATCCTGCCTTAGTGGTATTATAAACCTGAATATAGGAAATATTACACATGCTTTAATATAATAGCATATCACACCTTATGCTGCAAGCATTTCACATACTTCTTTGTCACTTCCCCACTGCCTGCCTGGTGCTCTGTTCTTCAGTTCAGTTCAGTCGCTCAGTAATTAATTACTCAATGAATAGATGCAGGAATGAAAATAACTCCTGAAGTGAGTTTTTTAAATATGTTATAAAGACACCGCACATACAAAGCATTTCAAAATCAAGTTTGATTGATGAATATAGTTCTTATTTGAAATGAGTTTTTGTGAAGTATTTTTCTACTTAGTTTGCTTTATTAAAATATGTAAATTTAAAAGAATGTATTAATAGTTTCTATGCTAGAATGACAGTTCTGACTCTAGTTTTTGGTGGTCTTATGGGATGCTTGTTTTCTGTTCCCTTGCTTGATCAACATCTGCCTTCATAGCTCCAAGCAAAATGAATGATAAAGTAACAAGGAAGTTTATTCCTTTTTGATTTCTCAATTTGTCTTAATTACAAGGTTCTAAAGTACACGCAGTTAAACAAATGAACAAAAATCTATATATAACAGATATTAAAAAGGACCAAAATTATCTCAGCTGTTTGGTATGTATTTTAATAAAGACTCAAGTTGGCATCCTCACAAGTACAGTTGCGGGAAATGATACACTTTTGTGCCAGTCACACTGAAATGGCAGTTTCTATCTGTAGTACTTGTGTGACTAGTTCTAAAAGATTTTAAGAAGGTCAATATGAAGCAAGCAGCCAGCTGTTGGGTTTATCAAAGATAAACTCCTACAGAGTACAACGGCATTTAATACATCAGTGGAGCATGAAAAAACTGCACAAATTAAATTGAGAAAGCAGCTGCTCGTTGAAGATGTGTATCTTTATATTGAACTCCACAGGATGCATTTGGGAAGTTGGATTAAAACATTTTATCAAGAAAATCTCAAAACTTTGAATTTTCTTCCCAATAAAAAAGGATAAATTTTAAAGATTTGTAACTATTTTCCCTAGTACCTCTATAAAATGTTTTTAGTCTTATTTCTTTAAGACTCATAGTGCATCACAAAATAGAACCATGTAGCAATCATAGCCTCTCAAGCTATGATAAAGTAAAATTTGTTGTTAATATTTTCACAAGGATAAGAGATATTTGCCATCTCATTTTTACCCTCTTTCTTGCAGAGATGAGGGAGATCTGTTTACATTTCAAAATCTAGTGGTCCTGTATTTTGCATGGTTGTAAGCAAACAGAAAGTAGTGTTCCTGATATATTTTATAGAGGTTCAGAACAGTTTTTAAAAAATGTAATTAGAATCAACTCCTACTTTTTTTTTTCAGTACACTGAAACTGAACATTTTGTTGTTGCTATTGTTTAGTGTTGTAACATCCTCCAGACTTTAAACATTATTTATTTGTGGGGTATATACATAGTACATAGGTTGTATGGTGAACAGATGAGCTGAATGAACTGTGACTTCCTTATATTATCACAACTCTTCTGTCCAGTCTCCTATCAATCAGTTTCAGCCTAGGAAGAAAGAAAGTTAAGATGCACACTAAGAATTTTTTTTTAAAATATGTCCTTAAGGATTATCCAATAGCTTTTAGAAAAAGTAGCAGGAAAGATCAATGTTATATAATTTATGCAGAGTAACTTTATAGTTCTTAAATTAGGATCCTTAATTCTAGAGTGCTTAAAATATTGTGAATACCTTTCCGTGCATATGAAAATGTTTTGTTTCATTTGAATAGTGGTTTTGTGCAAATATTTAAGAATAACAGATAAGTGCATAGTATGGTGAATATTAAGTGAAAGGCAATTATGGTTGTTAACTCAGCTTTGGCTAAGCTGCTGGAAAAGTAGTGCTTATTGCAGTCCCCTTTTCTGTAACTAAATGATATAATTATAGAAGTGTTTAATATTCTTTAGTTGTATGTCTGAGGTGTTGAGACCTGGCTGTAAAATTCTTGCAGTAGTTATTTGATATGGCACATATATTTTATGTTTATTTTCCATGTTGGCATTTTATCAGAAAGTTTGATAACAAAATTGTATCTTTTCTCCTTATAGATGGGTTCACATCGTTTGTGCCCTGTACGTTCCTGGTGTAGCCTTTGGAGATATTGACAAATTACGACCAGTAACACTAACAGAAATGAACTATTCCAAATATGGTGCCAAGGTGAGACAAACTGTGTTTGGTTGTCTAGGAGAAAGTTTTACTTAGTTTATATGGCTTTTTGCTAGTATCATTGTTAACTACAGAAATGCTTATTACTGATCATGCTATTGCTTGAATGCGTGCTTAGTCAGTCGCTCTGTTGTGTCTGCTTGTAACCTGTTTGGGCTGTAGCTTGTCAAGTTTCTCTGTCCATGGAATTTTCCAGGAAAGAAGACTGGAATGAGTTACCATTTCCTTCTCCATGGGATCTTCCCGACCCAGGCATTGAACCCAGGGTCTCCTAAATTGCAGGCGGATTCTTTACTGTCTGAGACACCAGGGAAGCCCAATTATGCTATTGGAGAGTACTAAATCATTTATAATTGACAGTAATTTTCCCAGAAAGCCAGTAATATATAAATTCTTCCATGTGTTTGTAATTTAGTTTAACCTGTGGGAAAAAATGATAGTTGATATCACTGTTGTTTCCCTGGCATTTGGCACACTGCTTAGTGTATAATGAATTCTCAGATTAAATCCTTATTTTTAACCAGTTGGACTGAATATGAGCTTAATTTCTAACTTTACTTTTGAAATGAAATTTATGAAATTATGAAAAGAGTACAAGAAAAACCCATTATTTTCTCAGATTTCAAAGACTGATTTTATGACTGCATAACCTTTCCTAGCAAATGAGTCTCTGTAGGTTATAAATTGGTTTTTTACTATGACTGAGTTTTAGATTATGAGTGATAAGATTACATACTTATTAATTTAAACTTAAGTATATAATTACTGCACACATCTTTAGAATGGTAGAACTAATTAGGCACTGATATATATTCTCTTTCCATTACTGTCTGTTGGGCATTTGGGAAGGGAGTCTTTTGAAGAGCATTAGTAACATATTAAAGGTAAGGTGAAAAACTTAGATATTGTTGGAAAATTCTGATTTTAAACTTTGATAGCTTCTGTTGTTATATCCAAAATGTCCTCCTTGGACTCTTAACAATCACTCCAGTAATCTTTTGCTTTGGTTTGGGTAATTGCAGCTTCCCTCTCCAGAATTAGCTAAAGCTTCTAGGCCCTAGTATTGAATTTACTTTCCTCAGGTAACTGTACACTGTCTTGTTGCTTCTCTAATGCCTTTAAACAATAGTAAATAAATACTAATTTGTCTGCGTTTTCTAGTTGAGTAGAAGCAATACAGATTACCTAGTCCACCACTTTTGGAAATAAAAGTTCCTACTTTTTGATAGTAGCTTCCATCGAGCCTAAAAGGGACTGACTTCCATCATTTTCAATAGGCATATATTGTTACCATAAATATAAATCTCAAAGCAATTAAAAAAAAACAGTAAGTAGATACTGCTTCATAAAACTGAGGCTAGCAGTGACCTCTGGATTAAAAATGAGTCATTAAATGTATAATTATCAGCTGATGTTTTTCATTATCACCTGCTTTTGTGTTGAAGTATTACTAGGAAAAGGAGTAAAAAAATTAGGTACTGTCTAGCTCATCTGCAAAATCAAACCCAATGTTGTGAGTTTTATCTTACACAGCTCCCTAGACCACATTGTCTATCCATTTCCTAATCCTGATTACTTTCTTCCCCTGTGTTCTCAGTTGCTTCGTTCCCTAGCATTGTAAATGATTCAAGCAATTGAGGAAGATTGTATTTTCTTTGTTAGATTGTTCTATAGTCTTTTAGGACTTCAGTGTCAGACACTTTTTCTTTGTGTTCTGTCAGAAGTCCCTTGCCCAATTTCATCGTATTACATTAAATTACTCAGTTTAATGTAAATTACATTAAATTGTTATCCTGAACAATTTGATTCTGTTCATGGTATTGACATCCTTTAAATAGTTTAATTTCTCCCCTTCTCCATCCCCCTCTCCTCTCCTTCTCTTTGTTTAACAGTTTTTTGGTTTCATGTTTATATTACTAGTTGCTGATACTTTATACCATACATATACTACTGTTAATGGAAAAGACCTTTAACTAGGCAGCAGAATGTCAGGAGTTGGCAGTATTTTCACACCTGTGCCCAGAACACCGTTCTTGGATAACAGTGCTAATATATCAGTTTGGTACTGTCTACCAAGTAGGTACTAACTGTTAACAGTATTACAATGATGTTTTTAACATCTATTGAAACTTTTTCATTTTTCTTTTTAAATGTTTCCCTCATATTTAATTTATATAGAATGCACTTACTAAGCAGTTCTTCCTTAACCGTCTGCTGACGGCCTTTCATAATTTAGCAAGTTTTTTTGTGAAGGTTCATATTTATAGAGTATATTTTGATAACAGGTTTTTTTTTTTTCTTTTCTTCCTCTCTGTGGTTTAGTTAAAAGTATGAAAAAATAAATCAGGGTGCTGGCATTTGGGGTAATTTCAACAGTTTATACCTTTAGTTTTGCAGTTTTTCCTTTTATATGCAGGAAGAATATAAATAATTGGTTATATTATGTATTATTATTAATTTCACAAAATTGTTTACTTACAATTGCTTCTGCTTCTCTTAAATATATTTTAAAAATGCGTTATTTCTTTGATTTCAATGTCTAGATCTTTTGGTGAATTTTCTCTGGCTTCTTATTCATTTTCTTTAATTTTTTCAAATAGTATATTATTGTTGAAATAGTGTAGTTTAATGATTAAGAGCATGGTCTTTAAGATTATCTGGTTAAAGACTGCATTTACCTCAGTTTTCTCGCGTGTAAGATGAAAATGACTGTAGTATTTCTTCCACACATTATTATGAAATAGTGTCAAATGACACTATATATAAAGAATTATATATATTAATTCATGTAAAGTGCTTAGAATAGTGCTTAGTGCATGGTAAGCCCTCAACTACTTATTGTTATAATCATTATTATGTAAGTTGAATTTTGGTTTTGTAGAACTATATAGAGAATTACTTTTTTTCTTATAAATATTTGGCTTACCTATGGTTTTTGTTTATATTGATATACTATTGGTACTATTGGTTCACTATTTGGATTTTGTAGAAGCTTTGTATGAGAATGCAGTTTCTGTTCTGGGAATGTTTTCCCTCTGAGACTTCTCCTATTTTCCATTGTAGGAGTGTAGTTTCTGCGAAGACCCTCGTTTTGCTCGAACTGGAGTTTGCATTAGCTGTGATGCAGGGATGTGCAGAGCCTATTTCCATGTGACCTGTGCTCAGAAGGAAGGTCTGCTTTCAGAGGCAGCAGCAGAAGAGGTAGGTTTATTTAAATCCATGGTTGGTGAATATGTTCATAAGACTTACATGACTCCATTATATTCTCCAACAGGTGTGCATTTTAAAGTAAATTTGTGAGTTTATTCTTTAAG
This sequence comes from Ovis aries, assembly GCF_016772045.2. Lineage (NCBI taxonomy): Eukaryota > Metazoa > Chordata > Mammalia > Artiodactyla > Bovidae > Ovis > Ovis aries. The sequence goes on from NC_056057.1 coordinate 19,974,752, forward strand.
TATTTGCCTAGATCACTGGTCTAAAACTTTGAATAAACAATATATGTGAATTTTTTTAGTCTTAAATCTAACCATACATTTCGAAAACATGTTACAAATTTTATAATGAAATCTGACAGATGAAATGAAACATAATTCAAGGTGTTTTAAAGCATTATAATGTCTGCATATCTTATATAAGAATCTAAAATTATATTTTAGTAATAACCTTGCTCTGTTTCTCTTTAAATAAAATCATTACCCTGTCTTCAGTACCTGCATTTCTATTTCTTTACAATTATTTCTAATTCTAAAATTTTCATACTAGAAATTTAAGCAATCAGTTGTTTTCAAAGTATGTTTTTGGGACTCTTCAATATTCTCTCAAGATCTGTGAGGTTAAAACTGTCTTCATAACAGTATGAAAATAATACATACCTTTTTTGCTCTTAATTTTCTCACAAGTAATAGTGGAAATTTCCAGAGATTATATAGCATGTAACAATATAAGCATTTGAATGTGGAAGCAGTTTTGAAAATCCAGCTGTCTTCTTTTAATCTAGATATTAAGAGACTTGCAAAAATGTAACACAGTGTCACTCTTCTCACTAAAAATTTTTATGTATGTAAATCTTAGTATTTTTCATTAAATTGTTATTTTTATTAACGTGTAGTGGGCTTATTGTTATTTTAAAATAAATGAATATTTTGAAAATTTCTCAATTTTAAATTCTAATATGTTAACTAACTTACATAAACTCTTTGCAGGTCTTCAAAACCGTTTACTACTATAAGGGATCCTGAGACCAAGTTTTGTTTTCTTTTTTTTTTTTTTAAGCTTTTTATATAAGTAGGTAATTGAGTGTTCTATAATTCTTACTTTATATTTGGAATGGATTTATGGGTATATCTAAGCCTCTGTTGTTATGCTACTTTACTGGGTAAATTTTCAGTGTCATGTAAAAATACATTTTTATGTTGAGCTTTCATCTTAATCCATTTTATTTCATAGGCAAGAAACAAGTAAAAAAGATAATCTCATGAGGAAAATTTTTTGAGCCAATTTTAAGGGACATATTTTACCAATAAATTGATCCTATTGGGATTATAATTTGGGCACATGTATCTGTTTTTGTGCCAGTCTCTGATTATGATGAGTTGTAATTTGATTAATTGAAGAAGCATACTAAAGGGACATTACATTTTCATAGCTATTTGGTAGACCTATATAGAGGAGCAGTTGTATAATGGGGTCATGTAGATTACTCACTGGTCATAGCAAACACCCTCCTCCAATGACACAAGAGATGACTCTACACATGGACATCATCAAATGGCCAGAACCGAAATCAGATTGATTATATTCATTGCACGCAAAGATGGAGAAGCTCTATGCAGTCAGCAAAAACAAGACTGGGAGCTGACAGTGGCACAGATCATGAACTCTTTATTGCAAAATTCAGACTAAAATTGAGCAAAGTGGGGAAAACCACTAGGCAATTCAGATATGACCTTTAGGTCAAATCCCTTATTATACAATGGAAGTGACAAATAGATTCAAGGGATTAGATATGATAGACAGATCTAATCTGGAAAGCTATGGACAAAGAATCATGACATTGTACAGGAGGTAGTGATCAAAACTATCCCCGAGAAAGAGAAATGCAGAAAGGCAAAATGGTTGTCTGAGGAGGCCTACCTGAGAAAAGAAGAGAAGCAAAAGGCAAGGGTGAAAAGGAAAGATATATCCATCTGAATGAAGAGTTCCAAAGAATAGCAAGGAGAGATAAGAAAGCCTTCCTCAGTGATCAATGCAAAGAAATAGATGAAAATAACAGAATGGGAAAAACTAGAGATCGCTTCAAGAAAACTAGAGGAACCAAGGGAACATTTCTTCCAAAGATGGATACAATAAAGGACAGAAATGGTATGGACCTAGCAAAGATAGCAAAAGATAGAGGTGGCAAAAGTACACAGAAAAACTATACAAAAAAGATCTTCATGATACAGATAACTACAGTGGTGTGATCACTCACCTAGAACCAGATATCTTGGAGTGTGAAGACAAGTGGGCCTTAGGAAGCATCACTACGACCAAAGCTAGTGGAGGTGATGGAATTCCAGTTGAGCTCTTTCAAATCCTAAAAGATGATGGTATGAAAGTGCTGCATTCAGTATGCCAGCAAATTTGGAAAACTCAGCAGTAGCCACAGGACTGGAAAAGGTCAGTTTTCATTCCAGTCCTAAAGAAGGGCAATGCCACAGAATCTTCAAACTACTACACAATTGCAGTCATTTCACATGCTAGCAAAAGAATTCTCAAAATTCTCCAAGCCAAGCTTCAGCAGTACGTGAACTGAGAACTTCCAGATGTTTAAGCTGGATTTAGAAAAGGCAGAGGAACCAGAAATCCAATTGCCAACATCTGTTTGATCATAGAAAAAGCAAGAGAATTCCAGAAAAACATCTACTTCTGCTTCATTGACTACCCCAAAGTCTTTGACAGTGTGGAAAATACTTCAAGAGGTGGGAATACCAGACCACTTACCTGCCTTCTGCAAAACCTGTATGCAGGTCAAGAAGCAACAGTTAGAATCGGACATGGAACAACAGACTGGTTGAAAATTGGGAAAGGAGTATGTCAAATCTGTATAGTGTCACCCTGCTTATTTAACTTATATGCAGATTACATCATGCAAAATGCCGGGCTGGCTGAAGCATAAGCTGGAATCAGGAATGCCGTGAGAAATATCAATAACCTCAGATACGCAGATTGTATTACCCTTATGGCAGAAAGTGAAGAGGAACTAAAGAGCCTCTTGATGAAAGTGAAAGAGGAGAGTGAAAAAGCTTGCCTAAAACTCAACATTCAAAAAACGAAGATCATGGCATCCCGTCCCATCACTATATGATGAATAGTTGGGGAAACAGTGGAAACAGTGACAGACTTTATTTTCTTGGTCTCCAAAATCACTGCAATGGTAACTGCAGCCATGAAATTAAAAGATGCCTGGTCCTTGGAAGAAAAGCTATAACCAACCTAGACAGCTTATTAAAAAGCAGAGACATTACTTTGCCGACAAGGCAAAGCTATGGTTTTTCAAGTGGTCATGTATGGATTTGAGAGTTGGACCATAAAGAAAGGTGAGCACCAAAAAATTGATGCTTTTGAACTGTGGTGTTGGAGGAGATTCTTGAGAGTCCCTTGGACTGCAAGATCAAACCAGTCAATCCTAAAGGAAATCAGGCCTAAATATTCATTGGAAGGACTGATGCTAAAGCTGAAGCACCAATACTTTGGCCACCTGATGTGAAGAGCCCACTCATTAGAAAAACTGTGATGCTGGGAAAGATCAAGGGCAGGAGGAGAAGGGAATGACAAAAGACGAAATGGTTGGATGGCATCACTGACTCAATGGACATGAGTTTGAGCAAGCGCTGGGACATGGTTGTGGACAGGGAAGCCTGGCGTGTTACAGGCCATGGGGTCACAAAGAGTTGGACATGAATGAGAGACTGAACAACAACAAATTACTCAAGATGGTTGCCAGAAATCCAGAGATAAAAGAAGTAAGACTCAGCAGATCAGATAAATCTCGGTGACTATCTGGATCAGAGAATCTGTAGGTTAAGGTTATGACTTGACTTCTGGAAACTTTGAACTTTGTAGCCAGGATGATTTTTTTGTAGCCATTTGTTTTAGAACTTGTTGAGAGGACTTTGCCTTTTATACTGTGGTAGTTTGGGTCTCTTTGTATAGTGCCATCCATCATTATTTTTGGTAGACAGTTGCTAAGAGTTGGACAGGGTTGAGCAACTTCACTTTCACTTTCACTTTCATGCATTGGAGAAGGAAATGGCAACCCACTCCAGTGTTCTTGCCTGGAGAATCCCAGGGATCGGGGAGCCTGCTGGGCTGTTGTCTATGGGGTTGCACAGAGTTGGACACGACTGAAGCGACTTAGCAGCAGCAGAAACAGTAGCCATTTAATTAATGAAAACGTGTGAAGCAGCCATGTATGGGACGAGGGCTGTAATGGGGTCCATAGTGATTTAGAGATTGCATCTCCACATCTAAAGGCATTCAAATTAAAACAAACAAAATACAGTATTACACTGAATAAATAATTTACAGTTTGTGGTCTGAATATCTATATATCTGTGAGCTAATCTGGGGAAATTTACAGGGAAAGTTAGATAAATCACGATGTGGAAACTGGGCCTGAAGTTTTTTCCTTGCCTTGCTCCCTCCTTTGATTGATTAGGTAGGAATTCTGGATTTTGGAATAATGAAGTGGGATTTTTCTCTCCCCATCTTGTTAAATGAACTCTTTTTGGGAAAATGATTTAAAGCATATTTGCATGTATTTGTGGTTTCTTCTTGTAAACAGTTATATAGTTGAAAAATAGGGTTTTAAAATACAAGACTTGGCTTGAATCAATATCAATGAAGTTTGCTCTTGTCAGTAAACATCTTGTTAAAATGAACTTCTTGGCTACTTCTGGTTGTACTTCTGTAGATTAAGATTTATGTAATGCATATTTGGTGAAAAAATAAATTTTAAATCAGAATAGATCTGCTGTTTGTGGATATGCCTTATCTTCTGTTTCAGTTTTATGACATTAGAGAGAGCACCTTTTTTTGTCTTTTTTAAAGACTGTTCTATTAAGTTGGATTTCTTACTTCTTAATACTATTTTATATAGGCAGTCAAAGAAAGGTTGAAAGAGAGAGTGAGTACTTTGGTTTCATCCAGTGACATCATACACCCTAGCATACTTTTTACATCTTTTTATAGCCATCTGCCTTAGTACTTTATCCTATTAGTGAGATCTATTCTATTGCTTTTGACCCATTTTGTGAAAATTCTCGATTATTTGGAATATTTATGTAATTTATGTTATGACCCTGGTGGCTCAGACGGTAAAGCACCTGCCTACAATGAGGGACACCCAGGTTTAATCCCTGGGTCAGGAAGATCCCCTGGAGAAGGAAATGGCAACCCACTCCAGTACTCTTGCCTGGAAAATCCCATGGATGGAGGAGCCTGGTAGGCTACAGTCAGTCCATGGGGTTGCAAAGAGTCAGACACAACTGAGCGACTTCACTTCATGACAAAATATATCTTATTGTTAGAAGCAAAGTATAAAACAGGCCCAGTTACGCTCATTGCAACTTATGTTTCACATCATATAGTTAGCCTTAAGATTCCTTATCTTTCACTTCAACCATATGGTAGTTTCTTCTATGATAAAGTATGATTTTGGTACTGTGAACATTGTTATAATCTGTTACCATGTAAAATATTCTCTTTGAAATAATGTGAAATTAGGTATCAATTTATTTCCTACAACCTTTGATTTAATGGATTGAAATCATTCATGGATTAAATTTCAATTGGATTAAATTAGATATTTGGCACTGAACTGATGCCTTAATATTGTTAGAAGAACCAGGATTGGTAAGAATGGCTCTTGTTGGATCAAAATATTTTTAAATTAATTAATGAAGAAGTTACATCCCTTAAAAGTAGATATTTTGTATGAGATCTTCAGTAATATTTTTATATGGCTGTTTTAGGCATTATTTTTAATAATTATTCTGGGTGAATTCTGACAGTTACTCAGATCACTTTCTCTCACACTCCGTATCTAATCCATTAGCATATCCTGTCTTCAAAGTATATCTAGTACATGTTCAATGTCTTCTTGCTAAGTTCATTGCTGTGCCCTAGTCCAAGTCTTCTTTTGTCACCTGGATTAATATAATAACCTCCCAGCTCTTTCTAGCCTTGTCTTGCTAGAGTAGAGGGTGGCAATTTGTTTTACTATAAAGAGCCAGATAGTAAATATTTTAGGCTTTGTGGGCCTATGGCTTGTGTGTAACTATTTAACTTTGCCACTGATTGTGAAAGTCCATAGACAATATATAAACAAATGAACATGGCTGTGTTCAAATAAAACCGTATTTCCAAAAACAGGCAGTGCCAGATTTGGCTTTTAGGTCATACTTTGGTGTCAAGCCTTTTCATAGAAAACAGAGGACATTTTCAGTTGTAGCTAGTATTGTCCCATTAAAATCTAAGTTGGATCTGGTCACTCCTTTGCTCAAAACCCTTCAATGGCTTTCCATCTGATTCAAACTAGAGGCCAGTGTCTCTGCTGATCCATAAGGGTCTGTGTGATCTGGCTTCACATTACCTCTCTGAGTTTATCATTTTCCCTCATTCAGCTTCATTGGCTCACTTGTTGCTCCTTGAGTGATTGGCCAGGTGAGCTCCTGCTCTGGGCCTCTGTATTTGTTTCCTTGCCTGGGCTGCCTTTCCCCTATATGGCTCATTCCCTCACTTCTTTTCAGGTCCTCATTCTATATCTGCTACTCACTGTGGCTTTTCTTGGTCACCCTGTCTAAAGTTGCAATCCTCCCGCTCCCATAACAGTTTCTATTCTCTTTTCTGCTGCTTTCTTCCCCTTTTAACTAACCTAACCACTGTCCAATATAGCTTTAATAGTTTTCTGGTAGTGTCTTTAGGAATTCCTAGGTATAGCACCAATATCATATGCAAACAGTGACAGTTTTACTTCTTTTCCAATTTGAATTCCTTTTCTTTTTCTTCTGTGATTGCTGTGTTGAAGACTTCCAAAATAACTATATTGGATAAAAGTGGTGCAAGTTGGCATCCTCATCTTGTTCCTGATCTTATAGGAAATGCTTTCAGCTTTTCACCCTTGATTATGATGTTAACTGCGGATTTATCGTAAATGGCCTTTTTTTATGTTGAGGAATGTTCCTTCTATGTCCACTTTCTGAGAAGAAATCATAAATAGATGTTGAATTATGTCAGATGGTTTTTCTGCATCTATAAAGATGATCATATGGTTTTTATTTTTCAGTTTGTTATTATGGTATATCACACTGATTGGCTTATAGATACTGAAAAATCTTTGCATCCTTGGAATAAGTCCCACTTGATCATGGTGTGTGATAATATGTATGATTCTTTTTATTTTGTTTACTGTCTATCACTTTCATTAGGACATAGATTCATGAGGACAGGGGTTTTTTGTTATTATTTTTCACTGTGTTCTCAATGATTAGAATACAGATTGAGGGGCCAATCCCTTCTATCATTCACCTTGTATGGGATCAGCTGTTTAGCATTTAAGGTCTTTTTTTTTTTTTTTTTTAAGATTTCATTGAGAAAAGAGTTCTAGAGTAAAATTAGTTTTCACACCATCATTTTGTGTGTAGTGAATTGCAATTTGATTTCCTATTTATCCTTCTTTTGATTTCCTATTTATCTACAGGCATTGTCTGAGGATATTTCCCTGGTACCTTTTCTTATATTAGAATAACTTGATTCATACATGTGTCTCTTTGTCTCTTTGGTTTGCATAAGTTGCTCACTCTTCCTCCAGCTTGGTTACCTGTTAGCAGAGAGGTCACTTTCACTTTGGTACTTCTCTAAGAATCCTATTTAACTTTTTTTTGAAGTATGACTGTAAGAAATATAATTTACTTGGAATTTACACAGATTATCAACTGCTCCAAACATTTACATGAGCCATATTATTAGATGTTTATGTTCTTGGGTAAAATTATTTTGATTCTTAACTATTATTCATTTAGTTGATGTGTACTTTTTATGCTTTTGTTGTTGAAAGCCTTATTGATTTTTTTCTTTTGTTTAAACTGAGAATGTTGATGAGTCTGTTTCTCAGTACATTATGTAGTGTTCTTTCTCTCAATTCTTAATAGTAGGTGTAGCTGTGTATTTGCTTATTAACTGGTTTCTGATATTGTGAATTATGTTACTGATTGCAATAACTTCTTTATTTTTCTGGAAATTTCAGAGCCACATGTGGAGTCTACTACCAGTGTGCATGTGACTCTTATGATAAGTGTTTTGGTTGTTCATCTTTTTGATGTTGTACCTTATCTAGGCTTTTGGAAGCAAGTAATGGAATGCTTAACTGTGGTAGCCATATGTTAACTATCTCATGACAGGAGACCATAAACAATAGTAGTTCTGGGGTTGTTTCAGAAGCTCAATGATTAAGTCTTATTTTATTCTTCTATTCTACCAACATCAATATGCTTTTCTTTTTGGTTCCTAACCTTATTGTCTCATGGTCTCAGTATTGCTGGGGTAGCTCTAAATAAGCACTGTGTTCTTTCATTATATAATTCGAAACAGAGGAGGAGGACAGAGGGTTCTCTTATCATTAGGACTGAAAAATTTTCTCATATATTCACTCCAGTAGATTGTCCCATTATCTCATGTGTCAAAATAGTCATTATGGCTATCATTAGCAGTGCAATAAGATGAATTGGTGAAACCTGACATTTTCAGTTTCTGTCAGAGAAAATGAATTTTACAAAAAAGGAATATGTTGGAAGGGAATGGCTGGGGGAGTCAGCAGCTAACAAACAGTTTGCTACAACCAGCCTAAGAAGTTGGCAGTTAATTTCCTTTCACTGTAGCTCATCCATATACTTAGATCAAATGAAGTAGCGTTTTTATCATGTATTAAAAGAAGGAAAAGAAGAATCAGGTATTTTGAATAAAAGAAAGAAATAAATGAAAATGTCACCGTTTCCATTTTTCTCTTCCTTGCTTCACAGTAGAATTCTGATGTTCTGGCCTTTCTTTTCCCTAGGTTTGATCTGTTACCTGATCTTTGCCTTTTAAGAGTGTCATCCCCTTTCCTTCCAGCCTCTCTCATCACAGTGGGATTGGCTTCTCAGTAGTCCTTCCTTTTCAAGACTTTTTTTCTCATTGTTTTATTTTGACGTTAATATTGGCTTTAGTTTTATAATCTTACACAGAGTACTTTGAGAAATATTCTGTATGTCTGGGCTTCATCTTATTTTTTCCTATTTCATTGTTCCCTTCGTTTCATTATTCACTCTCACCTTCTAAACACACACACGACAGTCCTTACTTAGTTTTTAAAAGTAATAATTAAAGCTTAATTAAATTATTCTATGCTTTGCATATTTTAATAAGCCACCTCAAATCTTTTTTGAATAATATAAGTAAGAAATAACCTATAGAATAAAAACACACCAATTGTGTTTTTAATAGTTTATATCATTATTTTTCAGTTAACTTTGTGAGTTTTGTGTCATTGTCTAAATTTGATGTCTACCATAAGACTATACTTTTATCTGCTTATAAACTGCAATTAAAAATAATGAATTTGGAATGGTATGACTATGTGTAAGGAAATAATAAAATATAATAAATGCAAATGGATAATTCCTAAGTATGTGCAGAGCTGATTATTAGGACTTTATTGCATAAGTTGAACTTTAGGCTGCAGAATAAATTAACATAGGATTTCTTTTTGTTTTAACAGATGTGGTTAAAAAATGAAAAGTAGAATTGAATACTTTAAAGTGTTATATAATCATTAAATCATCTGTATTTTCCTGCAAGGAAAAATATTAATGTCAGATTTTAATGAGCTTAATATAAATAGTTAATACCTAATGTTTTGTAGAATCTGATGCCAAAGGATAATTTGTCTTTCATAAAGTATTATTTTTCTGTTAGCTAGATTAGTATTAATTTTTTATATAAAAGATATAAATAAGGATAGTATTTTAATGATGGGTAAAGAAACTGCTTTATTTTTTTTAATAAATATCATTTACATAAAATTCTTAATATAAATTTAGATTTAGTTCACTTTCATTTTAAACCACCATATTTTGCATATAATATGTATGAATTTTAAGAAGTGATAAAATACTTAAGTCATAAAAGTGAAAAATGAACAAGTGATAAATGCTAAAAATAGGAAAAAATAGACCTTTAAAAATGAGATCAAATTGAATACAGATCCTTAGCTAGAATAGGGAGAAGGCAATGGCTCCCCACTCCAGTACTCTTGCCTGGAAAATCCCATGGACGGAGCAGCCTGGTAGGCTGCAGTCCGTGGGGTCGAGAAGAGTCGGACATGACTGAGCAACTTCACTTTCACTTTTCACTTGCATGCGTTGGAGAAGGAAATGGCAACCCGCTCCAGTGTTCTTGCCTGGAGAATCCCAGGGACGGGGGAGCCTGGTGGGCTGCCATCTCTGGGGTTGCACAGAGTCGGAGACAACTGAAGCGACTTAGCAGCAACAGCAACAGCTAGAATAAGATCTCAATAAAATTAAGTGGGTTACTTTTAGTTTTTATAGGAAAGGGTACTAAACAGCTGTATGTATGGTTTTGTTTATGGTTCAGAAAATATGTACATTGTCAAATTTTTCTTTTTTGGTATCTAGACACTAGTCATTTGTGCATTAGTGTAGTGTTAGTCACTCAATTGTGTCCAGCTCTTTGCATCCCCATGGACCATAGCCCACCAGTCTCCTCCGTCTATGGAATTCTTCAGGCAAGAACACTGCAGTGGGTTACCATTTCCTTCTCAAGCATTTGGGCATTGAATGTGCATGAAAATTTTTCATCTGTAAAAGGTTCTAGAAATTTCAAGTACTAGATTCAAGAAATTAAGAAATCTTGCTTAGATTTATTGTTTTTATCCTTTGGTCTTCATCTTTGGGAGTTTTAGACTTGAGTACAAGACTCCTTAAAAAGTAAACTAAAACTGTATGTTAAATAGTTAATCATGTAGTGTTTGCAAAGGCATCACTGTTGAGGGCTGAATTATATAACTCAACAAGCATTTGTGGAATGTGACTATCAGGAGTAAGTCCTTATTGAGTTCATGTTCTAAAACTGAGTTGTTTTGTTAAGGTGTGACCTAAACTTTTGTTTACAAACAGTGAAATTTATATTCAAACATAACTTCATAGTACTCAGTTAACATCAGTCAGTCATGATTGAGGGCCTGTGCATATGTGCAAGACACTGTAAACTCCAGGTTTGGGGGTGGAGGAGTTTGTCAGGGAGCATAAAAATAGCTTTAAGTCACGTAGATGGGGTTAGATAGTAAACACAATGAAACATTAAAGAGTCAAGACAACATTAAAAGATGTCACAGGTGCCTCTGATGGACAAGAAGTGCTGTAAATACAGAAATAAGATTCCCTAAAAGAATCAGAAACTTCAGTGGACCTTCTTGGCCTATCTGTCTCTTACCTTTGAACTACTTAAGGATTACAGATTAATGCTTTTTGCTGTCATCCATTCAGCATATTTATTCAACAGATATATTGAGCTACTGTGGATTAGGCTTTGCTGTGGAGCCTATGGAGATTAACACTGAACAAAATAAACTGTTGTTAAGGTAGTTTACATTTGAGTGGCAGATTGAGAGAGGACAGATAGTGAAAAAGTTTACCAGAAAATACCAATAATTTTGAGACAAACGAGTAATCACTTCTCTGTCTCCCAGACTTAAGGGTTTATCCTCAATTCACTGCTATATTGTGATAAATATTATGAAGAAATACAAAGCAGGATAAAGTATGTAGGGAGTACGGGAAGTAGGACAGTACTATCTTATATGGGGAGGTCAGAGGTGGGCTCTCTAAGAACGCGACCTTTTGTGGAAAAAGTGTAAGGAAAATGGTAGGGAGCTTATGTTTATTTGAGAGGAGAATGTTACAGCCAGGGGCACAGAATGTAGAGGCTCTGAGGTAAAAGCATGCTTGGTTTGAGGACCAAGAAGAACTGGTATGGCTGATACAGAGGTGGGGGCTGGTGTTTGGTAAGAGGAGAGGAAGGAGGTCATAGAGGCAGCAGGCAGTTACATCATGTAGGGGCTGGAAGAACATGAGGATGACTTTGGATTTACACTCGTGAGTGAGAGGGAAAGCTGTCCAATTTGCATAGAGAGCATGTGAGTCAACTGATGTTTAGAAGGACGACCCTGATGATTGTATTCAGTAAAGATTATAGAGAGGCGGAGGTGAAAGTGGGGAGGAAAAATAGAACGGTTTAGGGTTTTAAGGATAGAGGTAATAAGAAATGATAAATGTTATAGCTATCTGTTGAGAGATTGTGGAGTAAATAGAAAGAGAGAGGAAAAGGGTGATTTCTCTTTAGCCTGAACTTCTAGTTCAGTCGCTCAGTCGTGTCTGACTCTTTGTGACACCAGAGAATGCAGCACGCCACGCTTCCCTGTCCGCCACCAACTCCTGGAGCTTGCTCAAACTCTTGTCCATCGAGTCGGTGATACAATCCAACCATCTTGTCTTCTGTTGTCCCCTTCTCCTGCTTTCAATTTTTCCCAGCATCAGAGTCTTTTCCAATTAGTCAGCTCTTCGCATCAGGTGGCCAAAGTATTGGAGCTTCAGCTTCAGCATCAGTCCTTCCAATGAATAATCAGGACTGGTTTCCTTTAGGTTTGACTGGTTTGATCTCCTTGCTGTCCAAGGGACTCTCAAAAGTCTTTGCCAACACCACAGTTCAAAAGCATCAATTCTTCAGTGCTCAGCTTTCTTTATAGTCCAACTCTCACATCTGTTTATGACTACTGGAAAAACAATAGCTTTGACTAGACGGACCTTTGTCAGTAAAGTACTGTCTCTGCTTTTTAATATGCTATCTAGGTTTGTCATAACTTTTCTTCCAAGGAGCAAGCATCTTTTAATTTCATGGCTGCAGTCACCATCTGCAGTGATTTTGGAGCCCAAGAATGTAAAGTCTGTCACTGTTTCCATTGTTTCTCCAACTGTTTGCCACAAAGTGATGGGACGGAATGCCATGATCTTACTTTTTCAAATGTTGAGTTTTAAGTCAGCTTTTTCACTTTCCTCTTTCACTTTCATCAAGAGGCTTTTGTGGAGCTTCTAGTAGAGTGGAGTTATGGTTTGCTGAGGTAGAAAAGACTGCAGGAAGAGCAGATTTATTGCAGGAGAGAAGGAAATTGAGGACAGTTTTGGACATGTTGAGTTCAAAATGCCTATTAGGCCTGTAAGTGGAGATATCAGGTAGGTAGTTGACTATCAGAATCTGAAGTTTAGGGAAGCAATCAAGGCTAAAGATACAGATTTGGGAGTGTTAGGGTATAGATAGTATTTACGGTGAGATGACTAGGTGAAATTACCTAGAGTATAAGAGGAGAAGGAGATGGGAAGAGTTCTGATGAGAGTCATAGGGCTACCTCGGCATTCAACAGCATTGAAATTTGGGAAAATACGGAGGAATCTACCAAGGAGTCTGAGGCAGAGTCATTAGTGAGGTTAAAAAAAAAAAAAACAACTAAGACAAGTGTTTCAAAGAGAGAGTAAACAAGTTGTGTCAAAGGAATAAGGTTAAGACTGAGAAATGACCATTGGATTTGTCAAAATGAAGGTCAGTTTCACTTGAGAGGAGCTATTAGAGAAGTTGAGAGTAGTTGAAAGTTTAGGAATGGAACAGAATTGAAGACAGCTAATGTGGGCAGGGCTTTAGATTTTTCCTTTTAAGGGGGACTTTGAAGTGAACTACAAATGAGAGCCCAAGGAATGTCTTTTAAGTATTTTTAAAGGATATTACAGTGTTTTTAGTATGCCAGTAGAAAGAAAAAGTGTGCAAGAGGTAGAATTGCTGGAGGGAAGATGGGGTGAATTAAGAGCAACTGAAGGCCAACCTTAGGTAGGAACATTGGGCAGTTTATCTCAAGTAACAGGAGATTAGTCAGAGGATATGTGTAGACATGCAGATAAGTTGAGGTATGCAGTGACCGGAGGTTGTGGAAGTTCTCATTTAATTGCTTTTCTCCTCGCTTCGAAACCTCTCCAGTGAAATAAATAAGGCCATCATTGGCATTAAGAATAGAGAGGAGATACTGAAAGTTTTAGAGATGAAGCTGTTCAGTGATTATCTATAAAAATGGAATGGAAATTAATTTGGGAATATGTTCAGCTGCTCTGATGCAGGTTAAAATAGGGGAAGAGTTGGATTTACCTGTGCTTTAGGTTTGTCAAATGAAGCTAGATGAGGAAGAGAGGAACAAGTGAAGAGAGGACTGCACCTTGCAAACAAGTAATTAATAGATGGGCCTTGAAATAATCAGGTATAGAGGGCAATCATATGCATGGGCTCTGGGGCAGTCAGAGGATAAAAGTCTGTACATTGGAGATCTGAAAAGTATTAAAAACTTAGTTGAGTCTGAAAAGAAGTGAATAGGAAAGATAAAAGATGATGCTCAGAGAATACTTGAGGAATTGTATTATGGAAAGAGTTCAGAATCTAGGTACAGTCATAGGAATTAAATGGCTGAGATGAGGTGGAAAGATGGTGTTGTATCTGAGAGGATAAACATGTTATGCTCCTAACTCATGATGTATTTACACTTTTCTGATTTCAATAAATAATTTTATGCAGATACCAATAAAGCCTCTCTACTTTTCTTAAAAATATTCCATTTTTACAAGTGCCAGTTGGTTCTTACTGTACAAAGATTCCTAATAGTTTCTTTCAGCTTATAGTCGTTTGAACTGTTGAATCAGTATTAGTCAGGGAGCTTTGTTTGGAAAAAATTGTTTTGGTTTTAAGCTTCTAGAATAAATCATGAAATTCAGAGGTCCACAAGCTAAATGTGACCTGTAGATACATTTTGTTTGATAAGAATAGTGCAATAATAAAAAAAATTAAAAAAAAAAAAGAATAGTGCAATGAAAAGATAACTTGAGTTGATGTTGTATTCCAGTTTGTCACAGTTCCCCACCATTTACCCCACATTCCGCTTTTCCCCCTTCTTCCACCATTATTTTTGTCTTATAATTTCCTAGCCTCTTTACATCCTTTTACTCATTTATGTTTACTGGAACTGTTTCTCAAGGCATTCACATTTAGAACTCTTTGCCTTAGACCTACTGAGACACATCTCCCGAGTTGGGCTTTTGTCGTTTCTATTTGGAAATGTCCTTAAGTAAATCTGATGACAATGGTTGAAAAAGACAGCTTTTACTTACTAGCAGTGGATCTTGGGTCGGCAACTTAGCCTCTCTCTTTTTCAGTTTTCTGTCCGTAAAGTTGATATTAAAATAATAGTACTCACCTCATGTGGTAGTGATAAGAGATAAATGAGATAGTCTGAAAACAGGCACTATGCCTGGTACATGGTAAATATTTAGAAAGTTTTTTTCCCTTTTATTTTCTACTGGGAATAGGATCTTGAAAGTTCCTCTAGACTAGTTGAGGGGATATTCCAAGTCAACCAGATTATTAATTAGCACACTATTTGGAATGGTTTAATAAAACTGAATAGCCAGTGACTTGAACAAGGAAGATGTTAAATTCTTTCTGTGATTCCAGGTTGATTTTATATTCAGGAGAGTTTGGTTCCAGGGACCAGGTGCCTCTTACTTATTGCTTCGTTTCCCTTTAGTTTGTTGTACTTTCTCACATGGTCAGAGATGGTTTATCACCACCTTGCCTGGGTTGTACCCCATTGGTAAGAAGGAAAAGAAGGTGAAGAGTAGATATTTCCTTTCAAGGGTCATGGTCTTTAATTATGAAATTAAGAAGTTTCATAAACTTCATTGGCTAGAACTTATTACGTGGCCATACTCAGCTGCTTGAGGGTCTTCAGTAGAAATTTTCTAGCAAGGTCATCGTGTATCCAGTAGAAACTCAGAAGATTCTAGTACTAAGGGGAAAAAGGGGAGGATAGATATTAATGAATAGTGGTTGCTTGATATATCTGTTTCATTCTCTAAACAAGATTAATCTCTTGGTCTTGATGGCCTTAGATTTAGGATTTATTGTCCCCAATCCCAAGTCACGAAACAAAAGAAAAATTATTTGGACTATTTTGTCTTTTTCATATATCTCTTTGACCAGAGATGACTGGTCTTTTTACCAAGTCAGAGTCTTGGTTCTAATGCTTAACTGACCTATGCAAGCATGAATCCTATCTCTGATAACTCAATTTCAACATTATCTACTACTTTAAGACAGTAGAATGGTTCTTGAGATCATTTTGACTATAGTTCAATATATTCTTTATTTCCACTTACTCTCTTCTATTGCCAGGAACAGAGACTCAGAGATAATTAGCAACTTGTTTAAAGCCACAAAAATCTTTAATTGGTGGGGCCAGGTTTTATGTCCAGGTTTTTATATGTCCAGATTCTCTGATTACAATATTCACAGTGCTATATTGTAACATCTGTAGATATCCTACTAGAAAATTGCATTATATACTTTGCTGTTTTTAATGTTAAGGACACTTTGGTTTTACTGTATGATGATTATTCTTTTTGTACTTTTCATTTGTTTCTTCTTTTGTTAGCATTATCAGTTCTCTTTGGGTTGTATAAAACCCCACCTTACTAAGAGACTCTAATGTAACTTTGGTAAAAACTGTATGGGCAGCTTATCTGTTTTTCTGTTTGGGACAGACCTGAAGAATGAACTGCTTGTTGCTTTGCTGGCAGTCACATTGCAGAATGCATTTTTTTGCCTACATATTTACAATTTTTTTTTCCTATTTTTGATAGTAGATTTCCTTTTATGTTTTTGTATCCTATTATTTATGAATATGTACCTATTAAGGTAGTACCATAAAATAAGACGGTGAGAGAGCTGTGTTTCCATTTGAGGTTTTAGAATTTCGTAAAGAGTTAAAGAGCTTATCTGAGGTGTTTTATTGACAAGGCCTGGCCTTTTTTTTTTTTAAACATCTTATTTTGTATTAGGGTATAGCTGATTAACAAACAATACTGTGATAGTCTCTGGTAAACAGTGAAGGGACGCACCCATACATTTATGTGTATCCATTCTCCCCTGAACTCCCCATCCATAAGGCCTGGCCTTCTCAATCTAGTTTTATCCTGGGTAGAGTTTGCCTGTGCATTTCTTGTCAGTTAGAAATGCCCTATTGTTGACTAGTCCTATATTTTCTAGATATATTGTTGTTTTATAATATTAATCTATGTATTAATAACTTTAATGATGATTTCTACCTATGCCTATTAATATCTTATTTGTTTTAAACAGTTTTTTTTTTTTTTTCAGGTAACAAGTATAACTTAATGTTATACCTAAGTTTTGATTTCAGTATTTTTTAAATCCACAAGGCCGTATAAAGAAAAAAAAATTGTTAATTTGAATTTGGTATACAGGATTAAGTTCCTAAAGCAGCGACTTTATCATTATGTGTAAAACTTAATTTTGTGATTTATTTTTAGGAATAACCAGCACTGTGGTATATTCTTCAAAAAGGAAATATTATCTCTTATGACTTTTTAAAAAATGGCCCTTTGGAGTAAAAGTATTCATTTCCGCCCCCCCCCCCCTCTGTTTTTTTCATATAGGATATAGCAGATCCATTTTTTGCTTATTGTAAGCAACATGCAGATAGGTTAGACAGAAAGTGGAAGAGAAAAAACTACTTGGCTCTACAATCCTATTGTAAAATGTCTTTACAAGAGAGAGAGAAGCAGTTATCACCAGAAGCACAGGTATGAGATTCATTCCAAAACTCTTGTTTTTTTTCTTTCAAGGGTATAGATTTCAGGGAATTCCCTGGTGGTTCAGTGGTTAGGACTCTGCGCTCTTACTGCTAAGGGCTCCAGTTTGACCCCTGGTAACAGAGCTAAGATCCCACAAGCTGTACAACCTGGCTTAAAAAAAGAAGTTAGAAATTTAAGATCTCATGCGTCTTTGATATATGATGTATAATTGTGAAATTTGGTTAGTGTAATTGTGAAATTACCTAGAAAGGGGACTGTCATTAAGGTAAATGGAGAGTATAGTTTGTGATTGAACACATTACTCATCATCTAGTCTCAACAAAGCAGTCATTTATAAAACATGTTTCTAATAAATTAAAGAATGTGGCTTAGAGGAAGTTATTCTATCAGTGCAATATGTTGACCACATCTTTTTTTTCAGTCTGTTCTAAGATTCATATCCAAAGACTTTGATTAGTTTGCCTGTCATGAAATATATTTGTATATAAATTAAGTAAATTTATGAAGACTAGTATAAGGCTAGTTGAGAAGAGAAACTTCAGCTTAATTATACTAGTTTTTGACAATTAATCATAGGCTAGGGCAGTTATTAACTAGAGGTAGACCTAATTTATTGTAACCCAAGAATTATGCTGAGGATATTAAGGACTGTGGATAGATATAACTTGCCTCAATAGAGGAACTTCTGATCGTCCTTACTCTTGCTAAGGGTGGAAATAAAAATCATAAGTATGTTCCATTTTAATATCTTTTAAAATTTGTATACGTTTCTTTTATAGGCAAGGATCAATGCCCGGCTTCAGCAGTATCGTGCCAAAGCAGAGCTAGCTCGATCCACCAGACCCCAGGCCTGGGTTCCGAGGGAAAAATTGCCCAGACCACTCACTAGCAGTGCTTCAGCCATTCGCAAACTAATGCGGAAAGCAGAACTAATGGGGATCAGTACAGATATCTTCCCAGTGGACAATTCAGATACTAGTTCTAGTGTGGATGGAAGGAGAAAGCATAAGCAACCTGCTCTCACTGCTGATTTTGTGAATTATTATTTCGGTCAGTATAGGCCCTGATGCACGCACATTTTCATTGAGAACAGTTTGCTGATAGAAATATTTGATACACTGTCAATGTTTAGAAATTTACTAGTCTTGCTACGTATATCAAATATGTTTATATTCCTAATAAGTTGTGGATTATTGCAAAATGCCAATTTAATGTATTTGTGAGTAGAGTTAAATGTGTCTAGGTTTATCCATGTGATCATCTCTATGGCTAGCTTCTTCCTTTGTGTATTTTGTATATCAGCTTTTATTTTCTTCTAAACTAAAATTGGATATTTTAATTTAACTAGAGAGAAATATGCGCATGATTCAAATTCAGGAGAATATGGCTGAACAAAAGAATATAAAGGATAAATTAGAGAATGAACAAGAAAAGCTTCATGTGGAATATAATAAGGTAAAACAAACAACGTAATGTAATTACATCTTATTGATGATTTTTTTTGTGATTTTTAATATATGTTTCATTTTGAAATTCCTCTGGAGTTTCTACGACTTGTCTGTAATTCCGACCCCTCGTTATCTTCATTACCGTCACTAACGCTGAGTATTTTCTGTGTACCAGGCACAGTTTTGAGGATTTTTACTTGTGTTAACTCATCTCATTCTCACTTCAGCTTTATAATGTGGGTTATAATTACTGCTCCCTTTTTCAGAAGCGTAAACTGAATCCTAAACAGGTGAAGTAATTTGCCCAGGTTCACAAAGGTAGTCAAGGCATAGAGTTGGGGTTCGAGGCCCAAGTCTGACTCCATTTATCTTTCTAAGTTATAGAAAACTTTAAAACTTACTTTTGAATTACTGTTTTTCTTAAATTGTTTTGTTACTTTTGATAAAAAAAAATTTCTCGATTAAAATTTCTCTTTTCTGTCGTCATTCTAAAGATGAAGAAGTTCATGAAGAAATGTATAAAAACAAGTTTGTAACTAAATGTGAGATAATAAGTAACATGAGCAAAATCTGGATTGACTTTTTTTTCTTTTGGCTGTGCTAGGTCTTCATTGTGGTGCGAGGCTCAGTAATGCGGCCTGTGCGCTTCTCTAGTTGCAGAGCTCAGGCGCACTTGACCTGAGGCATGTGAGATCTTAATTCCCCAACCGGAGATCAAATCTGCATCCCCTTCATTGAAAGGCAGATTCTTAACCACTGGACCATAGGGACGTCCCCAATATTGACTTTCGATAGATATCATCTTCATATTGGAAAAATGGTGGGAGTGCACCTTGATACACTCATAAGGGTTAATTAGTGTGTCTGTGAAATTATAAACTATAATAGAATATGTAAGTATCATTATTAGTAAAATACTAACATAAAATGTTTACTTTTTGTTGGTGCTTCTTAAATAGTTGGAGACTTTCATTTTTCAGTGTATTGTGACTTGAATGTATATATGTGGAATAGAAATATAGATATTTTGGACATTGATAAATTGTTTATATTTTCAAATATGTTACTGAATATTGTAATGGTCTACTAATTTGAATTGTTTGCATTATAGCTCTGTGAATCTTTGGAAGAACTACAAAACATGAATGGAAAACTTCGAAGTGAAGGACAAGGAATATGGGCCTTACTAGGCAGAATCACAGGGCAGGTTAGTTTCTTTCCAATTGCTCTCTCTTTCTCTTCTTGCTTTCTGTATGATTTCAAAGATTGGATCTCTAATACAACTGTCACTTCACTAACTGAAGAATTCTGTTTAATCAGGGCCAGCTAATCCTCTAGGATAATGGTTTCTGCCTGAAATGCATCTAGGGCTTTGCAAGCTGCCTACTGAGAACCTGTAGCTTAATATGGTTGTTTTAACAGCTATCTTGTTTGTAAAATTTTTTCATTTGCTCTAACTGATTGACCTGTCATTTGTGATGAAGCTAAGATTTGAAGCATGAGTTACTCCTACCATATTCTTCTACCTCTACATAGCAGTTTTAGATTCCTTGCCACATTTCTTCTGTCCTATTCTTGTGCTATAATTAGTTGTGTGTTTTTTTTTTTTAATGGGGGAAATGTAAAAGGAAAACTGGATTTATTTTCATGTTGATAGGTTTTGAACTTACAAGAAATGGTTTTTGAAATTTAATGTTAAAGTGTAGTTGTTCCCTTCATTAGTTTTATTTTAATTATGAAAGAAATTACTTTATCCTTGAACATATTGAGCCTATTAAAGTTCTTGGTATTGAAAAGAACAATCATTGCCAAATGGATTTCTTTGAATGCTGTTTTTAGTACTGTGTATTTAATTCTTAAATTAATACTTCATTTGAATAATTTCAGTTATTTCTTTAAGGATGATGGAGACTCGCTGTGGTCTTTTCACTATGGAAATAGTTTTATTTGTGAAGGAAGGTTTTTAAAGAACAGATATTTTTTGTGTTATTTATTTTGAAGTTTTATAAAGAGCCAAATGCATTATATAGTTTGTGTAGACACATTATTTTAGAAAGTAATACATACTGATATGTATTGTGCCATGCTAGCTTTGAAGATGCTTCTTTTGTCAACAGGGTTTATGTGGCATATAGTATAATGAATAACATAAGAGGTGAGAATGAGTAGTTACATATGCGCAGTTGACCTTCATTTCTATTGATAGGCTGTTGGTGAATATTTGGAAGATTATAGTGTTTTATATTTTATATTTAGTGAAATTAATACTGAATGCAAGCTTATTAGTTTATTTGGCAAGTTAGCATTATCTTTTGGCCTGATTTGCAAGTTTGTCTCATAAGAATCTATTTAGTATAAGTTATGAAAGAGCATTTTAATTTATTAAATCACTTGAAACAGAAGCACATACATTTCTGTGTGCAAATGTAAAATACACAGGAGAAGTAGAATTCGTTTGTACCACTTGCAGGACACTTTTTTCCAGTTGGTTGAATTGATGCTGGCCCACTGGGCCACTGAGAAATGACTTTGATAGATGGTTGCTGTCTGAGAAGCCAGTATACTACAGATTAGTAGAAACCCAAAGAGAATCTAATTCGCTTTGTGAAGAGTTTGGTCCAATAAGATAATTTTTCTAATTAACCTTTGGAGCATCAGTGTAGCTGTGGTGTTTAAGAAAATAAACGGCCTCAATATTCTTTTTGTCGTGTTCTTTTTTCTTTTCAAGTTCTTGAATTCTTGCCCTTGTCTTTCACTTTTAAAGCTAAAGTAGAAGTTTAATGTTCACAATGTTTTAGTGGTCCAGAGAAAATTGATGAAAGTATGTAATTATAGGCTTCTCACATCAGTGACTATGAGACAAAAACTCACTTTAGTCCTTTTTGCCAGTGTAAAAGCTTGTAAAACATTTCCCCCTCACGATCCTAGCATATTAGTTGACTTGAACGGCGCATAAAGAAAAATGTTGCTTTATGTTTTTTCTTTGAAAACAAAATAAACTGCATTTGTTCAAATCAATAGAAGTTGAACATACCGGCAATTTTGCGAGCACCCAAGGAGAGAAAACCAAGTAAAAAAGAAGGGGGCACACAAAAGGCATCTACTCTTCCTGCAGTACTTTATAGGCAAGTAATGAAATTTTGACAGATTAATATAGTGTATTTTTAAATGAATACTTTTTAGTAGCAAGATACTTTAAATATTTGTGAATGAATTATGTTTATATCAGAATTTAAAGTTAAATGTGTTTGAAGTTCATTTTATTAATACCTTCATCAAAAATACTTTCCAGACTGAATGATGATAGGATAGAGTCGCTCCTCTTTTAATGATAAATCATTTTTTGTAGACTTTAAGTAACTGGGGTTATATGTTCACAAGCCCCATGGAAACTCCTCTTTAGAGAATTGGAAAGTGACTTTTAAGTAATGCACATGATTATTTTCTTAAATAGTTAAAACAGTGTGTTAGATAAATGGACATTTATATTTTATTTTGCTTGAGTGAGTTTTAGAGGTTTACGTGTGTTTTTAGATAGTGTTGGATATTATAGTTTGAATTACTGCCTTTGTACAGTGGTAGTGGTGGATAATGAAGATGAGTTTTAGATTTGAATCTGTCTACATTTTTTTTCTCTCTGTGCTCAGTTGTAGTAATTTCATTTCCCCAAATATTTTTGTTCTCTTTTTTTTTTGGCTCAGTATTTTACAGTGTTCACCATTGTAGCAGTTTTATATAGTTATTAAGATTTCTTTCCATACCAGTAGGTTTGGATCTTATTTTTCATGTAGCTGATGAAACTAATTGAGAAAAGTTTAGAAGATGCAAGTATGTTTGTGTGTATCCATACACACACAAATGTATCTGTTCACACACACAAGTAAATATGCTTATCTAAATGTATACATACTCTCTCTACAACCTCTTTCTTTCTCAGAAATAGCAACAACAATATCAGTCTCAATAACTACTTTCTCTTCTAGCTTGGAGGCTTTCTCTGTAGGTGGTAGCAATTAACTGCCCTGAAATGTGGGACAAGCTCGCTAGTGTCTATACTGTACTTGATGAAGACTAGCACTGTCACAGTCTAGCTTTTCCAGATAAAATGGTTTCATTTGAAACAGTCAGGCTTATCACTTATACTTCTGACTTTTCATCACTACAGCTCATTTTTGTTTCAGGATACAGTTTAGTAATTTTTCATTTTTACTCTGAGCAACTTTGAGACCAAGTATTGATTGGTCTTTGTTGTATACGTGTATATTTGATTTTTTTTCCTAAGGTTATTTAAAATTCAAACATCATTGCTGTTTCTGTATACGTATGGCTGTTTTAGGTTCTCGACAACTTTTTCCTCACCCTTCACGTTCCTAATATAAGTATACACTGGATTTGTAGATCATGGTGTTTGTGCTCTCAGGAGTAGTTGACCTTTTGCACAAGGAAAGTTAGATTTCTTAAGAACAATCAGAAATCTAAAACAACAGTAACAATAATAATAAAACTTCCAGTTCTTTATAATAAATATTAATTGGTATATTTTTAAGACTCAGAGTCTGATTCTGTAAAAAGATTTACATATGTAGCTTATTTACATGCTGAAGGATCTTTGAAAGATTTACAGTTAATGGTAGAAAATAAATGGAATTTTGTTTGTAAAGTAACTTCTTTGTAGTTTTAGAGAGGTAGGAAATTGAAAACTATTTTTGTTTAATAATTTGTTCCTAGAGAAAATTTGGTCTGATGTTACATGGGCTTTTAAGTAATAATTCAAATTAAGATGATGTTAGAATAAATACCTAACATATGCCCTTCTCTGAATAGTTTGACTCCAGCAAAATTTAAATTTATAATAGATCTAAACTATTCTAATTCTCAAAAAAAGTATTTAGATTCTTGCCATTATAAAAAGATATGTGTTATAAAAAAGTATTTGATTTAAATTAAAGAAATATTAAGTTAAATCACAATGAAATTTTGAAAGTTTAAAAATATGCCATAAATTAACTATTCACTATGATAATTATTATTCTAATCCTTTATTGCTGCCTTTATCAAAGTTGTGGAATTTGTAAGAAGAACCATGATCAGCATCTTCTTTTATTGTGTGATACCTGTAAACTCCATTACCATCTTGGATGTCTGGACCCTCCTCTTACGAGGATGCCAAGAAAGACCAAAAACAGTTATTGGTAAGTAAACTGAAGAGCATTTAGATGTTAGAACTGGTGTTGCTCTTAGTTTCAACAGTATAAGTTGAAGTGTTAGAACATATTTGATGCATAATAAAGTTTTCAGTATATTTTTAATTGAATATTTTATAATGTTTTCCAATAATATTGGCATTTAAAAGTTGTATATATTTCAGGTTTGCAACATAATGATTTAATATATGTATACACTGAAATAATCACCACAATCAAGCTAATTAGCATATTCATCACCTCACATAGTTATCATTTTTTGTGGTAAGAATACTTCAGACATACGTGTTTATTACAGTATTATATGCATAGAGATGTAGCAATTTTTTTGATAAATGAATTTTAAGTTAATTGAGGCTATTTTAATATCTTATCTATTTTAATATCATTTTAATATGGTTTCTTAAGGCATGAATTCTGTTTAGTGTGTTTATAACTCTTTTTTATAACATTTTTTCAAATTCACTATTTTTGTTTTTTATCAAGAATTTGCCTCCATATTCATGCTTTAAATGTAGTTTAGTATTTTGTTTCTAAATTAGTGTCACCAAAGACTTTATTTATGGCTAGTTGTATATTTAAATTCAACCACCATTCAGGTATGACCTAAATCAAATCCCTTATGATTATACAGTGGAAGTGAGAAATAGATTTAAGGGCCTAGATCTGATAGATAGAGTGCCTGATGAACTATGGAATGAGGTTCGTGATATTGTACAGGAGACGGATCAAAACCATCCCCATGGAAAAGAAATGCAAAAAAGCAAAATGGCTGTCTGAGGAGGCCTTACAAATAGCTGTGAAAAGAAGAGAAGTGAAAAGCAAAGGAGAAAAGGAAAGATATAAGCATCTGAATGCAGAGTTCCAGAGAATAGCAAGAAGAGATAAGAAAGCCTTCTTCAGGGATCAATGCAAAGAAATAGAGGAAAACAACAGAATGGGAAAGACTAGAGATCTCTTCAAGAAAATTAGAGATACCAAGGGAACATTTCATGCAAAGATGGGCTCGATAAAGGACAGAAATGGTCTGGACCTAACAGAAGCAGAAGATATTAAGAAGAGGTGGCAAGAATACACAGAAGAACTGCACAAAAAAGATCTTCACGACCTGGATAATCACGATGGTGTGATCACTCATCTAGAGCCAGACATCCTGGAATGTGAAGTCAAGAAGGCCTTAGAAAGCATCACTATGAACAAAGCTAGTGGAGGTGATGGCATTCTAGTTGAGCTATTTCAAATCCTGAAAGATGA